>NC_092333.1:125917500-127175000 GCF_046630445.1 Rutidosis leptorrhynchoides | reverse complement strand
CCCGAAACCGAAATGCGAACCCGAATTGAAATGCGAACCCGAAACGAAAAATGAAACGCGAATTCGAAACGCGAACCCGAAACGCGAACTCGAAACGCGAACCCGAGCCCGAAACTCGAACCCGAAACGCGAATTCGAAACATGAACCCGAAGAGTGTATCCAAAATGTGAACCCGAAACGCGAACCTGAATCGCGTATCTGAAACGTGAACCCGTAACGCGAACTCAAAACGCGAACTCGAAATGCGAGCCCGAAAAGCGAGCCCGAAACACGATCTCGAATCGCGAACCCGAAACGCGAACCCAAAACGTGAACCCAAAACGGGAACCCGAAAAGCGATCCTGAAACACGAACTCAAAACGCGAGCCCGAAAAGGGAACCCGAAACGCCGACCCGGAAAGCGAACCCGAAATGCGGACCCGGAAACGTGAACGCGAAACGTAAATCGTAAACGTAAAATCTTAGAACATGGGATTTCAAATCCCTCATATATACAAAGAATTTTCAAATCCTTCGTCTATGGAATTTCATAGGATTTGAAATGCAAATTCATTCAACCAAATCCTCCCAAACATGGAATTTGAAATGCAAATCCCTCCAAATCTCACGAAATCCCACGAACCAAACGCCCCCTTAGTACTATCTTTAGATAAACTCTTATTTTATATACTAAATGTCCTTCATGTTTTGGTCGTTTAATTAACAAAAACGACAACAAAATTGACGGTATATAAGGTAATTTTTTACTTACATAGGAGGTATAACACGTAATTTCATAGGGTATGAAAAGTAAGTTTTGATTTACTTGGGGATGTAAAAGGTAACTTCAACGATATAAAGTGTAAACTTTCTATTTAATACAAAACTATTAAACAATACTCACCAAAATTTTAACTAGATTTATCTTCTTTCACTTCGATTTACATTTCCTCGCAATCATAGTTAAAATATTTTCATGAACTAAACGCGACGAATTACATTTAAAACGGAGCTTCCAAACACTGTCAACGGACCTTTGATATTGAGCAATAAACATAAAGTGATTCAAATTTACCGTTTAGGTCCCCGGATTATTTTATTACATACAAATATTATTTTAATAACATTAAATGTACATGATCACCACCAGTACCATTCTCTTGTTGAACTGACTATAAAACGGTTTATTGAATTTTCAGCGTAATCGAAATACCAAAGCGATGCGCGCCGCAACGTGCAACTGTGAACTTTTTGACTATGTATATATAGTTTATGTAACGTATTAGAATCATAACAAAAAACAAAAAGAACTCAACCGCTGTAATGCGCAGCCCGACACATCTAGTTATTTAAAATTTTTGTTTGGATAACTTAGCATATTAGCGTATATATTAATCGTTTATATTTTTATTTTTAGTTTTGTCATTATATGATAGGAAAAAGAAATACTCCGTAAATGGTATAACTTAATAATTAATAATGGAAAAGTGATAACGTTGATATATTTTATTCTTTTGAATTTTGATTTTGTCTCCATTTAATTATTAATTGATGTATTTTTCACCATATAATTACATCTAAAATGATCTATTCTTCTAGAGGTCATTTTTGATGAGCAAGAAGTTCGAGATGCGGTTTTCGAGTGCGGTAGTACAAAGGCTCCGGGCCCGGATAGTTTTAACATGAGATTTTTTAAACAATTCTGGGAGGTCATAAAAGTCGATTTAATTAATGCCATTATTTGGTTTTGGAGTCATTGTGAATTCTCACGAGGGTGTAATCCATCTTTTGTCACTTTAAAACCGAAGAAATCTGATCCTAGTGGGCTTGGTGACTTTCGGCCAAATAGTTTGATCGGTAGCTACTATAAAATAATCGCCAAAATTCTATCAAATCGTCTTAGAAGAGTCTTACCTTCGCTTATCGGGTCTGAACAATGTGCATTCTTGAAAGGAATATACATATTGGACGGGGCTTTAATTGTTAATGAGACTATTGATTTTATCAAAGCAAAAAAGGGGAAAGACATCCTTTTCAAATTCGATTTCGAAAAAGCTTTCGACTCGCTTAATTGGAATTTTTTGATGGAGGTTATGGAAAGTATGGGGTTTGGTATTCGATGGCGAAAATGGATCTTGGCATGTATGAAATCGGCTACTATTTTGATTCTTGTGAATGGATCCCCCACCAACGAATTTGTCCTTGGTCGTGGTATTCGTCAAGGTGACCCTTTATCACCTTTTCTTTTTATTCTCGCGGCGGAAGGATTGAACATTTTAACAAAATCCGCTACCGATAAAGGTTTGTTCAAGGGTGTGGAGGTAGACAATGATAAGGTACTTGTTTCACACCTTCAATATGCCGACGATACCATCTTTCTAGGTGATTGGAGTCGTTCAAATGCTTATAGTCTACAAAATTTACTAAAGTGTTTCGAATTAGCTTCGGGTTTAAAAGTGAACTTGCACAAAAGCTATCTTTATGGTGTTGGCGTTAGTAATGTAGAAGCACAATCCATGGCTCAACGTTTACATTGCAAAGTGGGATCCTTTCCTTTCTTTAATCTTGGGTTGCCAATTGGGGCGGAGATGAGAAAAATCAATAATTGGAACCCGGTTGTGGATAAGATAAAAGCTCGGTTATCAAGTTGGAAAATGCGTACGTTATCATTCGGGGGAAGATTAGTTTTGATCAAATCGGTCCTCAATAGTCTTCCGCTGTACTACTTCTCACTTTTTCGTGTCCCGCTTTGTGTGTTAAAAATACTTGAGAGGGTGAGGTGTGAGTTCTTTTGGGGCGGGTCGGGTTCGGGCTCTAAATTAGCTTGGGTAAAATGGGAAAAAGTTATCTCCTCTTATGATACCGGGGGTCTAAATATCGGGTCTTTAAATAACAAAAATTTAGCTCTATTGGGGAAATGGTGGTGGAGATTTAAATTCGAAACCGATTCCCTTTGGGTTAAATTAATTCGTAGTATTTATGGATCGTGTGGTGGTTTAGATTTGGGGGGCGAAGCAATTCGTGCCTCAAATCCAAGCGTTTGGTGTTCTATTATTTTGGCAGGTCACAAGATGCAAGAGATGGGTGTTCAATTCAACAATTCGTTCATCAAAAAAATAAGCGCCTCATCGTCTGCAAATTTTTGGGAAGATCAGTGGGTTGGTGGAAACAAGCTGCGGGTACTATTTCCTCGACTGTACTACTTGGATAATTCGAAGGCTGCTACTATCAAAGATCGAGTTGAAATTGTTTCGGGTTCGACAACTTGGAAGTGGGATTGGGCTCGTGATCCAACGGGAAGAACTCAAGGGGAATTGGATGACATGTGCAGATTAATTTCAGACTATGACTTCGCTTCTGGTGCTACTGATTCGGTTACATGGGCACTATCAAGTGACGGGTATTTTTCGTTTAAATATCTATGCTCGGTCATCGAAGAACAAGCGGATACAGGTTCCTCTCTAACCATGGCTACGCTACGGAACAGTTTGGTTCCTAAAAAACTTGAAATTTTTGTTTGGAGAGCGGTCCAAAGACGTTTACCAACGAGGATGGAACTCGATAAAAGGGGCATTGATCTCCATACTGTTAGATGCCCACTTTGTGATGACGATCTCGAATCAGTGGAACACACCCTAATCTTTTGTAAACATGCTTTCAACTTATGGGAGCGTGTTTATTCTTGGTGGGGTTTTGGAGGCATGATCAACCTAAGCATCAACGAGATTCTTCGTGGTAACTGTCCATCAACAACGACAACACTCGGGTAAAGATATGGCAATCGGTTGAATGGGTTTGCTCCTATTTAATTTGGAAGAATAGGACCAACAAGGTTTTTCGCGACTCAAGTTGGAACACTCCGGTGGCTTTTAACGAGGTTCAAATCAAATCGTATGAATGGATCTCGCATCGTTTGAAAGGAAGAAATTTAAATTGGTTAACTTGGTTAAACGACCCTAGTATATACCTAAAAATAATGTAATTATCGAGTTCGGTTTTGCTCCTGTGCAAAACGTTTTCTTTCTGTCTAATTTATTGGGAGGTTGACCAAATATCATCTCCCCCTGTATGTATTTGTGTTGTTCCGGCTAATAAAATTCCTACTTGTCTTTTAAAAAAAAAAAAAAAAAAAATATGATCTATTCTAATTCTCATCTAATTTCAATTCAAGATAACAACCTCTTTCTTGACGAGTCTCCTTCCACAAAGAACATAGCTGATGTCACCTTACTTTTAAAATGATCATATATAATATATCAAGAAAATATATTTAATTACAAAGTTATCAGGATATGATATATATTAATTATAAGTACTTAATTGTTATACGTCTGAATTGCATTTGTGAAACAATCATGCCATGCAAAATGACAAAGGAAGACTAGTTGTACAAGCAATAAGAACTAACACACCAATCTCGATCTATCCACATATTTACGAGTCCAAAAATCTTTATTAATTTAATATTTATATATTATTCTTAAGGTTTGGTTGCTTATATGATATTTAAAAAAATTAGTTCATTCGTGCATGTACTACCTTGTTTTTTAATCTTCGTGTAGTTTGCTCCTTGCTTGTGATCAACAAACGTACATTGGTGTGTTTATATAATAAAACTTACCTTTAAAAAAATATTTTAAATTAAAAATAAGATTGTATTAACATTAACGTTAAAATATTGACCAAGTATTTCACCAAATAGCCATGATTTTAAATTAGTACATCCTGAACAGAAAAACCTTACAACTTTTAACCTTAAATTTACAACTTTTAACTTTAAATCAACAAGTAGAGGTACAATATGGAATCTCCGGATCATTTGTTAAGGTATTCATTTTTGAATCTGACGTGGCCTCCTGTTTTTTCCTTCCAGAAAAAACTGAAAAAACTTTTACAACCAAATAAAAGTACATCAAAAAAATGAAACCCTTAAAATGTACAAACTCGTTGAAACCGTTAGTCTTTTAGTTTGGATCAATAAATGGACGAACATTGATTTGGTTGTAGCTAATACGTGGGTTGATTGGAAGTAATGGTTATCAAATTAGCGAGATTCAAAAGCTTTTGAGGTCGATCGATTATATGTCATTATAACGGGTACATTCTGAATTATTTGAAGATATCACAAATGCATTAAGTTTTTTTCTATGCATGAAGAAGTGTACTTTATTTGATAGTGTTCGTTTTTTTCATTTTTTTTCTTGATAAAAAGTATAAACTTTAGTCTAAATTGTATGAATACTTGGTTATGTATGCCCACATAATTTCTTTGTTATTCAAACTTCTTGTTTAAGAGTTTATAATAATATTCTTGATAAAAAAAAATACATTGAGTTACAAATAACTCATAGGCTTTCACATTCCAATTTTATACGTTTGCATTTTACTTAGAGAACTGATTCCTACAAACCCTAATATTTGCCATACACTACAAAAATAAATTTTTGAATCCTTTTACCCTTTTTCTAGTTCATGATCTTTTCCCCCAAAAAAACTCAATACCTTTTCACATATTGCAATACATATACCGCCTCTGTAAATTCAAGATCGTCCTTTCATCTCCTTCCTAAAATCTATCACAACTTCCTAATATTAGACACGCGATTTTTTTTTTAACAGGGATCACTCAAGGATGACTAAACCACGTCGCGTTCATCACCCACAGTTGCATAACTCGCCCTCAAGTCCCCAACTGCTGTCTAGGAGGAAACCCGGCCCAATCCGAGGCTATGGGCGGTAAAACCCCACTGCCCCCAACACGATGTACGGAATACACCATTGGGTAGAATTCAAGGATTAATGGGAAACCTTGTGTGCAATTTTACAATTCTCGAGAGTCGAACTCTTGACCTCTCGCTAAAAGAGGCAGACCACACCACATTTACACAAAGTTAATATTAGACACACGATATGAATCCAGAATCCTATATTGAAAACATATATATTTGTAGCGTTAAATTAAAATCAATCGATATTATTTATTTATTGCAGTTGTTTCTAATTTTTAGTTGTGGTTATATGTTTATATGATACGGAGTATTAATTTTATCAATTGGCGGCTCTCTTTCCTACTTTTTTGCGTTAGTTTATTTATCTTCATATGTTATGTTGTACTCCGTATGATCATAAGAATTGTACTCAATGATATCACTTCAAATTGACTGTACTGCATCCATGTACATACTAATTTTTGTCTCTTGTCATCTCAGTAGTGACACAACACTGTTCCTTTACAGTTATGGCATTTTGGTTCCTTTTAATCTAAAATTGGCATTTTGGTTCTTTATAGTTCGGGCATTTTACTTTGATTTAATTATAAATTTAATTTAAATTTAAATGATGTCAAATGAATTCGGAATGAAGTTTAAAAATGATGAGTATAATGTGAACTGGTTGAAGCTACTGAATTACAAAGGATAAAATTGTCCAAATTTTAATTTTGGTGGTGTATGCAAAAAAAAAAAAACTCACTTTTATTTATACTCCGTATATTGCATTCACATTCATTAATCTTAAGATACAAATAATAGCAAATATCTTGTCGCTTTAAACATTTCTTTTCAATCAACACGCGACATGATAAAAAGCGATCAAAGAAATTAGTGATAATAATTCAATAATTCAATAATATAAACAAAATAAACTTTCATGAATGTTTTTAGACTAATTACTACTAATTTCAAAGAAGATATAACTTTCGAGCATCAAATTTGAAAATCAGTTTTGACTTTTTGGCACAATTTTGGCAAGTGATGCAAGATCATTCAGTGTGGGGCAGAACATTTGCACAACCTATGAGTAGTTGTGGAGATAAATGTTGTGCAGTTGTGGTGCAAATCACGATACCCACAACAAAAATTCAGCTAATCAAATTTTTTTCTTTTATTTATTTAAATACAATATTAATTAACTCAATACTAATTAGATTATATTCAAAATACAATAACAATACATTTACCACAACCTCCCTCCATCCCACAACAATGTCACATCAGCAAAAATCATCACCACAACAATTTACCTTACCGTAACAAATTGTTTAAGGTCACTCTCTATCGCTCACCTTTTTCACGGAACTTCTCTCCTCCACATTAGCGTCACATCAGCACAAACACCTTTAACATTTCTTTCACTAATCTATCCCTATCATAAACTCCACCATCCAACTTTACACATTTATTAAATACAAAATATAAATTAAACATTACTTTTAATAAATAAAATTAACATTACATTAATATAAATTAAATATTACATTAACTAAAAACATTACATTAGATAATTAAAAATAAACCATACAATGATTACTAACATTGAAGACAATAAATAATACGGAGTACTAACTAGTCCGGGCCGGCCCGCTCGATGCGGCTGGGGCTGTCGGCCGGCGTATTCATATTTAATGCAGTTTTATTTATAGAAGGGAAAACGGTCCATGTATTATGCATCGTTGTTGGTGTCGTCGGCTTTAATGTTTTTTAAAATCTGTCTGGTTCAAACGTAGTTAGTTTTGTATTGTTGATAAAATTATTTCGAGCCTAACTGTTGTAACATCCGTGTTACATCCGTCCCACATCGGTTGAAGAGGGGAACAAAACATGCTTTATAAGGGTGTGGATACCTTTCCTAGCATGACGCGTTTTGGGACCACAAGCGCAGCAGATCCCATGAGAACTCTGCAGTTAAGCGTGCTCATACGAGAGCACTACCAGGATGGGTGACCTCCTGGGAAAGTGCTCGTCGTGTGTGGTTGCCAAGAAAAATTCGTGCCCCTACGGGAAAAGCACACAATATCATGCTACGGGGAACGTGTTACCTGGGATGTTACAGATGATATCACAGCCAGGCCCCGGACCAAACGTGCACAACGAGGACGCTGTGTCCCATTAGGGGGAGGATTGTAACATCCGTGTTACATCCGTCCCACATCGGTTGGAGAGGGGAACGAAACATGCCTTATAAAGGTGTGGAGACCTTTCCTAGCATGATGCGTTTTGGGACCACAAGCGCAGCAGATCCCATGAGAACTCTGCAGTTAAGCGTGCTCACACGAGGGCACTACCAGGGTGGGTGACCTTCTGGGAAAGTGCTCGTCGTGTGTGGTTGCCAATAAAAATCCGTGCGCCTACAGGCAAAGCAGACAATATCATGCTACGGGGAACGTGTTACCTGGGATGTTACAACAGTGCTGGTGAAAATTTTTAACTCGCGGCGAGCAGGAAGATACGGGCTGTCGTTGTGTTTAGCTTTTTTAAAAAAAGTGTCTGTTTTGCCTATAGTTAGTCCCGTTGGGTTCGTAAGATTTTTCCGAGTTGAACGGTGGTCCCGGTTAAATTTAACTCGCACCGAGCGAGAAGATAGAGCCCGTTATAAATTCGGGTGGAATTAGATTTTTTTATTATAATAAAATTAAACATTTACACTTTTAACCCCTAAAAAAGTGTGAACTTGAGGGGCCTTTTTGTAAATATAGCCGAAGTTGAGGGACCGTTTGTAATGTGAACGTAAAATCGAAACTACAACTCAATATAACTTAAACGACATATTTTCTAACCACTTTTAGTATATGTAAGTATTAATTGTTTCGAACAAGATAATCATCTGGGTGTGTCCAAATGTGCTCGGTCAAATTGTTACGGAGTGTATGATGCATGGTTCGATCTCGCAACTCTCGTGACATGCAGTCATGACCTTCAACTCTTTCCGTCCACGTACGTCGCAGGAGGTTAGCTGAGTTTCTGAGATAATCTTCTTCGAGGTCACATATATTGCGCGTGTTATCTTCTGTTATCATGTTGTGTAGTATAACACAAGTATACATGATTTGTCGGATTTTTTTATTTTATACGGTCTTTTTTTACTTTATATCTTTCTGCTCGATTGGACATTTAAACGACTTTACAAGTGTTACCCGTTCTAGGTATATGCCGTCTACCAAGTAATAGCCTTTATTAAATTCACACCCGTTGACATTGAATCGAACCTCTGGAGCTCTACCATCCAATAATTCTCCGAACAAATCCGATTCATTTAGAACATTGATATCTGTGACGACCCGAAAATTTCCGACCAAATTTAAACTTAATCTTAATATGAATTCGACACTATGAGCAAAGTTCGTTAAACTAAGTCTCAAAATTTTGAACTGTTTTAATATATTCAGTTAACCTTTGACTTATCCCGAGGATTCACGAACAATTATTGTAATAAATATGTATAATAATATATATATGTAAATATATATAATAAATTGAAATTATAAAATATAATGTAAACATTAGAATTAAGTATGTAAAATAAATACAAAGTAATTAAGTACAATGAAATTATATATATATATATACATATATATATATATATATATATATATATATATAATTGTTATTCAAAATTATTATATTGTAATATATATATATGATAAATATTCAAATATGTTAAAAAAAATAAGTATTACGTAATTAGTGAAATGTAAGATTTATATATTCTATGAAATTACAAGTTGAAAATATATTTGTATAATATTATTATTACTTTTATTAATATTATTATTATTATTATTATTATTTGTATTTAGATTGTTATTAATATAAATATAATTTTATTATTAATAATAATAAGTGCATATAATCATATGCACGATTTATGGTCCCATGATAGTCTCACATCACTTTTGTGCTGTTTAATTTGTTGAATTAATTGTATCCGTCTACCTCAAATCTTAACCCACTCCAAATTCTGTTAGATTTCATTATCAACTTTATATTTTTTTCCTCCCTGCTCCAACATTTTATGTCGACCGAATCCACACTACAAAACAATGGGTGATTGAAATTAGTTGTTACAACAGGTACTTGACCACTTTATATATTATACCACATGCAAATTGTTGAATTAAAAACTGAAAACAGAAGAATAATCCTGTCTCAACTTAGTACAATCATTGTAGAATTTAAATCACAAAGTGTACGAATCTGTTAACAATCCTTATCTACTTTTAATTGTTTTGTTTTCTCCTTCTGACTCGAATATTTCCATTGACATCTTTCCAATTTCTATGAACCAATCAACTCATGATACAGAATAAATCAATCACATTGTACGTTAGCTAATCTCGGTTATTGTTAGAAAAATCAAACTAACCATCTTCTTCATGCCACTCTCTATCTCTACTTCTCTCTATATATCTTTCCTCTCTTCTTTGATCAACAAACGCCATCGTGAACCACCACTAAATCATTATCCTAACATCATCTTAGTGATCATCACCTTCAACTGTAAATCACGATATGACTTCATAAACCAAGAACAAATCATTACGGTTTCTATTAAAATTCGAAAAAACAATTACAATCACTCTACCACCATTGCTAAACGTTCGATCACCATAACCCTGGACACTATCACCACCTCGTACTTTCACACATATATATATTTGTAGTTATATAAATAGGTGATAAACACAAATATATATATATATATATATATATATATATATATATATATATATATATATATATATATATATATATATATATATATATATATATACATACTTACCACCGGACCCTATTTAGATTATCTTGATCACCTTTGAACCAACCACTTTCATCAAAATTTAAACCAGCTTTTACTCTTTCTTCTTCCTAAATTCTGATATTATTATTTGGTGTTCAAAAAACCCAACAGAAAATACCGCAGCTATGCGTTGTCCTTATGTCAAATGCCAACCAAAAACGAAATTTATATAGATATTGAATACGTCTTCTCTTATTTCTGTGGACCGAATATAGTGGGACAATCATTGAGAGCTTTGTGCTCTCTTTTCCTTTTAACGAACACTTTACCAAATATAAAACCCCACGTCACTTTTGTGATGTTTGAAACCATTATAAAATTTCATGAGGAGAAGCCACTTGCATTTGTCTGTTGAATTCTTTTTTCTTTCGAACCCCACTGATATGTCACGCTGATCCATGCGAACATCTTTTAAATAAAGGGATCCCACATGATTCAATAAAGGCTATATGATGATGGTGATCGAGTATGCTTAATGATAACATGATTTTTTTTATGGAAGGAAGTTACAGCGATTGATGATAAGGATACTAGATAGATAAACAAATGATGATGATGCGTACTGTATGTTAGTAAGATTAATGATAAACGATGAAGAGCAAGAGACCAATCTGTTGTTCCATTTCTTTTATTGATAAACCGAAAGCTAAACCCATTTAATTGGGTCGATTAACTAGAATCATAAACCTCACATCCACTAATCCCTTATTCAATTTAAATTACAACGTGTCTTGGGCTTGTGAAGTTTGGATTTGAGATAGCTGCAGTTGGGCCGACGTATTTTGGCCTTAATTGATTTTTGTTGGGTCAGAAACGTGGAATTGGGCCAGTACTTAATCAGTTGGGCCGGTATTTAATCTGTTGGGCCGAGAGATGGATTAAATAGTTTTGGGCTGGGATTATAATTAGAAAAGCTGGGGTAGCGGAGTGGTGTGGGGTGTTTTCGGATTAATGTGAGGTCGTGGGTTCGAGTCCTGTCGCGGGCAGTTTATTTCTTTTTAATGTTACTAAGGTATTAATTGATATCTTAATTATTATTATCATTAATATTATTATTATTATTATTACTAATGCTATAAATATTAGTATTATTATTATTATTAGGATTGTTATTATTGTTATTGTTATTATTAACTAGTATTATTGTTAAATGTAAGTATTATTATCATTATTTCAAATATTATCATTAACTTAAGCTATTATTAATAGAATGTATTATCATTATTATGATTGTTATTATTATTGTTATTATGAAATATAACACAAATTATTATTATTTTCAATAATAGTAGTATTAACATCATCTTATAAGTATTAGTATTATTATTATCAAGTGTAACGACCCGACTTTTTCGACTTCCTTTTGTGCCTTGTATTTTAGCGAAACTGCGTATTTGTGCGTACTGTGTTACTTTATTACTCTGGAACCTTGGCACACGTGTTTTATATTCATATATACTTAAAAACGTGCCCTGGGGTATGTAGAATGCTTAACTTGTCCATTGGATGCTTTATAACCGTTAGTGTTACTTGCCGTTACGAATAAACTGCGGACTGCGCGCACGTTTGACTTTTGTCGGAACCGGAACTTTTGGACTGCAAAATATTAATTATTATTTTCTAATAATAATTACCTGGGCTTTTGGATGCTTAATTTTATTTATTTAATTGCTAAAGCCCAATAGTTAGTCTTGTTTGACTTTCTACCTTGTTTGGCTCAAGCCCACCATACTCTAGCTAGTGACCCAATTAATTAGCCCAAGTATTATTACTAGTGGTCCATAATAATAAATAAATAATAAATAAATTAATTAATGAGTTATACTAGCATAATGGATAAGGTTTATCTAAATGTTACATAAGATTCTAGCAAAAGGACACACTTTAGACACTATTAGCCAAAAAGCAAGTTTTTGTCTCCCCCTCCCCCCTCTAATGCCGTCCACCACCACCACCATGGTCTTGGCCACCTCATCAATCCATGTGATCTTCATTTGCCTATAAATACTAGCATTTAGTCCCTCATTCCAACACTTGATCATTTTGGCTTTTCACACACTTATTCTTTCTTTCTTTCCTAGCTTGTAAGTTTTTCTTTTCCTTCCTCTTTCCTTCTTAAATTCGTGTACATCATCATCATTACGTGGAAGATCAAGTTCCTTCTAGCTTTGATCTTACTTATATCTTGTTGATTCAAGCATGAATCTTTCAAGAACATGGAAGATTCAAGCTTTTTAGCTTGAATCTTCATATCTTTTGTAGATCTACTTCTTTTATACTTTAATCTTTCTATTTTATGATAAAGATTCAAACTTTTGTTTGTAATCTTCATGCATCTTCAAGATCCATGCTTTATGCTTCAAGATCTTCAAGAACAAACAAGATACAAGCTTTCTAGCTTGGATCTTCATATCTTTTTGTTAGATCTAAGTTTTTTTTGCTTTGATCATGTTGTTTTGTGAAAAAGATTCAAACTTGTGTTTGTTATCTTCATATATCTTAAAGATCCAAGCTTTATGCTTCAAGATCTTCAAGAACACTTAAAGGTTCAAGCTTTCTAGCTTTGCAACCTTGTAACTTGTGTGAAATGGATCCAAGCTCTCTAGCTTAGGGTTCCATCACCTCATTTGACTTAGATTGTGCTATTACTTGTTGAATTAATGTAAAGTTTGTAACTTTAGTTGTTATTGTGAATTGAAATTGTGTTAAGACTAAAGATATGATGTAACCTTAGTTCATCATCCATCTAAGACTCATGAATGAGTTGTGTTCTTACTTGGTCTTAACATATTGTGTATTTATGGTGAATCTTGGTCAAAAGTGATGCTAAACCATCAACGAGTTGTACACTTGAAGCTACAAGCATCAAGTATGAGAACCGTGATGAGCATCAAGCACCAAGAACCCCACCGGAGCACTTGTCCACTGATTTTCGTATCTGATCAGAAATTTCTGACCTACTCGCACTTAAACCGTCGCCACGGTCAAACGAAGACGAGTTAGGTTCTGAAAATTAGTCAGCTGTTAGGGGACTCATATACGGAGCCATAGCCACTGACCATGCATTTTTCGATTTATGTAGAGGTCGTAGCAGCTGACCGAAGTTAGCCTATTGTTTCGATCTCAATTCTCGTCAAACTTACTTAGCTTTTATGATGATGAATGATGATGATGATGACACTTAAACTTATTTTATGCACTATTAGAATTTATAAAGACAACCTACTGACCTAGTAACATTTTATTTAGGTTGACGACCTTTCGGACCGACTTACTACTTGCGTACTTTCATTACCGACTTTACCGCTTTTATCACTGTGAGTTATAGCATCCCTTTTTACCATTGTTACTATTTTTGGGACTGAGAATACATGCGCTTTTACGTTTTACATACTAGGCACGAGTACCTAAACTTTATATGTGTGTGGGTTATATAACGGCATAAACATTCCCTTTAACACGGTAACGTTTAGTCATTGGTCTTTGAACCGGTGAACGCGAATCTTAGATATGGATCCATAGGGTTTGACATCCCCACTCGGGCTAGTCGCGCTAGCATTTAACGGGTGTTTAATACTTCGTGAACATACGCACTCGCCAAGTGTACTTTCAGGGGGTTATAAACGTTAAGTCTAGTTACCGGGTGCCCACGGTTATGCATATACTTTTCATACTGTTTTGATACGCTGTTGCAGCACTGAAATCTCGTGGCCTATCTTACGTTACTATTACAACTTAAACTATAGCTCACCAACATTCGTGTTAACTTTTTAAGCGTGTATTTCTCAGGTGCCTAGAGGTTTATTGCTTCCGCTGTTAGACTTGCTGTCATGCTGTTATTGAATTGCTGTTATGGACCTACTGTACTAGTTATCCGCTGCATTGCTAGAGATGTCTCAAATTATGAAACTTATGTTCTGCATTCGTAAACTTATGTTATTTTGGAACAATGGTTTGTAATAAGTCTTACGACATGTTATCTTTGTAAGACGTTATCTTTTTAATGAATGCAAATCGGTTTTCAAACAGCATATAGTGTTTGACCTTGTGATGATCCTGTTGTTGATGATCCGTACACGATGGTTTTGTACGGGGTGTCACAGTTGGTATCAGAGCATTGGTTGTAGGGAATTAGGTTGCATTAGTGAGTCTAGACTGGACCTAAGTAGGATTCACTAATAGGACTAATCTACAACTAGCTTGTTTACTTGTTTCTGCGAGACTTACTGCATGCTTTACCTACTTTCTGCTGTATGATCTTACTGCATTCTATTGCTTATCTTTACTGCCATGCGAACTTGCTGTATGCCTATTTCTGCCTTTGCATGATTACTATCTGATTTCACATGTTATCTCTGATTAGTACTGATTGCCATGCTAGGTTGCTATAGTGCCTAATACTTGCTTGCTTATGGCTTACTGATATGGAAAATTTATTTTCCTTGTTCAGATGTCGGATATTCCACCTGTCATCATTTTGGACAGCGATTCAGACCCGTCAGCCACCTCACCTACTGCTACTACCGACACACAGATCCCGTTAACCAGTGACCTCGGCGCTTCATCCTCTGGAACCAGCAGCCATACACCTGTACCAGTGGTTACCGCAGTCGGAGCCCAGGACCCTCCGGAGATTCCAGCTCCAGTTGCCCCGGTACCTCAGGAGCCACAGCCCCGCCCCAGTGGTGATGTGATTCTCGGGGAATACGGGTACGTCCCGTTCCGTAATGAGCATAACCATTGGTGCCGACGCCTTCCTGATGGACGTGTCATACCGATCCCACCTTTCAGATACCGGATCATGACTACCGGTCGCCGATCGCCGCCACCCCCAGCTGATTCATCATCCGACGGCTCATCCACAGACGACTCTAGCGATGATGACTCCGATGAGGAGGACCTTGATGATGCACCTGTGCAGCCACCCTCCACCCCGCCGAAGAAGCGGTACCGTTTCGATGGCACCGTTATTCTGGGGATCAACGGAGGACGAGCATTCACTGACGCACGTGGCCAGCATTGTAGGGTTACCGCCCGTAAGCGGGTCGTGCCTTACCCGACTGATCCGTTCGTGCGTAAGCCTTACCGCCGTGCAGCATCTACCTCTGGAGCCGGACCATCTGCACCACCAGCGCCACCTGCACCAGCAGCTCCGCTTGCTCTACCAGCCCCTCCCTCTGTCGAGGAACTGATGAGGGAGGTGGAGATCCTCCGTGATCAGGTGACTGAGGTCGAGGAGCAGATGTCCCATGTGCTGGACATCCTTTACCCACCGTCACCATAGAGCTTTATAGTAGGTTTCATTTGTAATCTCGTTGTAGTTCCATGTTTTCCTTATGTAATGTACGAACTTATGTATGCAACTCTTTATTAATGGAACTTTGTATTGTTAAATTCTTGCACAGTGTTCTATTTACATTACTGGATGTTGGTTTTGCGGTATTTGTACCTAGTTGCGTCACTATATTGGCATGCGTTATGTTGTTTCCCTGTTTACTATATACTATATTATTATATATTAAATGCTGGATTTTGACTTAAGTCAAAATTTCTGTTTCGATGGGCAATGGCAAACACACGAACAACACCCACAGCAGCTTAAATCGAAGAGATGATTAATGAATGAGTCGCCGCAGCCTTGGCGGAAATGAACCCTCAAGCTGAACCACCACCGGTTATCCAACCCGTTCAAAAAGAGTGCACCTACAAGGAATTCCAGAGCTGTAAGCCACATAACTTCAGCGGAACTGAGGGGCCTGTTGGTCTCACAAGATGGTTTGAAAAGCTTGAATCAGTATTCCAAGTCAGCAACTGTTCCGAGTCTAACAAAACCAAATTTGCTTCCTGCACGCTATCTGATGGCGCCCTCACGTGGTGGAACACCATGGCTCAGGCACAAGGTATTGATGAGGCGTATGCTATGCCATGGGAGGAGTTCAAAGCGGCTATGATTGATGAGTATTGTTCGAGAACCGAGATACAAAAGATGGAAATAGAGCTTATGCAATTGAAAGCTGTTGGCAACGATCTCGATGGTTACAATCAGAGGTTTCTTGAGTTAGCTCTTATGTGTCCTACCATGGTCATCCCGGAATTCAAGCGTATGGAGAGATACTTTTGGGGACTCCCTAAGTCCATCAAGGGTAATGTCACCTCGTCCAAGCCACCGAATGTTCCCGAAGCAATGCGCATGGTGCATACACTCATGAATCAGATTCTCATCGATGAACCGGAGAAGTCCAAGTCTGAAGCGGGTAGTAGTGACAAGCGAAAGTGGGATAACAGTAAGGGGAGGACCTATGATCAAACCCCCGTTAAGAGACACAACAACGGTGGAAACCCCAACCCCGGCACAAGCTCCAACCCGAACTACAAAGGTACCCTACCGCAATGCAAGAGGTGTTACAAACACCACACTGGGTATTGTAATGCGGTATGTGAAAAGTGCAACAGGATCGGACATGTTGGTAAGAACTGCAAGATTCCCATCCCAGCTGCTAGGACAAACCCAAATGGGCCAAGGAAATGCTATGAGTGTGGACAGCAGGGCCACTTTAGGAATGATTGCCCCAATAAGAAGAAGGACGGCGGACCACCGCGTGGTAGAGCTTTTAATGTTAATGCAAGGGATACACGTGAGAACCCCGACTTGGTTATAGGTATATTCACTATCAACAATCTTTTAGCTTCTGTCCTATTTGATACTGGTGCCGATAGAAGCTATGTATGTAGACACTTTTGCGATAAGATAAATTGGTCATTAGTTCCTTTAAAAGAAAGTATGCTTGTTGAGGTAGCCAACGGTAAACTTGAAAAGGTTGACCAAATTGGCCGAGGAGCTATTATTAACATAGCTGGCGTGGATTTTGAAATTGACTTAATACCCATCAAATTGGGAAGCTTTGACGTGATTGTCGGCATGGACTGGTTGACTAAAGTAAGGGCCGATGTTATCTGTGGAGATAAAGCTCTTCATATACCACAAGGAGATGGTGAGCCACTGGTTATATATGGAGAGAGATGTAGTTCGAAACTGAACCTCATTAGTTGTATGAAAGCGCAGAAGATCATGAAGAAAGGACGACTTGCCGTTTTAGCACACGTGAAGGCTTTAGAATCAGAGGAGAAGAGTGTGAATGACGTGCGAATCGTGAATGAATTCCCCGACGTCTTTCCGGAAGAGTTGCCTAGATTACCGCCACCCAGAGCAGTGGAGTTCCAAATCGATCTAGTGCCGGGAGCTATACCCGTAGCTCGTGCGCCGTATCGTCTGGCACCTTCAAAATTGCAAGAGTTGTAGAGTCAACTGCAGGAATTGCTCGACCAAGGGTTTATCCAACCGAGCTCGTCGCCTTGGGGCGCACCTGTTTTATTCTTGAAGAAGAAGGATGGATCCTTCCGCATGTGTATCGATTATCGTGAGTTGAACAAGATGACGATCAAGAATCGATATCCTCTTCCCCGAATTGACGATCTTTTTGATCAGCTGCAAGGATCAAGCATTTATTCTAAGATCGATTTGCGATCAGGTTATCACCAATTGAGGGTGAAGGAGAGTGATGTGATGAAGACTGTGTTTAGAACCCGCTATGGTCATTATGAGTTTCTCGTGATGCCATTCGGTTTAACCAACGCACCCGCTGTATTCATGGACCTCATGAATCATGTCTGCAAGCCATACCTGGATAAATTCATTATCGTCTTCATAGATGATATCCTCATCTACTCCAAGAGCGAAGAAGAACATGAGCAACATCTTCGGTTAGTGCCTCAAACTCTTAAGACAAGAGCAGCTTTATGCCAAATTCTTCAAGTGTGAATTTTGGCTGAAGGAAGTCCAATTTCTGGGTCATATTGTGAGTGATCAAGGTATCAAAGTTGATCCCGCCAAGATCAAGGCTATCAACATGTGGGAAACCCCCACTACTCCGACTCACATCCGCCAATTTCTAGGTCTTGCCGGTTATTACCGAAGGTTCATTGAAGGTTTCTATTTGATTTTGCGTCCTTTGACTGCGTTAACTCATAAAGGGAAGAAGTTTGTTTGGGAAAAAGAATAAGAAGCAGCATTTCAAACCCTGAAGCAGAAGTTAACCACCGCACCTATCTTATCTCTTCCTGAAGGCAGTGAGGACTTTGTTGTGTACTGCGATGCTTCGAAGAATGGTTTTGGTTGTGTATTGATGCAAAGAACGAAGGTCATTGCCTATGCATCTCGTCAACTGAAGGTCCACGAGCGAAACTACACTACTCACGATCTCGAACTTGGAACCGTTGTCTTCGCTTTAAAGTTATGGAGACACTATCTTTATGGGACAAAGAGTACCATATTCACCGATCATAAAAGCCTCTAACACATCTTCGATCAGAAGCAACTGAACATGAGACAGCGTCGATGGATTGAAACGCTAAACGACTACGATTGTGAACTTCGCTACCATCCGGGCAAGGCCAATGTTGTAGCTGACGCCTTATGTCGAAAGGAGAGGACGGTACCTCTTCGCGTTCGGGCTCTGAACATCACCATCTATTCGAACCTCCACAGTCAGATTCGAGTAGCCCAAGAAGAGGCTCTCAAGGAGGAGAACATATCTCGTGAATACCTGAACATTCTCGTCTCTAAATTCGAGGTTAAGGATTCTGGACTCCGATGTTATGCCGGAAGAATTTGGGTACCTCGTTATGGAGATCTACAGAACCTTATACTTGATGAAGCCCACAAGTCGAGATATTCGATTCATCCAGGAGCTGGCAAAATGTACCACGATCTTAAGGAACAGTATTGGTGGCTAAATCTTAAGAAGGATGTTGCAACTTATGTTGGAAGGTGTTTAACTTGTTCGAAGGTTAAGGCTGAACATCAGAGGCCATCTGGATTACTTCAGCAACCAGAAATCCCACAATGGAAATGGGAAGCAATTACAATGGATTTCATCACTAAGCTACCAAAGACGGTGGGCGGATACGATACAATCTGGGTTATCGTTGACCGTCTTATCAAATCTGCTCATTTTCAAGCGATGAAAGAAACAGACACAATGGAGAAACTTGCTCAACTGTACATCAAAGAAGTTGTATCTCGTCATGGTGTGCCTCTATCAATTATCTCAGATCGCGATCCCCGTTTTGCTTCCAGATTCTAGCGTTCGTTGCAAGAAGCCTTGGGAACTCGTCTCGACATGAGCACCGCGTATCACCCCTAGACCGATGGTCAGATCGAACGAACGATTCAGACTCTAGAGGACATGTTACGTGCCTGTGTTATTGACTTCGGAAAGTCTTGGGAAAGGCATCTGCCACTAGCCGAATTCTCTTACAACAACAGTTATCATTCGAGTATTAAAGCCGTGTCTTTTAAAGCGTTGTATGGCCGCAAGTGCCGTTCTCCCATTTGTTAGGCTGAGTTAGGCGAATTGCAAATCACCGGACCCGAGATAGTCCATGAAACGACGGAGAAGATTTCTCAGATTCAGGCAAGACTTAAGACGGCCCGCAATCGCCAAAAGAGTTATGCTGATCTTAAACGTAAAGACTTCGAATTCAATGTGGGTGATCGAGTAATGTTGAAGGTCGCACCTTGAAAGGGTGTAATCCGTTTTGGAAAGCGCGGAAAGTTAAACCCGCGATATATTGGTCCTTTTGAAATTTTGGAACGTGTTGGACCCGTTCCTTACCGTTTGGATCTTCCGACTCAGTTGAGTGCCGTTCATCCTACCTTTCATATATCAAATTTGAAGAAATGTCTTGCTCCACTGGAACTTAGCATACCATTGGAAGAACTTACCATTGATGACCAACTCCACTTCGTGGAAGAACCTGTCAAAATTATGGACCGTGAGGCCAAAACTTGAAAAGCAATAAGATTCCAATTGTCCGAGTTCGATGGAATGCCAAGCGTGGACCCGAGTTCACTTGGGAACGAGAGGATCAAATGATGCAGAAGTATCCTCACCTTTTCCCGACTCCAACACCTGCCTCAGCTTAAATTTCGGGACGAAATTTCCAATAACAGATGGGTAATGTAACGACCCGACTTTTTCGACTTGCTTTTGTGCCTTGTATTTTAGCGAAACTGCGTATTTGTGCGTACTGTGTTACTTTATTACTCCGGAACCTTGGCACACGTGTTTTATATTCATATATACTTAAAAACGTGCCCTGGGGTATGTAGAATGCTTAACTTGTCCATTGGATGCTTTATAACCGTGAGTGTTACTTGCCGTTACGAATAAACCGCGGACTGCGCGCATGTTTGACTTTTGTCGGAACAGGAACTTTTGGACTGTCGAAATATTAATTATTATTTTCTAATAATAATTACCTGGGCTTTTGGATGCTTAATTTTATTTATTTAATTGCTAAAGCCCAATAGTTAGTCTTGTTGGACTTTCTACCTTGTTGGGCTCAAGCCCACCCTACTCTAGCTAGTGACCCAATTAATTAGCCCAAGTATTATTACTAGTGGCCCATAATAATAAATAAATAATAAATAAATTAATTAATGAGTCATACTAGCATAATGGATAAGGTTTATCTAAATGTTACATAAGATTCTAGCAAAAGGACACACTTTAGACACTATTAGCCAAAAAGCAAGTTTTTGTCTCCCCCTCCCCCCTCTAATGCCGTCCACCACCACCACCATGGTCTTGGCCACCTCATCAATCCATGTGATCTTCATTTGCCTATAAATACTAGCCTTTAGTCCTTCATTCCAACACTTGATCATTTTGGCTTTTCACACACTTATTCTTTCTTTCTTTCCTAGCTTGTAAGTTTTTCTTTTCCTTCCTCTTTCCTTCTTAAATTCGTGTACATCATCATCATTATGTGGAAGATCAAGTTCCTTCTAGCTTTGATCTTACTTATATCTTGTTGATTCAAGCATGAATCTTTCAAGAACATGGAAGATTCAAGCTTTTTAGCTTGAATCTTCATATCTTTTATAGATCTACTTCTTTTATACTTTAATCTTTCTATTTTATGATAAAGATTCAAACTTTTGTTTGTAATCTTCATGCATCTTCAAGATCCAAGCTTTATCTTCAAGATCTTCAAGAACAAACAAGATGCAAGCTTTCTAGCTTGGATCTTCATATCTTTTTGTTAGATCTAAGTTTTTTTTTTGCTTTGATCATGTTGTTTTGTGAAAAAGATTCAAACTTGTGTTTGTTATCTTCATATATCTTAAAGATCCAAGCTTTATGCTTCAAGATCTTCAAGAACACTTAAAGGTTCAAGCTTTCTAGCTTTGCAACCTTGTAACTTGTGTGAAATGGATCCAAGCTCTCTAGCTTAGGATTCCATCACCTCATTTGACTTAGATTGAGCTATTACTTGTTGAATTAATGTAAAGTTTGTAACTTTAGTTGTTATTGTGAATTGAAATTGTGTTAAGACTAAGGATATGATGTAACCTTGGTTCATCATCCATCTAAGACTCATGAATGAGTTGTGTTCTTACTTGGTCTTAACATATTGTGTATTTATGGTGAATCTTGGTCAAAAGTGATGCTAAACCATCAACGAGTTGTACACTTGAAGCTACAAGCATCAAGGATGAGAACCGTGATGAGCATCAAGCACCAAGAACCCCACCGGAGCACTTGTCCACTGATTTTCGTATCTGATCAAACCACCTGGGCTACTGTAAAGTTGATTTTCAGCTAGTTCGGTTCGAGTATATGATTTTTCGTTTAGGCCTCGTCTTAATCCGAGTTACGGTTTAGGATTTATGGCCCTACGATAGTCACTACACCCTATTAACGTTGTGCTGAAATTTCTGACCTAGTCGCACTTAAACCGTCGCCACGGTCAAACGAAGACGAGTTAGGTTCTGAAAATTGGTCAGCTGTTAGGGGACTCATATACGGAGCCATAGCCACTCACTATGCATCTTTTCAATTTACGTAGAGGACGTAGCAGCTGACTGAAGTCAGCCTATTGTTTCGATCTCTATTCTCGTCAAACTTACTTAGCTTTTATGATGATGAATGATGATGATGATGACACTTAAACTTATTTTATGCACTATTAGAATTTATAAAGACAACCTACTGACCTAGTAACATTTGATTTAGGTTGACGACCTTTCGGACCGACTTACTACTTGCGTACTTTCATTACCGACTTTACCGCTTTTATCACTGTGAGTTATAGCATCCCTTTTTACCACTGTTACTATTTTTGGGACTGAGAATACATGCGATTTTACTTTTTACATACTAGGCACGAGTACCTAAACTTTATATGTGTGTGGTTTATATAATGGCATAAACATTCCCTTTAGCACGGTAACGTTTAGTCATTGGTCTTTGAACCGGTGAAAGCGAATCTTAGATATGGATCCATAGGGTTTGACATCCCCACTCGGGCTAGTCGCGCTAGCATTTAACGGGTGTTTAATACTTCGTGAACATACGCACTCGCCAAGTGTACTTTCAGGGGGTTATAAACGTTAAGTCTAGTTACCGGGTGCCCACGGTTATGCATATACTTTTCATACTGTTTTGATACGCTGTTGCAGCACTGAAATCTCGTGGTCTATCTTACGTTACTATTACAACTTAAACTATAGCTCACCAACATTCGTGTTGACTTTTTAAGCGTGTATTTCTCAGGTGCCTAGAGGTTTATTGCTTCCGCTGTTAGACTTGTTGTCATGCTGTTATTGAATTGCTGTTATGGACCTACTGTACTAGTTATCCGCTGCATTGCTAGAGATGTCTCAAATTATGAAACTTATGTTTTGCATTCGTAAACTTATGTTATTTTGGAACAATGGTTTGTAATAAGTCTTACGACCTGTTATCTTTGTAAAACGTTATCTTTTTAATGAATGCAAATCGGTTTTCAAACAGCATATAGTGTTTGACCTTGTGATGATCCTGTTGTTGATGATCCGTACACGATGGTTTTGTACGGGGCGTCACATCAAGTGTTATAATTGTATTGATTACTTTAATTATTTTTATTATTATTATTATTAAACAAAAGTATAGCTATTAACAATATCATTATTAATATTAATATTATCATTTTAATAAAGTTATTATTAATATTATTAGTAAATTATTAATATCAAAACTATCATTTTTTAAACAGATAAATATTTTGTACTTAAAATATACTTATTACATATACTAAAAGTATATTAAAATATCATATAACTACATATATCAAATTTATTAATATTAGTTACATAAATACATACAAATAACAAAACTATCTATT
Source organism: Rutidosis leptorrhynchoides (assembly GCF_046630445.1). Taxonomy (NCBI): domain Eukaryota; kingdom Viridiplantae; phylum Streptophyta; class Magnoliopsida; order Asterales; family Asteraceae; genus Rutidosis; species Rutidosis leptorrhynchoides. Next base: position 127,151,212 of record NC_092333.1, on the reverse strand, counting down.
TTTATGTGTAACATTTAAACAATCACGTATATAAATATGGATATATATTAATATAACTATATGAATATTAACCATTTTAAATATATACACAAATTAAATATACTAAATAAAGATATAATAAATAAATTTGTTCAGTTATGATTATGTGTTTTAATAAATAAACAAATGATATAAGTTCGTGAATCCGAGGCCAACCATATACTAGTTCAATGTCGTCATATGTATTTTTACTACAAAATACATTAGGTGAGTTCATTTGCTCCCTTTTACTCTTTACGTTTTTGGGCTGAGAATACATGCAAATGCTTTATTAATTGTTTTACAATATTTATATGCGTGAGTTCATTTGCTCCCTTTTACTCTTTACATTTTTGGGCTGAGAATACATGCAAATGCTTTATTAACTGTTTTACAATATTTATATGCGTGAGTTCATTTGCTCCCTTTTTACTCATTACATTTTTGGGCTGAGAATACACGCAAATGCTTTATTAACTGTTTTACAATATTTATATGCGTGAGTTCATTTGATTCCCTTTTATTCTTTACATTTTTGGGACTGAGAATACATGCGCTGTTTTTATAACCGCTTTATTAAATGCTTTTGAAATATATTTTTGAACTGCGAATACATGTAATGCTTTTATAAATGTTTGATGAGATAGACACAAGCAAAACATTCCTCGAATGAATTATTATGCAGACAGAAGTTCTGTAGATTATTATTGAATTAGTTGGACGTGATAATTGCCACTAACTGTTGTGAATATATTTTCCCCTGATTATTATTGCTTGGTAACCTAAGAATTAGAATCGGGTATGGCCCTAATTCACGCGAATCCTAAAGGTAGCTACCGGGTTTAACACCCCCACCTAGAATGTTCACTAGACGGAAGGGCTAGTGGGCGTGGTGTTTAGTACTTCGAAGTTTATATGATTATTATACAGTCGAGATGTTTTGTTTTGGGGATATTATTATGCGCATTATATGTTAAGGTCGGTTACCAAGCCAAGCTATGAAAGCAATGAAAAGTGAATGTTATGTATCGAGAGAATGATTTTATACACAGGTTATGTGTATGTTTTTTTGTGCACAAGATATGTGAACGGTTACTAATATTTATGAAAGATGTTTTCGTATACGAGAAAGATGTATTGTATTTAAAAGATATCGCATGTACATTACAGGTGGGTATAGGATTCGGGCCCATTTGTACCATGCAGGATTTAAATCTTGTGGTCTATCAAAATGATGAATTTTATTGTTTTATGATAAACTTATGAACTCACCAACCTTTTGGTTGACACTTGAAAGCATGTTTATTCTCAGGTACGAAAGAAATCTTCCGCTGTGCATTTGCTCATTTAAAAGATATTACATGGATTCGTTCATGGCATATAGAGGTCCGTTCATCGCAATGGTACCAGATGTTATTGTATTCATCTAAGAGGATTTGGACGGGGTACGGCATGTGGTATCAGAGCGGTGGTCTTAGCGAACCAGGTCTTGCATTAGTGTGTCTAACTGATAGTTGTTTAGATGCATTAGTAGGTCTGTACTTCGACCGTGTCTGCATGTCAAAAGTTTTGCTTATCATTTCGTGTCGAAAATTACCTGCTTATCATTTTTAGTCTAGACACGTTTCACTGCATTGACTGGATAATAGTGTATAGACAAAATTCATATCTTAGCATATCTGTTATTGTAGACTTTGCCTGACAGCTTTCGTAGATTCCTCCGTAACTTATGGGATTTTAGTATTATATATGCATATGTAAATTATGTATTGCAGGATACTAATCTACATCCTATAATCTATTTCTTATCGAAAAATCCTTCATCTGATCGTACGAGATGGATCCCTCAACCAGTTCGAATTCCTCGGATTCAGACAGCTATTCCGATATGGAGTTTCACTTAAGCTCCGAAAGCAGTGTCACCAGAATGAATCAACCAATCAGCCATCCCCAATTCATCTGATAGATTCGTAGTCGACTTAATCAATGGAGGTGAGAAGAAGTGATCCCTCCCATCAACCATATTGCCCTATTGACAAAGAACCTGAAGCATTTACCGGCGAACCTGTTCGTAAAACCATTTTCTCTCTCATTTCCCGAATATCTCGCCATGATTATATACTATCTCAAAAATCTTATTCACTCGCTCATTCCTACCGACAATTATCCCGGAGTAATAAGTCAACGAACTTCACGCCCGAGTCGTAACCTTGAAAAATATGGTGCAAAACGTATCAGCTTCAGCAATATCACTGGCACCAACAGTACCACCATCAGCAACATTAACAGTACCATCACCACCGTCAACAACAACATCCGCTCTCGAACATCAACATCATACGCACCATAGATACCAAGGAGTACCAACAACAATGAACGATGAAGTATTGATCCATAACTTCATTGAAGAAATATTCTGCGAAAAATATGGGGTTCCTAATAGTTTTAGAGATTACTTATTCTAGCTCAAACCAAAAATCATATGAGTTTAATATCATATTAACTCATTAAATTCATGATTACATCTGAAGAAAATATATATGTATATATGTTTTCATAAAGATTGTAATTAAAAATTCTTTTGTACAAACTATTAATGGTGAAAACATTTTAACGGGTAGGTAATACCCGAGAAATATTTAGTTTCACATTAATAAGTTACACTGTACATTCTTCGAATCTGATTCAACAGTCATTTACTATCATACTTACATCCACAGATATACGAATCCGTTCACTACAGAATAACTATTTTTATTCGATTTCATATTTGAATTTTAACTTATCAGAATCCAACAAGTGGCATAATGAAGAAAACATTGGACAATTAAAATGAATTAAAATATTGATTATAACATATGAAACCAAACAATTCTTCAAATCTGCCACTTGATTTCATCTTAAACCTCATTTGTATCTTGATGATTCCAATCTGCGCTCAAACATTTCATAATTCTTGAAAACACTTTAATCGAGAAGATGAACCAACCACACTTCATTTACGGAAGAAAAGATTGATGCATATAGTTATGCACCTGAAAACACTCGGAACCTGAGTGAATGTTTAAAACGTATATGTGCTAACTCTTTGGGAACTGTTATTAAAAAAATAATAATAATAATAATAATTTTGCAATCTCTTTTCAAATTAGCCAATTTTGTCACAGCTCCAGCAAATCAACTAAAACTTTCATTCAGATTAGCTTTATTATAACTTTACCACTTGATTTCGTCCTAAACAATCATTCGTATCTTGACGATTACCATCAGCGTTTAATCATCTAAAAAAAAATACAATTCTCTTGAAACCACCTCGGATTGATAACAGTTGGTTCAGATATGGTAGCATTAAATGCAGAGGAAACAACAAAATTATAGATGGTCAAAATGACCAAAAGTTCGATAATAAAGAATGGAATGTTGGGAACGCTCGATAGAAAATTTGGTAATGAAAGATAGATTGAGCAAACCACGAAGGAGACCAAGGACAAATACAAGAACCAAACTCTATATTCAAAGAATCCAGGTGATTCTGTATCCGATGAAATCTTTAGAGATTATCTTGCTCCGAAGTCATGTTAAAATCTTGCGAAGAAATTTTTCTTCATCAACCTTCGAACTTAGAAATTCCAAAATATCATCATAAATATCTTCGATATTTCTGAGGATATTTTCATAAATATTTTTGTCCGAAATTATCTACCTCTTCGTGTTTTCTGTATTCCATAATATTGGAAACTTCTGTAAAATCTAAGTATAAATTACGAATAAATTGTGGAGAAGTGTTGGGAAATGAAGCATGAGTTAGTATAATATAATGGCGCTTGGCCAACTTGATTATATTACAGTAAGTCATGATGAGTTTCTAATGGAACGTGATGATTCACAGATCTTAACATCATCACGTGCCATGTTACATAACTCCTTCATTCTACTTAACCTCTAAACATATCAAGAGATTATTATCTTGATAGTTCTATCCTTACCGTAATTCTAACAGTTTGTTAACAAATCGTGCTATTACATTTTCTTTCTGATTAGAAGATTTCCTTAAATTCCTTCAATTTCGGAAATAAACCTGACTACATCAAAATTAAGTCAAATCTTTATTTCTCATTTCAATCTATCATGATAGCTTCATTCGTGCTCTTCGAACAATCGAATTGTTTTATCCATATTACCTAATGATGATAGAACTCTATTTATCAACTCATATTCGTCATGAAAACATATTTATTGTCAGCCATGACCATCCTAATCAAATTTCGGGACGAAATTTCTTTAACGGGTAGGTACTGTGACGACCCGGAAATTTCCGACCAAATTTAAACTTAATCTTAATATGAATTCGACACTATGAGCAAAGTACGTTAAACTAAGTCTCAAAATTTTGAACTGTTTTAATATATTCAGATAACCTTTGACTTATCCCGAGGATTCACGAACAATTATTGTAATAAATATGTATAATAATATATATATGTAAATATATATAATAAATTGAAATTATAAAATATAATGTAAACATTAGAATTAAGTATGTAAAATAAATACAAAGTAATTAAGTACAATGAAATTATATATATATAATTGTTATTCAAAATTATTATATTGTAATATATATATGATAAATATTCAAATATGTTAAAAAATAAGTATTACGTAATTAGTGAAATGTAAGATTTATATATTATATGAAATTACAAGTTGAAAATATATTTGTATAATATTATTATTACTTTTATTAATATTATTATTATTATTATTATTATTATTATTATTATTATTATTTGTATTTAGATTGTTATTAATATAAATATAATTATAAATATTAATAATAATTATATATAATCATATGCACGATTTATGGTCCCATGATAGTCTCACATCACTTTTGTGCTATTTAATTTGTTGAATTAATTGTATCCGTCTACCTCAAATCTTAACCCACTCCAAATTCTGTTAGATTTCATTATCAACTTTATATTTTTTTCCTCCCTGCTCCAATATTTTATGTCGACCGAATCCACACTATAAAACAATGGGTGATTGAAATTAGCTGTTACAACAGGTACTTGACCACTTTATATATTATACCACATGTAAATTGTTGAATTAAAAACTGAAAATAGAAGAATAATCCTGTCTCAACTTAGTACAATCATTGTTGAATTTAAATCACAAAGTGTATGAATCTGTTAACAATCCTTATCTACTTTTAATTGTTTTGTTTTCTCCTTCTGACTCGAATATTTCCATTGACATCTTTCCAATTTCTATGAACCAATCAACTCATGATACAGAATAAATCAATCACATTGTACGTTAGCTAATCTCGGTTATTGTTAGAAAAATCAAACTAACCATCTTCTTCATACCACTCTCTATCTCTACTTCTCTCTATATATCTTTCCTCTCTTCTTTGATCAACAAACGCCATCGTGAACCACCACTAAATCATTATCCTAACATCATCTTAGTGATCATCACCTTCAACTGTAAATCACGATATGACTTTATAAACCAGAACAAACCATTACGGTTTCTATTAAAATTCGAAACAACCATTACAATCACTCTACCACCATTGCTAAATGTTCGATCACCATAACCCTGGACACTATCACCACCTCGTACTTTCACACATATATATATTTGTAGTTATATAAATAGGTGATAAACACAAATATATATATATATATATACATATACATACTCACCACCGGACCCTATTTAGATTATCTTGATCACCTTTGAACCAACCACTTTCATCAAAATTTAAACCAACTTTTACTCTTTCTTCTTCCTAAATTCTGATATTATTATTTGGTGTTCGAAAAACCCAACAGAAAATACCGCAGCTATGCGTTGTCCTTATGTCAAATGCCAACCAAAAACGAAATTTATATAGATATTGAATACGTCTTCTCTTATTTCTGTGGACCGAATATAGTGGGACAATCATTGAGAGCTTTGTGCTCTCTTTTCCTTTTAACCAACACTTTACCAAATATAAAACCCCACGTCACTTTTGTGATGTTTGAAACCATTATAAAATTTCATGAGGAGAAGCCACTTGCATTTGTCTGTTGAATTCTTTTTTCTTTCAAACCCCACTGATATGTCACGCTGATCCATGCGAACATCTTTTAAATAAAGGGATCCCACATGATTCAATAAAGGCTATATGATGATGGTGATCGAGCATGCTTAATCATAACATGATTTTTTTTATGGAAGGAAGTTACAGCGATTGATGATAAGGATACTAGATAGATAAACAAATGATGATGATGCGTACTGTATGTTAGTAAGATTAATGATGAACGATGAAGAGCAAGAGACCAATCTGTTGTTCCGTTTCTTTTATTGATAAACCGAAAGCCAAACCTATTTAATTGGGTCGATTAACTAGAATCATAAACCTCACATCCACTAATCCCTTATTCAATTTAAATTACAACGTGTCTTGGGCTTGTGAAGTTTGGATTTGAGATAGCTGCAGTTGGGCCGACGTATTTGGGCCTTAATTGATTGTTGTTGGGTCAGAAACGTGGAATTGGGCCAGTACTTAATCAGTTGGGCCGGTATTTAATATGTTGGGCGGAGAGATGGATTAAATAGTTTTGGGCTAGGATTATAATTAGAAAAGCTGGGGTTGTGGAGTGGTGTGGGGTGTTTTCGGATTAATGTGAGGTCGTGGGTTCGAGTCCTGTCGCGGGCAGTTTATTTCTTTTTAATGTTACTAAGGTATTAATTGATATCTTAATTATTATTATCATTAATATTATTATTATTATTACTAATGCTATAAATATTAGTATTATTATTATTAGGATTGTTATTATTGTTATTATTAACTAGTATTATTGTTAAATGTAAGTATTATTATCATTATTTCAAATATTATCATTAACTTAGCTATTATTAATAGAATGTATTATCATTATTATGATTGTTATTATTATTGTTATTATGAAATATAACACAAATTATTATTATTTTCAATAATAGTAGTATTAACATCATCTTATAAGTATTAGTATTATTATTATCAAGTGTTATAATTGTATTGATTACTATAATTATTATTATTATTATTATTAAACAAAAGTATAGTTATTAACAATATCATTATTAATATTAATATTATCATTTTAATAAAGTTATTATTAATATTATTAGTAAATTATTAATATCAAAACTATCATTTTTAAACAGATAAATATTTTGTACTTAAAATATACTTATTACATATACTAAAAGTATATTAAAATATCATATAACTACATATATCAAATTTATTAATATTAGTTACATAAATACATACAAATAACAAAACTAACTATTTTTAAGTGTAACATTTAAACAATCACGTATATAAATATGGATATATATTAATATAACTATATGAATATTAACCATTTTAAATATATACACAAATTAAATATACGAAATAAAGATATAATAAATAAATTTGTTCAGTTATGATTATGTGTTTTAATAAATAAACAAATGATATAGGTTCGTGAATCCGAGGCCAACCATATACTTATTCAATGTCGTCATATGTATTTTTACTACAAAATACATTAGGTGAGTTCATTTGCTCCCTTTTACTCTTTACGTTTTTGGGCTGAGAATACATGCAAATGCTTTATTAACTGTTTTACAATATTTATATGCGTGAGTTCATTTGCTCCCTTTTACTCTTTACGTTTTTGGGCTGAGAATACATGCAAATGCTTTATTAACTATTTTACAATATTTATATGCGTGAGTTCATTTGCTCCCTTTTTACTCATTACATTTTTGGGCTGAGAATACACGCAAATGCTTTATTAACTGTTTTACAATATTTATATGCGTGAGTTCATTTGATTTCCTTTTACTCTTTACATTTTTGGGACTGAGAATACATGCGCTGTTTTTATAACTGCTTTATTAAATGCTTTTAAAATATATTTTTGAACTGCGAATACATGAAATGCTTTTATAAATGTTTGACAAGATAGACACAAGCAAAACATTCCTCGAATGAATTATTATGCAGACAGAAGTTCTGTAGATTATTATTGAATTAGTTGGACGTGATAATTGCCACTAATTGTTGTGAATATATTTTCCCCTGATTATTATTGCTTGGTAACCTAAGAATTAGAATCGGGTATGGCCCTAATTCACGCGAATCCTAAAGGTAGCTACCGGGTTTAACACCCCCACCCAGAATGTTCACTAGACGGAAGGGCTAGTGGGCGTGGTGTTTAGTGCTTCGAAGTTTATATGATTATTATACAGAAGAGATGTTCTGTTTTGGGGTTATTATTATGCGCATTATATGTTAAGGTCGGTTACTAAGCCAAGCTATGAAAGCAATGAAAAGTGAATGTTATGTATCGAGAGAATGAGTTTATACACAGGTTATGTGTATGTTATTTTTGTGCACAAGATATGTGTACGGTTACTAATATTTATGAAAGATGATTTCGTACACGAGAAAGGTGTATTGTATTTAAAAGATATCGCATGTACATTACAGGTGGGTATAGGATTCGGGCTCATTTGTACCATGCAGGATTTAAATCTTGTGGTCTATCAAAATGATAAATTTTATTGTTTTATGATAAACTTATGAACTCACCAACCTTTTGGTTGACACTTGAAAGCATGTTTATTCTCAGGTACGAAAGAAATCTTCCGCTGTGCATTTGCTCATTTTAAAGATATTACATGGAGTCGTTCAGGGCATATAGAGGTCCGTTCATCGCAATGGTACCAGATGTTATTGTATTCGTCTAAGAGGATTTGGATGGGGTACGACAATATCATTGCTTGAAACTGTTGAACCAAAGAAAGTGTGCCAAAGCCACATATCGTATGGACCAAAGAAAGCATGCCAAATCCACATATCGTAAAATGCTGTTGGAGTGCGAATCGAGTTAAACAAAGAAACAACTTGTTAGACAAGTTAAGAATGTTCTAGATTTAGTAGCTTGCTCCCTAAGTTATTTTCTTGTTTGTTTTTGCCTATAAATAGGACCCCGTTGGTTGAATGTTGGTTAATGAACTAAACGACAAAGTTAAGTATGATGATTAACCAAATAATATGTTTTGATGATGACACATACATATGCATAAGTGATGATCGACATCTTAACATAAAACACGCAAGGTCACTAATCCATACTTTATCTTGCAAATGACCAAGTCAAACATAGCTTAAAGAATAGAATTAAATATCAGCAAAATACACGGTCAAGGTACGATGGACCTCATAGCCAGCCATAGAACACCAAACTGAATTGCAACGCAGTTTATGAAAACAAGTTGCACGGTCGCCACCACGGTCAACCGCAGTGCGACCGCAGTTTTCTCTGTCACCACTTTTGACCAAATTAAGTTTGACTAGTTCCCGACATCTATAATTCATTAAACCTTTCTCAACGTGCTTAGAATAGATTCCTTTGCCTTCTCCATACTCAATTGAGTTTTGGTTATAAAAACACTAATTGTGGTTAATTACGCCTAATAACATCTTAATGACAAATTAACCAAGATTAGGTATAAAACATAAGTGTTAAACAACAACTTGTGATCTTAAATAATATCTAGACATCCTTAGTATGATCATCAAGTACCAACACACTTAAGCCAATGTCACTAGAACAATAATTACTATTAAAGATGACTTAGTGATTAATTAAGGCTAAATGAAGAACAATGCTTTCAAGTGTAACTAGCAAAGACTTGTAATCCTAAAATATACTTAAATACATTTAGGATGGTCACCAAGTCCCAACTAGAGATTGCTCTTCCCTTGTGCATGTGTTGGACATTAATGTGTGCTTACACATTAATCATGCAATATGTTATATTGCAAGTAAGCTTGCTAAAAGCTTAAATTATAAGTTGTGCAAATATCTATATGATTGATCTTAGAGTAACTATCTCTTGCTATGTGTGAGTATTACTTGCTACTTGCTAATATATTTAATACTCATAAATTTGTCAACTTAACTAATATGCTTGTTATGTGCTTACTAGTTAGAATACTAGGATTCAAGTAACTAGCCTACTTCAATAAATTAAGTGTAAAATGGTTCACAATGGTATTATGGTCAATTGTTTATTTGGTCTTGTCTAAGTAACAAGTTGTGATTGCTTATTCAAGTATGACTTAACTTTGATGTCTCTACACACTTAATGATTATCTTAGAAAGACATCATTCAATTAATCTCTACCTAATCTTAAAATGAACATGACTTGTGATTAATTGAAGCTAAGAAGTTAATGACATATTGACTAGTCTTTAGAATTGAACCAAATGCATTAATGTGACTAACTAAGTCTTAACCAAATTGAGATTTCCCAAAATATCAATCAAGATACTTCTCCAAGAATGTTGGGTTTACCACTATTGGAGTGTTATGTCACTTTCACTCAATAAGACAAAATTTTACACACTTAATGCATATAGTACTTGTATAGGATGTTGGGTTTCTTTTGCAGGTGCTAGATGGAGTAAAAGTGCCAAATGTGGTGTTCAAATTTGAGTCAAACGGCTATACAACGGATACACATTTTAGACTGGAGCACGCATGGTCGAACCACGGTCGACCGTGCTGGCAACCGTGTGTCAACGGCTATTTTTTTAATCCTACTATAAAAGGCAAGCATTGAAGAGCATTTAAAGCTGACTCTCTTGCATATTTCAAAAGCTTATTTTCAGAGATCACAAGGGCTCTAATTACTACTCAAATGTGATCAAGCAAGAGAAGATTCTATGATCTTATAGATATAGAATTTGGTTGTTGTAACTTACTAATCAAAATCATTAATCTTGTGAGTTTACTTAGTGTAATATATGTCCTAGTATTGTCTTAGGATCATCATTGCAAAGTGTATAAGTCTTGTAACTTCAATTAGTAGAAGCGTAGGCTAGCTTAGTGATCTACTTCCTTAAAGGGACTTAGGAAGTTGATTAATCTTATTTGGAGATTAATACTTGTCCAAGGTGAAGATAAGTTGATCTAGATTGGAGTTGATCTTTCAAAGGGATAGAAATATTAGGTTTGTTGTCTACCAAAGAAGTTGAAGACTTGTAAATCGGATCTCCACCGGATTTGGAGAAAAGTGCTTAGTGAAGCAAGAAATCCTGATTAGTGTAATCGGAGAGTGGATTAAGGTGGATTAGTTAACATCCACCTGAACCACTATAAATCCTTGTGTCTATGTTCTTTACATTACTTTATTCATCATTTTGAACATATACACTACACACATCAAGTTTGAGTTGAATTGGTTGATCATAGTTAATCAAATTTGGTGATCAATCGAAAAATTATTAAAAACGTATTAAGTAACTATTCACACCCCCCTCTAGTTACTTACAGACCCTATGTAACCCATAACTGTGTGCACAAAAATTATAGTGAAGAATCTCTGGTTTGCGCCCGTGGAGTAAACCCTTCTACATGTTTTGGAGTTGGGATATAACCACATTAATTCTCGTGTCGTTTACATTTATCGTTATGCTTAGTTTTATCGTTTATCGTTCGTGAGTTTGGTGAATGGTTTAAATCACCGGTCTTATTTGGGTCCATAATTCCTAACAAGTGGTATCAAGAGCTCAAGGTTTCGAGTGGGAGCGATGGCGATTTGAAAGCATGGTGAACAAACGATGGGTTTTGTACAACATGTATCGAGATCAAAGGGCTTAGTTGAAGAGATCGCGAAGAACTCACGGGTATGTCTATGTACTCATGAGATAATCTATTAAAATTGGTCTATGATTATAATAGATTATTGTGGTGATTCGCGGTGATAACGGAGTCGGTGGTCGGATCGATAGTTTTTTGTTGTGAAAGAGATTTTTCAAAATTTCGGAATTCTAGCGCAGCTGTGGTAGAAAATTCGTAGTGGTTTCGTTAACCGTTGGATCTCCATGATATTTTAACCGTAGGTTAAAGACTCATAGATCTGGTCATGTACCAAATTTGAAAGTGACAGACGGTTGGATTGGGAGATACAATTTTCCAAATTTGCAGTAACTCGGTTTAGGGTTTAATTGCAGTGCTGTGGTCGAAAATTCATAGAGGGTTCGTTAACCATCGGATCATCGTGAAACGTTTTATGTAGGTGGTAGATATGTAGGTATAAAACATATCCAAGGTTCGTAGCGATCGATTAATTCAATTTGGATTTATATTTTTTCGAATTTTGCAGCCGCCAGGAAAAACCCTTTTGGGGTTTGTTTATGCAGCTATGCGAGAAAATTTGTTATGGGTTCGTCTACCGTTGGATCGACTTGATTTTTGGGTTGGTGATTCAACACACATAGATCTAGTTGTGGTAAAAATTTGAGGTTGATTTGGATTTTCAGATATGATATTTCAAATTTGGGTAGTTTCAGGGTTGAACTTTTTCGTGTTTGATGACGCGAGTGCGTGACGGTTTTTTGTCTCGTGAAACTTCGAGCGATACGACCTGTGTTTTTCGGGGATGTAGGTTTGTTATGGGAGATCAGGAGGTTGTTTTTTATCTCGGGTTAGAGCAGTTGGATAATGAACAAGATGCATCGAGTCGAAGTTGACAGTGGGAGTTATCGGTGGAAGTTGGTGCTTATGTGTTATGAAACTAGGTGACCAAGCGTATGGTTGGATATTCCAAGATGATTGGGATATTATGGAACTTGAGCTTTCTAATATCGTTGAGGGAGTCGGGAACTCGGTTGAGTTTAGTAATTGACGGAAGTTATCGAGCTAGTGGGAGTTAGTCAACTTGTAGAGTGGTGGAGATAATTATGTGACGTTGTTCTCCAAAGTTCTCAAGATTAGTGTGATGATTCCGGGTAACACTAGGGCTTCGAGTACTTGTCTTACTCTCCGATGGCAAAGAAATTTACGACTGACTGGTGGTACGAACCAAGTTGTTTCTCGAATAGCTGCGGTTTTGATTCTTACTCTTACAGTGGGAGCGTGCGGGATGAGAAGATGAGTTTGTGAAATTCATAGCTATGAGGAAGTCAGTGTACCAGCGAGAAAGCGGAAAGTTGAAAAGTTAGTAGATTTTGAGGTGGTGACTGTGTTCTCACTAGAGCCTTGATGAAGAGTTTACGAGGACGTCTGTTGGATTTTCTGATTGCTGGAAAGGAAAATCATAGATAGACGGTGAAATCTCGTACGAGGGTGATCATTGACATGTGTGTTCAGGATTGGACATGTCTAGAGTGATTGGTGAGGCGGTGTAGTCTCATGAAGAATCCTATAATTGAAGAGTCACATACTTCAATTGTTCTTCGACTGTAAGAAGATGATCTTCGTGTTAGAAGATGGTGGCAATAGAAACCGCGATGGCCCATGCTAGTAACTAAGAGATTTGAAACGACCCGACCCAATCTATAGGGACGAATACAATAACATATGATTACATCGCGAGGCATTTGACCTCTATATGATACGTTTTATAAACATTGCATTCTTTTGAAAAGATATACCATAAATGAATATTTAAAATTCAATGTTTTCGACATCTGATGATTTCTACATATAGACAATCACTGTAAATAACAGTTTACAAGAATACTTCCGTTGACAATGCAGTCAAAATAAATACACGATGATGATTTGGTGAATGCAATGCTTCCTCGAATAAAACATGTATGACTCCATGCACATGATTTCTCTAACATATATTCTAACAGTGGAAGACTTCTAGGAACCTGAGAATAAACATGCTTTAAACGTCAACATAAAGTTGGTGAGATATAGGTTTAATGCTAGCAGCATTATAAATATAGACCACAAGATTTCATATACATAAACGTTTTAATAAAAATATTCTAAGTGGTTGAGCACTTGATAACCATACTTAACATTTAATCAACGTCGCATATTCCCTTTATTATGAAATCTCACTACACTGTACCAAGTGTAGTCACCGAAACAAAGTACTGTGCAACCGTTGAATACTAGTCGTCCAGTCCGGTTGGGGTTGTCAGGCCCGATAGATCTATCAACAGGATTCGCGTTTACAATACCACATGTAAATAGTAGTTACCAAGCTACAGGGAAGTATGCCAGTGGTACAACTCAACGTAGAATATATATTTTTAATCACTTGTGTCCATAACATAAATCATAAAATGCATGTATTCTCATCCCGAAATATTTAGAGTTTAAAAGTGGGACTATATACTCACTTTTGCCTTGAAGATATTTAACTCGACTTGGTCTCCGATAGATATCACGAACCTAACCATATATATATATATATATATAATATATCAACATATTTTCTTTTCAAGTAATCGTTACACACACACACACATATATATATATATATATATATATATATATATATATATATATATATATATATATATATATATATATATATATACTTTTAATACTTTTAATATTTTCTTAGTCCGTAGTTAGCAGTCCGATGTTAGTGGTCCACAATTAGTTGCTCAATAAAATAAATAAAGACCCCATCGTATTCGTATTGATCAGAATTAATCTTGACCCATGGTACCATGTTGTCAAATGACGTGTTGCGTACATAAAGTACCGTGTTGTCAAATGACGTGTTGCGTACAATCATGAGGTCTTATGATTAATCTTCTCGTGTTGTTTATGGGTGGTCCTGAAATATATAAAATCAAATCATAAGTAATTATATATAAAATATCATATTAATTAGAAAAGATATGATTAATTTACTTTATCTCCAAATATTTTCGTAGCTAAACTAGCTTCGGATACCCAATCTTGTTTTAGTCGTAGTTTCTTCATTACAACTCCGTTTTTGTTGGTTCAACTTGCCACTTCCTTGGATCGAGTCAAATTTTAAGAATATGAACTGAAAATACCTTAGTTTGTATTCAAAATCACAGGTTATAGGTCAAACTTTGGTAAAACTTATGAAAGTGATCATTTTCCATCATAAAAACAACATTTAATGATCATTTTTCTAAAAATACTTACACTTTGAGTTAAACCATGAAATTTTTATGTGTTAACATATTCATAAGAAATATCATTTTTCCAGAACATGAACTTCCAATTCAAAGTTCAAGATAGTTTTTAATTATCCAACCCAAAACAGCCCCCGGTTGCACTCCGACGACGTAGATTCAGTTTTTAAGGTGTTCTTTGTAAAACCAAGTTATATCTTGTTAAGTTAGCATATCATTATGATATATTACAGGTCTTGAAGTGTTTTAAAAGTTAAGTTAGAAGGATCTATTTAGTTTGCAAACATTTGAAATCATTCAAACTATGTTCTTGTTGTTAAAATTTTACAACATAAAATAAGATAGCTATATAATTATGAATCGAACAAGATTATGAACGAGGTTACTACCTCAAGTTACTTGGACAAAGTTACTGTAAGAGATAAGAAAAAATCTTGGAATCAAAGAGTGGTGGAGTTAGATCAAAAGGTTGGAAGTATACTTCTTCAAATGGGTGGTTATTTTGATATGTTCTTGAAAGAGTTTTTTTATGGTTTTTAAGGCTTGTAATTGAAGCTAAATGATGGGGAAAATGCTTGGAGATGATCAAGTATGAAGTTAGGAGTATTTTGAGAGAGAAATGAGGGTGTAGGTATGAGAAAATGGAGTGAAGAAATGGTGTTCATTCATAAAAACGTTTTTAGTTTATAAAGAAAGAAAAAGATTCCTAATTTTGTTTTCTTACTAATAATTTATACTACTTGACAAATCCTAGTTACCTCATATATAGGGTAGTAATAATGTTGATTAGGATGTTGATTTGATGTGTATATACCAATAGTAAATACATATAGAAGCTGGGTATGATACGGGTACATATACCCTAGATATACGTATAGAAATCTTGAGGAAACGGAATGAGAATTCAAATATACCTATCTTTTGTGAATATACTTATATTGTTTTATGTATTTAAGTCCTTAAAAAGTGATTAAATACATTATATATACGATACATGTATAAGCATTATAGGTTATAAGTATATATATATCAAAGAATGTTACGTATAGTTATCGTTTTGAAAACTTAAGTTAGTAGTTTCAAAATATACTTATAACTCATTGTCATTAGTACACAATGAGATGTTAAACCATCCTTAGATCATGTTAAATATATACAAATGTATAATTATCGTATGTTATATAGTTCGTGATATTATCGGTCAAATTGGACGGTCAAACGTTGTGTAAAACTCTTTTCAAAAACACAAGTCTCAACAATTTGGATTGCTTATCATGTTGGTAAGGTTTAATTTATGTAAATATTAATCTCATAAGTATAAAATGATAGGAAAAATCCGGGTCGTTACAGTACCTACCCGTTAAATAAATTTCGTCCCGAAATTTGAATGGGATGGTCATGGCTGACAATAAGTATGTTTTCATGACGTATACGAGTTGAAAATTAGAGTTTTATTATCATCAAGTAATATTGATAAAGCAATTTGATTTTTGTGAAGAGTACGAGTGAGGCTATCACCAAAGGGTGAAGTGAGTAGGTATAGATTCGTCATATCTTTTGACGTGGATAGGATTGATTTCCAAGTTCAAGAGATTTGGAGTAAAATCTTCATAATGAGATTTGATTCTTCGATAATCAAGGAAATTAGAATCCGCTTTAAATGCGATCATCTATTTTGATTGCTCTGTCGGATCTTTTACTATAAATCCACCTCCCTTCATTTCCTTACAACTCATACCTTCTATTCTTCCTCCCTCAATTAATACTTTAAAACATTTATCAATATGCTTCATCCAGTACTGATCCTGGATATACTCTTAACTTTCATCTCTGTCATTCTTCTTTTTCATCTACCTCCGGAGGATTTTATTTATTTCTACTATTACCTTGGGGTTATAGTATTGTTAATTCTCCCGCGCCTTTACGTTGCAATACGTATTGATATACACGGTTTGTAATTTATTTGTTGTTATCGAGCTTTATATTTTATTTTATATTCAACAGTTCCATACTTCTGTTTCCTCTTCCCGACTTCGAGTCAAGCGAATAATGGTTCGGAATTCGTAGGTATGGTTTTGAAATAAACATAGTTAATGTTCTAAGAAGGAAATAGTAATTGCACGATCTTGATTTGGTAAGTTACCAGAATGTCCGAAAAGATAGAATTATCAAGGAGATATGTTCTTAATATGTTTGGAGATTGGGTAGAATGTAAGAGTTGTGTAACATGGCACATGATGACGTTATGATCTGTGAATCATTATGTTCCATTTAGAAACTCAGCATGAATTACTGTAATATAATCACGTTGATCAAGTGTCATTATATTATACTATTTCATGCTTCAGTTTCCAACACTACTTCAAAACATTCATATTTTAAACTCAAATTTTTCAGAATTTAGAAACTAACACAGTTTCTTTTATGTTGTAACGCAAATATTGTGAAGAGATAAATGATTTTTGATGAGGATAGTTAGGAATATATCTTCAGGAATATTGGAGATATTTATAATGAAAAATACGATGATATCTTAGAATATCTAAGATCAGGGAATGACGCGGAAAATCTGTCTGTGAAGGTTTAGAATAAGGAGTAAGGTTCTTACTAACGGTTTCAGCAGACACTGAATCATTTGAATCCTTTGAAGGTAGATTTTGTCATTGTGATTTGTCCATTATTTGAAGTGTCTTCAGGAATTTCGAAGGGTTTGATCATAGATTGTAATTGTTAATATACATATGATGTTTTAGGACTTTGAATGATACAAATATTTTTCTGGGTTCCAAGAATCGAATGATGTTCTAGCATAGTTTTGAAGTCAAAGTATAGTTTTGAAATATGTTAGAGTCCTAAGAGTGATGTCTTTTGTTAAGTCTTGACTTGGATTTCGTTTTGTCGTAATCAAATTTGGATGAGAATGGTTGTTTTGATTTCTATGAAAGAATGTATATTATTGTGAGTATAGTTGATGATTGTTGAATCAGAGTCGAAGAATATAATCATATTAATTGTGAATTTATATATCTCTCGGGTATTACCTATGAAAGGACCCGTCCTAATCCATCCGGACGAATACATTACATTTGGTTACATCGCGAGGTACTTGACCTCTATATGATAGATTTTACAAACATTGCATTCGTTTTTAAAAGACAAACTTTCATTACATCAAAAGTTGACGTCATGCATACCATTTCCTAATATATCAAACTATAAATGACTTGATAATAATCTTGATGAACTCAATGACTCGAATGCAACGTCTTTTTGAAATATGTCATGAATGACTCCAAGTAATATCTCTAAAATGAGCAAATGCACAGCGGAAGATTTCTTTCGTACCTGAGAATAAACATGCTTTCAAGTGTCAACCAAAAGGTTGGTGAGTTCATTAGTTTAGCATAAATAATCATATCATAATTTTAATAGACCACAAGATTTCATATTTCCATTTCTCATAAACATACGTCCCATGCATAGCGACAAAAATATCATTCATATGGATTGAACACCTGGTAACCGACATTCACAATATGCATATAAGAATATCCCCATCATTCCGGGATCCTCCTTCGGACATGATATAAATTTCGAAGTACTAAAGCATCCGGTACTTTGGATGGGGCTTGTTGGGCCCGATAGATCTATCTTTAGAGTTCGCGTCAATTAGGGTGTCTGTTCCCTAATTCTTAGATTACCAGACTTAATAAAAAGGGGCATATTCGATTTCGATAATTCAACCATAGAATGTAGTTTCGATTACTTGTGTCTATTTCGTAAAGCATTTATAAAAGCAGCGCATGTATTCTCAGTCCCAAAAATATATATTGCAAAAGCATTTAAAAAGGGAGCAAATGAAACTCACCATACTGTATTTTGTAGTAAAAATACATATGACTATATTGAACAACTGAACAATGCAGGGTTGGCCTCGGATTCACGAACCTATATCATTTGTATCTTTATTAATACACATATTCATAATCGAACAAATTTATTTATTATATTTTAATTTATATATTATATATTTAATTTGTGTATGTATTCAAAATATTTAATATCTATATAATTATATTAATATATCCATATTTATTTATATACATATTTGTTTAGTGTTATTTAAAATCAATAGTTTGTTATATGTACGTTTTTAAATAAAAATTATTAGTAAGTTTTATTTATATAGTTATGTGAAATATTAATATATGTAATAAATATCGAATATTTATCTGTTTAAAAAGATAGTTTTTGATAATAAAAATGATGTACTAATAACAATAATAATAATAATTTTATTAATAATAATACTAATAATTAGTAATAATGATTTTGATCATACTTCTAATAATAATAATGAAAGTAAAGATGATACTTTAGTAGGTAATAATAATAGTACTAATACTGATAATAATAATAACTTTAATAATTTTATTACTAATACTAATAGTGATAGTGATAACACTAATAATAATAATAATGAGATTGTTAGGAATAATATTTATGTTAATATTAATAATAATACCTTTAATGATAATGATAATAATCTTAATAATAATGTTAATAATAATAATACTTATCATATCAAAAACAATAATAATAATAATAATAATTAGTATTAACAACATTAACAACAACAACAACAACAACAACAATAATAATAATAATAATAATACTAATAATAATAATACTAATAATATTAATAATAATAATAAGAAAATAGAACTACCTTAGGGAAGGGTTTTAAAAAGAATTGTGCCTCATGCGAGACTCGAACCCCCGACCTCTCGAAACTCCCTAGCACCTGGAACCAGTGGGCTGTTGCCCGTTTTCTGATTATCTCTACAACCAAACTTATTTAATCCGTTTAACTGTTTTCCATTTTCTTTCTTCATCTTCATAACATAATTCGACCAGAGGATTTAATTACTCATAAAAAAGATTTGGTAATTCAAATTATGATATGAAACTAAAACAGAAGTGATCCGTTGTGTTTAACTTGAATTAACAGAAAAAAAAACAATTAAATAAAAAGGGAAGCAGAAGCTGAACGCGGAGAGAAAAAAAAAATATGAACTCAAAGTTTGATTCTTAAATTCGGACACTTTTAGATATTGACTATAAAACGAAATGTGTTTTAAATCTCAAATAGAAACTTCATGAATCATTAATTTCAACTGAAACACCTTATAGATCTCCAATTCGATCTTGGAATGTTCGTTTGACTTTAAGAATCGAAAGTTTGACTCCCAAATTCAAAATCGTTTTGAGGAACTGGAAACTGAAACTTTACAGGAAGTTTCTCTAGAGAATTTCAAATGAAACTGCATTTTTAGATTTTAAAAAATTGGATTGAATTCGAGATTTTCATAAAAGTGACACGAACAGGGATATGAGCTGAATACGTCTGGTTTCTGTTTTTGTTTTTCAATTGCAATAACAGTTATCATTATATATAAATCGTAAACGAATATATGAAGCATCTTACAATCGATTTGTTTGTATTAAGGGTTGAGTTGGACGTGAAACAGATTGAGACAGGAACAAAAAAAATATAATAAATAAATAAACCTGATTATGATATCTAACAGAATTCAATTATACACTGTGTTTATAACTGCTCAAATTGGGTTGATTGAAGTCGACTTCACAATTTACAGACCAGAAACAAAAATCATAATAGTTAAAGTGTACAAGAATCGAATCTTTGGGATTTGCTTTATACAGCTTTTCTTAACTTTTTATATAAAATATATAATTAATATAAATTTTTAATTATAACTATATAAATAATAATTATAATACTTTTGATATCCTTAGTAAGATTTATAATAATAATGTTAATAAAATAATACTAGTAATATTAATAAAAATGATAAAATTAATAAGAATCATGATAATGATAATTTTATATAAAAATTATAATTTTTAGTAATAATAATGATAGTAATCATAATAATAATATTAATTATAATTTTTCTATTAATTAAGATAATAAGGATATTAATAATGATAAAGATATTAATAATCACATTAACACTAATAATATTTATGATAATGACTAAGATTATAACATTTATTTCTAAGTGTAATAAAAATGATATTAATGATGATAACAATAATTTTAATAATAATTATAATAATTTAAATGTGTAAACTTTCATATATAACCATGTTTTAAATATCACCTTTAAGTTTTCTATCTAAACCACTTATTAATTTATTAATATACTTAATTTATAATATATAATTATTTACATATATAATCATTTATATATATACATTTCTATTACGATTAATGGTTCGTGAATCGTCGGAAATTGGTCGGGGTTAATTGAATGTATGAACATAGTTTAAAATCCTTTAACTTAACAAACTTTGCTTATCGTGTCAGAATCATATAATGATTTAAGTTTAAATTTAGTCAGAAATTCCCGAGTCATCACAGTACCTACCCGTTAAAGAAATTTCGTCCCGAAATTTGAGTGAGGTCGTCATGGCTAACAATAAATATATTTTCTTGACGAATATAAGTTGATAAATAGAGTTTTATCATTATTGAGTAATACAGATAAAACAATCCGATTATTCGAAGAGTACGAATGAAGCTTTCACCCAAGAGTGAAATAGGAAAGTAAAGATTCATCTTAACTGTTGACGGAGTCAAGGTTGAATTCCGGAATTCAAGGAATTTAAAGAAAATCTTCGAAATCTAAAAGATTTGATTCTTCGGCGAATAAAGAAATTAAGATCTCTATAATTAAATACGGTGATCTGCTTCGATTACACTGTCCGATATTTCCATTATAAATTAAACTCTTCCATTCCATTACTCTCACCATTCCTATACTTTCCTACTTGTTTCATACATCCAAAAGATTCTGAAAATGCTTAATCCAATTCTGATACTTGTTCTCATCCTTACTATTGCAACAGTCATTCTCCTTTTTCCAACTTCCACCAGAGGAATCTGTTTTCTTTTACTTCGCCCTTAGTGTTATATTGTTTTTAATTCTCCCGTGTCTTTATTTTTCGATAAACATTGATATACACGATCTATAATTTCCGTGTTGTTATTGGGCTTTATTTCTCCCCTTATATTTCAATGTCCTTATTTCTGTTTCCTACAATCATTGTCATCCCCAGTTAATACCCTCTCCTATTTACTGCGATTTATACTCCAATTTCTATTTCAGAGCTTTGTCTCTTCGTTTCTTCTTCTGGCGATTTGGCATCTCTTGTAATGGCCTAGAATTCGCAGATATAAGTTTCAGAATGAACACCGTTAATGTTCTAAATAAGGAGGAACGTAATAGCACGATTTGATTTGTCAAATTACCAGATTCGCTGAGAATAGAACTATCAAGAATATACTTTCTTGATATGTTCAGAAGTTAAGCATAATGAAAGAGTTATGTAACATGGCACATGATGACGTTATGATCTGTGAATCATCACATTCCATTAGAAACTCAGCATCACCTACTATAATATAATCACGTTGATCAAGTGTCATTATATTATACTAACTCATGCATCAGTTCACAACATTACTTCAATAACATTCATATTTTAATCTCGAAATTTTACAGAATATAGAAACTAACAGTTTTTATATGATGTAATAGTGATAGTACGAAGAGATTAATGATTTCAGATAAGAATAGTTATAAAAATATCTCCAGAAATATGGAGGATATTTATAATGAAAGATACAATAATATCTCGGAATATCTAAGATCAGAGGATGATAGAAACTATTGTCTGTAAGGGTTTAGAGTAAGGAGCAAGATATTCACTATAGACTTTAGCAGACATTGAATCATTTGGATTCTTTGAAGTCAAACTTATTCTTTGTGATTTTTCCACGGCTTTCTTCATAGTTTCGCATAATCTGCTTTTCGGTACTAAATTTTCTATTGAATGTTTCCAATATAATGATACACAGGAAGATCGAAGAGGTATATAATTTCGGACGAGAATATTTATGAAAATATCCTCAGAAATATCGAAGATATTGATGATGATATTTTGGAATTTCTAAGTTCGATGATTGATGGAGAAAGATTTTTCGCAAGATTTTAACATGACTTCGGAGCAAGATGTTTTCTAAAGATTTCAACGAATCCAGAATTAGCTGGATTCTTTGAATATAGAGTATGGTCCTTGTATTTGTCCTTGGTCTCCTTCGTGATTAGCTCAATCCGTTTTTCAGTTCCAATTTTTCTGAGCTTTTCCAACCTACTATTTTTTATCATTAAACTTCCGACGATTAAGGTCGTTTACGGTTGTCTACAATTTCTTCTGCTTCACTCAGCTTTTTCAACATTCAGAGTATTGATTTGTAGACTGAGTGCTGTTCAGAGTTTCAGAATGAAAGGCCATAATTCTAAAAGATAACTGTCATACATATAACTGTTGATGTAGATATGCTGTAAGTTTTCAAAGTACTGATTGCTGGTTCCCGGTAATTGATATGGCAGTTCTCGTTACAAGATGCAGATGAATATATGATAGGGTTTCAATGAATAAATATAATGATTTGTCAGAGAGATTTAAGCCAAGAAGCAACGAAGTTGCTGGTACGTCTGCTGGTAGTATGGTGGAATATAAAAGAATTCTCCGGTATCAAAAGGGTAATCGTATATATCAGGATTTAGAGTAAGGCTACTTCGAATGAAAAGTCGAAGCTGACCTGCTGGAGCTGTGACAAAATTGGCTACTTTGAAAAAGGGATCGCAAAGTTATTTTTGCTAATAATTGCCAAAGGTTCTGACGCGGCTACGTGTTAAACTTTTACCCAGTTGCCGAGAGTTTCTTAGGTGCATAACTATATGCATAAATCTTTTCTTCCATAGGAAGTGTGCAGTTGGTTCATCCTCTCGATTGAGGTGTTTTCAAGAATCATGAAAGGTTTGAACGCGGATTGTAATCGTCAAGATACAAATGAGGTTTAAGATGAAATCAAGTGGCAAACTTGAAGAATTGTTTAGTTTCATATGTTATAATCAATATTTTAATTCATTTTAATTGTCTAGTGTTGGTAGTCCACAGTTGATATTCCATAGTAACAGTCCAGTAATTCATATATAATTTAATATATAATATTCGAATTGATTAATAAATATCGTGACCCATGTACATGTCTCAGACTCGATCACAACTCAAAGTATATATATTATTTGAGAATCAACCTCAACCCTGTATAGAGAACTCGATCATTACTGCATATAGAGTGTCTATGGTGATTCCAAATAATATATATAGATGCGTCGATATGATATGTCAAAACCTTGTATACGTGTCCCGATGTTTAAAGTGCGTAAAATAAATAACGTAAATTAAATGACGATAAATAAAGTGCGTAAAGTAAATAACAGAATGTAAATGACAATAAATAAAATTGCGAGAATTAAATTGCGATAAAAATAAATTGCGATAATTAAATGTACAATAAGGAATTAACAGTTAGCTAGGATCAGTTAGCTAGGATTTTGTTAGAGTGGATTCTTAACAAAGTTTCTCATAGTTAATTTGTTTGTTTCTAACAAATTTTATTTTATCACATGTTTTCTTCATTATGCCACTTGTTGGATTCTGATAGGTCAAAATACAAATATAAAATTGAATGAAAATGGTTATTCTGCGGTGAACGGATTTGTATATCGGTGGATTTAAGTAGATAGTAAATGGATGTTGAATCAGATTCGAAGAATGTACAGTATAACTTATTAAAGTGAAATCTAAATATTCCTCGGGTATTACCTACCCGTTAAAATATTTTCACCATTAACAGTTTACGAAAGAATTTTTAATTACAATCTTTATGAAAATATACTTACATATATATTTTCTTCAGATGTACTCATAGATTTAATGAGTTAATATAATATTAATATCATTTGATTTACCGTTAGAACTAGAATATATAATCTCTAAAACATTGAAGATTACATAATCGTCATGTCGAACGAAGATAAATGATGTAGAACGATTCGCAGATTGATGATTAAGCTCGAGGTACATAATTAGATGTTGAGGTGTATGATGTGAACTTGAGTTGTTGGTGGTACTGGTATTGATGTTGGTGCTGGTAATGTTGTTGAAGCTGGTACATTTTGCACCATATTCTCCAAATTGATTACTAGAGCGCGAAGTTCGTTGACATCTTATATTACTCCGGGATGATTGTCGATCGGAACGAGCGGATGAATAAGGTTCAGAATTATGGATAGAATATAATCTTGTCGAGTTACCCTGGAAATGAGACTGAAAATGATGTCTCGAACAGGTTCACCGGTAAACGCTTCAGGTTCATTGTCAAGAGGTGAATTCGGTTGGTGGAAGGGATTGCCTTCTGCGCGTTTCCATTAATTAAGTCAACTACGAATCCATCAGATGAATTGATAATGGCTGATTGGTTGATTCATGCCGATGACGCTGTTTTTGGAGCTTAGGTGAACATCTATGTCGGAATAGCTGTCGGAATAACTATTGGAATAACTATTGGAATCTGAGGGACTCGAACTGGTTGCAGGATTCATCTCGTACGATCAGATGAAGGATTTTCGATAAGAAATAGATTATAGGATGTAGATTAGTACCCTGCAATACATAATTTACATATGCATATAATACTAAAATCCCATAAGTTACGGAGGAATCTACGGAAGTTGTCAGGCAAAGTTACAGTAACAGATACGCTAAGATATGAAATAGCAGATATGCTAAGATATGAATTTTGTCTATACACTAATCATGCAATCAATGCAATAAAATGTGTCTAGACTAAGGATGATAAGCAAGTAATTTCGGACAAAAATGATAAGCAAAACTTTTGACATGCAGACACGGTCGAAGTCCAGACTCACTAATGCATCTTAAATACTTATCAGTTAGACACACTAAGGCAGACCTGGTTCGCTAAGACCACCGCTCTGATACCAACTGAAAGGACCCGTCCTAATCCATCCGGACGAATACATTACATTTGGTTACATCGCGAGGTACTTGACCTCTATATGATACATTTTACAAACATTGCATTCGTTTTTAAAAGACAAACTTTCATTACATCAAAAGTTGACGTCATGCATACCATTTCCTAATATATCAAACTATAAATGACTTGATAATAATCTTGATGAACTCAATGACTAGAATGCAACGTCTTTTTGAAATATGTCATGAATGACTCCAAGTAATATCTCTAAAATGAGCAAATGCACAGCGGAAGATTTCTTTCGTACCTGAGAATAAACATGCTTTCAAGTGTCAACCAAAAGGTTGGTGAGTTCATTAGTTTAGCATAAATAATCATTTCATAATTTTAATAGACCACAAGATTTCATATTTCCATTTCTCATAAACATACGTCCCATGCATAGCGACAAAAATATCATTCATATGGATTGAACACCTGGTAACCGACATTCACAATATGCATATAAGAATATCCCCATCATTCCGGGATCCTCCTTCGGACATGATATAAATTTCGAAGTACTAAAGCATCCGGTACTTTGGATGGGGCTTGTTGGGCCCGATAGATCTATCTTTAGAGTTCGCGTCAATTAGGGTGTCTGTTCCCTAATTCTTAGATTACCAGACTTAATAAAAAGGGGCATATTCGATTTCGATAATTCAACCATAGAATGTAGTTTCGATTACTTGTGTCTATTTCGTAAAGCATTTATAAAAGCAGCGCATGTATTCTCAGTCCCAAAAATATATATTGCAAAAGCATTTAAAAAGGGAGCAAATGAAACTCACCATACTGTATTTTGTAGTAAAAATACATATGACTATATTGAACAACTGAACAATGCAGGGTTGGCCTCGGATTCACGAACCTATATCATTTGTATCTTTATTAATACACATATTCATAATCGAACAAATTTATTTATTATCTTTTAATTTATATATTATATATTTAATTTGTGTATGTATTCAAAATATTTAATATCTATATAATTATATTAATATATCCATATTTATTTATATACATATTTGTTTAGTGTTATTTAAAATCAATAGTTTGTTATATGTACGTTTTTAAATAAAAATTATTAGTAAGTTTTATTTATATAGTTATGTGAAATATTAATATATGTAATAAATATCGAATATTTATCTGTTTAAAAAGATAGTTTTTGATAATAAAAATGATGTACTAATAACAATAATAATAATAATTTTATTAATAATAATACTAATAATTAGTAATAATGATTTTGATCATACTTCTAATAATAATAATGAAAGTAAAGATGATACTTTAGTAGGTAATAATAATAGTACTAATACTGATAATAATAATAACTTTAATAATTTTATTACTAATACTAATAGTGATAGTGATAACACTAATAATAATAATAATGAGATTGTTAGGAATAATATTTATGTTAATATTAATAATAATACCTTTAATGATAATGATAATAATCTTAATAATAATGTTAATAATAATAATACTTATCATATCAAAAACAATAATAATAATAATAATAATTAGTATTAACAACATTAACAACAACAACAGCAATAATAATAATAATAATAATAATAATAATAATAATAATAATAATAATAATAATAATAATAATAATAATAATAATAATAATAATAATAATAATACTAATAATAATAATACTAATAATATTAATAATAATAATAAGAAAATAGAACTACCTTAGGGAAGGGTTTTAAAAAGAATTGTGCCTCATGCGAGACTCGAACCCCCGACCTCTCGAAACTCCCTAGCACCTGGAACCAGTGGGCTGTTGCCCGTTTTCTGATTATCTCTACAACCAAACTTATTTAATCCGTTTAACTGTTTTCCATTTTCTTTATTCATCTTCATAACATAATTCAACCAGAGGATTTAATTACTCATAAAAACGATTTGCTAATTCAAATTATGATATGAAACTAAAACAGAAGCGATCCGTTGTGTTTAACTTGAATTAACAGAAAAAAAACAATTAAATAAAAAGGGAAGCAGAAGCTGAACGCGGAGAGAAAAAAAAAATATGAACTCAAAGTTTGATTCTTAAATTCAGACACTTTTAGATATTGACTATAAAACGAAATGTGTTATAAATCTCAAATAGAAACTTCATGAATCATCAATTTCAACTGAAACACCTTATAGATCTCCAATTCGATCTTGGAATGTTCGTTTGACTTTAAGAATCGAAAGTTTGACTCCCAAATTCAAAATCGTTTTGAGGAACTGGAAACTGAAACTTTACAGGAAGTTTCTTTAGAGAATTTCAAATGAAACTGCATTTTTAGATTTTAAAAAATTGGATTGAATTCGAGATTTTCATAAAAGTGACACGAACAGGGATATGAGCTGAATACGTCTGGTTTCTGTTTTTGTTTTTCAATTGCAATAACAGTTATCATTATATATAAATCGTAAACGAATATATGAAGCATGTTACAATCGATTTGTTTGTATTAAGGGTTGAGTTGGACGTGAAACAGATTGAGACAGGAACAAAAAAAATATAATAAATAAATAAACCTGATTATGATATCTAACAGAATTCAATTATACACTGTGTTTATAACTGCTCAAATTGGGTTGATTGAAGTCGACTTCACAATTTACAGACCAGAAACAAAAATCATAATAGTTAAAGTGTACAAGAATCGAATCTTTGGGATTTGCTTTATACAGCTTTTCTTAACTTTTTATATAAAATATATAATTAATATAAATTTTTAATTATAACTATATAAATAATAATTATAATACTTTTGATATCCTTAGTAAGATTTATAATAATAATGTTAATAAAATAATACTAGTAATATTAATAAAAATGATAAAATTAATAAGAATCATGATAATGATAATTTTATATAAAAATTATAATTTTTAGTAATAATAATGATAGTAATCATAATAATAATATTAATTATAATTTTTCTATTAATTAAGATAATAAGGATATTAATAATGATAAAGATATTAATAATCACATTAACACTAATAATATTTATGATAATGACTAAGATTATAACATTTATTTCTAAGTGTAATAAAAATGATATTAATGATGATGACAATAATTTTAATAATAATTATAATAATTTAAATGTGTAAACTTTCATATATAACCATGTTTTAAATATCACCTTTAAGTTTTCTATCTAAACCACATATTAATTTATTAATATACTTAATTTATAATATATAATTATTTACATATATAATCATTTATATATATACATTTCTATTACGATTAATGGTTCGTGAATCGTCGGAACTTGGTCGGGGTTAATTGAATGTATGAACATAGTTTAAAATCCTTTAACTTAACAAACTTTGCTTATCGTGTCAGAATCATATAAAGATTTAAGTTTAAATTTAGTCAGAAATTCCCGGGTCATCACAACCTACCCGTTAAAAAAAATTTCACAAGTAATATTTTGTATCAGAGAATTTTATTACAATCTTTATGAAAATATATGTACATATATATCTTCTTCAGATGTAATCATGAATTTAATAAGTCAATATAATATTAGACTCATTTAATTTTCGGTTTGAGCTAGAATAAGTAATCTCTAAAACGATTAGGAACCACATATTCTTCACATAATATTAATGAAGTCATGGATCAATACTTCATTATTTATTCTTATATATATTTCCTTAGTGAATCATGCTGATACTCATTGAACTCTTGCTAACTTCGCAAGATATGAATGTTGTTTCCCAGTAAGCTTCGAGTACATTGAAGATGAAAGTGTAAAATCAAACATATTATTGAATAATACACTTGGTTTTTTATAAAACGAAATTCATTGAATTGAAACAGGGATTGTAGTTAACGATGATTAAGTTGCTGACGAAGGACGTACATCATTGCATATTTGTAGTATGAATTTAAACGAGTAGTATCTACCCTTTTTCAATTCATACTTAATAGCTTAGTACGAAAAGATTTATTTTGGTTTCCGAATTCATATATATAAAATATTTATATAAATTCTTCAGAAGAATGAGTTAATACTTCATAACTCATTGATGCAATATACGCGTTATTGATGATGTCCACGGTGATTCTTGAACTGGTGGAGCTTGTGATGTTAAAGTTGTTGACGATTCTAACGATGTTGACAGCACTGACTGTGTTGGTGAGGCTAAGGGTACTACTGATGCTGTTGGTAAAACATGTCTAGCTTGTACCTTACGCATCATTCTTGTCGGGGTTTCTACTCTTCCTTTTATCATTTCTGTCCACTCATCTGATTTATGGTTAAGGAAGAAATAGGTAATCTCTATGTCTTTAGAGATTACATAATCACCATAGAATGTTTCTTCGATGAAGTTATGAATCAATACTTCATCGTTTGTTGTTGTTGGTACTTCTTGGTATCTATGCTGCGTGTGACGTTGATATCCGAGGTACGGATGGTGATATTGAGGCGTGTAATGCGGATGTGATTGTTGGTGGTGGTAATGATCCTGTTGATGTTGATGATGGTGATAATGTTGATGCTGGTGATGCTGCTGGTGCTTAGGGTATTGAGGCTTGCGATGTTGATGTTATTGACGGTACTGGTTATGCTGCTGGTGCTGCTGATGGTGTTTGTAACCTTCGTACCGTATTCTCCAAAGCCACTACCCGAGTGCGAAGCTCGTTGACTTCTTCTATTACACCGGGGGGATTGTCGGTTCGGACGAGCGGATAAATAAAATCTAGAATTTGATGTAGTATATAATCGTGACGAGATACTCTGGAAATGAGAGAGAAAATGGTTTTTCGAACAGGTTCGCCGGTAAGTGCTTCAGGTTCATCGTCAAGAGGGCAATTTGGTGGATGGAAGGGATCACCTTCTTCTTGTCTCCAATGATTAGGGAGGCTACGAACCCATCCCCAATCCATCCAAAATAGATGATGACTGATTGGTTGATCCATTCCGGTCACATTGCTTTCGGAGCTTGAGTGGTATTCCATATCGGAATCCGAGGGACTTCAACTAGTGACGAGTTCCATTTTGTATGATTGAATAAAGGATTTTTCGATATGAAATGATTTTCCGGCTATCGGGTGGTATTCTAATTATATAGAATATCCACATATATAGAACAAAAGATCTCATAGATTACGGAGGGATTTACGGAATATGTCAGACAAAGTTTACAGTAACAGATACGCGTAGATATGAATTAGCAAATACGCTAAGATATGAATTTTGTCTATACACCATTCATGCAATGAATGCAGTAAGACGCGTTTAGACTTAAGATGATAAGCAGGTAATTTCCTACAGATGATAAGTAGATGGTTTTCGACACAAAATGATAAGCAAAACTTTTGACATGCAGACACGGTCGAAGTCCAGACTCACTAATGCATCCTAACGACTTATCAGTTAGACACACTAATGCAGACCTGGTTCGCTAAGACCACCGCTCTGATACCACATAAAACGACCCGACCCAATATATAGGGACGAATACAATAACATATGATTACATCGCGAGGCATTTGACCTCTATATGATACGTTTTATAAACATTGCATTCTTTTGAAAAGATATACCATAAATGAATATTTAAAATTCAATGTTTTCGACATCTGATGATTTCTACATATAGACAATCACTGTAAATAACAGTTTACAAGAATACTTCCGTTGACAATGCAGTCAAAATAAATACACGATGATGATTTTGTGAATGCAATGCTTCCTCGAATAAAACATGTATGACTCCATGCACATGGTTTCTCTAACATATATTCTAACAGCGGAAGACTTCTAGGAACCTAAGAATAAACATGCTTTAAACGTCAACATAAAGCTGGTGAGATATAGGTTTAATGCTAGCAGCATTATAAATATAGACCACAAGATTTCATATACATAAACGTTTTAATAAAAATATTCTAAGTGGTTGAGCACTTGATAACCATACTTAACATTTAATCAACGTCGCATATTCCGTTTATTATGAAATCTCACTACACTGTACCAAGTGTAGTCACCGAAACGAAGTACTGTGCAACCGTTGAATACTGGTCGTCCAGTCCGGTTGGGGTTGTCAGGCCCGATAGATCTATCAACAGGATTCGCGTTTACAATACCACATGTAAATAGTAGTTAGCATGCTACAGGGAAGTATGCCAGTGGTACAACTCAATGTAGAATATATATTTTTAATCACTTGTGTCCATAACGTAAATCATAAAATGCATGTATTCTCATCCCGAAATATTTAGAGTTTAAAAGTGGGACTATATACTCACTTTTGCCTTGAAGATATTTAACTCGACTTGGTCTCCGATAGATATCACGAACCTAACCATATATATATAATATATCAACATATTTTCTTTTCAAGTAATCGTTATATATATATATATATATATATATATATATATATATATATATATATATATATATATATATATATATATATATATATATATATATATATATATATATACTTTTAATACTTTTAATATTTTCTTAGTCCGTAGTTAGCAGTCCGATGTTAGTGGTCCACAATTAGTTACTCAATAAAATAAATAAAGACCCCATCATATTCGTATTGATCAGAATTAATCTCGACCCATGGTACCATGTTGTCAAATGACGTGTTGCGTACATAAAGTACCGTGTTGTCAAATGACGTGTTGCGTACAATCATGAGGTCTTATGATTAATCTTCTCGTGTTGTTTATGGGTGGTCTTGAAATATATAAAATCAAATCATAAGTAATTATATATAAAATATCATATTAATTAGAAAAGATATGATTAATTTACTTTATCTCCAAATATTTTCGTAGCTAAACTAGCTTCGGATACCCAATCTTGTTTTAGTCGTAGTTTCTTCATTACAACTCCGTTTTTGTTGGTTCAACTTGCCACTTCCTTGGATCGAGTCAAATTTTAAGAATATGAACTGAAAATACCTTAGTTTGTATTCGAAATCACAGGTTATAGGTCAAACTTTGGTAAAACTTATGAAAGTGATCATTTTCCATCATAAAAACAACATTTAATGATCATTTTCTAAAAATACTTACACTTTGAGTTAAACCATGAAATTTTTATGTGTTAACATATTCATAATAAATATCATTTTTCCAGAACATGAACTTCCAATTCAAAGTTCAAGATGGTTTTTAATTATCCAACCCAAAACAGCCCCCGGTTGCACTCCGACGACGTAGATTCAGTTTTTAAGGTGTTCTTTGTAAAACCAAGTTATATCTTGTTAAGTTAGCATATCATTATGATATATTACAGGTCTTGAAGTGTTTTAAAAGTTAAGTTAGAAGGATCTATTTAGTTTGCAAACAAGTTTGAAATCATTCAAACTATGTTCTTGTTGTTAAAATTTTACAACATAAAATAAGATAGCTATATAATTATGAATCGAACAAGATTATGAACAAGGTTACTACCTCATGTTACTTGGACAAAGATACTGTAAGAGATAAGAAAAAATCTTGGAATCAAAGAGTGGTGGAGTTAGATCAAAAGGTTGGAAGTATACTTCTTCAAATGGGTGGTTATTTTGATATGTTCTTGAAAGAGTTTTCTTATGGTTTTTAAGGCTTGTAATTGAAGCTAAATGATGGGAAAAATGCTTGGAGATGATCAAGTATGAAGTTAGGAGTATTTTGAGAGA
The DNA here is from genome assembly GCF_046630445.1 of Rutidosis leptorrhynchoides. Taxonomy (NCBI): domain Eukaryota; kingdom Viridiplantae; phylum Streptophyta; class Magnoliopsida; order Asterales; family Asteraceae; genus Rutidosis; species Rutidosis leptorrhynchoides. Next base: position 127,117,546 of record NC_092333.1, on the reverse strand, counting down.
GAAATTAGGGTGTAGGTATGAGAAAATGGAGTGAAGAAATGGTGTTCATTCATAAAAACGTTTTTAGTTTATAAAGAAAGAAAAGGATTCCTAATTTTGTTTTCTTACTAATAATTCATACTACTTGACAAATCCTAGTTACCTCATATCTAGGGCGGTAATAATGTTGATTAGGATGTTGATTTGATGTGTATATACCAATAGTAAATACATATAGAAGCTGGGTATGATACGGGTACATATACCCTAGATATACGTATAGAAATCTTGAGGAAACGGAATGAGAATTCAAATATAGCTATCTTTTGTGAATATACTTATATTGTTTTATGTATTTAAGTCCTTAAAAAGTGATTAAATACATTATATATACGATACATGTATAAGCATTATAGGTTATAAGTATATATATATATATCAAAGAATGTTACGTATAGTTATCGTTTTGAAAACTTAAGTTAGTAGTTTCAAAATATACTTATAACTCATTGTCATTAGTACACAATGAGATGTTAAACCATCCTTAGATCATGTTAAAAATATACAAACGTATAATTATCGTATGTTATATAGTTCGTGATATCATCGGTCAAATTGGACGGTCAAACGTTGTGTAAAACTCTTTTCAAAAATACAAGTCTCAACAATTTGGATTGCTTATCATGTTGGTAAGGTTTAATTTATGTAAATATTAATCTCATAAGTATAAAATGATTGGAAAAATCCGGGTCGTTACAAGATTGGATTATCGCTCAGTGGTGGTTTTGGTGTCGAAAGACTTCACTTGCTCGTAGTATAACGAGTGAAGTGCGGCGTGATTCGGGTGTCTCATCCGGCGGTATCAAAAGGAGTTGGTAATTGGCTAATCTGGAGTTATTGTGGGTTTTGTTTAACATAGTTATTGGGTTGATGAAGATTGGGTGTTGTTTAACGTCTCTTCGAGTGGGAGATTGTTGGAGTGCGAATCGAGTTAAACAAAGAAACAACTTGTTGGACAAGTCAAGAATGTTCTAGATTTAGTAGCTTGCTTCCTAAGTTATTTCTTTGTTTGTTTTTACCTATAAATAGGACCTTATGTAACCCATAACAGTGTGCACAAAAATTATAGTGAAGAATCTCTGGTTTACGCCCGTGGAGTAAACCCTTCTACGTGTTTTGGAGTTGGGATATAACCACGTTAATTCTCGTGTCGTTTACATTTATCGTTATGCTTTATTTTATCATTTATCGTTCATGAGTTTGGTGATTGGTTTAAATCACCGGTCTTGTTTGGGTCCATAATTCCTAACAAGCTTTAAACCTATATATCTCACCAACCTTTGTATTGACTGTTTAAGCATGTTTATTCTCAGGTCCTTAAGAAAGTCTTCCGCTGTTGCATTATCTGAGCAAGCTGTGCATGGAGTCTCATGCTTTTAAAGTGTTGAATTCAATAAAACCTTTGTCATGTATTATATTCGACTGTTATGTCACGTGTGTAGTATTTGAAAACCGATGTATTATGGGGATTATTCCTTAAATAATCGCCCAATTGTTTAAAACATGCATTATGTATAATAATGGTGTGTTTTTTTATGAAACGAATGCAATATTTTCTAAAACGTATCATATAGAGGTCAAATACCTCGCTATGGGACCAATGAATAATGTACTACGTTTATAGTAATATGGATGGGTCGTTTCAGTTGGCATCAGAGCAGAGGCCTTAGCGAACCAGAAATTGCATTAATGTGTCTGACCAGTATTTGTTAGGATGCATTAGTGAGTCTGGACTTCAACCATGTCTGCATGTCAAAAGTTTTGCTTATCGTTTCTTGTCAGAAATTATCTGCTTATCATCTTAAGTCTAGACGTGTCTTACTGTATTTATTGCATAGATAGTGTATAGACAAATTTCATATCTTAAGCATATCTATTACAGTAAACTCTGCCTTACACCTTTCGTAAAATCCTCCGTAACTTATGGGATTCTAGTATTATAAATACATATGTAAATTATGTATTGAGGAATACCAAACTAGTCCTATAATTTATTTCATTTCAAAAATCTTTTCCCTACTCTGTACGAGATGGATCCTTCAACTGGTTCAAGTTCATCGGATTCCGACAGCTATTCAGATATGGATATCCACCTGAGCTCCGAAAGTAGTGTAACCGGAATGGATCAACTGATTAGCCATCATCTATTCTGGATGGATTGGGGATGGGTTCGTAGCTGACTCAGTCAATGGAGACGAGAAGAAGGCGATCCTTTCCACCCACCAAATTTCCCTCTCGACGAAGAACCTGAAGCACTTACCGGCGAACCAGTCCGAAACACCATTTTCACCCTCACTTCCAGAGTATCTCGCCACGATTATATATTATCTAAACTTCTAGATCTTATTCATCCACTCGTTTCAACCATCAATCATCCCGGTGTACTAGAAGAAGTCAACGAGCTTCGCGCTAGAGTGGTGGCTTTGGAGAATATGATGTAGAACTTACAAGCTGAAATGACCCGTTCATATTGATTATAAATGTTCCATATTAATTGATTTTGTTGAGAGGTTTTGACCTCTATATGAGACGTTTTTCAAAGACTGCATTCGATTTTAAAACAAACCATAACCTTTATTTTATTGATAAAGGTTTAAAAATATTACGACGATTATCAAATAATGATAATAAAAAATATAGCGTTTTCACACAACCATTACATAATGGTTTACAATAATATTACACAACAATATATGTCTTCGAATGCAGTTTTCAAACAATATTATACAAGCATGGACTCCATATCTTGTCCTTAATTTAGTATGCAACAGCGGAAGCTCTTAACAATTACCTGAGAATAAACATGCTTAAAACGTCAACAAAAATATTGGTGAGTTATATATTTAACCTATATATTTATCAATCATAATAATAGACCACAAGCTTTCATTTTTTCATTTTTCGTAAACATCATCCCATACATAGAGATAAAAATCATTCATATGGTGAACACCTGGTAACCGACATTAACAAGATGCATATAAGAATATCCCCATCATTCCGGGACATCCATCAGACATGATATAACAACATCAAAGTACTAAAGCATCCGCTACAACGGATGGGGTTTGTTGGGCCCAATATGTCTATCTTTAGGATTCGCGTTAATTAGTAGATCGGTTTACTAATTCTTAGGTTACCAAGCAAAAGGGGCATATTCAGCTTCGATCATTCACCCATATAATGTAGTTTCAATTACTTGTGTCTATTTCGTAAAACGTTTATAAAAATTGCGCATGTATTCTCAGCCCAAAAATATAAAGGGTAAAAAGGCAAATGAAACTCATTTCAATAAATCAAGTCTTAACAAGTTTGATTGCTTAACATGTTGGAAACACTTAATCATGTAAATAACAATTTCATTTAATATATAAAAACGTGGAAAAGTTCGGGTCACTACAATACCTACCCATTAAATAAATTTCGTCCCGAAATTTTAAGAAGTTGGAGGTGTTGACGTATCTTCTGGAAATAAGTGCGAGTATTTCTTCTTCATCTGATCTTCTCGTTCCCAGGTGAACTCGGGTCCTCTATGAGAATTCCATCGAATCTTAATAATTGGTATTTTGTTTTGCTTAAGTGTTTTAACCTCACGATCCATTATTTCGACGGGTTCTTCGATGAATTGAAGTTTTTCGTTGATTTGGATTTTGTCTAATGAAATAGTGAGATCTTCTTTAGCAAAACATTTCTTCAAATTTGAGACGTGGAAAGTGTTATGTACAGCCGCAAGTTGTTGAGGTAACTCAAGTCGGTAAGCTACTGGTCCGACACGATCAATAATCTTGAATGGTCCAATATACCTTGGATTTAATTTCCCTCGTTTACCAAATCGAACAACGCCTTTTCAAGGTGCAACCTTAAGCATGACCATCTCTCCAATTTCAAATTCTATATCTTTTCTTTTAATATCCGCGTAGCTCTTTTGTCGACTTTGGGCGGTTTTCAACCGTTGTTGAATTTGGATGATCTTCTCGGTAGTTTCTTGTATTATCTCCGGACCCGTAATCTTTCTATCCCCCACTTCACTCCAACAATTCGGAGACCTGCACTTTCTACCATAAAGTGCTTTAAAATGCGCCATCTCAATGCTTGAATGGTAGCTATTGTTGTAGAAAAATTCTGCTAACGGTAGATGTCGATTCCAACTGTTTCTGAAATCAATAACACATGCTCGTAGCATGTCTTCAAGCGTTTGTATCATCCTTTCGCTCTGCACATCAGTTTTTGGATGATAGGCAGTACTCATATCTAGACGAGTTCCTAATGCTTGCTGTAATGTCTGCCGGAATCTTGAAATAAATCTGCCATCCCTATCAGAGATAATAGAGATTGGTATTCCATGTCTGGAGACAACTTCTTTCAAATACAGTCGTGCTAACTTCTCCATCTTGTCATCTTCTCTTATTGGCAGGAAGTGTGCTGATTTGGTGAGACGATCAACTATTACCCAAATAGTATCAAAACCACTTGCAGTCCTTGGCAATTTAGTGATGAAATCCATGGTAATATTTTCCCATTTCCATTCCGGGATTTCGGGTTGTTGAAGTAGACCTGATGGTTTCTGATGCTCCGCTTTGACCTTAGAACACGTCAAACATTCTCCTAAAAAATTTAGCAACATCGGATTTCATACCCGGCCACCAAAAATGTTTCTTGAGATCCTTGTACATCTTCCCCGTTCCAGGATGTATTGAGTATCTGGTTTTATGAGCTTCTCTAAGTACCATTTCTCTCATATCTCCAAATTTTGGTACCCAAATTCTTTCAGCCCTATACCGGGTTCCGTCTTCCTGAATATTAAGATGCTTCTCCGATCCTTTGGGTATTTCATCCTTTAAATTTCCCTCTTTTAAAACTCCTTGTTGCGCCTCCTTTATTTGAGTAGTAAGGTTAGTGTGAATCATTATATTCATAGCTTTTACTCGAATGGGTTCTCTGTCCTTTCTGCTCAAGGCGTTGGCTACCACATTTGCCTTCCCCGGGTGGTAACGAATCTCAAAGTCGTAATCATTCAATAATTCAATCCACCTACGCTGCCTCATATTCAGTTGTTTCTGATTAAATATGTGTTGAAGACTTTTGTGGTCGGTATATATAATACTTTTGACCCCATATAAGTAGTGCCTCCAAGTCTTTAATGCAAAAACAACTGCGCCTAATTTCAAATCATGCGTCGTATAATTCTGCTCGTAAATCTTCAATTTTCAAGACGCATAAGCAATTACCTTCGTTCGTTGCATTAATACACAACCGAGACCTTGCTTTGAGGCGTCACAATATATCACAAAATCATCATTCCCTTCAGGTAATGACAATATAGGTGCTGTAGTTAACTTTTTCTTCAATAATTGAAACGCTTTCTCTTGTTCATCCTTCCATTCAAATTTCTTCCCTTTATGCGTTAATGCAGTCAAGGGTTTTGCTATTTTGGAAAAATCTTGGATGAATCTCCTGTAATAACCAGCCAGCCCTAAAAATTGGCATATGTGTTTTGGAGTTTTAGGGGTTTCCCACTTTTCAACGGTTTCAATCTTTGCTGGATCCACCTGAATACCTTCTTTGTTCACTATGTGTCCGAGGAATTGAACTTCTTCCAACCAAAATGCACTCTTTGAAAATTTAGCATACAATTTTTCTTTCCTCAACAACTCTAGCACTTTTCTCAAATGTTCTTCGTGCTCTTGGTCATTCTTTGAGTAAATAAGTATGTCATTGATGAAAACAATGACAAACTTGTCAAGGTATGGTCCACACACTAGGTTCATGAGGTCCATGAACACAGCATAACCATAAACTCGTAATGACCGTAACGCGTCCTAAAAGCAGTTTTTGGAATATCATCCTCCTTTACCCGCATTTTATGATATCCAGAACGTAAATCAATCTTCGAGTACACTGACGAACGTTGCAGCTGATGTTATGCGAGGTGTATATAAAATAGTTATTAATTTTAGCAGAAAACACTATTAAATACGATACAATTTTACACAAGATATTTATTTATTTATAGAATGGATATACTTAAACCTTGCTACAACACTTATAGGCAGTGTACCTAATCGTAAAGTAGTGTAGTTTTTAGTAAGTCCGGTTCGTTCCACAGGGAAATCTTTAAACAAAGCTCAACGCTATATTAGTTTACTTTTATAAAAATACAAACATATATATAAGTAATATTATTATTATAAAGGGGGGTTTTTTACCGTTTAATGACCGGTTTGTCGATTTTAAGACTTTAGTCGCAGTTAAAACCTAATGTAAAATATAAAATAAATACAAGACTTAAATTAAAGCGTAAAGTAAATAACGATAATGAAATTGCGAATAATAAAAGTGCGATAAAATAAACTTGCGATAATTAAAAAGTACGATAATTAAAAGTGCGATTAAATAACAATAAATAAAAGTGCGATAATTAGAAGTGCAATTAAATATAAAATAAAGGAAATTAAATATGAAATAAAAGAATTATGCTTATTTAAACTTCCGTAATCATGATGTTTGACGTGTTGATTTTAGTTTTATGCCCATGGGTTAATTGTCCTTTGTCCTGGATTATTTAATATGTCCGTCTGGTTTTTGTCCATAACAGTCCATCAGTTATAAATATAAAGTGCGAGTGTCCTCATCAAATTATTCTTATACCCGAAGTTAAATATTCCAACTAATTGGGGATTCGAATTGTAACAAGGTTTTAATACTTTGTTTAATGAATACACCAGGTTATCGACTGCGTGTAAACCAAGGTTTTACTACTTTGTTAACAATTACACCAATTACCCTTGAATGTAATTTCACCCCTGTTTTAATTATTCTAGTGGCTATTAATTCATTCCCGTGTCCGGTTAAATGAACGATTATTCGTACATATAAATACCCCGCCCATCGTGTCCGATCGAGTGTATACGGTAATTTATAGGGACGCCCAATTGTAAATCTTTATATTAACATTAACAAACTTTCATTTAGTTAAACAAATATAAAGCCCATTAATAGCCCATAGTCTAATTTCCACAAGTGTCGTTCTTTTGTCCAAACCCCAATTATGGTATAAAGCCCAATTACCCAATTTTAGTAATTAGCCCAACATCATGATTACTTCGTTTTAAATAAGCATAATAATAACTTAGCTACGAGACATTAATGTAAAAAGGTTGAACATAACTTACAATGATTAAAAATAGCGTAGCGTTACACGGACAGAATTTCGACTTACACCCTTACAATATTCGCTAACATACCCTTATTATTAGAATTATAATTAAAATTAAAATATAAATTATAAATATAAATATAAATTTTACGTATGAATGAGGAAGAAAAAAGATATATTTTGCGTTCAGAATTCGGTTGGCTTTATAGGCATTTTTTCATTTTGGGTCTCCGCGACTCGCGGCCATTTTGGCCTTCAAACTCCGCGAGTCGTGGAGTTTGAAATTCCAGCTCACATCTTGGAGTCTTTCTCTGCCGACGGTTTTTTATATATAAATATAATATATATATAATTAATATAATTAATTATATATTATATTATATTTATATACATAGTTAACTTGTAATTTTTAGTCCGTTGCGTCGAGCGTTAAGAGTTGACTCTGGTCCCGGTTCCGGATTTTCGAACGTCCTTGCGTACAATTTTATATTTTGTACTTTGCGTTTTGAATCTTGTACTCTTGTAATTTTGAGACGTTTCTTATCAATAATTGGAACCTCTTTGATTGTCTTTTGTTCTTTTGAGCTTTTTGGTCGTTTGCGTCTTCAATTCGTCGAATCTGTCTTTTGTCTTCACCTTTTATTATTTAATCGAATATCACTTGTAAATAGAACAATTGCAACTAAAAGCTTGTCTTTCTTGAGGAATAATGCTATGAAATATATGTTCGTTTTTAGCATTATCAAATATTCCCACACTTGAGCGTTGCTTGTCCTCAAGCAATATCATCTTGAAATACTAGAATCACTTCTTTATTCTTCACACTTTGTACATCAGTGATTTCTATACGGCGGTATAAACAATGGTAGTAACGATATGGTTTACAGTCCCACATGACTATAAAAATTTAGATCCATTAAGGAAATTGGATCTTTATGAAAACATTTGATCTTTTGAAAATTAAATCTAGTTTTTACCCTAGATAAGTTTTCCGGAATAACCCTTTACCGGTGTTTGCAAAATATTTTTGTGGGTTTGGTGGGTTTCAGATTTGAAAATTTTAGCTCAAACTTGCGGTTTTGTGTCACCCACTTGCTAACCTTGTATTTGGAAAGCAACACGTCCAGTTTACTTGTCCCGTATATTACCTTTCGGTAAACTACCGTCCGGTTGTAAAGGAAAGCGTTGAACAAGCAACTGTTAAGGCAATGTCCCCTGACATACTTTTAGTTATGGTCTATAACGTGTCGGACGCAATTACTATCCTTGGTAGGAGCAATAGTAAAGCTCACCCTTATAATTTTTCGGTATGGCACAAGGTCCTGTCTTTGACCATGCTATGCAACCACCGTTCTTACGGTTGACACCCGATTTAGTTCAGGTGACCTAATAAATTCCAGTTGAATTCCTAGGATTTTACGTTCAATGGTAATGAACGCATTGAAAATAGGGTTTTCAGAAAACAAATCGGTTTGTAATTTTGATCAAAATATTTTCTCGTTTAAGCTCGAGTCTAGATATCATTGAATTCCATGAGTTTGTAATTCTCAATCTTTAAGGTCAATCTCTAGGATTGAGTAATATCAGTCTTAAAAGCTGATTTTTAATCTTTAAGGAGATTATCCTTTCTGGGGATCTGATTCATTAGTCTTATCAAGCTAATTTGCACGGTGCCCCCCATTGTACGAGATAAATCCTTCTCATGGTTAGGATAAATCTGACCACATGGCGACCCTGTTTAATGCTGAGGTCCGTGGATTTCCTGCTGATTTTAGTGATGACTTTTCTAGATTTTTCGTCAACCTACAGCTGGTCTGAACGACAACTTCATGACCTAAATCAAGAAGCGCGTTTCTTTTTCGGAAGACTTTACTTCCTTTTAATGATGGAATTGATTCATCGTGTAGATCCATCTCTTCTTTTCTTTCATTGGGTAAAACAGTTTAGTTTAGTTCAAAGCAAAAGTATTTTCAGTTAATTGTTACAGATATATGTGGCATATGTTTAAAATAACTTGGTAAATTTTCCCACACTTGGCTTTTATTTTCCTTTTTATCGTCCTCTATTCCATTTTAAATGAATTTTAACATTTTAGTTTGTTTCTCAATTTATGTCCTTTCCGAGGTAACAATAATTTCGGTGTTAAAACCTAGTTTTATCGTTCATAAATATGTATAAACATGATTTGAATTCATTTAATTGAAAATTTTGAAAAATTTTACTAGAATTGGGTAGTCAGTATATAAGACTAGGGCTGTTCTTTTTTATCAGAGAGCACTAGATTCTAATACAACTACTGCTTTACTAGTATTTTTAATGGTAACCAAGTGTATAAAGTAAAAATTTTAAAATCCGAAAGAATTTAATCCCTTCCCACACTTAAGATCTTGCAATGCCCTCATTTGCAAGAAATCAGTAACAATTTAAATTATTGAGGGTGATTTGTGTGAAAATGATTAAATTTTACCAAAGTTTCCAAATATATTGGCGTTTGTTTGCTGAATGATAAATGGTGCACATCATTTGTTCATTCCGTCTTGTTGTTATTTCACATATATTTTGCATCTTGTCGTCAAAATTAGTTGCTTTTGCTGAACTTAATGCCAGTCTTTGAAAATGCGTTGTTTTACCCTGTTGTGTACATAAGATAAACTGCAAACATATATACATATTTTTGAAGTTTGGTATATTACCCCACATTCAAAAATTATTAAAGTCTAAGAATAAAAGTTAGATAATTATAAAAATGATTACAATATTAACAAAATTATTAAACGTATCAATAATTACAAATTACAAAATAATAAAAAATAATAAGTAAACTAAGGATGATATTGGTACCAATAGGGGTTCCAGGCATAACCATAAGTGCTATAGAATGCTTCGGCAGGGTCATACGTAGGATATGGTGGCTGCATCTCTATAGACCAAGGAGGGAAGACGGGTTTCGGTGTAGGAATATAGTTTCTATCTATATGTTGGCAATGAGCTATGATCTGGTTCTGATGAACTTGCCAATCTTCAAATGCTCTCTGTCTAGCATTTTCGTATTCCTGAGAAGCTATAAACCTATGCATTTCTTGCATCTCATTCCCCCCTCCTACATTACCTTGCTGCTGGTTTCTCTCCACCTGTGGATGTCTACCATGGTATCGTACTGCGGCGTTATTTCGCCTCTTCAAAACTTTCGCACCATGGTATACATTTAAACCTATAGTATCGCGGGGTTCTGGTTCTTCTACTAATAATCCCCCCGACTTATATCCACACCGAGATATTCACCAATCAAAGTAATAAAAATTCCACCTCCTATTATGCTATGTGGTCGCATCCCCCGAACCATAGCTGATAAATAATAACCCACACAATATGGTATACTTACAGCGCTTTGTGGGTCTCGAATACACATATGGTAAAACAAATCCTGTTCATTTACTTTTTCCTTGTTTTTACCCCTTTGTGTAATCGAATTAGCTAAAAACCTATGTATCACTCTTAATTCGGCTCTATCTATATCCAAATAAGAGTAATTTCCCCCTTTGAAACGGTGATGGCTTGTCATTTGACTCCACACACCGTGTGTATCAAAATTTTCATCTATCTTTCTACCGTTTAGTATCAATCCTCTACAATCGGCAGACGCTAACTCCTTAGGCGTATATATACGTAAAGCCTGAGCCATGTCCAGTAAAGACATGTGGCGCATCGAACCGCCTAACAAAAATCTAATAAAAGAACGATCGGTTAAACTAGCTACCCGATCATTCAACTCTATACTACATAACAATTCTTCACACCATACTTTATATACAGGTCTACGTATGGTGAATAAACATACCCAGTCATTAAAAGAAGAATTACCATACCTCTGTACAAGTAATTCCCTAATTGGCCCGGCCAATTCTACAGCTTCTAAGGGTCCCCATTCTATGACCCTCGGTACCTCAACAACCTTGGAATGAAGAGTATGCAAACCCCGTTGATATTTTGGATAATCTATCCAAAGTCTGTCAAATCTCAGGTTCGGGTGCAACTCTTCCAAGTGCATATCGGAAAAAGTCATGACTGGATGAGGTACATCCTGCTTGTAGTAGTTATCCACCTCCTGTTGTTCCAAATTCTCAGCAGGAGCATTGCGGGCTTGGGATGAAGATTCACCCCTTTCATTCTGCAAAACACATCAAACACAATTTTTGTGCATCCAAATATGCATTAGTGTCAGCAAAATCATCAATCAAAATAATTACAATGACATTATCAATTTATATCAAACTTAAGCTCATTTTCACATTTTTATCAAATCTACACTTTTTTAAATAAGCATATACGAAAATTTTCGCCAAGTTCATAAGCATTCAACTCAAATAACATGTCAAAATAATCATTACTAGCAATTAAACAAGTCTCAAATGGCATTATCTTTCAAAAATCAAGTTCATGAATTTTAGACTTGAAAAAGTCCACTTTAATTCTCAAAATCATGTTTAGGCTCAAAGTTTGGATCATTTAACTACCTAGACATGTTACACTACTCAATTTAGCAACAATTCATGACAAAAATCGGCCATAACCTGTTTATATCAAAAAGCCCCAAATTTGCTCAAGAACACAAACCCTAGATTATTCAAAATTTGAAGTTTAAGGCTTCTAATCATGTTAAACAGCATCAATCTAGGTTATACAAGCATAATACATAAACAATTTAAGTCTAATTACACTAAAAAGCATCAAAATCAAATTGGGGAAAAATTTGCTCAAGAACACCAAATTTCGGATTAAATGGTGTTTAGGTGTAGAAATTTACCGTTTTTCTTGAGTAATTCTTAGATAGCATCCTTCTCAACATGATTTTAGCAAAAAATTTGGTGATTAACGGTTAAAAATTGGTATTTTTGGGGTGTTTTTGGGTGGTTTTTCGGGGTTTTTCGCAGCAGTTTTCGCTGTGTTTTTATTGTTTTGGGGTTGGGACTGATCTGTTGTTCGGTTATATTTTTTTCTGATTTTTAGTCCCTCCGCGAGTCGCGGCAAAATACACTTCAAACTCCGCGACTCGCGGAGTTTTTTTTTTTTTTTTTTTTTTAATCATTAACTTTTGAAAACAATTAAGAAATTAATTTTAAAATTTTGTTTCCCTTGTTATTTAGGACGAGGTCGTTTCGGATCGATGTCCTAGTCCGTCCTTCGACAAAATTTTAAAATTTGTCTTTTTGTAGCGATTGTTTTAAAAGCTAAGATTTTTTTTTGGTTTTTTTTCAATGTTTTTGGCATACTTTAATTCAATAAGATTAAAAATAATGATAATAAAAGTTCTCGTCCCTCCCTCGGGTAAAGCAATTTCGGTTCAAAGACCTAGTCTTCAACTTACGACGAATTTTAAAAATCATATTCTTAACTTAATGAGATAAAGTAAATTTTTGTTTTTAAATTCACACAACATAAATATAAAATTCAAAATTAAAAAAAATCACACCAAACTTAAAATTTGAAATGCATAAAATTAAAAATTCATATTTTAAAAATTAAAAATTCACACCAGACTTAATTTAAAAATTCAAATATTCATATCAAACTTATATTAATTTTTCAAATATTTTAAATATATTGTTTTTACAAAGTTTACAATATTAATTTAAGATTTAAATATTAATTTTAAAAACATGGTAAAAATAAATTTAAAAATCTTTTTGTCTTTTTATCCCACTTTAATCAATCAAATATTATCAAAAATATGCGCCCCTCTTTTCGGTAAAGTAATTTCGGTTCCAAGACCTAATTTAACTCATGACGAATTTTTGAAATATTTTGGGTTGATTGTTTAAAGATATTTATACCTTATAATAAACGTTAAATTTCGCAGTGATGTAATAAATTTTTGAATGATATCAATAATTTCGGTCGCCAAACCTAATTTTATTCAATATCAATTTAATACTTTTTAGCGAACAAATTAGCGTTTATTATCAAAAGGTTAAAAATAAAAATAAAAATAAAAACTGTACAGACATACCTGTGGAATAGATTTCTTAGTTATATGATCTATCCCATTCATAAGATAGTCGGTTTAATTGATTTTCCATGGCTACATAGGCGTAACCTCGAGCATTCAGTGTCTTTTCTTCTAAACATATGAACGGTCCGTCTCTGCATAAAGTAACAAATTCGGTATTTGAATAGGTTTGATTATTTGAACATTTAATTCCATGTGACCATTTTCCGCATTTGTGACATCTTTCTAGGTGTCGTGCTCTTCTTTTCGCTGCGGATTTTGATTTTCCTTTACCAAATTGTAACTTATTATCTTCGCATCTGGATTCTTTTCTAACTCCGTCCATTCTTTCTCTGATTACTGATACTATTTCACTCGGTAGTATGTCATTATTTCTTTTAGTGATCAAAGCGTGTAGCATTAGACCATGGTTTAGTTCACATGCAGTCTTCATTTCGTAAAAACCTAAAAAAAATAAAAATTCAGAATGGGGGGAGAAGACTAGTTCTTTAGGGTCTGCTAGGGAAAGACCATTCGGGTTCCATTTTCGAGAACTACACGAAAACAGACAATCTAACTCTAACAGAAATACATATTATCCTTTAAAGACTTGATTCTCCCCACACTTAGTTAGCTGTGGTGTCGAAATTGTGATTAACTTCGTTGTCGACTTCCATCGGACCATGTATGTAATGTTTAACTCTGTGACCATTAACTTTAAATTCTATCCCATTTGAATTTATTAATTCTATCGTTCCGTATGGGAAAACTCTTTTGACTATGAATGGTCCAGACCATCTTGATTTCAATTTTCCAGGAAATAGCTTGAATCGTGAATTGAAAAGAAGAACTCTGTCTCCTTCTTTAAATTCTTTTGAACTTCTGATTCTTTTATCATGCCATTTCTTCGTTCTTTCTTTATAGATTAACGAATTTTCGTATGCTTCATGTCTTAATTCTTCTAATTCATTTAGTTGACTTAATCATAGACGTCCGGCTTCATGTAAATCAAGATTACATGTCTTCAAAGCCCAAAATGCTTTGTGTTCAATTTCTACTGGAAGATGACATGCTTTTCCATAAATAAGTCTAAAAGGTGTGGTTCCAATTGGAGTTTTGTAGGCTGTTCTAAAAGCCCAGAGTGCATCCTCCAATTTAATGGACCATTCCTTCGGATTTGATCCTACGGTTTTCTCTAGAATACGTTTTAAAGCTCGGTTTGTATTTTCAACTTGTCCACTTGTTTGTGGATGATATGCGGTGGAGATTTTATGAGTTACTCCATATCTTTTAAGAACTTTCTCAAGTTGATTATTACAGAAATGAGTACCCCGATCACTTATTAAAGCTTTCGGTGTTCCAAACCTTGCAAAAAGACGTTTTAAAAAGTTGACTACAACTCGTGCATCGTTAGTTGGGAGAGCTTGTGCTTCCGCCCATTTAGATACATAATCAATGGCTACGAGTATATATAGATTATTATGAGATTTTGGAAATGGACCCATAAAGTCAATACCCCAAATGTCAAATACTTCACATACTTGGATGACATTTTGTGGCATTTCATCACGTTGACTTATTTTTCCGGCCCTTTGACATGCATCACAGGATTTGCAAAGAAGGTGTGCGTCTTTGTAAATTGTTAGCCAATAGAATCCAGCTTCATAAACTTTTCTTGCTGTTAGTTGAGGCCCATAATGCCCTCCTGTTGGTCCTGTGTGACAATGGTTTAAAATTTTACTAGCTTCATCTCCAAATACACATCGGCGTATTATTCCATCGGGACAACTTTTAAACAGATGTGGATCTTCCCAGAAATAGTGTTTTATATCACTGAAGAATTTCTTTCGTCTTTGGTACGATAATCCTTTTTCAAGGAATCCACAAACTAAGTAGTTTGCATAGTCTGCAAACCATGGGATTTCTTTATAATCTATCTTCAATAGCTATTCATCAGGAAAGTTGTCTTGTATGGCCGATTCATTCAGAACTTCTAATTCTGGATTTTCAAGACGAGAAAGATGATCAGCGGCGAGATTTTCTGCTCCTCTTTTATCTCGGATTTCAATATCAAACTCTTGTAAGAGTAAGATCCAACGGATTAATCTTGGTTTAGCATCTTGTTTTGAAATAGGTATCTAAGAGCAGAATGGTCGGTATAGACCACCGTTTTTGCTAGAACGAGATATGATCGAAATTTGTCAAAAGCAAAGACAATAGCAAGGAGTTCTTTTTCAGTAGTTGTATAGTTTGTTTGTGCTCCTTGTAATGTCTTACTAGCATAATATATAGGTTGAAATCGTTTTTCAATCCTTTGTCCTAAAACGGCTCCCATTGCAAAATCACTTGCATCGCACATTAGTTCAAATGGTAGATTCCAATTTGGTGTTATCATGATCGGTGCATTAGTGAGTTTCTCTTTAAGAATATTAAAAGATTTGATACACTCATCTGAAAAGATGAATGGAGCATCCTTTTCTAGGAGTTTATTCATAGGAGTGGCAATTTTAGAAAAATCTTTTATGAAACGTCGGTAAAAACCGGCATGCCCTAGAAAACTCCTAACTCCTCTAACATTGGTGGGATGTGGAAGTTTAGCAATTACATCTACTTTAGCTCTATCCACTTCAATTCCTTCTTTTGAAATTTTATGTCCAAGAACGATGCCTTCTTTAACCATGAAATGGCATTTCTCCCAATTAAGTACTAGATTTGATTTTTCGCATCTAATTAGCATTCGTTCCAGATTAACTAGACATGATTTAAATGTATCACCGAAGACTGAAAAGTCATCCATGAAAACTTCCATGCATTCTTCTATCATGTCGTGAAAAATCGCCATCATACACCTTTGAAAGGTTGCAGGGGCGTTACAAAGTCCAAATGGCATGCGTTTGTAAGCAAAAGTACCATAAGGGCACGTGAATGTGGTTTTCTCTTGATCTTCGGGTGCTATTGGAATTTGAAAATATCCGGAAAATCCATCTAGAAAACAATAGTAACTATTTCCGGCTAATCTTTCCAACATTTGATCTATGAAAGGTAAGGGAAAGTGATCTTTTCTGGTGGCGTCATTTAATTTTCTATAATCAATACATACACGCCATCCTGTTACAGTCCTAGTAGGAATAAGCTCATTTTTCTCATTTGTAATGACAGTCATGCCACCCTTCTTAGGCACGCATTGAACTGGGCTTACCCATGGACTATCAGAGATTGGATAAATTAAACCTGCATCTAGCAGTTTAATAATCTCTTTCTTAACTACATCTTGCATATTAGGATTTAGTCTTCGTTGGCGTTGCACATACATTTTATGACCTTCTTCCATAAGGATTTTATGTGTGCAATACGAAGGACTTATTCCTTTAATATCATGAATCTTCCATGCAATGGCTGGTTTATGAGCTTTCAACACAGTAATGAGTTGTGATTTCTCATTTTCAGTAAGAGAAGACGATATTATTACAGGTAATTCAGATTCACCATGTAAATAAGCGTATTCCAAATGGTTTGGAAGTGGCTTTAACTCTAATTTCGGAGGTTCTTCTATCGATGATTTATATCGATATCTGTCTTCTTCTTTTAGCATTTGAATTTCTTCTGTTGTTGGTTCATATCCATTAGCTATAACTGTAGCTAACATTTCAGCTTCATCAATTGGTTCATTACCTTCTCCTAAAGAACATTCTCCTGTTCCTTGTAATTCTGGAAATTCTTCTAATAATTCTGCATGTGCATCTATAGTTTGAATATAATAACATGTATCATCTGCAGATTGTGGTTGTTGCATTGCTCTATCAACTGAAAAGGTAACACTCTCATCCTCTATACTTAGGGTCAGTTTCTTACCGAACACGTCTATCATTGCTTTAGCCGTGTTTAAGAATGGTCTTCCTAATATGAGAGGAACTTGAGAATCTTCTTCCATGTCCAAGACAACAAAATCTACTGGAAATACTAAAGTACCAACTTTAACTAGCATGTTCTCCATTATCCCTCTAGGATATTTTATTGATCGATCGGCTAGTTGTATGCTTATTCTTGTTGGTTTCAATTCTCCAAGGTCTAGTTTAGCGTATAGTGAATACGGCATTAAATTTATACTAGCACCTAAATCAGCCAATGCTTCTATTGAACTAAGGCTACCCAGAAAACATGGAATTGTGAAACTTCCTGGATCAGATAGTTTTTCTGGTATCTTATTCAACAGCACTGCTGAACAATTAGCATTCATAGTAACAGCCGAGAGTTCTTCCATTTTCTTTCTATTTGAGATTAGATCTTTCAAGAATTTAGCATATCTTGGCATTCCTGAAATCACATCAATGAAAGGAAGATTTACATTTATCTGTTTAAACATATCCAAGAATTTGGATTGCTCGGCTTCAAGTTTTTCTTTCTTCATTTTACTCGGGTAAGGAAGTGGTGGTTGGTATGGTTTAACATAAGGTTTATCCTTAACTGTGTTATCTTCATTAACCTTTTCAACTACCGGTTCTTTTTCCTTATCTTGATCAGGTTGTGGTTCTTGTGGAGTAGGAATAGTTTCATCAGAAGTTACAGGTATTTCAGGTGGTTTAAGTGTTGTACCACTTCTTGTGGTAATGGCTTTAGCTGTTTCATTCCGGGGGTTAGCATTTGTATCACTAGGTAGACTTCCCGGTTTTCTTTCACCTATTAACCTTGCTAGGTTACTTACTTCTTGTTCCAAATTTTGAATAGAAGCTTGTTGATTTCTAAATGCTTGAGCATTTTGTTCAT
Organism: Rutidosis leptorrhynchoides; assembly: GCF_046630445.1. Taxonomy (NCBI): domain Eukaryota; kingdom Viridiplantae; phylum Streptophyta; class Magnoliopsida; order Asterales; family Asteraceae; genus Rutidosis; species Rutidosis leptorrhynchoides. The sequence goes on along the minus strand of NC_092333.1, from coordinate 127,099,601 downwards.
TTGTTTGTTTTTGAGATGTGAAAAACTGCGTTTGAGTTTCAACTAGCTTCGTCATCATATCTTCTAAATTCGGCTTTTTATCATCGGTTTGTTGTGGTGGTTTGTTTTGAAAATTAGGTCTTTGCTGATTGTAAGTATTATTGGATACTTGTTGATTGCTAGGACCTTGTTGGTTGTTGTATGGAATATTTCGGTTATAATTCTGGTTTTGATTGTAAATCGGTCTTGGCGGTTGATAATTATTCTGATAATTATTTCCAGGCCTTTAGTTTATGTATGAAATATTCTCTCTTTGTTCCATTGTTAATTCAATACTGAGACAATCTTTTGTCAAATGTGGTCCTCCACACTGCTCACAACTAATTCATATTGAGTGAATATCTTTAGTCATCTTTTCCATTCGTCTCTCTACAGCATCTATCTTTGCGGAAATGGAATCTAAGTCATGGCTAGAATCGGCTCTAGCTGCTTTAGATGATCTAACGATATCTTTTTCTTGGTGCCACTCATGCGAGTGGGAAGCAGTGTTATCAATAATTTTGTAAGCATCAGTTTCGGTTTTCTTCATAATAGAACCACCAGCTGCTATATCTATGTCTTTTCTTGTAGTGATGTCGCATCCTTGGTAGAATATTTGTACTATTTGACAGGTATCTAAACCATGTTGCGGACATCCTCTTAACAACTTTCCATATCTTGTCCATGCCTCATATAGAGTTTCATTTGGTTTCTGTGTGAACGTAACAATTTTTGCTTGAAGTCTTACGGCTTTAGATGCAGGAAAGAATTGTTTAAGAAATTTGTCAATTAAAACGTCCCATGTATCGATCGCCCCTTCAGGTAACGATTCCAACCAATCTTTGGCTTCTCCCTTTAAAGTCCAGGGAAATAACATGAGATATATCTGTTCATCCTCCACTTCTCGGATTTTAAATAGTGTGCAGATCCTATTAAAGGTACGTAGATGTTCATTTGGATCTTCCTTCGGCGCACCACTAAATTGGCATTGATTAGTCACCATGTGTAGAATTTGTCCTTTGATTTCATAATCTGGCGCATTAATGTCTGGATGAGTAATTGCGTGACCTTGGCCAGTGCGTTTAGCTCTCATTCGGTCTTCCATACTTAAAGGTTCCAAATTCTCCATAATTGAATTTGTTGAATCGGTATCACTAGATGATTCTGATTTAATGGTTCGTTCCTCAACAATCTCTGTTTGAATGATTGGTGGCTCCGGAGGAAAGTTTAATGGTTCAGGATCTACGAACCGTTCCTGAATATTTTCCGGATTCTCAATTGTGAGGTCGGGTTCAAAAAATGGATTATCGGAAATTTGAACTGAAGTACTTGGTTGACTAGATGACGATTCTAAAGAAAAATCAACGGCGGTTATATTTGTTAAACGATGTCTTGATCGAGTTACAGGTGGTGAACGTACAAAAGGTGATGAACGTCTTGCTCGGTGCATTCACTGAATATCCTATTAGTTTTAAAAAGGAAAGAAAAATTATAATAAGTTATCCAATTAATAGACTTTTCTGATTTTGCCCACGTTTCGAATAGCCAAAAGATGCAGCAGAGGGGCAGGATTCGTTTGGTCTCAATATAATTGAGGACTGTTTGGCTCCAATAACCCGGTCCACGTACAAATCCAACTATTACTACGAACCAGAAAATTTTGATGTCTATTAATTTAACCACTTAAAATAAATTTTCGTAATTTTAAGAAATTTAGATAAGAAGTAGAATAAAAATCTATGTCCTAAAACTAGAATAGCGAGAAATAAGAGAGAAAAAGAGTTCGTCGAAAAAGGTTGAAAAAGAAAAAATGGTTGAAAAATAAAAGGTGACGGAAAAATAAAAGAAACTTATAAAAACTTAAAAATACTTGACTAACCTAACCTTATTACTACAACTAACTTAAAATTATAATCGCAAATTGAAATTACTAATTGGAATGATAATTGGTACATAGTAAAAGGTGTCTAAAAATATTAAAGCTTACAGGAAAAACTAAATCCCAAATGAAAATAACTTAAAAAGAAACTAAAACTTAAAAAGGCGTCGCAAAATTCTAAAACACCTAAATCTTAGTCTAAAGAAAAAGCACTTAAGGAATTCTACGGCAAAGCCTAAAAATCTAGGAGTAAAAATAACTATAGCAAAAACTAAGTTTAAAATTAAATATGAGCTAAAAATACAAAAGTTATGCTACAACGATTGAAAAGGGACAAAATATAAAAATATACAAAAAGTTGTAAAAAGTACAATTTTTATAAAAATATTATTTTTATATTATTTATTTAATAAAACTACTAATTTTACAATTTAATAAAACTAATTTAAACAAAATAAAACAAATTAAATAAAAAGTAAATCTTAAAATAAAACTAATAATAATAATAATAATAATTAGGGTTAAATAATAATTATAATTAATTATAAACCGTAATTAATGCTGAATTAGGGCTTCCTGTCCGCGTGTCAGATGGTCTCCGCGAATCGCGGTATTTAATGCTTCAAACCCCGCGAGTCGCGGGGTTCCAGAATTCAGATGACAGCTTTCAATATTTGACGCGTTTTTTTTCTTTATTTATTTTTTTTTTATTTTCTGTTTTCTGTTTTTTAATTAAATAAAAGATATTAAAACTTATATTTTTATAAACTAAAATAAAAATAAAGAAACTTATAAAACTTAAATATTTAACAAAATCTTAAAAATACTTATATTTTTGTTTTTCTTTTTATATTTTTGAATTTTTTAAAACGTATTTTTACAAAAACGAATTTTTAATAGAAGTAAGCTAAAATTTTTTTTTTTTTTATATTAGCGTTGCGCTTCCGGCTTTTAAGATAATCCCCGGCAGCGGCGCCAAAAATACTTGATGTTATGCGAGGTGTATATAAAATAGTTATTAATTTTAGCAGAAAACACTATTAAATACGATACAATTTTACACAAGATATTTATTTATTTATAGAATGGATATACTTAAACCTTGCTACAACACTTATAGGCAGTGTACCTAATCGTAAAGTAGTGTAGTTTTTAGTAAGTCCGGTTCGTTCCACAGGGAAATCTTTAAACAAAGCTCAACGCTATATTAGTTTACTTTTATAAAAATACAAACATATATATAAGTAATATTATTATTATAAAGGGGGGTTTTTTATCGTTTAATGACCGGTTTGTCGATTTTAAGACTTTAGTCGCAGTTAAAACCTAATGTAAAATATAAAATAAATACAAGACTTAAATTAAAGCGTAAAGTAAATAACGATAATGAAATTGCGAATAATAAAAGTGCGATAAAATAAACTTGCGATAATTAAAAAGTACGATAATTAAAAGTGCGATTAAATAACAATAAATAAAAGTGCGATAATTAGAAGTGCAATTAAATATAAAATAAAGGAAATTAAATATGAAATAAAAGAATTATGCTTATTTAAACTTCCGTAATCATGATGTTTGACGTGTTGATTTTAGTTTTATGCCCATGGGTTAATTGTCCTTTGTCCTGGATTATTTAATATGTCCGTCTGGTTTTTGTCCATAACAGTCCATCAGTTATAAATATAAAGTGCGAGTGTCCTCATCAAATTATTCTTATACCCGAAGTAAAATATTCCAACTAATTGGGGATTCGAATTGTAACAAGGTTTTAATACTTTGTTTAATGAATACACCAGGTTATCGACTGCGTGTAAACCAAGGTTTTACTACTTTGTTAACAATTACACCAATTACCCTTGAATGTAATTTCACCCCTGTTTTAATTATTCTAGTGGCTATTAATTCATTCCCGTGTCCGGTTAAATGAACGATTATTCGTACATATAAATACCCCGCCCATCGTGTCCGATCGAGTGTATACGGTAATTTATAGGGACGTCCAATTGTAAATCTTTATATTAACATTAACAAACTTTCATTTAGTTAAACAAATATAAAGCCCATTAATAGCCCATAGTCTAATTTCCACAAGTGTCGTTCTTTTGTCCAAACCCCAATTATGGTATAAAGCCCAATTACCCAATTTTAGTAATTAGCCCAACATCATGATTACTTCGTTTTAAATAAGCATAATAATAACTTAGCTACGAGACATTAATGTAAAAAGGTTGAACATAACTTACAATGATTAAAAATAGCGTAGCGTTACACGGACAGAATTTCGACTTACACCCTTACAATATTCGCTAACATACCCTTATTATTAGAATTATAATTAAAATTAAAATATAAATTATAAATATAAATATAAATTTTACGTATGAATGAGGAAGAAAAAAGATATATTTTGCGTTCAGAATTCGGTTGGCTTTATAGGCATTTTTTCATTTTGGGTCTCCGCGACTCGCGGCCATTTTGGCCTTCAAACTCCGCGAGTCGCAGAGTTTGAAATTCCAGCTCACATCTTGGAGTCTTTCTCTGCCGACGGTTTTTTATATATAAATATAATATATATATAATTAATATAATTAATTATATATTATATTATATTTATATACATAGTTAACTTGTAATTTTTAGTCCGTTGCGTCGAGCGTTAAGAGTTGACTCTGGTCCCGGTTCCGGATTTTCGAACGTCCTTGCGTACAATTTTATATTTTGTACTTTGCGTTTTGAATCTTGTACTCTTGTAATTTTGAGACGTTTCTTATCAATAATTGGAACCTCTTTGATTGTCTTTTGTTCTTTTGAGCTTTTTGGTCGTTTGCGTCTTCAATTCGTCGAATCTGTCTTTTGTCTTCACCTTTTATTATTTAATCGAATATCACTTGTAAATAGAACAATTGCAACTAAAAGCTTGTCTTTCTTGAGGAATAATGCTATGAAATATATGTTCGTTTTTAGCATTATCAGCAGCTGATCAAATAAATCATCGATTCTCGGTAGTGGATAACGGTTCTTGATGGTAAGTTTGTTCCACTCTCTATAGTCGATACATAATCTAAATGTACCATCTTTCTTTTTAACAAACAAAACTGGAGCTCCCCACGGTGATGTGCTTGGTCGAATGAAATCACGCTCTAAAAGTTCTTGTAATTGACTCTGAAGTTCCTTCATTCTTGATAGTGCTCTAAATGAACATATATTTAGGCACAATATCCTTCCAATATGTAAAGCTTTTAGTTGCAATTGTTCTATTTTTATGTAATATTCGTTTAAATAAATAAGTGCGAAGACAAAAGAAGAACACGACGATTTGAAGACGCAAATGACCAAAAAGCTCAAATGTACAAGATATAATTCAAGTGGTTCAATTTATTGATGAGAAACGTCTCAAAATTACAAAAGTACAAGTCGCAAAACGCAAAGTACAAGATATTAAATTATACGAAAAGGCGTTCGAAAATCCGGAACCGAGACATGAACCAACTTTCAACGCTCGACGCAACGGAGCTAAAAGTACAAGTCAACTATGCACAAGAATATAATATAATATTTAAATAATTCATAATAAGAATAATAATAAATAATAAAAAGTTGTTACTTGAGCATAGTTAAAAGGTCATAAGTGAAAATTTCAAATCAATAATTCGCAACGAGATATTATTTATTCAACTTTGAATGGTAGCCAGCTAATATTTCACCTACAACAGTATCAATCATTTGCCTATAAAAACAAGGCACGGAGTAATGAAAAAACTACACCTTTTTCTTTTCCTTTCTCATATCATATACGATATATATATATATATTTATATTTATATTTTATAATTATAATTTTAATTTAAGTTTAATAATAATTGGGTTATTGTAAGAATGTTTTACGGGTTTTAAATCGAAACTCTGTCCGTGTAACGCTACGCTATAAATAATCATTGTAAGTTATGTTCTTCCTTTTTAAATTAATGTCTCGTAACTAAGTTATTATTATGCTTATTTAAGCCGAAGTAATCGTGATGTTGGGCTAAATATTAAGATTGGGTAATTGGCCTTTGGACCATAATTGGGGTTTGAACAAAAGACCGACACTTGTGGAAATTAGACTATGGGCTATTAATGGGCTTTATATTTTTTTAACTGAATGATAGTTCGTTAATTTAATATAAAGATTTATAATTTGACGTATCTATAAATAACCACATACACTCGATCAGATACGATGGGCGGGATATTTATAAGTACTAATAATTGTTCATTTGACCGGACACGAGGATGGATTAATAGTCAATGGACTCATTAAAATAGGGGTGGATTACATACAAGGAAATTTGGTGTAATTGTTAACAAAGTATTAAAACCTTGTTACAGTTTGATAATGCTAAAATCGAACATATATTTTATAGCATTATCCCTCAAGAAAGACAAGCTTTTAGTTGTAATTGTTCTATTTACAAGTGATATTCGTTTAAATAATAAAAGGTGAAGACAAAAGACAGATTCGATAAATTGAAGACCAAACGACCAAAAAGCTCAAAAGTACAAAATACAATCACAGTGGTTCCAATTATTTATAAGAAACATCTCAAAATTACAAGAGTACAAGACGCAAAACGCAAAGTACAAGATATTAAATTATACGCAAGGACGTTCGAAAATCCGGAACCGGGACTAAAGTCAACTCTCAACGCTCGACGCAACAGACTAAAAATTACAAGTCAACTATGCACAAGAATATAATATAATATTTAAATAATTCTTAAAATTATTTATATATTATATATATTATTATAAACCGTCGGCAAGCAAAGAAACAAAGTCTTGTGAGCTGGAAAAAGGGGCCATGCGATCGCATGGCCTGGAAGGCAAAAAGCCATGCGATCGTATGGCAGTAGGTGATAGCCCACATTGCTATAAATTCGCGTGTTTTGGTTCAATATCCAACATCTTTTTCTTTCCTTTCTATCTATCACTCGTATATATATATATATATATATATATATATATATATATATATATATATATATATATATATATATATATATATATATATATATATATATATATATATATTATAATTTTAATTTTAATTTTAAATTCTGATAATAAGGGTATGTTAGCGAATGTTGTAAGGGTGTAAGTCGAAATTCTGTCCGTGTAACGCTACGCTATTTTTAATCACTGTAAGTTATGGTTAATGTTATTTTTAAATTATTGTCTCATAGCTAAGTTATTATTATGCTTATTTAAGACGAAGTAATCATGATGTTGGGCTAAATTATTAAGATTGGGTAATTGGGCTTTGTACCATAATTGGGGTTTGGACAAAAGAACGACACTTGTGAAAATTAGACTATGGGCTATTAATGGGCTTTATATTTGTTTAATTAAATGATAGTTTGTTAATTTAATATAAAGATTTACAATTGAACGTACCTATAAATAATCATATACACTCGATCGGACACGATGGGCGGGATATTTATATGTGCGAATAATCGTTCATTTAACCAGACACGAGAATGGATTAATAGTCAGTGGACTTATTAAAACAGGGGTGAATTATATACAAGGAAAATTGGTGTAATTATAGTTTAAATCACCAATTAGTTGGAATATTTGACTTCGGATATAATGATAATTTGACGAGGACACTCGCACTTTATATTTATGACAGATGGACTTTTATGGACAAAAACCAGACGGACATATTAAATAATCCAGGACAAAGGACAATTAACCCATGGGAATAAACTAAAATCAACACGTCAAACATCATGATTACGGAAGTTTAAATAAGCATAATTCTTTTATTTCATATTTAATTGTACTTTTAATTATCTCACTTTTATTTATTGTCATTGTATTTAATTGCACTTTTAATTATCGTACTCTTTAATTATCACAATTTTATTTTATCGCACTTTTATTTATCGCAATTTCATTATCGTTATTTACTTTACGCTTTAAATTAAGTTATATTTATTTTTAATATTTTACATTAGGTTTTAACTGCGACTAAAGTATTAAAATCGACAAACTGGTCATTAAACGATAAAAACCCCCTTTTATAATAATAATATTACTTATATATATATATTTGTATTTTTATAAATTTAAAACTAATATAGCGTTAAGCTTGTTTAATTTTCCCTATGGAACAAACCGGACTTACTAAAAACTACAATACTGTACGATTAGGTACACTGCCTATAAGTGTTGTAGCAAGGTTTAGGTATATCCATTCTATAAATAAATAAATATCTTGTGTAAAATTGTATCATATTTAATAGTATTTTCTTGTAAAAATTATAGCTATTTCCTAGTACACCTCGCACACATCAAGTATTTTTGGCGCCGCTGCCTGGGACATTCTTGCTTAAACGCCGGAAGCGCAACGCTATATTTTATAAAAAAGGATTTTTTTTTTTACTTTTATAAAAATACGTTTTTGTAAAAATACGAAAATATAAGAAGAAAAACAAAATTTATATATTTTTAAGAGTTTGTTAAATATAAAACTATAAATTTTCTTTAATTTTATTTTGTAAAAATATAAGTTTTATTTAATTTATATAAATATATTATATAAATATATAAATCAGAATAAAAAAAAACATTCGGCCCGATCACTATAGCAGCCTATATCCAGGCCTGGTACCCGAGTCCATGCGATCGCATGGAAAACCAACTAACACCTCATGCGATCACATGAGGTGAGTTGACAGGTCTGGTAACCTCAGCCGCCAGTTTAGGGTTAATAATTATTATTATTATTTAATTTAAACCCTAATTAGGATTAGATTAATTAATTAGCTAATTTAGTTTTTATTTAATTTGTATTTTAAGTTTAATTAGTTTAATTAAATTACAAAATTAATAGTTTTATTAAATAAATAATATAAAAATAATATTTTTATAAAAATTGTGCTTTTTACAACTTTAAGTTTTATTTTTATATTTTGTATCTTTTTAATCATTTCTTCGTAATATTTGCATTTTTCGCTCGTATTTAGTTTTAAGATATAGTTTTTGCCATAGTTAGTTTTACTTCTAGATTTTTAGGCTTTGCTGTAAAATCCCTTAAGTGCTTTTTCTTTAGACTAAGATTTAGGTGCTTTAGAAATTTGCGACGTCGTTTTTATATTTTAGTACCTTTTTAAGTTATTGCCATTTGGGATATAGTTTTTCTTTTAATCTTTAATATTTTTAGACGCAACTTTTAATTCTTAGTTTTTAGTTCCTTTTTAAGTTTCGACGCGCTACTTTCTTATTTTTATTTTTCGACGCCTATTATTTTTCGACCCTTTTATTTTTTTGACGTTTTTCGACGCGCAATATTTTTCTTTTTTATTTCTCGACGCTCTAGTTTATAGGACATAGAATTTTTTTTCTATTTCTTCTCTAAAATTTCAAAACAAAAAATTATTTTAAGTGGTTAAATTGATAGACATCAAAATTTTCTGGTTCGTAGTAATAGTTGGATTTGTACGTGGACCGGGTTATTGGAGCCAAACAGTACTCAATTATATTGAGACCAAACGAATCCTGCCCCTCTGCTGCATCTTTTGGCTATTCGAAACGTGGGCAAAATCAGAAAAGTCTATTAATTGGATAACTTATATAATTTTTCTTTCTTTTTAAAAACTAATAGGATATTCAGTGAATGCACCGAGCAAAACGTTCACCACCTTTTGTACGTTCACCACCTGTAACTCGATCAAGACATCTAGCAAATATTGTCGCTGTTGATTTTTCTTTAGAATCGTCATCCAGTCGACCAAGTACTCCAATTCAAATTTCCGATAATCCATTTTTTGAACCCGACCTCACAATTGAGAATCCGGAGAATATTCAGGGACGATTTCGAGATCCTGAACCATTAATCTTTCATCCGGAACCACCAATCATTCAAACGGAGATTGTCGAGGAACCAACCATTAAATCAGAATCCTATAGAGATTCAGATTCAACAAATTCAATCATGGAAAATCTGGAACCTCTAAGTATGGAAGACCGAATGCGAGCTAAATGCACTGGCCAAGGTCACGCAATTACTCAACCAGACATTAATGCGCCAGATTATGAAATCAAAGGACAAATCCTACACATGGTGACTAATCAATGCCAATTTAGTGGTGCGCCGAAGGAAGATCCAAATGAACATCTTCGTACCTTTAATCGGATCTGTACTCTATTTAAAATAAGAGAAGTGGAGGATGAACAGATATATCTCATGTTATTTCCCTGGACTTTAAAGGGAGAAGCCAAAGATTGGTTGGAATCGTTACCTGAATGGGCGATTGATACATGGGATGTTTTAGTTAAAAATTTTCTTAAACAATTCTTTCCTGCATCTAAAGCCGTGAGACTTCAAGGAGAAATTGTTACGTTCACACAGAAGCCAAATGAAACTCTGTATGAGGGTTGGACAAGATTTGGAAAGTTATTGAGAGGATGTCCGCAACATGATTTAGACACTTGTCAAATAGTACAAATATTATACCAAGGATGCGACATCACTACAAGAAAAGACATCGATATAGCAGCTGGTGGTTCTATTATGAAGAAAACTGCAACTGATGCTTATAAAATAATTGATAACATTGCTTCTCACTCACATGAGTGGCACCAATAAAAAGATATCGTTAGATCATCTAAAGCAGCTAGAGCCGATTCTAGCCATGACTTAGATTCCATTTCTGCAAAGATAGATGCTGTCGAGAGACGAATGGAAAAGATGACTAAAGATATTCACTCAATACGAATTAGTTATGAGCAGTGTGGAGGACCACATTTGACAAAAGATTGTCTCAGTATTGAATTAACAATGGAACAAAGAGAGAATGTTTCATACATAAACCAAAGGCCTGGAAATAATTATCAGAATAATTATCAACCGCCAAGACCGATCTACAATCAAAACCAGAATTATAACTGAAATATTCCATACAACAACCAACAAGGTCCTAGCAATCAACAAGTATCCAATAATACTTACAATCAGCAAAGACCTATTTTTCAAAACAAACCATCACAAACCGATGATAAAAAGCCAAATTTAGAAGATATGATGATGAAGCTAGTTGATTCTCAAACACAATTTTTCACATCTCAGAAACAAACGAATGAACAAAATGCTCAAGCATTTAGAAATCAACAAGCTTCTATTCAAAATTTGGAACAAGAAGTGAGCAACCTAGCAAGGTTGATAGGTAAAAGAAAACCGGGAAGTCTACCTAGTGATACAAATGCTAACCCCTGGAATGAAACAGCTAAAGCCATTACCACAAGAAGTGGTATTACACTTAAACCACCTGAAATACCTATAATTTCTGATGAAGCTATTCCTACTCCACAAGAACCACAATCTGATCAAGATAAGGAAAAAGAACCGGTAGTTGAAAAGGTTAATGAAGATAACACAGTTAAGGCTAAACCTTATGTTAAACCATACCAACCACCACTTCCTTACCCGAGTAAAATGAGAAAAGAGAGACTTGAAGCAGAGCAATCCAAATTCTTGGATATGTTTAAACAGATAAATGTAAATCTTCCTTTCATTGATGTGATTTCAGGAATGCCTAGATATGCTAAATTTTTGAAAGATCTAATCACAAATAGAAAGAAAATGGAAGAACTCTCGGCTGTTACTATGAATACAAACTGTTCAGCAGTGCTGTTGAATAAGATACCAGAAAAATTATCAGATCCAGGAAGTATCACAATTCCATGTTTTCTGGGTAGTCTTAGTTTAACAGAAGCATTGGCAGACTTAGGTGCTAGTATAAATCTAATGCCATATTCACTATACACTAAACTAGACCTTGGAGAATTGAAACCAACAAGAATAAGCATACAACTAGCCAATCGATCAGTAAAATATCCTAGAGGGATAATGGAAAACATGCTAGTTAAAGTTGGTACTTTAGTATTTCCAGTAGATTTTGTTATTCTAGACATGGAAGAAGATTCTCAAGTACCTCTCATATTAGGAAGAACATTCTTAAACACGGCCAAAGCAATAATAGACGTGTTTGGTAAGAAACTGACCCTAAGTATAGAGGACGAGAGTGTTACCTTTTCAGTTGATAGAGCAATGCAACAACCGCAATCTGCAGATGATACATGTTATTATATTCAAACCATAGATTCACATGTAGAATTGTTAGAAGAATTTCCAGAATTACAAGGAACAGGAGAATGTTCTTTAGGAGAAGGAACTGAACCAATTGATGAAACTGAAATGTTAGCTACACTTATGGCTAAAGGATATGAACCAACAACAGAAGAAATTCAAATGCTAAAAGAAGAAGACAGATATCGATATAAATCATCGATAGAAGAACCACTGACATTAGAGTTAAAGCCACTTCCAAACCATTTGGAATATGCTTATTTACAAGGTGAATCTGAATTACCTGTAATAATACCGTCTTCTCTTACTGAAAATGAAAAATCACAACTCATTTCTGTGCTAAAAGCTCATAAACCAGCAATTGCATGGAAGATTCATGATATTAAAGGAATAAGTCCTTCGTATTGCACACATAAAATCCTTATGGAAGAAGGTCATAAAACGTATGTGCAACTCCAACGAAGACTAAATCCTAATATGCAAGATGATGTTAAGAAAGAAATTATTAAACTGCTAGATGCAGGTTTAATTTATCCAATTTCTGATAGTCCATGGGTAAGCCCAGTTCAATGCGTACCTAAGAAGGGTGGCATGACTGTCATCACAAATGAGAAAAATGAGCTTATTCCTACTAGGACTGTAACAGGATGGCGTGTTTGTATTGATTATAGAAAATTAAATGACGCCACCAGAAAAGATCACCTTTCCTTACCTTTCATTGATCAAATGTTAGAATGATTAGCTGGAAATAGTTACTATTGTTTTCTTGATGGTTTTTTCGGATATTTTCAAATTCCAATAGCACCCGAGGATCAAGAGAAAACCACATTCACGTGCCCTTATGGTACTTTTGCTTATAAACGCATGCCATTTGGACTTTGTAACGCCCCTGCAACCTTTCAAAGGTGCATGATGGCGATCTTTCACTACATGATAGAAGAATGCATGGAAGTTTTCATGGATGACTTTTCAGTCTTCGGTGATACTTTTGAATCATGTCTAGTTAATCTTGAACGAATGCTTATTAGATGTGAACAATCAAATCTAGTACTTAATTGGGAGAAATGTCATTTCATGGTTAAAGAAGGCATCGTTCTTGGTCATAAAATTTCAAAGGAAGGAATTGAAGTGGTTAGAGCTAAAGTAGACGTAGTAATTGCTAAACTTCCACATCCCACCAATGTTAGAGGAGTTAGGAGTTTTCTTGGGCATGCCGGTTTTTACCGACGTTTCATAAAAGATTTTTCTAAAATTGCCACTCCTATGAATAAACTCCTAGAAAAGGATGCTCCATTCATCTTTTCAGATGAATGTATCAAATTTTTTAATATTCTTAAAGAAAAACTCACTAATGAGCCGATCATGATAACTCCAAATTGGAATCTACCATTTGAACTAATGTGTGATGCAAGTGATTTTGCAATGGGAGCCGTTTTAGGACAAAGGATTGAAAAACGATTTCAACCTATTTATTATGCTAGTAAGACGTTATAAGGAGCACAAGCAAATTATACAACTACTGAAAAAGAACTCCTTGCTATTGTCTTTGCTTTTGACAAATTTCGTTCATATCTCGTTCTAGCTAAAACGGTGGTCTATACCGACCATTCTGCTCTTAGATACCTATTTTCAAAACAAGATGCCAAACCAAGATTAATCCGTTGGATCTTACTCTTACAAGAGTTCGATATTAAAATCCGAGATAAAAAGGGAGCAGAAAATCTCGCAGCTGATCATCTTTCTCGTCTTGAAAATCTTGAATTAGAAGTTCTAAATGAATCGGCCATACAAGACAACTTTCCTGATGAATATCTATTGAAGATAGATTATAATGAAATTCCATGATTTGCAGATTATGCAAACTACTTAGTATGTGGATTCCTTGAAAAAGGATTGTCGTACCAAAAACGAAAGAAATTCTTTAGTGATATAAAACACTATTTCTGGGAAGATCCACATTTGTTTAAAAGTTGTCCCGATGGAATAATACGCTGAAGTGTATTCGGAGATGAAGCTAGTCAAATTTTAAACCATTGTCACACAGGACCAACAGGAGGGCATTATGGGCCTCAACTTACAGCAAGAAAAGTTTATGATGCTGGTTTCTATTGGCCTACAATTTTTAAAGACGCACACCTTCTTTGCAAATACTGTGATGCTTGTCAAAGGGCCAGAAAAATAAGTCAACGTGATGAAATGCCACAAAATATCATTCAAGTATTTGACATTTGGGGTATTGACTTTATGGGTCCATTTCCAAAATCTCATAATAATCTCTGCATTCTCGTTGCCATTGATTATGTATCTAAATGGGCGGAAGCACAAGCTCTCCCGACTAATGATGCACGAGTTGTAGTCAACTTTTTAAAACATCTTTTTGCTAGGTTTGGAACACCGAAAGCTTTAATAAGTGATCGGGGTACTCATTTCTGTAATAATCAACTTGAGAAAGTTCTCAAAAGATATGGAGTAACTCATAAAATCTCCACTGCTTATCATCCACAAACAAGTGGACAAGTTGAAAATACCAATCGAGCTTTAAAAACGTATTCTAGAGAAAACCGTAGGATCAAATCCAAAGGAATGGTCCATTAAATTGGAGGATGCACTTTGGGCTTTTAGAACAGCCTACAAAACTCCAATTGGAACCTCACCTTTTAGACTCGTTTACGGAAAAGCATGTCATCTTCCAGTAGAAATTGAACACAAAGCATTTTGGGCTTTGAAGACATGTAATCTTGATTTACATAAAGCTGGACGTCTACGGTTAAGTCAATTAAACGAATTAGAAGAATTGAGACATGAAACATACGAAAATTCGTTAATCTATAAAGAAAGAACGAAGAAATGGCATGATAAAAGAATCAGAAGTTCAAAAGAATTTAAGGAAGGAGACAGAGTTCTTCTTTTCAATTCACGATTCAAGCTATTTCCTGGAAAATTAAAATCAAGATGGTCTGGACCATTCATAGTCAAAAGAGTTTTCCCATACGGAACAGTAGAGTTAATAAATTCAAATGGGATTGAATTTAAGGTTAATGGTCACAGAGTTAAACATTACATACATGATCCGATGGAAGTTGACAACGAAGTTAATCACAATTTCAACACCACAGCTAACTAAGTGTGGGGAGGTTCGAATCTTTTTAGGGTAATATGTATTTCTGTTAGATTTAGATATTCTGTTTTCGTGTAGTTCTCGAGAATGGAATCCGAATGGTCTTTCCCTAGCAGACCCTAAAGAACTAGTCTTCTCCCCCCATTGTGATTTTTTATTTTTTTTAGGTTTTACGAGATGAAGACTTCTTGTGAATTAAACCATGGTCTAATGCTACACGCTTTGATCACTAAACGTAATAATGACACCCTTCCAAGTGAATTGGTATCATTAATCAGAGGTAAATTGGACGGAGTAAGAAAAGAATCCAGGAACAAAAATAATAAGTTACAGTTTGGTAAAGGAAAATCAAAGTCCGCAGCGAAAAGAAGAGCACGACACCTTGAAAGATGTCACAAATGCGGAAAATGGTCACACGAAGGAAAATGTTCGACGAATCAGACATATTCCAATACCGAATTCGTTACTTTATGCAGAGATGGACCGTTCATATGTTTCGAAGAAAAAACGTTGAATGCTCGAGGTTATGCCTATATAGCTATGGAAAACCAATTAGTCCGACTATCTTATGAGTGGGCTAAAGCAGGTCACTAAGAATTCTATTTCACAGGTAAGTATGTACAGTTTTTATATTTATTTTTATTATTTTTAACCTTTTGATAATAAACGCTGAATCGTTCGCTATAGAGTATTAAATTGGTATTCAATAAAATTAGGTATGCGTAACCGAAATTATTGATATCATACAAAAATTTATTACATCACTGCGAAATTTACCGTTTATTCTTAAGGTATAAATATCTTTAATCAATCAACTCAAAATATTTTAGAAATTCGTCAGGAGTAAAACTAGGTAATATAGCCGAAATTACTTTACCGAAAAGAGGGGCGTATATTTTTGATAATATTTGATTAATTAAAGTGGGATAAAAGACCAAAAAAATTTTTAATTTTTAATTTTTCAATGTTTTTAAAATTAATATTTAAATATTAAATTATTATTGTAAACTTTTTAAAATCAATATATTTAAGTTTGTAAATATTTGAAAATTTTATATTTTTAATATAAGTTTGTTGTATAAAAACAAAAATATAATTTAAATTTGGTGTGAATTTTTAATAATATGAATTTTTAATTTTATGCATTTTAAATTAAGTTTGGTGTGAATTTAAAAACAAAATTTTACTTTATTTCGTTAAGTTAAAAAAAATTGATTTCTAAAAATTCGTCGTGAGTTGAATACTAGGTCGTTGAACCGAAATTGCTCTACCCAAGAGAGGGACGAGAACTTTTATTATCATTATTTTTAATCTTATTGAACTAAAGTATACCAAAAACATTTAAAAACCCCAAAAATCTTTGCTTTTAAAACAATCGCTTTAAAAAGGACAAATTTTAAATTTTGTCGAGGGACGGACTAGGTAAACGTACCGAAACTACCTAAAGTAAAAGGAAACAAAATTTTAAAAAATTATTCATTTAAATTGTTTTAATAAATAAAGATTTTATAAAAAAAATATTATGTATGTTTGTAGTTTATCTTATGTACAAAACAGGGTAAAACAGCGCACTTTTAAAGACTGACATTAAGTTCAGCAAAAGCTACTAATTTTGACGACAAGACGCAAAATATCAAATGTGATATAAAATAATATGTTTGCAAACTCGTTATTTTTAATCACTTTTCTACACTAATCACCCTCATGAATTTATAATTATAGTCTGATTTCATGCAAATGAGGGCATTGCATGATCTCAAGTGTGGAGAAGGGTTATAAATTCTCTTGGGTTTACACTTAGTTTAATTGCCAAATTTTTGTGAAAATTTGAATAATTTTCAACTAAATGAATTCAAAATCATATTTATACATATTTATGAATGATAAAACTAGGTGTTAATGCCGAAATTATTGTTACCTCGGAGAGAACATGAATGGAGAAACAACCCAAAACGTTAGAATTCATTTAAAATGGAATAGAGGAGAATAAAAAGGCAAAGAAAAAAAATATATAAATAAAAGCTAAGTGTGGGAAGAATTTACCAAGTTATTTAAAACACATATCACATATGTTTGTACAAGTTTATTACAGGTACTTTTGTTTTGGAAGATTTTAATCAGTTTTACCCGATTTACTGTAATATATTTAAAAGAAAGATGGATCTGCACGATGAATCAATTCCATCATTAAAAGGAAGTAAAGTCTTCCGAAAAAGACACGCGCTTCTTGATTTAGGTCAGGAAGTTGTCGTCCAGACCAGCTGTAGGTTGACGAAAAATCTAGAAAAGTCATCTCTAAAATCAGCAGGAAATCCATGGACCTCAGCATCAAACAGGGTCGCCAAGTGGTTAGACTTATCCTAACCATGAGAGGATCTGTCTTGTACAATGGGGAGGACGCCGTGCAAATTAGCTGGATAAGACTAATGAATCAGATCCCCAGAAAAGGATAATCTCCTTAAAGATCAAAAATCAGCTTTTAAGCCTGATATTACTCAGTCCTAGTGATTGATCTTAAAGATTGAGAATTAAAAACTCATGGAATTCGATGATATCTAAACTCGAGCTTGAACGAGAAAATATTTTGATTAAAATTACAAACCGATTTGTTTTCTGAAAACCCATTTTCAATGCGTTCATTACCATTGAACGTAAAATCCTAGGAATTCACCTGGAATTCATTAGGTCACCTGAATTAAATCGGGTGTCAGCCGTAAGAACGGTGGTTGCATAGCATGGTCGAAGACAGGACCTTGTGCCAGACCAAAAAACTATAGGGTGATCTTTACTATTGCTCCTATAAAGGATAGTAATTGCATCCGACACGTTATAGACCATAATCAAAAGCATGTCACGGGACATTGCCTTAACAGTTGCTAATCAAAAGCATGTCATGTTTATTCCAACTATTTAGTTTGTTAATTTAATATAAAGATTTACAATTGAACGTACCTATAAATAACCATATACACTCGATCGGACACGATGGGCGGGATATTTATATGTATGAATAAACATTCATTTAACCGGACACGGGAATGGATTAATAGTCAGTGGACTTATTAAAACAGGGGTGGATTATATACAAGGAAAATTGGTGTAATTATAGTTTAAATCACCAATTAGTTGGAATATTTAACTTCAGATATAATGCCACAAAATTACAAGGAAAAATAAGTCAACGTGACGAAATGCCACAAAATGTCATTCAAGTATTTGGCATTTGGGGTATTGACTTTATGGGTCCATTTCCAAAATCTCATAATAATCTCTACATTCTCGTTGCCATTGATTATGTATCTAAATGGGCGGAAGCATAAGCTCTCCCGACTAATGATGCACGAGTTGTAGTCAACTTTTTAAAACGTCTTTTTGCTAGGTTTGGAACACCGAAAGCTTTAATAAGTGATCGGGGTACTCATTTCTGTAATAATCAACTTGAGAAAGTTCTCAAAAGATATGGAGTAACTCATAAAATCTCCACTGCTTATCATCCACAAACAAGTGGACAAGTTGAAAATACCAACCGCGCTTTAAAAATGTATTCTAGAGAAAACCGTAGGATCAAATCCAAAGGAATGGTCCAATAAATTGGAGGATGCACTTTGGGCTTTTAGAACAGCCTACAAAACTCCAATTGGAACCTCACCTTTTAGACTCGTTTACGGAAAAGCATGTCATCTTCCAGTAGAAATTGAACACAAAGCATTTTGGGCTTTGAAGACATGTAATCTTGATTTACATGAAGCTGGACGTCTACGGTTAAGTCAATTAAACGAATTAGAAGAATTGAGACATGAAGCATACGAAAATTCGTTAATCTATAAAGAAAGAACGAAGAAATGGCATGATAAAAGAATCAGAAGTTCAAAAGAATTTAAGAAAGGAGACAGAGTTCTTCTTTTCAATTCACGATTCAAGCTATTTCCTGGAAAATTAAAATCAAGATGGTCTGGACCATTCATAGTCAAAAGAGTTTTCTCATACGGAACAGTAGAGTTAATAAATTCAAATGGGATTGAATTTAAGGTTAATGGTCACAGAGTTAAACATTACATACATGATCCGATGGAAGTTGACAACGAAGTTAATCACAATTTCAACACCACAGCTAACTAAGTGTGGGGAGGTTTGAATATTTTTAGGGTAATATGTATTTCTGTTAGAGTTAGATATTCTGTTTTCGTGTAGTTCTCGAGAATGGAATCCGAATGGTCTTTCCCTAGCAGACCCTAAAGAACTAGTCTTCTCCCCCCATTCTGAGTTTTTATTTTTTTTAGGTTTTACGAGATGAAGACTTCTTGTGAATTAAACCATGGTCTAATGCTACACGCTTTGATCACTAAACGTAATAATGACACCCTTCCAAGTGAATTGGTATCATTAATCAGAGGTAAATTGGACGGAGTAAGAAAAGAATCCAGGAACGAAAATAATAAGTTACAGTTTGGTAAAGGAAAATCAAAATCCGCAGCGAAAAGAAGAGCACGACACCTTGAAAGATGTCACAAATGCGGAAAATGGTCACACGAAGGAAAATGTTCGACGAATCAGACATATTCCAATACTGAATTCGTTACTTTATGCAGATATGGACCGTTCATATGTTTCGAAGAAAAAACGTTGAATGCTCGAGGTTATGCCTATATAGCTATGGAAAACCAATTAGTCCGACTATCTTATGAGTGGGCTAAAGCAAGTCACTAAGAATTCTATTTCACAGGTAAGTATGTACAGTTTTTATTTTTATTTTTATTATTTTTAACCTTTTGATAATAAACGCTGAATCGTTCGCTATAGAGTATTAAATTGGTATTCAATAAAATTAGGTATGCGTAACCGAAATTATTGATATCATACAAAAATTTATTACATCACTGCGAAATTTACCGTTTATTCTTAAGGTATAAATATATTTAATCAATCAACCCAAAATATTTCAGAAATTCGTCAGGAGTAAAACTAGGTAATATAGCCGAAATTACTTTACCGAAAAGAGGGGCGTATATTTTTGATAATATTTGATTGATTAAAGTGGGATAAAAGACCAAAAAGATTTTTAATTTTTAATTTTTCTATGTTTTTAAAATTAATATTTAAATATTAAATTATTATTGTAAACTTTTTAAAATCAATATATTTAAGTTTGTAAATATTTGAAAAATTAATATTTTTAATATAAGTTTGTTGTATAAAAACAAAAATATAATTTAAATTTGGTGTGAATTTTTAATAATATGAATTTTTAATTTTATACATTTTAAATTAAGTTTGGTGTGAATTTAAAAACAAAAATTTACTTTATTTCGTTAAGTTAAAAAAAATTGATTTCTAAAAATTCGTCGTGAGTTGAATACTAGGTCGTTGAACCGAAATTGCTCTACCCAAGAGAGGGACGAGAACTTTTATTATCATTATTTTTAATCTTATTGAACTAAAGTATACCAAAAACATTTAAAAAACTCAAAAAACTTTGCTTTTAAAACAATCGCTTTAAAAATGACAAATTTTAAATTTTGTCGAGGGACGGACTAGGTAAACGTACCAAAACTACCTAAAGTAAAAGGAAACAAAATTTTAAAAAATTATTCATTTAAATTGTTTTAATAAATAAAGATTTTATAAAAAAAAATATTATGTATGTTTGTAGTTTATCTTATGTACAAAACAGGGTAAAACAGCGCACTTTTAAAGACTGACATTAAGTTCAGCAAAAGCTACTAATTTTGACGACAAGACGCAAAATATCAAATGTGATATAAAATAATATGTTTGCAAACTCATTATTTTTAATCAATTTTCTACACTAATCACCCTCATGAATTTATAATTATAGTCTGATTTCATGCAAATGAGGGCATTGCATGATCTCAAGTGTGGAGAAGGGTTATAAATTCTCTTGGGTTTACACTTAGTTTAATTGCCAAATTTTTGTGAAAATTTGAATAATTTTCAACTAAATGAATTCAAAATCATGTTTATACATATTTATGAATGATAAAACTAGGTGTTAATGCCGAAATTATTGTTACCTCGGAGAGAACATGAATGGAGAAACAACCCAAAACGTTAGAATTCATTTAAAATGGAATAGAGGAGAATAAAAAGGCAAAGAAAAAAAATATATAAATAAAAGCTAAGTGTGGGAAGAATTTACCAAGTTATTTAAAACACATATCACATATGTTTGTACAAGTTTATTACAGGTACTTTTGTTTTGGAAGATTTTAATCAGTTTTACCCGATTTACTGTAATATATTTAAAAGAAAGATGGATCTGCACGATGAATCAATTCCATCATTAAAAGGAAGTAAAGTCTTCCGAAAAAGACACGCGCTTCTTGATTTAGGTCAGGAAGTTGTCGTCCAGACCAGCTGTAGGTTGACGAAAAATCTAGAAAAGTCATCTCTAAAATCAGCAGGAAATCCACGGACCTCAGCATCAAACAGGGTCGCCAAGTGGTCAGACTTATCCTAACCATGAGAGGATCTGTCTCGTACAATGGGGAGGACGCCGTGCAAATTAGCTGGATAAGACTAATGAATCAGATCCCCAGAAAAGGATAATCTCCTTAAAGATCAAAAATCAGTTTTTAAGCCTGATATTACTCAGTCCTAGAGATTGATCTTAAAGATTGAGAATTAAAAACTCATGGAATTCGATGATATCTAAACTCGAGCTTGAACGAGAAAATATTTTGATCAAAATTACAAACCGATTTGTTTTCTGAAAACCCATTTTCAATGCGTTCATTACCATTGAACGTAAAATCCTAGGAATTCACCTGGAATTCATTAGGTCACCTGAACTAAATCGGGTGTCAACCGTAAGAACGGTGGTTGCATAGCATGGTCGAAGACAGGACCTTGTGCCAGACCGAAAAACTATAGGGTGATCTTTACTATTGCTCCTACAAAGGATAGTAATTGCATCCGACACGTT
Source organism: Rutidosis leptorrhynchoides (assembly GCF_046630445.1). Classification (NCBI taxonomy): domain Eukaryota; kingdom Viridiplantae; phylum Streptophyta; class Magnoliopsida; order Asterales; family Asteraceae; genus Rutidosis; species Rutidosis leptorrhynchoides. The sequence goes on along the minus strand of NC_092333.1, from coordinate 127,077,508 downwards.
ATAGACCATAATCAAAAGCATGTCACGGGACATTGCCTTAACAGTTGCTTGTTCAACGCTTTCCTTTACAACCGGACGGTAGTTTACCGAAAGGTAATATACGGAACAAGTATACTGGACGTGTTGCTTTCCTAATACAAGGATTAGGAAGTGGGTGACACAAAACCGCAAGTTTTGAGCTAAAATTTTCAAATTTGAAATTCACAAAACCCACAAAAACAATTTGCAAACACCGGTGAAGGGTTATTCCGAAAAACTTATCTAGGGTAAAAGCTAGATTTAATTTTCAAAAGATCAAATGTTTTCATAAAGATCCAATTTCCTTAAGGATCTAAATTTTTATAGTCATGTGGGACTGTAAACCACATCGTTACTACCATTGTTTATACCGCCGTATAGAAATCACTGTTGTACAAAGTGTGAAGAATAAAGAAGTGATTCTTGTGTTTTTATTTCAAGACTATATTGCTTGAGGACAAGCAACGCTCAAGTATGGGAATATTTGATAATGCTAAAATCGAACATATATTTCATAGCATTATCCCTCAAGAAAGACAAGCTTTTAGTTGCAATTGTTCTATTTACAAGTGATATTCATTTAAATAATAAAAGGTGAAGACAAAAGACAGATTCGACAAATTGAAGACGCAAACGACCAAAAAGCTCAAAAATACAATCACAGTGGTTCCAATTATTGATAAGAAACGTCTCAAAATTACAAGAGTACAAGACGCAAAATGCAAAGTACAAGATATTAAATTATACGCAAGGACGTTCAAAAATCCGGAAACGGGACCAAAGTCAACTCTCAACGCTCGATGCAACGGACTAAAAATTACAAGTCAACTATGCACACGAATATAATATAATATTTAAATAATTCTTAAAATTATTTATATATTATATATACTATTATAAACTGTCGGCAAGCAAAGAAACAAAGTCTTGTGAGCTGGAAAAAGGGGTCATGCGATCGCATGGCCTGGAAGGCAAAAAGCCATGTGATCGCATGGCAGTAGGTGACAGCCCACATTGCTATAAATTCGCGTGTTTTGGTTCAATATCCAACATCTTTTTCTTTCCTTTCTATCTATCACTCGTATATATATATATATATATATATATATATATATATATATATATATATATATATATATATATATATATATATATATATATATATATATATATATTATACTATAATTTTAATTTTAATTTTAAATTCTAATAATAAGGGTATGTTAGCGAATGTTGTAAGGGTGTAAGTCAAAATTCTGTCCGTGTAACGCTACGCTATTTTTAATCACTGTAAGTTATGGTTAATGTTATTTTTAAATTAATGTCTCGTAGCTAAGTTATTATTATGCTTATTTAAGATGAAGTAATCATGATGTTGGGCTAAATTATTAAGATTGGGTAATTGGGCTTTGTACCATAATTGGGGTTTGGACAAAAGAACGACACTTGTAAAAATTAGACTATGGGCTATTAATGGACTTTATATTTGTTTAATTAAATGATAGTTTGTTAATTTAATATAAAGATTTACAATTGAACGTACCTATAAATAACCATATACACTCGATCGGACACGATGGGCGGGATATTTATATGTGCGAATAAACGTTCATTTAACCGGACACGGGAATGGATCAATAGTCAGTGGACTTATTAAAATAGGGGTGAATTATATACAAGGAAAATTGGTGTAATTATAGTTTAAATCCCCAATTAGTTGGAATATTTAACTTCGGATATAATGATAATTTGACGAGGACACTCGCACTTTATATTTATGACTGATGGACTGTTATGGACAAAAACCAGACGGACATATTAAATAATCCAGGACAAAGGACAATTAACCTATGGGAATAAACTAAAATCAACACGTCAAACATCATGATTACGGAAGTTTAAATAAGCATAATTCTTTTATTTCATATTTAATTGCACTTTTAATTATCGCACTTTTATTTATTTTCATTGTATTTAATTGCACTTTTAATTATCGTACTCTTTAATTATCGCAATTTTATTTTATCGCACTTTTATTTATCGCAATTTCATTATCGTTATTTACTTTACGCTTTAAATTAAGTTATATTTATTTTTAATATTTTACATTAGGTTTTAACTGCGACTAAAGTTTTAAAATCGACAAACCGGTCATTAAACGGTAAAAACCCCCTTTTATAATAATAATATTACTTATATATATATATATATATATATATATATATATATATATATATATATATATATATATATATTTGTATTTTTATAAATTTAAAACTAATATAGCGTTAAGCTTGTTTAATTTTCCCTGTGGAACGAACCGGACTTACTAAAAACTACACTACTGTTCGATTAGGTACACTGCCTATAAGTGTTGTAGCAAGGTTTAGGTATATCCATTCTATAAATAAATAAATATCTTGTGTAAAATTGTATCATATTTAATAGTATTTTCTTGTAAAAATTATAACTATTTCCTAGTACACCTCGCACACATCACAGTTTAAGTCCTCAATTAGTTGGAATATTTGACTTCGGGTATAAGGGTAATTTGACGAGGATACTCGCACTTTATAATTATGGCCGATGGACTGTTATGGACAAAAACCAGATAGACGTATCGAATAATCCAGGACAAAGGACAATTAACCCATGGTAATAAATTAAAATCAAAATGCCAAACATCATGATTACGGAAGTTTAAATAAGCATAATTCCTTTATTTTATATCTCATCATACTTTCATTTATCGTCATTTTATTTATCGTACTTTAAATTATCGCACTTTTATTTTTACGCTTTATTTATATTTTTAATTATTGCACTTTTATTTGTTGTCATTTACTTTACTCTTTAAAATAAGTTATATTTATATTTAATATTTTGCATTAGGTTTTAACTGTGATATAAGTCTCAAAATCGACAAACCGGTCATTAAACGGTAAATCCCCCCAAAGTTACCTATAATTACTATTTATTACTAAATCTAGTTTAACTACTTAATTAACTAATTTGACCTAGTAAGACACCCAATAATAGTGTCCACGGATCGACCTCCTGGACTTTACCTTAGCTATATTATTACACGATAGGTATACTTGTCTTTTGTGTTTTAGTTTAATTTAGGTGATTTCCTGTAGTAAATAAATATAAAACTGATAGCCGTTTCATACACACCCTCTAGAACACATCAAGTTTTTGGCGTCACTGCCGGGGACACTTTTTGTGTCTTCACGGTGTATTTAAGTTTTTTTTTTTAGTTTTTGACTGATTAAAGATATATTAATTTAAATATAATAATTTAATAAATATAATAATATAATAATATTGAAATAAAATATAATAATATAATAATAATTTTGAATCAAATTTGAATCTTAAAGTTTTAAAAAGTCTTATTTATTAAATACTTCAGGGGTATATTAATAATTTCTATCATGTCGCTTTTATGTGAATAGTAAATTAATTAATTTCGTTTCATTTACTATTCAATGAATAGTAAATGAATTAGAAAAAACAATTAAATAGTTTTTGTTTTTCTACTTTTTTAAGTTAAAAAAATTAAAAATAAAATCAAATCAAATCAAAAAAAAGATTTAAAAAAAATAATAATAAAAAAATCTCGTTTTTTTTTAAAAATAAAAATAAAATAAAAAATTTTTAAAAAATAAATATTTAAAAAAAATATTTTAAAAAAAAATAAAACGTAAAAAAATAATTTAAAAAAATAAAAAAATTATTAATTTCGAAAAAAAAAATTTATGTTTTATTACCTTTATTTTTAGACTCTAGTCACAACTTTTAGTATTAAGTTTAGTTTTGCCATAGTTATTTTTATACTTTTAGATTTTTAGGCTTTGCCGTAAAATCCCTTAAGTGCTTTTTCTTTAGACTAAGATTAAGGTGCCTTAAAATTTTGCGACGCAGTGTTAAAATTTTAGTATCCTTTTAAGTAATTCCCGTTTTTCGTTTAGAATCCCTTTTTAATTTTCGACGCGCTACAATTTTCTTATTTTTCGACCTTTTATTTTTCGACATTTTTCGACGCACTCTTTTTCTTTCTTATTTCTCGACGCTCTAGTTTTTAGGACTTAGAATTTTTTCTATTTCTTCTCTAAAATTTCAAAATGAAAAATTATTTTAAGCGGTTAAATTGATAGACATCCAAAATTTTCTGGTTCGTAGTAATAGTTGGATTTGTTAGTGGTGAGTTGTGGGCTTCCGATTTAAAGGGTCCTGGCTACCTGCTGCATCTATTGACTATTCGAAACGTGGGCAAAAGCAGAAAAGTCTATTAATTTGATAACTTATATAATTTTTATATTTATAACTAATAGGATATTCAGTGAATGCACCGAGCAAAACGTTCACCACCTTTCATACGTTCACCTCCTGTAACTCGATCAAGACATCTAGCCAATATTGCCGCTGTTGATTTTTTCCTTAGAATCATCATCTAGTCGAACAAGTACTCCAATTCAAGTTTCCGATAATCCATTTTTTTAACCCGACTTCACAATTGAGAACCCGGAGGATATTCAGGGACAATTTCAAGATCCTGAACCACTAATCATTCCTCCTGAACCACAAACCGTTAAATCAGAATCCTCTAGTGATTCGTATTCAACAAATTCAATTATGGAAGTAACGGAACCTCTAAGTATGGAAGACCGAATGAGAGCCACACGTACGGGCCAAGGACACGCCATTATTAAGCCAGACATTAATGCGCCAGATTATGAAATCAAAGGACAAATTCTACACATGATAACTAATCAATGCCAATATAGTGGTACGCCAAAAGAAGATCTGAACGAACATCTTCAAACCTTTAATAGGATATGTACTCTATTCAAAATTAGAGAAGTTGAGAATGAACAGATCTATCTCATGTTGTTTCCCTGGACTTTAAAGGGAGAAGCCAAAGATTGGTTAGAATCATTACCCGAAGGAGCGATTGACACATGAGATGTCTTAGTTGAAAAATTTCTTAAAAGATTCTTTCCAGCATCTAAAGCCGTGAGACTTCAAGGAGAAATTGTTACATTCGCGCAAAAGACAAATGAAACATTATATGAGGCGTGAACAAGATTCGGAAAGTTGTTGAGAGGATGTCCTCAACACGGTTTAGACACTTATTAAATAGTACAAATATTCTACCAAGGTGTCGACGTTGATACACGAAAAGACATCGACACATCAGCTGGTGGTTCCATTATGAAGAAAACCGAAACCGAAGCTCACAAGATCATTGCTAACACAGCCTCCCACTCGCATGAGTGGCACCAGGAAAAAGATATCTTTCGTTCATCTAAAGCGGCTAGAGCCGATTCTAGCCATGACTTTGATTCTGTTTCTGCAAAAATAGATGCTTTCGAGAGACGAATGGAAAAGATGAATAAAGATATTCACGCAATACGAATCAGTTGTGAGCAATGCGGAGGACCACACTTAACGAAAGATTCTCACATTGAGCAAATGATGGAACAATGTGAGAATGTTTCCTACATGAACCAAAGGCCGGGAAATAATTATCAAAATAATTATCAACCACCAAGGCCAAACTTCAATCGAAATCAAAACATTCTTTACAATCCAAATGGACCCAACAACAACTCGTACAACCAACAAGGTACGAATAACCAACCAACTCAAAACAACACTTTCAATCAACAAAGACTTGGCTTGTATAAACCACCACAACAAACCAAAGAGAAAAAGCCAAATCTGGAAGAAATGATGGCAAAGCTAATGGAATCTCAAACACAATTTATTACAACTCAAACCCAAACGAATGAGAGGTTTGATCAGTCATTAAGAACTCAACAAGCTTCCATTTTGAATCTAGAAAAACACGTAGGTACCCTTTCCAGCTTGATGAATGAGAGGAAACAAGGAAAGCTATCGAGTAATACTGAAGTAAATCCTCGGAATGAGAATGTTAATATGGTGTCAACAAATTCTGAAAAATTAGCACCAGAAGATGGGAAGGTTTTAGATGTGAGTAACAATGAAGAAGTTACAACACCACCACCACCCAAGTATGTAAAGCCAGTGGTGGCACCATACAGACCACCCATCCCGTTTCCAAGAAAAGGAGTTGAGTATGAGCAAGTAAAAGGTAATAAAGTTTGTGATACCTCTGGAAAGAAGAAGAAGAATAAGAAAGTGCAAGAAACAAAAACCGTAAAAGTTAACCCGGTGAAGACAGTTCCACCAAAAGTTACATCCAGGTTGGGTGATTCGGGTGAATTTATTGTTCCTTGTCTACTTAGTGATTGTGTCATGTATGATGCACTAGCAGATTTAGGTGCGAGTGTGAGTGTTATGCCTCTTTCATTATATAAGAGATTAGGAGTAGGTGAGTTAAGTTCAACGAAAATGAGTGTTCGACTCTTTGATTAAACCATTAGGCACCCAGTTTGTAAGACCCTGTTTCTGTTTCTGATTTTGCAGTAGATCAGGACGCCGTCCAACCTTCTGGACACCGTCCAGCAAAGAAGGACGGGACGTCGTCCAAGATTCGGGACACCGTCCAAACTGTCTGTCGAGCCAGCTATTTTAATTAATTAAAAATGGGTAAAATGGTAAATTCACTTGGATGCCAGTTTGGAGCCTTCAAGGCTGGTTCCTTGGTCATTTGTGGATGATATTTCATCCTCACAAACACTCTCAACCTTATCTAGAGAGAGAGGAGGGTTTTAGAGAGAGAGAGGTGGATTTGGAGAAGAAGGAGTCGGATTCTCGCAAAGCTCGGGTTCTAAAGTTGTTCATCTCGCTCCTAGCTACGTTGTGGTGGTATTGGTAAGCTCAAACTCTGAATTTCATTTGTTAGATTTAATGTTCAAGTTAGGGTTTTGAGTTAGATTGTTGTGAAACCCTTTTAGATGATGAAGTAGGTTTATGGTGACTTGTTAATCTTGTCACTTGGCGGGTTTTGGGTTGGTTGACGATTTGGCCTTGATTAGGGTTTGATAATGAGTTTAATCACTAGGTTTAGTGATATGGGAAGTGTTGGAACACGTTTGGGTGTGTTTGGTTAACTAATTTTGAAATGGGTCAAAATTAGGGTTTTGGTATCAAATTGGGTAAGACACGTGTTTAACACTTGTGTTCGAGTTTAATCGGTGTGTTAGGGCCATTATCACTTGTGTTAGTGATTATTGGTTAGTTTGGGCACAGTTTGTGCTTGAAAGTGCAATTGGGTCGAAATTGCACTAAGTATCGAAGTGGATTGATTCGTAAATCCATCCTAATTGTGTTGTGGTATTTATGATAATGGAATAGGTACATTCCTTCGACGAGTTGCGGATTATTTTGGAAGCATTCATCAAGGCGACAAGGTGAGTGTTAATATCCTATATGCATATGTATGTGTAGGATGGGTGCGGGTCGGGTGAAGTGGTTCTCGGTTATAGAGCTTACTTCACACATAGGTGGATTGATGGACTTGTGTATAGGTCCAATTGGCACGGTTGTGCATTTTGGTTGACCACCTTTGACGAGGTGCACACTTTATGTGTACGTTATCACATGGGCGTGTGATGTGGACTTATATAACCCCAATGACGAAGGGTTAACATAGTGAGTGGAATAATTATATGCGTAGGTATATAATGTATTTATTTGTTGTAGCGTGAGATGTGAAGTGTCGATGTGCTAAGACACCACATTTCACGTGACGAGTGAAGTGTCGATGTGCTAAGACACCACTCAAAGTAATGTGACGGGGTGAAGTGTCGATGTGTTAAGACACCACCTGGGGTGAAGTATCGATGTGCTAAGATGCCACTCCAAGAGAATAACGGGTGAGTGCCGATGTGTTAAGGCGCCACTCAAGGTGAAGTATCGATGTGTTAAGATGCCACCTCAAGTAAAATGAAGAGTGAAGTGTCGAAGTGTTAAGACACCACTCGGGGTGAAGTGTTGACGTGTTAAGACGCCACCCGGGGTGAAGTATCAAAGTGTTAAGATGCCACCCGTGGGGTTAGTGTACGAAGTGTTAAGTGCACTAATGGTTGTTATGAACATCGATGACTTGTTTTGCGAAGTCATTCCCTTGCGAAGATTTGGTTAACCATGGTTATTGTGTTGTAAGCGTAAGTAATTATGTTATTCGAGATATATATATATATATAGTGTATACATATAATGTTGTATTGTCGTGATGTAGCTAACCCTCCGGGTGTAGCTTATTGGCATTGTTCACATCATTGTTGGTGAACTTATATTTTGTTGATGTATCTTTAGCTCGTTGCTTAGTGATCTTACGGTATGCTTAGACTAGCTTGCCTTTATGCTTGGATGCTCCGGTATGCGGTATTTGGTTTTGTGTGGCGTGTCCATTTTATGTATATATATGTATGTAGTATATTATCACTCACTAAGCGTTAGCTTACCCTCTCGTTGTTTACATTTTTATAGATTGCATGGATGCGGTGACTCGGGTAAGCGCGGGGACTAGTGGACTTGCGTAGTTGCTTTAGAAGACTTGCTTTTGGATTTGATTAGGATTGGGTAGCGTGTCCCCAATCCCATGATCGGTCTATGTTTTGTATAAACTAATGGGTCGAAATAGTCACTTGTGGTATTTTGGGTCGATGTGGGCCCGGTGTCGTAAAACTCGGTTTTTATTGTGAAAAACTCTTAGTTTAAACTATTGTAATCTATTGTGAAAGTGTTTTAGTTTAAAAGTGTCGGGAAGCGGGTTTTCGCCCGCGTGTGTTCGAAAAACTGATCAGAATGTTTTAGTACATCTGGACGCTGTCCCAGATGGCTGGACGCCGTCCCAGTCTTAAGCGCTGGACGCCGTCCAGATCAACTGTTCCAGATGGGCAGTTCCAGAATTTTTTTTTTTTTATGGCACATTTTCGGATGGTTAACGGGTTGGGTTGTTACAAGTGGTATCAGAGTATGGTCTAAGGGATTTAGGCGACTTGAGATAGGTGCCTAGACTTAGACTTTTGTGTGTGCTTATTTGTTGCGGGACTTGTAGGATTACGGGTCGGAATGGGAATTTGGTTAGCGCCTTAATTGATAGGTGGACTAACGTGTATATTAATACGTGGATATTATTAATATACGATTGTGTTATGTTTGTGTTTATGTTGCGTTGCGAATATCATCGAGCAAGATGGTTGTTGTACTAACGAGGGGATACGATGTGTGTGCGTAATAAGGACTTGCAAACCTTATTACGGGTGCAAATCGTGTTTAACAAGTGATGTACCACGAGTGTCGAGCAAGATGGGGGCGGTGTTGTGCGTATGGTTTTATACGTTCGTAGACTAATCGTTTTGCATTCTTTAGAATGACTAAGCGAAACGGGATCGAGACGAATGAAGAGGAGTTTAACTCTAGAGTTACGGCCGCCGTTGCGGAGCAAATGAGTGCATTTTGAGAAGAAATGGATAGGAGGTATTCCGAATTTCGAAATAGTGGTGAAAAGGAGCATTGTCTTAAGAGCTTCATGAGAACTAAACCTCTGATGTATGACGGGAAACCGGATCCTTTGATGAGCACAACTTGGATTTCGGATGTCGAAGGGTATTTTCGTACTATTGATTTCCCTCCCGATAAAAAGACGAGACTCGCTACTAGTTTATTGCGGGGTAGGGCGAAGGATTGGTTGGATGGTAAGATTGATCTTGTCGGCGGTGAAGCGTTTATGGCGTTATCGTGGGACGAGTTTAGGAAGGAATTCTTCGAGGAGTTCCGGACTTCGGCCGACTTGTCGGAATTGCGTAATGAGTTGCGAAATTTGCAACAAGGTTCTATGGATTTGAATACTCTCAAGACGACCTTTATGGCGAAGGCTCGTTTTTGCCTGGAGTATTTGGGGAATGATCATTTGTTGATGCAAGATTTCTATCGGACCTTGAATGACGACTTGAAGAGTAAAATTAGCCGGGGTCAAGCGAAATCGTTTGCGGAATTATTTGACTTGACTAGAGGTTTCGAGTCGTATTCACGATCGAAGAGGTGTGAACCTTCAAGTGAGAGAAGGGTTGTTTCGTACGGTGCTCCGAGTAAGAGGACTAAGGGTCCGAGTGTGAGCACGGGTGGTACGCAGACGGGTATACTGGATTCTAGTACGTCTCGATATTACAATTATGGCGTGAGGGGTCACAAGTCGTGGGAATGTTCGGTGCCAAAGATTGATGGCATGGTGTGCTTCAATTGCCAAGAAGAAGGACATCGTAAGTCGGAATGTCCCAAGTTAGCGGGGACGGGTGCGGCAAGGAGACGTTAAGGTACGTTTCGTTTTAATAAATATGTTCTTTGATTATTTATTAAGTGTCGTTGAGTTTGAGTTTATTAAATGCATTGTGTTGTGCATGTCGTTATGGGTGACGTTCCTAATGGAAGTACCCTATGGTGATGTTTTGATTAATGGGCGAAGGGTGTAAGACTTGGTGCAACCAAGCATTTCTTAGTATTTGGAAATGTTTCTACCAAGCCATGGAAATGGGTTTTGGTGTTCGATTGTTAAGCGCGTGTTCGCTATAATGTGGAAATTGATGAACCATGAGGTTCGTCGGGTGGATTGGAACCCGAAAAAGATCGAGTGTTTGATCTCGATGTATGTTGGTAAAGGAGTCTACGTGACGCGACATTAGGTGCCTCTTTTATACCAACTAGCGTGGTGTTCAACTCCGATTGTGTTGCGGTTACATTGTACTTAGGGTACCGAAGTGAAACCCTTAGGTACATGAGTGATCGGGTGAAATTTGACAAACTAAAGCAATTGGATGATTGCTAGGGTATGGTTTGGGTAATCGTGGTACACTTTTCGTTCGAAGTGTTTAAGGATTGATCGAAATCTTCCGTGTGCTCAAGGTTGGAGCTAGATGTGATGATGGGTCATATGAACCCAATCGTTTGTAAAGTCTACCTTTGGTATCATTGTACGGATGTACGAGTTGTGGATATGGAACGTAGTTCCAAGTGGGAGAGTTGCACTCCCGCCCGAGGAAGTTTTAGTGTGAGATTTCGGATGATGCTTTTGGTAGATCCGAAAAATGTTGTCGAGACCTAGTTTTGGTCGATTTGTGGTAGAGAACAATTTCGGTTAGATTGTACTTATGGTTTGGATTTGAATTATCACCGAGGTGGTATTGTGGTAAATCTCGTTGAGAGATAATGGACGTGTTTGGCGAGCAAGGTGAAATCCTTTGGGTAAAGGAGGTGTGTGTCGGATTTTCTTCTAGAGAATTATTGTTTTGTGCCTATGTTTGATATAGGTGGTTTTTGCTCGAGTGTGTGAATGGTTAGTGGTATCCGTTAGGATTCACTATGGCGTAGCAGAGCGCGATGTTACGATACTCGTCGTTCGAGGCCAAAAGGGCGTTGATTGATGAAGCATGACTTTCGGAGTCCACTGACTTCATCATGGTATTGTTGATTGGTGAAGTATGACCTTCGGGGTCCGCTGACTTCATCATGGTATTGTTGATTGGTGAAGCATAACCTTCGGGGTCCGCTGACTTCATCATGGGTGTAGTGTTATATCGGTGAAGCATGACCGTTGACGGGGTCCGCTGACTTCATCCGGTGATGTTTGATCTGTTGGTTGTTTGATACACCAATGGTGGGGTCGTGAGGACCATGATGTTTGAACTATTGGTTGTTTGATACACCAATGGTGGGGTCGTAAGGACCATGTTGTGGGAACTATCGGTTGTTTTATACACCGATGATGGGATCGTGAGGACCATGTTGTGTGATTAGTGATTGCGATAGCCGTGTTTCGCTCACATGTTGTTACGGGTGTGACAATAGTCGATTTTGTACACCTTAGGATTAGCGTTGCCATAGTCGTTTTGGGCGCTTTTGGTTTTAGCCGTTGCTTATGATGTTAGGATAGTGGCGTGTTGGTTGTATTGCGCACTACAAAGGATGTTTAGTGGTAAGTGTAATCCGTAAGGATTCATGTGGTTCGATCTTCAACGTTCGGATTGTTGACTTTAGATTGAGACTTGGTTGCTTTTAGCATTGTACTCGGTAAGGGTACACTAAGGGGTTGATATCTCTGTTCGAGATTTGGTTGAGTTTTTCCCGATGTTAGGGAATGAGCATGGTTTTAGTGCTCGGGATTGTGAATTGATAAATTGCGTGTGACGATTTAGTTGATAAAGGCGATTCATTGGGAAGGATTGCTTAGGAAAGTCGGATTGGGGCTATGTTTGAGGACCGTTGAGTGAGGTCTGTTCGGTTACGTGTTGCAGATCGCGAGGACGCGATCGTGTTTAAGTGGGGGAGAGTTGTAAGACCCTGTTTCTGTTTCTGATTTTGCAGTAGATCGGGACGCCGTCCAACCTTCGGGACGCCGTCCAGCAAAGAAGGACGGGGCACCTCCAAGATTCGGGACACCGTCCAAACTGTCTGTCGAGCCAGCTGTTTTAATTAATTAAAAAGGGGTAAAATGGTAAATTCACTTGGATGCCGGTTTGGAGCCTTCAAGGCTGGTTCCTTGGTCATTTGTGGATGATATTTCATCCTCACAAACACTCTCAACCTTATCTAGAGAGAGAGGAGGGTTTTAGAGAGAGGGGTGGATTTGGAGAAGAAGGAGTCGGATTCTCGCAAAAGCTCGGGTTCTAAAGTTGTTCATCTCGCTCCTAGCTACGTTGTGGTGGTATTGGTAAGCTCAAACTCCGAATTTCATTTGTTAGATTTGATGTTCAAGTTAGGGTTTTGAGTTAGATTGTTGTGAAACCCTTTTAGATGATGAAGTAGGTTCATGGTGACTTGTTAATCTTGTCACTTGGCGGGTTTTGGGTTGGTTGACGATTTGACCTTGATTAGGGTTTGATAATGAGTTTAATCACTAGGTTTAGTGATATTGGAAGTGTTGGAACACTTTTGGGTGTGTTTGGTTAACTAATTTTAAAATGGGTCAAAATTAGGGTTTTGGTATCAAATTGGGTAAGACACGTGTTTAACACTTGTGTTCGGGTTTAATCGGTGTGTTAGGACCATTATCACTTGTGTTAGTGATTATTGGTTAGTTTGGGCATGGTTTGTGCTTGGAAGTGCAATTGGGTCGAAATTGCACTAAGTGTCGAAGTGGGTTGATTTGTAAATCCATCCTAATTGTGTTGTGGTATTTATGATAATGGAATAGGTACATTCCTTCGACGAGTTGCGGATTATTTTGGAAGCATTCATCAAGGCGACAAGGTGAGTGTTAATATCCTATATGTATATGTATGTGTAGGATGGGTGCGGGTCGGGTGAAGTGGTTCTCGGTTATAGAGCTCACTTCACACATAGGTGGATTGATGGACTTGTGTATAGGTCCATTTGGCACGGTTGTGCATTTTGGTTGACCACCTTTGACGAGGTGCACACTTTGTGTGTACGTTATCACATGGGCGTGTGATGTGGACTTATATAACCCCAATGACGAAGGGTTAACATAGTGAGTGGAATAATTATATGCGTAGGTATATAATGTATTTATTTATTGTAGCGTGAGATGTGAAGTGTCGATGTGCTAAGACACCACATTTCACGTGATGAGTGAAGTGTCGATGTGCTAAGACACCACTCAAAGTAATGTGACAGGGTGAAGTGTCGATGTGTTAAGACACCACCCGGGGTGAAGTATCGATGTGCTAAGATGCCACTCCAAGAGAATAACAGGTGAAGTGCCGATGTGTTAAGGCGCCACTCGAGGTGAAGTATCGATGTGTTAAGATGCCACCTCAAGTAAAATGAAGAGTGAAGTGTCGAAGTGTTAAGACACCACTCGGGGTGAAGTGTCGACGTGTTAAGACGCCACCCGGGGTGAAGTATCGAAGTGTTAAGATGCCACCCGTGGGGTTAGTGTACGAAGTGTTAAGTGCACTAATGGTTGTTATGAACATCGATGACTTGTTTCGCGAAGTCATTCCCTTGCGAAGATTTGGTTAACCATGGTTATTGTGTTGTAAGCGTAAGCAATTATGTTATTCGAGATATATATATATTCTATACATATAATGTTGTATTGTCGTGATGTAGCTAACCTTCCGGGTGTAGCTTATTGGCATTGTTCACATCATTGTTGGTGAACTTATATTTTGTTGATGTATCTTTAGCTCGTTGCTTAGTGATCTTACGGCATGCTTAGACTAGCTTGCCTTTATGCTTGGATGCTCCGGTATGCGGTATTTGGTTTTGAGTGGCGTGTCCATTTTATGTATATATATGTATGTAGTATATTATCACTCACTAAGCGTTAGCTTACCCTCTCGTTGTTTACATTTTTATAGATTGCATGGATGCGGTGGCTCGGGTAAGCGCGGGGACTAGTGGACTTGCGTAGTTGCTTTAGAAGACTTGCTTTTGGATTTGATTAGGATTGGGTAGCATGTCCCCAATCTCATGCTCGGTCTATGTTTTTGTATAAACTAATGGGTCGAAATAGTCACTTGTGGTATTTTGGGTCGATGTGGGTCCGGTGTCGTAAAACTCGGTTTTTATTGTGAAAAACTCTTAGTTTAAACTATTGTAATCTATTGTGAAAGTGTTTTAGTTTAAAAGTGTCGGGAAGCGGGTTTTCGCCCGCGTGTGTTCGAAAAACTGATCAGAATGTTTTAGTACATCTGGACGCCGTCCCAGATGGGTGGACGCAGTCCCAGTCTTAAGTGTTGTACGCCGTCCAAGCTTTTGGACGCCGTCCAGATCAACTGTTCCAGATGGGCAGTTCCAGGAAAAAAAAAATTATGGCACATTTTCGGATGGTTAACGGGTTGGGTTGTTACACAGTTGGAATTGCTGACAACCTACCCGTTCAAGTAGGTAATTTAACCTTTTTAGTCGAATTTATTGTCATTGATATAGAAGAGGGCCCAAACATTCCTCTAATTTTAGGTCGACCATTCTTAGCGTCCACCAGAGCATTATTTGATGTAAGAAAAGGTAGAATGACACTTAGTAATGATGAGAAATCGACCACCTTTATGATTCGAAAGTCTAAATCTCCACCAACCAAAATCGTTGAACCAGCAAAAATGATTGGTAAGAACCATATTGTTTTACCAACTCCAATGGTAGTGCTTAACAATAATAAAACGCCTAAGTGTGGGGAAAATGAAGTAACACCTAATGATGACCTGATAACAAAGAACCCCATAGTTGATACGAAATTAAATGATCCCGTTATTAACAGTTCAATGAAGAAACTTATTAAACGGATTCCCGATGCTAGAACCAAGGGGAACTTTAAGTTATGTAACCGGTTAGTATCCAATCTATCCCCTAAAGAAAAGGCAAAACTAGTTGAATTTGTGGATATTACACAGGAATCCGACCAATGGCTTAAAGCAAAAGTCACAGATATGCAAATTGATTATGGTCCAAAAGAAATTGACGATGAAGTTAATCACAATTTCGACACAACAGCTACCTAAGTGTGGAGAGATTCAAATATTCTAAAAAGAAAACGCTGTCTAGAGTTAGTTGTTCTGTTCTCGTTTAGTTCCGAGAATGAAATCCGATTGGTCTTTTCCACTAGCAGACACTAAAGAACTAGTTTTCTTCCTCCATTCTGAATTTTTGTTTTGTAGGTTTTGTATGAAATTAATATGCATTTTTAAATTTAAGTTTTGTGTGAATTTAAAAATAAAAATTACTTTATTTCATTAAGTTAAAAAAAATGATTTCTAAAATTCATCGTAAGTTGAAGACTATGTCATGGAACCGAAATTGCTTTACCCGAGGGCGGGGCGAAAAATTTTGTTATCATTATTTTTAATTTTATTGATCTAAACTATACCAAAAAAATTAAAAAAAACCCAAAATCTTTGCTTTTAAAACAATCGCTTTAAAAACGACAAATTTTAAACTTTGTCGAGGGACGGACTTGGTAAACATACCGAAACTACCTAAAGTAAAAGGAAACAAAATTTTTAAAAAAAATATTCATTTAAATTGTTTTAATAAATAAAGGTTTTATAAAAAAAATATAATAAAAATATTATGTATGTTTGTAGTTTATCTTATGTACAAAACATGGTAAAACAGCGCACTTTCAAAGACTGACATTAAGTTCAGTGAAAGCTACTAATATTGACGACAAGACGCAAAATATCAAATGTGATATAAAATAATATGTTTGTAAACTCGGTATTTTTAATCACTTTTCTACACTAATCACCCTCATGAATTTATAATTATAGTCTGATTTCATGCAAATGAGGGCATTGCATGATCTCAAGTGGGGGGAAGGGTTATAAATTCTCTCGGGTTTACACTTAGTTTAATTGCCAAATTTTGTGAAAATTTGAAAATTTTCAACTAAATGAATTCAAAATCATGTTTATACATATTTATGAACGATAAAACTAGGTGTTAATGCCGATATTATTATTACCTCGGAGAGAACATAAATTTAGAAACAACCCAAAAATGCTTAAATTCATTTAAAATGGAATAGAAGAGAATAAAAAGGCAAAGAAAAAAATAAATAAAAGCTAAGAGTGGGAAGAATTCACCAAGTTATTTAAAACATATATCACATATCTTTGTACAAGATTATTGCAGGTACTTTTGCTTTGGACTAAACTAATCAGTTTTACCCGAATTACAGTAATATATTTGTAAGAAATATGGATCTACACGATGAATCAATTCTATCATTAAAAGGAAGTAAAGTCTTCCGAAAAAGACATACGCTTCTTGATTTAGGTCAAGAAGTTGTCGTCCAGACCAGCTGTAGGTTGACGAAAAATTAAGAAAAGTCATCTCTAAAATCAGCAGGAAATCCATGGACCTCAGCATCAAACATGGTCGCCATGTGGTCAGACTTATCCTAACCATGAGAGGATCTGTCTCGTAAAATGGGGAGGGCGTCGTGCAAATTAGCTTGATAAGACTAATGAATCAGACCCCCAGTAAGGATAATCTCCTTAAAGATTAAAAATTAGCTTTTAAGCCTGATATCACTCAATCGTTGAGATTGACTTTAAAGATTGAGAATTACAAACTCATGGAATTCGATGATATCTAAACTCGAGCTTGAACGAGAAAATATTTTGATCAAATTAAAACCGATTTGTTTTCTGAAAACCCATTTTCAATGCGTTCATTACCATTGAACGTAAAATCCTAGGAATACATCAGAATTCATTAGGTCACCTGAACCAAATCGGGTGTCAACCGTAAGAACGGTGGTTACATAGCATGGTTGAAGACAGGACCTTGTGCCAGACCGAAAAATCATAGGGTGATCTTTACTATTGCTCCTACAAAGGATAGTAACTGCATTCGACATGTTTTAGACCATGAACATCTGCATGTCATTAGACATTGCCTTAACAGTTTCTTGTTATCACTTTCCTTTACAACTGGACGGTAGTTTGCCGAAAGGTAATATACGGAACAAGTAAACTGGATGTGTGCTTTCCGATACAGGGATAGTAGTGGATTACACGAACCTTAAAGTTTTTAGCCAAAATATTGATCCATATATATATTTTGCAACACCGATGGTGGGTCAAATTAGAAAACTTATCTAGGGTAAAAGCTAGATTGAATTTTCAAAAGATCAAATGTTTTCATAAAGATCCAATTTCCTTAAAGGATCTAAATTTTTATAAGTCATGTGGGACTGTAAACCACATCGTTACTATCATTGTTTATACCGCCGTATCAAAATCACTTATGTATAAAGTGTGAAGAATAAAGAAGTGATTCTAGTGTGATTTTATTTCAAGTTCCATATTGCTTGAGAACAAGCAACGTTCAAGTATGGGGATATTTGATAGTGCTCCAAATGAACATATATTTAGGCACAATATCCTTCCAATATGTAAAGCTTTAAGTTGCAATTGTTCTATTTTTATGTAATATTCGTTTAAATAAATAAGTGCGAAGACAAAAGAAGAAAACGACGATTTGAAGACGCAAATGACCAAAAAGCTCAAATGTACAAGATATAATTCAAGTGGTTCAATTTATTGATAAGAAACGTCTAAAAATTACAAAAGTACAAGTCGCAAAATGTAAAGTACAAGATATTAAATTATACGAAAAGGCGTTCGAAAATCCGGAACCGAGACATGAACCGACTTTCAACGCTCGATGCAACGGAGCTGAAAGTACAAGTTAACTATGCACAAGAATATAATATAATATTTAAATAATTCATAATAAGAATAATAATAAATAATAAAAAGTTGTTAATTGAGCATAGTTAAAGGGTCATAAGTGAAAATTTCAAATCAATAATTCGCAACGAGATATTATTGATTCAACTTTGAATGGTAGCCAGCTAACATTCCACCTACAACAGTATCAATCATTTGCCTATAAAAGCAAGGCACGGAGTAATGAAGAAACTACACCTTTTTCTTTCCCTTTCTCATATCATATACGATATATATATATTTATATTTTATAATTATAATTTTAATTTAAGTTTAATAATAATTGGGTTATTGTAAGAATGTTTTACGGGTTTTAAATCGAAACTCTGTCTGTGTAACGCTACACTATAAATAATCATTGTAAGTTATGTTCTTCCTTTTTAAATTAATGTCTCGTAACTAAGTTATTATTATGCTTATTTAAGCCGAAGTAATCGTGATGTTGGGCTAAATATTAAGATTGGGTAATTGGGCTTTGGACCATAATTGGGGTTTGAACAAAAGACCGACACTTGTGGAAATTAGACTATGGGCTATTAATGGGCTTTATATTTGTTTAACTGAATGATAGTTCGTTAATTTAATATAAAGATTTACAATTTGATGTATCTATAAATAACCACATACACTCGATCAGATACGATGGGCGAGATATTTATAAGTACTAATAATTGTTCATTTGACCGGACACGGGGATGGATTAATAGTCAATGGACTCATTAAAACAGGGGTGGATTACATACAAGGAAAATTGGTGTAATTGTTAACAAAGTATTAAAACCTTGTTACAGTTTAAGTCCTCAATTAGTTGGAATATTTGACTTCGGGTATAAGGGTAATTTGACGAGGATACTCGCACTTTATAATTATGGCCGATGGACTGTTATGGACAAAAACCAGATATATGTATCGAATAATCGAGGACAAAGGACAATTAACCTATGGTAATAAATTAAAATTAAAACGTCAAACATCATGATTACGGAAGTTAAAATAAGCATAATTCCTTTATTTTATATCTCATCGTACTTTCATTTATCGTCATTTTATTTATCGTACTTTAAATTATCGCACTTTTATTTTTACGCTTTATTTATATTTTTAATTATTTCACTTTTATTTGTTGTCATTTACTTTACTCTTTAAAATAAGTTATATTTATATTTAATATTTTGCATTAGGTTTTAACTGTGATATAAGTCTCAAAATCGACAAACCGGTCATTAAACGGTAAATCCCCCCAAAGTTACCTATAATTACTATATATTACTAAATTTAGTTTTTAACTACTTAGTTAACTAATTTGACCTAGTAAGACACCCAATAATAGTGTCCACGGATCGACCTCCCGGACTTTACCTTAGCTATATTATTACACGATAGGTATACTTGCTGATAATGCTAAAAACGAACATATATTTCATAGCATTATTCCTCAAGAAAGACAAGCTTTTAGTTGCAATTGTTCTATTTACAAGTGATATTCGTTTAAATAATAAAAGGTGAAGACAAAAGACAGATTCGACGAATTGAAGACGCAAACGACCAAAAAGCTCAAAAGTACAAAAGACAATCAAAAAGGTTCCAATTATTGATAAGAAACGTCTCGAAATTACAAGAGTACAAGATTCAAAACGCAAAGTACAAGATATTAAATTGTACGCAAGGACGTTCGAAAATCCGGAACCGGGACCAGAGTCAACTCTTAACGCTCGACGCAACGGACTAAAAATTACAAGTTAACTATGTATATAAATATAATATAATATATAATTAATTATATTAATTATATATATATTATAAAACCGTCGGCAGAGAAAGACTCCAAGGGTGTGAGCTGTAAATTCATTCTCCGCGACTCGCGGAGTTTGAAGAGGATTTTGCCGCGAGTCGCGGAGCCCCAAAATTCGACTTTTCCTATAAAAGCAACCGAATTCTGATCGCAATTCATAATCTATTTCTCTCTTCTCTCATATATACGTAAAATATATATATATAATTTATATTTTAATTTTAATTTTAATTATAATTCTAATAATAAGGGTATGTTAGCGAATATTGTAAGGGTGTAAGTCGAAATTCTGTCCGTGTAACGCTACGCTATTTTTAATCATTGTAAGTTATGTTCAACCTTTTTATATTAATATCTCGTAGCTAAGTTATTATTATGCTTATTTAAAACGAAGTAATCATGATGTTGGGCTAATTACTAAAATTGGGTAATTGGGCTTTGTACCATAATTGGGGTTTGGACAAAAGAACGACACTTGTGGAAATTAGACTATGGGCTATTAATGGGCTTTATATTTGTTTAACTAAATGATAGTTTGTTAATGTTAATATAAAGATTTACAATTGGGCGTCCCTATAAATTACCATATACACTCGATCGGACACGATGGGCGGGGTATTTATATGTACGAATAATCGTTCATTTAACCGGACACGGGAATGGATTAATAGCCACTAGAATAATTAAAACAGGGGTGAAATTACATTCAAGGGTAATTGGTGTAATTGTTAACAAAGTAGTAAAACCTTGGTTTACACGCAGTTGATAACCTGGTGTATTCATTAAACAAAGTATTAAAACCTTGTTACAATTCGAATCCCCAATTAGTTGGAATATTTAACTTCGGGTATAATAATAATTTGACGAGGAAACTCGCACTTTATATTTATGACTGATGGACTGTTATGGACAAAAACCAGACGGACATATTAAATAATCCAGGACAAAGGACAATTAACCCATGGGCATAAAACTAAAATCAACACGTCAAACATCATGATTACGGAAGTTTAAATAAGCATAATTCTTTTATTTCATATTTAATTTCCTTTATTTTATATTTAATTGCACTTCTAATTATCGCACTTTTATTTATTGTTATTTAATCGCACTTTTAATTATCGTACTTTTTAATTATCGCAAGTTTATTTTATCGCACTTTTATTATTCGCAATTTCATTATCGTTATTTACTTTACGCTTTAAATTAAGTCTTTTATTTATTTAATATTTTACATTAGGTTTTAACTGCGACTAAAGTTTTAAAATCGACAAACCGGTCATTAAACGGTAAAAACCCCCCTTTATAATAATAATATTACTTATATATATATTTGTATTTTTAATAAAAGTAAACTAATATAGCGTTGAGCTTTGTTTAAAGATTTCTCTGTGGAACGAACCGGACTTACTAAAAACTACACTACTGTACGATTAGGTACACTGCCTATAAGTGTTGTAGCAAGGTTTAAGTATATCCATTCTATAAATAAATAAATATCTTGTGTAAAATTGTATCGTATTTAATAGTTTTTCCTAGTAAAATATAAACTATTTCGTATACCTTAGCTTTGACATCAAGTATTTTTGGCGCCGCTGCCGGGGACACTCTTAAACGCCGGAAGCGCAACGCTAATATATAAAAAAAAAAAAAGATTTTTAGATTACTTCTATTAAAAATTCGTTTTTGTAAAAATACGTTTTAATTATTCAAAAATATAAAAAGAAAAACAAAAATATAAGTATTTTTAAGATTTTGTTAAATATTTAAGTTTTATAAGTTTTTTTATTTTTATTTTAGTTTATAATAATATAAATTTTATTAAATATCTTTTATTTAAAAAAAAACAGAAAACATAAAATAAAATAAAAACGCGTAAAAATTTCAAACTGCTCCAGATCTGAAATTCTGAACCCCGCGACTCGCGGGGTTTGAAGCATTAAATACCGCGACTCGCGGAGCTTCTCTGACAGGCGACAGAAGCCCTAATTCAGCATTAATTACGGGTATTAATTAATTATTATTATTATTTAACCCTAATAATTATTATTATTATTATTAGTTTTGTTTTAAGATTTACTTTTTATTTAATTTGTTTTATTTAGTTAAATTAGTTTAATTAAATTGTAAAATTAATAGTTTTATTAAATAAATAATATAAAAATAATATTTTTATAAAAATTGTACTTTTTACAACTTTTTGTATATTTTTATATTGTCCCTTTTTAATCGTTGTAGCATAATATTTGTATTTTTCTCTCATATTTAATTTTAAACTTAGTTTTTGCTATAGTTATTTTTACTCCTAGATTTTTAGGCTTTGCCGTAGAATTCCTTAAGTGCTTTTTCTTTAGACTAAGATTTAGGTACTTTAGAATTTTGCGACGCCTTTTTAAGTTTTAGTTTCTTTTTAAGTTATTTCCATTTGGGATTTAGTTTTTCCTGTAAGCTTTAATATTTTTATACACCTTTTACTATGTATCAATTATCATTCCAATTAGTAATTTCAATTTGCGATTATAATTTTAAGTTAGTTGTAGTAATAAGATTAGGTTAGTTAAGTATTTTTAAATTTTTATAAGTTTCTTTTATTTTTCCGTCACCTTTTATTTTTCAACCATTTTTTTTCTTTTTCGACCTTTTGCGACGAACTCTTTTTCTTTCTTATTTCTCGCCATTCTAGTTTTAGGACATAGATTTTTATTCTACTTCTTATCTAAATTTCTTAAAATTACGAAAATTTATTTTAAGTGGTTAAATTGATAGACATCAAAATTTTCTGGTTCGTAGTAATAGTTGGATTTGTACGTGGACCGGGTTATTGGAGCCAAACAGTCCTCAATTATATTGAGACCAAACGAATCCTACCCCTCTGCTGCATCTTTTAGCTATTCGAAACGTGGGCAAAATCAGAAAAGTCTATTAATTGGATAACTTATTATAATTTTTCTTTCCTTTTAAAAACTAATAGGATATTCAGTGAATGCACCGAGCAAGACGTTCATCACCTTTTGTACGTTCACCACCTGTAACTAGATCAAGACATTTAGCAAATATAACCGCCGGTGATTTTTCTTTAGAATCGTCATCCAGTCGACCAAGTACTTCAGTTCAAATTTCCGATAATCCATTTTTTGAACCCAACCTCACAATTGAGAATCCGGAAAATATTCAGGAACGGTTCATAGATCCTGAACCATTAAACTTTCCTCCGGAGCCACCAATCATTCAAACAGAGATTGTTGAGGAACGAACCATTAAATCAGAATCATCTAGTGATACCGATTCAACAAATTCAATTATGGAGAATCTGGAACCTTTAAGTATGGAAGACCGAATAAGAGCTAAACGCACTGGCCAAGGTCACGCAATTACTCATCCAGACATTAATGCGCCAGATTATGAAATCAAAGGACAAATTCTACACATGGTGACTAATCAATGCCAATTTAGTGGTGCGCCGAAGGAAGATCCAAATGAACATCTACGTACCTTTAATAGGATCTGCACACTATTTAAAATCCGAGAAGTAGAGGATGAACAGATATATCTCATGTTATTTCCCTGGACTTTAAAGGGAGAAGCCAAAGATTGGTTGGAATCGTTACCTGAAGGGGCGATTGATACATGGGATGTTTTAGTTGACAAATTTCTTAAACAATTCTTTCCTGCATCTAAAGCCGTAAGACTTCAAGCAGAAATTGTTACGTTTACACAGAAACCAAATGAAACTCTATATGAGGCGTGGACAAGATATGGAAAGTTGTTAAGAGGATGTCCGCAACATGGTTTAGACACCTGTCAAATAGTACAAATATTCTACCAAGGATGCGACATCACTACAAGAAAAGACATAGATATAGCAGCTGGTGGTTCTATTATGAAGAAAACCGAAACTGATGCTTACAAAATTATTGATAATACTGCTTCCCACTCACATGAGTGGCACCAAGAAAAAGACATCATTAGATCATCTAAAGCAGCTAGAGCCGATTCTAGCCATGACTTAGATTCCATTTCCGCAAAGATAGATGCTGTAGAGAGACGAATGGAAAAGATGACTAAAGATATTCACTCAATACGAATTAGTTGTGAGCAGTGTGGAGGACCACATTTGACAAAAGATTGTCTCAGTATTGAATTAACAATGGAACAAAGAGAGAATATTTCATACATAAACCAAAGGCCTGGAAATAATTATCAGAATAATTATCAACCGCCAAGACCGATTTACAATCAAAACCAGAATTATAACCGAAATATTCCATACAACAACCAACAAGGTCCTAGCAATCA
The DNA here is from genome assembly GCF_046630445.1 of Rutidosis leptorrhynchoides. Classification (NCBI taxonomy): domain Eukaryota; kingdom Viridiplantae; phylum Streptophyta; class Magnoliopsida; order Asterales; family Asteraceae; genus Rutidosis; species Rutidosis leptorrhynchoides. The sequence goes on along the minus strand of NC_092333.1, from coordinate 127,053,268 downwards.
ACAAGTATCCAATAATACTTACAATCAGCAAAGACCGAATTTTCAAAACAAACCACCACAACAAACCGATGATAAAAAACCGAATTTAGAAGATATGATGACGAAGCTAGTTGAAACTCAAACACAGTTTTTCACATCTCAAAAACAAACTAATGAACAAAATGCTCAAGCATTTAGAAATTAACAAGCTTCTATTCAAAATCTGGAACAAGAAGTAAGTAACCTAGCGAGGTTAATAGGTGAAATAAAACCGGGAAGTCTACCTAGTGATACAAATGCTAACCCCCGAAATGAAACAGCTAAAGCTATTACCACAAGAAGTGGTACAACACTTAAACCACCTGAAATACCTGTAACTTCTGATGAAACTATTCCTACTCCACAAGAACCACAACCTGATCAAGATAAGGAAAAAGAACCGGTAGTTGAAAAGGTTAATGAAAATAACACAGTTAAGGATAAACCTTATGTTAAACCATACCAACCACCACTTCCTTACCCGAGTAAAATGAAGAAAGAGAAACTTGAAGCCGAGCAATCCAAATTCTTGGATATGTTTAAACAGATAAATGTAAATCTTCCTTTCATTGATGTGATTTCAGGAATGCCAAGATATGCTAAATTCTTGAAAGATCTAATCTCAAATAGAAAGAAAATGGAAGAACTCTCGGCTGTTACTATGAATGCTAATTGTTCAGTAGTGCTGTTAAATAAGATACCAGAAAAACTATCTGATCCAGGAAGTTTCACAATTCCATGTTTTCTGGGTAGTCTTAGTTCAATAGAAGCATTGGCAGACTTAGGTGCTAGTATAAATCTAATGCCGTATTCACTATACGCTAAACTAGACCTTGGAGAATTGAAACCAACCAGAATAAGCATACAACTAGCCGATAGATCAATAAAATATCCTAGAGGGATAATGGAGAACATGCTAGTTAAAGTTGGTACTTTAGTATTTCCAGTAGATTTTGTTGTTTTGGACATGGAAGAAGATTCTCAAGTTCCTCTCATATTAGGAAGACCATTCTTAAACACGGCTAAAGCAATGATAGACGTGTTCGGTAAGAAACTGACCCTAAGTATAGAGGATGAGAGTGTTACCTTTTCAGTTGATAGAGCAATGCAACAACCACAATCTGCAGATGATACATGTTATTATATTCAAACTATAGATGCACATGCAGAATTATTAGAAGAATTTCCAGAATTACAAGGAACAGGATAATGTTCTTTAGGAGAAGGTAATGAACCAATTGATGAAGCTGAAATGTTAGCTACACTTATAGCTAATGGATATGAACCAACAACAGAAGAAATTCAAATGCTAAAAGAAGAAGACAGATATCGATATAAATCATCGATAGAAGAACCTCCGAAATTAGAGTTAAAGCCACTTCCAAACCATTTGGAATACGCTTATTTACATGGTGAATCTGAATTACCTGTAATAATATCGTCTTCTCTTACTGAAAATGAGAAATCACAACTCATTTCTGTGTTGAAAGCTCATAAACCAGCCATTGCATGGAAGATTCATGATATTAAAGGAATAAGTCCTTCGTATTGCACACATAAAATCCTTATGGAAGAAGGTCATAAAACGTATGTGCAACGCCAACGAAGACTAAATCCTAATATGTAAGATGTAGTTAAGAAAGAGATTATTAAACTGCTAGATGCAGGTTTGATATATCCAATTTCTGATAGTCCATGGGTAAGCCCAGTTCAATGCGTACCTAAGAAGGGTGGCATGACTGTCATTACAAATGAGAAAAATGAGCTTATTCCTACTAGGACTGTAACAGGATGGTGTGTATGTATTGATTATAGAAAATTAAATGACGCCACCAGAAAAGATCACTTTCCCTTACCTTTCATAGATCAAATGTTGGAAAGATTAGCCGGAAATAGTTACTATTGTTTTCTAGATGGATTTTCCGGATATTTTCAAATTCCAATAGCACCCGAAGATCAAGAGAAAACCACATTCACTTGCCCTTATGGTACTTTTGCTTACAAACGCATGCCATTTGGACTTTGTAACGCCCCTGCAACCTTTCAAAGGTGTATGATGGCGATTTTTCACGACATGATAGAAGAATGCATGGAAGTATTCATGGATGACTTTTCAGTCTTCGGTGATATATTTAAATCATGTCTAGTTAATCTAGAACGAATGCTAATTAGATGCGAAAAATCAAATCTAGTACTTAATTGGGAGAAATGCCATTTCATGGTTAAAGAAGGCATCGTTCTTGGACATAAAATTTCAAAAGAAGGAATTGAAGTGGATAGAGCTAAAGTAGATGTAATTGCTAAACTTCCACATCCCACAAATGTTAGAGGAGTTAGGAGTTTTCTAGGGCATGCCGGTTTTTACCGACGTTTCATAAAAGATTTTTCTAAAATTGCCACTCCTATGAATAAACTCCTAGAAAAGGATGCGCCATTCATCTTTTCAGATGAGTGTATCAAATCTTTTAATATTCTTAAAGAAAAACTCACTAATGCACCGATCATGATAACACCAAATTGGAATCTACCATTTGAACTAATGTGCGATGCAAGTGATTTTGCAATGGGAGCCGTTTTAGGACAAAGGATTGAAAAACGATTTCAACCTATATATTATGCTAGTAAGACATTACAAGGAGCACAAACGAACTATACAACTACTGAAAAAGAACTCCTTGCTATTGTCTTTGCTTTTGACAAATTTCGATCATATCTCGTTCTAGCAAAAACGGTGGTCTATACCGACCATTCTGCTCTTAGATACCTATTTTCAAAACAAGATGCTAAACCAAGATTAATCCGTTGGATCTTACTCTTACAAGAGTTTGATATTGAAATCCGAGATAAAAGAGGAGCAGAAAATCTCGCCGCTGATCATCTTTCTCGTCTTGAAAATCCCGAATTAGAAGTTCTAAATGAATCGGCAATACAAGACAACTTTCCTGATGAATATCTATTGAAGATAGATTATAAAGAAATCCCATGGTTTGCAGACTATGCAAACTACTTAGTTTGTGGATTCCTTGAAAAAGGATTATCGTACCAAAGACGAAAGAAATTCTTCAGTGATATAAAACACTATTTTTGGGAAGATCCACATCTATTTAAAAGTTGTCCCGATGGAATAATACGCCGATGTGTATTTGGAGATGAAGCTAGTAAAATTTTAAACCATTGTCACACAGGACCAACAGGAGGGCATTATGGGCCTCAACTAACAGCAAGAAAAGTTTATGAAGCTGGATTCTATTGGCCTACAATTTACAAAGACGCACACCTTCTTTGCAAATCCTGTGATGCATGTCAAAGGGCCGGAAAAATAAGTCAACGTGATGAAATGCCACAAAATGTCATCCAAGTATGTGAAGTATTTGACATTTGGGGTATTGACTTTATGGGTCCATTTCCAAAATCTCATAATAATCTATATATACTCGTAGCCATTGATTATGTATCTAAATGGGCGGAAGCACAAGCTCTCCCAACTAACGATGGACGAGTTGTAGTCAACTTTTTAAAACGTCTTTTTGCAAGGTTTGGAACACCGAAAGCTTTAATAAGTGATCGGGGTACTCATTTCTGTAATAATCAACTTGAGAAAGTTCTTAAAAGATATGGAGTAACTCATAAAATCTCCACCGCATATCATCCACAAACAAGTGGACAAGTTGAAAATACCAACCGAGCTTTAAAACGTATTCTAGAGAAAACCGTAGGATCAAATCCGAAGGAATGGTCCATTAAATTGGAGGATGCACTCTGGGCTTTTAGAACAGCCTACAAAACTCCAATTGGAACCACACCTTTTAGACTTGTTTATGGAAAAGCATGTCATCTTCCAGTAGAAATTGAACACAAAGCATTTTGGGCTTTGAAGACATGTAATCTTGATTTACATGAAGCCGGACGTCTACGATTAAGTCAACTAAATGAATTAGAAGAATTAAGACATGAAGCATACGAAAATTCGTTAATCTATAAAGAAAGAACGAAGAAATGGCATGATAAAAGAATCAGAAGTTCAAAAGAATTTAAAGAAGGAGACAGAGTTCTTCTTTTCAATTCACGATTCAAGCTATTTCCTGGAAAATTGAAATCAAAATGGTCTGGACCATTCATAGTCAAAAGAGTTTTCCCATACGGAACGATAGAATTAATAAATTCAAATGGGATTGAATTTAAAGTTAATGGTCACAGAGTTAAACATTACATACATGGTCCGATGGAAGTCGACAATGAAGTTAATCACAATTTCGACAACACAGCTAATTAAGTGTGGGGAGAATCAAGTCTTTAAAGGATAATATGTATTTCTGTTAGAGTTAGATTGTCTGTTTTCGTGTAGTTCTCGAAAATGGAACCCGAATGGTCTTTCCCTAGCAGACCCTAAAGAACTAGTCTTCTCTCCCCATTCTGAATTTTTATTTTTTTTAGGTTTTTACGAAATGAAGACTGCCTGTGAACTAAACCATGGTCTAATGCTACACGCTTTGATCACTAAACGTAATAATGACATACTCCTGAGTGAAATAGTATCAGTAATCAGAGAAAGAATGGACGGAGTTAGAAAAGAATCCAGATGCGAAGATAATAAGTTACAATTTGGTAAAGGAAAATCAAAATCCGCAGCAAAAAGAAGAGCACGACACCTAGAAAGATGTCACAAATGCGGAAAATGGTCACATGGAGGTAAATGCTCAAATAATCAAACCTATTCAAATACCGAATTTGTTACTTTATGCAGAGACGGACCGTTCATATGTTTAGAAGAAAAGATACTGAATGCTCGAGGTTACGCCTATGTAGCCATGGAAAACTAATTAAACCGACTATCTTATGAATGGGATAGATCATATAACTAAGAAATCTATTTCACAGGTATGTCTGTACAGTTTTTATTTTTATTTTTTTATTTTTAACCTTTTGATAATAAACGCTAATTTGTTCGCTAAAAAGTATTAAATTGGTATTGAATAAAATTAGGTTTGGCGACCGAAATTATTGATATCATTCAAAAATTTATTACATCACTGCGAAATTTAACGTTTATTCTTAAGGTATAAATATCTTTAAACAATCAACCCAAAATATTTCAAAAATTCGTCATGAGTTAAATTAGGTCTTGGAACCGAAATTACTTTACCGAAAAGAGGGGCGCATATTTTTGATAATATTTGATTGATTAAAGTGGGATAAAAAGACAAAAAGATTTTTAAATTTATTTTTACCATGTTTTTAAAATTAATATTTAAATCTTAAATTAATATTGTAAACTTTGTAAAAACAATATTTTTAAAATTATAATTATTTGATTTTTTAAATTAAGTTTGGTGTGAACTTTTAATTTTTAAAATATAAATTTTTAATTTTATGCATTTCAAATTTTAAGTTTGGTGTGAATTTTTAATATTAATTTTGAATTTTATATTTAAGTTGTGTGAATTTAAAAACAAAAATTTACTTTATCTCATTAAGTTAAGAATATGATTTTTAAAATTCGTCGTAAGTTGAAGACTAGGTCTTTGAACCGAAATTGCTTTACCCGAGGGAGGGACGAGAACTTTTCTTATCATTATTTTTAATCTTATTGAATTAAAGTATGCCAAAAACATTGAAAAAAACCCAAAAATCTTAACTTTTAAAACAATCGCTACAAAAAGGCAAATTTTAAAATTTTGTCGAAGGACAGACTAGGACATCGATCCGAAACGACCTCGTCCTAAATAACAAGGGAAACAAAATTTTAAAATTAATTACTTAATTGTTTTAATAAGTTAATGATTATAAAAAAAAAAAAAAAAAAAAAAAAAACACCAAACTCCGCGACTCGCGGAGTTTGGAGCCTAAATCTCCGCGACTCGCGGAGGGGTCGGAAATCAGAAAAAAAATATAGAGCTGCAACAGCTCAGTTTCACACACCCAAAACAGAATTCTGCACGAAAAAACTCCGAAAAACCACCCAAAAACACCCCCAAAATCACAATTTTTAACCGTTAATCACCAAATTTTTTGCTAAAATCATGTTGAGAAGGATGCTATCTAAGAATTACTCAAGAAAAAACGGTAAATTTCTACACCTAAACACCATTTAATTCGAAATTTGGTGTTCTTGAGCTATTTTTTCCCCAAATTGATTTTGATGCTTTTTAGTGTAATTAGGCTTAAATTGTTTATGTATTATGCTTGTATAACCTAGATTGATGCTGTTTAACATGATTAGAAGCCTTAAACTTCAAATTTTGAATAATCTAGGGTTTGTGTTCTTGAGCAAATTTGGGGCTTTTTGATATAAACAGGTTATGGCCGATTTTTGTCATGAATTGTTGCTAAAATAAGTAGTGTAACATGTCTAGGTAGTTAAATGATCCAAACTTTGAGCCTAAACATGATTTTGAGAATTAAAGTGGACTTTTTCAAGTCTAAAATTCATGAACTTGATTTTTGAAAGATAATGCCATTTGAGACTTGTTTAATTGCTAGTAATGATTATTTTGACATGTTATTTGAGTTGAATGCTTATGAACTTGGCGAACATTTTCGTATATGCTTATTTGAAAAAGTGTAGATTTGATAAAAATGTGAAAATGAGCTTAAGTTTGATATACATTGATAATGTCATTGTAATTATTTTGATTGATGATTTTGCTGACACTAATGCATATTTGGATGCACAAAAATTGTGTTTGATGTGTTTTGCAGAATGAAAGGGGTGAATCTTCATCCCAAGCCCGCAATGCTCCTGCTGAGAATTTGGAACAACAGGAGGTGGATAACTACTACAAGCAGGATATACCTCATCCAGTCATGACCTTTTCCGATATGCACTTGGAAGAGTTGCACCCGAACCTGAGATTTGACAGACTTTGGATAGATTATCCAAAATATCAACGGGGTTTGCATACTCTTCATTCTAAGGTTGTTGAGGTACCGAGGGTCATAGAATGGGGACCCTTAGAAGCTGTAGAATTGGCCGGGCCAATTAGGGAATTACTTGTACAGAGGTATGGTAATTCTTCTTTTAATGACTGGGTATGTTTATTCACCATACGTAGACCTGTATATAAAGTATGGTGTGAAGAATTGTTATGTAGTATAGAGTTGAATGATCGGGTAGCTAGTTTAACCGATCGTTCTTTTATTAGATTTTTGTTAGGCGGTTCGATGCGCCACATGTCTTTACTGGACATGGCTCAGGCTTTACGTATATATACGCCTGAGGAGTTAGCGTCTGCCGATTGTAGAGGATTGATATTAAACGGTAGAAAGATAGATGAAAATTTTGATACACACGGTGTGTGGAGTCAAATGACAAGCCATCACCGTTTCAAAGGGGGAAATTACTCTTATTTGGATATAGATAGAGCCGAATTAAGAGTGATACATAGATTTTTAGCTAATTCGATTACACAAAGGGGTAAGAACAAAGAAAAAGTAAATGAACAAGATTTGTTTTACCATATGTGTATTCGAGACCCACAAAGCGCTGTAAGTATACCATATTGTGTGGGTTATTATTTATCAGCTATGGTTCGGGGGATGCGAACACATAGCATAATAGGAGGTGGTATTTTTATTACTTTGATTGGTGAATATCTCGGTGTGGATATAAGTCGGGGGGGATTATTACTAGAAGAGCCGGAACCCCGCGATACTATAGGTTTAAATGTATACCATGGTGCGAAAGTTTTGAAGAGGCGAAATAACGCCGCAGTACGATACCATGGTAGACATCCACAGGTGGAGAGAAACCAGCAGCAAGGTAATGTAGGAGGGGGGAATGAGATGCAAGAAATGCATAGGTTTATAGCTTCTCAGGAATACGAAAATGCTAGACAGAGAGCATTTGAAGATTGGCAAGTTCATCAGAACCAAATCATAGCTCATTGCCAACATATAGGTAGAAACTATATTCCTACACCGAAACCCATCTTCCCTCCTTGGTCTATAGAGATGCAGCCACCGTATCCTACGTATGACCCTGCCGAAGCATTCTATAGCACTTATGGTTATGCCTGGAACCCCTATTGGTACCAATATCATCCTTAGTTTACTTATTTTTTTTTTTTTATTTTGTAATTTGTAATTATTGATACGTTTAATACTTTTGTTAATATTGTAATCATTTTTATAATTGTCTAACTTTTATTCTTAGATTTTAATAATTTTTGAATGTGGGGTAATATACCAAACTTCAAAAATATGTATATATGTTTGCAGTTTATCTTATGTACACAACAGGGTAAAACAACGCATTTTCAAAGACTGGCATTAAGTTCAGCAAAAGCAACTAATTTTGAAGACAAGATGCAAAATATATGTGAAATAACAACAAGACGGAATGAACAAATGATGTGCACCATTTATCATTCAGCAAACAAACGCCAATATATTTGGAAACTTTGGTAAAATTTAATCATTTTCACACAAATCACCCTCAATAATTTAAATTGTTACTGATTTCTTGCAAATGAGGGCATTGCAAGATCTTAAGTGTGGGAAGGGGTTAAATTCTTTCGGATTTTAAAATTTTTTACTTTATACACTTGGTTACCATTAAAAATACTAGTAAAGCAGTAGTTGTATTAGAATCTAGTGCTCTCTGATAAAAAAGAACAGCCCTAGTCTTATATACTGACTACCCAATTCTAGTAAAATTTTTCAAAATTTTAAATTAAATGAATTCAAAATCATGTTTATACATATTTATGAACGATAAAACTAGGTTTTAACACCGAAATTATTGTTACCTCGGAAAGGACATAAATTAAGAAACAAACTAAAATGTCAAAATTCATTTAAAATGGAATAGAGGACGATAAAAAGAAAAATAAAAAGCCAAGTGTGGGAAAATTTACCAAGTTATTTTAAACATATGTCACATATATCTGTAACAAATAACTGAAAATACTTTTGCTTTGGACTAAACTAAACTGTTTTACCCGATGAAAGAAAAGAAGAGATGGATCTACACGATAAATCAATTCCATCATTAAAAGGAAGTAAAGTCTTCCGAAAAAGACACGCGCTTCTTGATTTAGGTCATGAAGTTGTCGTCCAGACCAGCTGTAGGTTGACGAAAAATCTAGAAAAGTCATCACTAAAATCAGCAGGAAATCCACGGACCTCAGCATTAAACAGGGTCGCCAAGTGGTCAGATTTATCCTAACCATGAGAAGGATTTATCTCGTACAATGGGGGGGGGGGCACCATGCAAATTAGCTGGATAAGACTAATGAATCAGATCCCCAGAAAGGATAATCTCCTTAAAGATTAAAAATCAGCTTTTAAGACTGATATTACTCAATCCTAGAGATTGACCTTAAAGATTGAGAATTACAAACTCATGGAATTCGATGATATCTAAACTCGAGCTTAAACGAGAAAATATTTTGATCAAAATTACAAACCGATTTGTTTTCTGAAAACCCTATTTTCAATGCGTTCATTACCATTGAACGTAAAATCCTAGGAATTCACCTGGAATTCATTAGGTCACCTGAACTAAATCGGGTGTCAACCGTAAGAACGGTGGTTGCATAGTGGTCAAAGACAGGACCTTGTGCCAGACCGAAAAATTATAAGGGTGAGCTTTACTATTGCTCCTACCAAGGATAGTAATTGCGTCCGACACGTTATAGACCATAATCAAAAGCATGTCACGGGACATTGCCTTAACAGTTGCTTGTTCAACGCTTTCCTTTACAACCGGACGGTAGTTTGCCGAAAGGTAATATACGGAACAAGTAAACTGGACGTGTTGCTTACCTAATACAAGGTTAGCAAGTGGGTGACACAAAACCATAAGTTTTGAGCTAAAATTTTCAAATCTGAAACCCACCAAACCCACAAAAATATTTTGCAAACACCGGTAAAGGGTTATCTCGGAAAACTTATCTAGGGTAAAAACTAGATTTAATTTTCAAAAGATCAAATGTTTTCATAAAGATCCAATTTCCTTAATGGATCTAAATTTTTATAGTCATGTGGGACTGTAAACCATATCGTTACTACCATTGTTTATACCGCCGTATAGAAATCACTGATGTACAAAGTGTGAAGAATAAAGAAGTGATTCTAGTATTTCAAGACGATATTGCTTGAGGACAAGCAACGCTCAAGTGTGGGAATATTTGATAATGCTAAAAACGAACATATATTTCATAGCATTATTTCTCAAGAAAGACAAGCTTTTAGTTGCAATTGTTCTATTTATAAGTGATATTCGTTTAAATAATAAAAGGTGAAGACAAAAGACAGATTCGATGAATTGAAGACGCAAATGACCAAAAAGCTCAAAAGTACAAAAGACAATCAAAAAGGTTCCAATTATTGATAAGAAACGTCTCGAAATTACAAGAGTACAAGATTCAAAACGCAAAGTACAAGATATTAAATTGTACGCAAGGACGTTCGAAAATCCGGAACCGGGACCAGAGTCAACTCTTAATGCTCGACGCAACGGACTAAAAATTACAAGTTAACTATGTATATAAATATAATATAATATATAATTAATTATATTAATTATATATATATTATATATATATTATAAAACCGTCGGCAGAGAAAGACTCCAAGGGTGTGAGCTGTAAATTCATTCTCCGCGACTCGCGGAGTTTGAAGAGGATTTTGCCGCGAGTCGCGGAGCCCAAAAATTCGACTTTTCCTATAAAAGCAACCGAATTCTGATCGCAATTCATAATCTATTTCTCTCTTCTCTCATATATACGTAAAATATATATATATATAATTTATATTTTAATTTTAATTTTAATTATAATTCTAATAATAAGGGTATGTTAGCGAATATTGTAAGGGTGTAAGTCGAAATTCTGTCCGTGTAACGCTACGCTATTTTTAATCATTGTAAGTTATGTTCAACCTTTTTATATTAATGTCTCGTAGCTAAGTTATTATTATGCTTATTTAAAACGAAGTAATCATGATGTTGGGCTAATTACTAAAATTGGGTAATTGGGCTTTGTACCATAATTGGGGTTTGGACAAAAGAACGACACTTGTGGAAATTAGACTATGGGCTATTAATGGGCTTTATATTTGTTTAACTAAATGATAGTTTGTTAATGTTAATATAAAGATTTACAATTGGGCGTCCCTATAAATTACCATATACACTCGATCGGACACGATGGGCGGGGTATTTATATGTACGAATAATCGTTCATTTAACCGGACACGGGAATGGATTAATAGCCACTAGAATAATTAAAACAGGGGTGAAATTACATTCAAGGGTAATTGGTGTAATTGTTAACAAAGTAGTAAAACCTTGGTTTACACGCAGTTGATAACCTGGTGTATTCATTAAACAAAGTATTAAAACCTTGTTACAATTCGAATCCCCAATTAGTTGGAATATTTAACTTCGGGTATAATAATAATTTGACGAGGAAACTCGCACTTTATATTTATGACTGATGGACTGTTATGGACAAAAACCAGACGGACATATTAAATAATCCAGGACAAAGGACAATTAACCCATGGGCATAAAACTAAAATCAACACGTCAAACATCATGATTACGGAAGTTTAAATAAGCATAATTCTTTTATTTCATATTTAATTTCCTTTATTTTATATTTAATTGCACTTCTAATTATCGCACTTTTATTTATTGTTATTTAATCGCACTTTTAATTATCGTACTTTTTAATTATCGCAAGTTTATTTTATCGCACTTTTATTATTCGCAATTTCATTATCGTTATTTACTTTACGCTTTAAATTAAGTCTTTTATTTATTTAATATTTTACATTAGGTTTTAACAGCGACTAAAGTTTTAAAATCGACAAACCGGTCATTAAACGGTAAAAACCCCCCTTTATAATAATAATATTACTTATATATATATTTGTATTTTTAATAAAAGTAAACTAATATAGCGTTGAGCTTTGTTTAAAGATTTCTCTGTGGAACGAACCGGACTTACTAAAAACTACACTACTGTACGATTAGGTACACTGCCTATAAGTGTTGTAGCAAGGTTTAAGTATATCCATTCTATAAATAAATAAATATCTTGTGTAAAATTGTATCGTATTTAATAGTTTTTCCTAGTAAAATATAAACTATTTCGTATACCTTAGCTTTGACATCACTTGCCTTTTGTGTTTTAGTTTAATTTAGGTGATTTCCTGTAGTAAATAAATATAAAACTGATAGCCGTTTCATACACAATTTCGCTGGGTGCAAGTCTGTATGGAGCACGAGCTATTGGTGCAGCTCCCGGTACAATGTCTATTTGAAATTCAATATATCGGTGTGGAGGTAGTCCCGGTAATTCTTTCGGAAATACATCGAGAAATTCTTTTGCGACGGGAATATCATTGATGTTCTTTTCTTCGGAATTGACTTTCTCGACGTGTGCTAGCACAGCATAGCAACCTTTTCTTTTTAGTTTTTGTCCCTTCAGGTTGCTAATAAGATTTAACTTCGCGTTGCTCTTTTCTCCGTACACCATTAAGGGTTTTCCTTTTTCTCGTATAATGCGAATTGCATTTTTGTAATAAACGATCTCTGCTTTCACTTCTTTCAACCAGTCCATACCGATTATCACATCAAAACTCCCTAACTCTACTGGTATCAAGTCAATCTTAAATGTTTCGCTAACCAGTTTAATTTCTCGTGTCCGACATATATTATCTGCTGTAATTAATTTACCGTTTGCTAATTCGAGTAAAAATTTATTATCCAAGGGCGTCGGTGGGCAACTTAGTTTAGCACAAAAATCTCTACTCATATAGCTTCTATCCGCACCCGAATCAAATAAAACATAAGCAGATTTATTGTCAATAAGAAACGTACCCGTAACAAGCTCCGGGTCTTCCTGTACTTTTGCCGCAATAATATTGAAAACTCTTCCATGGCCCTGCCCATTAGTATTCCCCTAATTTGGGCAATTTCTAATAATGTGGCCCAGTTTTCCACATTTATAACAAACAACGTTGGTATTACTTGCTCCAACACTATTCGTTCCGGCATTACTTGTTCCGACACTATTTGTTCCTTTAGTTCTGTTAAACTTTGGTCCATAGACCTCACACTTTGTCGCGCTATGACCATTTCTTTTACACCTGTTACAAAATGTCGTGCAAAACCCCTGGTGATTTTCTTCACACCTATGACATGGCTGTTTTTGGTTTTTGTTGCCGTTGTTGTTATTGAGGTTGTTGTTGGGATTGTTATTGTTGTTGAAACGGTTGTTGTAGTAGTTGTTGTTGTTGGGATGTTTGTTATAGTTATTGTTAGGATTGCGATTATTGTTGCGATTGTTGTTGCGGTTGTTGGGATAGTTGTTGCGATTGTGGTTGTAATTGTTGTTATTGTTGTTGTTGTACTGGTGACTCTTGTCACCGTTTTCCGCCCACTTCCTCTTGAGTTGTTTCGTGTTGGCTTCTTCGGTCGCCTGCTCTTTAATTCTTCCCTCAATCTAATTTATGAGTTTATGAGCCATTCAACTTGCCTTCTATATAGAAGCGGGCTCGTGTGAACTCACATCATCTTAAATTCTTTCCAGTAACCCTTTTACAAATGCGTCGATCTTCTCTTCTTTGTCTTCGAACGTTCTGGGACACAATAGGCACAACTCTGTGAATCGTCGTTCGTATGTGGTGATATCGAAATCTTGCGTTCATAATCCTCTAAGCTCTACCTTGAGCTTATTGACCTCGTTTCTGGGACGATACTGCTCGTTCATCAATTGCTTGAATACTGACCACGGTAGTGCATAAGCAGCATCTTGTCCTACCTGCTCAAGATAGGTATTCCACCATGTTAACGCCGTACCTGTGAAGGTATGCGTAGCGTACTTTACTTTGTCTTCTTCAGTACATTTAATTATGGCAAACACCGATTCAACCTTCTCGGTCCACCGTTTCAATCCGATTGGACCCTCGGTTCCATCAAATTTCAAAGGTTTGCAAGCAGTGAATTCTTTGTAGAAACATCCTACACGATTTCTTGTGGAATTTGTTCCACTGCTAGAACCAGAGTTATTGTTGTTATTTTTCATTGCGGCCTGCATTGTGGCTATGTTCGCACCAAGGAAAACACGGAAGTCTTCCTCACTCATGTTCAAGTTCTGACGAGTCGTCGGTGCCATTTCCTTCAAAAATAGCCAAAAGAATTGAGTTAATCATATAGAATTTAGGAGTAGTCAATAGTATTTCGTAGCATAATATGAACTTATTTATAAAAGTTTTTTCTTCATATTAGAATTTTATAGTATTAATTCGGGTAGTACCTACCCGTTAAGTTCATACTTAGTAGCTACTATACAATTCAACTACTACGATTCTATATGAAAAACTTATTACAATAATATTTCGCATTCAAACTTTTATACAATAATTTACAAACATACAATACCACTATTATACATATAGGATGAAATATAGCACATAAAAACTTTGTTACTCGGCAGCTATAAAGGAAATTCTAGTTAATACGCAAGTCGTTCAGCAAAAAAAATAAAGACACGTAATTCATAAGTCCAGAAACAAGTCATGCATTCTGGTTTTACTAAGACGACTTCCCATCCTTGGTCTTGTGGAAAGTAGCTGTTATGACCATTGGCTAGGCAGCATGTTGTAACGTCGTCAAAAGGACGAGGAATTCGTAATGTCCAACAACCCCGTAATAATCTAAAAACCTTGTTTCTCACCCCAACTACTGAATCCGTCACTTGTGGGAAAATTTTATTTAAAAGTTGTAATCTGACGTTCTTTTTCTCACTTTGGTAAGAAGCGAACATCACTAACCCGTAAGTATAACATGCTTCTTTATGTTGCATGTTAGAAGCTCTTTCTAACTCATGAAATCCTATGTTGGGATATGTTGAGTCAAAATAGGTTCTTAACCCGTAGCGTAAAATTGCATTTGGGTTTGTTGATGCATTTTATGTAAGTCCCTAGACATATAACCTACGTCCATTGCAGGTACTTCAGTTTATGGGTTACCATGATCGCTCGTTATTATCCTATCTGTGTTTGTATGTGGTTACAGGTACTACAGGAACGCGATACGGATGTTTGACTATGTTAGACTTAGTCAGATGTACGAGTGAAACATCACTCGTACGGCTGACAGGCTCATACGCACGGTTGATGCTGAGCTAAGTCATAATTATAACCTGAATGAGAAGACACGAGTGAGTGATCACCGTACAGCTAATGAAGCCAACTCGTACGAGTGATGGATGACTCGTACGGGAGAGTCAACAGCAGGGGTATATAAAGTCTTATGTTCTTCATTTTAGGTTAAGCCTCTCTCACACACAATCACTCAGATCTGGTTCACCTGATCCGATTCTCTCTCAACCCAAATCACTCCTGGTAGAATAATAGCTCTAGGCATTAATCTAATCACAATCCTTGTTGTGGTTTGACTAATTTAATCTCAAAAAGCTACCCATATTCACTTTGATTGGTTTGATTCACTAATTCCGCCTTTGTGTGAATTAAACCTGTTGATCTCGAAGTTCCTAGTCATGTTTCATCAGGGTTCCCCGTATTTAACGCTTTAAAGAAAACACGGCATAACTTACGGTCTCCCTAATGTGATATACCCCACCTATCAAAGGAAAGCCTTTTATAAACTAAGGCATTTCTGGAAAGTCTTTCAAATGTTTGACAAGTTAATTTCGCCATAACTAAATGTGCTGATGAATTCTGACCAACTCTAGACAAGATTTCCTCAATCATATCCTCTGGTAGGTCTTCTAAAATATTCGGTTGTCTACCCTTAACTTCCATTTTGTTTTTATACTGTAAAATAGACAAAAATTAGATTCGTAAAAGATAATTAACAAACAATACAAGCAATTTTTACATGGAACATAAAAGTACAAGCACACTACAATACATATAATACACAACATGATTACAACCCTCTAATCTGAATCACTGGTTTCTTCTTCTTCGTACTTGGTTTGTTTTCCTAATTTTCTAGGGATATATGGTGTTCCTCTAATATGAGCCGTCATTTTCCACAAAGGTTTAGAAAAACCTGGTGGCTTAGAGGTTCCCGGGTTATTGTTAAAATTTAAGAAGTACGAGTGTTTACGATATATATAAATTTCATCCGGGGTTGTAATCAGGTTTCTCTATTTTGATACCTTTTCCCTTATTGTTTTCTTTTACGTTTTCAAATTGGGTTGAGGTAATTTCTATAACATCATCGGAATCCTCATCGGGATCCGATTCATCGGAAAATTGGTAATCTTCCCAATATTTTGCTTCCTCGGCGGAAACACCATTGACCATTATTAACTTTGGTCCGTTGGTTGAGAATTTTCTTTTATTTAATCGTTTAACTGTAGGTATTAATATTTCTTTTTCCGGAACTTCTTCTTCTTCTGGTTCCTCTTCTTCCGGTTCCTCCTCTTCCGGTTCTTCCTCGGGATTTTGTGAATCTTCCCAAAATATATTCGACTCTTCATTATTATTAGGTGAGTCGATGGGATTTGTACTAGAAGTAGACATCTATCACACAATATCAAACACGTTAAGAGATTAATATATCACATAATATTTACATGTTAATAATATATAATTTCCAACAAAAAGTGTTAAACAATCGTTTTTAAAGAAAACACGGTCGAAGTCCAGACTCACTAATGCATCCTAACAAACTCGGTAAGACACACTAATGCAATTTTCTGGTTCACTAAGACCAACGCTGGGATACCAACTGAAATGTCCCGTTCATATTGATTATAAACGTTCCATATTAATTGATTTCGTTGCGAGGTTTCGACCTCTATATGAGACATTTTTCAAAGGCTGCATTCGATTTTAAAACAAACCATAACCTTTATTTTATCGATAAAGGTTTAAAAATATTACGATGATTATCAAATAATGATCATAAAAAATATAGCGTTTTCACACGACCATTATATAATGGTTTACAATAATATTACACAACAATATATGTCTTCGAATGCAGTTTTCAAATAATATTATACAAGGATGGACTCCATATCTTGTCCTTAATTTAGTATGCAACAGCGGAAGCTCTTAACAATTACCTGAGAATAAACATGCTTAAAACGTCAACAAAAATGTTGGTGAGTTATAGGTTTAACCTATATATTTATCAATCGTAATAATAGACCACAAGATTTCATATTTTCATTTTTCATAAACATCATCCCATACATAGAGATAAAAAACATTCATATGGTGAACACCTGGTAACCGACATTAACAAGATGCATATAAGAATATCCCCATCATTCCGGGACATCCATCGGACATGATATAACAACATCGAAGTACTAAAGCATCCGCTACAACGGATGGGGTTTATTGGGCCCAATAGATCTATCTTTAGGATTCGCGTCAATTAGTAGATCAGTTTACTAATTCTTAGGTTACCAAGCAAAAGGGGCATATTCGGCTTCGATCATTCACCCATATAATGTAGTTTCAATTACTTGTGTCTATTTCATAAAACATTTATAAAAATTGCGCATGTATTCTCAGCCCAAAAATATAAAGGGTAAAAAGGCAAATGAAACTCATTTCAATAAATCAAATCTTAACAAGTTTGATTGCTTAACATGTTGGAAACACTTAATCATGTAAATAACAATTTCATTTAATATATAAAAACTTGGAAAAGTTCGGGTCACTACACAAGCATCACAAACCCCACAAGCACCAACTGCACCACCCGCATCAACACCAACAGTACCATTACCACCACCAACAACATTCGCATCGCGAAACTCAACTTCACAATCTGTCCCACGAGCATCAACGTCATACGCCCCATAAATACTAAGGAATACCAACAACAACAAACGATGAAGTATTAATTCATAACTTCATCGAAGAAATATTCTACGGTGATTATGTAATATCTAAAGTTTTAGAGATTATTTATTCTAATCATAACCGTAAATCAAGATGAGTGGATGGATAGAGATGATACAATGGAGAATAGAAACCCTGAGAGGAATGGTGCGTGCGTTACAAAATAGACTTGTTATACAAGCAGCACCAGCAGTACCGACAACATCACCAGTACTAGCAACACCTACAACATCACAAGCTCCGCCAGTTCCATAATCACCGACATCATCACAAATCAACAACGAGCATATTGTATCAACGAGTTGTGAAGTATTAACTCATTCCCTCTGAAAAATTTATATGTATATTATATATATATATATATATATATATATATATATATATATATATATATATATATATATATATATATATATATATGAGTTTTTAAACCGCAATATATCTTTTCGTACTAAGCTATTACGTGTGAATGTTAAAGGGTAGATACTACTCGGTTAATTCATATTACTAATATGCTATGATGTACATCCTTTGTTAATGACTTAACAATCATTAATTATAATCTCTGCTTCAACTCAATAGATTCCATTTCATAATAAACCAAGTGTATTGTTCGAGTACGTGTTAGATTTCACACATTCATTTTCGATGTACTCTAAATTTTCTAGAAAATGTCATTCATATCTTGCTAAGATTACAAGAATTCTACGAACACCAACATCATTCACCGAGGAATTATCAATAAAAATGAATAATGAAGTATTGATTCATAATTTCATTTATGTTGAAGAGATAATCCGCGAAGTTTACGTAATTTCTAAAGTTTTATAGATTATTCATTTCTAGTTCCAGCCGAAAATCAAATGAGTTTAATTTAATATTAACTCATTAAATCTGTATTATATCTAAAGAAAATATACATATATTTTCATAAAGACAGTAATAAAATTCTCTGGTACAAAATATTACTTGTGAAACTTTTAACGGGTAGGTAATACCCGAGAGATATATAAATTCACAATTAATATGTTACATTCTTCGATTCTGATTCAGCAAATCATCAACTATACTCACTACTTTCACAACAATATACATTCTTTCATAAAATCCAGAATAACCATTTTTCATACAAATTTGATTACATATTCTAATTTTGACAAATCAGAATCCAAGTCAAGATTTAACAAAAGACATCACTCTTAGATCCCTATACCTTTCATAGCCATACTTTGAATTCAAAACTGTGCCAGAACATCACTTTTATTCATAACACCCAGAAAGGTATTAGAATCATTCCAGATTCACGACGATTTCATCATATGTATATTGACGATTATAATCTATGTTTAAACATTTCATGATTCTTGAAAACACCTCAATTAAGAAACAACTGAGAGGATGATTCAACCACACGTTACCTACGAAAAGAAAGACTTATGCATATAGTCATATATCTCAAAAACTCCCGGAACCTAGGTAGAATTTTAACTCGAATCTATGATCCATTGGCATTGTTATTACAGAAAAAATAACTTTGCAATCCCTCTTTAAAGTAGCCAATTTTGTCACACCTCCAGCAAATCAACTTTGACTTTCATTCGGATTAGCCTTATTATAACTTGGATATATACGTTGCCCTGTATGTCATTGTTACCGGAGAATCTTTTATATTCCACCATATTAATAATAAACGTACCAACGACATCATTACCCTTTGACCTAATCCTCTCTGAAAAGTCACTATATTTATTCATTGAAATCCTATCATGTATATCTTGTAACAATAATTGCCATACCAACTACCAGAAACCATCAATTATTATTTCAAATCTCGCAGCGTTTCTACATCAACAGTTATATGTATACATATAACATTTATCTCTTAGAATTATGATCTTCCATTATGAAATTCTGAAAAACACCCAGTCTACGAATCAATACTCTGGATATCGAAAAAGCCGAATGAAGCAGCAAAAATTGTAAACGACCTTAACAGCCAAAAGTTTGATGATAAAGAATAGTGCGTTGGCAAAGCTCAGAAAAGAGAAGGTTTGGAACTAGAAAACGGATTGAGCAAATCATGAAGGAGGCTGTGGACAAATCACAAAGACTAAACCTGCCTTCAAAGAATCTAAATGATTCAGTGTCTACTAAAGTCATTAACGAATACCTTGCTCCTGACTCTAAACCTTTGCGGACAAATCTTTTTCATCACCTTTCGATCTTAGAAATTCTAAGATATCATTGTATCTTTCTTTATAAATATCCACGATATTTTTGAAGATATTTTCGTAACTATTATTATCTGAAATTATTCATTTCTACACGCTATCTGTGTTATATCATAAAAGAAACTGTTTTAGTTTCTAAATTCTGAAGAAAAAAATCGAATTTAAAATATGAATGTTTTTGAAGTAGTGTTGGGGACTGAAGCATGAGTTAGTATAACATAATGACACTTGATCAACGTGATTATATTACAGTAAGTCATGCTGAGTTTCTAATGGAACATGATGATTCACAGACCATATCAATACGTATTGCAACGTAAAGGCATGGGAGAATTAAAAATACTATAACCCCAAGGTAATAGTAAAAGTAAATAAATTCCTCCGGTGGTAGATGAAAAAGAAGAATGAAAGATATGAAAGTTATGAGTATATCAAGAATCAGAACTGGATGGAGCATATTGACGAATGTTTTGGAAGTATGAATTAAGGAAGAAAGTATAGAAGATGAGAGATGTGGAAATAAGGAAACGAATGGGGGTGTTAATTTATAGCGAAATATCAGACATAACAATCAAGGCAGATTACGCACCTAATCGAAGAAAATTCTAATTTCCTTAATTACCGAAGAATCAAATCTTATTAAAATTACAAAGATTTTCTTTAATCCGAAAATCAACCGTGACGACGTCAAAAGTTAAGACGAATCTTTACTTTCCTCATTTCACTATTTTGCAATAGCTTCACTCATACACTTCACATAATCGAATCGTTTTATTCATATTACTCACTGATGATAAAACTCTAATTTTCAACTCGTATTCGTCATGAAAACATACATATTTTCAGCTATGACGATCTCAATCAAATTTCTGGACGAAATTTCTTTAACGGGTATGTACTGTAACGACCCGGATTTTTCTAACTACTTGGTTATACTTTTTACATGATTTAATTATTCCGACTTGATAAGCAATGAATTTTAATAAGTCTTGAACCTCCGGATAGAGTTTTACATAAGCTTTTGGTCACCCTTTTATTCCGACGATTCACGAACGTCATAACTTGATTTAATTGTTTAATTATTTAATTATTAACTTATGTTAAAATGTATTTACATATAATGTATTATGAGTGTAAATATATCCTTACAAGTATTGAATACACTTTATAATATACCAATACATATAAAGGATAGCTATACTAGTATTTTCGTTCAATTTCCTCAAGAATTCTACTCGCATTCATACGGTATTTTTAGCTGTATTATACACAGCTTCTAGAAGTATTTACTATTGATATATACCAATAGAAATCTGCAATTATTTGTGTAATATGTCATCCATGACCTAATCAATTTAATATGTCATCCATGACTTAATACATTTTAACTTATCTTAGATATTTTCACTAAAAACTAAATTTTCAAGCCTATAAATAAGCACCATTTCTAACTCATTTTTACATATTCATTTTCCAAATTTTACTTCCAATTTTCACACACACTTGCAAGAACTCTCTCAAGTTTTGTTCTGCTACTTCTTTCCAGTAACTTTACATTCTAAACTTGAGGTAAAAACTCTACTTCAACTCTTATTCAATTCATATGTCTAAAGCTATCTATATAAGAGTTTATAAACTAGAACATAGTTTAGTTAATTCTAAACTTGTTCGCAAACAAAGTTAATCCTTCTAACTTGACTTTTAAAAACAACTTAACACATGTTTTATATCTATATGATATACTAACTTAATGAGTTAAAACTTAGAAACACGAAGAACACCGTAAAACCGGACATACGCCGTCGTAGTAAAATCGGGGGCTGTTTTGGGTTGGATAATTAAAAACTATTATAATCTTTAATTTAAAAGTTGTTCTTCTGGGAAAATGATATTTCATATGAACATGATACTATATCCAAAAATCATGGTTAAACTGAAAATTGAAGTAAGTTTTTCAAAATGGTCATCAAGATGTCGTTCTTTTGACGGAAATGACTACCTCTTTCAAATATGGATTATAACTTGTAACTCCGACTATAAACCACCACTTTTTCAGTTTAGTTTCATAAATTACAGTTCGTTATGAAACCATAGCAGTTTGATTCACTCAAAACGGATTTATAACGAAGAAATTATGGGCAAAACAATATTGGTTAGAAATGGATAATTTGATTACGGGATTAATTCATTAGAATCTATACTAACCATATCCTAGCTAACTTTTCTTGTATCATATCATGGTTACACAATACGTAGGATAAATCAAAAGATACCACATACACAATACATGTAACTACAATAGCGGTATTGTGGGTCATGATTGAGTCTTATACAACACGTGTATACTATGAACTACTAATCGTAGACTACTAACTGTGGAATACTAACTGTGGACTACTAATTGTGGACTACTAACATTGGACTGCTAACTTAACAACTTAAACAATCACACGTGATTGAAAAATATGAACTTGCTATATTAATTTTGTTCACATGTATTATTATCTAAATAGTTATTATTGTTATAGGTTCGTGAATCCAGGGACGACGGCCATATTTTTAATAAGTTGAAAACTTATTATTAATATTTACTACCGTGAGTATATAGTCCCATTTTTAAACTCTAAAAATATTTTGGGATGAGAATACATTCATTTTATGTTTTACGCTATGGACACAAGTACTTAAAATATATTCTACGTTGAGTTGTACCACCTTGCATATCTTCCCTAATAGCTTGGTAACTAATATTTACATGTTGTAAGAACATGTAAGCGCGAATCCTATTGATAGATCTATCGGGTTTGACAACCCCAACCGGGCTAGTCGCTCTAGTATCATAAACGGTTGCATAGTACTTCGTTTTTACTACACTTGGTACAGTGTAGGGAGATTTCATAATAAAGGGAATATGTCATATTAATGGTTAAGTATGGTAACCGAAGTGCTCAACAACTTATAGAATATCTTTATTGAAATATTTATAACTATGAAATCTTGTGGTCTATATTTATATCGATGATAGCTTTAAACCTATATATCTCACCAACCTTTGTGTTGACTGTTTAAGCATATTTATTCTCAGGTCCTTAAGAAAGTCCTTCGCTGTTGCATTATCTAAGCAAGCTGTGCATGGAGTCTCATGCTTTTAAAGTGTTGCATTCAATAAAACCTTTGTCATTTATTATATTCGACTGTTATGTCACGTGTGTAGTATTTAAAAACCGAAGTATTATGGGGATTATTCCTTAAATAATCACCCAATTGTTTAAAACATGCATTATGTATAATAATGGTGTGCTTTTTATGAAACGAATGCAATATTTTCTAAAACGCATCATATAGAGGTCAAATACCTTGCTATGGGACCAATGAATAACGTACTACATTTATAATAATATGGACGGGTCGTTTCAACATGTATCGAGATCAAAGGGCTTAGTTGAAGAGATCGCGAAGAACTCAAGGGTATGTCTATGTACTCATGAGATAATCTATTAAAATTGGTCTATGATTATAATAGATTATTGTGGTGATTCGCGGTGATAACGAAGTCGGTGGTCGGATCGATAGTTTTTTGTTGTGAAAGAGATTTTTCAAAATTTCGGAATTCTAGCGCAGATGTGGTAGAAAATTCGTAGTGGTTTCGTTAATCGTTGGATCTCCATGATATTTTAACCGTAGGTTAAAGACTCATAGATCTGGCTGTGTACCAAATTTGAAAGTGACCGACGGTTGGATTGGGAGATACAATTTTCTGAATTTTCAGTAACTCGGTTTAGGGTTTAATTGCAGAGCTGTGGTCGAAAATTCATAGAGGGTTCGTTAACTGTCGGATCGTCTTGAAACTTTTTCTGTTGGTGGTAGATATGTAGGTCTAAAACATATCCAAGATTCGTAGCGATCGGTCTGTTTAATTTGGAGTTATATTTTTTCGAATTTTGCAACCGCCAGGAAAAACCCTTTTGTGGTTTGTTTGCGCAGCTATGCGAGAAACTTAGTTGTGGGTTCGTCTACTGTTTGATAGGCTTGATTTTTGGGTTGGTGATTCTACACACATAGATCTAGTTGTGGTAAAAATTCGAGGTTGATCGGAACGTTGAATTTTCAGATATGATATTTCGAATTTGGGCAGTTTCAGGGTTGAACTTTTTCGTGTTTGATGACACGAGTGCGAGACGGTTTTTTGTCTCGTGAAGCTTCGAGCCATACGACCAGTGTTTTTCAGGGATGTAGGTTTGTTATGGGAGCTCAGGAGGTTGTTTTTTTATCTCGGGTTAAAGCATTTGGATAGCGAATAAGATGCATCGAGTCGAAGTTGACAGTGGGAGTTATCGGTGGAAGTTGGTGCTTGCGTATTATGAAACTGGGTGACCAAGCATTCGGTCGGATATTCCAAGATGATTGGGATATTATGGAACTTGAGCTTTCTAGGATCGTTGAGGGAGTCGGGAACTCAGTTGAGTTTATTAATCGACGG
This sequence comes from Rutidosis leptorrhynchoides, assembly GCF_046630445.1. NCBI lineage: Eukaryota > Viridiplantae > Streptophyta > Magnoliopsida > Asterales > Asteraceae > Rutidosis > Rutidosis leptorrhynchoides. The sequence goes on along the minus strand of NC_092333.1, from coordinate 127,028,695 downwards.
AAGTTATCGAGCTAGTGGGAGTTAGTCAACTAGTAGAGTGGTGGAGATAATTATGCGACGTTGTTCTCCAAAGTTCTCAAGATTAGTGTGATGATTCCGGGTAACACTAGGGCTTCAAGTACTTGTCTTACTCTCCGATGGCAAAGAAATTTGCGACTGACTAGTGGTACGAATCAAGTTTCTTCTCGAGTACGGTTTTATTTCTTACACGTACAGTGGGAGCGTGCTGGATGAGAAGATGAGTTTGTGAAATTCATAGCTATGAGGAAGTCAGTGTACCAGCGAGAAAGCGGAAAGTTGAAAAGTTAGTAGATTTCGAGGTTGTGACTGTGTTCTCACTAGATCCTTGATGAAGAGTCTACGAGGGCGTCTGTTGGATTTTCTGATTGCTGAAAAGAAAAATCATAGATAGACGGTGAAATCCCGTACGAGGGTGATCATTGACATGTGTGTTCGGGATTGGACATGTCTAGAGTGATTGGTGAGGCGGTGTAGTCTCATGAAGAATTCTGTAAATGAAGAGTCGCATACTTCAATTGGTCTTCCAATGTAAGAAGATGATCTTCGTGTTAGAAGATGGTGGTGATAGAAACCGAGATGGCCCAAGCTAGTAACTAAGACATTGCATTTTCCTTCAGCGGTGTTTTTGGTGTCGAAAGACTTCACTTGCTCGTAGGATAACGAGTGAAGTGCGGCATGATTCGGGTGTCTCATCCGGCGGTATCAAAAGGAGTTGGTAATTGGCTAATCTGGAGTTATTGTGGGTTTTGTTTAACATAGTTGTTGGGTTGATGAAGATTAGGTGTTGTTTAACGTCTCTTCGAGTGGGAGATTGTTGGAGTGCGAATCGAGTTAAACAAAGAAACAACTTGTTGGACAAGTCAAGAATGATCTAGATTTAGTAGCTTGCTCCCTAAGTTATTTCCTTGTTTGTTTTTGCCTATAAATAGGACCCTATGTAACCCATAACTGTGTGCATGAAAATTATAGTGAAGAATCTCTGGTTTGCGCCCGTGGAGTAAACCCTTCTCCGTGTTTTGGAGTTAGAATATAACCACGTTAATTCTCATGTCGTTTACATTTATCGTTATGCTTTATTTTATCGTTTATCATTCGTGGGTTTGGTGATTGGTTTAAATCACCGATCTTGTTTGGGTCCATAATTCCTAACAGATGCTACCGCTACGAGCATTATTGTTGGTCTTTCGTGATCTCCCTCGTGTAATGATCTTGCCACACAACCTGATCGAACATAAATCAGCTCTAAGAGCAAAGTTAATGTTGAGTGCATGATGGAGTGTTTAAGAACATTTATAGCTTTGATCTGCGATCCGGTTTACCGTGAATAACCCTTATAGAGATGATGATCTACAAAAGGGTGATCAAAGCCACGTCCACCATTGATGGCAACTGCCGCAACAATGGCCACTAAAGGTGGTTGAATAGGGTTTATGTTCGAAAAACATACCTGTTATCGTAAGACTGTTTTCTTAATGCAATCGTATATTCGAGTAATACAAAAAAACGTCGTGTCGAGTGAAGGAGGTTAAGGTAGTATTTATAATGAAATCCTAACAATAGATTACCTCTTAATTCGCTTCTAGATCCTTCCCGAATAATAACCATAAATAACGAAATTATAGTTGGAAAAGGATCATACTTAATTATGGATAAGATTACGTCAGATTACTTTCGTGCACGTTAACCAATATTCGTATGCGCGCCTCTTAATCAGATGGTTTGGTTATGTTTAAGACGTGTGTGCTGCACGTGATACATACGAGCGCCATGCGCTTAGGTCATTACAACCGAACAAATTTTCCAAGGCCCACACATGCAATCGAGACTACCTAACATGCCTAAAAAATCATGCATTTCAGAGTGTTTAGCATGCAATCGGCGAACGTCACCTTCAGTAGGTTTCCTTGAATATTCACCCGAAAATAGATACAAAATAAATTTACAATAATTCTCTAAACATTCATATGAATTTTGTTAGCATGTATGTAAATATCCATCAAATGCATCGGGTGCATTTTCCGTATGCCAATTGACGTATGACCGATGTACATTTTTGATGATTGATAAGTATTAGAATCAATTCGACCGAACGTTGTTCAAAGATATTAAAATACTTAGGTAACAGTTAATCAACGTGATTTGTAATAGCATAACAAATACGGAGAAATAACGACCTTCTCGGTAGCGTCTCCTGAAATAATCTCCTGAAAAATTTGGATCTTCATAAAAGTAGTTGTGATGACCCGGAAAATTTCGACTTATTTAAACTAATTCTTTATATGATTTAATATTTTCGTCATGATAAGCAATGCATTTTGACAAGTTTTAAAACTTTTGTAAATGAGTTTTATATAACGGTTGACCACCTTGTTTGTCCGACGATTCACGAACGTCATAATTTGTGATAATTATATAATTGTGTATATATATATATATATATATATATATATATATATATATATATATACGGAAACATGCGAATAATATTTATATATGAAATGATAAAAATTTACTATTGAATAATGCAATTTTCAAATTAAAATTTTTACGTATTTAATCATTTTATTTTTATGATGTAATTTTTCTTAATTTATAAGAAAAATGCAATTAAATCAAAGATGTACAGGCTGTAAAACACAACGTGCAACAATGTAACTTAAATAGTTGAATCAAAATTAATTCATTTACTATTTATACAAATAGTAAATGAAACGAAATTAATTAATTTACTATTCACATGAAAACGACATGATAGAAATTATTAATTATAAGTTACATAACATACCCCCTAAAGTATTTAAGAGATACGATTTTTTTTTAATTTTAAAATTCCTTTTGATTCTAAATTGTTACGAATTATTATTATATTATTATTTTATTATGATTATTATATTATATTTATATTATATATCTTTGTCTAGTCAAAAACTAGAAAAACACATATTAAGCGTACAAAATTTATAAACGAACTTTTTTACAACTAATTTTATAAAGCTTAAGACCAAAAGATATATATATATATATATATATATATATATATATATATATATATATATATATATATATATATATATATATATATATATATATATATATATATATATATATATATTCAAATATAAAAAGTGGAATTTTTACTCATACTTTTACAAGTCAATTATTAGAAACAGAGCACGAAATATCGGTCCGTGAAAACTGTCGATATAAAATGACAAAGGTGGCTATTTTTAAATTCACACGTTTTAAATTTTTGATTTTTTTTTATTATATTGAATTATTGATTGAATTATTATTATTATTATCATATTATTATATTTTATTTCAATATTATTATATTAATATATTTGTTATATTATATTATTATATTATTATTTTATTAATCTATATATATATATATATATATATATATATATATATATATATATATATATATATATATATATATATATATATATATATATATATATATACGAATTAGTTCATTTGATCGATAAAAATTTACGCATACATACACATAACATATAGAATTAGATAGATAATACTCCGTATATTATTATTGTTATTAAGATTATTATTATTAGTAATATTAATATTATTATTATTATCAGTATTATTAGTATACATAAAATACTACGACGGAGGTATGCTCGGGTGATTTTCAAAACATGTTTCAAATGGGTTTTAGCTAAGGAAATTATGGGTATTGTTCGGGGATATTGTTCGTGAATCAAAGGCCAATCTTGCATTTATCATTTACGCTGCACCTATATACATTTTTCTACAATATTGAATCACAATATTAAACGGTGAGTTTATAGATCCCTTTTTAATTGCTTTGGCAATCTATATTTTTGGACTGAGAATACATGCACTTTATTTTAAACGCAATGGACACAAGTACATACTAAATTCTACACTGAGTTTGAACTGAAAATCCCTTAGCTTTGGTAACTAGTAACTGTCGGTTATAAAAACTGGTGGGCGCGAGTTGTATATGAATCCATAGGGCTTGACATCCCCGTTCGTTCCAGGTATAGAGACCCTAGCCTGAACTATAAAGCGAACGTATGCTATTTGAGTTTAGTACACATTGGTTTGCGTGTATTGTACATGTTGGTTGCATGTATGTTAAAACATGGGTACTTATTATATATACGTTAAGTTTAGTTACCAGGGTGCTCAATTTCGTAGAATATTTTGATAAACGTTTTGGATGAAATAACTGAAATCTTGTGATCCACCTTTATATACAGAGTATGCGCAATATTAAAACTTTGAACTCACCAACCTTTGTATTGACACTTTTAAGCATGTTTATTCTCAGGTTCCTAGAAGTCTTCCGTTGTTTGCTTATACGTTATACAAGCTATGTGCATGGAGTCATACATGCTTTATTTAAGAAAACTTTGCATTCACAAAATCATCACCATGTATCTTATTTTGACTGCATTGTCAACGGACGTATTATTTTAAACTATTATTTACGGTGATTGTCTATATGTAGAAATCATCATATGTCAAAAACCTTGGAATTAGATATTCATTTATGGTGTGCCTTTTCAAAAGAATGCAATGTTTACAAAACGTATCATGTAGAGGTCAAAACTTCACTATGAAATCAATGAATAACGTACCGTGTCAATAGCGATTTTGACGGGTCGTTACAGTAGTCGTTGAACAAACGATTTCAGGTAGCTATCCGATCTCTATTTAACCGACGTCTTCTAATAATTCTCTGAGAATTTCCAGCTTCCTCATCATTATTTAACATATCGAGCGAGTCAAGTGCATTAAGCGCATTGTAACCGCCTTCAATTAACTTTAGATCGGGATCCGACTGTTGACTTTCGTTATCGCCATTGAAATTTTGAGAATTATCCATTTTTGTGTTTTAAGAGTGCCAAAATGAGAAAATAGTAGTTTGAGTGTGTAAAATGGTTATGAGTATATGGGTATTTATAATGTAAAATTAATTGGTTTAAAAAAAATCACAACGACTATAAACGGCTACATATATATCATACTTACAATGTATTATATTATTATAATTATTAATTCAATTTATTGTGAATAAATCCAAAAAACGGAAATAAGGATCGTGGGTCCCATCAAAAATCGTTAGCGTACCGTTGCAGGCACCATAGACGAAGCATGTTGCGGGTTATTGCCTATGGTTGTCAGAGAGAGTAGATGGGTGGCGATGTGTGGTGGCTTCTTTAACAGACGATAGTGACTGGCCTAATTAATATGCTAATTGTTATTTTACATAAATAAAGTCACAACATCACTAATCATTTATAACTCTTAAATTCTTAGCTAACATGAAAAAACTTGTACGTATTTGAGTTTATACTAGTGAAATGACTTGTGGAATCACGAGTTATTTAAACGAAACTGTTTAATGATATGTTTTAGGTATCAAATGAACATAAATGCTAAAGTCATTTAGTTTAATGACCCGTGGAACCACAGATTCCGACTAAGAAACTTGTCGTTGTTTTTACAAACATATTGATATACTTAACTTGGTCAGAATACCACTTTCTTCCAATTTTCATCACAATTATTATTTTTCTTGTCATAAAATTATCATATTAAAAAAAAAACTAAAATACAATTAATATATGAAGGTTATATAATATGTTTCAAAGTTTCTACATGTGTTCATGGGGTATTTTGTAAAAGATTGTACAATTTATTTTAAAGTTGTACATAATATTTCAAATATTGTACGTATGGTCATGAGGGTGTTTTACCGTAAGGTTATACATAATGATTAAAATATCGTACATACCTCAACTTAAACGTTGTTCTTAGAGCTATATTAAACATAATTTACGCAATTGTTAATCTATTAGTGTATTGTTTATGGCAATGTGTCCTCAATCTAACAACATTTTACACATCAATATTCAACAACTAAATCCAACATGCTTTGCAACAAAGGATTAAGTAGCTAGGGATTATGTTATATATTAATATTAATTTAATATATTATATATTACTCCGTATATATAAATTAGCTTGTAGGATGTCCACAAATATAATTTAGTTTAGTGGATATTAGGTGATAAGAATCCATTTCAATCATGGTGGTATAATGACAAATTGCTTATTAACATAATCATAAGGGGAAAAAAGAGACTCGACCTAATTTATAGTTAAAAAAGAATTTCTAAAACATGTTTTTTAAATTATCAATTTTTAGGTACAATTTTAAATGTTTAAATGAGTGATTAGTGGCTCATTAATAAAGACAATATAGTGCTCGTGCAATGCAAGAGTGACAACTATTTAATCTATTTTGCTTAAAGTACGTCTTTAATATAGTATACTACGTACTAGCTAGCATATTAACCACGAATATTTCATGTTTCATATTTCAAATCATTTTTCTACACACTTTTTTGAATAAAGTTACCTAACTATATTTGAAAATGAATTGATTACCCATAAAAATAAAGAATTTTTTTTTTTAGTTCCGTGATTTCAAAATTACTAGCTCAAGGCACCTCATGAAAATTTGTTTAAAATAATGTCAAATGATTTACAAATAAAAGTATAAAACTTATACTACAGAAGTACGGAGTATATACATTTTAGAGTCAATTATTACCATATTATCTAATAGACAAAACTTATGAATAATAACTAGGGTCATTTTTGACTTTTTACTTTGTATCTAAATTTCATTCTACCAACAAAGCCCTCCACACTTTTTTGAAAAAATCAAATCGACACCCCAAACAGGGGGGTAAAGTGTCAAATAACCATTTTCATAAAAAAATCTTAAATAAATTCCACTCAAATATTCAACGGATCATATCTTCTCGCACACAATGAGTTAAATTTTCCGACACTATCGTTAAACTCGAAATAATTTTAGGAACACAATGTCACTAGCTATACGCAAAACAGACGCTTTTTAAAAAACGCTAAATATTTGGGGTACTTTTCATACACGTTGATTTTGCGTTAAATTTTTAAAAGTCGACAATTCCATAGCGAAACGCGGAGACGCACATATATTGTTAATTTAAAATAACATTTAAATCTTTCACGGGTTATACCTTTTAGTTCGACTCGAGTTGCGCTTCAACGACATCATCGTTAGCCACAAAATAATTTTACAAACTAAACGCAATAAAATACATTGAAAACCGAACCCCCGGCGTGAATCGAGGGTTTGAAAACTAGTTTACATCATTTGATGAAATTCGGAGTTTATTGAGTTTATTATATAACCAGATTTTAGAGCCCTTGAGTTGAACGACGTGTAAATTAATCGTGAAAAAATAATTACGGAGTATTTTTCAAACAATAATTCTTTTGAGTTTAAGAGTCCGTGATGTTGACAAATTTAAAAAAAAATTAAGTTTAAGAGTCCGTCGTATTAACACATTTTAAAAATTATTTTGGGTGGTATTAGTAACTTAACGTCTACAATTTTCTATTAATATATTTTTAATTATATACAAATTATATACTACGTAATATTTAAAGAAAATATGAGTCCACTGAAAATTTGTCATGGAACATGTCACTTGAAAATACGTTAGTAAAGTCTAAGTTATATTTGTTTTATGTTATCATTATATAATAACTCTTGTATAATATATATATATATATATATATATATATATATATATATATATATATATCATTATATTATATTTTGTATTAAATATTAATATTAATATTAAATACAGATAATTAAACGATATCTACCATAGAACTAGTTATCAAAGTTAAATATAAGATATTATATTAATTAAAACTTCCATTTATCTGCATAGCTCTAACTAGTTTACGAACCCTTCTTCGCGCCGGGGGTTCGGTTTTCAATGTATTTTAGTGCGTTTAGTTTGTAAAATTATTTCGTGGCTAACGATGATGTCGTTGAAGCGCAACTCGAGTCGAACTAAAAGGTAAAATTCGTGAAAGATTTAAATGTTATTTTAAATTAACAATATATGTGCATCTACGCTTTTCGCTATGGAATTGTCGACTTTTAAAAATTTAACGCAAAACAATGTGTATGAAAAGTACCTCAAATATTTAGCGTTTTTTAAAAATAGTCCATTTTGCGTATAGTTAGTGACATTGTGTTCCTAAAATTATTTCGAGTTTATCGATGGTGTCGGAAAAATTTAACTCGTTGCGAGCGAGAAGATATGATCCGTTGAATATTTGGGTGGAGTTTAGTTAATTTTTTTTTTATGAAAATGGTTATTTGACACTTTATCCCCTGTTTGGGGGGCCGGTTTTAATTTTTGAACAAAGTTTGGGGTTTTTTTGACAAAAGGGAAAAAAGGTGAAAACAAAAAAAAAAATTAAAAAATGTGAAAGGACGAAATATATTATATAATATTATTATAGTTAAATTATTTCGAGTTTAACGATGGTGTCGGAAAAATTTAACTCGTTGCGAGCGAGAATATATGACCCGTTGAATATTTGGGTGAAGTTTAGTTAAGATTTTTTTATGAAAATGATTATTTGACACTTTACCCCCTGTTTGGAGGGCCGGTTTTAATTTTTGAACAAAGTTTGATGGTTTTTTGGAAAAAGGGGAAAAAAGGTGAAAACAAAAAAAAATAAAAAATAAAAATGTGAAAGGACGAAATATATTATATAATATTATTATAATTATAATAACGGGGATACGAGTAGGGTCGGGTCGGGGTAAGGGGGTAGGGTTGGGGGTGTTTTGTATTTTCTCGAGGGTGTTGGGTTTTTTAGTAAAATTTGAGAGGAGGCCGATTCGTACGGTAGATAAAGTTTAGAGTTCTTAGGGTGAGATTGAGATAGTTCAAATAGTACTATTCATTTGAACTATCTCAATTACATATATAGTATAGTATAATAAAATAATAATAATGACTCCAATAAAAAGCATTGAATCATGAGACTCGGATGCAACAATTGTTGGAGAAGATTCATAGAAAAATAATTAATACCACTACATACTAAAACACATGATACTTAGGCCTCTTGCAATGACCCGCCACACACAATCGCCAAAAGAGGTGGCGATCCACCAGGTGCTGGCGTCCATCAGTAGCAACTCGCCACATCAATCGTTAGTGAGCCCTGCAACGATCATTGTGAAAGAAAAGATGGTCCACACTTGCTGATTTGTGTATTTTTTTTATTTTGTTTTATACCCATAAATTGAGAAAATATGTATCTCATATTTTTTTTTCTTTTTTCTTTCTTTTGATTCGATGGATGAATGGATTGATTCTGTTTAAGAATATTGATATTCTTCTTGTTTTAATTTTAAAGTCAACAACATGCTACTGCAAATATACTCGTAGATGAAGAAGATAAAGTGAGATATTTTCTAAAATATTTCAATATTGTACCCTGAAATATGAGAGTGTTTACAAAATACATTAATAAGTTATTGTAATTACATTTTACCCCTAAATTTGTATGAGTTATTTATTGTTTATGATTTTTAATTTTAATTTACTTAAATGATGTATTAAATATAATTATATGTTATTATGTTACTCCGTATTATGTATTAAGTATTTTTAATAATGTAATGTTTTTATTTTATTTAATAAAATGTTATTTGTATTTATTTATGGTATTTAAATATTTATTTTAAATTGGTTAAAGTTTAAAATGGAGTGTATGATAGTGAGTGTTTAGTGAAAGGAATGTGAAAGAAATGTTAAAGTGTTTGTGCTGATGTGGCGCTGATGTGGCAGAGAAAATGAATGTGAAACACTTGAACCATAACAAGTGTAACAACCCGAATTTTTCCGTTACTATCGTTACTTGTCCGTTAAATATTTAACGGTGATTACTTAGAATCTTATGTGTTTAACAGAATTAAATGCATATTTGATCCTAGTGGATTACTTAAATTAATATGTTATATTAATTGATAAACTTGTTTCGGATAACGAAATACCTAGAAAACGACACGATTAAGTTAATCGCCTAGAAAGCTTTTCAGTTTACGGAACTCAGAAAAACGATAAAATAATTATTTCTAATAATTATTGACTTTATGAAAAACTTATTTAATTTATTATTTATTTAGTAAATTAAACTCGGTGAATTCGTTTCAACGACTAGTTAACGTTCCGGAGACCCGGTATGGTTAACGGTACTCGAAACGGACCGCGCGCATACAAGAAAATAATGAAACGAATTGTATTTCACTTTTAATAATTATTTTATGTAATTATTATGTTTTAAGAATACTTTTAATTTATTAGAAGTTTTATAAATTTAAAATGCGTAGAATTCGTTAAAACGCTCGGTTAACGTTCCGGTAACGTTTTCGATTAACAACACATAGAACCAAACCATAAGACTTACTATAGCAATAAAATTTGATCCTAAGGGCATTCTTATGTCATCCTAATTCATAATTATTACTTGTAATAATTAATTCATCTTTGTGCTATTTTAAGTACACCGTTCGCAATTATAATCGTTATTGAAATGTCCCGTTCATATTGATTATAAACGTTCCATATTAATTGTTTTCGTTACGAGGTTTTGACCTCTATATGAGACGTTTTTCAAAGACTGCATTCATTTTTAAAACAACCATAACCTTTATTTTATCAATAAAGGTTTCAAAAGCATTACGTAGATTATCAAATAATGATAATCTAAAATATACTGTTTACACACGACCATTACATAATGGTTTACAATAGAAATATATTACATCGATATATGTTTCTTGAATGCAGTTTTTACATAATATCATACAAACATGGACTCCAAATCTTGTCCTTATTTTAGTATGCAACAGCGGAAGCTCTTAATATTCACCTGAGAATAAACATGCTTTAAACGTCAACAAAAATGTTGGTGAGTTATAGGTTTAACCTATATATATCAAATCGTAACAATAGACCACAAGATTTCATATTTCAATATACATCCCATATATAGAGATAAAAATCATTCATATGGTGAACACCTGGTAACCGACATTAACAAGATGCATATATAAGAATATCCCCATCATTCCGGGACACACTTCGGATATGATATAAATTTCGAAGTACTAAAGCATCCGGTACTTTGGATGGGGTTTGTTAGGCCCAATAGATCTATCTTTAGGATTCGCGTCAATTAGGGTGTCTATTCCCTAATTCTTAGATTACCAGACTTAATAAAAAGGGGTATATTCAATTTCGATAATTCAACCATAGAATGTAGTTTCACGTACTTGTGTCTATTTTGTAAATCATTTATAAAACCTGCATGTATTCTCATCCCAAAAATATTAGATTTTAAAAGTGAGACTATAACTCACTTTCACAGATTTTTACTTCGTCGGGAAGTAAGACTTGGCCACTGGTCGATTCACGAACCTATAACAAATATGTACATATATATCAAAGTATATTCAAAATATATTTACAACACTTTTAATACATTTTGATGTTTTAAGTTTATTAAGTCAGCTGTCCTCGTTAGTAACCTACAACTAGTTGTCCAACGTTAGATGTACAGAAAAAATTGATATATATTATCTTGAATCAATCCACGACCCAGTGTATACACATCTCAGGCTAGATCACAACTCAAAGTATATATATTTTTGGAATCAACCTCAACCCTGTATAGCTAACTCCCACATTACTGCATATAGAGTGTCTATGGTTGTTCCAAATAATATATACACATGGGTCGATATGATATGTCAAAACATTTACATACGTGTCTATGGTATCCCAAGATTACATAATATATTAGAATACATGTATAATACAATATAAGTTAGCTAGGATATGATTAATATAGATTTGTTACCAATTTTCACATTGCTACAACAAGAAAAATTATCCAATCTTGTTTTACCCATAACTTCTTCATTTTAAATCCGTTTTGAGTGAATCAAATTGCTATGATTTCATATTGAACTCTATTTTATGAATCTAAATAGAAAAAGTATAGGTTAATAGTCAGAAATATAAGTTACAAGTCGTTTTTGTAAAGGTAGTCATTTTCAGTCGAAAGAACGACGTCTAGATGACCATTTTAGAAAACATACTTCCACTTTGAGTTTAACCATGATTTTTGGATATAGTTTCATGTTCATAAGAAAAATTATTTTCCCATAAGAACAACTTTTAAATCAAAGTTTATCATAGTTTTTAATTAACTAACCCAAAACAGCCCGCGGTGTTACTACGACGGCGTATGTCCGGTTTTACAGTGTTCTTCGTGTTTCCAGGTTTTAAATCATTAAGTTAGCATATCATATAGATATAGAACATGTGTTTAGTTGATTTAAAAGTCAAGTTAGAAGGATTAACTTTTGTTTGCGAACAAGTTTAGAATTAACTAAACTATGTTCTAGTGATTACAAGTTTAAACATTCGAATAAGATAGCTTTATATGTATGAATCGAATGATGTTATGAACATCATTACTACCTCAAGTTTTCTGGATAAATCTACAAGAAATGAGAAAAATAGATCTAGATTCAAAGGATCCTTGGATGGCCTGAAAGTTCTTGAAGCAGAATCATGACACGAAAACAAGTTCAAGTAAGATTTCCACTCGAAATAAGATTGTTATAGTTATAGAAATTGAATCAAAGTTTGAATGTGAGTATTACGTTGTATTAGAAAGATATCTTACTGTAAATAATAAAGATTTCTTGAGGTTGGATGATCACTCTACAAGATTGGAAGTAAGCTAGCAAACTTGGAAGTATTCTTGATTTTATGAAACTAGAACTTGTAGAATTTATGAAGAACACTTAGAACTTGAAGATAGAACTTGAGAGAGATTAATTAGATGAAGAAAATTGAAGAATGAAAGTGGTTGTAGGTGTTTTTGATCGTTGGTATATGGATTAGATATAAAGGATGTGTAATTTTGTTTACATGTAAATAAGTCATGAATGATTACTCATATTTTTGTAATTTTATGAGATATTTCATGCTAGTTGCCAAATGATGGTTCCCACATGTGTTAGGTGACTCACATGGGCTGCTAAGAGCTGATCATCAGAGTGTATATACCAATAGTACATACATCTAAAAGCTGTGTATTGTACGAGTACGAATACGGGTGCATACGAGTAGAATTGTTGATGAAACTGAACTAGGATGTAATTGTAAGCATTTTTGTTAAGTAGAAGTATTTTGATAAGTATCTTGAAGTCTTTCAAAAGTGTATGAATACATATTAAAACACTACATGTATATACATTTTAACTGAGTCGTTAAGTCATCGTTAGTCGTTACATATAAGTGTTGTTTTGAAACCCTTAGGTTAACGATCTTGTTAAATGTTGTTAACCCATTATTTATTAAATCAAATGAGATGTTAAATTATTACATTATCATGATATCATGATGTATTAATATATCTTAATATGATATATATACATTAAATGTCGTTACAACGATAATCGTTACATATATGTCTCGTTTCAAAATCATTAAGTTAGTAGTCTTGTTTTTACATATGTAGTTCATTGTTAATATACTTAATGATATGTTTACTTATCATAATATCATGTTAACTATATATATATATATATATATATATATATATATATATATATATATATATATATATATATATATATATATATATATATATATATATATATATATCCATATATATGTCATCATATAGTTTTTACAAGTTTTAACGTTCGTGAATCGCCGATCAACTTGGGTGGTCAATTGTCTATATGAAACCTATTTCAATTAATCAAGTCTTAACAAGTTTGATTGCTTAACATGTTGGAAACATTTAATCATGTAAATATCAATTTTATTTAATATATAAAAACATGGAAAAGTTCGGGTCACTACAGTTATCACGTACCGTAAGAGTCACCGAAACTCGCAGGGTTACATGTAATCTTTTAGTGGCCAAAATATGAGAAACTAAACTTCCGGGAACCCCTTTTTGGCTCCTAAAATTCGTGGCCCTAGTGGAGGGGTGTTAGGGGCATATTCTTGGAAACTTAAATTAATTAGGTATGATATAATCCCTAACCCATAAAAAGATATACCATATATTTTCTCCCTCTGCTCTCCTTGGCGATCGTATGCAGCCCTAAAACCATCACCATCGCCATCTTCATCATCATTTAGCTCTCTCATCTCTTGCCCGATCGGAAAATAAATCGTATATCCTTCATCTACGCGAGAAGGGCTATCTAATACAACTTGCAATTGTTTGATTTAGGTAAAATCATAAACCCTAATTATTTTAGATCTGATTTTAGTTCAATTACATAGTGTAATCAAGTCTAGTGCTCAATTAATGATGTCTTTTGTTATCATTTATCGTTTAATTGCTCGATTGACGTTGTTTGCATGAAAAATGAATTTGTATTTTAATGATCTGATAAAATTGACTTATGAAATAATCTTGGATGATTATTTAGATGGATATAGATCGAAAAACTATTGAGTTTGGACTTTGATTTTGCATGATTTCGTTATCGTATGATCAAGATATGCTTAATCGAAGTGTTCGTTAGGGTTTGAATGATATACGAATTTTATGAGTTGCATGCTTTGTGTTTTAGCTTATATAAAGTGTAATAATATATTCCTTGTGAAAATTTATGCAATTTAGACTTAGGATTTGCGTCAAAAGGTTATGTAATGCTTCCGTTATGTCAAAACGAAGATTTGGTTTTTAAAGTGAGCTGAATCGTTTTTCAAAGTTACATAAAAATTGCTAGAGTGAACTAGGTGTTGATTTAGAATTTTATATTCTGGAATATGTTAGTTTAAGTGTTACTTGACATGTTTCATTTGTATGCGAACTTGCTAAAATGTGATTTGACATGATATATATGCTCGTCTACTTGGTGTGTCCTGTTGATGATTAAAAACTGATGAGTCTGTAAAGATTTGCAAAACTCTACGAATTGGCTAAAGCAATTTTTCTGATTATTTTATCACTAAAACTTTGAGATGTTTTGAGATTACTTCAATTGGCCGTTTTTCAATATCTATTTTATATATTTTATGAAAAATGTTTAAAAACTGACGCGCGGGCAGAAATTTCTGTAATGAACTATGAATAGACCCTTTCTGATATTGGACTTTTATTTATCGTATGAGGCTTTGGCCGGACTTTTTGGAATCGATTTTAAGTGTAGTTATGATATGGAGTTGTTCATGATTTAATGATTTAATGATTTATGTGCTATGAGCTATAGTTGGATCTTTCTACGACGTACGAATTTCTAAGGTATGCTTTAAGGTGCAAAAGTGCAATATTCTTAATTATGACTTGTAAAGTGATACTTGACCTAGGTTTGACTTATTGATCATGTTTGTATGACCTAATGAGATGTTTAACTTTAGTTGACCACTTTGACCGAGTTGACTTTAGGGTTGACTTTGGTTGACTATTGTTGACTTACTTGGATTAGTTGACTTTTACTTGTTCGTTGAGTCTGTCTGAGCACTAGGACTTTGCATACACTATGGGTTGACATGGTTTGACCTATATGTGTATACTTAAGATGACTTACATGGTTAGGTTGCGTTGTTCGGTCGAGATTGTTCGACTACAGTACGGTTTGCTAAGATATTCAAGTGCTTTTGCTAAGGTGAGTCTACAGTCCCATTTTCACTACTATTTTTGGGATGAGATACATGCTACTTTCGAAAATGTTTCTTAAACTATTTTTCAAATGTTTTACGCACTAGGCACGAGTAACTTACCAAGAATATACATATGAGTTCAGATCAAAAATTCCTTAGCTTGATTATATTAGTTACTTTGTAAGCCCGACTTATAGGGACAGTACCGTTAGGTTTGACAAACCTCACTGCAACATAAACAGGTGCTTATTTAGTTGTTACTCGTAAACTCGATCGGTGTATCACCATGATAGGGTAAACTGAAGACGTGGTGTGACGATCGCTCCAAATTCATATGGACAAACACGTCATTCATCGATTTCATTGCGAGGTATTTTACCTCTATATGATACGTTTTGTAAACATTGCATTCTTTTGAAAAGGCACACCATAAATGAATATTTAAATCAAAGGTTTTCGACATCTGATGATTTTTACATATAGACAATCACCGTAAATAATAGTTTACAATAGTACTTCCGTTGACAATGCAGTCAAAATAATATACATGGTGATGATTTGATGAATGCAACGTTTCCTTGAAAAATATGCCATGTAAGACTCCATGCACATAGCTTGTCTAACATATAAGCAAACAGTGGAAGACTTCTAGGGAACCTGAGAATAAACATGCTAACAAGTGTCAACACAAAGGTTGGTGAGTTCATAGTTTTAATGTTGCGCATAATCCGTATATAAAGGTGGATCACAAGATTTCAGTTGTTTCATCCAGAAACGTTTATCAAATTATTCTACAAGATTGAGCACCCTGGTAACTAAGCTTTAACGTTATAATAAGTACCCATGTTTTAACATACATGCAACCAACATGTACAATACACGCAATCCAATGTGTACTAAACTCAAATAGCATACGTCTGTTTTATAGTTCAGGCTAGGGTTTCTATACTTGGAACAGACGGGGATGTCAAGCCCTATGGATCCATATACAACTACTCGCGCTCACCAGTTCTTATAACCGGCAGTTACTAGTTACCAAAGCTAAGGGATTTTCGGTTTAAACTCAGTGTAGAATTTAGTATGTACTTGTGTCCATTGCGTTTAAATAAAGTGCATGTATTCTCAGCCCAAAAATATAGATTACAAAAGCAATTAAAAAGAGATCTATAAACTTACCTTAGCAGCACATAAGGTCATTCACCGAAATGTGACCGAAACTCGGAATGCAAAATAACCGTAGATCTCAACCTAGAGAACATATGTTGGTCAATACATGTCTAACAAGCTAGGTCTGATCATAGTGTATCACAATCCTAATGCTCGAGACCGACATGCAAAAGTTAACAAAAGTCATCTCAAAAGTTAACCTGACTCAATATGATCTTTAAATCTATACATGTTTATTATATTAACATAGTATAAGTCTTGATAGTTGAACGAATTATAGTTTATCAAACTCAAAACATTATTTATTTCAGGAGTTATATTATATTTGAATGATCATGGAAATTGAATATATTTTAACATTTCATATAGTTTCCCAATACTTGTAAAATCATATTATAGTGTTTATAAAGCTTTAAAACATGATAAGACAGTCAACTTTGACAATTGATCAACAAAACAAAATGTGCTTTATATAGAAATTCATTTACTCGATTAGTAATATCTAAAAATCCAATTTATCAATTTCATAGACAAGTTGTTTAAATATTAATTTACAGTTTCAAACACAATTTCAATTAGCGTTAACCATAATTCAGTTGACCATATCTTTTAATCCGTTCCTCGAAAACACACGATTTCTAAATGAAAAGTTATTAATTTTTCGATAGCTTTCCAATGACATGCATATCATATACCTTTTATCAATAACATATGTATCAAATTCGTGATTCATCATAAACTATCTAATGACAAAATTAAAGCATACAAGCATGCATAAACATATATACTCGAGCACTAGACATGGATACACTATTAATATGTAAAAGATAATATATATGCTTACGTATCAATATTGTGATTCAATATTGCAGAAAAGTACGTAGACGCAACGGAGATGATAAACACTTGGTTTGACTTGCGAACAATACCCATGAACATTACCCATAACCTCCATAGCTATAACCCATAGTTTTCTTAGCTCTATCCCGCTTGAAAAGCTCGTTTGAAAATAATTCGCTCATGACCTCGTCGTAGTATTTTATGTATAATAATACTAATAATAATACTCCTAACTATAAGATTAATAATAATATTAATCTTAATAATAATAATAATAATAATAATAATAATAATAATAATAATAATAATAATAATAATAATAATAATAATAATAATAATAATAATAATAATAATAATATAAATAATAATATAAATAATAAATATAAAATATAATACTGAGTAATGTAGATATTGATATGTGTGTGAGAACCAAACAGAATTCGATCGCGTTTTATAGACATTTCCTGAATCTGATGCCCATGTGATCGCATGGGCTTCCAGTGCAAATGCCATGCGATCGCATGGCCTGCCTGGACAGCTCATCTTCGTTTGTTTTCTTGCTTGTCGATATATTATTATATATATAATATATAATATATATATATATAATTTATATTAATTATATATATTATATTATATTCATGCGCATAGTTGACTTGTAATTTTAGGTCCGATAACTTTTACTTTGACGCTCGACTTATGTCTCGGTTTCGGTTTTTCGAACGTCCTTTCGTATGCTAAGAAAACTTGTATTTTACGTCTCGCGACACGTACCGTTATTAATAAATAGACTTAAATTGCCAATAAACTATATCACTCGAAATGTAACTTGAACATTTGAGTGTTTTGGTCATTTGTTTCAATAAATCAACGCCTCGTTATTTATCAAAGTATATTTAATAATATTTGTTTAAATCAAAACGTTTTATGACTAAGTTAATATATATATATATATATATATATAAGAATATTAAATTTATACATAATATATATGTTTGAAATATTTATCTAATAATATAATATTTAGCTTTTCAAACTAATTATATTTCAAAGATTATTATATATAATCGTTTAAATAATAGAATTTACTATGTCGTATCACGTTTACATTTTTGAAACTATATATATATATATATATATATAAAGCTTTACTTAAATTCTTCTAATTCTATATAATCAATTTACCTTTATAAATAACAGATTACAATAACTCAGTTTTTGAAATCGTTCTCATACGATTGAAAAATAGATCAGTCGAATATTATGAAATCCAGTTATCCACTGCCTTTTGTCTAACCTTCATCAATTGACACATTTGTTCTTACTTGTAAATCACTTTATCAATTATTCCAAATATCGTTAAAAGAAGAGGTTTTGTAATTCAAAGTGGACCTCTCAACAGAGACCCGTAATCATAACATAACGTATCTTGATAATTCAATCATTTGATATTATCTTTTAATTCCGTTGACAAATACGTTCATGTAAAGTATTATACATTTAATACTTTGTTAACGTTTTCCAATTAAGATAACTATATATAATATATACATATCTATAGACATAAATGTTCGTGAATCATCGAGCACAACCAAAAGTATTTGATTCTATGAACACAGTTCAAAGTTTTTGAGATTTCAACATTACAGACTTTGCTTATCGTGTCGGAAACATGTAAAGATTAAGTTTAAATTTGGTTGGAAATTTTCGGTTGTCACAGTACCTACCCGTTAAAGAAATTTCATCCCTGAAATTTGATCGAGGTCGTCATGGATAACAATACGAATGTTTTCATGACGAATATGAGTTGATAAACAGAGTTTCATCATTATTGACTAATATAGATAAAACGATTCGATTATGTGAAGCGTACGAGTGAAGCTGTCACCAAAGGTTGAGATAGAGGTTTAACTTTTGACGTATTTACGATGGATTTCTGGATTTCAAGGAATTTAAAGATAATCCTTGAAATCTATAAAAGATTTGATTCTCCGGTAATCAAGGAAATTATTATCCTCTTTGATTAAATGCGGTAATCTGCTTCGATTGCTATGTCTGATATTTCGCTATAAATTGGCCTCTTCCGTTTCATTTATTTTCACCACTCCTATAATCTTTTTCCTTATTTCATACATCTAGATAGATTGTAAAAATGCTAAATCCAGTCCTGAATCTTGATATTTTTCTGGCTATAGTATCCTTCATTCTTCTTTTTCATCTACCACCAGAGGAAGTTATTTTCTTCTACTATTACCTTGGGGTTATAATGTTTTTAATTCTCCCGTGTCTTTACATTGCAATACGTATTGATATACACGGTCTGTAATTTATGTGTTGTTGTCAAGCTTTATATTTTCCCTTATATTTAGGAGCTCCATGCTTTTGTTTCTTCTTCCCGACTTTAAGTCAAGCGAATAATGGTCCAGAATTCGTAGGTATGGAGTTTCGAATGATCATAATATACAAAGTAGAATGGAAAGGTAATAGCATGATTTGATTTGTCAAATTACCATATGATGTTAAAGCGAGGTGTATATAAAATAGCTTATATTTTTACAGGAAAATACTATTAAATACGATACATTTTTACACAAGATATTTATTTATTTAGAGAATGGATATACTTAAACCTTGCTACAACACTTATAGGCAGTGTACCTAATCGTAAAGTAGTGTAGTTTTTAGTAAGTCCGGTTCGTTCCACAGGGAATCTTTTTAAACAAAGCTTAACGCTATATTAGTTTACTTTTATAAAAATACAAATATATATATATATATATATATATATATATATATATATATATATATATATATAAGTAATATTATTATTATAAACGGGGGTTTTTACCGTTTAATGACCGGTTTGTCGATTTTAAAACTTTAGTCGCAGTTAAAACCAAATGTAAAATATTAAAAATAAATACAAGACTTAAATTAAAGCATAAAGTAAATAACGATAATGAAATTGCGAATAATAAAAGTGCGATAAAATAAACTTGCGATAATTAAAAAGTACGATAATTAAAAGTGCAATTAAATACAATAACAATAAAAATGCGATAATTAGAAGTGCAATTAAATATAAAATAAAGGAAATTAAATATGAAATAAAAGAATTATGCTTATTTAAACTTCCGTAATCATGATGTTTGACGTGTTGATTTTAGTTTTATGCCCATGGGTTAATTGTCCTTTGTCCTGGATTATTTAATATGTCCATACGGATTTGTCCATAATAGTCCATCAGTCATAAATATAAAGAGCGAAAGCCTTCGTCAAATTATTCTTATTCCCGAAGTCAAATATTCCAACTAATTGGGGATTCGAATTGTAACAAGGTTTTAATACTTTGTTTAATGAATACACCAGGTTATCGACTGCGTGTAAACCAAGGTTTTACTACTTTGTTAACAATTACACCAATTACCCTTGAATGTAATTTACCCCTGTTTCAACAAGTTTATTAACTATTAATCCAGTTCCGTATCCGGTAAAATGAATAATTATTGGTATTTATAGATATCCCGCCCACCGTACCCAGTCAAGCGTATGTGGTTATATATAAATACGTCAAATTATAAGTTTGTATATTAAATTAACAAGGTATTGTTTAGTTAATATAAAACCCATTAATAGCCCATAGTCTAATTTCCACAAGTGTCGTTCTTTTGTCCAAACCCCAATTATGGTACAAAGCCCAATTACCCAATTTTAGTAATTAGCCCAACATCATGATTACTTCGGATTAAATAAGCATAATAATAACTTAGCTACGAGACATTAATGTAAAAAGGTTGAACATAACTTACAATGATTAAAAATAGCGTAGCGTTACACGGACAGAATTTCGACTTACACCCTTACAACATTCGCTAACATACCCTTATTATTAGAATTATAATTAAAATTAAAATATAAATTATAAATATATATATATATATATTTTACGTATGAATGAGGAGAAGAAAAAGATGATGAAAAATGCTCAGAATTCGGTTGGCTTTATAGGCAGTTTCTCATTTTGGGGCTCCGCGACTTCCGGAGCGACTCGCGGCCAATTTTGCCTTCAAACTCCGCGAGTCGCGGAGTTTGAAATTACAGCTCAGAGGAGTTTGGCTCTTTGTTTACCGACGGTTTTAAATAAATATAATATATTAAATAATTATAAGAATTATTTAAATATTATATTATATTTATGTGCATAGTTAACTTGTAATTTTTAGTCCGTTGCGTCGAGCGTTGAGAGTTGACTCTGGTCCCGGTTCTGGATTTTCGAACGTCCTTGCGTACAATTTAATATCTTGTACTTTGCGTTTTGAATCTTGTACTCTTGTAATTTCGAGACGTTTCTTATCAATAATTGGAACCTCTTTGATTGTCTTTTGTACTTTTGAGCTTTTTGGTCGTTTGCGTCTTCAATTCGTCGAATCTGTCTTTTGTCTTCACCTTTTATTATTTAAACGAATATCACTTGTAAATAGAACAATTGCAACTAAAAGCTTGTCTTTCTTGAGGAATAATGCTATGAAATATATGTTCGTTTTTAGCATTATCAAATATTCCCACACTTGAGCGTTGCTTGTCCTCAAGCAATATCGTCTTGAAATACTAGAATCACTTCTTTATTCTTCACACTTTGTACATCAGTGATTTCTATACGGTGGTATAAACAATGGTAGTAACGATATGATTTACAGTCCCACATGACTATAAAAATTTAGATCCATTAAGGAAATTGGATCTTTATGAAAACATTTGATCTTTTAAAAATTAAATCTAGTTTGTACCCTAGATAAGTTTTCCGGAATAACCCTTTACCGGTGTTTGCAAAATATTTTTGTGGGTTTGGTGGGTTTCAGATTTGAAAATTTTAGCTTAAAACTTATGGTTTTGTGTTACCCACTTGCTAACCTTGTATTTGGAAAGCAACACGTCCAGTTTACTTGTCCTGTATATTACCTTTCGGTAAACTACCGTCCGGTTGTAAAGGAAAGCGTTGAACAAGCAACTGTTAAGGCAATGTCCCCTGACATGCTTTTAATTATGGTCTATAACGTGTCGGACGCAATTACTATCCTTGGTAGGAGCAATAGTAAAGCTCACCCTTATAATTTTTCGGTATGGCACAAGGTCCTGTCTTTGACCACTATGCAACCACCGTTCTTACGGTTGACACCCGATTTGGTTCAGGTGACCTAATGAATTCCAGGTGAATTCCTAGGATTTTACGTTCAATGGTAATGAACGCATTGAAAATAGGGTTTTCAGAAAACAAATCGGTTTGTAATTTTGATCAAAATATTTTCTCGTTCAAGCTCGAGTTTAGATATCATTGAATTCCATGAGTTTGTAATTCTCAATCTTTAAGGTCAATCTCAAGGATTGAGTAATATCAGTCTTAAAAGCTGATTTTTAATCTTTAAGGAGATTATCCTTTCTGGGGATCTGATTCATTAGTCTTATCCAGCTAATTTGCATGGTGCCCCCCCATTTTACAAGATAAATCCTTCTCATGGTTAGGATAAATCTGACCACTTGGCGACCCTGTTTAATGCTGAGGTCCGTGGATTTCCTGCTGATTTTAGTGATGACTTTTCTAGATTTTTCGTCAACCTACAGCTGGCCTGGACGACAACTTCATGACCTAAATCAAGAAGCGCGTGTCTTTTTCGGAAGACTTTACTTCCTTTTAATGATGGAATTGATTCATCGTGTAGATCCATCTTTCTTTTCTTTCATCGGGTAAAACAGTTTAGTTTAGTCCAAAGCAAAAGTATTTTCAGTTATTTGTTACAGATATATGTGACATATGTTTAAGATAACTTGGTAAATATTCCCACACTTGGCTTTTATTTTCCTTTTTTTATCGTCCTCTATTCCATTTTAAATGAATTTTAACATTTTGGTTTGTTTCTCAATTTATGTCCTTTCCGAGGTAACAATAATTTCGGTGTTAAAACCTAGTTTTATCGTTCATAAATATGTATAAACATGATTTTGAGTTCATTTAATTGAAAAAAAAAAAAATTTTAAAACTTTTACTAGAATTGGGTAGTCAGTATATAAGACTAGGGCTGTTCTTTTTTATCAGAGAGCACTAGATTCTAATACAACTACTGCTTTACTAGTATTTTTAATGGTAACCAAGTGTTTAAGATAAAAATTTTAAAATCCGAAAGAATTTAACCCCTTCCCACACTTAAGATCTTGCAATGCCCTCATTTGCAAGAAATCAGTAACAATTTAAATTATTGAGGGTGATTTTTGTGAAAATGATTAAATTTTTACCAAAGTTTCCAAATCTATTGGCGTTTGCTTGCTGAATGATAAATGGTGCACATCATTTGTTCATTCCGTCTTGTTGTTATTTCACATATATTTTGCATCTTGTCGTCAAAATTAGTTGCTTTTGCTGAACTTAATGGCAGTCTTTGAAAATGCGTTGTTTTACCTTGTTGTGTACATAAGATAAACTGCAAACATATATACATATTTTTGAAGTTTGGTATATTACCCCACATTCAAAAATTATTAAAATCTAAGAATAAAAGTTAGACAATTATAAAAACTATTACAATATTAACAAAAGTATTAAACGTATCAATCATTACAAATTACAAAATAAAAAAAAATAATAAGTAGACTAGGGATGATATTGGTACCAATAGTGGTTCCAGGTATAACCATAGGTGCTATAGAATGCTTCGGCAGGGTTATACGTAGGATACGGTGGCTGCTTCTCTATAGACCAGGGAGGGAAGATGGGTTTCGGTGTAGTAATATAGTTTCTACCTATATGTTGGCAATGAGCTATGATTTGGTTCTGATGAACTTGCAAATCTTCAAATGCTCTCTGTCTAGCATTTTCGTACTCCTGAGAAGCTATAAACCTTTGCATTTCTTGCATCTCATTCCCCCCTCCTACATTACCTTGCTGTTGGTTTCTCTCAACCAGTGGATGTCTACCATGGTATGGTACTACGGCGTTATTTCGCCTCTTCAAAACTTTCGCACCATGGTATACATTTAAACCTATAGTATCGCGGGGTTCTGGTTCTTCCACTAATAATCCCCCCCCCCCCCCGACTTATATCCACACCGAGATATTCACCAATCAAAGTAATAAAAATACCACCTCCTATTATGCTATGCGGTCTCATCCCCCAAACCATAGCTGATAAATAATAACCCACACAATACGGTATACTTACAGCGCTTTGTGGGTCTCGAATACACATATGGTAAAACAAATCCTGTTCATTTACCTTTTCCTTGTTCTTACCTCTTTGTGTAATCGAATTAGCTAAAAACCTATGAATCACTCTTAATTCGGCTCTATCTATATCCAAATAAGTGTAATTTCCCCCTTTGAAACGGTGATGGCTTGTCATTTGACTCCACGCACCGTGTGTATCAAAATTTTCATCTATCTTTCTACCGTTTAGTATCAACCCTCTACAATCAGCAGATGCTAACTCCTCAGGCGTATATATACGTAAAGCCTGAGCCATGTCTAGTAAAGACATGTGGCGCATCGAACTGCCTAACAAAAATCTAATAAAAGATCGATCGGTTAAACTAGCTACCCGATCATTCAACTCTATACTACACAACAATTCTTCACACCATACTTTATATACAGGTCTACGCATGGTAAATAAATGTACCCAGTCATTAAAAGTAGAATTACCATACCTCTGTACAAGTAATTCCCTAATTGGCCCGGCCAATTCTACAGCTTCTAAGGGTCCCCATTCTATGACCCTCGGTACCTCAACAACCTTAGAATGAAGAGTATGCAAACCCCTTTGGTATTTTGGATAATCTATCCAAAGTCTGTCAAATCTCAAGTTCGGGTGCAACTCTTCCAAGTGCATATCAGAAAAGGTCATGACTGGATGAGGTATATCCTGCTTGTAGTAGTTATCCACCTCCTGTTGTTCCGCATTCTCAGCAGGAGCATTGCGGGCTTGGGATGAAGATTCACCCCTTTCAGTCTGCAAAACACATTAAACACAATTTTTGTGCATCCAAATATGCATTAGTGTCAGCAAAATCATCAATCAAAATAATTACAATGACATGATCAATTTATATCAAACTTAAGCTTATTTTCATATTTTCATCAAATCTACACTTTTTCAAATAAGCATATACGAAAATGTTCGCCAAGTTCATAAGCATTCAACTCAAATAACATGTCAAAATAATCATTACTAGCAATTAAACAAGTTTCAAATAGCATTATCTTTCAAAAATCAAGTTCATGAATTTTAGACTTGAAAAAGTCCACTTTAATTCTCAAAATCATGTTTACGCTCAAAGTTTGGATCATTTAACTACCTAAACATGTTACACTACTTAATTTAGCAACAATTCATGACAAAAATCGGCCATAACCTGTTTATATCAAAAAGCCCCAAATTTGCTCAAGAACACAAACCCTAGATTACTCAAAATTTGAAGTTTAAGGCTTCTAATCATGTTAAATAGCATCAATCTAGGTTATACAAGCATAATACATAAACAATTTAAGCATAATTACACTAAAAAGCATCAAAATCAAATTGGGGAAAAAATGGCTCAAGAACACTAATTTCGGATTAAATGGTGTTTAGGTGTAGAAATTTACCGTTTTTCTTGAGTAATTCCTAGATAGCATCCTTCTCAACATGATTTTAGTAAAAGATTTGATGATTAACGGTTAAAAATTGTGATTTTGGGGGTGTTTTTGCGAGTTTTTTCGGTAGTTTTTCGCTGTGTTTTTGAGTTTTGGTTGTGTGGACTGAAACTGATCGTTCAGCTCTTTTTTTTTTTCTGATTTTCGGTCCTCCCGCGACTCGCGGTGTTTGGACACTTCAAACTCCGCGAGTCGCGGAGTTTGGTATTTTTTTTTTTTATAATCTTTAACTTATAAAACAATTAAGTAATTAATTTTAAAATTTTGTTTCCCTTGTTATTTAGGACGAGGTCGTTTCGGATCGATGTCCTAGTCCGTCCTTCGACAAAATTTTAAAATTTGTCTTTTTGTAGCGATTGTTTTAAAAGCTAAGATTTTTGGGGTTTTTTAATATTTTTGGCATACTTTAATTCAATAAGATTAAAAATAATGATAATAAAAGTTCTCGTTCCTCCCTTGGGTAAAGCAATTTCGGTTCAAAGACCTAGTCTTCAACTTACGACGAATTTTAAAAATCATATTTTTAACTTAATGAGATAAAGTAAATTTTTGTTTTTAAATTCACACAACTTAAATATAAAATTCAAAATTAATATTAAAAATTCACACCAAACTTAAAATTTGAAATGCATAAAATTAAAAATTCATATTTTAAAATTTAAAAATTCACACCAAACTTAATTTAAAAATTCATATTATAAATTCATACCAAACTTATATTAATTTTTTCAAATACTTACAATTTTAAATTTATTGTTTTTACAAAGTTTACAATATTAATTTAAGATTTAAATATTAATTTTAAAAACATGGTAAAAATAAAATTAAAAATCTTTTTGGCTTTTTATCCCACTTTAATCAATCAAATATTATCAAAAATATGCGCCCCTCTTTTCGGTAAAGTAATTTCGGTTCCAAAACCTAATTTAACTCATGACGAATTTTTGAAATATTTTGGGTTGATTGATTAAAGATATTTATACCTTAAGAATAAACATTAAATTTCGCAGTGATGTAATAAATTGTTGAATGATATCAATAATTTCGGTCGCCAAACCTAATTTTATTCAATACCAATTTAATACTTTTTAGCGAACAAATTAGCGTTATTATCAAAAGGTTAAAAATAAAAAATAAAAATAAAAACTGTACAGACATACCTGTGAAATAGATTTCTTAGTTATATGATCTATCCCATTCATAAGATAGTCGGTTTATTTGGTTTTCCATAGCTACATAGGCGTAACCTCGAGCATTCAGTGTCTTTTCTTCTAAACATATGAACGGTCCGTCTCTGCATAAAGTAACAAATTCGGTATTTGAATAGGTTTGATTATTTGAACATTTACCTCCATGTGACCATTTTCCACATTTGTGACATCTTTCTAGGTGTCGTGCTCTTCTTTTCACTGCGGATTTTGATTTTCCTTTACCAAATTGTAACTTATTATCTTCGCATCTGGATTCTTTTCTAACTCCGTCCATTCTTTCTCTGATTACTGATACTAATTCACTCGGTAGTATGTCATTATTATATTTAGTGATCAAAGCGTGTAGCATTAGACCATGGTTTAGTTCACAGGCAGTCTTCATTTTGTAAAAACCTAAAAAAAAATAAAAATTCAGAATGGGGGAAGAAGACTAGTTCTTTAGGGTCTGCTAGGGAAAGACCATTCGGGTTCCATTTTCGAGAACTACACAAAAACAGACAATCTAACTCTAACAGAAATACATATTATCCTTTAAAGACATGATTCTCCCCACACTTAGTTAGCTGTGGTGTCGAAATTGTGATTAACTTCGTTGTCGACTTCCATCGGACCATGTATGTAATGTTTAACTCTGTGACCATTAACTTTAAATTCAATCCCATTTGAATTTATTAATTCTATTGTTCCGTATGGGAAAACTCTTTTGACTATGAATGGTCCAGACCATCTTGATTTCAATTTTCCAGGAAATAGCTTGAATCGTGAATTGAAAAGAAGAACTCTGTCTCCTTCTTTAAATTCTTTTGAACTTCTGATTCTTTTATCATGCCATTTCTTCGTTCTTTCTTTATAGATTAACGAATTTTCGTATGCTTCATGTCTTAATTCTTCTAATTCGTTTAGTTGACTTAATCGTAGACGTCCGGCTTCATGTAAATCAAGATTACATGTCTTCAAAACCCAAAATGCTTTGTGTTCAATTTCTACTGGAAGATGACATGCTTTTCCATAAACAAGTCTAAAAGGTGTGGTTCCAATTGGAGTTTTGTAGGCTGTTCTAAAAGCCCAGAGTGCATCCTCCAATTTAATGGACCATTCCTTCGGATTTGATCCTACGGTTTTCTCTATAATACGTTTTAAAGCTCGGTTGGTATTTTCAACTTGTCCACTTGTTTGTGGATGATATGCGGTGGAGATTTTATGAGTTACTCCATATCTTTTAAGAACTTTCTCAAGTTGATTATTACAGAAATGAGTACCCCGATCACTTATTAAAGCTTTCGGTGTTCCAAACCTTGCAAAAAGATGTTTTAAAAAGTTGACTACAACTCGTGCATCGTTAGTTGGGAGAGCTTGTGCTTCCTCCCATTTAGATACATAATCAATGGCTACGAGTATATATAGATTATTATGAGATTTTGGAAATGGACCCATAAAGTCAATACCCCAAATGTCAAATACTTCACATACTTGGATGACATTTTGTGGCATTTCATCACGTTGACTTATTTTTCCGGCTCTTTGACATGCATCACAGGATTTGCAAAGAAGGTGTGCGTCTTTGTAAATTGTAGGCCAATAGAATCCAGCTTCATAAACTTTTCTTACTGTTAGTTGAGGCCCATAATGCCCTCCTGTTGGTCCTGTGTGACAATGGTTTAAAATTTTACTAGCTTCATCTCCAAATACACATCGGCGTATTATTCCATCGGGACAACTTTTAAACAGATGTGGATCTTCCCAGAAATAGTGTTTTATATCACTGAAGAATTTCTTTCGTTTTTGGTACGATAATCCTTTCTCAAGGAATCCACAAACTAAGTAGTTTGCATAGTCTGCAAACCATGGGATTTCATTATAATCTATCTTCAATAGATATTCACCAGGAAAGTTGTCTTGTATGGCTGATTCATTTAGAACTTCTAACTCAGGATTTTCAAGACGAGAAAGATGATCAGCGGCGAGATTTTCTGCTCCTCTTTTATCTCGGATTTCAATATCAAACTCTTGTAAGAGTAAGATCTAACGGATTAATCTTGGTTTAGCATCTTGTTTTGAAAATAGGTATCTAAGAGCAGAATGGTCGGTATAGACCACCGTTTTTGCTAGAACGAGATATGATCGAAATTTGTCAAAAGCAAAGACAATAGCAAGGAGTTCTTTTTCAGTAGTTGTATAGTTTGTTTGTGCTCCTTGTAACGTCTTACTAGCATAATATATAGGTTGAAATCGTTTTTCAATCCTTTATCCTAAAACGGCTCCCATTGCAAAATCACTTGCATCGCACATTAGTTCAAATGGTAGATTCCAATTTGGTGTTATCATGATCGGCGCATTAGTGAGTTTCTCTTTAAGAATATTAAAAGATTTGATACACTCATCTGAAAAGATGAATGGTGCATCCTTTTCTAGGAGTTTATTCATAGGAGTGGCAATTTTAGAAAAATCTTTTATGAAACGTCGGTAAAAACCGGCATGCCCTAGAAAACTCCTAACTCCTCTAACATTGGTGGGATGTGGAAGTTTAGCAATTACATCTACTTTAGCTCTATCCACTTCAATTCCTTCTTTTGAAATTTTATGTCCAAGAACGATGCCTTCTTTAACCATGAAATGGCATTTCTCCCAATTAAGTACTAGATTTGATTTTTCGCATCTAATTAGCATTCGTTCAAGATTAACTAGACATGATTCAAATGTATCACCGAAGACTGAAAAGTCATCCATGAAAACTTCCATGCATTCTTCTATCATGTCATGAAAAATCGCCATCATACACCTTTGAAAGGTTGCAGGGGCGTTACAAAGTCCAAATGGCATGCGTTTGTAAGCAAAAGTACCATAAGGGCATGTGAATGTGGTTTTCTCTTGATCTTCGGGTGCTATTGGAATTTGAAAATATCCGAAAAATCCATCTAGAAAACAATAGTAACTGTTTCCGGCTAATCTTTCCAACATTTGATCTATGAAAGGTAAGGGAAAGTGATCTTTTCTGGTGGCGTCATTTAATTTTCTATAATCAATACACACACGCCATCCTGTTACAGTCCTAGTAGGAATAAGCTCATTTTTCTCATTTGTAATGACAGTCATGCCGCCCTTCTTAGGTACGCATTGAACTGGGCTTACCCATGGACTATCAGAAATTGGATAAATTAAACCTGCATCTAGCAGTTTAATAATCTCTTTCTTAACTACATCTTGCATATTAGGATTTAGTCTTCGTTGGCGTTGCACATACGTTTTATGATCTTCTTCCATAAGGATTTTATGTGTGCAATACGAAGGACTTATTCCTTTAATATCATGAGTCTTCCATGCAATGGCTGGTTTATGAGCTTTCAACACAGAAATGAGTTGTGATTTCTCATTTTCAGTAAGAGAAGATGATATTATTACAGGTAATTCAGATTCACCATGTAAATAAGCGTATTCCAAATGATTTGGAAGTGGCTTTAACTCTAATTTCGGAGGTTCTTCTATCGATGATTTATATCGATATCTGTCTTCTTCTTTTAGCATTTGAATTTCTTCTGTTGTTGGTTCATATCCATTAGCTATAAATGTAGCTAACATTTCAGCTTCATCAATTGGTTCATTACCTTCTCCTAAAGAACATTCTCCTGTTCCTTGTAATTCTGGAAATTCTTCTAACAATTCTGCATGTGCATCTATAGTTTGAATATAATAACATGTATCATCTGCAGATTGCGGTTGTTGCATTGCTCTATCAACTGAAAAGGTAACACTCTCATCCTCTATACTTAGGGTCAATTTTTTACCGAACACGTCTATCATTGCTTTAGCCGTGTTTAAGAATGGTCTTCCTAATATGAGAGGAACTTGAGAATCTTCTTCCATGTCCAAAACAACAAAATCTACTGGAAATACTAAAGTACCAACTTTAACTAGCATGTTCTCCATTATCCCTCTAGGATATTTTATTGATCTATCGGCTAGTTGTATGCTTATTCTGGTTGGTTTCAATTCTCCAAGGTCTAGTTTAGCGTATAGTGAATACGGCATTAGATTTATACTAGAACCTAAGTCTGCCAATGCTTCTATTGAACTAAGACTTCCCAGAAAACATGGAATTGTGAAACTTCCTGGATCAGATAATTTTTCTGGTATCTTATTCAACAGCACTGCTGAACAATTAGCATTCATAGTAACAGCCGAGAGTTCTTCCATTTTCTTTCTATTTGAGATTAGATCTTTTAAGAATTTAGCATATCTAGGCATTCCTGAAATCACATCAATGAAAGGAAGATTTACATTTATCTGTTTAAACATATCCAAGAATTTGGATTGCTCGGCTTCAAGTTTCTCTTTCTTCATTTTACTCGGGTAAGGAAGTGGTGGTTGGTATGGTTTAACATAAGGTTTAACCTTAACTGTGTTATCTTCATTAACCTTTTCAACTACCGGTTCTTTTTCCTTATCTTGATCAGGTTGTGGTTCTTGTGGAGTAGGAATAGTTTCATCAGAAGTTACAGGTATTTCCGGTGGTTTAAGTGTTGTACCACTTCTTGTGGTAATAGCTTTAGCTGTTTCATTCCGGGGGTTAGCATTTGTATCACTAGGTAAACTTTCCGGTTTTCTTTCACCTATTAACCTTGCTAGGTTACTCACTTCTTGTTCCAGATTTTGAATAGAAGCTTGTTGATTTCTAAATGCTTGAGCATTTTGTTCATTGGTTTGTTTCTGAGAGGTGAAAAATTGCGTTTGAGTTTCAACTAGCTTCGTCATCATATCTTCTAAATTTGGCTTTTTATCATCGGTTTGTTGTGGTGGCTTGTTTTGAAAATTAGGTCTTTGCTGATTGTAAGTATTATTGGATACTTGTTGATTGCTAGGACCTTGTTGGTTGTTGTATGGAATATTTCTGTTATAACTCTGGTTTTGATTGTAAATCGGTCTTGGCGGTTGATAATTATTCTGATAATTATTTCCAGGCCTTTGGTTTATGTATGAAATATTCTCTCTTTGTTCCATTGTTAATTCAATACTGAGACAATCTTTTGTCAAATGTGGTCCTCCACACTGCTCACAACTAATTCGTATTGAGTGAATATCCTTAGTCATCTTTTCCATTCGTCTCTCCACAGCATCTATCTTTGCGGAAATGGAATCTAAGTCATGGCTAGAATCGGCTCTAGCTGCTTTAGATGATCTAACGATATCTTTTTCTTGGTGCCACTCATGTGAGTGGGAAGCAGTGTTATCAATTATTTTGTAAGCATCAGTTTCGGTTTTCTTCATAATAGAACCACCAGCTGCTATATCTATGTCTTTTCTTGTAGTGATGTCGCATCCTTGGTAGAATATTTGTACTATTTGACAGGTGTCTAAACCATGTTGCGGACATCCTCTTAACAACTTTCCATATCTAGTCCATGCCTCATATAGAGTTTCATTCGGTTTCTGTGTAAACGTAACAATTTCTGCTTGAAGTCTTACGGCTTTAGATGCAGGAAAGAATTGTTTAAGAAATTTTTCAACTAATACGTCCCATGTATCGATCGCCCCTTCAGGTAATGATTCCAACCAATCTTTGGCTTCTCCCTTTAAAGTCCAGGGAAATAACATGAGATATATCTGTTCATCCTCCACTTCTCTTATTTTAAATAGTGTGCAGATCCTATTAAAGGTACGTAGATGTTCATTTGGATCTTCTTTCGGTGCACCACTAAATTGACATTGATTAGTCACCATGTGTAGAATTTGTCCTTTGATTTCATAATCTGGCGCATTAATGTCTGGATGAGTAATTGCGTGACCTTGGCCAGTGCGTTTAGCTCTCATTCGGTCTTCCATACTTAAAGGTTCCAGATTCTCCATAATTGAATTTGTTGAATCGGAATCACTAGAGGATTCTGACTTAATGGTTCGTTCCTCAACAATCTCTGTTTGAATGATTGGTGGTTCTGGAGGAAAGTTTAGTGGTTCAGGATCTACGAACCGTTCCTGAATATTCTCCGGATTCTCAATTGTGAGGTCGGGTTCAAAAAATGGATTATCGAAAATTTGAACTGAAGTACTTGGTTGACTGGATGACGATTCTAAAGAAAAATCAACGGTGGTAATATTTGCTAAATGTCTTGATCTAGTTACAGGTGGTGAACGTACAAAAGGTGGTGAACGTCTTGCTCGGTGCATTCACTGAATATCCTATTAGTTTTTAAAAGGAAAGAAAAATTATAATAAGTTATCCAATCAATAGACTTTTCTGATTTTGCCCACGTTTCGAATAGCCAAAAGATGCAGCAGAGGGGCAGGATTCGTTTGGTCTCAATATAATTGAGGACTGTTTGGCTCCAATAACCCGGTCCACGTACAAATCCAACTATTACTACGAACCAGAAAATTTTGATGTCTATTAATTTAACCACTTAAAATAAATTTTCGTAATTTTAAGAAATTTAGATAAGAAGTAGAATAAAAATCTATGTCCTAAAAACTAGAATAGCGAGAAATAAGAAAGAAAAAGAGTTCGTCGGAAAAAGATTGAAAAAGAAAAATGGTTGAAAAATAAAAGGTGACGGAAAAATAAAAGAAACTTATAAAACTTAAAAATACTTGACTAACCTAACCTTATTACTACAACTAACTTAAAATTATAATCGCAAATTGAGATTACTAATTGGAATGATAATTGATACATAGGTAAAAGTCATCTAAAAATATTAAAGCTTACAAGTAAAACTATATCCCAAATGGAAATAACTTAAAAAGAAACTAAAACTTAAAAAGGCGTCGCAAAATTCTAAAGTACCTAAATCTTAGTCTAAAGAAAAAGTACTTAAGGAATTTTAAGGCAAAGCCTAAAAATCTAGAAGTAAAAATAAGTATGGCAAAAACTAAGTTAAAACTAAATATGAGCTAAAAATACAAATATTACTCTAAAACAATTAAAAAGGGACAAAATATAAAAATATACAAAAAGTTGTAAAAATTACAATTTTTATAAAAATATTATTTTTATATTATTTATTTATTAAAACTATTAATTTTACAATTTAATTAAACTAATTAAACTAAATAAAACAAATTAAATAAAAAGAAACTTTAAAATAAAACTTAATTATAATAATAATAGATAATTAGGGTTTATAATAATAATAATTAATAAATACTCCGTAATTAATGCAGAGTTAGGGTTCTGTCGGTGGCGTCAGAGAAACTCCGCGAGTTGCGGTATTTAATGCATCAAACTCCGCGAGTCGTGGGGTTCAGAAATTCAGATGACAGCTTACTTTAAATTCGACGCGTTTTTCTTTATTTTTTTTTATGTTTTCTAATTTTCTGTTTTTAAATAAATAAAAGATATTTAAATAAAACTTTATATCTTTATAAACTAAAATAAAAATAAAGAAACTTATAAAACTTTTAACAAACTCTTAAAAATATATAAATTTTTGTTTTTCTTTTTATATTTTTGAATATTTAAAACGTATTTTTATAAAAACGAATTTTAATAAAAGTAAAATAAAAATCTTTTTTTTTTATATTAGCGTTGCGCTTCCGGCTTTTAAGAGACTCCCCGGCAGCGGCGCCAAAAATACTTGATGTTAAAGCGAGGTGTATATAAAATAGCTTATATTTTTACAGAAAAATACTATTAAATACGATACATTTTTACACAAGATATTTATTTATTTAGAGAATGGATATACTTAAACCTTGCTACAACACTTATAGGCAGTGTACCTAATCGTAAAGTAGTGTAGTTTTTAGTAAGTCCGGTTTGTTCCACAGGGAATCTTTTTAAACAAAGCTTAACGCTATATTAGTTTACTTTTATAAAAATACAAATATATATATATAAGTAATATTATTATTATAAAGGGGGTTTTTACCGTTTAATGACCGGTTTGTCGATTTTAAAACTTTAGTCGCAGTTAAAACCAAATGTAAAATATTAAAAATAAATACAAGACTTAAATTAAAGCATAAAGTAAATAACGATAATGAAATTGCGAATAATAAAAGTGCGATAAAATAAACTTGCGATAATTAAAAAGTACGATAATTAAAAGTGCAATTAAATACAATAACAATAAAAATGCGATAATTAGAAGTGCAATTAAATATAAAATAAAGGAAATTAAATATGAAATAAAAGAATTATGCTTATTTAAACTTCCGTAATCATGATGTTTGACGTGTTGATTTTAGTTTTATGCTCATGGGTTAATTGTCCTTTGTCCTGGATTATTTAATATGTCCATACGGATTTGTCCATAATAGTCCATCAGTCATAAATATAAAGAGCGAAAGCCTTCGTCAAATTATTCTTATTCCCGAAGTCAAATATTCCAACTAATTGGGGATTCGAATTGTAACAAGGTTTTAATACTTTGTTTAATGAATACACCAGGTTATCGACTGCGTGTAAACCAAGGTTTTACTACTTTGTTAACAATTACACCAATTACCCTTGAATGTAATTCACCCCTGTTTCAACAAGTTTATTAACTATTAATCCAGTTCCGTATTCGGTAAAAAGAATAATTATTGGTATTTATAGATATCCCGCCCACCGTACCCAGTCAAGCGTATGTGGTTATATATAAATACGTCAAATTATAAGTTTGTATATTAAATTAACAAGGTATTGTTTAGTTAATATAAAACCCATTAATAGCCCATAGTCTAATTTCCACAAGTGTCGTTCTTTTGTCCAAACCCCAATTATGGTACAAAGTCCAATTACCCAATTTTAGTAATTAGCCCAACATCATGATTACTTCGGATTAAATAAGCATAATAATAACTTAGCTACGAGACATTAATGTAAAAAGGTTGAACATAACTTACAATGATTAAAAATAGCGTAGCGTTACACGGACAGAATTTCGACTTACACCCTTACAACATTCGCTAACATACCCTTATTATTAGAATTATAATTAAAATTAAAATATAAATTATAAATATATATATATATTTTACGTATGAATGAGGAGAAGCAAAAGATGATGAAAAATGCTCAGAATTCGGTTGGCTTTATAGGCAGTTTCTCATTTTGGGGCTCCGCGACTCACGGCCAATTTTGCCTTCAAACTCCGCGAGTCGCGGAGTTTGAAATTACAGCTCAGAGGAGTTTAGCTCTTTGTTTACCGACGGTTTTAAATAAATATAATATATTAAATAATTATAAGAATTATTTAAATATTATATTATATTTATGTGCATAGTTAACTTGTAATTTTTAGTCCGTTGCGTCGAGCGTTGAGAGTTGACTCTGGTCCCGGTTCCGGATTTTCGAACGTCCTTGCGTACAATTTAATATCTTGTACTTTGCGTTTTGAATCTTGTACTCTTGTAATTTCGAGACGTTTCTTATCAATAATTGGAACCTCTTTGATTGTCTTTTGTACTTTTGAGCTTTTTGGTCGTTTGCGTCTTCAATTCGTCGAATCTGTCTTTTGTCTTCACCTTTTATTATTTAAACGAATATCACTTGTAAATAGAACAATTGCAACTAAAAGCTTGTCTTTCTTGAGGAATAATGCTATGAAATATATGTTCGTTTTTAGCATTATCACCATAATATCTGGAAAAGCCCGAATCATCAAAAAAAATATTTTTTTGATAGTTTATAGGTTAAATAGAATGAAAGAGTTGTGTAACATGGTTCATGATGATAGTATGATCTAAGAACCTTTATCACGTTCCTTTAGAAACTCAGCATGACTTACTATAATATAATCACGTTGATCAAGTGTCATTATATTATACTAACTCATGCTTCAATTCCCAACACTACTTCACAAACATTCATACTTTAAAATCGAAGGTTTACATAATATAGAAACTAAACAGTTTCCTTTATGATGTAATACAGATAACGCGAGGAGATAAATGATTTCAGATAAGAATAGTTATGAAAATATCTTCAGAAATATCGAGGATATTTATAATGAAAGATATGATGATATCTTAGAATTTCTAATATCAAAGGACAATAAAGAAGATTTGTCCGTAAAGATTTAGAGTCAGAAGCAAGGTATTCGTTAATGACTTTAGCAGATACTGAATCCTTTGGATTCTTTGAAGGCAGATTTAGTCTTTGTGATTTGTCAACAGTCTCCTTCATAGTTTGCTCAATCCATTTTTCAGTTCCAAATCTGAGCTTTTTCAACACACCACTCTTTATTATCAAACTTTTAGCCATTAAGACCATTTACAGTTTTGTTGCTTCATCAGCATTCAAAGTTATCATAACCGAATTGTCGGTTATCAATCCGAGGTGTTTTCAAGAGTTCGAAGGGTTTGAATGAAGATTGTAATTGTCAAGATACATATGATGTTCTAGAATTTTGAATGATACAAATATTTTTCTGGGTTTTATGAATAAAAGTGATGTCCTAGCACAATTCTGAAGTCAATGTATAGCTTTGAAAGATGTAGGAATCTAAGAGTGATATCTTCTGTTAAATCTTAACTTGGATTCTGATTTGTCAAAATCAGAATATGTAATCAAATTTGGGTGAGAATGGTTGTTTTGATTTCTATGAAAGAATGTATATCGTTGTGAAAGTAGTAAGTATAGTTGATGATTTGCTGAATCAAAATCGAACATATTAATTGTGACTTTATATATCTCCCGGGTATTACCTACCCGTTAAAAGTTTCACAAGTAATATTTTGTATAAAAGAATTTTCATTACAGTCTTTAATATAAATATATATATGTATATTTTCTTCAGATGTAATACAAATTTAATGAGTTAATATCATATTAAGCTTATTTGATTTTCGGCTGGAATTAGAAATGAATAATCTCAAAACCATTAGAGATTACATAATCTTCGCAGAGTATTTCACTAATGTAATCAATACTTCATTAGTTATTGATATTGATATTCCTCGGTGAGGGATGTTGGTGCTCGTGGAATTCTTGTGAATTTCGCAAGGTACGAATGATGTTTTCTAGAAAGTTTCGAATACATCGAAAATGAAAGTTTACAATTAAACATGTATTTGAATAATACACTTGGTTTATTATGGAATGGAACTTATTGAGTTGAAACAGAGATTATGGTTAACGATTGTTAAGTCATTAACGAAGAATGTACATCATAGCATATTAGTGATATGAATTAATCAAGTAGTACCTACTAGTTAAGATTCACACGTAATAGCTTAGTATGAAAAGATTTATTTTGATCCCAAAATTCATATATATATATATATATATATATATATATATATATATATATATATATATATATATATATATATAAATATACATATAATTTCTTCAGAGGGAATGAGTTAATACTTCATAACTCGTTGATACGATATACGCGTTGTTGATTAGTGATGATGTTTGCGGTGATTATGGATCTGGCAGAGCTTGTGATGTTGTAGATGCTGCTGATAAAACAGATTTAGCATGTAAA
Source organism: Rutidosis leptorrhynchoides (assembly GCF_046630445.1). Lineage (NCBI taxonomy): Eukaryota > Viridiplantae > Streptophyta > Magnoliopsida > Asterales > Asteraceae > Rutidosis > Rutidosis leptorrhynchoides. Next base: position 126,989,787 of record NC_092333.1, on the reverse strand, counting down.
TCGTGCACCACTCCGATCAGGGTTTTATTTCATCATTTCTATTCGCTCACTCATCTAGTTTACAATTAGAACTAGAATAAGTAATCTCTAAAACTTTTAGAAACTACATATTCTCTGCAGAATATTTCTTTGATGAATTTATGAATCAATACTTCATCGTTTTTTGTTGTTGGTATTCCTTAGTATCTATGGTGCGTATGACGTTGATGTTCGAGGTACAGATTGTGATGTTGAGGTGTGGGATGCGGATGTTGTTGTTGGTGGTGGTAATGGTACTGTTGGTGTTGATGATGGTGGTATTGTTGATGCCGGTGATGTTGCTGGTACTTGTAACCTTTGCACCATATTCTCTAAAGCCACTACCCGAGCGCGAAGCTCGTTGACTTCTTCTATTACACCGGGGTGATTGTCGGTTCGGATGAGCGGATGAATAAGATCTAGAATCTGAGATAGTATATAATCATGAAGAGATACTCTAGAAATGAGAGAGAAAATGGTATTTCGGATAGGTTCACCGGTAAGTGCTTCAGGTTCCTCGCCAAGAGGGGAATGTGGTGGATGGAAGGGATCACCTTCTTCTTGTCTCCAATGATTAAGTAGACTATGAACTCATCCCCAATTCATCCAGAATAGATGATGGCTAATTGGTTGATCCATTCCGGTCACACTGCTTTCGGAGCTCGAGTGGAAATCCATATCAGAATAGTTGTCGGAATTTAAGGAATTTGAACTAGATACAGGATTCATTTTGTGTAATCAAGGAAATGATTTTTGATATGAAATATATTATAGGATTTAGATTGGTATTCTTCGATACATATTTTACATATGTATATATAATACCAAATCCCATAAATTACGGAGAAATTTTCGGAAGATGTCAGGAAAAGTTTACAGTAACAGATACGCTAAGATATGAATTTTGTCTATACACTATTCATGCAATAACTGCAGGCAAACGTGTCTAGACTTAAGAATGATAAGCATATAATTTCCGACAAGAAATGATAAGCAAAACTCGGTAAAAATAGATACGGTCATAGTCCAGACTCACTAATGCATCCTAACAATTAGCAGTTAAACACACTAATGCAAATTCTGGTTCCCTATGACCTCAAGCTCTGATACCAACTGTGATGATACGTCCAAATCCCTTTGGACGAACACATCATTCATCGATTTCACAGTGAGGTACTGACCTCTACATGATACGTTTTGTAAACATTGCATTCTTTTGAAAATGCACACCATAATTGAATATCAAATTCCAAGGTTTTTGATGATTTCTACATATAGACAATCACCGTAATTAATAGTTTACAATACTACATCCGTTGATAATGCAGACAAAATAAAATACATGGTGATGATTTTGTGAATGCAACGTTTTCTCGAATAAAGCATGTATGACTCTATGTACATAGCTTGTATCACATATAAGCAAACAGCGGAAGACTTCTAGGAACCTGAGAATAAACATGCTTTCAAGTGTCAACACAAAGGTTGGTGAGTTCATAGTTTTAATGTTGCGCATAATCCGTATATAAAGGTGGATCACAAGATTTCAGTTGTTTCATCCAGAAATGTTTATCAAATTATTCTGCAAGATTGAGCACCCTGTTAACTAAGCTTTAATGTTATAATAAGTACCCCTGTTTTAACATACATGCAACCAACATGTACAATACACGCAATCCAACGTGTACTAAACTCAAATAGCATACGTCTGTTTTATAGTTCAGGCTAGGGTTTCTATACCTGGAACAGACGGGGATGTCAAGCCTTATGGATCCATATACAACTACTCGCGCCCACCAGTTCTTATAACCGGCAGTTACTAGTTACCAAAGCTAAGGGATTTTCGGTTTAAACTCAGTGTAGAATTTAGTATGTACTTGTGTCCATTGCGTTTAAATAAAGTGCATGTATTCTCAGCCCAAAAATATAGATTGCAAAAGCAATTAAAAAGAGATCTATAAACTCACCTTAGCAGCACATAAGGTCATTCACCGAAATGTGACCGAAACTCGGAATGCAAAATAACCGTAGATCTCAACCTAGAGAACATATGTTGGTCAGTACATGTCTAACAAGCTAGGTCTGATCATAGTGTATCACAATCCTAATGCTCGAGACCGACATGCAAAAGTTAACAAAAGTCATCTCAAAAGTTAACCTGACCCAATATGATCTTTAAATCTATACATGTTTATTATATTAACATAGTATAAGTCTTGATAGTTGAACGAATTATAGTTTATCAAACTCAAAACATTATTTATTTCAGGAGTTATATTATATTTGAATGATCATGGCAATTGAATATATTTTAACATTTCATATAGTTTTCCAATACTTGTAAAATCAGATTATAGTGTTTATAAAGCTTTAAAACATGATAAGACAGTCAACTTTGACAATTGATCAACAAAACAAAACATGCTTTATATAGAAATTCATTTACTCGATTAGTAATATCTAAAAATCCAATTTATTAATTTCATAGACAAGTTGTTTAAATATTAATTTACAGTTTCAAACACAATTTTCAATTAACGTTAACCATAATTCAGTTGACCATATCTTTTAATCCGTTCCTCGAAAACACACAATTTCTAAATGAAAAGTTATTAATTTTTCGACAGCTTTCCAACGACATGCATATCATATACCTTTTATCAATAACATATGTATCAAATTCGTGATTCATCATAAACTATCTAACAACAAAATTAAAGCATACAAGCATGCATAAACATATGTACTCGAGCATTAGACATGGATACACTATTAATATATAAAAGATAAGATATAAATGCTTACGTATCAATATTGTGATTCAATATTGCAAAAAAGTACGTAGACGCAACGGAGATGATAAACACTAGGTTTGACTTGCAAACAATACCCATGAACATTACCCATAACCTCCATAGCTATAACCCATAGTTTCCTTAGCTCTATCCCGCTCGAAAAGCTCGTTTGAAAATAATTCGCTCATGACCTCGTCGTAGTATATTATGTATAATAATACTAATAATAATACTCCTAACTATAAGATTAATAATAATATTAATCTTAATAATAATAATAATAATATAAATAATAAATATAAAATATAATACTGAGTAATGTAGATATTGATATGTGTGTGAGAACCAAACAGTATTCGATCGTGTTTTATAGACATTTCCTGAATCTGATGCCCATGCGATCGCATGGGCTTCCAGTGCAAATTCCATGCGATCGCATGGCCTGCCTGGACAGCTCATCTTCGTTTGCTTTCTTGCTTGTCGACATATTATTATTATTATTATATATATATATAATATATATATATAATTTATATTAATTATATATATTAAAATATATTCATGTGCATAGTTGACTTGTAATTTTAGGTCCATAACTTGTACGTTGATGCTCGACTTATGTCCCGGTTCCGGTTTTTCGAACGTCCTTTCGTATGCTAAGAAAACTTGTATTTTACGTCTCGCAACACGTACCTTTATTAATAAATAGACTTAAATTGCCAATAAACTATATCACTCAAAATGTAACTTGAACATTTGAATGTTTTGGTCATTTGCTTCAATAAATCAACGCCTCGTTATTTATCAAAGTATATTTAATAATATTTGTTTAAATCAAAACGTTTTATGACTAAGTTAATATATATATATATATATATATATATACATATACATATACATATACATTTTCATTTATAATATTAAATTTATACATAATATATATGTTTGAAATATTTATCTAATAATATAATATTTAGCTTTTCAAACTAATTATATTTCAAAGATTATTATATATAATCGTTTAAATAATAGAATTTACTATGTCGTATCATGTTTACATTTTTGAAACAATATATATATATATTTATAATATAAAGCTTTATTTAAATTCTTCTAATTCTATATAATCAATTTACCTTTATAAATAACAGATTACAATAACTCAGTTTTTGAAATCATTCTCATACGATTGAAAAATAGATCAGTCGAATATTATGAAATCCAATTATCCATTGCCTTTTGTCTAACCTTCATCAATTGACACATTTGTTCTTACTTGTAAATCACTTTATCAATTATTCCGAATATCGTTAAAAAGAAGAGGTTTTCTAATTTAAAGTGGACCTCTCAACAGAGACACGTAATCATAACATAATGTATTTTGATAATTCAATCATTTGATATTATCTTTTAATTCCATCGACAAATACGTTCATGTAAAGTATTATACATTTAATACTTTGTTAACGTTTTCCAATTAAGATAACTATATATAATATATACATATCTATACACATAAATGTTCGTGAATCATTGAGCACATCCAAAAGTAATTGATTCTATGAACACAGTTCAAAGTTTTTGAGATTTCAACATTACAGACTTTGCTTATAGTGTCGGAAACATATAAAGATTAAGTTTAAATTTGGTTGGAAATTTCCGGGTTGTCACACGATTTATGGAAACTGTTTTATGAAACATACGAGAACTATTTACTCAAACCTGTAGATTCACTCAACTTTATGTTGATCTGTTTTGCATGTTTTATCTCAGGCATTAGTTGCTTCCGTTGTAGAACACTGCTGTTATGTAGAAGTCAAGCCAAGCATTGGGACCAGAGTTAATACGCCGTTAGTGGATTCTGACGGGGTATTACATTTGATATCAGAGCTTTGGCTATAGGGAACTAGGATACATTTGTGTGCTAATCGTAGGGCGCATTAGTGGGTCTAGTCTATAGCCGTGTACTTAGAATGACTATTATACGCCATGCTTGCACTGTTTGCTCTACTATGCTACCCGTAGGGCTACATATTAGACATCACATGCATATATGCATCTATACCCATAATGATATGGAATTGGACTAGATATATGATATCACGAATCACATACGTACACACAACACGACACTTAATAGAATTAAGTTGACTACGCTTTCTTGAACTTATGGAGTGATGTCGAATGGATATGTGAAATAGCGTAATGTAATGACCGGGATTACATTACGGTAACTCATATAGAAGTTTCGACATCACAAAATAGGGAATTGGGAGCGATTCAAGTAGGTTACTAGGATAAACATCGTTTAGAACTTGAACCATATAATCTCCAATATGTGTAGAAATTTACACTGTGCGAATTAATTGATATTATAACCTATAAGAAACGTGCAATCACGTCACAATTTATCACTAATTGACACTGATGTTTCGCGAGGTGTATATAAAATAGTTATTATTTTACTAGAAAAATACTATTAAATACGATACAATTTTACACAAGATATTTATTTATTTATAGAATGGATATACTTAAACCTTGCTACAACACTTATAGGCAGTGTACCTAATCGTACAGTAGTGTAGTTTTTAGTAAGTCCGGTTCGTTCCACAGGGAAATCTTTAAACAAAGCTCAACGCTATATTAATTTACTTTTATAAAAATACAAATATATATATAGGTAATATTATTATTATAAAAGGGGGGTTTTTACCGTTTAATGACCGGTTTGTCGATTTTAAAACTTTAGTCGCAGTTAAAACCTAATGTAAAATATAAAATACAAGACTTAAATTAAAGCGTAAAGTAAATAACGATAATGAAATTGCGAATAATAAAAAATGCGATAAAATAAACTTGCGATAATTAAAAGTACGATAATTAAAAGTGCAATTAAATAAAATAACAATAAATAAAAGTGCGATAATTAGAAGTGCAATTAAATATAAAATAAAGGAAATTAAATATGAAATAAAAGAATTATGCTTATTTAAACTTCCGTAATCATGATGTTTGACGTGTTGATTTTAGTTTTATGCCCATGGGTTAATTGTCCTTTGTCCTGGATTATTCAATATGTCCGTCTGGTTTTTGTCCATAACAGTCCATCAGTCATAAATATAAATTGCAAGTGTCCTTGTCAAATTATTATTATACCCGAAGATAAATATTCCAACTAATTGGGGATTCGAATTGTAACAAGGTTTTAATACTTTGTTTAATGAATACACCAGGTTATCGACTGCGTGTAAACCAAGGTTTTACTACTTTGTTAACAATTACACCAATTACCCTTGAATGTAATTTCACCCCTGTTTTAATTATTCTAGTGGCTATTAATCCATTCCCGTGTCCGGTTAAATGAACGATTATTCGTACATATAAATACCCCGCCCATCGTGTCCGATCGAGTGTATATGGTAATTTATAGGGACGCCCAATTGTAAATCTTTATATTAACATTAACAAACTTTCATTTAGTTAAACAAATATAAAGCCCATTAATAGCCCATAGCCTAGTTTCCACAAGTGTCGTTCTTTTGTCCAAACCCCAATTATGGTACAAAGCCCAATTACCCAATTTTAGTAATTAGCCCAACATCATGATTACTTCATTTTAAACAAGCATAATAATAACTTAGCTACGAGACATTAATATAAAAAGGTTGAACATAACTTACAATGATTAAAAATAGCGTAGCGTTACACGGACAGAATTTCGACTTACACCCTTACAACATTCGCTAACATACCCTTATTATTAGAATTATAATTAAAATTAAAATATAAATTATAAATATAAATATATTACGTTGAAGAGGAAGAGAAAAAAAAGATGATAAAATGGTTCAGAATTCGGTTGGCTTTATAGCCAGAAATGAAATTTGGGGCTCCGCGACTCGCGGCAAAATGGCCTTAAAACTCCGCGAGTCGCGGAGAGGTATTTTCATTTCACACCCTTGGAGTTTCTGGCTGCCGACGGTTTTAATAATATATATATATAATATATATATAATTAATATAATTAATTATATATTATATTATATTTATATACATAGTTAACTTGTAATTTTTAGTCCGTTGCGTCGAGCGTTAAGAGTTGACTCTGGTCCCGGTTCCGGTTTTTCGAACGTCCGTGCGTACAATTTAATATCTTGTACTTTGCGTTTTGAATCTTGTACTCTTGTGATTTCGAGACGTTTCTTATCAATAATTGGAACCTTTTTGATTGTCTTTTGTTCTTTTGAGCTTTTTGGTCGCTTGCGTCTTCAAATCGTCGAATCTGTCTTTTGTCTTCACCTTTTATTATTTAAACGAATATCACTTGTAAATAGAACAATTGCAACTAAAAGCTTGTCTTTCTTGAGGAATAATGCTATGAAATATATGTTCGTTTTTAGCATTATCAAATATTCCCACACTTGAGCGTTGCTTGTCCTCAAGCAATATTGTCTTGAAATACTAGAATCACTTCTTTATTCTTCACACTTTGTACATCAGTGATTTCTATATGGCGGTATAAACAATGGTAGTAACGATATGGTTTACAGTCCCACATGACTATAAAAATTTAGATCCATTAAGAAAATTGGATCTTTATGAAAACATTTGATCTTTTGAAAATTAAATCTAGTTTTTACCCTAGATAAGTTTTCCGGAATAACCCTTTACCGGTGTTTGCAAAATATTTTTGTGGGTTTGGTGGGTTTCAGATTTGAAAATTTTAGCTCAAAACTTGCGGTTTTGTGTCACCCACTTGCTAACCTTGTATTTGGAAAGCAACACGTCCAGTTTACTTGTTCCGTATATTACCTTTCGGCAAACTACCGTCCGGTTGTAAAGGAAAGCGTTGAACAAGCAACTGTTAAGGCAATGTCCCGTGACATGCTTTTGATTATGGTCTATAACGTGTCGGACGCAATTACTATCCTTGGTAGGAGCAATAGTAAAGCTCACCCTTATAATTTGTCGGTTTGGCACAAAGTCCTGTCTTTGACCATGCTATGCAACCACCGTTCTTACGGTTGACACCCGATTTAGTTCAGGTGACCTAATGAATTCCAGGTGAATTCCTAGGATTTTACGTTCAATGGTAATGAACGCATTGAAAATAGGGTTTTCAGAAAACAAATCGGTTTATAATTTTGATCAAAATATTTTCTCGTTTAAGCTCGAGTTTAGATATCATTGAATTCCATGAGTTTGTAATTCTCAATCTTTAAGGTCAATCTCAAGGATTGAGTAATATCAGGCTTAAAAGCTGATTTTTAATCTTTAAGGAGATTATCCTTTCTGGGGATCTGATTCATTAGTCTTATCCAGCTAATTTGCACGGTGCCTCCCCATTGTACGAGATAAATCCTTCTCATGGTTAGGATAAATCTGACCACTTGACGACCCTGTTTAATGCTGAGGTCCGTGGATTTCCTGCTGATTTTAGTGATGACTTTTCTAGATTTTTCGTCAACCTACAGCTGGTCTGAACGACAACTTCATGACCTAAATCAAGAAGCGCGTGTCTTTTTCGGAAGACTTTACTTCCTTTTAATGATGGAATTGATTCATCGTGTAGATCCATCTCTTCTTTTCTTTCATTGGGTAAAACAGTTTAGTTTAGTCCAAAGCAAAAGTATTTTCAGTTATTTGTTACAAATATATGTGGCATATGTTTAAAATAACTTGGTAAATTTTCCCACACTTGGCTTTTTATTTCTTTTTATCGTCCTCTATTCCATTTTAAATGAATTTTAACATTTTAGTTTGTTTCTCAATTTATCTCCTTTCCGAGGTAACAATAATTTCGGTGTTAAAACCTAGTTTTATCGTTCATAAATATGTTTAAACATGATTTTGAATTCATTTATTTGAAAAATTTTAAAAATTTTACTAGAATTGGGTAGTCAGTATATAAGACCAGGGCTGTTCTTTATTATCAGAGAGCACTAGATTCTAATACAACTACTGCTTTACTAGTATTTTTAATGGTAACCAAGTGTATAAAGTAAAAGTTTTAAAATCCGAAAGAATTTAACCCCTTCCCACACTTAAGATCTTGCAATGCCCTCATTTGCAAGAAATCAGTAACAATTTAAATTATTGAGGGTGATTTGTGTGAAAATGATTAAATTTTTACCAAAGTTTCCAAATATATTGGCGTTTTATTTGCTGAATGATAAATGGTGCACGTCATTTGTTCATTCCGTCTTGTTGTTATTTCACATACATTTTGCATCATTGTCGTCAAAATTACTTGCTTTTGCTGAACTTAATGCCAGTCTTTGAAAATGCGTTGTTTTACCCTGTTGTGTACATAAGATAAACTGCAAACATATATACATATTTTTGAAGTTTGGTTTATTACCCCACATTCAAAAATTATTAAAATCTAAGAATAAAAGTTAGAAATTATAAAAATGATTACAATATTAACAAAAATATTAAATATATCAATAATTACAAATTACAAAATAATAAAAAAAAATAAGTAAACTAAGGATGATATTGGTACCAATAGGGGTTCCACGCATAACCATAAGTGCTATAGAATGCTTCGGCAGGGTCATACGTAGGATATGGTGGCTGCATCTCTATCGACCAAGGAGGGAAGACGGGTTTCGGTGTAGGAATATAGTTTCTACCTATATGTTGGCAATGCGCTATGATCTGGTTCTGATGAACTTGCCAATCTTCAAATGCTCTCTGTCTAGCATTTTCGTATTCCTGAGAAGCTATAAACCTATGCATTTCTTGCCCCCCTCCTACATTACCTTGTTCCTGGTTTCTCTCTACCTGTGGATGTCTACCATTGTATCGTACTGCGGCGTTATTTCGCCGCTTTAACACTTTCGCACCATGGTATACATTTAAACCTATAGTGTCGCGGGGTTCCGGCTCTTCTACTAATAATCCCCCCCGACTTATATCCACACCGAGATATTCACCAATCAAAGTAATAAAAATACCACCTCCTATTATGCTATGTGGACGCATCCCTCGAACCATAGCTGATAAATAATAACCCACACAATATGGTATACTTACAGCGCTGTGTGGGTCTCGAATACACATATGGTAAAACAAATCTTGTTCATTTACCTTTTCTTTGTTTTTACCCCTTTGTGTAATCGAGTTAGCTAAAAACCTATGTATTACTCTTAATTCGGCTCTATCTATATCCAAATAAGAGTAGTTTCCCCCTTTGAAACGGTGGTGGCTTGTCATTTGACTCCACACACCGTGTGTATCAAAATTCTCATCTATTTTCCTACCGTTTAGTATCAATCCTCTACAATCGGCAGACGCTAATTCCTCAGGCGTATATATACGTAAAGCCTGAGCCATGTCCAGTAAAGACATGTGGCGCATCGAACCGCCTAACAAAAATCTAATAAAAGAACGATCGGTTAAACTAGCTACCCGATCATTCAACTCTATACTACATAACAACTCTTCACACCATACTTTATATACAGGTCTGCGTATGGTGAATAAACATATCCAGTCATTAAAATAAGAATTACCATACCTCTGTACCAGTAATTCCCTAATTGGCCCGGCCAATTCTACAGCTTCCAAGGGTCCCCATTCTATGACCCTTGGTACCTCAACAACCTTGGAATGAAGAGTATGCAAACCCCGTTGATATTTTGGATAATCTATCCAAAGTCTGTCAAATCGCAAGTTCGGGTGCAACTGTTCCAAATGCATATCTGAAAAGGTCATGACTGGATGAGGTACATCCTGCCTGTAGTAGTTATCTACCTCCTGTTGTTCCAAGTTCTCAGCAGGAGCATGACGGGCTTGGGATGAAGATTCACCCCTTTCAGTCTGCAAAACACATCAAACACAAATTTTGTGCATCCAAATATGCATTAGTGTCAGCAAAATCATCAATCAAAATAATTACAATGACATTATCAATTTATATCAAACTTAAGCTTATTTTCACATTTTTATCAAATCTACACTTTTTCAAATAAGCATATACGAAAATTTTCGCCAAGTTCATAAGCATTCAACTCAAATAACATGTCAAAATAATCATTACTAGCAAATAAACAAGTCTCAAATGGCATTATCTTTCAAAAATCAAGTTCATGAATTTTGGACTTGAAAAAGTCCACTTTAATTCTCAAAATCATGTTTAGGCTCAAAGTTTGGATCATTTAACTACCTAGACATGTTACACTACTCAATTTAGCAATAATTCATGACAAAAATCGGCCATAACCTGTTTATATCAAAAAGCCCCAATTTTGCTCAAGAACACAAACCCTAGATTCTAAAGATTTTGAAGTTTTTGGCTTCAAATCATGTTAACAAGCATCAATCTAGGTTATACATGCATAATATACTAACAATTTAACACTAATTACACTAAAAATTAACAAAATTCAAATTATGAAAATATGCTCAAGAACACACTAAAATTCGGATTTAAAGGTGATTTGGGGTGTAATTGTACCTGTTTTCTTGAGTAGTTCCTAGATATCATCCTTCTCAACATGATTGTAGTGAAAAATTTGAAGATTAACGGTGAAAAATTGAGTTTTTGGGATGATTTTTGTGGGTTTTTTCGGGTTTTTTCGAAGTGCAGTATGTGTGTGTGTGTTATTCTGTTCGTGCAGCTGGTTATATTTTTTTTTTCTGTAATTTTGTCCCTCCGCGAGTCGCGGAGGTTTTCACTTAAAACTCCGCGAGTCGCGGAGTTTTTTTTTTTTTTTTTTTTTTTTTTTTTTTTTTTTTTTTTTTTTTTAATAATCTTTAACTTATAACACAATTAAGAAATTAATTTTAAAATTTTGTTTCCCTTGTTATTTAGGACGAGGTCGTTTCGGATCGATGTCCTAGTCCGTCCCTCGACAAAATTTTAAAATTTGTCTTTTTGTAGCGATTGTTTTAAAAGCTAAGATTTTTGGGTTTTTTAATGTTTTTGACATACTTTAAATCAACAAGATTAAAAATATTGATAATAAAAGTTCTCGTCCCTTCCTCGGGTAAAGCAATTTCGGTTCAAAGACCTAGTCTTCAACTTACGACGAATTTTAAAAATCATATTTTTAACTTAATGAGATAAAGTAAATTTTTGTTTTTAAATTCACACAACTTAAATATAAAATTCAAAATTAAAATTAAAAATTCACACCAAACTCAAAATTTAAAATTCATAAATTCATACCAAACTTATATTAATTTTTCAAATATTTACAATTTTAAAAATATTGTTTTTACAAAGTTTACAGTATTAATTTAAGATTTAAATATTAATTTTAAAAACATGGTAAAAATAAAATTGAAAATCTTTTTGTCTTTTTATCCCACTTTAATCAATCAAATATTATCAAAAATATGCGCCCCTCTTTTCGGTAAAGTAATTTCGGTTCCAAGACCTAATTTAACTCATGACGAATTTTTGAAATATTTTGGGTTGATTGATTAAAGATATTTATACCTTAAGAATAAACGTTAAATTTCGCAGTGATGTAATAAATTTTTGAAGGATATCAATAATTTCGGTCGCCAAACCTAATTTTATTTAATACCAATTTAATACTTTTTAGCGAACAAATTAGCGTTTATTATCAAAAGGTTAAAAATAAAAATAAAAAATAAAAACTGTACAGACATACCTGTGAAATAGATTTCTTAATTATATGATCTATTATATTCATAAGATAGTCGGTTTAATTGGTCTTCCATGGCTGCATAGGCGTAACCTCGAGCATTCATTGTCTTTTCTTCTAAACATATGAACGGTCCGTCTCTGCATAAAGTAACAAATTCGGTATTTGAATAGGTTTGATTATTTGAACATTTACCTCCATGTGACCATTTTCCGCATTTGTGACATTTTTCTAGGTGTCGTGCTCTTCTTTTCGCTGCGGATTTTGATTTTCCTTTACCAAATTGTAACTTATTATCTTCGCATCTGGATCCTTTTCTAACTCCGTCCATTCTTTCTCTGATTACTGATACTATTTCACTCGGGAGTATGTCATTATTACGTTTAGTGATCAAAGCGTGTAGCATTAGACCATGGTTTAGTTCACAGGCAGTCTTCATTTTGTAAAAACCTAAAAAAAATAAAAATTCAGAATGGGGGGAGAAGACTAGTTCTTTAGGGTCTGCTAGGGAAAGACCATACGTGTTCCATTTTCGAGAACTACACGAAAACAGACAATCTAACTCTAACAGAAATACATATTATCCTTTAAAGACTTGATTCTCCCCACACTTAGTTAGCTGTGGTGTCGAAATTGTGATTAACTTCGTTGTCGACTTCCATCGGACCATGTATGTAATGTTTAACTCTGTGACCATTAACTTTAAATTCAATCCCATTTGAATTTATCAATTCTATCGTTCCGTATGGGAAAACTCTTTTGACTATGAATGGTCCAGACCATCTTGATTTCAATTTTCCAGGAAATAGCTTGAATCGTGAATTGAAAAGAAGAACTCTGTCTCCTTCTTTAAATTCTTTTGAACTTCTGATTCTTCTATCATGCCATTTCTTCGTTCTTTCTTTATAGATTAACGAATTTTCGTATGCTTCATGTCTTAATTCTTCTAATTCGTTTAGTTGACTTAATCGTAGACGCCCGGCTTCATGTAAATCAAGATTACATGTCTTCAAAGCCCAAAATGCTTTGTGTTCAATTTCTACTGGAAGATGACATGCTTTTCCATAAACAAGTCTAAAAGGTGTGGTTCCAATTGGAGTTTTGTAGGCTGTTCTAAAAGCCCAGAGTGCATCCTCCAATTTAATGGACCATTCCTTTGGATTTGATCCTACGGTTTTCTCTAGAATACGTTTTAAAGCTCGGTTGGTATTTTCAACTTGTCCACTTGTTTGTGGATGATATGCGGTGGAGATTTTATGAGTTACTCCATATCTTTTAAGAACTTTCTCAAGTTGATTATTACAGAAATGAGTACCCCGATCACTTATTAAAGCTTTCGGTGTTCCAAACCTTGCAAAAAGACGTTTTAAAAAGTTGACTACAACTCGTGCATCGTTAGTTGGGAGAGCTTGTGCTTCCGCCCATTTAGATACATAATCAATGGCTACGAGTATATATAAATTATTATGAGATTTTGGAAATGGACCCATAAAGTCAATACCCCAAATGTCAAATACTTCACATACTTGGATGACATTTTGTGGCATTTCATCACGTTGACTTATTTTTCCGGCCCTTTGACAAGCATCACAGGATTTGCAAAGAAGGTGTGCGTCTTTGTAAATTGTAGGCCAATAGAATCCAGCTTCATAAACTTTTCTTGCTGTTAGTTGAGGCCCATAATGCCCTCCTGTTGGTCCTGTGTGACAATGGTTTAAAATTTTACTCGCTTCATCTCCAAATACACATCGGCGTATTATTTCATCGGGACAACTTTTAAACAGATGTGGATCTTCCCAGAAATAGTGTTTTATATCACTGAAGAATTTCTTTCGTCTTTGGTACGATAATCCTTTTTCAAGGAATCCACAAACTAAGTAGTTTGCATAGTCTGCAAACCATGGGATTTCTTTATAATCTATCTTCAATAGATATTCATCAGGAAAGTTGTCTTGTATGGCCGATTCATTCAGAACTTCTAATTCGGGATTTTCAAGACGAGAAAGATGATCAGCGGCGAGATTTTCTGCTCCTTTTTTATCTCGGATTTCAATATCGAACTCTTGTAAGAGTAAAATCCAACGGATTAATCTTGGTTTAGCATCTTGTTTTGAAAATAGGTATCTAAGAGCAGAATGGTCGGTATAGACCACCGTTTTTGCTAGAACGAGATATGATCGAAATTTGTCAAAAGCAAAGACAATAGCAAGGAGTTCTTTTTCAGTAGTTGTATAGTTCGTTTGTGCTCCTTGTAATGTCTTACTAGCATAATATATAGGTTGAAATCGTTTTTCAATCCTTTGTCCTAAAACGGCTCCCATTGCAAAATCACTTGCATCGCACATTAGTTCAAATGGTAGATTCCAATTTGGTGTTATCATGATCGGTGCATTAGTGAGTTTTTCTTTAAGAATATTAAAAGATTTGATACATTCATCTGAAAAGATGAATGGCGCATCCTTTTCTAGGAGTTTATTCATAGGAGTGGCAATTTTAGAAAAATCTTTTATGAAACGTCGGTAAAAACCGGCATGCCCTAGAAAACTCCTAACTCCTCTAACATTGGTGGGATGTGGAAGTTTAGCAATTACATCTACTTTAGCTCTATCCACTTCAATTCCTTCTTTTGAAATTTTATGTCCAAGAACGATGCCTTCTTTAACCATGAAATGGCATTTCTCCCAATTAAGTACTAGATTTGATTTTTCGCATCTAATTAGCATTCGTTCCAGATTTACTAGACATGATTTAAATGTATCACCGAAGACTGAAAAGTCATCCATGAATACTTCCATGCATTCTTCTATCATGTCGTGAAAAATCGCCATCATACACCTTTGAAAGGTTGCAGGGGCGTTGCAAAGTCCAAATGGCATGCGTTTGTAAGCAAAAGTACCATAAGGGCACGTGAATGTTGTTTTCTCTTGATCTTCGGGTGCTATTGGAATTTGAAAATATCCGGAAAATCCATCTAGAAAACAATAGTAACTATTTCCGGCTAATCTTTCCAACATTTGATCTATGAAAGGTAAGGGAAAGTGATCTTTTCTGGTGGCGTCATTTAATTTTCTATAATCAATACATACACGCCATCCTGTTACAGTCCTAGTAGGAATAAGCTCATTTTTCTCATTTGTAATGACAGTCATGCCACCCTTCTTAGGCACGCATTGAACTGGGCTTACCCATGGACTATCAGAGATTGGATATATCAAACCTGCATCTAGCAGTTTAATAATCTCTTTCTTAACTACATCTTGCATATTAGGATTTAGTCTTCGTTGGCGTTGCACATACGTTTTATGACCTTCTTCCATAAGGATTTTATGTGTGCAATACGAAGGACTTATTCCTTTAATATCATGAATCTTCCATGCAATGGCTGGTTTATGAGCTTTCAACACAGTAATGAGCTGTGATTTCTCATTTTCAGTAAGAGAAGACGATATTATTACAGGTAATTCAGATTCACCATGTAAATAAGCGTATTCCAAATGGTTTGGAAGTGGCTTTAACTCTAATTTCGGAGGTTCTTCTATCGATGATTTATATCGATATCTGTCTTCTTCTTTTAGCATTTGAATTTCTTCTGTTGTTGGTTCATATCCATTAGCTATAAGTGTAGCTAACATTTCAGCTTCATCAATTGGTTCATTACCTTCT
Source organism: Rutidosis leptorrhynchoides (assembly GCF_046630445.1). NCBI lineage: Eukaryota > Viridiplantae > Streptophyta > Magnoliopsida > Asterales > Asteraceae > Rutidosis > Rutidosis leptorrhynchoides. The sequence continues at coordinate 126,973,685 of NC_092333.1, read as the reverse complement.
CCTAAAGAACATTCTCCCGTTCCTTGTAATTCTGGAAATTCTTCTAATAATTCTGCATGTGCATCTATAGTTTGAATATAATAGCATGTATCATCTGCAGATTGTGGTTGTTGCATTGCTCTATCAACTGAAAAGGTAACACTCTCATCCTCTATACTTAGGGTCAGTTTCTTACCGAACACGTCTATCATTGCTTTAGCCGTGTTTAAGAATGGTCTTCCTAATATGAGAGGAACTTGAGAATCTTCTTCCATGTCTAAAACAACAAAATCTACTGGAAATACTAAAGTACCAACTTTAACTAGCATGTTCTCCATTATCCCTCTAGGATATTTTATTGATCTATCGGCTAGTTGTATGCTTATTCTGGTTGGTTTCAATTCTCCAAGGTCTAGTTTAGCGTATAGTGAATACGGCATTAGATTTATACTAGCACCTAAATCTGCCAATGCTTCTATTGAACTAAGACTACCCAGAAAACATGGAATTGTGAAACTTCCTGGATCAGATAGTTTTTCTGGTATCTTATTCAACAGCACTGCTGAACAATTAGCATTCATAGTAACAGCCGAGAGTTCTTCCATTTTCTTTCTATTCGTGATTAGATCTTTCAAGAATTTAGCATACCTTGGCATTCCTGAAATCACATCAATGAAAGGAAGATTTACATTTATCTGTTTAAACATATCCAAGAATTTGGATTGCTCGGCTTCAAGTTTTTCCTTCTTCATTTTACTCGGGTAAGGAAGTGGTGGTTGGTATGGTTTAACATAAGGTTTAGCCTTAACTGTGTTATCTTCATTAACCTTTTCAACTACCGGTTCTTTTTCCTTATCTTGATCAGGTTGTGGTTCTTGTGGAGTAGGAATAGTTTTATCAGAAGTTACAGGTATTTCAGGTGGTTTAAGTGTTGTACCACTTCTTGTGGTAATAGCTTTAGCTGTTTCATTCCGGGGGTTAGCATTTGTATCGCTAGGTAGACTTCCCGGTTTTCTTTCACCTATTAACCTTGCTAGGTTACTTACTTCTTGTTCCAGATTTTGAATAGAAGCTTGTTGATTTCTAAATGCTTGAGCATTTTGTTCATTGGTTTGTTTTTGAGATGTGAAAAACTGCGTTTGAGTTTCAACTAGCTTCGTCATCATTTCTTCTAAATTCGGCTTTTTATCATCGGTTTGTTTTGGTGGTTTGTTTTGAAAATTCGGTCTTTGCTGATTATAAGTATTGTTGGATACTTGTTGATTGCTAGGACCTTGTTGGTTGTTGTATGGAATATTTCGGTTATAATTCTGGTTTTGATTGTAAATCGGTCTTGGCGGTTGATAATTATTCTGATAATTATTTCCAGGCCTTTGGTTTATGTATGAAATATTCTCTCTTTGTTCCATTGTTAATTCAATACTGAGACAATCTTTTGTCAAATGTGGTCCTCCACACTGCTCACAACTAATTCGTATAGAGTGAATATCCTTAGTCATCTTTTCCATTCGTCTCTCGAAAGCATCTATCTTTGCGGAAATGGAATCTAAGTCATGACTAGAATCGGCTCTAGCTGCTTTAGATGATCTAATGATATCTTTTTCTTGGTGCCACTCGTGTGAGTGGGAAGCAGTGTTATCAATAATTTTGTAAGCATCAGTTTCGGTTTTCTTCATAATCGAACCACCAGCTGCTATATCTATATCTTTTCTTGTAGTGATGTCGCATCCTTGGTAAAATATTTGTACTATTTGACAAGTGTCTAAACCATGTTGCGGACATCCTCTTAACAACTTTCCATATCTTGTCCACGCCTCATATAGAGTTTCATTTGGCTTCTGTGTGAACGTAACAATTTCTGCTTGAAGTCTTACGGCTTTAGATGCGGGAAAAAATTGTTTAAGAAATTTATCAATTAAAACGTCCCATGTATCAATCGCCCCTTCAGGTAACGATTCCAACCAATCTTTGGCTTCTCCCTTTAAAGTCCAGGGAAATAACATGAGATATATCTGTTCATCCTCCACTTCTCGTATTTTAAATAGTGTGCAGATCCTATTAAAGGTACGTAGATGTTCATTTGGATCTTCCTTCGGCGCACCACTAAATTGGCATTGATTAGTCACCATGTGTAGAATTTGTCCTTTGATTTCATAATCTGGCGCATTAATGTCTGGATGAGTAATTGCGTGACCTTGGCCAGTGCGTTTAGCTCTCATTCGGTCTTCCATACTTAAAGGTTCCAGATTCTCCATAATTGAATTTGTTGACTCGGTATCACTAGATGATTCTGATTTAATAGTTCGTTCCTCAACAATCTCTGTTTGAATGATTGGTGGTTCCGGAGGAAAGTTTAATGGTTCAGGATCTACGAACCGTTCCTGAATATTTTCTGGATTCTCAATTGTGAGGTTTGTTTCAAAAACTGGATTATCGGAAATTTGAACTGAAGTACTTGGTTGACTGGATGACGATTCTAAAGAAAAATCAACGGCGGTTATATTTGTTAAACGATGTCTTGATCGAGTTACAGGTGGTGAACGTACAAAAGGTGGTGAACGTCTTGCTCGGTGCATTCACAGAATATCCTATTAGTTTTTTAAAAGGAAAGAAAAATTATAATAAGTTATCCAATCAATAGACTTTTCTGATTTTGCCCACGTTTCGAATAGCCAAAAGATGCAGCAGAGGGGCAGGATTCGTTTGGTCTCAATATAATTGAGGACTGTTTGGCTCCAATAACCCGGTCCACGTACAAATCCAACTATTACTACGAACCAGAAAATTTTGATGTCTATCAATTTAACCACTTAAAATAAATTTTCGTAATTTTAAGAAATTTAGATAAGAAGTAGAATAAAATTCTAAGTCCTAAAAACTAGAATGGCGAGAAATAAGAAAGAAAAAGAGTTCGTCGCAAAAGGTCGAAAAAGAAAAATGGTAAAAAAATAAAAGGTGACGGAAAAATAAAAGAAACTTATAAAAACTTAAAAATACTTAACTAATTTAACCTTATTACTACAACTATCTTAAAATTATAATCGCAAATTGAAATTACTAATTGGAATGATAATTGATACATAGTAAAAGGTGTCTAAAAATATTAAAGCTTACAAGAAAAACTAAATCCCAAATGGAAATAACTTAAAAAGAAACTAAAACTTAAAAAGGCGTCGCAAAATTCTAAAGCACCTAATTCTTAGTCTAAAGAAAAAGCACTTAAGGAATTCTACGGCAAAGCCTAAAAATCTAGGAGTAAAAATAACTATAGCTAAAACTAAGTTTAAAATTAATTATGAGCTAAAAAATACAAATATTACGCTACAACGATTAAAAAGGTACAAAATATAAAAATATACAAAAAGTTGTAAAAAGTACAATTTTTATAAAAATATTATTTTTATATTATTTATTTAATAAAACTACAAATAATACAATTTTATTAAAACTAATTTAACAAAATACAACAAATTAAATAAAAAGTAAAATTTAATCTAATAATAATAATAATAGTAATTAGGTTTTAATAATAATAATAATAATAAATAATAATAACCCGTGATTAGGGTTTTTGTCCGAGTGTCAGAGGCCCTCCGCGAGTTGCGGTGAATAAAGAGGAAAACCCCGCGAGTCGCGGGGTTCAGAAAAACAGTTGACAGGTTTCACTTTTACGCGTTTTTCTTTATTTTTTTTTTTTTTTATTTTCTTTTTCTTGTTTAACTAATAAACGATTTTTAATAAAATTTATATTTTTATAAATTAAAATAAAGATAAAGAAACTTATAAAACTTAAATATTTAACAAAATCTTAAAAATACTAATATTTTTGTTTTTCTTTTTATATTTTTGAATGATTAAAACGTAATTTTTACAAAAACGACTTTTAATAAAAGTAAATAAAAATCTTTTTTTTTTTTTATATTAGCGTTGCGCTTCCGGCTTTTAAGAGTAAATCCCCGGCAGCGGCGCCAAAAATACTTGATGTTTCGCGAGGTGTATATAAAATAGTTATTATTTTACTAGAAAAATACTATTAAATACGATACAATTTTACACAAGATATTTATTTATTTATAGAATGGATATACTTAAACCTTGCTACAACACTTATAGGCAGTGTACCTAATCGTACAGTAGTGTAGTTTTTAGTAAGTCCGGTTCGTTCCACAGGGAAATCTTTAAACAAAGCTCAACGCTATATTAATTTACTTTTATAAAAATACAAATATATATATAGGTAATATTATTATTATAAAAGGGGGGTTTTTACCGTTTAATGACCGGTTTGTCGATTTTAAAACTTTAGTCGCAGTTAAAACCTAATGTAAAATATAAAATACAAGACTTAAATTAAAGCGTAAAGTAAATAACGATAATGAAATTGCGAATAATAAAAAATGCGATAAAATAAACTTGCGATAATTAAAAGTACGATAATTAAAAGTGCAATTAAATAAAATAACAATAAATAAAAGTGCGATAATTAGAAGTGCAATTAAATATAAAATAAAGGAAATTAAATATGAAATAAAAGAATTATGCTTATTTAAACTTCCGTAATCATGATGTTTGACGTGTTGATTTTAGTTTTATGCCCATGGGTTAATTGTCCTTTGTCCTGGATTATTCAATATGTCCGTCTGGTTTTTGTCCATAACAGTCCATCAGTCATAAATATAAATTGCAAGTGTCCTTGTCAAATTATTATTATACCCGAAGATAAATATTCCAACTAATTGGGGATTCGAATTGTAACAAGGTTTTAATACTTTGTTTAATGAATACACCAGGTTATCGACTGCGTGTAAACCAAGGTTTTACTACTTTGTTAACAATTACACCAATTACCCTTGAATGTAATTTCACCCCTGTTTTAATTATTCTAGTGGCTATTAATCCATTCCCGTGTCCGGTTAAATGAACGATTATTCGTACATATAAATACCCCGCCCATCGTGTCCGATCGAGTGTATATGGTAATTTATAGGGACGCCCAATTGTAAATCTTTATATTAACATTAACAAACTTTCATTTAGTTAAACAAATATAAAGCCCATTAATAGCCCATAGCCTAGTTTCCACAAGTGTCGTTCTTTTGTCCAAACCCCAATTATGGTACAAAGCCCAATTACCCAATTTTAGTAATTAGCCCAACATCATGATTACTTCATTTTAAACAAGCATAATAATAACTTAGCTACGAGACATTAATATAAAAAGGTTGAACATAACTTACAATGATTAAAAATAGCGTAGCGTTACACGGACAGAATTTCGACTTACACCCTTACAACATTCGCTAACATACCCTTATTATTAGAATTATAATTAAAATTAAAATATAAATTATAAATATAAATATATTACGTTGAAGAGGAAGAGAAAAAAAAGATGATAAAATGGTTCAGAATTCGGTTGGCTTTATAGCCAGAAATGAAATTTGGGGCTCCGCGACTCGCGGCAAAATGGCCTTAAAACTCCGCGAGTCGCGGAGAGGTATTTTCATTTCACACCCTTGGAGTTTCTGGCTGCCGACGGTTTTAATAATATATATATATAATATATATATAATTAATATAATTAATTATATATTATATTATATTTATATACATAGTTAACTTGTAATTTTTAGTCCGTTGCGTCGAGCGTTAAGAGTTGACTCTGGTCCCGGTTCCGGTTTTTCGAACGTCCGTGCGTACAATTTAATATCTTGTACTTTGCGTTTTGAATCTTGTACTCTTGTGATTTCGAGACGTTTCTTATCAATAATTGGAACCTTTTTGATTGTCTTTTGTTCTTTTGAGCTTTTTGGTCGTTTGCGTCTTCAAATCGTCGAATCTGTCTTTTGTCTTCACCTTTTATTATTTAAACGAATATCACTTGTAAATAGAACAATTGCAACTAAAAGCTTGTCTTTCTTGAGGAATAATGCTATGAAATATATGTTCGTTTTTAGCATTATCAGACACTGTCCGTCAAGATCAAACACTACTTGACACTATGAAGACACTGCTAGAACATACTCATCATCTCATACCACTACTTATCGTTGCTTACTACTACACAACGTCGCCTCCCACTGCTAGACACGACTGATCACTACTTTCTCACTGCTTGTCATTACCAGTTACTACTTGATGCCACCCATTGCTACTTACCATACTAAATACTACTCAACACTACTAGCACTTTCACGATTTACTATTAGCTACTATGCATCACGACTCATTTCTGATATATCTTTAGAGGATGAATTCCTTGTAGCAACTTGCGCAATCCTTAGTAGATACTGTCTACTTGACTTCCGACTTTCCTATCATTCAGCCACCCGCAACTTCATGATTATGCTTTCTAATACGAGAGTACCGGAAGAGGTATTCACACCTTTCCTCATAAAGGGTATTTCGTTCTTCTCCCTCACCGATGTGGGACAAGTATGATAATTCACCTTACAATCAACATCAACTTCGGTGAAGTTCTTCATGAGTCTGTTCTTACTCAGCAATCATAATGTTTATATACTGTCAATATCGGTGCCGATAGAAACCTTATCGCTAGAGAATTCTATCACAACATTTGGAATCCAATATCTACCTTAGACAACGTGAACCCTATGGAACTATCAACTGGGAATGAAATGCATCATGATTGATGTCATTTTAGTTTAAGGAGGTCCTGCTTTAAGAAGTTTGATCGTACACTCCCATCATAAACGTCTCTCACCCGAAACTCACCCCAAACTTAAATCAACGATTGCTCCTAAACCTTTGCAAATTAGAAGCTAAAACCCATACTGTTAAGCTCATAACAATCTTTCGTACCGAACAATACTTTTTTCGACAATTGGCGAGCCATTACAATAGAAATCTACATGAGTGCTGCTTGGAGTTAAATTATTATACTTGGACTACCATATCTCTTTATTTAACATTGTGGTTCGAATGGATTGGTTATCTGACGACACAACCAAGGCTGTTGTGACCAGAAGGCCATTTGAATTTCTTTTACTGAAGACGAATCAATGATGGTGTACGGAGAGAAGATCAGTATACCGTTGTGTTACATTAATTGCTCGAAGGTCTAGAAGTACATGAGATAAGGATGTCTCACAATTCTGGCACATGTGAGCAAAGTTGAATCAGTAGTTAAGCGACTCGAAGATGTCCCAACCGTTAGAAATTTTCCTTAAGGTCCTTCCGAGAGAATTACCAAGTCTTCCACCGCATATAGACGTAGAATTTCAGATTGACTTAATGCCGGGAGCGACGCCTGTAGCACGTGCACCGTATAGACTTACACTGAAATGGCCCGTCCATATTGATTATAAACGTTCCATATTAATTGATTTCGTCGCGAGGTTTTGACCTCTATATGAGACGTTTTTCAAAGACTGCATTCATTTTTAAAACAACCATAACCTTTATTTTATCGATAAAGGTTTAAAAAAAGCATTACGTAGATTATCAAATAATGATAATCTAAAATATACCGTTTACACACGACCATTATATAATGGTTTACAATAAGAATATATTATATCAAAAATAAGTTTCTTGAATGCAGTTTTTACATAATATCATACAAGCATGGACTCCAAATCTTGTCCTTATTTTAGTATGCAACAGCGGAAGCTCTTAATAATCACCTGAGAATAAACATACTTAAAACGTCAACAAAAATGTTGGTGAATTATAGGTTTAACTTATATATTATCAAATCATAATAATAGACCACAAGATTTCATATTTCAATATACATCCCATACATAGAAATAAAATTCATTCATATGGTGAACACCTGGTAACCGACATTAACAAGATGCATATAAGAATATCCCCTATCATTCCGGGAAATCCTTCGGACATGATAAAAAACGAATTCGAAGTACTAAAGCATCCGGTACTTTGGATGAGGTTCGTTATGCCCAATAGATCTATCTTTAGGATTCGCGTCAATTAGTAGATCGGTTTACTAATTCTTAGGCTACCATGCAAAAGGGGCATATTCGGCTTCAATCATTCACCCATATAATGTAGTTTCATTTACTTGTGTCTATTTCGTAAAACATTTATAAAACTGCATGTATTCTCATCCCAAAATATTAGATTTTAAAAGTGGGACTATAACTCACTTTCACAGATTTTTACTTCGTCGGGAAGTAAGACTTGGCCACTGGTCGATTCACGAACCTATAACAAATATGTACATATATATCAAAGTATGTTCAAAATATAATTACAACAATTTTAATACGTTTTACTGTTTTAAATTTATTAAGTCAGCTGTCCTCGTTAGTAACCTATAACTAGTTGTCCACAATTAGATGTACAGAAATAAATCGATATATATTATTTTGAATCAATCCACGACCCATTGTATACACGTCTCAGGCTAGATCACAACTCAAAGTATATATATTTTTGGAATCAACCTCAACCCTGTATAGCTAACTCCCACATTACAGCATATAGAGTGTCTATGGTTGTTCCAAATAATATATATACATGGGTCGATATGATATGTCAAAACATTTGCATACGTGTCTATGGTATCCCAAGATTACATAATATATAAGAATACATGTATAATACAATATAAGTTAGCTAGGATATGATTAATATAGATTTGTTACCAATTTTCACGTAGCTACAACAAGAAAATTATCCAATCTTGTTTTACCCATAACTTCTTCATTTTAAATCCGTTTTGAGTGAATCAAATTGCTATGGTTTCATATTGAACTCTATTTTATGAATCTAAACAGAAAAAGTATATGTTTATAGTCAGAAATATAAGTTACAAGTCGTTTTTGTAAAGGTAGTCATTTCAGTCGAAAGAACGACGTCTAGATGACCATTTTAGAAAACATACTTTCACTTTGAGTTTAACCATGATTTTTGGATATAGTTTCATGTTCATAAGAAAGATCATTTTCCTAGAAGAACAACTTTTAAATCAAAGTTTAACATAGTTTTTAATTAACTAACCCAAAACAGCCCGCGGTGTTACTACGACGGCGTATATCCGGTTTTACAGTGTTTTTCATGTTTTCCAATTTTAAATCATTAAGTTAGCATATCATATAGATATAGAACATGTGTTTAGTTGATTTTAAAAGTAAAGTTAGAAGGATTAACTTTTGTTTGCGAACAAGTTTAGAATTAACTAAACTATGTTCTAGTGATTACAAGTTTAAACCTTCGAATAAGATAGCTTTATATGTATGAATCGAATGATCTTATGAACATCATTACTACCTCAAGTTTTCTGGATAAAGCTACTGGAAATGAGAAAAATGGATCTAGCTTCAACGGATCCTTGGATGGCTTGAAAGTTCTTGAAGCAGAATCATGAAACGAAAATAGTTCAAGTAAGATTTTCACTCGAAATAAGATTGTTATAGTTGTAGAAATTGAATCAAAGTTTGAATATGAATATTAACTTGAATTAGAAAGATAACCTACTGTAAATAACAAAGGTTCCTTGATCTTATATGATTACTTGGAATGGATTAGAAAGCTTGGAAGTAGACTTGCAAACTTGGAAGTATTCTTGATTTTTATGAAACTATACTTATGGAATTTATGAAGAACACTTAGAACTTGTAGATGGAACTTGAGAGAGATCAATTAGATGAAGAAAATTGAAGAATGAAAGTGTTTGTAGGTGTTTTTGGTTGTTGGTATATGGATTAGATATAAAGGATATATAATTTTGTTTTCATGTAAATAAGTCATGAATGATTACTCATATTTTTATAATTTTATGAGATATTTCATGCTAGTTGCCAAATGATGGTTCCCACATGTGTTAGGTGACTAACATAGGCTGCTAAGAGCTAATAATTGGAGTGTATATACTAATATTACATACATCTAAAAGCTGTGTATTGTACGAGTACGAATACGGGTGCATACGAGTAGAATTGTTGATGAAACTGAACGAGGATGTAATTGTAAGCATTTTTGTTAAGTAGAAGTATTTTAATAAGTGTCTTGAAGTCTTTCAAAAGTGTATGAATACATATTAAAATACTACATGTATATACATTTTAACTGAGTCGTTAAGTCATCGTTAGTCGTTACATGTAAATGTTGTTTTGAAACCTTTAGGTTAACGATCTTGTTAAATGTTGTTAACCCATTGTTTATTATATCAAATGAGATGTTAAATTGTTATATTATTATGATATTATGATATATAATATATCTTAGTATGATATATATATATATATAGTTAAATGTCGTTACAACGATAATCGTTACATATATGTCTCGTTTCGAAATCATTAAGTTAGTAGTCTTATTTTTACATATGTAGTTCATTGTTAATACACTTAATGATATATTTACTTATCATTTAACATAATTAACCAAGTGTATCAATATCTTAATATGATTCATATGTACCTAGTAAGACGTTGTTATAACGATAATCGTTATATATATCGTTTTCGAGTTTTTTTAATTTAATAAACTCAATTTTATGTATATAACTCATTGTTAAAATACCTAATGAGATACTTACTTATCATAATATCATGTTAACTATATATATAATCATATATATGTCATCATATAGTTTTTACAAGTTTTAACGTTCGTGAATCACCAGTCAACTTGGGTGGTCAATTGTCTATATGAAACCTATTCCAATTAATCAAGTCTTAAAAAGTTTGATTGCTTAACATGTTGGAAACACTTAATCATGTAAATATCAATTTAATTTAATATAAATAAACATGGAAAAGTTCGGGTCACTACAGTACCTACCCGTTAAATAAATTTCGTCCCGAAATTTTAAGCAGTTGAAGGTGTTGACGTATCTTCTGGAAATAAGTGCGGGTACTTCTTCTTCATCTGATCTTCTCATTCCCAGGTGAACTCGGGTCTCTACGAGCATTCCATCGAACCTTAACGATTGGTATCTTGTTTTGCTTAAGTCTTTTAACCTCACGATCCATTATTTCGACGGGTTCTTCGATGAATTGAAGTTTTTCGTTGATTTGGATTTCGTCTAACGGAATAGTGAGATCTTCTTTAGCAAAACATTTCTTCAAATTCGAGACGTGGAAAGTGTTATGTACAGCCGTGAGTTGTTGAGGTAACTCAAGTCGGTAAGCTACTGGTCCGACACCATCAATAATCTTGAATGGTCCAATATACCTTGGATTTAATTTCCCTCGTTTACCAAATCGAACAACGCCTTTCTAAGGTGTAACCTTAAGCATGACCATCTCTCCAATTTCAAATTCTATATCTTTTCTTTTAATGTCGGCGTAGCTCTTTTGTCGACTTTGGGCGGTTTTCAACCGTTGTTGAATTTGGATGATCTTCTCGGTAGTTTCTTGTATTATCTCTGAACCCGTAATCTGTCTATATCCCACTTCAATCCAACAAATCGGAGACCTGCACTTTCTACCATAAAGTACTTCAAATGGCGCCATCTCAATGCTTGAATGGTAGCTGTTGTTGTAGGAAAATTCTGTTAACGGTAGATGTCGATCCCAACTGTTTCCGAAATCAATAACACATGCTCGTAGCATGTCTTCAAACGTTTGTATCGTCCTTTCGCTCTACCCATAAGTTTGTGGATGATAGGCAGTACTCATGTCTAAACGAGTTCCTAATGCTTGCTGTAATGTCTGCCAGAATCTTGAAATAAATCTGCCATCCCTATCCGAGATAATAGAGATTGGTATTCCATGTCTGGAGACGACTTCCTTCAAATACAGTCGTGCTAACTTCTCCATCTTGTCATCTTCTCTTATTGGCAGGAAGTGTGCTGATTTGGTGAGACGATCAACTATTACCCAAATAGTATCAAAACCACTTGCAGTCCTTGGCAATTTAGTGATGAAATCCATGGTAATGTTTTCCCATTTCCATTCCGGGATTTCGGGTTGTTGAAGTAGACCTGATGGTTTTTGATGCTCAGCTTTGACCTTAGAACACGTCAAACATTCTACTACGTATTTAGCAACATCGGCTTTCATACCTGGCCACCAAAAGTGTTTCTTGAGATCCTTGTACATCTTCCCCGTTCCAGGATGTATTGAGTATCTAGTTTTATGAGCTTCTCTAAGTACTATTTCTCTCATATCTCCAAATTTTGGTACCCAAATTCTTTCAGCCCTATACCGGGTTCCGTCTTCTCGAATATTAAGATGTTTCTCCGATCCTTTGGGTATTTCATCCTTTAAGTTTCTCTCTTTTAAAACTCCTTGTTGCGCCTCCTTTATTTGAGTAGTAAGGTTAGTGTGAATCATTATATTCATAGATTTTACACGAATGGGTTCTCTGTCCTTTCTGCTCAAGGCGTCGGCTACCACATTTGCCTTCCCTGGGTGGTAACGAATCTTAAAGTCATAATCATTCAACAATTCAATCCATCTGCGCTGCCTCATGTTCAGTTGTTTCTGATTAAATATATGCTGAAGACTTTTGTGGTCGGTATATATAATACTTTTGACCCCATATAAGTAGTGCCTCCATGTCTTTAATGCAAAAACAACCGCGCCTAATTCCAAATCATGCGTCATATAATTTTGCTCGTGAATCTTCAATTATCTAGACGCATAAGCAATTACCTTCGTTCGTTGCATTAATACACAACCGAGACCTTGCTTTGAGGCGTCACAATATATCACAAAATCATCATTCCCTTCAGGTAATGACAATATAGGTGTCGTAGTTAACTTTTTCTTCAACAACTGAAATGCTTTCTCTTGTTCATCATTCCATTCAAATTTCTTCCCTTTATGCGTTAATGCAGTCAAGGGTTTTGCTATTTTGGAAAAATCTTGGATGAATCTCCTGTAATAACCAGCCAGCCCTAAAAATTGGCGTATGAGTTTCAGAGTTTTCGGGGTTTTCCCACTTTTCAACGGTTTCGATCTTTGCTGGATCCACCTGAATACCTTCTTTGTTCACTATGTGACCGAGGAATTGAACTTCTTCCAGCTAAAATGCACACTTTGAAAACTTAGCGTACAGTTTTTCTTTTCTCAGCAACTCTAGCACTTTTCTCAAATGTTCCTCGTGCTCTTGATCATTCTTCGAGTAAATAAGTATGTCATCGATGAAAACAATGACAAACTTGTCAAGATATGGCCCACACACTCGGTTCATGAGGTCCATGAACACAGCTGGTGCATTAGTCAATCCAAACGGCGTAACCATAAACTCGTAATGACCGTAACGCGTCCTAAAAGCAGTCTTTGGAATATCATCCTCCTTCTCCCGCATTTGATGATATCCAGAATGTAAATCGATCTTCGAATAAACAGACGAGCCTTGTAGTTGATCAAATAAGTCGTCGATTCTCGGTAGTGGGTAGCGGTTCTTGATGGTAAGTTTGTTCAACTCTCGGTAGTCGATACACAACCTAAATGTACCATCCTTCTTCTTGACAAACAAAATAGGAGCTCCCCACGGTGATGTGCTTGGTCGAATGAAACCACGCTCTAAAAGTTCTTGTAATTAGCTCTGAAGTTCCTTCATTTCGCTAGGTACGAGTCTGTATGGAGCATGAGCTATTGGTGCAGCTCCCGGTACAAGGTCTATTTGAAATTCAACGGATCGGTGTGGAGGTAGTCCCGGTAATTCTTTCGGAAATACATCGGGAAATTCTTTTGCGATGGGAATATCATTGATGTTCTTTTCTTTGGAATTGACTTTCTCGACGTGTGCTAGCACAGCATAGCAACCTTTTCTTATTAGTTTTTGTGCCTTCAGGTTACTAATAATATTTAACTTCGCATTGTTCTTTTCTCCGTACAGCATTAAGGGTTTTCCTTTTTCTCGTTTAATGCGAATTGTATTTTTGTAACAAACAATCTCTGCTTTCACTTCTTTCAACCAGTCCATACCGATTATCACATCAAAACTCCCTAACTCTACTGGTATCAAGTCAATCTTAAATGTTTCGCTAACCAGTTTAATTTCTCGATTCCGACATATATTATCTGCTGAAATTAATTTACCATTTGCTAATTCGAGTAAAAATTTACTATCCAAAGGTGTCAATGGGCAACTTAATTTAGCACAAAATTCTCTACTCATATAGCTTCAATCCGCACCCGAATCAAATAAAACATAAGCAGATTTATCGTCAATAAGAAACGTACCCGTAACAAGCTCCGGGTCTTCCTGTGCTTCTGCCGCATTAATATTGAAAACTCTCCCACGGCCCTGCCCATTAGTATTCCCCTGATTCGGGCAATTTCTAATAATGTGGCCCGGTTTTCCACATTTATAACAAACAGCGTTGGTATTACTTGCTCCGACACTATTCGTTTCAGCATTACTTGTTCCGACATTATTTGTTCCTTTAGTTCTGTTAAACTTTGGTCCGTAGACCTCACACTTTGTCGCGCTATGACCATTTCTTTTACACCTGTTGCAAAATGTCTTGCAAAACCCCTGATGATTTTCTTCACACCTATGACATGGCTATTTTTGGTTTTTGTTGCCGTTGTTGTTATTGAGGTTGTTGTTGGGATTGTTATTGTTGTTGAAACGGTTGTTGTAGTTGTTGTTGTTGTTGTTGGGATGTTTGTTGTAGTTATTGTTAAGATTGCGGTTATTGTTGCGATTGTTGTTGCGGTTGTTGGGATAGTTGTTGCGATTGTGGTTGTAATTGTTGTTGTTGTTGTTGTACTGGTGACTCTTGTCACCATTTTCCTCCCACTTCCTCTTGAGTTGTTTCGTGTTGGCTTCTTCGGTCGCCTGCTCTTTAATTCTTCCCTCAATCTGATTTATGAGTTTATGAGCCATTCGACTTGCCTTCTGTATAGAAGCGGGCTCGTGTGAACTTACATCTTCTTGAATCCTTACTGGTAACCCTTTTACAAATGCGTCAATCTTCTCTTCTTCATCTTCGAATGCTCCCGGACACAATAGGCACAACTCAGTGAATCATCGTTCATATGTGGTAACGTCGAACCCTTGTGTTCGTAACTCTCTAAGTTCTGCCTTGAGTTTATTGACTTCGTTTCTAGGACGGTACTGCTCGTTCATCAATTGCTTGAATGCCGACCACGGTAGTGCGTAAGCAGCATTTTGTCCTACCTGTTCAAGATAGGTGTTCCACCACGTTAACGCAGTACCTATGAAGGTATGCGTAGCGTACTTAACTTTGTCCTCTTCAGTACACTTACTTATGGCAAACACCGATTCGACTTTCTCGGTCCACCGTTTCAATCCAATTGGTCCTTTGGTTCCATCAAATTCCAAATGTTTGCAGGCAGTGAATTCTTTGTAGGTGCATCCTACACGATTTCTTGCGCCGTTAGCTGCATTGCTAGATTCAGAGTTATTGTTGGTATGTAACGCAGCCTGTACTGCGGCTATGTTTGCAGCAAGAAAGGTACAAAATTCCTCTTCGCTCATATTCATGGTTTGTCGAGTAGTCGGTGCCATTTCCTTCAAAATAGCCAACTGAATCGAGTTAATCATACAAAATATTAAGAGTAGTTAATAGTATTTCGTAGCATAATATGAACTCATTTATAAAAGCTTTTTCTTCATATTAGCATTTTATAAGTTTAAATTTGGGTACTACCTACCCGTTAAGTTCATACTTAGTAGCTAATATACAATTCAACTACTACAATTCCATATGAAAAACTGATTATAATAATATATCACATATAAATATTCTTCAAACTTACAACATCGCTATATTACATATAACATGAAATATAGTACACTTTGATACAGGACAGTTTTGAAGATAAACCTAGTTAATACGCAAGTTGTTCAGCAAAGGAAATAAAGACACGTAATTCATAAGTCCAGAAACAAGTCATGCATTCTGGTTTTACTAAGATGACTTCCCATCCTTGGTCTTGTGGAAAATAACCGTTATGACCATTGGCTAGGCAGCATGTTGTAATTTCGTCAAAAGAACGAGGGTTTCGTAATGTCCAACAGCCCCATAATAATCTAAAAACCTTGTTTCTCACCCCAACTACTGAATCCGTCACTTGTGGGAAGGTTTTATTTAAAAGTTGCAATCCGATGTTCTTTTTCTCACTTTGGTAAGAAACGAACATCACTAACCCGTAAGCAGAACATGCTTCTTTATGTTGCATGTTAGAAGCTCTTTCTAATTCACGAAATCCTATGTTGGGATATGTTGAGTCAAAATAGGTTCTTAACCCGTAGCGTAAAATTGCATTTGGGTTCCCCGCATTTAATGCTTTAAAGAAAACACGGTGTAACTTACGGTCTCCCCAATGTGATATACCACACCTATCAAAGGAAAGCCTTTTATAAACTAAGGCATTTTCAGAAAGTCTTTCAAATGTTTGACAAGTTAATTTCGCCATAACTAAATGCGCTGATGAATTCTAACCGACTCTAGAAAAGATTTCCTCAATCATATCCTCTGGTAGGTCTTCTAAACTATTCGGCTGTCTACCCTTAACATCCATTTTGTTTTTATACTGTAAAATAGACAAGGATTAGATTCGTAAAAGATAATTATCAAACAATACAAGCAATTTTTACATAGAACATAAAAGTACAAGCACGGTACAATACATATAATACACAACATGATTACAACCCTCTAATCTAAATCACTGGTTTCTTCTTCTTCAGACTTGGTTCGTTTTCCTAATGTTCTAGGAATATATGATGTTCCTCTAATACAAGCCATCGTTTTCCATAATGGTTTAGAAAAACCTGGTGATTTAGAGGTTCCCGGGTCATTGTTACATTTTAGGAAATACGGATGTTGTCGATACATATAAAGTTCATCGGGGTTGGAATCGGGTTTCTCTATTTTTATACCTTTTCCCTTATTATTTTCTTTCGCTTTATTAAATTGGGTCGAGGCAATTTCTATAACATCATCGGAATCCTCATCGGGATCCGATTCATCGGAAAATTGGTAATCCTCCCAATATTTTGCTTCCTCGGCGGAAACACCATTGACCATTATTAACTTTGGTCCGTTGGTTGAGGATTTTCTTTTATTTAATCGATTTACTATAGGTATCAATATTTCTTCCTCTGGAACCTCTTCTTCTTCTTGTTCCTCCTCTTCCGATTCCTCCTCTTCTGGTTTCTCATCTTCCGGTTCCTCCTCTTCCGGTTCCTCCTCTTCCAGGTTCCTCTTCGGGAATTTGTGAATCTTCCCAAAATATATTTGATTCTTCATTATTATTAGATGAATCAATGGGATTTGTACTAGAGGTAGACATCTATCACACAATATCAAACACGTTAAAAGATTAATATATCACATAATATTTACATGTTAATAATATATAGTTTCCAACAACAAAAATGTTAAGCAATCGTTTTGAAGAAAAACACGGTCGAAGTCCAGACTCACTAATGCATCCTAACAAACTCGGTAAGACACACTAATGCAATTTTCTGGTTTTCTAAGACCAACGCTCGGATACCAACTGAAATGTCCCGTTCATATTGATTATAAACGTTCCATATTAATTGATTTCGTCGCGAGGTTTTAACCTCTATATGAGACGTTTTTCAAAGACTTCATTCATTTTTAAAATAACCATAACCTTTATTTTATCGATAAAGGTTTAAAAAAAGTATTACGTAGATTATCAAATAATGATAATCTAAAATATACCGTTTACACACGACCATTACATAATGGTTTACAATAAGAATATATTACATCAAAAATAAATTTCTTGAATGCAATTTTTACATAATATCATACAAGCATGGACTTTAAATCTTGTCCTTATTTTAGTATGCAACAGCGGAAGCTCTTAATAATCACCTGAGAATAAATATGCTTAAAACGTCAACAAAAATGTTGGTGAATTATAGGTTTAACCTATATATTATCAAATCATAATAATAGACCACAAGATTTCATATTTCAATATACATCCCATACATAGAGATAAAATTCATTCATATGGTGAACACCTGGTAACCGACATTAACAAGATGCATATAAGAATATCCCCTATCATTCCGGGAAATCCTTCGGACATGATAAAAAATGAATTCGAAGTACTAAAGCATCCGGTACTTTGGATGGGGTTCGTTAGGCCCAATAGATCTATCTTTAGGATTCGCGTCAATTAGTAGATCGGTTTACTAATTCTTAGGCTACCAAGCAAAAGGGGAATATTCGGCTTCGATCATTCACCCATATAATGTAGTTTCATTTACTTGTGTCTATTTCATAAAACATTTATAAAACTGCATGTATTCTCATCCCAAAATATTAGATTTTAAAAGTGGGACTATAACTCACTTTCACAGATTTTTACTTCGTCAGGAAGTAAGACTTGGCCACTGGTCGATTCACGAACCTATAAAAAATATGTACATATATATCAAAGTATGTTCAAAATATAATTACAACATTTTTAATACGTTTTACTGTTTTAAATTTATTAAGTCAGCTGTCCTCGTTAGTAACCTATAACTAGTTGTCCACAATTAGATGTACAGAAATAAATCGATATATATTATCTTGAATCAATCCACGACCCAGTGTATACACATCTCAGGCTAGATCACAACTCAAAGTATATATATTTTTGGAATCAACCTCAACCCTATATAGCTAACTCCCACATTACTGCATATAGAGTGTCTATGGTTGTTCCAAATAATATATATACATGGGTCGATATGATATGTCAAAACATTTGCATACGTGTCTATGGTATCCCAAGATTACATAATATATTAGAATACATGTATAATACAATATAAGTTAGCTAGGATATGATTAATATAGATTTGTTACCAATTTTCACGTAGCTACAACAAGAAAAATTATCCAATCTTGTTTTACCCATAACTTCTTCATTTTAAATCCGTTTTGAGTGAATCAAATTGCTATGGTTTCATATTGAACTCTATTTTATGAATCTAAATAGAAAAAGTGTAGGTTTATAGTCGGAAATATAAGTTACAAGTCATTTTTGTAAAGGTAGTCATTTCAGTCGAAAGAACGACGTCTAGATGACCATTTTAGAAAACATACTTCCACTTTGAGTTTAACCATGATTTTTGGATATAGTTTCATGTTCATAAGAAAGATCATTTTCCCAGAAGAACAACTTTTAAATCAAAGTTTAACATAGTTTTTAATTAACTAACCCAAAACAGCCTGTGGTGTTACTACGACGGCGTATATCCGGTTTTACGATATTTTTCGTGTTTTCCGATTTTAAATCATTAAGTTAGCATATCATATAGATATAGAACATGTGTTTAGTTGATTTTAAAAGTCAAGTTAGAAGGATTAACTTTTGTTTGCGAACAAGTTTAGAATTAACTAAACTATGTTCTAGTGATTACAAGTTTAAACCTTCGAATAAGATAGCTTTATATGTATGAATCGAATGATGTTATGAACATCATTACTACCTCAAGTTTTCTGGATAAAGCTACTGGAAATGTGAAAAATAGATCTAGCTTCAAAGGATCCTTGGATGGCATGAAAGTTCTTGAAGCAGAATCATGACACGAAAACAGTTCAAGTAAGATTTTCACTCGAAATAAGGTTGTTATAGTTGTAGAAATTGAATCAAAGTTTGAATATGAATATTACCTTGAATTAGAAAGATAACCTACTGTAAATAACAAAGGTTCCTTGATCTTAGATGATTACTTGGAATGGATTAGAAAGCTTGGAAGTAGACTTGCAAACTTGGAAGTATTCTTGATTTTTATGAAACTATACTTATGGAATTTATGAAGAACACTTAGAACTTGAAGATGGAACTTGAGAGAGATCAATTAGATGAAGAAAATTGAAGAATGAAAGTGTTTGTAGGTGTTTTTGGTCATTGGTATATGGATTAGATATAAAGGATATGTAATTTTGTTTTCATGTAAATAAGTCATGAATGATTACTCATATTTTTGTAATTTTATGAGATATTTCATGCTAGTTGCCAAATGATGGTTCTCACATGTGTTAGGTGACTCACATAGGCTGCTAAGAGCTGATCATTGGAGTGTATATACCAATAGTACATACATCTAAAAGCTGTGTATTGTATGAGTACGAATACGGGTGTATACGAGTAGAATTGTTGATGAAACTGAACGAGGATGTAATTGTAAGCATTTTTGTTAAGTAGAAGTATTTTGATAAGTGTCTTGAAGTATTTCAAAAGTGTATGAATACATATTAAAACACTACATGTATATACATTTTAACTGAGTCGTTAAGTCATCGTTAGTCGTTATATGTAAATGTTGTTTTGAAACCTTTAGGTTAACGATCTTGTTAAATGTTGTTAACCCATTGTTTATTATATCAAATGAGATGTTAAATTGTTACATTATCATGATATTATGATATATAATATATCTTAGTATGATATATATACAGTTAAATGTCGTTACAACGATAATCGTTACATATATGTCTCGTTTCGAAATCATTAAGTTAGTAGTCTTATTTTTACATATGTAGTTCATTGTTAATACACTTAATGATATATTTACTTATAATTTAACATAATTAACCAGGTGTATCAATATCTTAATATGATTCATATGTACCTAGTAAGACGTTGTTATAACGATAATCGTTATATATATCGTTTTCGAGTTTTTTTAATTTAATAAACTCAATTTTATGTATATAACTCATTGTCAAAATACCTAATGAGATACTTACTTATCATAATATCATGTTAACTATATATATAATCATATATATGTCATCATATAGTTTTTACAAGTTTTAACGTTCGTGAATCACCGGTCAACTTGGGTGGTCAATTGTCTATATGAAACCTATTTCAATTAATCAAGTCTTAACAAGTTTGATTGATTAACATGTTAGAAACACTTAATCATATAAATATCAATTTCATTTAATATAAATTAACATGGAAAAGTTCGGGTCACTACATACACCCCCAGAATTGCAAGAGTTGCCTAGTCAACTGTAAGAGCTTTTAGACAAAGGATTCATTCGACCGAGTTTTCACCATGGAGAGCACATGTGCTCTTTGTTAGGAAGAAGAATGGATCTATGAAATGTTGTATCAAGAATAGATACCCGCCACCGAGAATCAATGACCTGTTAGATTAGTTGAAAGGATCTGGATGTTACTCTAAGATGATCTGAGGTCAGGTTACCATCAGATGAGAGTAAAAGAGACAGATACACTGAATACAATGTTTAGAACACGCTACAGACATCATGAATTTACCGTAATGCCATTTGGATTAACGAACACACCGGCTGTGTTCATGGATCTCATGAACCGTGTGTATAACCCATATCTTGACAAGTTTGTTATTGTGTCTATCGACGATATTCTGGTATATTCCAAGTATGAGAAGGAACATGAGCAATATCTTCGTTTGCTACTAGAGATGCTCAGGAAGGAGCAGCTGTATGCAAAGTTTTCGAAGTGTGACTTATGGCTGCGAAGATAGAAACGGTCAAGAAATGGGAGACTCTTAAGTCGCCAATGCAGATACGACAATTCTTAGGTCTCGCCGGTTATTATAGAAGATTCATGGAGGAATTTTCTACTATTGCCCGACCGTTAACAGCATTGACTCACAAGGGTAAGAAGTATGAATGGACATAGTTGCATGAAGCTGCATTTCAGTTGTTAAAAGAGAAGTTAACGACTGCACCAATTTTGTATTTATCTGAAGGAACCGAGGATTTCGTAGTTTACTGTGACACTTCACGACAGGGTTTTGGTTGCGTGTTGATGCAACGGAAGAAAGTGATTGCTTATGGATCACGACAATTGAAGATGTATGAGTTGAATTACACGACTCATGATTTAGAACTTGGTGCTATGGTCTTTGCGCTAAAGATGTGGAGACATTACTTGTATGGTACTAAGTATACTGTTTTCACGGATCACAAGAGTTTGCAGCATATTTTCAATCAAAGACAGCTTAATATGAGACAGAGACATTGGATCAAACTATTGAACGACTACGACTGCGACATTAGCTATCATCCTGGTATGGCTAATTTAGTGGCAGATGCTTTGAGTAGGAAGGAGAGAGTTAAGCCTATTCGAGTTAGAGCATTGAACTTGACAATTCGAATGAACCTTATGAAATGTCCCGTTCTTATTGATTAAAAACGTTCCATATTAATTGATTTCGTTGCGAGGTTTTGACCTCTATATGAGACGTTTTTCAAAGACTGCATTCATTTTTAAAACAAACCATAACCTTTATTTCATAAATAAAGGTTTAAAAAGCTTTGCATAGATTATCAAATAATGATAATCTAAAATATCCTGTTTACACACGACCATTACATAATGGTTTATAATACAAATATGTTACATCGAAATCAGTTTCTTGAATGCAGTTTTTACACAATATCATACAAACATGGACTCCAAATCTTGTCCTTATTTTAGTATGCAACAGCGGAAGCTCTTAGTATTCACCTGAGAATAAACATGCTTTAAACGTCAACAAAAATGTTGGTGAGTTATAGGTTTAACCTATATATATCAAATCGTAACAATAGACCACAAGATTTCATATTTCAATACACATCCCATACATAGAGATAAAAATCATTCATATGGTGAACACCTGGTAACCGACATTAACAAGATGCATATATATATAAGAATATCCCCATCATTCCGGGACACCCTTCGGATATGATATAAATTTCGAAGTACTAAAGCATCCGGTACTTTGGATGGGGTTTGTTAGGCCCAATAGATCTATCTTTAGGATTCGCGTCAATTAGGGTGTCTGTTCCCTAATTCTTAGATTACCAGACTTAATAAAAAGGGGCATATTCGATTTCGATA
This sequence comes from Rutidosis leptorrhynchoides, assembly GCF_046630445.1. NCBI lineage: Eukaryota > Viridiplantae > Streptophyta > Magnoliopsida > Asterales > Asteraceae > Rutidosis > Rutidosis leptorrhynchoides. The sequence goes on along the minus strand of NC_092333.1, from coordinate 126,950,922 downwards.
ATTCAACCATAGAATGTAGTTTCACGTACTTGTGTCTATTTTGTAAATCATTTATAAAACCTGCATGTATTCTCATCCCAAAAATATTAGATTTTAAAAGTGGGACTATAACTCACTTTCACAGATTTTTACTTCGTCGGGAAGTAAGACTTGGCCACTGGTTGATTCACGAACCTATAACAATATATACATATATATCAAAGTATGTTTAAAATATATTTACAACACTTTTAATATATTTTGATGTTTTAAGTTTATTAAGTCAGCTGTCCTCGTTAGTAACCTACAACTAGTTGTCCACAGTTAGATGTACAGAAATAAATCGATAAATATTATCTTGAATCAATCCACGACCCAGTGTATACGTATCTCAGTATTGATCACAACTCAAACTATATATATTTTGGAATCAACCTCAACCCTGTATAGCTAACTCCAACATTCACATATAGAGTGTCTATGGTTGTTCCAAAATATATATAGATGTGTCGACATGATAGGTCGAAACATTGTATACGTGTCTATGGCATCTCAAGATTACATAATATACAATACAAGTTGATTAAGTTATGGTTGGAATAGATTTGTTACCAATTTTCACGTAGCTAAAATGAGAAAAATTATCCAATCTTGTTTTACCCATAACTTCTTCATTTTAAATCCGTTTTGAGTGAATAAAATTGCTATGGTTTCATATTGAACTCTATTTTATGAATCTAAACAGAAAAGTATAGGTTTATAGTCGGAAAAATAAGTTACAAGTCGTTTTTGTAAAGGTAGTCATTTCAGTCGAAAGAACGACGTCTAGATGACCATTTTAGAAAACATACTTCCACTTTAAGTTTAACCATAATTTTTGGATATAGTTTCATGTTCATAATAAAAATCATTTTCTCAGAATAACAACTTTTAAATCAAAGTTTATTATAGTTTTTAATTAACTAACCCAAAACAGCCCGCGGTGTTACTACGACGGCGTAAATCCGGTTTTACGGTGTTTTTCGTGTTTCCAGGTTTTAAATCATTAAGTTAGCATATCATATAGATATATAACATGTGTGTAGTTAATTTTAAAAGTCAAGTTAGAAGGATTAACTTTTGTTTGCGAACAAGTTTAGAATTAACTAAACTATGTTCTAGTGATTACGAGTTTAAACCTTCGAATAAGATAGTTTTATATATATGAGTCGAATAATGTTATGAACATCATTACTACCTCAAGTTTAGTAGGTAATCCTACTGGAAGTGACAAGAAATGATCTAGCTTCAAAGGATCTTGGATGGCTTGAAAGTTCTTGAAGTAGGATCATGACACAAAAACAAGTTCAAGTAAGATTTTTACTCGAATTAAGATAGTTTATAGTTATAGAAATTGAATCAAAGTTTGAATATGAATATTACCTTGAATAAGAAAGATAACCTACTGTATATAACAAAGGTTTCTTGATCTTAGATGATTACTTGGAATGGATTAGAAAGCTTGGAAGTAAATTAGTAAACTTGAAGGGATTTTTGAAGTGTTCTTGAAGTGTTCTTCCTATGATGATTATAGCTTGATTCTTGAAGTGATTTTTGATGAAGATGATGATTAAATACTGGAAAAATACGTTCATAATAGTGTGTGTGTGTTGAGAGAGAATTAGAAAGAGAATTGGAAGTGAAATGGAGTGAATGATGAGTGGTAATTGGTGAGTGGTGAGTGGGGTTAAAAGGAGTTCTAGTTAGTTGACTAGCTCATGGTAGAAGTTAAAATTGATTATTAATACATGACATAATCAAGAGTGGAATCCTATGCTAGTTCCTATTGGCATATACTCATAGTAAGTACGTTTTGAAGCTGTGTATAATACGGGTAAGAATACGACTAGAATTCTTGATGAAAGAAAAGAATGGAAAAGTAACTGTAACCATTTTCGTTAAGTATGAGTGTTTTGATATATGTCTTGAAGTCTTCCAAAAGTATTTTAATACATCTAAATACACTACATGTATATGCATTTTAACTGAGTCGTTAAGTCATCGTTAGTCGTTACATGTAAGTGTTGTTTTGAAACCTTTAAGTTAACGATCTCAATTAATGTTGTTAACCCATTGTTTATTATATCTAATGAGATGTTAAATTATTATATTATCATGATATCATGATATATTAATATATCTTAATATGATATATATACATTTAAATGTCGTTACAACGATAATTGTTACATATATGTCTCGTTTCGAAATCCTTAAGTTAGTAGTCTTGTTTATATGTATATAACTCATTGTTAATATACTTATGGAGATACTTACTTATCATAATCTCATGTTAACCATATGTATATCCATATATATATCGTCATGTCGTTTTTACAAGTTTTAACGTTCGTGAATCGCCGGTCAACTTGGGTGGTCAATTGTCTATATGAAACATATTTCAATTAATCAAGTCTTAACAAGTTTGATTGCTTAACATGTTGGAAACATTTAATCATGTAAATATCAATCTCAATTAATATATATAAACATGGAAAAGTTTGGGTCACTACAGTACCTACCCGTTAAATAAATTTCGTCCCGAAATTTTAAGCTGTTAAAGGTGTTGACGAATCTTCTGGAAATAGATGCGGGTATTTCTTCTTCATCTGATCTTCACGCTCCCAGGTGAACTCGGGTCCTCTACGAGCATTCCATCGAACCTTAACGATTGGTATCTTGTTTTGCTTAAGTCTTTTAACCTCACGATCCATTATTTCGACGGGTTCTTCGATGAATTGAAGTTTTTCGTTGATTTGGATTTCGTCTAACGGAATAGTGAGATCTTCTTTAGCAAAACATTTCTTCAAATTCGAGACGTGGAAAGTGTTATGTACAGCCGTGAGTTGTTGAGGTAACTCAAGTCGGTAAGCTACTGGTCCGACACCATCAATAATCTTGAATGGTCCAATATACCTTGGATTTAATTTCCCTCGTTTACCAAATCGAACAACGCCTTTCTAAGGTGTAACCTTAAGCATGACCATCTCTCCAATTTCAAATTCTATATCTTTTCTTTTAATGTCGGCGTAGCTCTTTTGTCGACTTTGGGCGGTTTTCAACCGTTGTTGAATTTGGATGATCTTCTCGGTAGTTTCTTGTATTATCTCTGAACCCGTAATCTGTCTATATCCCACTTCAATCCAACAAATCGGAGACCTGCACTTTCTACCATAAAGTACTTCAAATGGCGCCATCTCAATGCTTGAATGGTAGCTGTTGTTGTAGGAAAATTCTGTTAACGGTAGATGTCGATCCCAACTGTTTCCGAAATCAATAACACATGCTCGTAGCATGTCTTCAAACGTTTGTATCGTCCTTTCGCTCTACCCATAAGTTTGTGGATGATAGGCAGTACTCATGTCTAAACGAGTTCCTAATGCTTGCTGTAATGTCTGCCAGAATCTTGAAATAAATCTGCCATCCCTATCCGAGATAATAGAGATTGGTATTCCATGTCTGGAGACGACTTCCTTCAAATACAGTCGTGCTAACTTCTCCATCTTGTCATCTTCTCTTATTGGCAGGAAGTGTGCTGATTTGGTGAGACGATCAACTATTACCCAAATAGTATCAAAACCACTTGCAGTCCTTGGCAATTTAGTGATGAAATCCATGGTAATGTTTTCCCATTTCCATTCCGGGATTTCGGGTTGTTGAAGTAGACCTGATGGTTTCTGATGCTCAGCTTTGACCTTAGAACACGACAAACATTCTCCTACGTATTTAGCAACATCGGCTTTCATACCCGGCCACCAAAAATATTTTCTGAGATCCTTGTACATCTTCCCCGTTCCAGGATGTATTGAGTATCTGGTTTTATGAGCTTCTCTAAGTACCATTTCTCTCATATCTCTAAATTTTGGTACCCAAATCCTTTCAGCCCTATACCGGGTTCCGTCTTCCTGAATATTAAGATGTTTCTCCGATCCTTTGGGTATTTCATCCTTTAAATTTCCCTCTTTTAAAACTCCTTGTTGCGCCTCCTTTATTTGAGTAGTAAGGTTATTATGAATCATTATATTCGTAGATTATACTCGAATGGGTTCTCTGTCCTTCCTGCTCAAGGCATCGGCTACCACATTTGCCTTCCCCGGGTGGTAACGAATCTCAAAGTCGTAATCATTCAATAATTCAATCCACCTACACTGCCTCATATTCAGTTGTTTCTGATTAAATATGTGTTGAAGACTTTTGTGGTCGGTATATATAATACTTTTGACCCCATATAAGTAGTGCCTCCAAGTCTTTAATGCAAAAACAACCGCGCCTAATTCCAAATCATGCGTCGTATAATTTTGTTTTTGAATCTTCAATTGTCTAGACGCATAAGCAATTACCTTTGTTCGTTGCATTAATACACAACCGAGACCTTGCTTTGATGCGTCACAATAAATCACAAAATCATCATTCCCTTCAGGCAATGACAATATAGGTGCCGTAGTTAGCTTTTTCTTCAATAACTGAAACGCTTTCTCTTGTTCATCATTCCATTCAAATTTCTTCCCTTTATGCGTTAATGCAGTCAAGGATTTTGCTATTCTGGAAAAGTCTTGGATGAACCTTCTGTAGTAACCAGCTAGTCCTAAAAACTGGCGTATGTGTTTCGGAGTTTTCGGGGTTTCCCACTTTTCAACAGTCTCTATCTTTGCCGGATCCACCTTAATACCTTCTTTGTTCACTATGTGACCGAGGAATTGAACTTCTTCCAACCAAAATGCACACTTTGAAAACTTAGCATACAATTCTTCCTTCCTCAATACTTCTAACACCTTTCTCAAATGTTCACCGTGTTCTTGGTCATTCTTTGAGTAAATAAGTATGTCATCAATGAAAACAATGACAAACTTGTCAAGGTATGGTCCACACACTCGGTTCATAAGGTCCATGAACACAGCTGGAGCATTAGTTAAACCAAACGGCATGACCATAAACTCATAATGACCGTAACGTGTTCTGAAAGCAGTCTTTGGAATATCATCTTCTTTCACCCGCATTTGATGATACCCGGAACGTAAGTCAATCTTTGAATAAACAGACGAGCCTTGTAATTGATCAAATAAGTCATCGATTCTCGATAGTGGGTTGCGGTTCTTGATGGTAAGTTTGTTCAACTCTCGGTAGTCGATACACAACCTGAATGTACCATCTTTCTTCTTGACAAACAAAACAGGAGCTCCCCACGGTGATGTGCTTGGTCGAATGAAACCACGCTCTAAAAGTTCTTGTAATTGGCTTTGCAGTTCTTTCATCTCGCTGGGTGCGAGTCTGTAAGGAGCACGAGCTATTGGTGCAGCTCCTGGTACAAGATCTATTTGAAATTTAACGGATCGCTGTGGGGGTAATCCCGGTAATTCTTTCGGAAATACATCGGGAAATTCTTTTGCAATGGGAACATCATTGATGCTCTTTTCTTCAGTTTGTACTTTCTCGACGTGTGCTAGAACAGCATAGCAACCTTTTATTATTAGTTTTTGTGCCTTCAAATTACTAATAATATGTAGCTTCGTGTTGCCCTTTTCTCCGTACACCATTAAGGGTTTTCCTTTTTCTCGTATAATGTGAATTGTATTTTTGTAACAAACGATCTCTGCTTTCACTTCTTTCAACCAGTCCATACCGATTATCACATCAAAACTCCCTAACTCTACTGGTATCAAATCAATCTTAAATGTTTCGCTAACCAGTTTAATTTCTCGATTCCGACATATATTATCTGCTAAAATTAATTTACCATTTGCTAATTCGAGTAAAAATTTACTATCCAAAGGCGTCAATGGACAACTTAATTTAGCACAAAAATCTCTACTCATATAGCTTCTATCCGCACCCGAATCAAATAAAACGTAAGCAAATTTATTGTCAATAAGAAACGTACCCGTAACAAGCTTCAGGTCTTCCTGTGCCTCTGCCGCATTAATATTGAAAACTCTTCCGCGGCCTTGTCCATTCGTGTTCTCCTGGTTCGGGCAATTTCTAATAATGTGGCCCGGTTTTCCACATTTATAACAAACTACATTGGCATAACTTGCTCCGACACTACTTGCTCCGCCATTACTCGTTCCGACACCATTTGTTCCTTTCGTTCTATTAACCCCTGGTCCGTAGACCTCACACTTCGCTGCGCTATGACCATTTCTTTTACCCTTGTTGCAAAATTTAGTGCAGAACCCCGAGTGATACTTTTCACACCTTTGGCATAGCTGCTTCTGATTGTTGTTGTTGTTGCGGTTATTATTGTTGTTGGGATGATTGTTGTAGTTGTTGTTGTTGTTGTTGTTGTTGTTGTTGGGCCGTTTGTTGTAGTTGCGATTGATGTTGCGATTGTTGGGATAATTGTTGCGATTATTGTTGTAATTACTGTTGTTGTTGTATTGGTGATTCTTATCACCGTTTTCCTCCCACTTTCTTTTGACTTGCTTCACATTGGCCTCTTCAGCAGTCTGTTCTTTAATTCTTTCTTCAATCTGGTTCACTAGTTTGTGAGCCATGCTACATGCCTGTTGTATGGAGGCGGGCTCGTGTGAACTTATATCTTCTTGGATTCTTTCCGGTAATCCTTTCACAAACGTGTCGATCTTCTCTTCCTCATCTTCGAATGCTCCCGGACACAATAGGCACAATTCTGTGAATCGTCTTTCGTATGTGGTAATATCAAATCCTTGGGTTCGTAACCCTCTAAGTTCTGTCTTGAGCTTATTGACCTCGGTTCTGGGACGGTACTTCTCGTTCATCAAGTGCTTGAATGCTGACCACGGTAGTGCGTACGCATCATCTTGTCCCACTTGCTCTAGATAGGTATTCCACCATGTTAACGCAGAACCTGTGAAGGTATGCGTAGCGTACTTCACTTTGTCCTCTTCAGTACACTTACTTATGGCAAACACCGATTCGACCTTCTCGGTCCACCGTTTCAATCCGATCGGTCCTTCGGTTCCATCAAATTCCAAAGGTTTGCAGGCAGTGAATTCTTTGTAGGTGCATCCTACACGATTTCCTGTACTGCCAGATCCTAGGTTATTGTTGGTATGTAGCGCAGCCTGTACTGCGGCTATGTTTGAAGCTAGAAAAGTATGGAATTCCTCTTCATTCATATTCACGGTGTGTCGAGTAGTCGGTGCCATTTTCTTCAAAATAGTCAAATGGAACAAGTTAATCATACAGAATATTAAGAGTAGTTAATAGTATTTCGTAGCATAATATGAACTCATTTATAAAAGCTTTTTCTTCATATTAGCGTTTTATAAGTTTAAATTCGGGTAGTACCTACCCGTTAAGTTCATACTTAGTAGCTAATATACAATTCAACTACTACAATTCTATATGAAAAACTGATTGTAATAATATTTCGCGTTCAAACTTTGATACAATATTTTACAAACTTACAATACCGCTTATTTTACATAAAGCATGAAATATAGCACACAATAACTTTGATACAAGATAGTTGTGAAGATAATTCTAGCTAGTACACAAGTCGTTCAGCAAAGGCAATAAAGACACGTAATTCATACGTCCAGAAACAAGTCATGCATTCTGGTTTTACTAGGACTACTTCCCATCCTTGGTCTTGTGGAACATAACCGTTATGGCCGTTGATAAGACAGCGTGTTGTAACGTCGTCAAAGGGACGAGGGTTACGTAATGACCAACAGTCTCGTAATAACCTAAAAACCTCATTTCTTACCCCAATTACCGACTCCGTCACTTGTGGGAACGTTTTGTTTAATAGTTGTTGCCCGATGTTCTTGTTCTCACTTTGGTGAGAAGCGAACATTACTAACCCGTAAGCATAACATGCTTCTTTATGTTGCATGTTAGCCGCTTTTTCTAAATCATGAAGTCCTATATTCGGATATACTGAGTCAAAATAATTTCTTAACCCGTTGCGTAAAATAGCATTTGGGTTCCCCGCAATATATGCGTCAAAGTAAACACATCGTAACTTATGGATTTCCCAATGTGATATCCCCCATCTTTCGAACGAAAGCCTTTTATAAACCAAGGCATTCTTGGAACGTTCTTCGAATGTCTTACAAACTGATCTCGCCTTAAATAGTTGTGCCGAGGAATTCTGACCGACTCTAGACAAGATTTCATCAATCATGTCTCCGGGTAGGTCTCTTAAAATATTGGGTTGTCTATCCATTTTGTGTTTTTATACTGTAAAATAGACAAGAGTTAGATTCATAAAAAAAATACTTATTAATACAAGCAATTTTTACATATATCATAAAGCATAAGCACACTATATTACATATATTACACCACACGAATACAACTATCTTATTCCGACTCGCTCGTTTCTTCTTGTTCGGTTTTGGTTCGTTTTGCCAAGTTTCTAGGGATATATGATGTTCCCCTAATACGAGCCGTCGTTGTCCACATTGGTTTAGAAAAACCTGGTGGTTTAGAGGTTCCCGGGTCATTGTTACAACTTAAGGACTTCGGGGGTTGACGATACATATAAAGTTCATCGGGGTTGGAATTAGATTTCTCTATTTTTATGCCCTTTCCCTTATTATTTTTTTTTGCCTTTTTAAATTCAGTTGGGGTAATTTCTATAACATCATCGGAATTCTCGTCGAAATCTGATTCATCGGAGAATTGGTAATCCTCCCAATATTTTGCTTCCTTGGCGGAAACACCATTGACCATAATTAACCTTGGTCGGTTGGTTGAGGATTCTCTTTTACTTAACCGTTTTATTATTTCCCCCACCGGTTCTATTTCTTCTTCCGGTTCCGATTCTTCTTCCGGTTTCGATTCTTCTTCCGGTTCCGACTCTTCTTCCGGTTCCTCTTCGGGAACTTGTGAATCAGTCCACGAATCATTCCAATTTACATTTGACTCTTCATTATTATTAGGTGAGTCAATGGGACTTGTTCTAGAGGTAGACATCTATCACATAATATCAAACACGTTAAGAGATTAATATATCACATAATATTCATATGTTAAAAATATATAGTTTCCAACAAAAATGTTAAGCAATCATTTTTAAAGAAAATACGGTCGAAGTCCAGACTCACTAATGCATCCTAACAAACTCGATAAGACACACTAATGCAAATTTTCTGGTTCTCTAAGACCAACGCTCGGATACCAACTGAAATGTCCCGTTCTTATTGATTAAAAATGTTCCATATTAATTGATTTCGTTGCGAGGTTTTGACCTCTATATGAGACGTTTTTCAAAGACTGCATTCATTTTTAAAACAAACCATAACCTTTATTTCATAAATAAAGGTTTAAAAAGCTTTACGTAGATTATCAAATAATGATAATCTAAAATATCCTGTTTACACACGACCATTACATAATGGTTTATAATACAAATATGTTACATCGAAATCAGTTTCTTGAATGCAGTTTTTACACAATATCATACAAACATGGACTCCAAATCTTGTCCTTATTTTAGTATGCAACAGCGGAAGCTCTTAGTATTCACCTGAGAATAAACATGCTTTAAACGTCAATAAAAATGTTGGTGAGTTATAGGTTTAACCTATATATATCAAATCGTAACAATAGACCACAAGATTTCATATTTCAATACACATCCCATACATAGAGATAAAAATCATTCATATGGTGAACACCTGGTAACCGACATTAACAAGATGCATATATATATAAGAATATCCCCATCATTCCGGGACACCCTTCGGATATGATATAAATTTCGAAGTACTAAAGCATCCGGTACTTTGGATGGGGTTTGTTAGGCCCAATAGATCTATCTTTAGGATTCGCGTCAATTAGGGTGTCTGTTCCCTAATTCTTAGATTACCAGACTTAATAAAAAGGGGCATATTCGATTTCGATAATTCAACCATAGAATGTAGTTTCACGTACTTGTGTCTATTTTGTAAATCATTTATAAAACCTGCATGTATTCTCATCCCAAAAATATTAGATTTTAAAAGTGGGACTATAACTCACTTTCACAGATTTTTACTTCGTCGGGAAGTAAGACTTGGCCACTGGTTAATTCACGAACCTATAACAATATATACATATATATCAAAGTATGTTTAAAATATATTTACAGCACTTTTAATATATTTTGATGTTTTAAGTTTATTAAGTCAGCTGTCCTCGTTAGTAACCTACAACTAGTTGTCTACAGTTAGATGTACAGAAATAAATCGATAAATATTATCTTGAATCAATCCACGACCCAGTGTATACGTATCTCAGTATTGATCACAACTCAAACTATATATATTTTGGAATCAACCTCAACCCTGTATAGCTAACTCCAACATTCACATATAGAGTGTCTATGGTTGTTCCGAAATATATATAGATGTGTCGACATGATAGGTCGAAACATTGTATACGTGTCTATGGTATCTCAAGATTACATAATATACAATACAAGTTGATTAAGTTATGGTTGGAATAGATTTGTTACCAATTTTCACGTAGCTAAAATGAGAAAAATTATCCAATCTTGTTTTACCCATAACTTCTTCATTTTAAATCCGTTTTGAGTGAATCAAATTGCTATGGTTTCATATTGAACTCTATTTTATAAATCTAAACAGAAAAGTATAGGTTTATAGTCGTAAAAATAAGTTACAAGTCGTTTTTGTAAAGGTAGTCATTTCAGTCGAAAGAACGACGTCTAGATGACCATTTTAGAAAACATACTTCCACTTTGAGTTTAACCATAATTTTTGGATATAGTTTCATGTTCATAATAGAAATCATTTTCTCAGAATAACAACTTTTAAATCAAAGTTTATCATAGTTTTTAATTAACTAACCCAAAACAGCCCGCGGTGTTACTACGACGGCGTAAATCCGGTTTTACGGTGTTTTTCGTGTTTCCAGGTTTTAAATCATTAAGTTAGCATATCATATAGATATAGAACATGTGTGTAGTTAATTTTAAAAGTCAAGTTAGAAGGATTAAATTTTGTTTGCGAACAAGTTTAGAATTAACTAAACTATGTTCTAGTGATTACGAGTTTAAACCTTCGAATAAGATAGTTTTATATATATGAGTCGAATGATGTTATGAACATCATTACTACCTCAAGTTTAGTAGGTAATCCTACTGGAAGTGACAAGAAATGATCTAGCTTCAAAGGATCTTAGATGGCTTGAAAGTTCTTGAAGTAGGATCATGACACAAAAACAAGTTCAAGTAAGATTTTTACTCGAATTAAGATAGTTTATAGTTATAGAAATTGAATCAAAGTTTGAATATGAATATTACCTTGAATAAGAAAGATAACCTACTGTATATAACAAAGGTTTCTTAATCTTAGATGATTACTTGGAATGGATTAGAAAGCTTGGAAGTAAATTAGTAAACTTGAAGGGATTTTTGAAGTGTTCTTCCTATGATGATTATAGCTTGATTCTTGAAGTGATTTTTGATGAAGATGATGATTAACTACTGGAAAAATACGTTCATAATAGTGTGTGTGTGTGTTGAGAGAGAATTAGAAAGAGAATTGGAAGTGAAATGGAGTGAATGATGAGTGGTAATTGGTGAGTGGTGAGTGGGGTTAAAAGGAGTTCTAGTTAGTTGACTAGCTCATGGTAGAAGTTAAAATTGATTAGTCATACATGAAATAATCAAGAGTGGAATCCTATACTAGTTCCTATTGGTATATACTCATAGTAAGTACGTTTTGAAGCTGTGTATAATACGGGTAAGAATACGACAAGAATTCTTGATGAAAGAAAAGAATGGAAAAGTAACTGTAACCATTTTCGTTAAGTATGAGTGTTTTGATATATGTCTTGAAGTCTTCCAAAAGTATTTTAATACATCTAAATACACTACATGTATATGCATTTTAACTGAGTCGTTAAGTCATCGTTAGTCGTTACATGTAAGTGTTGTTTTGAAACCTTTAAGTTAACGATCTCAATTAATGTTGTTAACCCATTGTTTATTATATCTAATGAGATATTAAATTATTATATTATCATGATATTATGATATATTAATATATCTTAATATGATATATATACATTTAAATGTCGTTACAACGATAATCGTTAAATATATGTCTCGTTTCGAAATCCTTAAGTTAGTAGTCTTGTTTATATGTATATAACTCATTGTTAATATACTTATGGAGATACTTACTTATCATGTGACGATCGCTCTAAATCCATATGGACGAACACATCATTCATTGATTTCATTGCGAGGTATTTGACCTATATATGATACATTTTGTAAACATTGCATTCTTTTGAAAAGACACACCATAAATGAATATTTAAATCAAAGGTTTTCGACATCTGATGATTTCTACATATAGACAATCACCATAAATAATAGTTTACAACAGTATTTCCGTTGACAATGCAGTCAAAATAAGATACATGGTGATGATTTGGTGAATGCAACGTCTCCTTGAAAAATATGTCATGTAAGACTCCATGCACATAGCTTGTTTAACATCTAAGCAAACAGCGGAAGACTTCTAGGAAACCTGAGAATAAACATGCTAACAAGTGTCAACACAAAGGTTGGTGAGTTCATAGTTTTAATGTTGCGCATAATCTGTATATAAAAGTGGATCACAAGATTTCAGTTGTTCAATCCAGAAACGTTTATCAAAATATTCTACGAAATTGAGCACCCTGGTAACTAAACTTAACGTATATATAATTTGTACCCTTTGTATAATCATCTTAATAATACACGCAAACCAACGTGTACGCTTCTCAAATAGCATACGTCCGTTAAAAGGCTAGTGCTCTAGCTCAGACGGGGATATCAAGCCCTATGGATCCATATACTACTACTTGCGCCCACCAGTTCTTATAACTGGCAGTTAACAGTTACCAAAGCTAAGGGATTTTCGGTTCAAACTCAGTGTAGAATTTAGTATGTACTTGTATCCATTGCGTTTAAAATAAAGTGCATGTATTCTCAGCCTAAAAATATATATTGCAAAAGCAATTAAAAAGGAATCAATGAAACTCACGCATATAAATATTGTAAAACAGTTAATAAAGCATTTGCATGTATTCTCAGCCCAAAAATGTAATGAGTAAAAAGGGAGTAAATGAACTCACCTTAGCAGCATATAAAGTCATTCACCAAAATGTGATCGAAACACGGATTACCAAATAACCGTAGATCTCAACCTAGAGAACATATGTTGGTCAATAAATGTCTATCAAGCTAGGTCAGGTCATAGTGTATCACAATCCTAATGCTCGATATTGACATACAAAAGTTATCCAATGTTGTTTCAAAAAGTCAATTTTGACGATAGTTTAACAAAACGAGACGTACCTTATATAAGGATTCATTTACTCGGTTGGTAATATTCAAAAATCCAATTTATCAATCTCGTAAACAAGTTGTTTAAATCTTAATTGTAGATTCAAAAGTAATTTCAATTAACTTCAATCATAATTCAGTTGCTCATATCTTTTAATCCGTTCATCGAAATTATTCGATATCTAAATGAAAAGTTATTGATTTTTCGTCAGCTTTCCAAAAACATGTATATCATATATCTTTTACCAGTAATATATGTATTTAATTCGTGGTACATCATAAACTGTTTAACAAGAAAATTTAGCATACAAGCATGTATAGATATATATACTCGAGCACTAGACATGGATACACAATTATTATATAAAAGATAAAATATAAGTACTTACATATCAATATTGAGATTCAATATTGTAGAAAAGTACGTAGACGTAACGGAAATGATAACACTAGGTTTGACTTGCAAATAATACCCATGAATATTACCCATAACCTCCTTGGCAATAACCCATAATTTCCTTAACTCTGCCCCGCTCGTAAAACCCATTTTTAAATTACTCGAACAGCACTCCGTCGTAGTATTTTATGTATAATACTAATAATAATTAGATTAATAATAATGTTAATCTTAATATTAATTTTAATAATAATAATAATAATAATAATAATAATATAAATATTAATAAAATAAATAACAGAGGGAGGTATGTGTGTGTGTCAAATGCCAGAACTCGATCGCGTTTTATAATGTTTCCTGAATCTTGATCCCATGCGATCGCATAGGTAATGTGGGTTAGTGTCATGCGATCGCATGGCCAGCTGTTTGGCACCCAATCTGTTTTGTTTTCATTCTGTCGACATATTTATATATATTGTATATAATATATATAATTTAAATAATTAATTATATATTATATTAAATTCACGTGCATAGTTGACTTGTAATTTTCGTCCCGATAATTCGTACGTTGTCACTCGACTTATGCCCCGGTTCCGGTTTCTCGAACGCATTTTCGTATGCTTAGAAAACTATCACTTTACATTTCATGACTCGTACCTTTGTCAAAATATCGTCTTAAATTATCAATAAACTTTACCACTGTAGCAAAGTTACTGTAGCAAAGTCAATTTTTACTGTAGCAATTCACTGTAGCAAATAGTAATTTTCAAAAACACTGTAGCATTTTGGGTACTGTAGCAATTTGAAAATGTTACTATCGTTTACCAAATAACTTGAAATTATATATATGTATATATCTTTTTAATATATATAAATCAGTTTTTAAATACACATTGGAAGTTATTTATAAATAAATTTTAATAATAAATATTTCAACTTATCATATATATTCAAATAGATATTTAAACCAATAAGTTTAATGTACGGTATCAAATAATTAATACATTGTTACCTTTTCAAGTTATAGTATATATGTATCTATTTACATATAGTTGTTCGCGAATCGTCGAAAACAACCGAAGGGTATTTAAATATATAAAAGTAGTTCAAAATTTTGAGATTCAGTTTTACAGACTTTGCTTATCGTGTCGGAAATGTTAATCATACAAAGATTAAGTTTAAATTTGGTCAGAAATTTCCGGGTCATCACAGTACCTACCCGTTAAAGAAATTTCGTCCCGAAATTTGAGTGAGGTCGTCATGGCTAACAATAAAAATATTTTAATGACGAATATGAGTTGATAATAGAGTTTTATCTATGTTTGAATAATATGGATAAAATAATCCAATTACTCGAAGCGTATGAGAGAAGTTATCGTAATCAAGTGAAATGGAGAATAGAGATGCGTCTTATCTCTTGATGTAGTAACGATTGATTTCCGGATTTTAAGGAATAGAAAATCTTCATAATTTAAATAAGATTTGATTTTTCAGAATTTGCGGAAATTAGGATTTTCTTTGATTAAATGCGTAACCTGCCTCTATTGCTGCGTCCGATATTTTGCTATAAATTGACCTCTTCCGTTTCATTTATTTTCAACACTCCTATAATCTTCTTTATTATTTCATACATCCCAATAGATTGTGAAAATGCTTAATCCAGTTCTGATTCTTGATATTTTCCTAGCTATCGTATCCTTCATTCTTCTTTTTCATCTGCCACCAGAGGAAGATATTTTCTTCTACTATTACCTTGGGGTTATAGTGTTTTTCATTCTCCCGTGTCTTTATATTGCTATACGCATTGATATACACGGTTTGTAATTTCGGGGTTGTTATCGGGCTTTATATTCTCCATTATATTTCGGAGCTTCATGCTTTCATTTTCTCTTCCTGACCTTAAGTCAAGCGGATAATGGTCCAGAATTCGTAGGTATGAAGTTTCAGATGAACATAACTAATGTTCTAAGAAAGAAATGGTAATAGCACAATCTGACTTGTCAAATTACCAGAATACCTCGAAAAAGACCGAATCATTAAGAAAATATTTTCTTGATATTTTTAGAGATTATATAGAATGAAAGAGTTATGTAACATGGTTCATGATGAGGGTATGATATGTGAACCTTTATCACGTTCCATTAGAAACTCAGCATGACTTACTGTAATATAATCACGTTGATCAAGTGTCATTATATTATACTAACTCATGCTTCAGCTCCCAACACCACTTCCAAAATATTCATATTTTAAACTTGAAAGTTTCAGAATTTAGAAACTAAAATAGTTTCTTTTATGATGTAACACAGATATCGCAAGGAGAAAATTGATTTCCGATACGAATGATTATGAAATTATCTCCAAAAATATGGAGGATATTTATAATGAAAGATACGATGATATCTTAGAATTTCTAATATCAGAGGATGATGAAGAATATTGTCCGCAAGGGTTTAGATTCGGAAGCAAGGTATTCGTTAATGGCTTCTGCAGATACTGAATCATTTGGATTCTTTGAAGACAGGTTTCGTCCTTGTGATTTATCCACAGCCTCTTTCATACTTTGCTCAATCCGTTTTCCAGTTCCAAACTTTCTCTTTTTCTCAGCTTTACCACCATACTATTCTTTATCATTAAACTTTTACCTGTTAAGGTCGTTTACAGTTTTTGCTGCTTCATCAACATTTTTCCAAAATTCGGAGAACTAGTTTCATAGTTTGGGGTGTTTTTCGGAAACTTCACATTCGAAGTATGTAAGTCCAAGAGGTAGACGTTATATGTACACATATAACTGTTGGCGTAGACGTGCTACAAGATTTCAAAATACTGATTGCTAATTCCCGATAGTTGGTATGGCAATTTCCGTTACAAGATGTGGATGAGTACATGATACGTTTTCAATGAGTATAAGGATTTTTTGGAAGGTCAAAGATCAATGAAGTTGTTGGTAAATTTACTGCTAATGTGGTGGAACATGAAAGGTTCCCCAGTAACGAAAACGTATATGCCAAAATTACAAGTCTGAAAGGTCGTCGTTGACTGGTTGAATGGTTGATAATACTGGATACTTTGAAAAGAAATTGCAAGGTTATTTTCGGTAAAAACAATGCTAAAGGATCTTGCATAGTTTTGAAGTCAAAGTATAGCTTTGAAAGATGTAGAGATCTAAGAATGATGTCACCGGTTCAGAGTTATGGCTTGGATTCTGATCCATCGATATCAGAATATGTGATTGAATTTGTATAAAAATGATTGTATATCGTTGTGAGTATTGTTAATAATTTTTGAATCAAAGTTGAAGAATGTATAGTGTAACATATTAATTGCAAACTTAAATATTTCCCGGGTACTACCTACCCGTAAAAAAAATATTTCACAATTAATACTTTGTACAAAGAATTTTTGTTACAGTCTTTATGAAAATATCTGTATGTATATTTTCTTCAGATGTAATACAGATTTAATGAGTTAATAACATATTAAGCTTATTTGATTTTTGGCTTGAATTAGAAATGAATAATCTCCAAAACATTAGAGATTACCTAATCTTCGCGGAGTATTTCACTAATGAAATCAATACTTCATTATTTATTCTTATTGATATTCCTTGGTGAAGGATATTGATGCTCGTGGAATTTTTGCGAACCTTACAAGGCACAGATGACGTTTTCTGGAAAGTTTCGAGTACATCGAAAATGAAAATGTAAAATCAATTATGTAATTGAATAATACACTTGGTTTATTACGAAATGGAATTCATTGAGTTGAAACAGAGATTGTAGTTAACGATTGTTAAGTCATTAACGAAGGATGTATAGCATATTAGTAATATGAATTAACCGAGTAGTACCTACCAGTTAAGATTCACATGTAATAACTTGGTACGAAAAGATTTATTTTGATTTCAAAATTCATATATATTAAATATACATAAAATTCCTTCAGGGGAAATAAGTTAATACTTCATCGGTTATTGTTGCTGGTATTTCTTGGTAACTACGATGCGTATGACGTTGATGTTCAAAGTACATATTGTGATGTTGAGGCTTGCGGTGCTGATGTTGTTGGTGGTGGTAATGGTACTGTTGGTTTTGTTGTCGGTGGTACTGTTGATGCCGGAGATTCTGCTGGTGCTTGTAACCTTTGCACCATATTCTCCAAAGCCACTACCCGAGCGCGAAGCTCGTTGACTTCTTCTACTATATCGGGATGATTGGCGGTTCGGACGAGCGGATGAATAAGATCCAGAATTTGAGAGAGTATATGATCATGACGAGATATTCTGGAGATGAGAGAGAAAATGGTATTACGAATAGGTTCGCCGGTAAGTGCTTCAGGTTCTTCGCCAAGAGGGCAATGTGGTGGATGGAAGGGATCGCCTTCTTCTTGTCTCCAATAATTAAGTAGGCTACGAACCCATCCCCAATTCATCCAGAATAGATGATGGCTAATTGGTTGATCCATTCCGGTTACACTGTCTTCGGAATTCAGGTGAATATCCATATCGGAATAGCTGTCAGAGTTTAAGGAATTTAACTAGATACGGGATCCATCTTGTATAATTAGGGAGATGATTTTTTTTTTATTTATATAAATTAGATTATAGAATGTAGTTTGGTATTCTTCAATACAAAATTTACATATGTATATATAATACCAAATTCCATAAATCACGGAGAAATTTTCGGAAGATGTCAGGAAAAGTTTACGGTAATAGATACGCTAAGATATGAATTTTGTCTATACGCTATTCATGCAATCAATGCAGTAAAACGTGTCTAGACTAGGAATGATAAGCAGGTAATTTCCGACAAAAAATGATAAGCAAAACTTTTGACATGCAGACACGGTCGAAGTCCAGACTTACTAATGCATCCTAACAACTATCAGTTAGACACACTCATGCAAGACCTGGTTCGCTAGGACCAACGCTCTGATACCAACTGTGACGATCGCTCTAAATCCATATGGACGAACACGTCATTCATTGATTTCATTGCGAGGTATTTGACCTATATATGATACATTTTGTAAACATTGCATTCTTTTGAAAAGACACACCATAAATGAATATTTAAATCAAAGGTTTTCGACATCTGATGATTTCTACATATAGACAATCACCATAAATAATAGTTTACAACAGTATTTCCGTTGACAATGCAGTCAAAATAAGATACATGGTGATGATTTGGTGAATGCAACGTCTCCTTGAAAAATATGTCATGTAAGACTCCATGCACATAGCTTGTTTAACATCTAAGCAAACAGCGGAAGACTTCTAGGAAACCTGAGAATAAACATGCTAACAAGTGTCAACACAAAGGTTGGTGAGTTCATAGTTTTAATGTTACGCATAATCTGTATATAAAAGTGGATCACAAGATTTCAGTTGTTCAATCCAGAAACGTTTATCAAAATATTCTACGAAATTGAGCACCCTGGTAACTAAACTTAACGTATATATAATTTGTACCCTTTGTATAATCATCTTAATAATACACGCAAACCAACGTGTACGCTTCTCAAATAGCATACGTCCGTTAAAAGGCTAGTGCTCTAGCTCAGACGGGGATATCAAGCCCTATGGATCCATATACTACTACTTGCGCCCACCAGTTCTTATAACTGGCAGTTAACAGTTACCAAAGCTAAGGGATTTTCGGTTCAAACTCAGTGTAGAATTTAGTATGTACTTGTATCCATTGCGTTTAAAATAAAGTGCATGTATTCTCAGCCTAAAAATATATATTGCAAAAGCAATTAAAAAGGAATCAATGAAACTCACGCATATAAATATTGTAAAACAGTTAATAAAGCATTTGCATGTATTCTCAGCCCAAAAATGTAATGAGTAAAAAGGGAGTAAATGAACTCACCTTAGCAGCATATAAAGTCATTCACCAAAATGTGATCGAAACACGGATTACCAAATAACCGTAGATCTCAACCTAGAGAACATATGTTGGTCAATAAATGTCTATCAAGCTAGGTCAGGTCATAGTGTATCACAATCCTAATGCTCGATATTGACATACAAAAGTTATCCAATGTTGTTTCAAAAAGTCAATTTTGACGATAGTTTAACAAAACGAGACGTACCTTATATAAGGATTCATTTACTCGGTTGGTAATATTCAAAAATCCAATTTATCAATCTCATAAACAAGTTGTTTAAATCTTAATTGTAGATTCAAAAGTAATTTCAATTAACTTCAATCATAATTCAGTTGCTCATATCTTTTAATCCGTTCATCGAAATTATTCGATATCTAAATGAAAAGTTATTGATTTTTCGTCAGCTTTCCAAAAACATGTATATCATATATCTTTTACCAGTAATATATGTATTTAATTCGTGGTACATCATAAACTGTTTAACAAGAAAATTTAGCATACAAGCATGTATAGATATATATACTCGAGCACTAGACATGGATACACAATTATTATATAAAAGATAAAATATAAGTACTTACATATCAATATTGAGATTCAATATTGTAGAAAAGTACGTAGACGTAACGGAAATGATAACACTAGGTTTGACTTGCAAATAATACCCATGAATATTACCCATAACCTCCTTGGCAATAACCCATAATTTCCTTAACTCTGCCCCGCTCGTAAAACCCATTTTTAAATTACTCGAACAGCACTCCGTCGTAGTATTTTATGTATAATACTAATAATAATTAGATTAATAATAATGTTAATCTTAATATTAATTTTAATAATAATAATAATAATAATAATAATATAAATATTAATAAAATAAATAACAGAGGGAGGTATGTGTGTGTGTCAAATGCCAGAACTCGATCGCGTTTTATAATGTTTCCTGAATCTTGATCCCATGCGATCGCATAGGTAATGTGGGTTAGTGCCATGCGATCGCATGGCCAGCTGTTTGGCACCCAATCTGTTTTGTTTTCATTCTGTCGACATATTTATATATATTGTATATAATATATATAATTTAAATAATTAATTATATATTATATTAAATTCACGTGCATAGTTGACTTGTAATTTTCGTCCCGATAATTCGTACGTTGTCACTCGACTTATGCCCCGGTTCCGGTTTCTCGAACGCATTTTCGTATGCTTAGAAAACTATCACTTTACATTTCATGACTCGTACCTTTGTCAAAATATCGTCTTAAATTATCAATAAACTTTACCACTGTAGCAAAGTTACTGTAGCAAAGTCAATTTTTACTGTAGCAATTCACTGTAGCAAATAGTAATTTTCAAAAACACTGTAGCATTTTGGGTACTGTAGCAATTTGAAAATGTTACTATCGTTTACCAAATAACTTGAAATTATATATATGTATATATCTTTTTAATATATATAAATCAGTTTTTAAATACACATTGGAAGTTATTTATAAATAAATTTTAATAATAAATATTTCAACTTATCATATATATTCAAATAGATATTTAAACCAATAAGTTTAATGTACGGTATCAAATAATTAATACATTGTTACCTTTTCAAGTTATAGTATATATGTATCTATTTACATATAGTTGTTCGCGAATCGTCGAAAACAACCGAAGGGTATTTAAATATATAAAAGTAGTTCAAAAATTTTGAGATTCAGTTTTACAGACTTTGCTTATCGTGTCGGAAATGTTAATCATACAAAGATTAAGTTTAAATTTGGTCAGAAATTTCCGGGTCATCACATATCATAATCTCATGTTAACCATATGTATATCCATATATATATCGTCATGTCGTTTTTACAAGTTTTAACGTTCGTGAATCGCCGGTCAACGTGGGTGGTCAATTGTCTATATGAAACATATTTCAATTAATCAAGTCTTAACAAGTTTGATTGCTTAACATGTTGGAAATATTTAATCATGTAAATATCAATCTCAATTAATATATATAAACATGGAAAAGTTCGGGTCACTACACCTTACTTCTCAGACACATGACACACAGTTAGAGGCGTTGAAAGGAGATAACTTTGAAACCGAATCGCTTCGAGGAATTGATAAGAAGTTCATTACTCAAGATGTTGGAACCCGATATTTCATTGACAGAATTTGGGTACCGAAGTTTGGCGGATTAAGGAAACTAGTGCTAGAAGAGGCGCACAAGACAAGGTATTCTATTCACCCTGGATCCAACAAGATGTACCAAGATCTTAATGCACTGTATTGGTGGCCTAATATGAAATCTGATATCGCTACCTATGTTAGTAAGTGTATAACATGTGCTTAAGTAGAAGCAGAGCATCAGAAGCCGTCAGGACTACTAACATATCTAGAGATTCCCCAGTGAAAATGGGAATGTATTACTATAGATTTCATCACTAAGTTACCCAAGAATGTAGGAGGTCATGATACGATTTAGGTTATCGTTGGTCGTCTCACAAAGTCTTCTCATTTCCTACCGATTATGGAAACGAATAAGATGGAGAAGTTGGCACAGGTTTACCTAAAGGAAGTGGTTTCCCGACATGGAGTGCCGATATCTATTATTTTCAACAGAGACAGCAAATTTACCTATAGATTCTGGTAAGCATTGCAAGAGGCAATGGGAATCCGTTTAGACACGAGTACAACATATCACCCATAAACTGATGGTCAAGGCGAGAGAACCATCCAAACACTAGAAGACATGTTAAGGGCATGTGTTATTTATTTCGGAAGTGAAACAACCCAACCCATAACAATGCGGCAATTTTTTTTAAATTAATTAACCATTAGCTCCCAATTATACGGTTACATATAACCCATTTAAACAATATCACAAGTTTAATGTTTACAAACGGCACAAAGGCCCTTAACAAATGTAACACAAGTTCGACCCCTTCAAAATGATAGTTTTAATCCAAACGACACTTGAGCATGGTTTGGGGCTAAACAACCCGTAACACTAGGTCGACTTCCAAAAGCTTCATCCAAAGAATCCCCTATCCAAACAAAGCGGGAGGCCACTAATCCAAACGAATACCCTTGCCTTTATCCAAGCCGGAGCCTAAAAAGGTAAACAATGAGAGGGTAAGGAAAATGCTTAGTGAATGCAATAATTATATACATACATATATAATATACCTACTTGCAAACACTTACACACATACCGCATACATACTAGCAACACAATTAGCTTATCACCTCAATACAAAGCTATTAACCTCCAAAGCCCCAAGCTAGCATAACAATGGCATATATATATATATATATATATATATATATATATATATATATATATATATATATATATATATATATATATATATATATATATATATATATATATATATATATATATATATATATATAACTCGAACAATATAACATGCTTGCGCTACTACACAATAACCTTGGTTAACCAATCGTACAAGGGAATGGTGCTTACGAAAGGCCATCGGTGTTCATAACATCCGTTAGTGTACTTAACACCTCGTATCACTAAACCCTCGGGTGGCATCTTAACACCTCGATGCTTCACCCTTTATCTTACGGAGTGGTACCTTAACACCTCGGTACTTCACTCCTAGGTGGCATCTTAACACCTCGATGCTTCACCCAGAGTGGCATCTTAACACCTCGACGCTTAACTCGTCACGTGAAACGTTGTGTCTTAACACTTCGACACTTCACATCCCACGCTACAACAAATAAATACATTATATACCTACGCATATAATTATTCCACTCACTTTGTCACGCCGGTGGTGATTAAACACTTCCTTAAGCTTCAAAGCAAGTACCTAATACATTAAATACACATTCAACACACAACCTAGTTGGACTAACCACCAACATTTAATACTTGGGCATTTAATGACCCGATTGCATTAAATGACTCATCTATACCAACATTGCCCATTTAAGGTAAAGTCTCACCATAAATCATTAAAAGCTAGTGATTAAGGTCTACTAATCCCAACTAACACACTTTATGGGTATTTCATACTCATCTTACCCAACTAGGTCAACCATTACCCATTTGACCCATTTTAACATTTAGTCTTACAAGTTTTTGTCAAACTTAACCCATTAATAATCTTTCATCATTTTACAAGTGTATTAGTGACTAACAACACAATTAACACTTACAATTCCCAATATTCATGACCAAACCCTAGATTAACACCATTTGGATTTCCTTGCATCTAATTAACCCAAATTCACCTATTAAGTCCCAAAATGTGTAACACCCCATCAAAATCCCTTTGACAGAACGTTAACTCTGGTCCCAGTGCTTGGCTTGACTTCTACGTAACGGCAACAATTTACAGCGGAAGCAATTAATACCTGAGAATAAAACACGCAAAACGGATCAACAATAATGTTGAGTGAATCTACAGGTTTTAGGTAAACAATACGGTATGTTTAAGATATACATTTCAAAAATGTTTAATAGTGGAAGACCACCAAGGTTCAATGTTAAAAGTTTGTAAACAACTCCGTGTCCCGTTTAAAAAGTTTGTTGACACTATCATGTCAAGCTTCAAATATTTGTAGACAATACCATGACAAGTTTCTATCTCAATTATTCGTAAACCACAGTTTTAAATAACGTTGTATAGTATCTGAAAAACAGTTGTCATAAAATAGTTTAAGTTCCCTTGACCACGAGATTTTAACGTTTGCATAATCTGAGCACCTGAATACTTGCAATGACCCGAGTATAGAAGCCACTATACCCGCCTTTACCTCCTAAAATGTTATACACTTGTTTGAATATATTTAATGTTCAAAGTAAATGCACCACAGTTTTTATAGTGGGTGAGTTTGTCAACCTAACGGATCCGTCCATCTAAATTGTGCTTACACCGATGGTATTAAAAGTATTCAAGCTAGAGGCTTTTTGAACAAACTCAAAATGCATATATAGTTCTCATGTCAATACAAAAGCATTTGAAAATGTAAGTATAATAGCATGTATTCTCATCCCTGAAAACATGTAATAAGCGGGACTGTAGACTCACCTTTGAATAAAGCTCGGACTGAAAAGTGGACAATTAACTTGTATGGTTTATAGTCGAGTAATGCAACCTAAGTATACGTATTTAGGTTGGTCAATATATATATCTTAAATAAGTGTGGTTTCATAGTGTACGTTGTCTTATTGCTCGACTCAACGCGTTTCAAAGTAAAAGTCAACATATAGTCAAGTAATTCACACAAGTCAAACAAAGTCGACCGAAGTAAAACGAAATTCAAACTTGGTCAATTTGGTCAAATAAAGTCAACATCAGTAGGTTCATGTCAAATATTGGCCACCATGTCAAACCTAAGTCAAACAACATGTTTTAGGTCATGAATGATCATTTTCACAATTTCAGTTTATCGTTATGCACAAAGTTCATGAACACGTAGCATACTTAGCACATTATCTCATAGTACAAAATTTAAGTAAACATGAAAAACTCCAGATAATAAATATACTTAAAATAGATTCCAAAAAGTCTGGCCAAGGACTCATACGACAATTAAAAGTCAGGAATCAGAAGGGATGCATTTGGGGTTTGCCAAGTCAGTTTCTGACCGCGCACTGATATCATTTTGGCTATAACCGGAGTTAGGAACATGAAATTGATACAAGACCAGTGGCCATAGTTCAAAGACAAATCAAAGTAACACATATCAAAAATCTAGAAACTTTTGTTTAGCCAATTTGTACAGTTTATTCGTTCAAGTTGAACATTCAGTTTTTAGCTCAAATCAGAATTCACATAAAGTATGGCTCTATTGTGCCCAATGCATAAGGTTTCGGAGATTGACATAAACCAACAATAAGTCACATATCATGTTAAGTTTCATTTTCCAGAATCATACATGCTCAAGCAATACACACAACCCACAGAGTACAAAACAGTGAGCAATTTACGGATTCGATTCTCATTTAGTTAGTCACATTCGCACTTGATTATCCGAAGATCTAGATATAATTAGCCTATGATATCTACATGAAAGATGAATTAATTTTTGTCTAATTTTCAAATATGCAAAGATTTAATCACAGAAGTTAACACATTTTATCATACAAGGTTATTTTCATGCAAGTGTTGTATAAAACTACTTTTACACTAATTCAAGCATAACTCGGGCTATACATAAGCAAACAACATGATATCCTAGTCTAAATTGAGTGTTTTTAAATTATCTTTCCAGTGGTATAAGTTTCACATGCCAATTCATTGTCAAACAATACCAGATTTCTGATTAAGTAACAAAAACACAACGATAATTCAAATTGACATAACTTAATCATACGGAACCGAAATCAAGCGAATCCAAAGTCTAAACTCAATAGTTTTTCGCAAAGAATCTGATTATAACATAATATTTAACATTTGGAAAACTTAATTTTTCTGATCAAACAAAAACAAATTCGTTTTTAAACCCTAGGGCATCAAACAATCAAAATAACGATAACGATTAACACGTACTCGTATAGACTTGAGCAATTGACAACATAACTATGAAACTCTTATAAAAATTAGATTTTAAGATTTAGGGTTTATGCAATTATACCTTAGATCGCTAAAAGAATTATACCAACGCGTAGAGGAGATCGAGAATTGCAAGTTTGATGTTCAAGGCTTGAGCAAAAATTGAATTTTTGATGGTGGTATTGGTGGTGAAGGTCGACGGCCAAGAAGGGAGGGAGGAGCCAAAAAAAGTCGACTGGTATGTTGTGTTTGTGAGGGTTACAGTGTTTTAGGTTATCACTTAAGCATCTATATCAAGCCCTAACTCTCCTAATTAACACTTAAGTCCCTAAAGTAGTAAAAATTAACAAAATAAGGCTGGGAGGGGGTGTTCGGCCGTGGCCCACTTGGGATGGGTTCCCGGGCTCGTGTTTTGCAATTTCGTGTAATCGTGGTCCGTTTTAAGTGTCGTTTAGTCGTACCGAAAGCCCGGAACGCTAACCCGATCGTTAAACGCAACCAATCGCTTAATTTATTAAAAACCCAATAAATTAAATATTTTAAAAAGTTAATAATTAATAAAATTAATTATTAAAATAAACCCGAGCGTTTCGTTGCTCAAAAAGCTATTGTCAAAAATCGTATCGTTTTTATCGTATTTCATTATCCGAAATATTTATTTGAATTAATATCAACCCATATTAATTATAGTAACCCTCCGAAGATCAAGTATGTATTTATTATACATAAATGCATAAAAGTTAAATAATCGCCGTTAAATAAATTAACGGAAGGTTAACGGAAGTAACGAAAAAATCAGGGTTGTTACAAAATGGGTCTTACAAGTCTCAATTGACCAAAACCAAGCCATAATTTAGATAAAACTCAAAACATGGAGTTAAGACTTACCAACACTATTAGGTCGTAGCTAAGAACGAGGAGAACAAATTTACTTCTTGCTCCAAAGATCGAATCGCAAGTCTTTACCGTCGAATCTCACTTTTAATCCAATTGGGTTTTATGTTTTGGAAGAGAGAATGGAAAGAAAAGGGAAAAGAAAATGGATTAAATGAGATAAGTGGTTGATATTTGAGCTACAATCTGATCCAAATGCGAAAAGATGAAAATACCCTTGGAACACCCCTTTTAAAATCAGAAAAACGGATCAGCACACCAGTAGGGTCGCGGCACGACCCCCTTTGCCGCGGCGCGGCATTCAACATAAAATTCGAGTTGTTAAATCTGGTTCCTGACTCTTGATTCGCGTTATATGTCGCGGCGCGGAGGTGCCCGCCGCGGCACGGCCCAACGCCTACTTTTAACCAGCTTTTGGTTTACAAACCCAAATGTCATAACCCGACTCATACACCCCATTTTAGCTTCGCATAACCACTTAAACTACACGTATACATCCATACGCGTATATATATATACATTTATATATTTCGTATATATATATATATATATATATATATATATATATATATATATATATATATATGAAATATATATAAATGTATATATATGAAATATATATATATATATATATATATATATATATATATATATATATATATATATATATATATATATATATATATATATATATATATATATATATATCAACTTAACACTATAAATCGTTTAGTCACATAAGCAAACGAACTATAGACTTTCTAACGATCAAATACGTACCTTATGACATGTAAGGAGAAAATGGGATGTTACAACTCTCCCTCACTTGAATCGGAGCGCGTCCTCATGATCCAAGCCGCATGACAAGGCGGAAGGTACACAAATACAAACTCTTCGGGTTCCCATGTAAACTCGGAACCTTTACTACGACTCCATTGAACTTTAAAAGTTCTCAACTCTTTATTTCTCAACCTCTTTACCTTTTCATCGAGTATAGCAATCAGCTTCTCCACATACTCTAATTTATTGTTTAGTTCAATCTCGTCTAATGGCACTCATGAAGAATCATCCACAAGACACTTACGGAGATGGGAAACATGAAATGTATTATGGATCCCCGCAAGCTCTTCGGGTAATTCCAAACGATATGCAACTTCACCAACACGAGCTAAAACCTTAAAAGGACCGATAAACCGAGGAGCTAACTTTTCTCATTTTCGAAACCGAATAACGCCCTTCCATGGCGAAACTTTAAGCATTACCATGTCGCTTTCTAGAAACTCAATCGGTCGCCTTCGTTTATCGGCATACGACCTTTGTCTATCTTGGGCCTTTTTCAAATGAGCCCGATTCATATCAATCTTGCTATTCGTCTCTAAAACCAAACCGGTACTCCCGATTTCTCTCTGACCCACTTCACCCCAACAAATCGAGGTTTGACACCTACGCCCATAAAGCATCTCATACGGTGGCATTCCAATACTAGCATGATAGCTATTGTTGTACGAGAATTCCACCAAGGGTAGGTGCTTATCCCAACTACCACCGAAATCAATAATACACGCCTGTAACATATCCTCCAATGTTTGATTCGTACATTCAGTTTGACCGTCCGTTTGAGGATGGTACGCCGTGCTCAATTTCAATTGTGTACCCATATCTTCATGAAACTTTTCCCAAAACCGAGATGTGAAACGGGTATCTCGATCCAAAATAATAGATATAGGAACCCCATGCCTCGATATCACTTCCTTGATAAACAATTTGGTCAAGGTCTCTGATGATATCGCTTCCTGAATAGGAAGAAACAAAGCACTTTTCGTCAATCGGTCAACTATCACCCAAATCGAATCAAATTGGGTCCTCGCCGTCTTTGGTAGTTTTGTAATGAAATCCATGGTAATGTGCTCCCATTTCCATTTTGGGATTTCTAACGGTTGTAACATACCATACGGCTTTTGTTGTTTGGCCTTAACTTGCGAACACGTGACGCATTGTTCAACATACTTAACAACATCACGTTTCATGCCCGACCACCAATACTCCTTCCTTAAATCAAGATACATTTTTGTCGCGCCCGGATGAATGGAATACTTTGACTTATGTGCTTCATCAAGTAGCACTCGTCGATAATCACCCATTTTAGGCACCCACACTCGTCCTTGAAAGGATAACAAACCATGCGGGCCTAAGGTAATAGACTCCGTTTGCCCCACGATTCGTTCTTCATGCTTATTAATAAGCTTCAATTTGAATCTCACCAAGCTTTACAAGGAAATCGTTCGTAATAATCATGCGTAACGATCCTACTCGTATTGCCGGATGTTGACTCTTTCGACTCAATGCATCCGCGACCACATTCGCCTTGCCCAGATGGTAAAGTATTTCACAATCATCGTTCTTTACCACATCCATATCTACGTTGACGATAATTCAAATATCGTTGATCAAAAAGATGTTTCAAATTCTTATGGTCGGAATAAATCGTACACTTGACACCATACAAGTAATGACGCCAAATTTTCAACGCATGAACAACCGCCGCCAACTCAAGATCATGAGTCGGATATCTTGTTTCGTTTTCCTTTAATTGTCGAGAGGCATACGCTATGACTTTGCCTCGTTGCATTAGAACACAACCGATCCCATTTAAAGAAGCATCACAATATACCGTCATGTCTTCTACACCTTCCGGCAACACTAACATCGGAGCTTGACACAACTTCTCTTTTAATAATTGGAAAGCAATTTCTTGCTCGTTTTCCCAATTAAATCTAGCGTTCTTCCTCGTCAATTTCGTCAATGGAGAAGCAATCTTAGAAAAGTCTTGGATAAACAGACGATAATAACCGGCCAATCCGAGAAAGCTTCGAATTTCTGTAGGCATAGTCGGTTGCCCCAACTCTTCACCGTCTCTATCTTCCCCAGATCTACTTGAATACCTTCTTTATTCACAATATGACCAAGGAATTGAACTTCCCTTAGCCAAAACTCACACTTGGAGAGCTTAGCATACAACTTCTCCTTCTGCAACGTCTTTAACACACCGCGCAAATGATGTTCATGTTCCTTCATACTCTTCGAATAGACAAGTATGTCGTCAATGAACACGATTATCAACTTGTCCAACATAGGTTGGCACACTCGGTTCATAAGATCCATGAATGCCGCTGGTGCATTCGTAAGACCAAAAGGCATAACTACAAACTCAAAATGCCCGTAACGCGTTCGGAAAGCCTTTTTCTCAATGTCTTCCTCACGGACCCGCATTTGGTGATAGCCGGACCATAGGTCAATCTTAGAGAAATATGTTGCACCTTGGAGTTGGTCAAACAAATCGTTAATCTGAGGCAATGGATAACGATTCTTGATCGTCACTTTGTTCAACTCCCGATAACCGATGCACATCCACATACTACCATCCTTCTTCTTCACGAATAAAACCGGAGCACCCCATGGCGAAGCACTCGGTCGAATAAAACCATTCTCGAGTAACTCTTGGGTTTGATTTAACAATTCTTGCATTTCGGTCGGCGCTAAACGATAAGGAGTTTTAGCAATGGGAGTAGCACCCGGAATCAATTCAATGCGAAATTCAACTTTGCTTTCCAACGGAACACCCGGCAACTCATCCGGAAAAACGTCTTCGAACTCATTAACCACCGGAATTTCACGAATTGATGGTGGCTCTTCACGATTATCAACTACATGTGCAAGAAAAGCCATACCACCACTATTAAGAAAGCGACGTGCCCGTGCAAGAGTGCATAACAGCACAAGTCTCTTCCGTCTCTCGCCATGAATAATTAGTTCTCCCCCACTCGGGGTCTTTACCCGAATAGACTTTTCATGGCATGCAATATCGGCTCTATAACGATCAAGCCAATCCATACCAACGACAATATCAAACTCACCCAAAGTCATTGGAATGAGATCAATTTTAAAGGTTTTGGAACCAAACACAATATCACAATCATTACAAACATCAACCCCTAGCACCGTCTTACCATCCGCTATTTCTACTTCTACTGGATGACTTAACTTAGCTAGTGGTTTATCAAGCTTAGACACAAATCGCGGAGACACAAACGATAAATTTGCACCGCTATCAAATAGTATCCTTGTCGGATTAGAGTTAACCATGAAAGTACCTGAGACAACTTCGTTGGATTGTTTGGCCTCATCATTGGTCATTAAGTAGTTGGACCCCTAGCCGTACCAGCCGCCTTCTCTAGCCGCTTAACATTATCATTGCGCAAATCGGGACACTCCCACTTTCGATGCCCTTCTTTATTACAATTGAAACAAGTGGGCTTGTTTCCGGAAGATGGGTTCGGGCAATCACGAGCCATATGACCCGTTTGTCCACAATTGTAACACGTATAAGAAAAACCCCCAGAAGCGCCCTTCTTCACGCTATTAACACTTTCGGACCCCTTCTTGTTCATGTTCTTTTTGTTTGAAAAGTTAGAATGACTAGAACCTTCAAACTTTCTCTTGGAAAAAAAGAAATCACTTTGCTTTGGGACTTCCGGTTCGAAGCCCCAGGCTAACTCAAATAATTCCTCAAAAGACTTAGCCATTCCCTGACTAATCTTACGCTTTAACTCATCGCTTAGTGTACGATAAAAATCTAGCATCAACTTGTGATCATCGCCAACATACTCCGGGCAAAAACGAGTCTTTGCCAAAAAGGTCGACTTGAGGGTAACCAAGTCCATTGAACCTTGTCACAAATTATGAAACTCGTCCCGAATTTAATCAAGGTCAGAAGGAGTTCGGTATTCTTTGAAAAATTCATTTTTAAACTCTTCCCACGACAAGTCCATGCATTGTTCTTCACCATAAAACTTAATTTTATCATCCCGCCACAACTTAGCCTCCTCACGTAACATACTAGAACCGTATCTCGTCTTCTTCTCGGGAGGACACTCTGCGGTACGGAA
Source organism: Rutidosis leptorrhynchoides (assembly GCF_046630445.1). NCBI lineage: Eukaryota > Viridiplantae > Streptophyta > Magnoliopsida > Asterales > Asteraceae > Rutidosis > Rutidosis leptorrhynchoides. The sequence goes on along the minus strand of NC_092333.1, from coordinate 126,918,963 downwards.
AGCCCCCTCGATGTCGGAGATCCAACATGTGCTTTTCAACGGATCCCTTACTCCATTAAACATAGGAGGTTGAGCATCCTTGAAATTTTTGTAATGGAAGTCTCGCCTTCCATATCCACTATTACCATCACCCCCTTCACCATGAGGATAAACATTTCTAGCTTCTAATGCCTCTTCGATCGCGGCATTCATTCGTTCGTTTATTAACTCGGTTACTTGCCCATCAACCGATTCTTGGAAAACCTTTCGGACATCCTCAAGGAATTCCGCTCTTTGCTTTTTAATGATGGCCTCAACCTTGGCCGTGAATTCGGAGTCCTCGCTCGGGCCTCCATTTTCGGTATCATGACCATTTCTCATCTTCATTCTACAAAACAGAATAGATTAAACAACGAAACGAAGGACAAGTCATAAATATACCACACTGCTCCATCTAGCTCAACAATCGTAGTACATCGCTTGCGTGACACGACTTAAACCCGTAACAATGGTAGCTAATCATTGTTACGTGAGCACGGCGCATTAACTCGCTAGTACAACGTCAATCTCGCTTGATGATTTCAAAACACAACATAAAACAATTAGTAAAAGGTTAGATCACGTAACCTAGGCACTAACCACACCCGGTTCGACCCGTCTCCTACAAGTCCCGCATAAAACGCATACACAATAAAGTCTAAGTCTAGGCACCTATCTCAAGTCACCTAAATCCCTTAGACCATGCTCTGATACCACTTGAAACAACCCAACCCGTAACAATGCGGCATTTTTTTTTTAAATTAATTAACCATTGGCGCCCAATTAAACGGTTACATATAACCCATTTAAACAATATCACAAGTTTAATGTTTACAAATGGCACAAAGGCCCTTAACAAATGTAACACAAGTTCGACCCCTTCAAAATGATAGTTTTAATCCAAACGACACTTGAGCATGGTTTGGGGCTAAACTACTGATGTTATGCGAGGTGTATATGAAATAGCTTATATTTTACTAGGAAAAACTATTAAATACGTTACAATTTTATACAAGATATTTATTATTTATTTACAGATGGGATATACCTAAACCTTGCTACAACACTATAGGCAGTGTACCTAATCGTAGAGTAGTATAGTTGTTAGTAAGTCCGGTTCGTTCCACAGGGAGCGGGCTTATTGTACACTATATTTTAATTAACTATATTTGTACAAAATATTTATAATTATATATAATAATATATAAAAGGGGGTTTACCGTTTAATGACCGGTTTGTCGATTTTAAAACTTTAGTCGCAGTTAAAACCTAATGTAAAATATTAAATAAATAAAAGACTTAATTTAAAGCGTAAAATAAATAACGATAATGAAATTGCAATAAATAAAAGTGCGATGAAATAAAATTGCGATAATTAAAAATGTTATAATTAGAAGTGCAATTGAATATGAAAATAAAGGAATTATGCTTATTTAAACTTCTGTAATAATGATGTTTGACGTGTTGATTTTATTTTATTCCCATGGGTTAATTGTTCTTTGTCCTGGATTATTCAATATGTCCGTCTGGTTTTTGTCCATAACAGTCCATCAGTCATAAATATAAAGTGCGAGTGTCCTCGTCAAATTATCCTTATACCCGAAGTCAAATATTCCAACTAATTGGGGACTTAAACTGTAACAAGGTCTTAATACTTTATTTAATAATTACACCAGGATATCGACTGCGTGTAACCCAAGGTTTTAATACTTTGTTATCAATTATGCCAAGTGTCCTTGTACATAATTTCACCCCTGTTTTAATAATTCCATAGACTATTAATCCATTCCCGTGTCCGGTTAAATGAACGATTATTCGTACATATAAATATAACGCCCATCGTGTCCGATCGAGTGTATATGGTTATTTATAGGTATGTCCAATTGTAAATCTTTATATTAAAATTAACAAACTATCATTTAGTTAAACAAATATAAAGCCCATTAATAGCCCATAGTCTAATTTCCACAAATGTCGTTCTTTTGTCCAAACCCCGATTATGGTAAAAAGCCCAATTACCCAATTTTAATTATTTTTAGTCCAACATCATGATTACTTCGTCTTAAATAAGCATAATAATAACTTAAGTACGAGACATCAATTTAAAAAGGAGAACATAGCTTACATTGATTATTTATCGCGTAGTGTTACACGGACAGAGCTTCGACTTTAAAACCCGTAAAATAACCTTTACATAACCCAAAATAATCTAATATAAAACTACCCTATACTATAATATATATATATATATATATATATATATATATATATATATATATATATATATATATATATATATATATATATATATTTATTATTAGAGGAGTATTATTATTATTATGTTTAAAACTCGCCGAATAAGCTGGCTATTTATAGGACCTGACCAACTTTTTTGGGCCATGCGATCGCATGGGATATGTGCCTTCTGGCCATGCGATCGCATGGTGTCTGGCACCAGCTCACATTCATTTGTTTTTTAGTCTGCCGACACTATTTAATATAATATAAAATATATAAATAATTTATATAATTATTTAAATATTATATTATATTCTTGTGTATAGTAGACTTGTAATTTTTGGTCCGTTGCGTCGGGCGTTGATAGTTGGATCAGGTCCCGGTTTCGGATTTTTGAACGTCCTTTCATATAATTTAATATCTTGTACTTTGCGTTTTGCAACTTGTACTTTTGTCATTTTTAGACATTTCTCATCAATAAATTGAACCACTTGGATTGTATCTTGTACATTTGAGCTTTTTGGTCATTTGCGTCTTCAAATCGTCGTTTTCGCCTTTTGTCTTCGCACTTATTTAATATAAACGATTACAACTTAAAATAGGACAATTACAACTAAATAATTTACATATTGGGAGGATATTGCTACTAAATATATGTTCATTTGGAGCACTATCAAATATCCCCACACTTGAACGTTGCTTGTCCTCAAGCAATACAGAACTTGAAATTAAATCACACGAATCACTTCTTTATTCTTCACACTTTATACATTAGTGATTTTGATACGGCGGTATAAACAATGATAGTAACGATATGGTTTACAGTCCCACATGACTATAAAAATTTTGATCCTTAAGGAAATTGGATCTTTATGAAAACATTTGATCTTTTGAAAATTCATTCTAGCTTTTACCCTAGATAAGTTTTCCGGAAAACCCCTTCACCGGTGTTTGCAAAATGTTTTTGTGGGTTTTGTGGGTTTCAGATTTGAAAATTTTAGCTCAAAACTTATGGTTTTGTGTCACCCACTTACTAACCTTGTATTGGGAAAGCAACACGTCCAGTATACTTGTCCCGTATATTACCTTTCGGCAAACTACCGTCCCGTTGTAAAGGAAAGCGATGAACAAGAAACTGTTAAGGCAATGTCTAATGACATGCATTTGTTCATGGTCTAAAACGTGTCGGATGCAATTACTATCCTTTGTAGGAGCAATAGTAAAGATCGCCCTATAATTTATTTTTGGTCTGGCACAAGGTCCTGTCTTCGACCATGCTATTCAACCACCGTTCTTACGGTTGACACCCGAATTGGTTCAGGTGACCTAATGAATTCTAGGTGAATTCCTAGGATTTTACGTTCAATGGTAATGAACGCATTAAAAATGGATTTTCAGAAAACAAATCGGTTTTAATTTGATCAAAATATTTTCTCGTTCAAGCTCGAGTTTAGATATCATCGAATTCCATGAGTTTGTAATTCTCAATCTTTAAGGTCAATCTCTAGGATTGAGTAATATCAGTCTTAAAAGCTGATTTTTAATCTTTAAGGAGATTATCCTTTCTGGGAATCTGATTCATTAGTCTTATCAAGCTAATTTGCATGGCGTCCTCCCCATTTTACAAGACAGATCCTCTCATGGTTAGGATAAGTCTGACCACTTTGCGACCCTGTTTGATGCTGAGGTCCGTGGATTTCCTGCTGATTTTAGTGATGACTTTTCTAGATTTTTCGTCAACCTACAGCTGGTCTGAACGACAACTTCATGACCTAAATCAAGAAGCGCGTTTCTTTTTTGGAAGACTTTACTTCCATTTAATGATGGAATTGATTCATCGTGTAGATCCATCTTTTCTTTTATCTTTATTATAATATTGCGGGTAAAACAGTCAATTTAGTCCAAAACAAAAGCACCTGCAATAACTTTACAGAAACATGTGATAGATAGTTTTTTTTTAATTGAATAATTTGGTACATTCTCCCCACACTTAGTTTCTTTCTTTGCCTTTTTATTCTCCTTTATTCCATTTTAAATGAATTCAAGTGTTTTAGGGTGTTTCTCAATTTTATGTCCTTTCCGAGGTAACGATAATTTCGGTATTAACACCTAGTTTTCATCGTTCATAAATATGTATAAACATGATTTTGAATTCATTTAGTTGAAAATTTTTTAAATTTTCACAAAATTTGGCAATTAAACCAAGTGTAAACCTGAGAGAATTTATAACCCTTCCCCACACTTGAGATCATGCAATGCCCTCATTTGCATGAAATCAGACTCTAATTATAAATTCATGAGGGTGATTAGTGCAGAAAAGTAGTTAAAGATACCCAGTTTTGTAATTACAAAGCTCGTCGAATGATAGATGGCGCGCCTCATCGTTCATCCCTTCTTGTTTTATCACACATGTTTTTTTCTTCAAAAATGGCTGATTTTCTGAGCTGTTTGTTAATATTTGAAAATTCGTCTTTTACCCTTACTTATTATGCATGTTTATTAACGAGTTATGCACTAACCCGAACCCCTAATTTAACGTTAAGTGGGGTTAGACTTCCCCACACTTAGCTGATGATATGTGAAGTCGGTAGAATAAGTTTCACGAATTAGAATAGTGAGCCAGTTATTTACATCTCGGGTGGTGTATAATATATCAATGGGTTTAAAGTTTATTGTCACTACTTAATTCTTTTTTAAGTGTAGCTTTTAGTAAATGGATATGTCTCTTTTTTGGTTCTTGGTCAAATGGATTGATATACACCGACATACATATTTCTATAGGGTGGACAATTCTTAACATTTCCTTTCGTTCATTACCCAATTGGGTGAAATTCGAGGTGTCAATATCTATTACAGCTTGTAGTTCATCTTTGGTAGATGACTCGTCTATTGAGAATATTGGGTTGGAAGGTTGTGGAATGGTGAATTTCGGGATCGAAGCAAATTCTTCTTCATTAATGGTACTTATTGGTCTCACCATTTTGGTCTCGGGGGTAAAATTTTCAACGTTATCGTTTTCCCAAGAGTACCAATTTGTCACCCTTACTTCTTCTTCATTCATTGATGGATCGATGATTTTGTCGGTAGAGGCTAATGTGTCGATATGTTTTGAAATTGGTAAAACTGAATAAAAAGTATCATCGGGATAATTGGTGATTTCGGAGCTCTCGAATTCATCAAAATTCGATGATATGAGATTTTCTTGTACATGACTCCTCAGATCAACAGGTGCGTAATCTGATAGAGTTTCAGCTTGCCTATTTACAAACTCTCTCATTTGTTCATTTTGAGCATCAAGTTCTTCGAGTTTGATTTTCATATAATCTAAAGAATTTTCAGACACATAATTTTCCTCATCTTCTGGTTGTGGAGTTTGGAAATATTCTTGGGAATAATCCCAATTTGAATTGTATTCTTCATAATCGTTCCCTTCAGGTTCCATGGGTTCATAATTTTCCATAGGAACGTAATAATACATTCCCATGTTGAGTGATAATCTCCACATATTTCACAACCAGTTATTGTTTCGTCATTCGTGATCCAAGATTGACCGAACGAATTTTCATCAACACCCGTTTGAGAGTATTGATTAAATTGATTTCGGATGTCATAAAGAGTTTCCAAATATTCTCGAGATTTTCCATAATGCGCTTATTACCAAATTTTAGCTACAATGTGGTGCATTTACTTAATTATCCTATTAGTTATAAAAATAAAAATTATATAAGTTATCAAATTAATAGACTTTTCTGCTTTTGCCCACGTTTCGAATAGCCAATAGATGCAGCAAGGAGCCAGAACCCTTTAAATCGGAAGATCACAACTCAGCCACTAACAAATCCAACTATTACTACGAAGCAGAAAATTTGGATGTCTATCAATTTAACCGCTTAAAATAATTTTTAGTTTTTGAAATTTTAGAGAAGAAATAGAAAATTCTATGTCCTAAAAACTAGATCGTCGAGAAATAAGAAAGAAAAAGAAGTGCGTCGAAAAACGTCGAAAAATAAAAATGTCGAAAAATAATAGGCGTCGAAAATAAAAATAAGAAAGTAGCGCGTCGAAACTTAAAAAGGAACTAAAAATTAAGAATTAAAAGTTGCGTCTAAAAATATTAAAGCTTAAAAGGAAAACTATATCCCAAAATGGCAATAATTTAAAAAGGTACTAAAATTTATAAACAGCGTCGCAAAATTCTAAAGCACATAAGTCTTAGTCTAAAGAAAAAGCACTTCAGGGATTTTACGGCAAAGCCTAAAAATCTAGAAATAAAAATAACTATGGTAAAAACTATATTAAAACTAAATACGAGCAAAAAAATACAAATATTACACTAAAACAAATAAAAAGATACAAAATATAAAAATAAACTTAAAGTTGTAAAAAGTACAATTTTTATAAAAATATTATTTTTATATTATTTATCTTATAAAAGTATTAGTTTTATAATTTATTAAAACTAATTAAACTAAAAATAAAAATTAATTAAATAAAACTAAAACTAATAATTAAATAAACTAACCTAATTAGGGTTATAATAATAATAATTATAAATTAATTAAAACCCTAAACTGTCGGCTGAGGTTACCAGGCCTGTCAACTCAAGCCATGCGATCGCATGGTTTGGAAGTTAAAATCTCATGCGATCGCATGAGGTAGGGTTTCGGGCCAAGAGCTGGGCTGCTACAGTGTTCGGGCCCGAGAGTTTTTATTTAATTTTTTTTTTATATTATTTTTCTAAAAATGATATACAAATATATTTATAAAATATAGTGTTTCGCCGAATCCCCGGCAGCAGCGCCAAAAATACTTGATGTTATGCGAGGTGTATATGAAATAGCTTATATTTTACTAGGAAAAACTATTAAATACATTACAATTTTATACAAGATATTTATTATTTATTTACAGATGGGATATACCTAAACCTTGCTACAACACTATAGGCAGTGTACCTAATCGTAGAGTAGTATAGTTTTTAGTAAGTCCGGTTCGTTCCACAGGGAGCGGGCTTATTGTACACTATATTTTAATTAACTATATTTGTACAAAATATTTATAATTATATATAATAATATATAAAAGGGGATTTACCCTTTAATGACCGGTTTGTCAATTTTAAAACTTTAGTCGCAGTTAAAACCTAATGTAAAATATTAAATAAATAAAAGACTTAATTTAAAGCGTAAAATAAATAACGATAATGAAATTGCAATAAATAAAAGTGCGATGAAATAAAATTGCGATAATTAAAAATGTGATAATTAGAAGTGCAATTAAATATGAAAATAAAGGAATTATGCTTATTTAAACTTCCGTAATAATGATGTTTGACGTGTTGATTTTATTTTATTCCCATGGGTTAATTGTTCTTTGTCCTGGATTATTCAATATGTCCGTCTGGTTTTTGTCCATAACAGTCCATCAGTCATAACTATAAAGTGCGAGTGTCCTCGTCAAATTATTCTTATACCCGAAGTCAAATATTCCAACTAATTAGGGACTTAAACTGTAACAAGGTCTTAATACTTTGTTTAATAATTACACCAGGATATCGACTGCGTGTAACTCAATGTTTTAATACTTTGTTATCAATTATGCCAAGCATCCTTGTACATAATTTCACCCCTGTTTTAATAATTCCATAGACTATTAATCCATTCCCGTGTCCGGTTAAATGAACGATTATTCGTACATATAAATATTCCGCCCATCGTGTCCGATCGAGTGTATATGGTTATTTATAGGTATGTCCAATTGTAAATCTTTATATTAAAATTAACAAACTATCATTTAGTTAAACAAATATAAAGCCCATTAATAGCCCATAGTCTAATTTCCACAAATGTCGTTCTTTTGTCCAAACCTCAATTATGGTAAAAAGCGCAATTACCCAATTTTAATTATTTTTAGTCCAAGATCATGATTACTTCGTCTTAAATAAGCATAATAATAACTTAAGTATGAGACATCAATTTAAAAAGGAGAACATAGCTTACATTGTTTATTTATCGCGTAGTGTTACACGGACAGAGCTTCGACTTTAAACCCATAAAATAACCTTTACATAACCCAAAATAATATAATATAAAACTACCCTATACTATAATATATATATATATATATATATATATATATATATATATATATATATATATATATATATTATTAGAGGAGTATTATTATTATTATGTTTAAAACTCGTCGAATAAGCTGGCTATTTATAGGACCTGACCAACTTTTTCGGGCCATGCGATCGCATGGGATATGTGCCTTCTGGCCATGCGATCGCATGGTGTCTGGCACCAGCTCACATTCATTTGTTTTTTAGCCTGCCGACACTATATAATATAATATAAAATATATAAATAATTTATATAATTATTTAAATATTATATTATATTCTTGTGCATAGTAGACTTGTAATTTTTGGTCCGTTGCGTCGGGCGTTGATAGTTGGCTCAGGTCCCGGTTTCGGATTTTTGAACGTCCTTTCGTATAATTTAATATCTTGTACTTTGCGTTCCGCAACTTGTACTTTTGTCATTTTTAGACGTTTCTCATCAATAAATTGAACCACTTGGATTGTATCTTGTACATTTGAGCTTTTTGGTCATTTGCGTCTTCAAATCGTCGTTTTCGCCTTTTGTCTTCGCACTTATTTAATATAAACGATTACAACTTAAAATAGGACAATTACAACTAAATAATTTACATATTGGGAGGATATTGCTACTAAATATATGTTCATTTGGAGCACTATCAACTACCCGTAACACTAGGTCGACTTCCAAAAGATTCATCCAAAGCATCCCCTATCCAAACAAAGCGGGAGGCCACTAATCCAAACGAATACCCTTGCCTTTATCCAAGCCGGAGCCTAAAAAGGTAAACAACGGGAGGGTAAGCAAAACGCTTAGTGAATGCGATAATTATACACATACATATATAATATACCTACTTGCAAACACACTTACACACATACCGCATACATACTAGCAACACAATTAGCTTATCACCTCAATACAAAGCTATTAACCTCCAAAGCCCCAAGCTAGCATAACAATGGCATATATATATATATATATATATATATATATATATATATATATATATATATATATATATATATATATATATATATATATATATATATATATATATATATATATATATATATATATATAACTCGAACAATATAACATGCTTGCGCTACTACACAATAACCTTGGTTAACCAATCGTACAAGGGAATGGTGCTTGCGAAAGGCCATCGGTGTTCATATCATCTGTTAGTGTACTTAACACCTCGTATTACTAAACCCTCGGGTGGCATCTTAACACCTCGATGTTTCACCCTTTATCTTACGGAGTGGTGCCTTAACACCTCGGCACTTCACTCCTAGGTGGCATCTTAACACCTCGATGCTTCACCCCGAGTGGCGTCTTAACACCTCGACGCTTCACTCGTCACGTGAAACGTGGTGTCTTAACACTTCGACACTTTACATCCCACACTACAACAAATAAATACATTATATACCTACGCATATAATTATTCCACTCACTTTGTCACGCCGGTGGTGATTAAACACTTCCTTAAGCTTCAAAGCAAGTACCTAATACATTAAATACACATTCAATACACAACCTAGTTGGACTAACCACCAACATTTAACACTTGGGCATTTAATGACCCGATTGCATTAAATGACTCATCTATACCAACATTGCCCATTTAAGGTCAAGTCTCACCATAAATCATTAAAAACTAGTGATTAAGGTCTACTAATCCCAACTAACACACTTTATGGGTATTTCATACTCATCTTACCCAACTAGGTCAACCATTACCCATTTAACCCATTTTAACATTTAGTCTTACAAGTTTTGGTCAAACTTAACCCATTAATAATCGTTCATCATTTTACAAGTGTATTAGTGACTAACAACACAATTAACACTTACAATTCCCAATATTCATGACCAAACCCTATATTAACACCATTTGGGTTTCCTTGCATCTAATTAACCCAAATTCACCCATTAAGTCCCTAAATGGGTCTTACAAGTCTCAATTGTCCAAACCCTAGCCATAATTTAGCTAAAATTCAAAACATGGAGTTAAGACTTACCAACACTATTAGGTCGTAGCTAAGAACGAGGAGAAAAAATTTACTTCTTGCTCCAAAGATCGAATCGCAAGTCTTTACCTTCGAATCTCACTTTTAATCTAATTGGGTTTTATGTTTTGGAAGAGAGAATGGAAATAAAAGGGAAAAGAAAATGGATTAAATGAGATAAGTGGTTGATATTTGAGCTAAAATCTAATTCAAATGCGAAAAGACGAAAATACCTTTGGAACACCCCTTTTAAAATCGGAAAAACGGATCAGCACACCAGTAGGGTCGCGGCGCGACCCCCTTTGCCGCGGTGCAGCATTTAACATAAAATTCGAGTTGTTTAATCTGGTTCCTGACTCTTGATTCGCGTTATATGTCGCGGCGCGGAGGTGCCCGCCGTGGCGCGGCCCTACGCCCACTTTTGACCAGCTTTTGGTTTACAAACCCAAATGTCATAACCCGACTCATACACCCCATTTTAGCTTCACATAACCACTTAAAATACACGTATACATCCATACACGTATATATATATATATATATATATATATATATATATATATATATATATATATATATATATATATATATCAACTTAACACTATAAATCGTTTAGTCACATAAGTAAATGAACTATAGACGTTCTAACGATCAAATACTTACCTTAAGACATGTAAGGCGAAAACGGGATGTTACAGGAAGTGGATGGGAAAGACATCTACCACTAGTAGAATTCTCGTACAACAACAGTTACCATGCGAGCATCAAGGCCACATTTTTTGAAGCACTGTATGGCAGAAAGTGCATATCACCCGTATGTTGGACTGAGTTAGGAGATAGTAAATTGACTGTTCCTGAGATCATACACTAAACAACTATGAAGATCGTGCAGATACAAGAGAGACTGAAAACGGCGCGAAGTCGTCAAAAGAGTTACGCCGACATTAGAAGGAAAGATTTGGAATTTCAGGTTGGAGATAAAGTTATACTCAAAGTATCACCCTGGAAGGGTGTAGTGCCTTTTGGTAAAAGAGGCAAGCTGAGTCTGAGATATATTGGACCATTTGAGATTACCGAGAGAATTGGACCGGTAGCGTACAGGCTAAAACTACAGCAAGAACTCCGCTAAGTTCACGACACTTTTCACATTTCTAACTTGAAGAAATGCTTATCAGACGAAAGTTTGGTAATTCCTTTAGAAGAGATACAAGTTGATCCCAAGCTTCATTTTATTGAAGAACCTATTGAGATCTTGGACCACGAGGTCCAGCGGTTAAAGCAAAGTAGAATCCCGATAATTAAAGTTCGATGGAACACACACAGAGGACCAGAATTCACGTGGGAGCGTGAAGACCAGATGAGACAAAAGTATCCGTAACTGTTTTTCGAGGAGACGGCTACGGTGGATGTGCACTAAAATTTCGGGACGAAATTTTTCATAACAGGTGGGTAATGTAACAACCCGACTTTTTCCGTTACTATCGTTACTTGTCCGTTAAATATTTAACGGTGATTACTTAGAATCTTATGTGTTTAACAGAATTAAATGCATATTTGATCCTAGTGGATTACTTGAATTAATATATTATATTAATTGATGAACTTGTTTCGGATAACGAAATACCTAGAAAACGACACGATTAAGTTAATCGTCTAGAAAGCTTTTCAGTTTACGGAACTCAGAAAAATGATAAAATAATTATTTCTAATAATTATTGACTTTATGAAAAACTTATTTAATTTATTATTTATTTAGTAAATTAAACTCGGTGAATTCGTTTCAACGACTAGTTAACGTTTCGGAGACCCAGTATGGTTAACGGCACTCGAAACGGACCGAGCGCATACAAGAAAATAACGAAACGAATTGTATTTCACTTTTAATAATTATTTTATATAATTATTATGTTTTAAGAATACTTTTAATTTATTAGAAGTTTTATAAATTTAAAATGCGTAGAATTCGTTAAAACGCTCGGTTAACGTTCTGGTAACGTTTTCGGTTAACAGCACATAGAACCAAACCATAAGACTTACTATAGCAATAAAATTTGATCCCAAGGGAATTATTATGTCATCCTAATTCATAATTATTACTTGTAATAATTAATTCATCTTTGTGCTATTTTAAGTACACCATTCGCAATTTTAATCGTTATCACGTACCGTAAGAGTCACCGAAACTCGCAGGGTTGCATTTAATCTTTTAGTGGCCAAAATATGAGAAACTAAACTTTCGGGAACCCCTTTTTGGCTCCTAAAATTCGTGGCCCTAGTGGAGGGGTGTTAGGGGCATATTTATGGAAACTTAAATTAATTAGGTATGATATAATCCCTAACCCACAAAAAGATATACCACATATTTTCTCCCTCTGCTCTCCTTGGAGATCGTATGCAGCCCTAAAACCATCACCATCGCCATCTTCATCATCATTTAGCTCTCTCATCTCTTGCCCGATCGGAAAATAAATCGTATATCCTTCATCTACGCGAGAAGGGCTATCTAATACAACTTGCAATTGTTTGATTTAGGTAAAATCATAAACCCTAATTATTTTAGATCTGATTTTAGTTCAATTACATAGTGTAATCAAGTCTAGTGCTCAATTAATGATGTCTTACGTTATCGTTTATCGTTTAATTGCTCGATTGACGTTGTTTGCATGAAAAATGAATTTGTATTTTAATGATTTGATAAAATTGACTTATGAACTGATCTTGGATGATTATCTAGATGGATATATATCGAAAAACTATTGAGTTTGGACTTTGATTTTGCATGATTTCGTTATCGTATGCTCAAGATATGCTTAATCGAAGTTTTCGTTAGGGTTTGCATGATATACGAATTTTCTGAGTTGCATGCTTTGTGTTTTAGCTTATATAAAGTGTACTACTATATTCCTTGTGAAAATTTATGCAATTTAGACTTAGTATTTGCATCAAAAGGTTATGTAATGCTCCCGTTATGTCAAAACGAATATTTGGTTTTTAAAGTGAGCTGAATCGTTTTTCAAAGTTACATAAAAATTGCTAGAGTGAACTAGGAGTTGATTTAGAATTTTTTTTATTCTGGAATATTTTAGTTGAAGTGTTCCTTGACATGTTTCATTTGTATGGGAACTTGTGAGAACGTGATTTTCCATGAGATATAAGCTCGTCTACGTGGTGTGTCCGGTTGATGATTAAAAACTGATGAGTCTGTAAAGATTTGCAAAACTGTACGAATTGGCTAAAGCAATGTTTCTGATTATTTTATCACTAAAACTTTGAGATGTTTTGAGATGACTAAAATTGGCCGTTTGTCAGAATCTATTTTCTATATTTTATGAAAAATGTTTAAAAACTGACGCGCGGGCAGAAATTTCTGTAATGAACTATGAATAGACCCTTTCTGATATTGGACTTTTATTTATCGTATGAGGCTTTGGCTGGACTTTTTGGAATCAATTTTAAGTGTAGTTATTATCTGGAGTTGTTCATGATTTAATGATTTATGTGCTATGAGCTATAGTTGGATCTTTCTACGACTTACGAATTTCTAAGGTATGCTTTAAGGTGCAAAAGTGCAATATGCTTTATTATAACTTGTAAAGTGATACTTGACCTAGGTTTGACTTATTGATCATGTTTGTATGACCTAATGAGATGTTTGACTTTAGTTGGCCACTTTGACCGAGTTGACTTTAGGGTTGACTTTGGTTGACTATTGTTGACTTACTTGGATTAGTTGACTTTTACTTGTTCGTTGAGTCTGTCTGAGCACCAGGACTTTGCGTACACTATGGGTTGACTTGGTTTGACCTATATGTATATACTTAAGATGACTTACATGGTTAGATTGCGTTGTTCGGTCGAGATTGTTCGATTACAGTACGGTTTGCTAAGATATTCAAGTGCTTTTGCTAAGGTGAGTCTACAGTCCCATTTTCACTACTATTTTTGGGATGAGATACATGCTACTTTCGAAACTGTTTCTTAAACTATTTTTCAAATTTTTTATGCACTAGGCATGAGTAACTTACCAAGAATATACATATGAGTTCAGATCAAAAATCCCTTAGCTTGATTATATTAGTTACTTTGTAAGCTCGACTTATAGGACGGTACCGTTAGGTTTGACAAACCTCACCGCAACATAAACAGGTGCTTATGTAGTTGTTACTCGTACACTTGATCAGTGTATCGCCATGATAGGGTAAACTGAAGACGTGGGCTCGGCCTACGCAAAGGTTAAAGCTTTATAATCAAGTGCTCATGATAAGTGTATATTATTACGAAGCTTTTCAGAAATCTCGTGGCCTAACTTACGATGAATGTTATTTAAACATGATGTTTAAAAACTTGAATTAGACATGTTAATGTCTACAAACAGATGAAACGAAAAGAACTTTTTGATGTCACTCACAGTTGAAACTTGACATCTTACAAACAGTTTATTAGTTAGCATTTGCTATATGCAAACTTTTGAGATTAAACCTTAGCGGTTTATTCAGATATACATTTTTAAGAAATGATTTTCGACAAACGATTTATGGAAACTGTTTTATGAAACATACAAGAACTATTTACTCAAACCTGTAGATTCACTCAACTTTATGTTGATCCGTTTTGCATGTTTTATCTCAGGTATCAGTTGCTTCCGCTGTAGAACACTGCTGTTATGTAGAAGTCAAGCCAAGTATTGGGACCAGAGTTAATACGCCGTTAGTGGATTCTGATGGGGTATTACAACAAGTGACCTTAGGGTCGTTCCAGTTAAAAAAATTTGTTGTCCCACACTCTCTTTTCACATTATAAAATTTCACCACACCCCCTCAAAGAATTTAACTTATACACTTATTCAAGGGTAAAAACTATAAATTTTAATTTTTAATTTAATTCAAAAAACAACACCCACCATAACTTTCCACAGCTCTTATCTCCCTACTCGACGGAAGTTAAATTTCACCGCTACCACCATTAAATTTGAAATAATTTTACGAGCAAAAGGAGGCTAACTACGTTCGAAACGGACACTTTTTCAAAAACGCTAAGAACACCGACATCTAAAACGGGTCTTAACACATGGGTCGTTTCCTCCTTTGTACGTACACAACGCTACGTTAAATATGTATATGCAGACTGAAATGCCCTGCTGCAGCGTGCAAATATGTGTCATCTGACACAACCAACAGACCAAAACAAGGGATAAAACGACAACCAACCAAAATCAATTCAAAAAACTCCAAAACACCCCCTTCAACTATAACCAACTTATAAAACCTACACCAAACTCCAGGGGGTAAAACATAAATTCTCTTACTTAAAATAAAAACTCCACCCAAACACTTCGACCGTCTGTATCTTCCTGCTCGCCGCGAGTTAAATTCCACCGATCACACCGTTAAACTCGAAATATTTTTATGAACAAAACAAAACTAACTATGTTCGAAACGGACACTTTTTAAAAAATGCTAAACACAACGACAGCTCGTATCTTCCTGCTTGCCGCGAGTTAAATTTTTACGACAGCACTGTCAGACTCGAAATAATTTTATGAACAAAACGAAACTAACTACGTTCGAAACGGACACTTTTTAAAAAACGCTAAACACAACGACAACCCGTATCTTCCTGCTCGCCACGAGTTAAAATTTTTTGTCAGCAACGTTAGACTCGAAATAATTTTATGAACAAAACGAAACTAACTATGTTCGAAACGAACACTTTTTAAAAAATGCTAAAGACAACGACATCTACAACGGCACTTAACACATGTGCCATTTCCTTTCTGTAAATACCAGTGTTGTAAAAGTCGGCCGACTTGGCCGACGCGTCGGCCGATGCGCCGTTTTTTTGAGTTCTCCGTCCCGTTTTTTCTGAAAACGACTCAAAAGACGGTCAAAGCTAAAAGTTCGGTCAAAGTATGTCATAGACGGTCAAAGTTGGTCAAAAACGGTTAAAATCAGTCAAATTTTCATCAAGATGTGATATGTTTTAAAATTAGGGTTTGTTTTCATTTTTTGCGCCGCTCTTTTCTCTGTGTCCTTACTGATTATGTACTCGGTAACATTAATTGAGTTTGAAGTTTGATTGTATTTAAATTCAAGTTCTTATTTAAGAAACTTATGGTACATAATCAACTATTTTATACATATATAAATATATATTTAAGAAATTATTAATAAAGTCAACGTTGGTCAACGACCGATGCGTCACCGACGCGTCCCCGACTCGGCCGACACGTCCTTTTTAGGTCTCGACCGATGCGTCCCCGACTCGCGACTTTTACAACCTTGGTAAATACATAAAGCTATGTTAAAAGTGAATACGCGGGCCGAAAGCCCTCGCCGCATCGCGCGGGCCGGATCCGGACTAGTTACTACTAATATAGTTTCCAAATTACATGTTTTTTTACACTCCGTATATATTTATCCAAAACATCCATTTCGTTATGCCTATGTCAACTATGTCGTAAAATTAATATTGTAATTACATATGTTTAAATATGTATCAAGAATATATATTAATAACGTGTAAAGTTACCATGTAACAAATGATACGTACTTCACTTATATTTGAGATATAACAGAGATGACGGCTAACGTAGCAGCCGCTATTGCGGTCTTCCTGTAACTCCTCGAAAAGGGAATCGAAGGATGAACCATATTTGACGATGAAGATGATCGGTGAACAAAATAGCGACCCCGAATCTTCGAGAGCGTTGGTTGTTGGAAGAAAAATGGGAGCGCCAGAACCTTTTGATGTAAGGAAGAAGAAGCAAATGGGGAGTATATAAATGGATGATGGAAAAGACGAAAATACCCTTTAATGATAAAATAATAGAGTGAATAGTAAATTCATACTTTCTACAGTATATATTGATAATTATCTCATAATATATGCCTATCTATAGTATTATATAAAATCTCTAAAATGATGTTGTTGTTAGGGGAGAATGTGGGTTAACATGGGTTTATGCTTAATGACTATACTAACCTTAACCCATAACAATAAGTGTTTTGATGATGACATATGCACATAGCTAAAGGTGATGGTAGACATCTTGACATAAATAAACAAGTTCACTAATTCACATTTGATCTAGCAAAAGAACAAAAATCAAAGATAGCCTAAAATGTGAAACATGGTACATGGCTGAACCAGGGTCGACCATAGGTCAGACCATGGAAACCTGCACCCAGATTTGGGAAATCAGGGATGCACGGTCGACTCCACGACTGACCGTGGGTCGACCGCAAAAACCTCTGTCCGAATTTTGATCGAAAAATGTTTGACCACTTTCGGGCATCTATAATTTATGAAACCTGTTCAAACTACTTAGGAAAGTTGCCTCCTTCATTCCCAAAGGAGTTTTGATAACTAGAACACTAATCTTGGTTAATCACGCCTAATGACACCTTAATAACGATTAAGCCTAGATTAAGGAAAACGCATAAGTGTTTTAGGAAAACATGTACATCTAAAATATATCTAGACATTCTTAGGATGGACACCAAGTCTCAACCAAGAATTGCTCTTTCCTTGTACCTGTGCTGATATTAATGTATGCTTATACATTAATCTTACAAATGCCACTTTGAAATTAAAACTTACTTAGTCTTAGTTTAATGCTATGTTATCACTATATGCTTAATTCTAAGATTACTTACTTATCTATTTCTAGTCATTATATGAATATTACTTGACTACTTGTTATTAGTACATGTGTATTACTTGACTAAGTGTTAAGTGCTAAATTATAAGTAGTAAGTTAATATGCATATTGTGATGACCCGGGAATTTTCGACCAAATTTAAACTTAAATCTTTATATGTTTCCAACACGATAAGCAAAATTTGTAATGTTGAGCCTCGAAAGTTTTAAAATCTATATTCATGTAATCAATTACCCTTTGACCATGCCTAACGATTCACGAACAATTAATTATAATTAGATATGTGTGTATGTATATATAAATAATAATTCACAATATAATTTGAAGTATTATATGTTGTTGTTATTAAAAATTAATAAAATAAAAATATAATATTATAACAATTATTATTTAAAATATATCTCTATATATATAAATAAAGTATATAAAAAAAAATATTAAATGATTGTAATACTCGTTTGATGTTTCGATTGATATTAAGCAAGTTAAATTTAAACTTATGTAATTTTAAAATAAACGGTGATTCGAAAATGAATTCTATAAATTTTAGGCTTACTAAGGATGTATTTAGGATCTAGTTATTTAATTTTAACACTTTTTATATTTTACCCAAAAATGAGAGGGACAGTTGATGTAATTTTTATTTAATAATTAATGACCAAATTTTATATCATAATGACTAAAATAAATAAATATAGTTAATTTAAAAATATGGGATTTTTCTGAAGGCTTTTTATTCGCCACTGAGTGAACAACGGGGCACGATATAATAGTCTGTGAAAAGTGTCGGTAATTAAAATCCAAAGATTCGATGGCTTCACTATTCAAGATTGATATTATGATTGAATTCCTTAATTAAAATATATTTACTGTTTAAATGTTGTCTTTTATTTCCCCACTATCTCAAACGTTCACGGAGTAAAATAATAAATATACATTTTATATCCATCTTATCCCACCACTTGAAGTAATCTTCTCCTTTATAGATTTTTGTGGAACTCCACATACTAGCCTTACTCCTTCTTCTTTTCTTTTTATGTGAACAATCGAACACCCCTAAACAATCTATCACCCTTCCCTTTATTGAACGCCATGTACAACCACCGGATCACCACCATGGTTCCATCATCACCACCATGGTCATTCATCTTTCCTGTTGCAACTAAGATCAAACACAACCGCCGGATACCGTTAGACAACCACTACAACTTGCAAGGTTCCTACTCCTATCCTATATATCTCTATTCGTAATTCATCATGATCATCACCATCATTTTTAATTTACTACAACTTCTGCGTGTCTGTCGATGTAAGCCACCACCACACCCATTACCACTACCCTTTTTCTCTATATTTAATATATACGTACCCGATTTACAAATACATATGCATATGACATTCATCAACCAAAACCAATATCTCACTATCTTTATCATGGTAAATTACCATCCATTTTGATCACCACCGAGACCCCACCATAAATCACCATTGTTGTAACTACCTCTTTCTCTTCGATCGTGAACCCAAACAATTACCATCTTCGTGTTATGTCTCTATTTCGGTTTAACTCTAAAAATCACTGCAAACCACCATGATCAAGACTAACCGCCACCAAAATTTATTTCTTTCTTCTTTCTATCTCGTTCACGGTTGTTTCCGCTTCCTAGTTCGAAACTTACTGTACTCGTTAAATAACCTTATTTCTATTTAGGGTGACAAGAACATACACTTGCCAACTTGTGTATATAAGTAATATTACATGGTGTATTGTAATTCACTTGTGGGACAAATGGAGTTGTATGGCCGACATCCTTGGCCCCCTAAAAGGGACGTCATTTTTTTTCCCCCTTTTCTTTAATGTAGCTAGAATGAAAATGATACTTGTAGTGATTCAATGATCGAAATTTTAAATAAGGTTAGACAGTGACTTTTATCATTTTTCACATATTATTTATATTGCTAGTTGTTGATTAATAGATGATGAGTGAGTAAAGATGATGATAAATAATACCGAGGAAAATGAGATGAAAATAAGGATAAATGATGATGATGATAGTTTGAGAATGATCATAGTGTTTATGATGAAATTTGATTAAATGAAATAGGATGACCAGTTAGATTAGTTGGTATTAAGAAAATGATGATGAGATAATGATGTGTGGCTGCCGTAATTTTTTTGTTGTTTTAATGCCGCCGTTCGAAGTCACCTGGTACCAAACCAAACTAATCCCTCTAATTATGAACATGGGCTTTAACAAGTTAAATTAGTGATTTGGAACGTGTGGGCTTGTGTTATGATGGGCCGGAGTAAATTTTCTATGCTTGTTGGGCTGAGAAATATGAGTTAAATGGGTTTTACATAGAGAGTAGTGAATAAACGGGGTATATATTATTGGGTGATGTTAATTACAGAAAAACATAAGTGGAGTGATGGTTTAGGGGTGTTGTTGCTTAATGAGAGGTCAAGGGTTCGAGTC
The DNA here is from genome assembly GCF_046630445.1 of Rutidosis leptorrhynchoides. Taxonomy (NCBI): domain Eukaryota; kingdom Viridiplantae; phylum Streptophyta; class Magnoliopsida; order Asterales; family Asteraceae; genus Rutidosis; species Rutidosis leptorrhynchoides. The sequence continues at coordinate 126,898,448 of NC_092333.1, read as the reverse complement.
TCGGCTTGGGCGATTCATTATACTTTTTGAGCCTTTGAAGGTAGCCATTTATCAACTTATTATTATTATTATTATTATTATTATTATTATTATTATTATTATTATTATTATTATTATTATTATTATTATTATTACAACTATATTATTATTATTATCAATATTACTATTAATATTATTATTATAATAAAAGTTAGTTATATAAAAATATACTTAAAAAAAAAAAACTACAATTTATAAATTATTTATTTAAAATGTATAAAGTAAATATATTTAAGTTAATCACGAAACATATGAATTACTAAAAATATCAGTTATATCAATAATAATACATAAACTTATTTGACTTCAATTATATGTGTTAATATATATATACAAATGATATAGGTTCGTGAATCCGAGGCCAACCCTACACTTGTTCATTGTCGTCATATGTATTTTTACTACAAAATGCAATATGGTGAGTTCATTTGCTCCCCTTTTTACTCATTACATTTTTGGGCTGAGAATACATGCAAATGCTTTATTAACTATTTTAAAATATTTATATGTGTGAGTTTCATTTACCTTTTTACCCTTTATATTTTTGGGCTGAGAATACATGCGCAATTTTTATAAATGTTTTTACGAAATAGACACAAATAATCAAAACTACATTATATGGTTGAATGATCAAAATCGAATATGCCCCTTTGTATTAAGTCTGGTAATCTAAGAATTAGGGAACAGACACCCTAATTGACGTGAACTCTAAAGATAGATCTATCGGGCCCAACAAGCCCCATCCAAAGTACCGGATGCTTTAGTACTTCGAAATTTATATCATGTTCGAAGGAGGATCCCGGAATGATGGGGATATTCTTATATGCATATTGTGAATGTCGGTTACCAGGTGTTCAATCCATATGAATGATATTTTTGTCTTTATGCATGGGACGTATGTTTATGAGAAATGAAAATATGAAATCTTGTGGTCTATTTAAAAATATGAAATGATTATTTATGCTAAACTAATGAACTCACCAACCTTTTGGTTGACACTTGAAAGCATGTTTATTCTCAGGTATAAAGGAAGTCTTCCGCTGTGCAATTGCTCATTTAAAAGATATTACTTTGAGTCATTCATGACATATTTCAAAAGATGTTGCATTCGATTCGTCGGGTTCATCAAGATTATTATTTAGACAATTATAGTTGAATATATTATGAAATGATTTGCATGTCATCAATTTTCGATATAAATCAAGTTTGTCTTTTAAAAACGAATGCAATGTTTGTAAAATGTATCATATAGAGGTCAAGTACCTCGCGATGTAACCAACTATTATGAATCGTTTGTAATCGATATGGACTTTGTCCGGATAGATTAGGACGGGTCCTTTCACATATGTATCAAACTTGTCTTGCTATTTGTTACAAGATGAAACTAGTATTTGAACTACTTCATTATATGCATGTGTTACTTGGATAAATTGTAAAATGTCATAATCTAGTGAACTTAAAAGACAATGAAACATTAACACACATATGTTTGTTTAAGTCTAAAATTAAGTTTATGAATATGTTTAAACTTGATTAACTTGATGTTTTGCAACATGCTTAATTGTTACTACATGCTTAATTTGTCAAGACATCATTAACACACTTAATTAATTACAAACAAGTTCAAATTTGAATACTAGCATGCTTTGTGATTAAAGTGGGTGTGTGTCATCAATAACATGTTGACCAACCAATAGAGATTTAGCAATTGTGTTAATTACAAATAAAGGATTAGTATCCAAGAATGTTAGACTTTTCACTTTGGACATGATAAGTCACTATCAAAGCAATCCATCCAAGGTAAATGGATATTTAATGCATATAGTACTTGTATAGGATGTTGGTTATCTTTTGCAGGTGTTAAATGAAGTAAAGTGTCCAAAGAGTGATGTCCAAAACTGATTCAAACGGCTATACAACGGATATATGTTTTCGACTGAAGCACGTACGGTCGACCGTGAGTCAAGCCGCAGGCAGGGCTGATCTTTTATCTCTCCATATAAATAGCAAGACTTGGAGAACTTTGAAGACTTGGACCTCTTGCATGCTACAACATAAATCCATCAGAGAATCACAAGAACACAACATTCATATATATGTTTGTGATTAGCAAGAGAAGTTTTATAATATCATAGATTATAAAAGGGGTGTTTGTAAACTTACTTAGAAATTCTAATCTTTGTAAGTTTGCATAGTGGTATAATAATTCTAAGAATTGTCTTAGGATTATCATCACTAGAAAAGGGTGAGTCCTTATACTTTGTAATTAGAGGCATATGCTAGCTTAGCTATCATCTTCCTTAAAGGAAACTAGGGAGTTGATTAATCTCATTGGAGATTAATACTTGTTCAAGTTGAAGACAAGTTGCTCTAAATTGGAGGTAATCCTTCAAAGGGATAGAGGGATTAGGTTTGTTGTCTAAGGAGAAGTACAAGGCTTGTAAATCGAATTCTCCATCGAATTTGGAGAAAGGTGCTTAGTGAAGCAACAAATCCCGATTAGTGAATCGGGAAGTGGATTAAGGTGGATTAGTTAACATCCACCCGAACCACTATAAATCCTTGTGTTTATGTTCTTTACTTTACTTTTCGCATCATTACAAACATAAACACACCATACATTAGTTTGAGTTGACTAACATGATAAATTATTGTTCATATCGTATTGATCATCGAAAAAGTTTCAAAAATCGTAGCAAGTAATTATTCAACCCCCCCCCCCCCCCCTCCCCTCTCTCTCTCAAGTTACTTATAGATATCATAAATAAAGATTATTCAAGCTTAAAAAAATTTAAAAAATATATAAAAAAATATAAACCCTCAATGATGATGCATTAAAATAATTAATTGTATTTAATAAAAATATTAAGATGTTAATTGTATAATAGATGAAGCATTATGTACAACCTTGTAATAAAACACCTCATGACCATATGTACGTATTTGAAGCATTATGTACAACCTTGTGGTAAAACAACACCATAACCATATTTACAATATTTGAAATATTATGTAGTATGTACAACCTTATAATAAAACACCGCTATGGCAATATGTACAAACTTAAAAACAAATTGTACATTTTTTTACAAAACACCTCATGAACACATGTACAAACTTTGAAACATATTTTACAGCTTTTATATAATAATTATATTTTATTTTTTAAAAAAAATTTAAGGGTCATTTGTTATTACTAATAATTATTATTAAAAATTTAAATATTCATTTTTAAAGCAAACTTTATTATTATAATTATAATTATTATATTATTAGTATTATTATTAAAAAATATGGATTCTCTTTACGGGACTAATTACGTTACATATGTATGCGAAATACATGTCTCAATAAAAAGGTTGTAATGTGAGCTTTTATAACAAGAAAAATAGTGTTTGTGATGAAAATTGGAAGATGGTGGTAAGAGAATGAATGTAGTTCATTTATTCTGACCAAATTAAGTATATCAATATGTTTGTAAAAATAAACACAAGTTTCTTAGTCAGAATCTTTGGTTCCATGGTTCATTAAACTAATAGACTTTAGTATTTACATTCACTTTATACCTAAAACATATCATTAAAATGTTCCTTTTAAACAAACCCGTGATTTCACGGTTCTTTCACTAGTTATATATTATATTTCTACAATTTAGATTATTTTATAAACATGGACTAAATATCTTAGTTATTCGATATGATAATTGATTTTATTCTATAGATAATCTATTCTATATCTAGATAATTCTATAGATAATTTCGTGGTTATATTATCAAATGTTTAATTATTTGAATATTATTTATTTTAGGGAATTATTATTATTTAATTGAGTTTAATTGAGAAATTGATACGTATGTAAATTGAAATACACGTATGCAAATTTATTCAGATTAATTGAGAAAATGACATGTAAGATTATTGTCACGCGCTTTATATAATGTATAGATATAGATTAAAAAACTTTCACTCAAATAAATTAACATTAATTAAATAATCCTTTGTCTAAATCATTATTAGCTCAAATTAATAATAATAATAATAATAATAATAATAATAATAATAATAATAATAATAATAATAATAATAATAATAATAATAATAATAATAATAATAATAATAATAATAATAATAGTAACACACCTATATTAATTTATTGTATTTTTATTAACACACCTATATTAATTTATTTATAATAATAATACTTCATTCAACATTATACAAAAGCAATTACTTTAAAAAATGATATGATTTACAAGATATTGTAAACATATATATAAATATAATCATAGCTGTACGTACATATATAAATAAATGTATTTATATCTGTGCATATACAAAAGACAAGAAAAGTAGACGATACATACCGGTATTTTCACTAATATATATTTATATTTGATATTTAAGTAATAATATATTAATTAATTAATATTAATATATGATGATGATGGTACATGTCAACTTCGTTACAAAGGACGTGTGACCAATAGATTGATGACCTTGCAATAATGGTCCGACTCAGCACTGAGCCACTGATCTTGATCATTTGACTTTATCTATGTTATTGGCATTTTGTTATGTTGAACATATAACATATATACAAGATTTAAAGCCCAATAAACTTACCATTATCATATAAGCATGGTCATTATGGATCTTAGTTTACACTATTTCGATATTAGGTTTGTGGAAAGATTTCATACAGTATCTACTTGTTGAATAATTCTAAAAGTTACTATCTGAGTTTTTTAAGTTCAAACTTTATTAGCAGATTAACATTGTTACATTTTATATGTTGGCCGTGAGATTGGTCGGTAGCGAATACTGAGTGGTCGGTTTTACTTTATGGTATATAGATTAACCCAGATGTCTACATGATTAGGGTTAAGGTTCTACTTAAATTAAAGTTACACCTAATCCACTTAAGACGATCGACTAAAGAATCTAACAATTAACAAACTATAGAAAGGATATCAACCATTATGAAAAGAACTTCAAAAAATTATTGTTGACTTGTTGAGTCAATGAAATTAGATGTTAGAGTTACAGGTTACTAGCAACCTCATCTGAGTTAAATTTATCTGATCCCCAATTGTGAATATACAGAGTCATATGCACCGATAGCACTATACAACCTTAAGTTTGTGGATTTTAAGTCATCGAATAAAGTATTTAATGTGAAGTTCTTAAAGAAGCGAAGAACAGATCATCTTTGTCCTATCGAATCAAACACCTGATAACAAATATTCATGATACACTACACCATATGCTAAATGAATTTGAATCGAAAATAGATGGATAGTACTCACGTAGCAGCAGCAGTTGCTGAAGACATTGTTTGTACAAGTTGATTTTTAGAACTGGGAAATTAAAAAACAAATCATGGCAGAGGACATAAGCACGTGAAAAACTTGACAAAAATAAATTGTCCACAAAATCCCTTTTTTCATTAGAATTAGGAATTTTTTGGTCTGATGAACCAAAAAAAAAAAATATCAACTTTTCCTGTAGCATCAGCAATCTAGTAAACCATCAAGTGATATCGGTTTTGTGCAAATAATAAAACAAATAGTTAATTGGTCTAAGGTAAAAACTTATTGTTTCAGATTTAGCAACAAATAGTATCTACTAAGGATAGCAATATCGATTCGATCAAGTAGTAAAAAGAATGATCAAGTACATATACTACCACCAAAATGATGAGTAGAAAATAATATTGTAACAATCTACCAAGTACCATCAAATTACCACTCTTGCTTGCCGATGGTTGCAGCTCATTAAATCATTAAATATCAACCGTAATAATTTTATACAAGTTTTATATCAGCAGCCACTTATTTTATATCTGCACAATTATTTGCTCCCACAGGTTCTCTTAAGCAATTAGATATTTTGCCATAACAGCAGCTTCGACAGGTGCATCGTCTCCCTCTTCCTTTTCAAAGATTCAAATATTATTATTCAATTATTGATTTATACGTGACATAAAAAGTCGCGACAGAATGTAGATATAAATTCGATAGAAATAGTTTACCTTTTCTTTCCAGTAAAACAAATTTCCATATTCACCATTTGAAAGAAACGATGGGTGGAAGATACGGCAGATGAGATTTTTACCGAAAGTAGGGTCAGCAACAAAAACGATGGTTCTGTCATCCACTTGCCAGAAATCTTTAATTGCTAACCCTGCAGAAGCTCAATAAATTGCACAAAGCTCTAAAGACAATTACTAGATGTAGCTCAATGGATGGGTTGGGTAACATGTCAAAATGGGCTATTCTATAGTTAGTTCAGAAACAGGTCAGGGCTGGATTGACCAGGTACTCTTTTGTCCTAAATTTATTTTATAAATAATTTGGAGTAAATGATACCATACAGGGCCGGTCCCGAGAAATTGAGTGCCATGTGCGAGGCGAAAAAAAGGCCCTAATGCCTTAACGAATAATATAAGTCATTTAGAAAAAAGATAATTAACGTCATATCAATAAAGATAAAGAATTTAGCATTAGAATTACATACCGTAACAGTTAACCAATGATTTTTGAAGTTCTCCTCGCATTTTTGAAGCTCTCCTTGCATTTTCTCTTACGTTTTGCATAACCACATAACTGTTTAGGAGCCATCTTTAATCCTATTCACCAAATCAATAACCATAGTCAAAGATCATATATCAAACTTAACTTATGTACCATAACTAATTAGTAATTACCTATAAATGGATCTTAGTTTTTTTTGTTTAGATACATGATTGAAACAAATAATGAATCAATTAGTCAATTACCACAATACTACAATTATGTTAACTTCAAATTAATACAACCAAATAAGCAATTCAGTGATTCACCAATCACCACCACCAATTACCCCAACTGACTGAATACGGAGTACTTTAAATACATGAGATTATGTTTAATTTTAGTGAATGTACTCTACTACTCCATATGCATATCAATTTACAGATTTACTGAATACGGAGTACTATAACTAAATCTCTATATGACTATATTCTGTAACAATTAACAAAAACTCAAAAAGAATTACATATTGAATAATTAAAATATTACTCCGTAATATTCATAGATCATTAGTCAAGAACAAAAAAGAATTACCGAATATCGATTAGTCTTAGAGATTGTTGTCTGTACCCTGTTGAATCCGAATACACGAAGTCACGAATAAAATCCCTCGTTTTTTTTTTTTTTTTGTCGACGTTTCAAGTTTCAATTCCTAAAAATTGGATGAATTCAACCGCTCTGTATTTGATATATGGATTAGTAGATTACTAACAGCCTTTTTTTTGGGCTTAAAAAGATAAGAAAAAGACCCAAAATTATATAGACACTAAACATTGAGTAAAATATTTGGGCCCCTTGAAATATTGGGCCCTGTGCAGTTGAACTACTTGCACCCTTATTGGGCCGCCCCTGATACCATATTACAGGAGGTTGTATGCATTGGAAATACACTTAAGACGACTCTCACATGTTCGAACTGTATTCTTTTAGCCAACTTTATATAAGTTGTTTGACGCATTAGATAAAACAAACCGGATCAACCCATTATAGTAAGTGCCTAAGTGGGTCAAAATTTCCACCTCTAACATACAACGTACCTGGTGTATCAGGATAATTCTGAGCTACAACTTGTAGCTTATATCCTGTTTTTTTATCGATAGAATTAATCTCCTTTGCAAGTCTTTTCTCCTGATAAATAAGTGACCAGTATAACGTGTCTCTTATAACTTTGAAAAGTCGTCATACTTATTAGGTATACATTCATATCAATACAAAAACGGAAGAGGTTTCCTGTTAAGGTTAGCCTAAGAGGACGATATTTTTACTTAGAATTGTGCGGCTTAATTGGGTATCATCACAATCATTTTCGACCCTTTACTTCACCACATCAGAATGTAGACGCAAACCACTAGGCCAGCTTGGTAATGGTTATTTGACTGATTAAAAGAAAAAATGATATCTTTCAGGTTGACATGTTATGTACGAATATAAAGAAATAAGTGCGCGCACACACACACAAATTCTTCTTATCGACCCTTAATATATTGTTATATCCTTTGAAGGAATTTTAATAATCAAATAACATACGAGGGTTCATATCGAAATAAAAGATAGTATCCAATACAAGTTTGTTCTTTTTTATGCTCTGCGCTCTGATTCAACAAACAAAAATATACCGAACAAAAAAAGAACACTACAAGTCCTAACAAATCACAAAACTAATAATGTATTTATCAATATCCATATCATTATAGAGTATATGTTGATGAATATATTATACATACCTGAAAGAATTACTCTAAGAACTAGGCTTGCAGAAAGTGGAAATTTCAAAGTAAGTGGATTTAAATTCGAAATCAGTTGTGTAAAGTCTGGTGATTTAGGAATTGGATATGATTTATGTGAAGATACGGATGATGGTAATGATGCTCTAGTTGTAAATATATGAGTGAAATTTGTTGAAGTTTTTTGAAATTGTAATGGAGAATGTAGTAGTTGAAGAACAGCCATTGTCTTTAGCAATATCAATAATCAGCTTATTAACTTTAATTTTTTTGTTACGTTGATATATGATTTAAACTCAATAAGTTATATATAAGTATAAAAGTGTTCTTTTAGAGTAATGTTTTTTCATTTCACAATATTGTTTATGAACCAAGCACTATCAAAGGTAAATGATATTGTTCATTACATTCCTATAATATTCCTAGTCTCATTCTCTTTCCTATTCCTTTATACAAACCAACCCCATCAGTTTTATATCAAGTTGTATACTGTATTGCGTATAGCATTGTGTTTAGTAACATAACTAATCTTTGCTATTTTTGTTATATATGACCATAATACTTGTTATCAAGTATCATTGTTCTACTGCTCTAATTAGAATATTCTGAATATTTTTCTTCTTTCATTGTTTAACCTATTTTTAGTTGTATGTTTATAACATGATCAACTTTATATTGCTATCAACCTTAAATGGTGTATGCAACCAAATATGTCTCAACTTATGGTACTTCTGAACAATGTAATAATTTGACATCTAAAAACTTTTTTACACTTGTGGTCCTTGCATAACAGCATAAGCATAAGCACCATATATCAAAGACTTGCTCCAAATATATAGCCCAAGGGTGGAAGTGTCAGGTCTGACTGTTGGAGAAAACCGAATTTAAAAACCCTAGTCAAAATTTGACCTACATATGACTCTACAGCCAATGATGTATTGGTGCTGATTAAAGGGTTATTTGTCCACTTCAGTTATACTCCGTAGTAGTTTAACCTGAAGTTGCTGACCGCTGAATGCTGATATACGAAAGAATATATATAGGGGTACCAGATAGGAACTCGAAACACTACCAAAATTCCACCAAATTGATATTCATAAATGTGCATCTCTTCTTTACTTTGAAGTGATGAAGTAGTGATAAGGGAGTGATGAAGTTCTTTATTTAAAACTAGTTCAGTTTTGAACTGAACAGTTGCCTAGCGCACACCCAAAATTTCGAACCAAAGAGCTAGATTTTATCATAGCACATTTTAAATTAAGCATAACCCATTAAGATTCCCTTGCTGCTTCTTCAATCGAAGAGAAGCTATCGTTATTCAGTAAATCAGTCAGTGGCTCGCAGATAACCACATAACCGTATACGCAATACAACAGTATTACAAACTGATACACATCTGCTGTATGTATGTATGTGTGTATGCTCACACACACGCACACATGGAGGGGGAGAGAGGGAGGGAGGGAGGGGGAGAGAGAGAGAGAGAGAGAGAGAGAGAGAGAGAGAGAGAGATTGCAAATAAGAGAAAACCATGATTTTATAACTCAGGAAGAAAGGTTCAAGCCAGAGCAGTCTCACCATAACAGAATCCACAACAACATAAATACTTAACATTTTTAAACATGTTTTGTTATTAAAGATGAAGCCTTAAGGGAAGTAAACCGGCCAGTTGAGGTAGTATGAATCACGTGCCTCTTTGCTCCAGTTCTCATTCCACTATAATAACCAACCAAAACACAATCAAATTAATCTTGTTTTTACAATAGATTTATCTTAAATTACACATATATACATACATACATACATAGATAAAAAAATTATATATGAAATGATATTAAGATGTCAAGACATACCGAGAATTTGTATTTCTGTTTCTTCTGCAGTGCCTTCTTCCAATGATATTGCTCATACAGCATTGCGTGATCATGCCAACTAAACATCAAAGCAAAAAACAAAAAATGTCACAACTAAATGTGCAATGTAATGAGAAAAACTTTTTTTCTACACCTAACCCGCATACATACAAACATCGATTGATAAAGTATTTACATGTTAAAGAATCATCTTCCGTTGAAGTAAAAAAGTACTGGTACATATAAGAATCTCCATGTGCTCATTCTATTCAAATAATAATCAAAGTAACTTGAATTTTTTTAAAGAAGGTTGGAGAACTCGTTACTCGGGAGTACTCAGTTGGCGCTTTTTTGAGAGAACTCGGCAACTCGGGAAGTACTCGGTTGTTGACCAAGTTTGACTTTGACCGAATTTTAACCGATTTACCGAGTAATCTCGAGTTTTAACTGCGTACTTGGACCAAATACTCAGACCACGAACTCGGCGAGTACCGAGTCTTACAACCCTGAAGTAACAGCATATAGTTCCGTTACTCAAGTCTTTCAGTTGCAGGTAACTGCTATTATCAATAAAATTTATTCATAATACATGTTAAACAAATTCATAACAATTAGCTGCAAAATACATACATAACTTAACTTATAAGCAGACACACGCACAGATAATTTCTAAAAATAAATAAAAATGGCTCACAATCACCGATTAAATGGCTCACAACTCTTAGGTTAAATGTACAATTAGATTCATAAATCATGAAATTATGAAAATTTAAATAAAAATTGATTATACTTGTGACGATTGGAGAGTTGCCAAATGTAAGGATGAGACCAAGTGATGGCGGAGAAGGCAATTGAACCGATCCAAATGCTCAGAAATTTCTCTTGACCTGAATGTGGAACCCCTGGGTCTCCTCTGTAAGCGTTCCCGAAATATTTCTCCATTTTTTAAAATTCTAATTCTGTGTTTGATTGCTTGCTAGGGTTTGGTGAAGATGAAAGTGTGCTTGTTTCTCGAGTTATCCGTTTCTATTATCTTCCAAAATATTTTACACTTTTCTCCCTTGTTTTTTAGTTGTTTTCATTTTACTCCCATCAAATATCATACTGCTTCCACTTATAGGATTTGTTTGGTTTTATAAGAAAGGTAATTCTATAAATTGTTTATAGTTTTACTAATTTTTTTTTTTTTTTTTGAAAAGCAAGAAAGACTTATATTAAACAATCACGAATAGTACATGGTTGACTGGGCACCCTTAACAGCACGATACATCACGAAAGAAATAAGGATAACAAATTACATCGCCCTAAGCTAATTGCAAAGATTGCAACTAACAAAAGGAGTTAAAACTAAGGGTGTGAGAACCATTGTAGCCAATCCATAATATGACCCTTGAAACGTCGTGAAATCCAATCATATGAAAAAACTTGAACCTCGCTAAATAAAGATGGGACCGTCTCGAGCTTATTCTTGAACACCTTTGCATTTCTATTCTTCCATAAAATGTAACAAACCACCCAACAAACCGCTTGCCATTGATTCTTTTTATGATCATGTGCTACACCACCGAAAGTACCATTAAAAATATCCTCAAACCCGAATATAGCCGAATTATACCCCCACCATTTAAGAACTTTAGCCCAAATGTCTTTTGCCACTTGACAGGAAAAAAGTATATGCTCCACCGTCTCAATGTCATAATCACAAATCGGGCATCTCACACTATTCAAGTCGATGCCCCGTTTATCTAACTCGAATCTTACCGGTATACGTCCTAATCTCGCCCGCCAAATAAACACCTCCACCTTTTTTGGAACCAAACCATTTCGCAACGACTCAATAGAATTAACCGCCCGTGGTAGAATGACTTTCTCGACAAGAACCGAACAGTCCTTGACCGTATAAATGCCCTTCGAATTAAGATTCCAGCTCCAACAGTCTTTTTTACCTTCGGTCAGCTGCAAGTTCCGAACAGTATCACGCAACTCATTTAGTTCACTATTCGTTCGGCCCATCGGTGGATAGGCCCAATTGCCGAGCCCATCTCCCTTAAATTCTTCGATTTTGCTACTGATGTTGATATCTTTGTCAATCTCTAGCCTGTGTAGTCTTTTGAATCTGTCCTTAAACCTTGCGTTCCCCACCCAAATGTCATCCCAAAAAGAAGTGCTTTTCCCGTCCCCGATTGAGCGTATGAAAGAATTAGAGAAAGAAATCCCTAACCCGTCCACATGTTTTCTTGCATAACAAATAGAATTCCAAAGGCTAGCGTTTGGATTCCGGGCACGCCCATTACCAAGCACAAGACCTCCATTAGAACCATAAATGCTACGAATAACGGTGACCCACAAAGTGTTAGTTTCGGTTTTAAACCTCCACCACCACTTACAAATAAGAGCCAAATTTTTACTTTTTAAGGACATGATATTTAAACCTCCTTCTTCGTGAGGAAGAATGATTTTTTCCCACTTGACCCATGACATTTAGAATTAGAACCCGTCCCGCCCCAAAAAAAAATTCGTCTCACACTCTCTAGAGAATTAAGCACACAAGTAGGGGCACGAAGGAGCGAGAAGTAATAGAGAGGTAGGCTAGAGAGAACCGACTTAACTAAAAGTTAACCGTCCACCGAAAGAAATCATTTTTGCTCTCCAATCCGCTAACCTGTTGTTAAATTTCTCGATCACCGGGGACCAATCATTCAATTTCTTCATCCTATTACCCACGTGAATACCCAAATACATGAAAGGCAATCGACCGCCGAGACACGAACACCAAGACGCAAGAACTTCCACGTTATCATTACTAATGCCTTTCCCAAATAATTGACTTTTATTATAATTAACCTTCAACCCCGAAGCCCGTTCAAAACATTCCAACAAGTATATTAAATTTCGCGCATTACGTCTACTCCAATCGCCAAAAAAAATCGTATCATCCGCATATTGCAAATGGGAGATGACGACTTTATCATTACCTACCTCCACCCCTTTATACATTCCTCTCTCAACTGCCACTTTCGTTAGGATATTAAGTCCCTCCGCTGCAATAATAAAAAGAAAAGGCGATAAAGGATCACCTTGGCGAACGCCCCTTTTAAGATTAAACTCACTTGTCGGAGACCCGTTTATGAGTATGGAGATTGTAGCCGATTTAAGACACGAGGAAATCCACTTGCACCATTTGGTACCGAACCCCATACATTTCATCACTACAAGAAGATAATCACAATTAAGCGAATCAAAGGCTTTCTCGAAGTCTACCTTAAAAATTAGGCCGTGCTTTTTGTTTCGTTTAAGATCTTCGACCACTTCATTAGCAACTAACGCACCATCAAGAATATATCTACCCCCAAGAAACGCACTTTGTTCCATCCCTACAAGACGAGGTACCACTTTACGAATTCTCAAGGACAACATTTTCGCGATAATTTTATAATAGCTGCATATAAGACTAATCGGACGATAATCACTAAAACTCAGCGGATCCGATTTCTTCGGAATAAGGGAAACAAAAGAAGCATTGCAACCCTTTGAAAACTCACCAAAAACCCAAAACCAGTTGATTGCACCTACCAAATCATCTTTGATTATGGACCAAAACTTTTTTGAAAAAACCAAAGTTGAACCCATTCGGTCCCGGGGCCTTCGAACTACCACAACATTTGACCGATTCCCAAATTTCCTCTTCCGTGAAGGGAGCTTCTAAGAGCTCATTATCCGCTGATGTAATCGATTCAGAAAATAGCCCTTCAAGGCTTGGTCCATCCGAATTATGCTCCTCGAAAATGCTCTTAAAATGGTTGAAAGCAACTTCTTTGATTGTGTTAGGATTTTCACACCAAGACCCGTTAACATTAATCCCCCGGATGTTGTTTTTATTATATTTTCTCTTTAAGGAATTATGGAAATATTTTGAGTTTTCGTCTCCATCAATCATCCATCGAACACGGGCTTTCTGCTTTAGCATCCCTGTCTTAATTTTTTCCTTTTCCATCCATGTTTTTCTCGAGTTTAGCCATTTAGCTCGCTCTTCATCATTTAAACAACCTACTTCAGCTTTCAATTCAAGATCCGTTACTACCTTTTTAACCGTCTCAATCTCACTATCAAGCTTACCAAAGTGAACTTTACTCCATTCTTTAAGGTCACCTTTTAATCTTTTTAATTTGTTACGGAAAACGCAATCCTTCTGGTTACCCCCCATTGGACCAGACCAAGAATCGGCAATAACCTTGTCAATACCCACAACCACGAACCAATCATCAAAGATTTTGAACGGTTTAGGCCCATAATCCACCTCACCATCCGACAACGAAATAGGACAATGGTCCGATACACTTCTATCTAAAGCCACCACTTTTAGATCAGTCCAAAGGTTAAGAAAGTCGTCCGAAACCAAGAATCTATCTAGCTTACTCATTTTCATCCCATCATCACTAACCCTAGTAAATTTCCTCCCACCCAAAGGAATGTCCACTAAACTATTTCTGTCAATGAACTCGTTAAACCTCTTAGCCCGATTATCAAAAAATTCACAATTCAATCTTTCCGACTTATCTCTAACCTCGTTAAAGTCCCCACAAATGACCCACGACACACCATCAATACACAAAATTTTGTCAAGCGAATCCCAAAATTTACATTTGTTAGCGTCATCATGCGGACCGTACACATTGACAATAATCGATTCATTACCCGACTTTTTCCATTTTTCCCGTATAGCAATAAAAAAGTCACCAATTAACTCACTAGAAACCTCGAAGATGTTTTTATCCCAAATTAATAATTGTCCGCCCGACTTACCAACCATTTCTTTTTGAACATACCCACAATCACTAGAACCCCAAAGCCCGAATAACCAATTGTCGACTAGGTTATGACATTTCGTTTCTTGCAACGCTAGAATAGAGGGCCTTTCTACGAAACATAAGCTTTTAACATCACCAAATTTACTTTCTTTCCCGGACCCGAACCCACGAATGTTTAAGGCGATAATCTTCATTAATAAAAAGGAGATACGAACAGAGAAAAAAGACACTTACATATCTTTCTTGGTCCATTTTAGACCAAGATTGATGCTGAATTCCTCTACTCCAATACTGTTTTCCATAAATTTTAACTCTAGTAATTCCATAAAATGTTCATGTTATAATTTTCACTCGTCCTTAACTACTTACTACTCCGGTTAATAATTATTACGCTTTGAAGATGATTACATTAGAATATATTTAACATACAATAAACTTAAAAGCATTTACCTTTTCAATATAAAGTTAAGGATGATTATAATTTGCAAATAGGAGTATAGATATTTTTATGATTTACTTTTAATAAATTCATTTAGTATCATTTCTGTATAAATTGAAAGCACTTAATACATAATCATATTGAGTTTATTAAAATCAGTGATGGAAATAACATTGAGTTGCAGCTCAACTGACAGTGGCCTGCCTCTCTTAGCAAGAGGTCAGGAGTTCGACTCCGCTGGGGTGTAACATTGCACTCAATGTTATCCCATGATCTGAAGTATCCACTCAGGTCGCATTTCGCTTCGCGCGGGGGCAGCGGGGAGGGGGTTTTACCGGGCATGTCCTCGGATTGTCCGGGTTTCCTCTAGGTTAGTAGTTGGAGGCGGGTTATACAACTACGGAAAATGAACGCGTGAGTGGTTAAGTCTCCCTGAGTGATCTCAAACTGATGTCCAAAAAAAAAAAAAAAAGTGATGGAAATATTAACATCCTTCTAGCATTTTTCTAAGTTAAATCTGCATAATAGTCGATCATAAATCTATATATTTTTATTTTATAAATTTAAATAAATCATAAATAAACTATATTACATTATAAATTTATAAATAAACTATATTCAATTTACCTAATATAATGTAGAGAAGTAGAAAAAAAATATAAATAAGCGTGAGGGTAGTATTGTCTTTGCGTAATTCATACCCTTACTCGTAATTTTCTCCCCATCTATAAATACACCCAATCTCCGGGTACACATCTAACAATCTCGGGTCATTTCTAGGGTTCATCAAGTTCATTCAAAATCATATACATCGGACCGTACCAAATCGGTTGTTCTAAGATCTCAAGCATTCCAATTCCAATTCCACTTTCCAATCTTCAAATTTCATTCGATATTTGAACAAAATCACTTCCAAATTCAATTTCAACGGAGCAAACGGTACGCTGTAACATTCAATTTTTGTTTTGTGCATAACAGATCGTTATATTGTTATATAATCAGTTAATCTGCATAAGTAGGGTTTTAAATGAGTTCAATTTTGTAACTAAGAAGTTATTAATGATACTAGTGTTTGAATATGAACAATGGAGGTAGAGTAGATGATAACGATTCATACCAAAAGAGAAATCGAGTAGCTTCGGATGAATTCGGTAGAGCTATAGCGAAAATAGCGGTCACTCAAATATGCGAGCGTTTAGGTTTTGATAGTTTTAATGATTCTGCTATAGACGCTCTTGCTGATATTGCGATTAGGTATGTTAGAGATTTAGGTAATACTGCAAAGTTTTACGCTAATGTGGCAAATAGAACTGAGTGCAATGTGTTTGATATAATTCAAAGTTTGGAGGATTTGGGGTCTTCGACTGGGTTCCCGGGCGGGTCGGAGCTTTGTACTAGTTTGGTTGGGTCGGGTGCAATAAAGGAGATTATGAAGTTTGTTGAAGTGAGTGAAGAAGTTCCTTTTGCACAACCTGTTCATAGCTTTCCAATTGTTAAAGATAGGAAATTGACACCGAGTTTTGTTCAAATGGGCGAGACACCTGAGTTTAAACATGTACCAGAATGGTTACCTGCGTTTCCAGATCCGCATACATATATTCAAACACCTGTTTGGAATGAGCGGACATCAGATCCCAGATCGGATAAAGTTGAGCTTACTAGACAGAGGAGAAAAGCAGAAAGCTCGTTACTGAGTCTGCAAAAACGATTGTTGTCTGGTAGTTCAGCTGTAACTTCGACGTCAGAAGTTGCAAATGGGAGTAAAAAGACCCGGTTTCTTATGATTTCTGAAAATGAGAAACCGGTTAATCCAGTTGTCTTGCCGAATGAACGTGTGAATGATGATGAATCTAATATGGAGAATCATGTTTCTATAATGGAGACATTTGCACCTGTAATAGAAGCGATGAATGTAAGGGTATCTGAGTCGAGTGAGAATGGAGAAAGTGATTTTCCAGATAAGAGGCCTGCAGTTCGTTTGAATTTTAATATTGGTAAGAAAAAGATAGGCGATTCGTTGGATTTGCGACTATGGAATAGGGGTACGGGAAGAATTTCGTCTTGGTTTGGACGAGATGATGTGATGGATGATAAGAAGAGGAGAGCTGAGTTGATTCTAAGACAATCGATAAAGAATCCGTTAGATCTTCCACAATTATAGATGAATTTACGGTATTGCCCTTGACGACATGTCTACTAGCTAATTCTTTCAGAAAGTAAGAATCTATACTGGAAATTAGTTCAGTGTAGGTACTTGGTTTGAGTCTTAGTTGTAGGTTTTTACAGTTCCAGCCTTTCAATTTTCAGCCAGGTTATCTTTTATCGTAGCTTTTATATTGCAAAGAAATCATCATTTCATTTTGACAATTAAAACGAGGTAATTTTCTTATGGCTTAGTTTGAAAGACACATTGTATGTAAATTTGATTGTTGTGAAGTTTGATTATGGAAATCAGTGGACACTTACACGAGCTGTGCATGAAATTCTCACAGCTTTGTATAATTGTGTAACTTTGCATCTTGATGTCGAGTTTCGGATAGTATTAAATTGATTATTATGTGCTAGCACTTATGTTAATATATGAAGTTGTATAATTGCACTGAGACCTGAAATTTTATAGATGACCTTGCAAT
Source organism: Rutidosis leptorrhynchoides (assembly GCF_046630445.1). Taxonomy (NCBI): domain Eukaryota; kingdom Viridiplantae; phylum Streptophyta; class Magnoliopsida; order Asterales; family Asteraceae; genus Rutidosis; species Rutidosis leptorrhynchoides. The sequence goes on along the minus strand of NC_092333.1, from coordinate 126,880,380 downwards.
GCACATAAGCATTCTAACCCATATTTCTAGTCAAGCAGGTGAAGCTGATAGCCTATTTCTACGTTGTCTAGACTAGGCTATATGAGCTAGAATGTTTATGTGCATTGAGTGGATTTATCAAAAACATTGTTGGATTTAGCATTGATAGCCTATTAGCCTGATGATTCAACATTTAGTACTTGGGTTGAAAGTAGGCATTGATAGCCTATTAGCCTGACGATTCAACATTTAATACTTGAAACTGGAGAGACGGTTAATGATAAGTTGAAAAGAGCAGGACCTACAGGCCTAGAGGCTAGTTGGTCAGGCTCGTTTTGTCTTATTCGTTTGGCATGATTCCTTTTTATCGTGTTGTAATCGATTTTGTTTGGTTAGTGTGTTTTTATGTTTTTCCGGATTGTTAAGGAGACTCGTTTATAGATAGTTTTCGTTTAAATAGTTGCTTTCTAGGTACGAGCTTTCCCATTTCTCCCGTCTTTTTGGATTCCTTGTTGATGGCGTTTTCCAAAGAAAAACGACCTCGGTTCTATATAAGTATTCTTTATTTTTGCCAAAAAAAGGTACTTTTTAAGTAACTCTTGATGGTTTTCCCAGGTAAAGAAATCCAGAATTGGATGATCGAAACCTGGTATAGCGAAGATTACTCTATACTATATCCTGAAGACTTTGAAAAACGGAGTAAGAAAGTACTTACTGACTTGGTATTAAGGATCACTGCTCTTGTTAGTCTCTTTCTACCCATCACTATATACAAAACTCGTAGTCTCTTACTACCCATCACTATATACAGAGTCAATATAGAATTACTACCCATCACTATATACAAAGTCAAATAATTCGTATAGAATGATATTTTCGGCATCATTTTTAATAAATTCATCAAATTTGTTCATTAAGAGTGTGTATCTATAAACACAGACCGAAACTTTTGTGGCTTCAGGTTAACGTATGCCGTGTGCTTACTATTCCATACAAAACAATCTATCAAAATGTGTATCTTGAAGACTTGACGAAATTAACCAAAACGGATAACCCAAATAATGTAAAAAGTAGTAAAGAACAAGTAACTTTGCAGCAACGATCGGCATAACAACCTACTCAAATCCAAGATTGGTGCTTTTAAGATCCCATAGAATGAAGGCTACAAAATTACAAACGATGGACTTCGTGAATGTGATTAAAGGATATCTGGTCCTTTCAGTTAAGTTTCAACCCAATTTCTGTGGGGAACGCCTTTCCACGATGATTGAAGATCATGAAGTTCATATTGGAGGGTAAAGACACCACCCTGCATTTTAAACAAGTTATATTAAACTATCAGTTTGTTAGTGACACAGTATTTAATCTCAAGTAATGAGTTTTACACCATATATAAGTTGCTTTACAAACACACTCCTATATCATAAGACAGATTCAAAGACATAGTTTAGCAAGTTCTTTACATTGCTACAATGTTTAGGTCACCTATAAACCCTATTAAAAGGTCTAGAGTTCTACGGCTCATTCACTTTGATAATGCTTTCTTTTGAGTAAGCTCATAATCCTTCTTAAGACAAAAGATGCAGTTAACTCCAGATTTTAAAATAAAATGTGCACACTGCAACTTTCTGGACACTCCATTTTAGTCCCTAAGGGTCCCTTCTAGACAAATATGAAAAAGATATAAAGTGCAAAGAAAAAACATAAAGTAAATCTTGCCACCTCTGTTTAGTACACTTAATGTAAGAATACTAGTTAATGGTTTGTTTGTGTGTGTGAAAATCCTGTATACACGAATGATGTCCAAAAGGCGCATCATTAGTAGGATACCTAGAAAAGGAAGAGCAACTATCTTTTTTTTTGCTAGATGTGTGCGTGTGTGTTTGTGTGGCGTTAACTATACAACTCAAGTTATAAATTTAGTAGTTTACCTTGCTTATCTTCACATAAGGGGCATTTTATCGACGTGATTTAGAAGTTGAACATATAAAAGAGAGAAGGATAGACAAAAAATTAACATATACAAGTCACTTCAAATTCATAGCCAATAATCCTGTCCAAGTCTTAATATATTTTAGAACATCATAACTATTACTTCCACGAAAGTTTAAAGAATGTGATTGGCTTACAATAATGCACATTGAAAACATCTTTATCTTCAGCATTGATTGATCTTCTTCTTATTTATAATTATTCATGTTAAATTGATCAAAGCCTTAAAGAACGAATCTGGAGAAGTGAAGACGCTAACAAATGCTAGTCAAAACTTAATAGTTAATACACAATTATAACTCACCAAAAGGGCAAATGTAAGTATCACTACAGATGTTTCTAAAACAAATCAAAGCTAAATTGAATCCCAATACCTAAAGAAAGTAACGTTTTGACAAAAGATGTTTCAATACAAATCAAGGCTAAACTGAATCCCGATACCTAATGAAAGTAACGTTTTAACAAAAGATGTTTCATTTCAGATTATTCATCGCATCTTCCCCAAAATAAAACAAACAATTCTAGAGTCGTATTCATCAATATAAAGTTAAGAGTACAAGTAGCACTTTTTTCGAATGTAGATGCATGTTTTCTCAAATGTGCAGCTTACAAACTCTGTTTTACCTGGGCGGTTACTAGGTTTAAAGCTATCTTCTATGGAGATACTAGTAAGCTTAACTAGTAATAGTTTAAAAACTCGAAAGTGTGCAATGTTATATTACTTCTTTTAAACGTTTCCAAACAGAGTCCAAAACTCCAATCTTTTTCTAGCATGCTCCCTACATGTGACAGCATTTAATCTACTACTGTATTCATATAGATTGCATTATTAGTCCTATATTCATTGACCACAAAATGCTAACAATACAGAAGGCTATTTCACACACATAGAACCTAATAACATATATTACATATTAACATACTCGCATTCGAAAATAACCAAGAATCAATCACAATAACATAAAAAAAAGTATTAATAAATTGAAATTAAAAAATACACAATTTCTGAAATTATGCACCTGTTCTCATCTGAATCTGGAAGAATTGAACGGAAATTGCCTGGCACAGTTAATCCAGCAAACAGACTCAAAATCAAAACTAATATCAACTCAACTATCACCTGCAAATTACACACACACTATTAGATTCACAAAAACCCTAATTGTACATACACGTATTAATCGCAGATAAACAGATAAAAATTACTTCAAATGGAGGTCCGGTAAACTCATCTTCAGTGATCTTAAGCAACGACCTATCTAATAATTTAAAAAAAAAAAAAAATCAGTACTTAATTACTTTATAATTTAAAATTGAAATTAATTTAAGATAGATAAATACATTGAATAGTAGAGTAAGCGGCGTGGAAGAGCATAAGAACTGCGATTACGCCGACGGCGAAGTTCATACTCATCGTCATCGCTGAAGCTGATCGCCGGCGTGTTATTGAAAATTCGAGATTTGCCGATTTGGGGGATTTTATTTAGTTCTGAATTGATTGGATGAATTGTTAATAAAAAGCATTATTAACAAAGTTCTCCCTGTATTTGTAACCCGTTGATAGTTTTCACCCCTCTAAAAAAGAGTGGTTGAGTGTGCCGTGTGATTACCATTGATTGCAAGTTTAATTCTGGGCTACGCCTTTTAACTACGCAGGCTTGTCTGAGTGACCAACATATTACCTGGGTTCAATTTTTGCCAATGCCATATCGTTCAGGAGCAGTATGACCATAGAGTGCGCATAATGCGCAATTCACTCGGTACTAGGTTTCTCGCTCGGTGCACTTGATTACCCTAGGTTTGACCACTATGAAGAAACCAATGTGCTAGTGGGGATTTCCTCGCTAATTGTGATGACCCGGAAAACAACAATAGTTGAGTGTGTTGTGTGATCACCATTGGTTGCAAGTTCAATTCTTGGTTAGACCTTTTAACCAAGCAGACATTCCTGAGTGGCTAGCACACCGTCCGGTACTAAGTTTCGCGCTCGAAGAGTTTGATTACCCGGGGTTATGTCTCTATGGAGGAGTCATTGTATTCGTTCATAGAGGAACTTACTCGTTAATTCAATAAAAAAAAATTCTTTATTTTAATATATTTGAATTAATAACCATCAAATCAATAGTTAGTTTAAATTCAAGATAATTATTGATAATCAAATCAATGTTCATTTAGAGACGGATATATCATCCATAAATCCAAATTAATGGTAGTTATAAACTAATTTAAAGGTTAATATATTTAATTTTGATTTTAATCCATTGATAAAAGATGACATTATATAAGTTTTCTTTTTATAAATATAAGAATAAAAATTTATATTAGTACTCCTTGTCATTTGCAAATATCAGGTAGATCGCCTTTTAATGTTAGTATGATTAGAGGTGTTTATCGATTTAGTTTATATTTTTTTCAGGTTTGTTCGATTCAGTTTCTTCGGTTTTGAAATTTTTGCAAACAAAACCGAATGCAAAACCAAAATCGAAGCCGAATTCAAGTTCGGGTTGGGTTTCGTTAAAACTAAAAAACTGAAGTAAATATAATGTAATCAAAATAATGATTAAATGTCAATTTTAAGTTCGACTTTGATTTTAGAATTAGTTTGTGGTCTATATATATTAAATATTACTCCCTCCGTCTCAAAATAATTGTCGTGTTTTGACTTTTTGAGTCTTTTTTCTTCAAGTTTGACTTCGAACATCTTTCTTTGTGTTATATAATATCGAATGAAAGTTATACCAAATGAAAACACATTCAAAAATAAATCTATTGATATAAATTTAATCAAATATTCTATAACATACACCAGCAAATATTTAAAGTCAAAACTTAATAAATTAACTTCGAAAAGTCCAACAGGACAATTATTTTTAGACGGAGGGAGACTATGGTTTTTAGTTTAACCAAATTTGGAAAAGTAAAACAAGAATCTAACCGAAAACTAAATTTAAATTTGTAAACCTAACCTGAATTCACATTTAGATTATTTTTCTTTTTTCCTATTTTCATTTGATTTGATTTTAAGGTTATATGTTTTGAAACCAAATATTAACAAAATCAAGTCTCAGAGAGGTTGTGACTTCTGAGACCACATAACTGTAACCCTTTTGCTAGTAGATAAAATTCCACGTGTCATCAACCCATTTGAGCTGTCCATACATTTTAGATAAGCATATGGATCACATATCATCAAAGTCACACTTTCAGCTAAAAAACCAAACCAACATACACTTGTACAGTTGTTCCTAACCAAATCACAAATTTTAGCCCAAACACTTCTAACCACAACAAATGGCATCCATGACAATAACATCCTCATTCCTAGGCGGCTCAGCCGCCATCGCCGTCACAAAACAACCCTCAACCGCCACCAGCCGACCTGGTTTAGTGATGATGGCCAATGCTTCAAAAATGTCCAAAGTTGAAAAGGTTATATTAGATGAAAACAAGGAAGAAAACAACACAAATGGAAGAAGGAATATGATGTTTGCTGTTGCGGCTGCAGCCGCATTGTCGTTGGCTAATGTTGCATTGGCTGCTGATGAAGAACCGAAACGTGGGACCGAAGCTGCGAAAAAGAAGTATGCGCAGGTGTGTGTGACCATGCCCACTGCGCGCATTTGTCGTAACTAGTTAAATGATTATTGGGTGCATACATGTGTTATATTTTTAGCAAGTTAAATTTGTGTATTGAGCATATGTAAAATTGATGATGATTTTTAATTTACTTGTTTAATTTATGGTTGTTTAAAATAACAACTGTATATTGCCTGTATTTTGTTAGCATATCCGAATAAAAATACTCGTTCCCTAGATAGTCTAAACAGGGAAAACCTACTCTGTTTACCCATTAGCATTTGATCATACAACAATTTATATTTTTGTTTAGCCCCAAATTATTGCTGACAATTTTTTTTACTTTTCTATGCTTATGTTAATTTGCTATTATAATAATCCAGTAGTTAACATGCCAACCAAGTAACACAAAAGAAAGAACACAAATTGATGTTATTTAGGTTAATATAACTCATTATCAACTTATACAAACACTGTAAAGATATTTTTAACGAAAAATATTAGCATGAAATGCTCATAATTAAGGATGATGAGACCTACAAATAATGTTTCTCCTTCAAGCTTTCAATGGTCTCTTTGATGCCTTGTTTAAGAAGAGTATAGTTAATGCCTAAGCTTTTCGCTTTTTCATTGGAGAACTGGTACCTTGTGATTGGAGCATCATCCGCACACCTGCAGGCATCCAATGTACCCAATATTTGTTTCAGAAGTTATAATCTTTCTATGAAAACTCGTTTACCGTTTAACTCGATGATTTATTCATCATAAGTGTTCAACATTCTTGATAGATGTGGCAACATGGGCGACTCATGTGGTTAGGTAACACGCCAGGATGGAGCTTTGTTGAAAGGACTCAACTTTAATTAAGCACGGAAGTGGTCTAACATTGACTTGTGTTGACCCGCAAACACTAGTTTAAGTCAGGTTTTAAAAACCATTTATAGATACATAAGCCTAGAAAGTTATTATTTCATCAGTAAACTAAGGGTGCATTCATAACACATAATGATTAAGCGCTGAATGATTCAAATTTGAATGATTCAAAGGTTCTGACTGAATTTGTTTTAACTTCAGAACTCTATGAATGATGTAAAATCAATGCATTAACATTGTTAATGTATATTAAAAGAATATATTTTAATATTTGTTTGATAAGTGTTCTAGATATTACTTAAGGAGAATATTATATGAAATTGAGGTGGTGAATGGTTAAGAGAGTATTTCAACTCTGAATTATTTGTTGAACGATTCAACATCATTTGTTTTTCAGATGTTTGAACAAAATGCAGAAGCATCAGAACCATTAGAAAAATCTTTCAATTAAACAATCTAGTAGGTTTTTATGCATTCAGAATATACTTTAATCTATGTTCAACCCATTTGACCCGTTTCCTATTAAGCTACTTGTTTTGGTTGAACCATTTGAGCTGGGGTACAACCAAGATCGACCCTTCAATAAGTAAACGGCCAAGTTTGACACGTTAAATCATTGGTTTCAAATTGTGTGTGTACTTGTAGGCTACATAAATGAAGAACTTACTTTTCAGGAAGGTTAAATGAAGGATAAAGCTCGCGTAGTATTTGGACTATGTCCGAAAAATGGACGACACTCTCAGACAAACAGTATCTTCCATTTGCAGATGGCATCTCAAATGCAGCAATATGCGCGTTTGCAACGTCCTTCACATGAACACACCCAACAGTGATATTGTTGTATGTTGGGGCTGCATGTTAATAAACATATTAGCAACTGAAAATAAAACTTCAAAGTGTAATAATTGCAGAAAACGACCATGAAACTAGGGTGACAATTGGCTACTCATTAATTTATGATTAGGTTGATTTGGGTTGTATTTGTATCTCAAAGGGGTCAAATGGGTTATTATTGTTCAAATATTTGATTATTGTTGTAATCATGTTATCTTTGTAATTACTATAACTTTGTGTTAATGTGTTTGTGGGTCAACTAAATCTGACCCCACTCATTTCAATCTGCATAAAAACTGACTAGTTACCTAACCAGAACCAACCCGCTCATCTTGACACCTACAATGAAAACATGGAGTCCATATGAAAGGATGAATGTATATGCATACCATTGATCAAGCTTAAAATGGCCTTGGCACTTGTATTAAGGGTTGGTTGCAGGAGAGGCCCGATAACCAGTCCAGGGTTAATGGTGACCATGTCTATCGATTTCTCCTTTACATATTTCCATGCAGCTTCTTCGGCTAAAGTCTTTGATAGCGGATACCACATCTGAAAATACCAATCAAAAAATTAAAATTTATCATTTCTAAGTATGGGTAGAAACAGAACAGATCGATTGGGTCGGCCCGTTCACACTTTTAGTCCATATTTTTTGTGTGGTTTCTAACCAGTTTGACCCACTTGGCTTGTTTCCCTTTTAGTTTCAAACATTTTCACCCGCTGAAAAACTCAATTCAGTAGTCAGACCGACCCACTCAGTAAATGGGTCATGATTGCCACCTATGGAAAAAATCACTCTTGTTCTTTTTGGTTGGTTACACTTTTGGTCTATATTTTTGTGTGGATTTTAACCAGTTTGAACCAATTGACTTGTTTCCCTTTTAGCTAAAAACATTTTCATCAGTTGAAAAAACACAACTCAGATAATCAAATCGACCCATTCAGTAAATGGGTCAAAATTGCCACCTTTGGAAAATCGCTCTTGTTCCTTTCACTCAATTTCTACCTACCTTTGTTTCCCTGCAAAACTGTTGATTAGAAAACCAGGTTTCATCAACCACAACTTCGGGTGTCAACGGCAACCCATTATACAAAAGTGCAGCAACGGATGAAGTCAAAACGACCCGCTTAATCGACGGAACCTTAGAACACGAACTCAAAACGTTCAGTGTTCCCTTCACTGCTGGATCAATCAAATCCTCCTAAAAACACAACAAAAAAGCTATCAACTTGTAGTCCTATAAATCCAAAAGATAAACCCTAAACAAATGATCAAGACGTACACACCTGTGGGTGATCACTATGAATAAAGAACGGTGATGCGGTATGAAAAACGCCATCACAACCTTCAACACCACCATCAAAGGAACCATCTTTTAATAAGTCTGCTTGAAACAGGTGTAACCTTTCTTTAGCTCCATCCAGTTCAAGCAAATGTTGAGTTTTTTTCTGGTCATCTGATATTAACAACTTTGAATAATTAATCTAATATAAACAACTTTTTACAAATAGTTTTGAATAATTAATACCAAGGTCACGAACTGTGGCATTCACAATGTAGCCGCGTTGAAGCAAGAGTTTAACGAGCCATGAAGCTATGTAACCAGACGCTCCGGTTACACAAACCACTGCATTTTTCTCCTCCTGCTTGTTCATCCTATTTTTCTCTTTTATAGTGTTTGTACACAATACAAGTGTTGGTTGAAATCTTTAGATATGTATAGAGGATACCATAATTATAATTATTATAATTATAATTATATATAAAGAATGAAGATTGCAATTAAGGACTATTTTATTAAGATAATCCAATAATGGCAAAATAAACATATCAATGCTCTTGATATGGATGTATTAATGGTGCACACAAATACCTGATCAGGCTATTGCTTGCGCCGCAAATTAATATTTGGTGGATTTTTCACGCACTAAACTTGAGCGTGCAAAATTCACTAAAAATATATCTACGGTCTAAGCAACATCCAGATTAGGAAATGTAATAACTATAATTGTACATTGATTAACGACTATTTATAGTTTTTTGTTTTAAATGTTTACATTTTTATAACTATGTTTAAAACTAATGCTGATGGCTGGTGAAATAAGTTATTTGCCGAGGGAAACTACATTAAAATTGGTGGAGTACAAGTATTTACAGGAAAAATATAAAAGTTATTGATTTATAGCTTAGTGTCATGACCACCATGTGTTAGTGATATAGAGTTGGTAAACACTCATAATCATAGTAAAACCACATTGTAAACAAAAATCATCATCTTTTTAAACCACTAAGAAAACAATCATAGATTTTCATCCAAGCCTTTACTTACACTTGCATTTCCACTTTCATATCTTAAATTTTAATTTAGTTAGAAAGACTAAACTATGTGAAAATAGTAATTTTTTGAGTTTAGTCAACACCACGAATTTTGTATATTATTATTATATATATATATATATATATATATATATATATATATATATATATATATATATATATATATATATATATATATATATATATATATATATTAATGACAATATTTTTTTATAAATAAAATAAAGAGTTAATTACATCATTAGTCCTTGTGGTTTACTCCAAACTATACTGATAGTCCTTTTTCTTTATAAAATTATACCGCTAGTCCCTGTGGTTTCATAAATAAATGGCGTTGGTCCTGAACATAACACCGTGTAATTAGTTAACGAGACAAATTAATTAGCGTTAAATTTAGGACAAGCACCGTGCATTTATCAAAGCACAATGACTACGAATATAATTCTCTTCTTTTCCTCACCTTCATCTTCACGATCTCAAAATTATAAACCCTAACTGTATAAACCTTCATCTTCATTATCCCAATTACAATAACCCTAATTTTATAAACTTCATCTTCAACTTCAGCTTTGGTGGCAATAATTATTTTGAACAAGGCATACATTTAAACGATCCTTACAACTTTTTAGAATCAAAATTACGATTAACAAAATCTTTTCTTTCTAAACAATTTAATAGCTGATCTCTTGTGTAAGTACATCTTCCTTAGCTTTATAACAAATAACCATGCCTTGCATCTCTTGTTTAAGTATAACTTGACATCCTAGCATTTAGTATAACACGTATCGTTCATCTATAATATGAAGGACGATCGGGATAAAAATAAAATAAGGTGATCGAGATAAGAGGGATATCAATTGTGAGTAACAGAATTCGTAATTACATGTTGACGAAAATAGTAACGAATGCCTCCACCTTGTTTTCTTCATATATGTAACTATCCGAGACTGCCTCCTCGTTACGAAGGTGGTGGATGAGGCGGTGATGAACTGTTTGGATGCAGCGGTGGTGAACGATTTGAAGAGATCCACTTGAACTTTAATTAAATCAAATTGGACATACACTTGGTGATACTGTTTTACTTACGATCATGCAGGGCGGAATCAGACCAGCGACGGCGACCCGTCAAACACGAATTAAGCAGAAATAATTAAACAGTGAGCTTTCAAAATGGATCAAAATAATCTTCTCTTTATAAACATTAATAAAATTAGTGCTATTGTAATTGGAATGATGAAAATGGAGGTTTATAAAATGAAGGTTATTATAATTGGGATAATGAAGAAGAAAGTTTATAAAATTAAAGTTTATAGTTTTGAGATGATGAAGATGAAGGTGAAAAAATAGGAGAAAATTATACCTGTAGTCCATGTGGGTTGATAAATGCACGATGATAATCCTAAACTTAACACTAGTTAATTTGTCCCGTTAACTAATTGCACGAGGTTAGGTTTGGGAAACTAATTACACGAGGTTAGGTTTGGGACCAACGCCATGCATTTATCAAACCATAGGGACTACCAATGTAATTTTAAAAAGAAAAGGACTATCGGTATAATTTGAAGTAAAACACATGGACCAATGATATAATTAACTCTAAAATAAAACTAGCAAAAAGCTAGTAGTTAAGACAATCCTTACACACGATTCTACAATCTACCGAACTCGAAAACATACAATAAATAAAACTACAATCTAGGGATTATAGCCAAAATGTTCATTCCCAAACAGTTTCTTGCGCTGGAGCCCAAAAAAAAATTGCCAGGTTGCCCTCGCAAGACGCAAGGAGACTTGCGTCTTGCCCTCGCAAGGCGCAAGCTTGCGTCCTTGCGTCTTGCGAGCTTGCGACCTTATCTGATCAGATGTTGGATTTTCGGATAAGATTTAGTAAGATTTCTTAGATTTTTGTCGGATAAGATTTTTACCCTATTTATAGTATGACCCTGGAACTTTGATTTCACAGTCTCATAACAATTCCAACCTTGTGCAATTCATTGATTAAAGGCACTTTAAGGTACTAATTTAAGCATTTTCTTCACTAATTTTAGTATTTATTATTTGTGTTAATGATGATTATTTTTAATTATTTTGTTATTTACAGTTAATCTCAGTTAATATCCATGGACAGAAGAGCTAGAGCTTCACACCGAGTTTCACAAGGAGAGTCAGAACAACAAGTTGCTGAAAGACGACGACTATTAGCCGAACGTCCCATTCTTACTGGTCTTTACGTTGCTGCTCAAGGTAGTTTTTCTGCGTACTGGCAGGGAATAGATGCTGGAGCTTTTCTCTATCGAGTTAATGAGTACTATCCCAAACTTGTTAGGGAATTTTATGCAAACTATATGTTTGATCCACGTAAATTGAAATGTGTTCACGTGAACATGTTTGGTTATTCCTACGATTGGACGTTGGAGGAGTTTGCTGAGAATCTGGGTATTCCAGATGGAGATTTCAAGTTTTTCAGTCTAAGCAAAGATGTGAAAAATTCCCCGAGGAGGTCAGCTACAGGAAATTCATTCTCACCTTCAGGTTTTGTTTCGGGACTATGTAAACCTGGTTTTGACATGCCAAACAGTGGTCCTGCCATTATCAGGGAAGAACATATTCAGGACCAGTATCAACAGATGATGACGGTCATCAAGAGGAATGTCATGTTTCGAGATGATGCTAATGTGGAGCTATATGTAATTGAAGTTTTGATTTTGATGTGTTTGCTCGAACAAATCCCAATTAATCTGGCATATGTAGTTGCTAATCGGATGGCGGGATTGCCTGCAGCTGATGGGAGAGGATTGCCCTATGGCATGTTGTTGAACAACTTCTTTGCTGATGAAGATGAGTTGGTGTATCCTTCTGATCGAGAGGTGTTGAATGCTGAGATTATGTATGCTGCTTAAATTTTATAATTGGGTTGATCATGTAATAAACTAGGTTGTAGGGCCTTTTGTACTACTTTGTTTGTGTATTTGGAGTATGTCATTCGGGTTAATGAAATGGTATTTTAATTTTAGCCTATCTGTTTTATTACTCCTTTTAATCATACTATACGCAAAGACGCAAATCTTACCTTGCGAATGGACGCAAGACGCAAAGTATTGATTTCTTGCGACCTTGCGTCTTTGCGTCCTTGCGGTTGGTAATATTAGGTTATAAACCTATTTTCAGCATTCACTTGACACACACACACACACACACACACACACACATCCCCACACGCAGAGAAGCAAAATACGGCAAATCAATCCAAACGCAAATACGCAAAGCTCCATCACCTTCTCTCTCGTTCGAACACTATATCGTAACCACCATCACCACCTCCACTACCACCAGTTGATCGTTTTCACCACCACCACCACCTACCATCGTCTTCGAAATACATTAAGATGATCCTCAAAATCCGACGCACGATAAGCTTTGATCATTTTTCAATAATGCCATTCAAAATATTTGAATTTATTGGATTTACTTTTAATGCTTGCAAACAAATGACGAGCGCAGAAACAGTGAAACGCTTCGGGGAACACGGTTGAAACACCATGTGTTATTGGCAAACCTCGATCAGAAATAAAAGTAAGCTCTGACATACGATCACCCATTCCACAAGTCATTAAATGGTCTCGTAGGTTGCCCAAAAACCAATCCAAAGACTCGTTTGTCTCGCCGCTAGCAATTCCATAAGCCAATGGCAAAATTCCATTATTGCCATCCATCGCAACAGTAATTAAATTTGTACCCAAATATCCTGCCTTCAAATGCGCTCCATCGACGATGATTATCGGGCGACAATGTTGAACAAATGATCGAACCTGCAGGAATGAACAATGTTAAAACAAATATGTTTTTAATAGATACGCAAGGAACGCAAGGACGCAAACAAAAGTTTTGCGTCTTGCGTACGATTGATTTGCGAGGCGCAAGAAACGTCTTGCGTCTTTGCGTCTGGTAAAGGAAGACGCAAAATCGTATTTCTGATCAGATAAGGTCGCAAGCTCGCAAGACGCAAGGACGCAAGCTTGCGCCTTGCGAGAGCAACCTGGCAAAAAAAAATTTTGGGCTCCAGCGCAAGAAACTGTTTGAGAATGGGCATTTTGGCTATAATCCCTACAATCTAACAATCTAAATTTCTAATCGCCGTCTAAATCAACATCACACAACATTAAGTAGTATAAATATCAAAAAAGAAAGACTAAACCTAAGATTTTTTATCTTTAAAAAAAAAAGAACTCTCGTAACATCTAAAGTGCTTTTTAACATTAACTACGATGAATCGATGATATTATCCCTTTAAATTATAACTTACGTCTAATTATCTGATGTGTGTTATGATACTAAAAGTTAAAAAACATGTGGCTGACAATTTAATAATTCATACGCATGCATATGAATAGAACTTTGCATAGTAAAATTTGTAATATAAATATATCATCTGTGTTAGCTTGTAAGATACACTGATATAGAAAATTTTATTCTTCTCTCTTTTATCTCTGCTCATATATATTTATAAGAAGGCTTGTTGCTAAGATCAGCCATAAAGGTAGTTATAAGCCTACTGAATTATAACACGTTATCAGCACGAAGTGCTCCGTATAATCAAGGTTTATCTAAGCAAGCACAAGTTACTAATCAAGGTAAGAAATTCTTTAACGATATCTTCTATTATTTATTAGTAAGGTAAATATTATTATCATCATAACTAACATTTATATTTATGTTATTTAAGTTATATTTGGTCGGTTATACCGTCTGAATTATATTTCTGTAATCTAACTATTATTAACTTCACTAACATTTATATTTATGTTATATATGGTCGGTTATACCGCCTGAATTATATTTCTGTAATCTAACTATTATTAACTTCACTAACATTTATATTTATGTTATATATGGTCGGTTATACCGCCTGAATTATATTTCTGTAATCTAACTATTATTAACTTCACTAACATTTATATTTATGTTATATATGGTCGGTTATACCGTCTGAATTATATTTCTGTAATCTAACTCTTATTAACTTCACTAACATTTATATTTATGTTATATAACATTTATGATTACTTATGCAAATAATCATTATTTATTTTATGCATACTAACGTTTATTCTTAAATTTATTATTTATGCATAATATGTTTATTCTCTTAAACTTCGTATTTATACTAAACGTATTTATACTAAATGTATTTTATAGTAATCATATTTATACTAATAAAATTCTTTTATTAAAATTATTATTAATATAACGAGTACATAACAGTCGTTAACATCAACTGACGACGTTACAACGACTATATTTTTCAAATATAAAATAAACATATCCGTTTTTCACATTTTCACAAATCAATCTTCATTTTCTCAGATTACCACTCTCAAAAAGTTTTTGTAAAGATGATTCACACAAGGATGATTTTTCCTATTGTATTGGTCATATTAACTATCATCATTGTTGCTAATATACCACCGGGTGAACCTGTATTCTATCATACCCTTGTGATTTTATTATTTGTAATCATACCATTATTCTGTTGTTTGCTACTTATGAATTTAAAATGATTCTAATTTCATGTTGTTAGAAATTGATTATGATTATAATTTATGTTGTTCATCTTTTTGAAAATAGAAAATGTCAAACTTATCAAAGCTTGAGTTTGATGCCCTAGACGTATCGGGAACAAACTACACATCATGGGTCATGGATGTAGAAATAAATCTTGGATCATTGGGTATTCTAGAAACTTTAAAAGAAAATAATACTTGTTCTGATCAAGATAAATTAAAATCAATTGCTTTTATTCGCAAACATATTGATATCACCTTAAAACATATGTATCTCACTATCAAAGATCCACATGTTTTATGGGAAAGTATCAAGAGTAGATTCGATAATCAAAAGGAAATATTACTCCCAGCTGCGAGGGAAGAATGGAGAAATATAAGGTTCCAAGATTTTAAAAAGGTAAGTGAATACAGCTGAGCCATGTTCAAGATCCGTTCAAAGCTTCAATTATGTGGTCAAGAAATAAGTGATGCTGATATGATGGAGAAAACTTTCTCCACAATGCATTCTGTAAATATAACTATACAAGAAAATTTAAGATTGTAGAATTACAAAACTTTTTCCAAACTTCAAACTTATATCTTAGTTGCAGAAGTGAATAAAGAATTACTGATGAAGAATCAAGAATCTCGTCCTACCGATACGCTAGCATTCCCTGAAGCTAATGCTATTAACAATAATAATAATAGAAAAAGAAATACATCTGGACGAGGACGTGGGCGAGGTCGTGGTCATATTAGCCAAAACCATCATCATGAAAATTACCATAACAATAATAAAAATCATAACTATGTTCGAAATCACCCTTATGGTAATGGTCGTGGTGGTGGTCGTGGTCGTAATGGTTACGGTGGTCGTGGTCGTGGACAAAGAAATAATAATCCACAAAATTATAAATTTCAACTACCATACAATCCCACAAATCATAATGTTGAAGGAAGCTCTTCAAAGAATATTGAAGATTCTTGTTGTTGATGTGGTAAAATTGGACACTGGTCTAAGAACTGTCGAACAAATCAATATTCTGTTAATCAATATCAAGAATCCCTAAAGGAAAAAGGACAAGAGGCAAACCTTGTCGTTGACCTTGATACAAAAATCATTGAGCCAACAAGTGACTACTTTAATGAATAAATTTTCTATTATATGTCCATATCAAATAAATGGATGTAGATTTACGATCTATACCATATCTACTTTACTATATGTTTCCTTATTATGTACTTTCGTTTATAACATATTTTGAATGTAATATATTGATGAATTATGTACTCATTATTTGTTTCTCATATTTTGAAGTTCATGATGTACACTACTGGAGTGCAAAATCAGTCAAATGATGGGGATCTTTGTATTGCAGACAGTGGTACCACACATACTGTACTCAAATCTAAAAAATATTTCACTGATTTTAAAGCAACAGAAGGAACGGTACATACTATGTCAGGTCCTGCGGATTTTATAAAAGGAATGGGAAAGGCAAAATTCATGTTACCAAATGGTACAAATTTTCTGATAAAAAATGCCTTATTTTCTCCCATGTCAAAGGAAAATTTATTAAGCTTCTCTGACATATACCAAAATGGATATGATTATGAGTCAGTGACTACAGAAAATGATAAATACTTAAGTATCACTAACAAGAAGCATGTGATTGAAAAACTACCAAGACTAAGTTCTGGTTTACATTATACATATATAAATGTACCAGAAGCACACATGGTAGTTAATGAAAAGGCATGTGATCCTGTAATGATCAATCTGTGGCATGAAAGATTAGGCCACCCAGGATCAACAATGATGAAAAGAATAATTCAAAATACACATGGACATTCATTGACGGATCAAAAGATCCCTCATGATGCACTTATCCTATGTACATCATGCTCACTTGGAAAATTGATAATAAGACCATCACCTCTTAAGGTTGAAAAAGAATCACCATTATTTCTTGAAAGAATTCAAGGTGATATATGTGGACCAATTCATCCACCATGTGGACCATTTAGATATTTCATGGTTCTAATAGACGCATCTAGTAGATGGTCTCATGTGTGTCTATTATCAAGTTTTAACATGGTATTTGCAAAATTTCTTGCTCAAATTATTAAATTGAGAGCACATTTCCCTGATTATACTATTAAAAGGGTGAGATTGGATAATACTGGTGAGTTTACATCTCAAGAATTTAATGATTTTTGCATGTCTATTGGGATTGTTGTTGAACATCCTGTTGCCCATGTACATACACAAAATAGTTTAGCCGAATCACTAATCAAACGATTGCAATTAATAGCTAGACCATTGATAATGAGAACAAAACTCCCAGTATCTGTATGGGTCATGCAATTTTACATGCTGCATCATTAATTCGCATTAGACCAAGTGCAAGTCATACATATTCTCCCTTGCAACTTGCTTTTGGCCATCAGCCAAATATTTCCCACCTTAAAACATTTGGTTATGCAGTTTATGTTCCTATCGTACCACTACAATGCACTAAAATGGGTCCTCAAAGAAGGATGGGAATATATGTTGGATATGAAACATCTTCAATCATAAGATATATTGAACCCATGACGGGTGATGTTTTTACAGCACGTTTTGCTGATTGTCACTTTAATGAAACATTGTTCCATAGATTAGGGGGAGAAATAAAAAATAAAGAAAATGATGTTTCATGGTATGAACCTCAATTAATGTATCTTGATCCTCGCACAAAAGAATGCGAGATCGAAGTTCAAAAAATAATGCATATGCAAGAACTTGCGATTAAATTGCCTGATGCATTTACAGATACAAAAAGAGTGACTAAATCATATATACCAGCAGCAAATGTTTCAGCTTGAATTGAAATTCCAAAAGCTGGCAATAATGTCACTCTTGAGTCTTTGCCACTCTAGAAACGTGGGAGACCAATTGGTTTCAAAGATAAAAATCATCGAAAAAGAAAATCAACTGATAATAAGGTAAAAGAAAGTGTTCAAGAAGAACTACAAATCAATACTCCTTCTGCAGAAGAGATTGATGATGTCAATAAGGAAATTTCAATTAATTATGTACATTCAAAAATATTATGGAATCGAAATGAAATGAAAAATCTTGATGAGATATTTTCATATAATGTTGCATATGACATCATGAATGATGATGATGACCCAGAACCAAAATCTGTCATGGAATGTCAAAATAGACATGATTGGGATCATTGGAAATGAGCAATACGAGCTGAATATGAATCGCTCAATAAAAGAAAAGTTTTCGGATCTATCGTTCTCACACCTAAAGATGTGAAACCTGTGGGATATAGATGGGTTTTTGTGTGAAAAAGAAATGAGAAAAATGAAGTTACATGGTATAAAGCTAGACTTGTAGCTCAAGGTTTTTCTCAAAGACAGGGAATTGATTATGATGAAACTTATTCACCTGTTATGGATGCAATTACTTTTAGATACTTAATCAGCCTGGCAGTTTCTAAAAATTTAGAAATGCATCTCATGGATTTTGTGACTGCTTATCTATATGGATCACTCGATAGTGATATATATATATAAAGATACCTGAAGAATTTAAGGTATCAGAAGCAACCAATGCAAAACTCAAAGAAATGTACTCAATCAAGTTACAAAGGTCTTTATATGGGTTGAAACAATCGGGTCGCATGTGGTATAAATGATTAAGTGATTACTTGATAAGCAAAGGGTATACCAATAATCTTATTTGCCCATCTGTATTCATTAAGAAAACAATATCTGGATATGTGATCATAGCCATTTATGTTGATGATCTTAACATCATAGGTACAAATAAAGAGATCCATGTAGCCATTCAACTTCTAAAGAAATAATTTGAAATGAAAGATCTCGGAAAAACCAAGTATTGCCTTGGTTTGCAGATTGAGCATATGCCTAATGGTTTACTTGTACATCAAACAACTTATATGGAAAAGATTTTAAAACGTTTCAATATGGACAAGGCAAAACCATTAAGTACTCCTATGGTTGTTACATCACTTAATGTTGACACTGATCCATTTCGTCCCTGTGAAGATCATGAAGATATCCTGGGACCAGAAGTATCATATCTTAGTGCAATTGGAGCTCTTATGTATCTTACAAATTGTACAAAACCTGACATTTCTTTTACAGTTAATTTGTTGGCAAGGTTCAGCTCAGCTCCTACCAAAAGACACTGGTATGGGATCAAACACATATTTTGATACCTTCAAGGAACTACTGATTTAGGATTATTTTATTCTAACGAATCAAAACAAGATTTGGTTGGTTAT
This sequence comes from Rutidosis leptorrhynchoides, assembly GCF_046630445.1. Taxonomy (NCBI): domain Eukaryota; kingdom Viridiplantae; phylum Streptophyta; class Magnoliopsida; order Asterales; family Asteraceae; genus Rutidosis; species Rutidosis leptorrhynchoides. Next base: position 126,860,935 of record NC_092333.1, on the reverse strand, counting down.
TGAAAGGACTCGTTCATATACATTATAAATGATTCACAATAGTTGATTACATCGCGAGGTATTTGACCTCTATATGATACATTTTACAAACATTGCATTCGTTTTTAAAAGACAAACTTTCTTTACATCTAAAGTTGACGGCATGCATACCATTTTATAATACATCCAACTATAATTGACTTAATAATAATAATCTTGATGAACTCAATGACTCGAATGCAACGTCTTTCGAAATATGCCATGAATGACTCCAAGTAATATCCTTAAAATGAGCTAATGCACAGCGGAAGATTTCTTTAATACCTGAGAATAAACATGCTTTAAAGTGTCAACCAAAAGGTTGGTGAGTTCATTAGTTTATCATAATCCATCAATTCCATAATTTTAATAGACCACAAGATTTTCATTTTCATTTCACATAAATATACATCTCATATCAGGCATTTCGCAAACTGCATAGAGATAAAAATCATTCATATGGATTGAACACCTGATAATCAACATTAACAAGATGCATATAGAATATCCCCATCATTCCGGGACACCCATCGGATATGATAAATTTCGAAGTACTAAAGCATTCCAAATTCCAGAATGGGGGTTGTTAGTTCCCATAGATCTACCTTTAGGATTCGCGTCAATTAGGGGCCAGTTCCCTAATTCTTAGATTACCAGGCTAAAAGGGGCATATTCGGCTTCGATCCATTCAACCATATAATGTAGTTTTAATTACTTGTGTCTATTTCATCAAATATTTATAAAAGCAGCGCATTTATTCTCAGTCCCAAAAATATATATTGCAAAAGCATTTAAAAAGGGAGCAAATGAAACTCACAATACTGTATTTTGTAGTAAAAATACATATGACGTCATTGAACAAGTGCAAGGTTGGCCTTGGATTCACGAACCTAATAAAAATATACTTTTATATATCTTAAGTAATAAAATTTATAAAGTTCAGTTAATATCATAAAAATAATATGATAGGTATTATTAATGTAATTATATTATATGTAGTAAAATATCTTTGTATCACATATTTATTTAATAAAATAATATTAATAATAATAATAATAAGTAAAAGTTGTATTATTTTGTAATAATTATTATTATTCTACTAATAAAAATAACAATAATTATATTTTTTTTAAAATGATAAAATGATAATTTTTATTAATAATAGTACTAAAATGATAATAATAATAATGATGTTTCATATTAACAATGATATTTTTATTAAAAATAATAATTTTAGTAAAAATGATAGTTTTAATATTAATAATACTTTTAATAATAATAATAGTAAAATAATGAAAACGATATTTTTCCTTTAAATCAATATCTTACAATATCTTGATTTCATCATGATACTCATACTCATTATTTCTTAATCGCTTCGTTTAATAGCTTTTAGTCGTCTTTTATATCGCGTTCATATTAATAATAATAATAATAATAATAATAATAATAATAGTAATCATAATAATTAGATGTTACTAATATTAGTTTTAATTATAATAATACTAATAATAATATTAATGATAATACTAATAACTATTTAAATGATAATAATAATAATAATAATAATAATAATAATAATAATAATAATAATAATAATAATAATAATAATAATAATAATAATAATAATAATTATAACCTTAACAATAATAACGATAGTAATAATAATAAAAATAAAAATAATATCTTTTATTAATAATAATAATAATAATAATAATAATAATAATAATAATAATAATAATAATAATAATAATAATAATAATAATAATAATAATAATAATAATAATAATTAGATTATAACGACGATAATAACGACAATAATAATAATCATTTTTAATAATAATACAAAAATTCAATTGACTATAACTTCTAAACCGTTCATCGAAACCATTCGATATCTAAATGAAAAGTTCTCAATTTTTCGCTAGCTTTCCAACGACATGCATATCATATACATTATCTTAATAGCATATGTATTTAATTCAAGATTCGACATAACCTATCTAATGACAATAACGAATGTATAAGCATGCATAATCCTATATACTCGAGCACTAGTCAGGGATACACTAATAATATATAAAAGTTAAGTTATGAGTGCTCACGTATCAATATTGAGATTCAATATTGCAGTAAAAGTACGTAGATGCAACGGAGATGATAAACACTAGTTTGACTCACGAGCAATACTCCCGAACCATACCCATAACCTCCATAGCTATAACCCATAATTTTCTTAGCTCTATCCCGCTCGAAAAACAATTTCGAAATCACTCGGACAGCACTCCGTCGTAATATTTTATGTATACTAATAAGATCTTGAAATAATACAGAGTAAATATATATATGTAAATCGATTGAGAGAGTTTAGAGAAGAATATTTTCAAGTTTCTATGAAATAATGAAACCTATTGAATTCTATTTATAATAGATTTTTGAATTATTAAAGTGAATTATTAAAGTATGAATTATTAAAGTGAATTATTAAAGTATGAATTATTAAAGTGAATTATTAAAGTATGAATTATTAAAGTAAATTATTAAAGTATGAATTATTAAAGTTAAAGTAAAGTAAAAATAAAGTAAAGGTAAAGTTTAAGTATATAGTAAAAGTATAAAACTATGTACGTATAATACGCGTATAAATATATATAATATTAATTTAATTTGTTATATATAAATATCATTATCTTTATCATACTGGTTAAGTAATGAGTTGTCAAAAGTCGTTCTTGATATTTATAAAAGTTATATACGTTTTAATAATAAAGTTCTTTTTAAACTGAAAATGTTTTTGGTACGTTTGAAACTAAATCAAATAAATATGATAATTTTGTTTTCCAAAACTAAATATATTTAAAAATCATTTTGTTTAAAGGTTAAAATAATAGAAATCGTTATATCATAAAACGTTTTAGAAAAGTAGAATCATATATATTCATAATAGGTTTCAAGTTTTTAAATTACAGTATGTTGGTGAAGCATGGGATAAAGTCTAAAGGTTAAATAAACGTATGAAATCATCTTAATGAAAAATATCAAGTTACTTAACTTGTCGATATCCAACATCTAAGGGCATGTTTACTAATAACTTAATGGACTATATTGCTTATTCGGTCACCCATTAGAGGTGTTTACTTGGGCCTTTTTGGTTGAGCCCAACTAAACTAATGTCTGTTTCGGTCACCCTAAAAACACCTCTACTCCACATACAGCCGATCTTTTTCCAACCTTATCCTTCTACTCCTCAATTCTCACTATGAAAAACTCCAGTGGGTTTATTTAGTTGTTTGCTCTGACGAATTTTGAACAATGACGACCCGAATAGCTTAGATGAATTTCGAACGACGGCCTAAATATCTCCGACGAATCTCAATCTCAGGTAATTTTTCTATAAAATAGGGTTTTAGTGTACCGTGATTTTCAAAATTAAAATTGAAATTTTTTGCAAATACAATGATTATTGATTATCAATTATGTAGCAATTTGATTGCTTTTGCTGTAGCAATTTGATTGCTTTTGCTGTAGCAATTTGATTTCACTTGGTGTAGCAATTTGATGGAAAAATATTATGATTGTTATGTTCACTCCTTGCTTTAATGATTTGCTCATATTGTTTGTGTAGTTATTGCTTTATAATTGTTATTTGCACTTTCTCTAGAAAAAAGCAATGTGGTTATACCTTTTAACTATATTGAATGTTCACTAATTTGTGCACTTACTGCTAATATATTGAGCACTTGTGTAGTTGATTAAAAATTTATTTGTTTTTTGCACTTAATCACATGTGGTACATCATTGACTTGTATACTTAGATATGGACGTTGAAGATGAATTTATACTCTTAATCATTCTATATTGGTTGGCTGATTTTCGACGTCGTCGTGCTTTAACTTGAAATGTCCCGTTCTTATTGATTAAAAACGTTCCATATTAATTGATTTCGTTGCGAGGTTTTGACCTCTATATGAGACGTTTTTCAAAGACTGCATTCATTTTAAAACAAACCATAACCTTTATTTCATCAATAAAGGTTTAAAAAGCTTTACGTAGATTATCAAATAATGATAATCTAAAATATCCTGTTTATACACGACTATTACATAATGGTTTACAATACAAATATGTTACAACGAAATAAGTTTCTTGAATGCAGTTTTTACACAATATCATACAAGCATGGACTCCAAATCTTGTCCTTATTTAAGTATGCTACAGCGGAAGCTCTTAATAATCACCTGAGAATAAACATGCTTAAAACGTCAACAAAAAAATGTTGGTGAGTTATAGGTTTAACCTATATATATCAAATCGTAACAATAGACCACAAGATTTCATATTTCAATATACATCCCATACATAGAGATAAAAATCATTCATATGGTGAACATCTGGTAACCGACATTAACTAGATGCATATATAAGAATATCCCCATCATTCCGGGACACCCTTCGGATATGATATAAATTTCGAATTACTAAAGCATCAGGTACTTTGGATGGGGTTTTTAGGCCCAATAGATCTATCTTTAGGATTCGCGTCAATTAGGGTGTCTGTTCCCTAATTCTTAGATTACCAGACTTAATAAAAAGGGATATATTCGATTTCGATAATTCAACCATAGAATGTAGTTTCACGTACTTGTGTCTATTTTGTAAATCATTTATAAAACCTGCATGTATTCTCATCCCAAAAATATTAAATTTTAAAAGTGGGACTATAACTCACTTTCACATATTTTTACTTCGTCGAGAAGTAAGACTTGGCCACTGGTCGATTCACGAACCTATAACAAATATGTACATATATATCAAAGTATGTTCAAAATATATTTACAACACTTTTAATACATTTTGATGTTTTAAGTTTATTAAGTCAGCTGTCCTCGTTAGTAACCTACAACTAGTTGTCAAACGTTAGATGTACAGAAAAAAAATTGATATATATATTATCTTGAATCAATCCACGACCCAATGTATACACTTCTCAGGCTAGAACACATCTCAAAGTATATATATTTTTGGAATCAACCTCAACCCTGTATAGCTAACTCCCACATTACTGCATATAGAGTGTCTATGGTTGTTCCAAATAATATATACACATGGGTCGATATGATATGTCAAAACATTTGTATACGTGTCTATGGTATCCCAGGATTACATAATATATTAGAATACATGTATAATACAATATAAGTTAGCTAGGATATGATTAATATAGATTTGTTACCAATTTTCACGTTGCTACAACAAGAAAAATTATCCAATCTTGTTTTACCCATAACTTCTTCATTTTAAATCCGATTTGAGTGAATCAAATTGCTATGGTTTCATATTGAACTCTATTTTATGAATCTAAATAGAAAAAGTATAGGTTTATAGTCAGAAATATAAGTTACAAGTCGTTTTTGTAAAGGTAGTCATTTCAGTCGAAAGAACGACGTCTAGATGACCATTTTAGAGAACATACTTCCACTTTGAGTTTAACCATGATTTTTGGATATAGTTTCATGTTCATAAGAAAAATCATTTTCCCAGAAGAACAACTTTTAAATCAAAGTTTATCATAGTTTTTAATTAACTAACCCAAAACAGCCCGCGGTGTTACTACGACGGCGTAAATCCGGTTTTACGGTGTTTTTCGTGTTTCCAGGTTTTAAATCATTAAGTTAGCATATCATATAGATATAGAACATGTGTTTATTTGATTTTAAAAGTCAAGTTAGAAGGATTAACTTTTATTTGCGAACAAGTTTAGAATTAACTAAACTATGTTCTAGTGATTACAAGTTTAAACATTCGAATAAGATAGCTTTATATGTATGAATCGAATGAAGTTATGAACATCATTAATACCTCAAGTTTTCTGGATAAAGCTACTGGAAATGAAAAAAATGGATCTAGCTTCAAAGGATCCTTGGATGGCTTGAAAGTTCTTGAAGCAGAATCATGACACGAAAATAGTTCAAGTAAGATTTTCACTCGAAATAAGATTGTTATAGTTATAGAAATTGAATAAAAGTTTGAATATGAGTATTACCTTGTATTAGAAAGATATCTTACTGTAAATAAGAAAGATTTCTTGAGGTTGGATGATCACTCTACAAGATTGGAAGTAAGCTAGCAAACTTGGAAGTATTTTTGATTTTATGAAACTAGAACTTGTAGAATTTATGAAGAACACTTAGAACTTGAAGATAGAACTTGAGAGAGATCAATTAGATAAAAAAATTAAAGAATGAAAGTGTTTGTAGGTGTTTTTGGTCGTTGGTGTATGGATTAGATATAAAGGATATGTAATTTTGTTTTCATGTAAATAAGTCATGAATGATTACTCATATTTTTGTAATTTTATGAGATATTTCATGCTAGTTGCCAAATGATGGTTCCCACATGTGTTAGGTGACTCACATGGGATGCTAAGAGCTGATCATTGGAGTGTATATACCAATAGTACATACATCTAAAAGCTGTGTATTGTACGAGTACGAATACGGGTGCATACGAGTAGAATTGTTGATGAAACCGAACGAGGATGTAATTGTAAGCATTTTTGTTAAGTAGAAGTATTTTGATAAGTGTCTTGAAGTCTTTCAAAAGTGTATGAATACATATTAAAACACTACATGTATATACATTTTAACTGAGTCGTTAAGTCATCGTTAGTCGTTACATGTAAGTGTTGTTTTGAAAACTTTAGGTTAACGATCTTGTTAAATGTTGTTAACCCAATGTTTATAATATCAAACGATATTTTAAATTATTATATTATCATGATATTATGATGTACGAATATCTCTTAATATGATATATATATATATATATATTAAATGTCGTTACAACGATAATCGTTACATATATGTCTCGTTTCAAAATCATTAAGTTAGTAGTCTTGTTTTTACATATGTAGTTCATTATTAATATACTTAATGATATGTTTACTTATCATAATATCATGTTAACTATATATATAACCATATATATGTCATCATATATTTTTTACAAGTTTTAACGTTCGTGAATCACCGGTCAACTTGGGTGGTCAATTGTCTATATGAAACCTATTTCAATTAATCAAGTCTTAACAAGTTTGATTGCTTAACATGTTGGAAACACTTAATCATGTAAATAACAATTTCATTTAATATATATATAAACATGGAAAAGTTCGGGTCACTACAGTACCTACCAGTTAAATAAATTTCGTCCCGAAATTTTAAGCAGTTGGAGGTGTTGACGTATCTTCTGGAAATAAATGCGGGTATTTCTTCTTCATCTGATCTTCTCGTTCCCAGGTGAACTCAGGTCCTCTACGAGCATTCCATCGAACCTTAACAATTAGTATCTTGTTTTGCTTAAGTCTTTTAACCTCACGATCCATTATTTCGATGGGTTCTTCGATGAATTGAAGTTTTTCGTTGATTTGGATTTCATCTAACGGAATAGTGAGATCTTCTTTAGCAAAACATTTCTTCAAATTCGAGACGTAGAAAGTGTTATGTACAGCCGCGAGTTGTTGAGGTAACTCAAGTCGGTAAGCTACTGGTCCGACACGATCAATAATTTTGAATGGTCCGATATACCTTGGATTTAGTTTCCCCCGTTTACCAAATCGAACAACGCCTTTCCAAGGTGAAACCTTAAGCATGACCATTTCTCCAATTTCAAACTCTATATCTTTTCTTTTACTGTCCGCGTAGCTCTTTTGTCGACTCTGGGCGGTTTTCAATCGTTGTTGAATTTAAATGATTTTCTCGGTAGTTTCTTGTATTATCTCTGGACCCGTAATCTTTCTATCCCCCACTTCATTCCAACAAATCGGAGACCTGCACTTTCTACCATAAAGTGCCTCAAACGGCGCCATCTCAATACTAGAATGATAACTGTTGTTGTAGGAAAATTCTGCTAACGGTAGGTGTTGATCTCAACTGTTTCCAAAATCAATAACACATGCTCGTAGCATGTCTTCAAGAGTTTGTATCGTCCTTTCGCTCTGCCCATCAGTTTGTGAATGATAGGCAGTACTCATGTCTAGACGAGTTCCTAATGCTTGTTGTAATGTCTGCCAGAATCTTGAAATAAATCTGCCATCCCTATCAGAGATAATAGAGATTGGTAATCCATGTCTGGAGACGACTTTATTCAAATACAGTCGTGCTAACTTCTCTATCTTGTCATCTTCTCTTATTGGCAGGAAGTGTGCTGATTTGATGAGACGATCAACTATTACCCATATAGTATCAAAACCACTTGCAGTCCTTGGCAATTTAGTGATGAAATCCATGGTAATGTTTTCCCATTTCCATTCCGGGATTTCGGGTTGTTGAAGTAGACCTGATGGTTTCTGATACTCAGCTTTGACCTTAGAACACGTCAAACATTCTCCTACGTATTTAGCAACATCGGTTTTCATACCCGACCACCAAAAATGTTTCTTGAGATCCTTGTACATCTTCCCCGTTCCAGGATGTATTGAGTATCTGGTTTTTTATGAGCTTCTCTAAGTACCATTTCTCTCATATCTCCAAATTTTGGTACCCAAATCCTTTCAGCCCTATACCGGGTTCCGTCTTCCTGAATATTAAGATGCTTCTCTGATCCTTTGGGTATTTCATCCTTTAAATTTCCCTCTTTTAAAACTCCTTGTTGCGCCTCCTTTATTTGAGTAGTAAGGTTATTGTGAATCATTATATTCATAGATTTTACTCGAATGGGTTCTCTGTCCTTCCTGCTTAAGGCGTCGGCTACCACATTTGCCTTCCCCGGGTGGTAACGAATCTCAAAGTCGTAATCATTCAACAATTCAATCCACCTACGCTGCCTCATATTCAGTTGTTTCTGATTAAATATGTGTTGAAGACTTTTGTGGTCGGTATATATAATACTTTTGACCCCATATAAGTAGTGCCTCCAAGTCTTTAATGCAAAAACAACCGCGCCTAATTCCAAATCATGCGTCGTATAATTTTGTTCGTTAATCTTCAATTGTCTAGACGTATAAGCAATCACCTTCGTTCGTTGCATTAATACACAACCGAGACCTTGCTTTGATGCGTCACAATAAATCACAAAATCATCATTCCCTTCAGGCAATGACAATATAGGTGCCGTAGTTAGCTTTTTCTTCAATAACTGAAACGCTTTCTCTTGTTCATCCTTCCATTCAAATTTCTTCCCTTTATGCGTTAATGCAGTCAAGGGTTTTGCTATTCTGGAAAAGTCTTGGATGAACCTTCTGTAGTAACCAGCTAGTCCTAAAAACTGGCGTATGTGTTTCGGAGTTTTCGGGGTTTCCCACTTTTCAACAGTTTCTATCTTTGCCGGATCCACCTTAATACCTTCTTTGTTCACTATGTGACCGAGGAATTGAACTTCTTCCAACCAAAATGCACACTTTGAAAACTTAGCGTACAATTCTTCCTTCCTCAATACTTCTAACACCTTTCTCAAATGTTCACCGTGTTTTTGGTCATTCTTTGAGTAAATAAGTATGTCATCAATGAAAACAATGACAAACTTGTCAAGGTATGGTCCACACACTCGTTTCATAAGGTCCATGAACACAGCTGGTGCATTAGTTAAACCAAACGGCATGACCATAAACTCGTAATGACCGTAACGTGTTCTGAAAGCAGTCTTTGGAATATCATCTTCTTTCACCCGCATTTGATGATACCCGGAACGTAAGTCAATCTTTGAATAAATAGACGAGCCTTGTAGTTGATCAAATAAGTCGTCGATTCTCGGTATTGGGTAGCGGTTCTTGATGGTAAGTTTGTTCAACTCTCGGTAGTCGATACACAACCTGAATGTATCATCTTTCTTCTTAACAAACAAAACTGGAGCTCCCCACGATGATATGCTTGGTCGAATGAAACCACGCTCTAAAAGTTCTTGTAATTGGCTTTGCAGTTCTTTCATCTCGCTGGGTGTGAGTCTGTAAGGAGCACGAGCTATTGGTGCAGCTCCTGGTATAAGATCTATTTGAAATTCAACGGATCGATGTGGGGGTAATCCCGGTAATTCTTTCGGAAATACATCGGGAAATTCTTTTGCGACAGAAACATCATTGATGCTCTTTTCTTCAGTTTGTACTTTCTCGACGTGTGCTAGAACAGCATAGCAACCTTTTCTTATTAGTTTTTGTGCCTTCAAATTACTAATAAGATGTAGCTTTGTGTTGCCCTTTTCTCCGTACACCATTAAGGGTTTTCTTTTTTCTCGTATAATGCGAATTGCATTTTTGTAACAAACGATCTCTGCTTTCACTTCTTTCAACCAGTCCATACCGATTATCACATCAAAACTCCCTAACTCTACTGGTATCAAGTCAATCTTAAATATTTCGCTAACCAGTTTAATTTCTCGATTCCGACATATATTATCTGCTGAAATTAATTTACCATTTGCTAATTCGAGTAAAAATTTACTATCCAAAGGCGTCAATGGACAACTTAATTTAGCACAAAAATCTCTACTCATATAGCTTCTATCCGCATCCGAATCAAATAAAACGTAAGCAGATTTATTGTCAATAAGAAACGTACCCGTAACAAGCTCCGGGTCTTCCTGTGCCTCTGCCGCATTAATATTGAAAACTCTTCCGCGGCCTTGTCCATTCGTGTTCTCCTGGTTCGGGCAATTTCTAATAATGTGGCCCGGTTTTCCACATTTATAACAAACTACATTGGCATAACTTGCTCTGACACTACTTGCTCCACCATTACTCGTTTCGACACCATTTGTTCCTTTCGTTCTGTTAACCCCTGGTCCGTAGACCTCACACTTCGCCGCGCTATGACCATTTCATTTACACTTGTTGCAAAATTTGGTGCAGAACCCTGAGTGATACTTTTCACACCTTTGGCATAGCTGCTTCTGATTGTTGTTGTTGTTGTTGTTGTTGTTGTTGTTGTTGTTGTTGTTGTTGTTGTTGTTGTTGTTGTTGTTGTTGTTGTTGTTGTTGTTGTTGTTGTTGTTGTTGTTGTTGTTGTTGTTGTTGTTGTTGTTGTTGTTGTTGTTGTTGTTGTTGTTGTTGTTGTTGTTGTTGTTGTTGTTGTTGTTGTTGTTGTTGTTGTTGTTGTTGTTGTTGTTGTTGTTGTTGTTGTTGTTGTTGTTGTTGTTGTTGTTGTTGTTGTTGTTGTTGTTGTTGTTGTTGTTGTTGTTGTTGTTGTTGTTGTTGTTGTTGTTGTTGTTGTTGTTGTTGTTGTTGTTGTTGTTGTTGTTGTTGTTGTTGTTGTTGTTGTTGTTGTTGTTGTTGTTGTTGTTGTTGTTGTTGTTGTTGTTGTTGTTGTTGTTGTTGTTGTTGTTGTTGTTGTTGTTGTTGTTGTTGTTGTTGTTGTTGTTGTTGTTGTTGTTGTTGTTGTTGTTGTTGTTGTTGTTGTTGTTGTTGTTGTTGTTGTTGTTGTTGTTGGGCCGTTTGTTGTAGTTGCGATTGATGTTGCGATTGTTGGGATAGTTGTTGCGATTATTGTTGTAATTGCTGTTGTTGTTGTATTGGTGATTCGTATCACCATTTTCCTCCCACTTTCTTTTGACTTGCTTCACATTGGTCTCTTCAGCAGTCTGTTCTTTAATTCTTTCTTCAATCTGGTTCACTAGTTTGTGAGCCATTCTACATGCCTGTTGTATGGAGGCGGGCTCGTGTGAACTTATATCTTCTTGGATTCTTTCCAGCAATCCTTTCACAAATGCGTCGATCTTCTCTTCCTCATCTTCGAACGCTCCCGGACATAATAGGCATAATTCTGTGAATCGTCTTTCGTACGTGGTAATATCAAATCCTTGGGTTCGTAACCCTCTAAGTTCTGTCTTGAGCTTATTTACCTCGGTTCTGGGATGGTACTTCTCGTTCATCAAGTGCTTGAATGCTGACCACGGTAGTGCGTAAGCATCATCTTGTCCCACTTGCTCTAGATAGGTATTCCACCATGTTAACGCATAACCTGTGAAGGTATGCGTAGCGTACTTCACTTTGTCGTCTTCAGTACACTTACTTATGGCAAACACCGATTCGACCTTCTCAGTCCACCATTTCAATCCGATCGGTCCTTTGGTTCCATCAAATTCCAAAGGTTTGCAGGCAGTGAATTCTTTGTAGGTGCATCCTACACGATTTCCTGTACTGCTAGATCCAAGGTTATTGTTGGTATGTAGCGCAGCCTGTACTGCGGCTATGTTTGAAGCAAGAAAGGCACGAAATTCCTCTTCGCTCATATTCAAGGTGTGTCGAGTAGTCGGTGCCATTTCCTTCAAAATAGTCAAATGAAACGAGTTAATCATATAGAATATCAAGAGTAGTCAATAGTATTTCGTAGCATAATATGAACTTATTTATAAAAGCTCTTTCTTCATATTAGCGTTTTATACTCTTTAATTCGGGTAGTACCTACCCGTTAAGTTCATACTTAGTAGCTAACATACCATTTCAACTACTACAATTCTATATGAAAAACTAATCACAAAAACAAAAAAATATATCAAATTCAAGCCTTTATACAATAACTTGCAAACTTACAATACCGCTATTTTACATATAGCATGAAATATAGCACATAAAACTTTGATACAAAGTAGTTACGAAGATAATTCTAGTTAATAAATAAGGCGTTCAGCAAAGGCAATAAAGACACGTAATTCATACGTCCAGAAACAAGTCATGCATTCTGGTTTTACTAATACCACTTCCCATCCTTGGTTTTGTGGAACATAACCGTTGTGACCGATAGTAAGACAATGTGTTGTAACATCGTCAAAAGGATGAAGGTTACGTAATAACCAACAGTCTCGTAATAACCTAAAAACCTCATTTCTTACCCCAATTACCGACTCCGTCACTTGTGGGAACGTTTTGTTTAATAGTTGTAGCCCGATGTTCTTGTTCTCACTTTGGTGAGAAGCGAACATTACTAACCCGTAAGCATAACATGCTTCTTTATGTTGCATGTTAGTCACTTTTTCTAAATCATGAAGTCCTATATTCGGATATATTGACTCAAAATAATTTCTTAACCCGTTGCGTAAAATAGCATTTGGGTTCCCGCAATATATGCGTCAAAGTAAACACATCATAACTTATGGATTTCCCAATGTGATATCCCCCATCTTTCGAACGAAAGCCTTTTATAAACCAAGGCATTCTTGGAACGTTCTTCGAATGTCTTATAAACTGATCTCGCCTTAAATAGTTGTGCCGAGGAAATCTGACCGACTCTAGACAAGATTTCATCAATCATGTCTCCGGGTAGGTCTCTTAAAATATTGGGTTGTCTATCCATTTTGTGTTTTTATACTGTAAAATAGACAAGAGTTAGATTCATAAAAAAATACTTATTAATACAAGTAATTTTTACATATATCATAAAGCATAAGCACACTATATTACATATATTACACCACACGAATACAACTATCTTATTCCGACTCGCTCGTTTCTTCTTCTTCAGTTTTGGTTCGTTTTGCCAAGTTTCTAGGGATATATGATGTTCCCCTAATACGAGCCATCGTTTTTCACATTGGTTTAGAAAAACCTGGTGGTTTAGAGGTTCCCGGGTTATTGTCACAACTTAAGAAATACGGGTGTTGACGATACATATAAAGTTCATCGGGTTTGGAATCAAATTTCTCTATTTTTATGCCCTTTCCCTTATTGTTCTCTTTTGCCTTATTAAATTGTGTTGGGGTAATTTCTATAACATCATCGGAATCCTTGTCGGGATCCGATTCATCGGAGAATTGGTAATCCTCCCAATACTTTGCTTCCTCGGCGGAAACACCATTGACCATAATTAACTTTGGTCGGTTAGTTGAGGATTTTATTCTACTTAACCGTTTTATTATTTCCCCCACTGGTTCTATTTCTTCTTCCGATTCCGATTCTTCTTCCGGTTCCGATTCTTCTTCCGGTTCCGATTCTTCTTCCGGTTCCGACTCTTCTTCCGGTTCCTCTTCGAGAACTTGTGAATCAGTCCACGAATCATTCCAATTTACATTTGACTCTTCATTATTATTAGGTGAGTCAATGGGACTTGTTCTAGAGGTAGACATCTATCACATAATATCAAACGCGTTAAGAGATTAATATATCACATAATATTCATATGTTAAAATATATAGTTTCTAACAAAATTTGTTAAGCAATCATTTTTCAAGTAAACACGGTCGAAGTCCAGACTCACTAATGCATCCTAACAAACTTGATAAGACACACTAATGAAAAATTCTGGTTCTCTAAGACCAACGCTCGGATACCAACTGAAATGTCCTGTTCTTATTGATTAAAAACGTTCCATAATAATTGATTTCGTTGCGAGGTTTTGACCTCTATATGAGACGTTTTTCAAAGACTGTATTCATTTTAAAACAAACCATAACCTTTATTTCATCAATAAAGGTTTAAAAAGCTTTACGTAGATTATCAAATAATGATAATCTAAAATATCCTGTTTACACACGACTATTACATAATGGTTTACAATACAAATATGTTACAACGAAATAAGTTTCTTGAATGCAGTTTTTACACAATATCATACAAGCATGGACTCCAAATCATGTCCTTATTTAAGTATGCGACAGCGGAAGCTCTTAATAATCACCTGAGAATAAACATGCTTAAAACGTCAACAAAAAAATGTTGGTGAGTTATAGGTTTAACCTATATATATCAAATCGTAACAATAGACCGCAAGATTTCATATTTCAATATACATCCCATACATAGAGATAAAAATCATTCATATGGTGAACACCTGGTAACCGACATTAACAAGATGCATATATAAGAATATCCCCATCATTCCGGGACACCCTTCGGATATGATATAAATTTTGAAGTACTAAAGCATCCAGTACTTTGGATGGGGTTTGTTAGGCCCAATAGATCTATCTTTAGGATTCACGTCAATTAGGGTGTCTGTTCCCTAATTCTTAGATTACCAGACTTAATAAAAAGGGGCATATTAGATTTCGATAATTCAACCATAGAATGTAGTTTCACGTATTTGTGTCTATTTTGTAAATCATTTATAAAACCTGCATGTATTCTCATCCCAGAAATATTAGATTTTAAAAGTGGGACTATAACTCACTTTCACAGATTTTTACTTCGTCGGGAAGTAAGACTTGGCCATTGGTCAATTCACGAACCTATACAAATATGTACATATATATCAAAGTATGTTCAAAATATATTTACAACACTTTTAATACATTTTGATGTTTTAAGTTTATTAAGTCAGCTGTCCTCGTTAGTAACCTACAACTAGTTGTCCAACGTTAGATGTACAGAAAAAAAAATTGATATATATTATCTTGAATCAATCCACGACCCAGTGTATACACGTCTCAGGCTAGATCATAACTCAAAGTATATATATTTTTGGAATCAACCTCAACCATGTATAGCTAACTTTCACATTACTGCATATAGAGTGTCTATGGTTATTCCAAATAATATATACACATGGGTCGATATGATATGTCAAAACATTTGCATACGTGTCTATGGTATCCCAAGATTATATAATATATTAGAATATATGTATAATACAATATAAGTTAGCTAGGATATGATTAATATAGATTTGTTACCAATTTTCACGTTGCTACAACAAGAAAAATTATCCAATCTTGTTTTACCCATAACTTCTTCATTTTAAATCCGATTTGAGTGAATCAAATTGCTATGGTTTCATATTGAACTCTATTTTATGAATATAAACAGAAAAAGTATAGGTTTATAGTCTAAAATATAAGTTACAAGTCATTTTTGTAAAGGTAGTCATTTCAGTCGAAAGAACGACGTCTAGATGACCATTTTAGAGAACATACTTCCACTTTGAGTTTAACCATGAATTTTGGATATAGTTTCATGTTCATAAGAAAAATTATTTTCCCAGAAGAACAACTTTTAAATCAAAGTTTATCATAGTTTTTAATTAACTAACCCAAAACAGCCCGCGGTGTTACTACGACGGCGTAAATCCGGTTTTACGGTGTTTTTCGTGTTTCCAGGTTTTAAATCATTAAGTTAGCATATCATATAGATATAAAACATGTGTTTAGTTGATTTTAAAAGTCAAGTTAGAAGGATTAACTTTTGATTGCGAACAAGTTTAGAATTAACTAAACTATGTTCTAGTGATTACAAGTTTAAAGCTTCGAATAAGATAGCTCTATATGTATGAATCGAATGATGTTATGAACATCATTACTACCTCAAGTTTTCTGGATAAAGCTACTGGAAATGAGAAAAATGGATCTAGCTTCAAAGGATCCTTGGATAGCTTGAAAGTTCTTGAAGCAGAATCATGACACGAAAACAGTTCAAGTAAGATTTTCACTCGAAATAAGATTGTTATAGTTATAGAAATTGAATCAAAGTTTGAATATGAGTATTACCTTGTATTAGAAAGATATCTTACTGTAAATAAGAAATATTTCTTGAGGTTGGATGATCACTCTACAAGATTGGAAGTAAGCTAGCAAACTTGGAAGTATTCTTGATTTTATGAAACTAGAACTTGTAGAATTTATGAAGAACACTTAGAACTTGAAGATAGAACTTGAGAGAGATCAATTAGATGAAGAAAATTGAAGAATGAAAGTGTTTGTAGGTTTTTTTGGTCGTTGGTGTATGGATTAGATATAAAGGATATGTAATTTTGTTTTCATGTAAATAAGTCATGAATGATTACTCATATTTTTATAATTTTATGAGATATTTCATGCTAGTTGCCAAATGATGGTTCCCACATGTGTTAGGTGAATCACATGGGCTGCTAAGAGCTGATCATTGGAGTGTATATACCAATAGTACATACATCTAAAAGCTGTGTATTGTACGAGTACGAATACGGGTGCATACGAGTAGAATTGTTGATGAAACTGAACGAGGATGTAATTGTAAGAATTTTTGTTAAGTAGAAGTATTTTGATAAGTGTCTTGAAGTCTTTCAAAAGTGTATGAATACATATTAAAACACTACATGTATATACATTTTAACTGAGTCGTTAAGTCATCGTTAGTCATTACATGTAAGTGTTGTTTTGAAACCTTTAAGTTAACGATCTTGTTGAATGTTGTTAACTCGATGTTTATAATATCAAATGAGATTTTAAATTATTATATTATCATGATATTATGATGTACGAATATCTCTTAATATGATATATATACATTAAATGTCGTTACAACGATAATCGTTACATATATGTCTCGTTTCAAAATCATTAAGTTAGTAGTCTTGTTTTTACATATTGTAGTTCATTATTAATATACTTAATGATATGTTTACTTATCATAATATCATGTTAACTATATATATAACCATATATATGTCATCATATATTTTTTACAAGTTTTAACGTTCGTGAATCACCGGTCAACTTGGGTGGTCAATTGTCTATATGAAACCTATTTCAATTAATCAAGTCTTAACAAGTTTGATTGCTTAACATGTTGGAAACACTTAATCATGTAAATAACAATTTCATTTAATATATATATAAATATGGAAAAGTTCGGGTCACTACATAACTAGCGAAGAAAAATTTAATCATGGACATGCACAACTTAGAAATGTCATTGAACGTGCTTACGAAGTTTTGAAAGAAAGATTTCCAATTTTAAGAGAGATGGCTACTTATTCATTTCCCGGTTCAAAGAAATGTGGTAATTGCGTGTTTTGCGATACATAATTTTATTAGAAAGTGGAATATCCATGATGAGCTTTTCATGGAATGCGACGAGAATGATGAAGAGAATGAAGGAGACGAAGATGTTGAAGAACATGTAGATGGTGGGGAAGATGAACCCGAATCACAAGGGGATGCTCAAAGTGCGCAATACATGTCAAATTTGCGTGATGAAATTGCAAGCAATATATGATTGTTCTTGGTTGTTTACTTATATTTTTGGAAGCAATTTATGAGAGCTATGCAAGTAATTTTTGGTTAAGTACTTGTTGTAATCATTACTTGTAACCACTTGTTGTAAACATTGTTAAACTAGTTGTTGTAAACATTGTTAAACTAGTTGCTGTAATATATTTAATGATCCTTTTATATTTAAAATAATATATTATATGTTGATGAATTATACATTATCAGTTTAACCATTTAAAATAACTAATACTTCAATTATTTTCTCTGGGGTATAATAGTCATTTTTATCATTCAACATATTTATTCAGCACAATTAGTAAACAGGATTATTTATTTTCAGATTACTCCATATAGTCATTCTATATCCATTCTGCCATCTTTATCCATATGTGACTTAATGAAATAAATGGTAAACAGGCCCTAAGTTATTTATACTCCATGTTCTTACTTATAAATCACTTTACCATTTTCCGAATGTTGTCAAAAAGAATAGATTTCTTAAATCACAGTGAACCTCATAACATAGACCCGTAATCATATCACAATGTATCTGATAAATCAATCATTTGATATTATCTTCTAATTCTATCGATAAACATATTGAAACAAATACGTTTGTGTAAAGTATTATACGTTTAATACTTTATTAATATTCTCAAGTTATAATATATATATATATATATATATATATATATATATATACATATATATACATATATATATACATATCTATTTATATATAATGGTTCGTGAATCGTCAGAATTTGGTCGAGGTTATAATGAATGTATGAACACAGTTTAAAATCCTTGAGATTTAACTTGACAAACTTTGCTTATCGTGTCGGAAACATATAAAGATCAAAGTTTAAATTTGGTCGGAAATTTCTGGGTTGTCACAGTACCTACCCGTTAAAGAAATTTCATCCCCGAAATTTGATAGAGGTCGTCATGGATAACAATAGGAATGTTTTCATGACAAATATGAGTTGATAATTAGAGTTTTATCATCATTGAGTAATGTGAATAAAACCATTTGATTTTGTGAGGAGTACGAGTGAAGCTATCACAAAAGAGTAAAATGAGTAAATACAGATTCGTCATATCTTTTGTCGTAGATAGGATTGATTTACAAGTTCAAGAGATTTGGAGGAAATCTTCGTAATAAGATTTGATTCTTTTGTAATCAAGGGAATTAGAATCCGCTTTAAATGCGATCATCTGTTTTGATTGTTCTGTCGGATATTTTACTATAAATCCACCTCCTTCGTTTCCTTACAACTCACACCTTCTATTCTTTCTTTCTCAATTCATACTTTAAAACATTCATCAATATGCTCCATCCCGTTCTGATCCTTGATATACTCTTAACTTTCATATCTGTCATTCTTCTTTTTCATCTACCACCGGAGGATTTTATTTACTTTTACTATTACCTTGGAGTTATAGTGTTTTTAATTCTCCCGTGCCTTTACGTGGCAATAGGTATTGATATGCACGGTTTGTAATTTATGTGTTGTTGTCGAGCTTTATATTTTCTTTTATATTCAAGAGTTCCATACTTTTGTCTCCTCTTCCCGACTTCAAGTCAAGCAAATAACGGTCCAGAATTCGTAGGTATGGATTTTGAAATGAACATAGTTAATGTTCTAAGAAGAGAATTGTAATGGCACGATCTTGATTTGTCAAATTACCAGAATATCCTGAAAAAGACCGAATCATCAAGAAATATTTTCTTGATATTTTAGAGGTGAAAGAGAATACAAGAGTCATGTAACATAGCACATGATGACGTTATGATCTGTGAATCATCACGTTCCATTTAGAAACTCAACATGAATTACTGTAATATAATCACATTGATCAAGTGTCATTATATTATACTAACTCATGCTTCAGTTCCTAACACTTCTTCAAAATATTCATATTTTAAACTCGAAGATTTCAGAATTTAGAAACTAAAATAGTTTCTTTTATGATATAATACAGATAGCGCGAAGAGGTAAATGATTTCAGATAAGAATAATTATGGAAATGTCTTCAGGTATGTGGAGGATATTTATAATGAAAGATACGATGATATCTTAGAATTTCTAATATCAGAGGATGATGAAGAATATTGTCCGCAGTGGTTTAGAGTCAGAAGCAATGTATTCGATAATGGCTTCAGCAGATATTGAATCATTTGGATTCTTTGAAGGTAGATTTCATCTTTGTGATTTGTCCACAGCCTCCTTCATACTTTGCTCAATCCGTTTTCCAGTTCTAAACCTTCTCTTTTTCTGTGCTTTGCCGACACACTATTCTTTATCATCAAGCTTTTTACTGTTAAGTTCGTTTACAGTTTTTGCTGCTTCATCAGCATTTCGAGAACTAGTTCGCAGTTCAGGGTGTTTTTCAAAAACTTCACATTCAAAGTATGTAAGTCCAAGAGATAAACGTTATATGTACACATATATCTGTTGGCATAGACATGCTGCGATATTTCAAAATACTGATTGCTAATTCCCGATGATTCGTATGGCAATTCTCGTTACAAGATGCAGATGAGTAAATGATGGAGTTTTGATAAATATAATGATTTTTCGGAAAAATTCTAGATCATTACGGTTGTTGATAGGTTTACTGCTAATGTGGTGGAATATAAACGGTTCCCCGATAACGATGGCGAAAGGGTAACATATATATCAAAGTTATAACAAAATTGTTTCGACTGAAAAGTTGAAGTTGACTTGCTGGAGCTTTGACAAAACTGGCTACTTTGGAAAGGGATTGAAGAATTATTTTAGCTAATAAATGCCACAGGGTCTGACACGGATACGTGTTAAACTATGACTTTGGTTCTGAGAGTTTTTTAGGTACATAACTGTGGGTAACATATGGTTGGATCATCATCTCGATTGTTCATTGTTTGAAGTGTCTTCAGAAATTTCGGAGGGTTTGAACACAGATTGTAATTGTTAATATACATATGATGTTCTAACACAGTTTTGAAGTCAAAGTATAGCATTTGAAAGATGTAGAAATCTAAAAGTGATGGTACTGGTTATATCTTGAATTGAATTCTGAGGTTTTAAAATCAGAATATGTATTTGGGTTTGAATGAGTATGGTTGTTTTGATTTTCGTGAAAGAATGTATATTGTCGTGAAAGTAGTGAGTATAGTTGATGATTGGTGAATTAGATTCGAAGAATGTACCATATTAATTGTGAATTTATATATCTCTCGGGTATTACCTACCCGTTAATTTATTTTTTCACAATTAATATTTTGTACAAAAGAATTTTATTACAGTCTTTACGAAAATATATATGTGTATATTATCTTTAGATGTAACATAGATTTAATGAGTTAATATTAAATTAAACTCATCTGATTTATAGTTGAAACTAGAATTGAGTAATCCCTAAAACTTTAGAAATTACATAAGTATTTCTTCAATAATATTATGAATCATTACTTCGTTATTTGTTGATACATGATGCTGGTTTTTTTTGTGAAATTCTTGTGAACTTCGACAGGTACGAATGATGTTATTTGGAAAGTTTCGAGTACATCGATGATGAAAGTGTAAAATCAAACATATATTTAAATAATACACTTGGTTTATTATGAGTTGGAATTTATTGAATTGAGACAGAAATTGTAGCTAACGATGGTTAAGTAGCGGATGAAGGACGTACATCATTACATATTAGTAATATGAATTAACCGAGTAGTTAATATTAAATTAAACTCATCTGATTTATAGTTGAAACTAGAATTGAGTAATCCCTAAAACTTTAGAAATTACATAAGTATTTCTTCAATAATATTATGAATCATTACTTCGTTATTTGTTGATACATGATGCTGTTTTTTTGTGAAATTCTTGTGAACTTCGACAGGTACGAATGATGTTATTTGGAAAGTTTCGAGTACATCGATGATGAAAGTGTAAAATCAAACATATATTTAAATAATACACTTGGTTTATTATGAGTTGGAATTTATTGAATTGAGACAGAAATTGTAGCTAACGATGGTTAAGTAGCGGATGAAGGACGTACATCATTACATATTAGTAATATGAATTAACCGAGTAGTTAAGATTCACACATAATAGCTTAGTATGGAAAGATTTATTTTTGATCTTAAAATTTATATGTATATAAAATATACATATAATTTCTTCAGAGAGAGTGAGTTAATACTTCATAACTCGTTGATACAATATACGCGTTATTGATCCGTAATGATGTCCACAGTGATTCTTGAACTGACGGAGTTTGTGATGTTATAGGTGCTGCTGATTCTGGTGACACTGACGGCACTGACTGTGATGGTGATGCTACGGTACTGTTGATGCTGTTGGTAAAACAAGTCTAGCTTATAATTCACGAATCATTCTTGTCAGGGTTTCTACTCTTCCTTCTATCATTTCGATTCATTCATCTAATTTATGGTTAGGTTTAGAATAGATAATCTCTAAGACTTTAGAGATTACATAATCGTCTCGGAGTGTTTCTCCAATGAAGTTATGAATCTACACTTCATCGTTTGTTATTGTTGGTATTCCTTGGTATCTACAGGGTGTATGACATTGATGCTTGAGGTACAGATTGTAATGTTGCGGTGTGAGATGCGGATGTTGTTGTTGATGGTGGTGATGGTACTGTTAGTGTTGTTGATGGTGGTACTGTTTATGCTGCTGGTGCTGTTGCTGGTGTTTGTAACCTTTGCACTATATTCTCCAAAGCCACCACCCGAGCGCGAAGCTCGTTGACTTCTTCTATTACACTGGGGTGATTGTCAGTTCGGACGAGCGGATAAATAAAATCTAGAATTTGATGTAGTATATAATCGTGACGAGATACTCTGGAAATGAGAGAGAAAATGGTGTTTCGAATAGTTTCGCCGGTAAGTGCTTCAGGTTCATTGCCAAGAGGGCAATGTGGTGGATGGAAAGGATCGCCTTCTTCTTGACTCCAATGATTGAGGAGGCTACGAACCCATCCCCAATTCATCTAAAATAGATGATGGCTGATTGGTTGATCCATTCTAGTCACACTGCTTTTGGAGCTTGAGTGGGATTCCATATCGGAATTTGAGGGACTTGAACTAATGACGAATTCCATTTTTTTCGATTGAATAAAGGATATTTCGATATGAAATGACTTTTCGGCTATCGGGTGGTATTCTAATTACATATAAAATCTATATATATAGCACAAAAGATTTCGTAGATTACGGAGGAATTTACGGGATATGTCAGGCAAAGTTTACAGTAACAGATACGTTAAGATATGAATTTTGTCTATACACTATTCATGCAATCAATGCAGTAAGACGTGTCTAGATTAAGAATGATAAGCAGGCAATTTCTGACAAAAATGATAAGCAAAACTTTTGACATGCAGACACGGTCGAAGTCCAGACTCAATAATGTATCCTAACGACTATCAGTTAGACACACTAATGCAGTGTAACACCCCGTTTTTCCCCGTATATGATTTATAGGTGAATTGGGTATGTACCATAGGCGTATGAAGGGTTCGGGACATTTTCTAGTGTTAAGTCTTGTGTGAGGAGAAAATGACTCAGATCGTGCTTTGTGCCGCGGCGCGACAAAGGAGGCCGCGGCACGACAATGGACTGAAATTAAGAACAGAAGTAGGACAAAGAATGATCCCAGACCTAGTTATAGGTCGCGGCGCGGCATTCTGGGCAAACTGGTGCCGGATTTTTGTAATATTAAATGAGAAGCAAGGGCATTTTGGTCTTTTCACATTTGAGCCAGATTTGAGGCTTTGACCTCATCCACTCGTTCATTTTCTTTATTTTCTTTTCCCTTTTCTTTCCTATTTTCCTCTCAAAACATAAATTCCTCAAGTGATTCAAGTGGGATTTTGTAAAGGAAGAAGCGGGTTTTGATCTTTGGCGTAGTTGACAAGTTTGTTCTCCTCGTTCTTAGCTACACGGTGATACTAGTGGTAATCTCTAACTCCGAATTTCATTTTCGTGTTCATCATTCAAATTTGGGGCTTTTGATTGTATGATTCATAGATGGAACCCATTTAGTTGTTAATTGGAGATTAACACCAAGATTCAGGTTTATAAGTGTTAAAGGTGGGTTTTAGGTTGGTTAATGAGTTAACCATGTTTAAGACTTGAGCATGGTGTATAATCACTAGTATTAGCGATTATTGATGTTTTGGAGACTTTTAGGGTTCTTGTGGTTGACTAATTTTGACTAGAGTCGAAATTAGGGTTTGTTGAGGATTATAACCCGAATGTCGATTCAATGAGGGTTGTAAACTTAAAATGGATTAAGTTAAAGTATAAAACCAAGTTAAACATATTTTGGTGTCAAAATTTGTAAATGTTGAGATTTTGACCTTATGGGTCAAAATTAGGGTTTATGGGCGATTTTGAGAACGATAAGTGTTTAACACTTGTGTTCGGGTTTAATTGGCATATTAGGACCATTATCACTTGTGTTAGTGATTATTGGTTAGTTTGGGCCCGGTTGTCCTTGGAAGTGCATTTGGGTCGAAATTGCACTAAGTGTCGAATTGGGTTGGTTTGTAGATCCAATCTAAGTGTGTTGTTGAATTTGTGATAATGGATTAGGTACTTTACATTGACGAGTTGCGGATTACTTGGAAACATTCATCAAGGCGACAAGGTGAGTGTTAATATCCTATATGCATATGTATGTGTAGGATGGGTGCGGGTCGCGTGAAGTGGTTCTCGGTTATAGAGCTCACTTCACATATAGGTGGAATTGATGGACTTGTGTACATGTCCAATTGGCACGGATGTGCATTTTGGTTGACCACCTTTGGCGAGGTGCACAATTCGTGTGTACATTATCACATGGGCTTGTGAGTGGAATAATTATATACGTATGTATATGAGTTATTTATTTGTGAGGTATGGGTTGAAGTTCGATGTTGACGATACCATACCCTAGAGTATATTTGTGATGTTGATGAGGGTTTAAAGTTCGTTGTTGACGATACATCATATGTATGGAATTAAAGTTCGATGTTGACGATGCCATACGATTATTTGTAGTGACGTTGATGAGGGTTTAAAGTTCGTTGTTGACGATACCTCATATGTGGGTTTAAAGTTCGGTGTTGACGATACCACATTAATATAGGCGAATGGGATTTAAGTTCGATTTGACGATACCATTCGTTGGGCTAGCCATAAGATCTTGAGTACTATGGATGTTGTGAACATCGATGTTTGTCGTATTATTGTATATATATATATATATATATATATATATATATATATATATATATATATATATATATATATTAATGTATTGTTGTGGTGTAGCTAAACCTTCGGGTGTAGCTTATTGGCGTTGTTCATATCGTCGTTGGTGAACTTATATTTTGTTGATGTATCTTTAGCTCGTTGCTTAGTGATCGTACGGTATGCTTAGTATTAGCTTGCCTTTATGCTTGGATGCTCCGGTATGCGGTATTTGATATTTTGTGACGTGTCCATTTTATGCATATATATGTTTGTAGTATATTTCCACTCACTAAGCGTTAGCTTACCCTCTCGTTGTTGATATTTTTATAGGTTCGCATGCTTGGCGGCTTGGGTGAGCTTGGGGATTAGAGATCTTGGCTAGGTTGCTTTAGAAGATCTTGCTTTTGTACTCGATTAGGATTTGGGTAGCGTAGTCCCAAATCACCATGCTCGGTTTTGGTTGGAAACTAAACTAGTCGGGTCGTGTATGTCCGCTTGGACAATTAACTAAAGTATTATTTAAAGCGTATTAAAAGGAAAAATATTATTGGGCCGGTTTTAATACGGGTTGGGTCGTTACTAGTGGTATCAGACCATGGTCTAAGGGATTTAGGTGACTTGAGATAGGTGCCTAGACTTAGACTTTTGTGTGTGCTTATTTGTTTCGGGACTTGTAGGAGTAGGGGTCGGAACGGGTTATAGTTAGTGCCTTGTTTGTAGGTGGACTAACTAGGATTTTTGACTTGTGTTGTGATGCTATTCCCTTGCGTGTGTTTATATCGCGTGGAATCGTCGTTGTGTTGGTTATATCATCGAGCGAGGCGGTCGTTGTACTAACGAGTTGAGACGACGTGTGTGCGTAATAAGGACTTGCAAACCTTATTACGGGTGCAAATCGGGTCTAACAAGTGATGTACGATGAGTGTTGAGCAAGATGGGGCGGTGTTATGCGTGTTGTTTTATACGTTCGTGGACTAATCGTTTTGCATTCTTTAGAATGACGACGCGAAACGAGATCGAGACGAATGATGAGGAGTTTAACTCTAGAGTTGCGGCCACCGTTGCGGAGCAAATGAGTGTGTTTCAAGAAGAAATGGATAGGAAGTATTCCGAATTTCGGGGTAGTAGTGAAATGGAGCGTTGTCTTAAGAGTTTCATGAGGACTAAACCCCCGATGTATGATGGGAAACCGGATCCTTTAGTAAGCACAACTTGGATCTCGGATGTCGAAGGGTGTTTTCGTACTATTGAATGCCCTCCTGAGAAGAGGACAAGACTCGCTACTAGTTTGTTGCGGGGTAGGGCAAAGGATTGGTTGGATGGTAAGATTGAACTTGTCGGTGGTGAACCGTTTATGGTGTTATCGTGGGATGGGTTTAAGAGGGAATTCTTCGAGGAGTTCCGGACTTCAGCCGATTTGTCGTAAATGCGTAATGATTTACGAAATTTGCAACAGGGTTCTATGGATTTGAATACTCTCAAGACGACCTTTATGGCGAAGGCTCGTTTTTGCCCGGAGTAGTTGGGGAATGATAATTTGTTGATGCAAGATTTCTATCGAACCTTGAATGATGACTTGAAGAATAAGATTAGCCGGGGTCACGCGAAATTGTTTGCGGAATTATTCGCCGTGGCTAGAGGTTTCGAGTCGTATACGCGATCAAAGATTGGTGAACCTTCAAGTGAGAGAAGGGTTGTTTCGTATGGTGCTCCGAGTAAGAGGACTAAGGGTCTGAGTGTGAGCACGGGTGGTACGCGGACGGGTATACCGGATTCTAGTACATATAGATGTTATAATTGTGGCATGAGGGGTCACAAGTCTTGGGAATGTTCGGTACCAAAGGGTGATGGTATGGTGTGTTTCAATTGCCAAGAAGAAGGACATCGTAAGTCGGAATGTCCCAAGTTAGTGGGGACGGGTGCGACAAGGAGACGTTAAGGTACGTTTCATTTTAATAAATATGCCCTTTGATTATTTATTAAGTGCCGTTTGAGTTTGAGTTGGTTAAATGCATTGTGTTGTGCATGATATTGTTGTTATGGGTGACGTTCCTAATGGAAGTACCCTATGGTGACGTTTGATTGTCGGGCGAAGGGCGTAAGACTTGGTGCAACCAAGTATTCCTTAGTATTTGGGAAATGTTTCTACCAAGTCATGGAAAGGGTTTTTGGTGTTCGGTTGTTAAGCGCGTGTTCGCTTTTATGTTGAAGTTGATGAACCATGAGGTTCAACGGGTGGGATAAAACCCGAGAGATCGAGTGTTTAAAATCTCGATGTATGTTGGTAATGGAGTCTATGTGACGCGACATTAGGTGCCTCTTTTATACCTACCAGCGTGGTGTTCGACTCCGATTGTGTTGCGGTTACATTGTACTTAGGGTACCGAAGCGAAATCCTTAGGTACATGAGTGACTAGGTGGAATTTGACAAACTAAAGCAATTGGATGATTGCGAAGTTATGGGTTGTGAAATCGTGGTGCACTTTTCGTTCGAAGTGTTTGAGGATGGTTTGAAATCCTTCGTGTGCTCAAGGCTAGAGCAAGATATGGTGATGGGTCGTGTGAGCCCAATTGTTGGTAAAGTCTACCTTTAGTAGCACTGTACGGTAGTACGAGTTGTGGATATGGAACGTAGTTCCAAGTGGGGGAGTTACACTCCAGCACGAGGAGGCCTTAGGGTGAAAATTCGAATAATGCTTATGGTAGATCCGAAACTTGTGTTGGGACCTAGTTTTGGTCGATTTATGGTAGAGTACAATTTTAGTTAAATTGTACTTATGATTTTGGATTTGGAAATTTTCACCGAGGTGGTAATGTGGTAAGTCTCGTTGAGAGATAATGGACGTGTTTGGTGAGCAAGGTGAAATCTATCGGTTAAGGGAGGTGTGTGTCGGATTCTCTTCTAGAGAATTATTGTTTTGTGCCTATGTTTGATATAGGTGGTTCTTGCTCGAGTGTGTGAATGGTTAGTGGTATCCGTTAGGATTCACTATGGCGTAGCAGATCGTGATGTTACGCTACTCGTCATTCGAGGCCAAAAGGGCGTTGATTGATGAAGCATGACTTTCGGAGTCCGCTGACTTCATCATGGTATTGGTGATTGATGAAGCATGACCTTTGGGGTCTGCTGACTTCATCATGGGAGTATGCGATTGGTGGAGCATGACCTTCGGGGTCCGCTGACTTCATCATGAGCAAGGTGTTATATCGGTGAAGCATGACCGTTGACGGGGTCCGCTGACTTCATCCGGTGTTGAGTGATCTATCGGTTATTTTATACACCGATGGTGGGGTCGTAAGGACAGTGTGGTGTGATCTATCGGTTGTTTTACACACTGATGGTGGGGTCGTGAGGACCATGTTGTATGATAAGTGATGCAATAGCCGCGTTTCGCTCACATGTTGTTACGGGTGTGACGTCAGTCGATTTCGTACACCTTGAGATTTGCGTTGCCATAGTCGTTTTAGGCGCTATCGGTTTTAGCCGTTTGCTTTATGATGTTACGGTAGTTGCGTTTTGGTCGTATTGCGCACTACCAGGGATGTCTAATGATTAGTGTTATCCGTAAGGATTCGTTTCGTTCGGTCTTCATCGTTTCGGGTTGTTGACCTTAGGTTGAGACTTGGTTGCTTTTAGCGTTGTACTGAGTAAAGTACGCTAAGGGATTGATATCTCGGTTCGAGATTGGTTGAGTTTTACCGATGTTAGGGAATGAGCATGGTTTTAGTGCTCGGATTGTGGATTTGATAAATCGCGGGTGACGATTTAGTTGTTAAAGGCAATTCAGTGGGAAGAATTGCTTAGGAAAGTCGGTTGGGACTTATGTTTGAGGACCGTGAAGTGTGGTCCGTTTGGTTAAGTGACGAGGATCACGAGGACGTGATCGAATCTAAGTGGGGGAGAGTTGTAACACCCCGTTTTTCCCCGTATATGATTTATAGGTAAATTGGGTATGTACGATAGGCGTATGAAGGGTTTGGGACATTTTCTAGTGTTAAGTCTTGTGTGAGGAGAAAATGACTCAGATCGTGCTTTGTGTCGCGGCGCGAAAAAGGAGGCCGCGGCGCGACAATGGACTGAAATTGAGATCAGAAGTAGGACAAAGAATGATCCCAGACCTAGTTATAGGTCGCGGCGCGACGAATTAGGCCGCGGCACGACATTCTCGGCAAACTGGTGCCGGATTTTTGTAATATTAAATGAGAAGCAAGGGCATTTTGGTCTTTTCACATTTGAGCCAGATTTGAGGCTTTAACCTCATCCACTCGTTCATTTTCTTTATTTTCTTTTCCCTTTTCTTTCCTATTTTCCTCTCAAAACATAAATTCCTCAAGTGATTCAAGTGGGATTTTGGAAAGGAAGAAGCGGGTTTTGATCTTTGGCGTAGTTGACAAGTTTGTTCTCCTCGTTCTTAGCTACACGGTGATACTAGTGGTAAGCTCTAACTCCGAATTTCATTTTCGTGTTCATCATTCAAATTTGGGGCTTTTGATTGTATGATTCATAGATGGAACCCATTTAGTTGTTAATTGGAGATTAACACCAAGATTCGGGTTTATAAGTGTTAAAGGTGGGTTTTAGGTTGGTTAATGAGTTAACCATGTTTAAGACTTGAGGATGGTGTATAATCACTAGTATTAGCGATTATTGATGTTTTGGAGACTTTTAGGGTTCTTGTGGTTGACTAATTTTGACTAGAGTCGAAATTAGGGTTTGTTGAGGATTATAACCCGAATGTCGATTCAATGAGGGTTGTAAACTTAAAATGGATTAAGTTGAAGTATAAAACCGAGTTAAACATGTTTTGGTGTCAAAACTTGTAAATGGTGAGATTTTGACCTTATGGTTCAAAATTAGGGTTTATGGGCGATTTTGAGAACGATAAGTGTTTAACACTTGTGTTCGGGTTTAATTGGCATATTAGGACCATTATCACTTGTGTTAGTGATTATTGGTTAGTTTGGGCGCGGTTGTCCTTGGAAGTGCATTTGGGTCGAAATTGCACTAAGTGTCGAATTGGGTTGGTTTGTAGATCCAATCTAAGTGTGTTGTTGAATTTGTGATAATGGATTAGGTACTTTCCATTGACGAGTTGCGGATTATTTGGAAGCATTCATCAAGGCGACAAGGTGAGTGTTAATATCCTATATGCATATGTATGTGTCGGATGGGTGCGGGTCGGGTGAAGTGGTTCTCGGTTATAGAGCTCACTTCATATATAGACGAAATTGATGGACTTGTGTACATGTCCAATTGGCACGGATGTGCGTTTTGGTTGACCACCTTTGGCGAGGTGCACACTTCGTGTGTACATTATCACATGGGCTTATGAGTGGAATAATTATATATGTATGTATATGAGTTATTTATTTGTGGGGTATTGGTTGAAGTTCGATGTTGACCATACCATACCCTAGAGTATATTTGTGATGTTGATGAGGGTTTAAAGTTCGTTGTTGACGATACCTCATATGTATGGAATTAAAGTTCGATGTTGACGATGCCATACGATTATTGTAGTGACGTTGATGAGGGTTTAAAGTTCATTGTTGACGATACCTCATATGTGGGTTTAAAGTTCGGTGTTGACGATACCACATTAATATAGACGAATGGAATTTAAGTTCGATGTTGACGATACCATTCGTTGGGCTAGCCATGAGATCTTGAGTACTATGGATGTTGTGAACATCGATGTTTGTCGTATTGTTGTATATATATATATATATATATATATATATATATATATATATATATATATATTAATGTATTGTTATGGTGTAGCTAAACCTTCGGGTGTAGCTTATTGGCGTTGTTCATATCGTCGTTGGTGAACTTATATTTTGTTGATGTATCTTTAGCTCGTTGCTTAGTGATCGTACGGTATGCTTAGTATTAGCTTGCCTTTATGCTTGGATGCTCCGGTATGCGGTATTTGATATTTTGTGGCGTGTCCATTTTATGCATATATATGTATGTAGTATATTTCCACTCACTAAGCGTTAGCTTACCCTCTCGTTGTTGATATTTTTATAGGTTCGCATGCTTGGCGGCTCGGGTGAGCTTGGGGATTAGAGATCTTGGCTAGGTTGCTTTAGACAATCTTGCTTTTATACTCGATTAGTATTTGGGTAGCGTAGTCCCAAATCACCATGCTCGGTTTTGGTTGGAAACTAAACTATTCGGGTCGTGTATGTCCGCTTGGACAATTAACTAAAGTATTATTTAAAGCATATTAAAAGGAAAAATTTTATTGAGCCGGTTTTAATACGGGTTGGGTCGTTACATGCAGACCTGGTTCGCTAAGACCACCGCTCTGATACCAACTAAAAGGACTCGTTCATATACATTATAAACGATTCACAATAGTTGATTACATCGCGAGGTATTTGACCTCTATATGATACATTTTACAAACATTGCATTCGTTTTTAAAAGACAAACTTTCTTTACATCTAAAGTTGACGGCATGCATACCATTTCATAATACATCCAACTCTAATTAACTTAATAATAATCTTGATGAACTCAATGACTCGAATACAACGTCTTTCGAAATATTCCATAAATGACTCCAAGTAATATCCTTAAAATGAGCTAATGCACAACGGAAGATTTCTTTAATACCTGAGAATAAACATGCTTTAAAGTGTCAACCAAAAGGTTGGTGAGTTCATTAGTTTATCATAATCCATCAATTCCATAATTTTAATAGACCACAAGATTTTCATTTTCATTTCACATAAATATACATCTCATATCAGGCATTTCGCAAACTGCATAGAGATAAAAATCATTCATATGGATTGAACACCTGATAATCGACATTAACAAAATGCATATAGAATATCCCCATCATTCCGGGACACCCATCGGATATGATAAATTTCGAAGTACTAAAGCATTCCAAATTCCAGAATGGGGGTTGTTAGTTCCCATAGATCTACCTTTAGGATTCGCGTCAATTAGGGGCCAGTTCCCTATTTCTTAGATTACCAGGCTAAAAGGGGCATATTCGGCTTCGATCCATTCAACCATATAATGTAGTTTTAATTACTTGTATCTATTTCATCAAATATTTATAAAAGCAGCGCATTTATTCTCAGTCCCAAAAATATATATTGCAAAAGCATTTAAAAAGGGAGCAAATGAAACTCACAATACTGTATTTTGTAGTAAAAATACATATGACGTCATTTCTGGAAAAATGATATTTCTTATGAATATGTTAACACATAAAAATTTCATGGTTTAACTCAAAGTGTAAGTATTTTTAGAAAAATGATCATTAAATGTTGTTTTTATGATGGAAAATGATCACCTTCATAAGTTTCACCAAAGTTTGACCTATAACCTGTGATTTCGAATACAACCTAAGGTATTTTCAGTTCATATTCTTAAAATTTGACTCGATTCAAGGAAGTGGCAAGTTGAACCAACAAAAACGGAGTTGTAATGAAGAAACTACGACTAAAACAAGATCGGGTATCCGAAGCTAGTTTAGCTACAAAAATATTTGAAGAAAAATTAAATTAATCATATATTTCTAATTAATATGATATTTCATATATATTTACTTATGATTTTATTTTATATATTTTAGGACCACCCGTAAACAACACGAGAAGATTAATCATAAGACCTCATGATTGTACGCAACACGTCATTTGACAACACGGTACTTTATGTACGCAGCACGTCACTTGACAACATGGTACCATGGGTCGAGATTAATTATAATCAATACGAATACGATGGGGTCTTTATTTATTTTATTTAAGCAACTAATTGTGGACCACTAACATCGGACTACTAACTACGGACTAAGAAAATATTAAAAGTATTAAAAGTATATATATATATATGTAACGATTACTTGAAAAGAAAATATGTTGATATATTATATATATGGTTAGGTTTGTGATATCAATCGGAGACCAAGTCGTGTTTATTACCTTCAAGGCAAAACGTGAGTATATAGTCCCACTTTTAAACTCTAAATATTTCGGGATGAGAATACATGCATTTTATGATTTACGTTATGGACACAAGTGATTAAAAATATATATTCTACGTTGAGTTGTACCACTGGCATACTTCCCTGTAACTTGGTAACTATTATTTACATGAGGTATTGTAAACGCGAATCCTGTTGATAGATCTATCGGGCCTGACAACCCCAACCGGACTGGACGACCAGTATTCAACGGTTGCACAGTACTTCGTTTCGGTAACTACACTTGGTACGGTGTAGTAAGATTTCATAATAAAGGGAATATGCGACGTTGATTAAATGTTAAGTATGGTTATCAAGTGCTCAACAACTTAGAATATTTTTATTAAAACATTTATATATGAAATCTTGTGGTCTATATTTATAACGCTGCCGGCATTAAACCTATATCTCACCAAATTTATGTTGACGTTTTAAGCATGTTTATTCTCAGGTGATAACTAAAAGCTTCCGCTGCAACATGTTGAATTTAAGCAAGATCTTGAGTATGCATATTTGTGTCAAAAATAAAACTGCATATCGGAGGATTTGTAATGTAAAATATGTTGGAAGTCGTATTGTTATTATCACATGTAAAGTTTGTAAGTCTAAGATTATCGCTAAACGATAATCATTATTAAGTTGTTTAAACCTTGTATTTGTAATAAAAGCTATGGTTTGTATTGTAAAAACGAATGCAGTTTTTGAAAAATGTCGCATATAGAGGTCAATACCTCGCGATGAAATCATATGTTATTGTATTCGTCCTTATGGTTAAGGTCGGATTATGACATGTGGTATCAGAGCGTTGGTCTTAGAGAACCAGAAAATTTGCATTAGTGTGTCTTATCGAGTTTGTTAGGATGCATTAGTGAGTCTGGACTTTGACCGTGTTTGATTTCGAAAACTATTGCTTATCCTTGTTGGTTAAAAAAAAATTAATATGTAAATATTATGTGGTACTAACGTGCTAGTTGTTATGTGATAGATGTCTGGCTTAGAACTTGTTATCACATTCAGCGACTCCGAACCAGAATCTTCAGATGGTGTTCCAGTCATTAACCTGTCCGATGATGAAAACGATACCTTTGGGGAAGACTCACAAGTTCCGGATGAATCAATTGAAGAGGAACCAGAAAGTGATCCTGAGGAGGAAGAAATACAGGAAATTACGAAAGACAAGTTCGAACGAGGAAAGAAACGAAAGGCTACTGAAATGGAAAATCCAAATCCCGAGTCTAGAGAGAATGTTGTGGCACCAACTCCACCAGATACTTCCACAAATATTCCCGCTATTCCTATTAGTTCTATCCCGACATCCAGTTCTTCGGTTCCTCAGCCAAAATGCAGGGAGACAACCAGGATAACCTTTAAGAGATTTCTTTGAACACGAACGCTTTGGGTTAAATGACACGCTGTTGTTTTAAACCATGGGATCATATAATGTTTTGTATAATATTACTAGTGTGGTTTGCTTAATGTTTGATGTAAGATAAGCATATGTAAAATAGTGAAGTGTGAAATGCAATAATTTTCCATGGTTGAGTATTATTTGGGTGATAGTAATTGATTTTCGTACTACGCTATTAAGTATGAACTTTAACGGGTAGGTACTACCCTTGGTATAATTATAAAACGCTAATAAGAAGAAAAGGCTTTTATAATAATAACTGGTTCATATTTGATGATGTAGCGTGAGGGTACGAAATAGTATTATTTTTAATACAAAATACTACAAAATATGACACAAGTTTTAATTATTTATAGAGTGGGATATACCTAAATCTTGCTACAACACTATAGGCAGTGTACCTAATCGTAGAGTAGTGTAGTTTTTAGTAAGTCCGGTTCGTTCCACAGGGAGCTGGTGATACTTACTATATTTTTAACAACTATATTTATACAAAATATATATAATTATATAAGTAGTAATATTATTATAAAAGGGGGGTTTTACCGTTTAATGACCGGTTTGTCGATTCTATATTTTAAGCGCAAAGATAAATGACGATAATTAAAGTGCGTAAAATAATGACAATAAATAAAATGACAGTAAATAAAATTGCGAGTAATAAAATGACAGTAAATAAAGATACGATGAGAAATATAATAAAAGAATTATGCTTATTTAAACTTCCGTAATCATGATGTTTGACGTGTTAATTTTAATTTATTACCATGGGTTAATTGTCCTTTGTCCTGGTTTATTTGATACGTCTATCTGGTTTTTGTCCATAATAGTCCATCGGTCATAAATATAAAGTGCGAGTATCCTCGTCAAATTACCCTTATACCCGAAGTCAAATATTCCAACTGATTAAGGATTTAAACTGTGACGCAGTTATCACTTCTGTCAACAATTACACCAGTTATCAATGTATGTAATCCACCCCTGTTTTAATTAGTTTATGAATATTAATTCATCCACTTGATCAGAATGAATAATCAATTACCCAACCCAATTGATTAATTAAATGATTATAACAGATTCCATATGAACGTCACTAAATAGGACAACCATAATCATTATTAATTATTAGGTTAATTAATTTGAAGATAGGTTCGACAGACTCCAATGAGTTGTCACTCAATTAGACAATACCCCCCATCTATTAATAGTCAATAATCCAATTTCCACAAGTGTCGGTCTTTTGCCCAAACCTTAATTATGGTCCAAAGTTCAATAACCCAATTTTAGTAATTAGCCCAACATCATGAGTACTTCATTTTAAATAAGCATAATAACGACTTAGCTACGAGACATTAATGTAAAAAGGTTGAACATAACTTACAATGATTAAAAATAGCGTAGCGTTACACGGACAGAATTTCGACTTACACACTCAAACGATCTCTATCATAAATCTTATTATTATCATAATTTAAAATTAAAATTAAGATTATTGTTATATCTGATTACATTAACATTATGATAGAGAATTATAAATATAGATATTGATATTTGATATAGAAAAGTAAGAAAAAGATAGAAAAAATGATCGAAAAAAAAGTCTCCTCAAATTGATCGTAAATCATCGCTTTTATAGCGAAATTAGAATTGAAATTTTCATTTACGACCCCTGAACTATGCTCAATTAACAACTTTTTATTATTT
The DNA here is from genome assembly GCF_046630445.1 of Rutidosis leptorrhynchoides. Classification (NCBI taxonomy): domain Eukaryota; kingdom Viridiplantae; phylum Streptophyta; class Magnoliopsida; order Asterales; family Asteraceae; genus Rutidosis; species Rutidosis leptorrhynchoides. Next base: position 126,824,667 of record NC_092333.1, on the reverse strand, counting down.
AATATTATTCTTATTATGAATTATTTAAATATTATATTTTATTCTTGTGCATAGTTGACTCGTAATTTTTACACCGTTGCGTCGAGCGCTGAAAGTTGGTTCATGCCTCGGTTCCGGATTTTCGAACGCCCTTTCGTACAATTTTATATCGTGTACTTTGCGTTTTGTAACTTGTACTCTTGTCATTTTTAGACGTTCTTCATCAATAATTTGAACCTTTTTGATTGTATCTTGTACTTTTGAGCTTTTTGGACCTTTGCGTCTTCAAATCTTCGTTTTCGCCTTTTGTCTTCGCACTTATTTAAAATAAACGAATATTACTCGAAAATGGAACAATTGCAACTAAAATCTTGTCTTTCTTGGGGGATTTTGCTATGAAATATATGTTCCTTTTTAGCCTTATCAATATCCCCACACTTGAGCGTTGCTTGTCCTCAAGCAATACAGTCTTGAAATAATATAATACATCACACGAATCACTTCTTTATTCTTCACACTTTGTACATCAGTGATTTTGATAGAGCGGTATAAACAATGATATTAACAATAGAACCATGGTTAAAGGTGGGTGTGTCATACACAGTTGCCTCGGGTTTAGGTCAACGACACTTGCAATCAAATAGCCGATTTACTTTCGGTTTCCAAAGCAAAGTGCACATTTGAAAGGCGGTTTACAGTTCCACATGACTATAAAAATTTAGATCCTTTAGGAAATAGGATCTTTATGAAAACATTTGATCTTTTGAAAATTCAATCTAGCTTTTACCCTAGATAAGTTTTCTGATTTGATCCACCATTGGTGTTGCAAAATATATTTGTGGATCAATATTTTGGCTAAAAACATTTAGGTTCGTGTAATCCACTGCTATCCCGGTATCGGAAAGCACACATCCAGTTTACTTGTTCCGTATATTACCTTTCGGCAAACTACCGTCCGGTTGTAAAGGAAAGCGATGAACAAGAAACTGTTAAGGCAATGTCTAATGACATGCTTTTGGTTATGGTCTTTTAACGTGTCGGATGCTAGAACTATCCTTGGTAGGAGCGATAGTAAAGATCATCCTATGATTTTTCGGTCTGGCACAAGGTCCTGTCTCCGACCATGCTATGCAACCACCGTTCTTACGGTTGACACCCGATTTGGTTCAGGTGACCTAATGAATTCCAGGTGAATTTTTTAGGATTTTACGTTCAATGGTAATGAACGCATTGAATATGGTTTTTCAGAAAACAAATCGGTTTGTATTTTTGATCAAAATATTTTCTCGTTCATGCTCGAGTTTAGATATCATCGAATTCCATGAGTTTGAATTCTCAATCTTTAAGGTCAATCTCTAGGATTGAGTATTATCAGTCTTAAAAGCTGATTTTTAATCTTTAAGGATATTATCCTTTTCTGGGGATCTGATTCATTAGTCTTATCAAGCTAATTTGCACGGTGCCTCCCCATTGTACGAGATAAATCCTTCTCATGGTTAGGATAAATCTGACCACTTGGCGACCCTGTTTGATGCTGAGGTCCGTGGATTTCCAGCCGATTTTAGTGATGACTTTTCTAGATTTTTCGTCAACCTACAGCTGGTCTAGACGACAACTTCTTGACCTAAATCAAGAAGCGTGTGTCTTTTTCGGAAGATTTTACTTCCTTCAAATGATGGAATTGATTCATCGTGTAGATCCATCTTTCTTTCAAATGTATTACAGTAAACCGGGTAAAACTGATTAGTATCGTCCAAAGCAAAAGTACCTGCAATAATCTTGTACAAAAATATGTGATATATGTTTTAAATTGAATAACTTGGTACATTCTTCCCACACTTAGTTTCTTTCTTTGCCTTTTTATTTTCTTCTATTTCATTTTAAATGAATTCAAGCGTTTTAGGGTGTTTCTCAATTTATGTCCTTTTCGAGGTAACGATAATTTCGGTATTATCACCTAGTTTTCATCGTTCATAAATATGTATAAACATGATTTTGAGTTCATTTAATTGAAAATTTTTCAAATTTTCACAAAATTTGGCAAATAAACTAAGTATAAACCCGAGAGAATTTATAACCCTTCCCCACACTTGAGATCATGCAATGCCCTCATTTGCATGAAATCAGACTACAATTATAAATTCATGAGGGTGATTAGCGTAGAAAAGTGATTAAAAATACCGAGTTTGCAAACATATTGTTATTTCACATTTGATTTTTTGCGTCTTGTCAAAATCAGTAGCTTTTGCTGAACTTCATGACAGTCTTTGAAAGTGCGCTGTTTTACCCTGTTGTGTACATAACATAAAATACAAACATATATATACATATTTTTGAAGTTTGGTACATAACCCCACGTTCAAAAATTTATAATATATAATATTTTTGGCATCCTTTAGATCAATAAAATTAAAAATAATGATAACAAAATTTGTCGCCCCGCCCTCGGGTAAAACAATTTCGGCTCAACGACCTAGTCTTTAACTCACGACGAATTTTAGAAATCATTTTTTAAACTTAATGAAATAAAGTAAATTTTTGTTTTTAAAATCATTCAAAACATAAATTTAAAAAGCATATTAATTTTATATAAAACCTACTAAATAAAAAGATTCAGAATGGAGGGAGAAAACTAGTTCTTTAGTGCCTGCTAGCGGAAAAGACCAATCGGGTTCCATTCTCGGAACTACACGAGAACAGAACAACTAACTCTAGATAGCATTTTCTTTTTAGAACATTTGAATCTCCCCACACTTAGGTAGCCGTGGTGTCAAAATTGTGATTAACTTCATCGTTAATTTCTCTTGGTCCATAATCAACTTGCATATCCGTGACTTTTTCTTTAAGCCAGTGCCCGGCTTCTTCCGTAATATCCCATAATTCAACTAGCTTCGCCCTTTCTTTAGGCGACAGATTGGATACTAACCGGTTACATAACTTAAAGTTCCCCTTACTTCTAGCATCAATAGCCCGTTTAAAAAGTTTCTTCATTGAACTGTTAATAACGGGGTCATTTAATTTCGTATCAATAACGGGGTTCTTTGTTATCATGTCATCATTAGGTGTTACTTCATTTTCCCTACACTTAGGCGTTTTATTATTATTAAGTATTACCGTTGGAGTTGGTAAAACCACATGGTTCTTACCAATTGTTTTTACTGGTTCAACGGTTTTGGCTGGTGGAGATTTAGACTTTCGAATCATAAAGGTGATCGATTTGTCACCACTTTTAAGTGTCATTCTTCCATTTCCTACATCAAATAACGCCTTGGTGGACGCTAAGAATGGCCGACCTAAAATTAGAGGAATGTTTGGGTCCTCTTCTATGTCAATGACAATAAATTCGACTAGAAAGGTTAAATTGCCTACTTGAACGGGTAGGTTGTCAGCAATTCCAACTGGGTGCTTAATGGTTTGATCAAAGAGTCGAACACTCATATCCGTTGGACTTAACTTACCTACACCTAATCTCTTATATAAGGAAAGAGGCATAACACTTACACTTGCACCTAAATCTGCTAGTGCATCATACATGACACAATCACTAAGTAGACAAGGAACAATAAATTCACCCGAATCACCTACCCTAGGTGGAGGTTTTGGTGGAACTGTATTCACTGGGTTTATCTTTACGGTTTTTGTTTCTTGTACTTTCTTATTCTTTTTCTTCTTCTTCTTTCCAGAGGTATCACAATCTTTATTACCTATCACTTGCTCATACTCAACTCCTTTTCTTGGAAACGGGATGGGTGGTTTGTATGGTGCCACCACTGGCTTTACATACTCGGGTGGTGGTGGTGTAACTTCTTCATTGTTACTCTCATCTAAAACCTTCCCATCTTCTGGTGCTGGTTTTTCAGAATTCGTTGAAACCATATTAACATTCTCATTCCGAGGATTTACTTCAGTATTACTCGGTAGCTTTCCTTGTTCCCTCTCACTCATCATGCTAGCAAGAGTACCTACGTGTTTTTCAAGATTCAAAATGGAAGCTTGTTGAGTTCTTAATGACTGATCAAACCTCTCGTTCGTTTGGGTTTGAGATGTAATGAATTGTGTTTGAGATTCAATCAGCTTTGCCATCATTTCTTCTAGATTTGGCTTTTTCTCTTCGGGTTGTTGTGGTGGTTTATACAAGCTAGGTCTTTGTTGATTGAAAGTGTTGTTTTGAGTCGGTTGGTTATTCGGACCTTGTTGGTTATACCAGTTATTTTCGGGTCCTTTTGGATTGTAAAGAATGTTTTGATTTCGATTTAAGTTTAGCCTTGGCGGTTGATAATTATTTTGATAATTATTTCCCGGCCTTTGGTTCATATAGAAAACATTCTCTCGTTGTTCCATGGTTGGTTCAATGTGACAATCTTTCAATAAGTGTGGTCCACCGCATTGCTCACAACTGATTCGTATTGCGTGAATATCTTTATTCATCTTTTCCATTCGTCTTTCGAAAGCATCTATTTTTGCGGAAACGGAATCAAAGTCATGGCTAGAATCAGCTCTAGCCGCTTTAGATGATCGAAAGATATCTTTTTCTTGGTGCCACTCATGTGAGTGGGATGCTGTGTTATCAATAATTTTGTAAGCTTCAGTTGCGGTTTTCTTCATAATGGATCCACCAGCAGTTATGTCGATGTCTTTTCGTGTAGCAACGTTGACACCTTGGTAGAATATTTGTACTATTTGGTAAGTGTCTAAACCGTGTTGAGGACATCCTCTCAACATCCTTCCGAATCTTGTCCACGCCTCATATAATGTTTCATTTGGCTTTTGCGCGAACGTAACAATTTCTCCTTGAAGTCTCACGGCTTTGGATGCCGGAAAGAATCGTTTAAGAAATTTTTCAACTAAAACATCCCATGTGTCAATCGCCCCTTCAGGTAACGATTCTAACCAATCTTTGGCTTCTCCCTTTAAAGTCCAGGGAAACAACATGAGATAGATCTGCTCATCTTCCACTTCTCGAATTTTGAATAGTGTACAAATTCTTTTAAACGTACGAAGGTGTTCGTTAGGATCTTCATTCGGTGCACCACTGAATTGGCATTGGTTAGTTACCATGTGTAGAATTTGTCCTTTGATTTCATAATCTGGCGCATTAACTTCTGGCTTAATAATGGCGTGACCTTGGCCCGTGCGTGTGGCTCTCATTCGATCTTCCATACTTAGAGGTTCCGTTACTTTCATAATTGAATTTGTTGAATACGAATCACTAGAGGATTCTGATTTAATGGTTTGTGGCTCAGGAGGAATAATTAGTGGTTCAGGATCTTGGAATTGTCCTTGAATATGCTCCGGGTTCTTAATTGTGAAGTCGGGTTCAAAAGATGGATTATCGGAAATTTGAGTTGGAGTTCTTGTTCGACTAGATGACGATTCTAAAGAAAAATCAACGGCGACAATATTTGCTAGATGTCTTGATCGAGTTACAGGTGGTGAACGTATGAAAGGTGGTGAACGTTTTGCTCGGTGCATTCACAGAATATCCTATTAGTTATAAAAATAAGAAAAACTTATTTAAGTTGTCCAATTAATAGACTTTTCTGATTTTGCCCACGTTTCGAATAGCCAAAAGATGCAGCAGGTAGCCAGGACCCTTTAAATCGGAAGCCCACAACTAGCCACTAACAAATCCAACTATTACTACGAACCAGAAAAATGTCAACGTCTATTAATTTAACCGCTTAAATAATTTTTCTTTCCGTTTTAAGATTTAGATAAGAAGTATAGAAAATTCTAAGTCCTAAAAACTAGAGTATCGAGAAATAAGGAAGAAATAGATTGCGCATCGAAAAATGTTGAAAAATAAAAAGGTCGAAAAATAGGCGTCGAAAAATAAAAATAAGAAAGTAGTGCGAAATACGGCGTCGTAAAATTCTAAAGCACCTAAAACTTAGTCTAAGGAATAAGCACTTAAGGGATTTTACTGCAAAGCCTAAAAATTCTAGAAGTAAAAATAACTATGGCAAAACTAAACTTAATACTAAAAGTTGCGAATATAGTCTAAAAATCTAAAGGTAATAAAACAAAAAAAAAACATTTTTTTTTATAGACAAAATCTTAAAAAAAAATATTTTTTTTTTAAAATATTTTTTTTTTTTTTTAGATACGTTTTTTGTTTTTTTTTTTTTACGTTTTTTTTTTTTTTACGTTTTTTTTTTTTTTTTTTGCTTTTTTTTTTTTTTTATATTTTTGCAAATATAATTTAAAAATATAGCGTTTTAGTGCTCCCCGGCAGCGGCGCCAAAAACTTGATGATGTAGCGTGAGGGTACGAAATAGTATTATTTTTAATACAAAATACTACAAAATATGACACAAGTTTTAATTATTTATAGAGTGGGATATACCTAAATCTTGCTACAACACTATAGGCAGTGTACCTAATCGTAGAGTAGTGTAGTTTTTAGTAAGTCCGGTTCGTTCCACAGGGAGCTGGTGATACTTACTATATTTTTAACAACTATATTTATACAAAATATATATAATTATATAAGTAGTAATATTATTATAAAAGGGGGGTTTTACCGTTTAATGACCGGTTTGTCGATTCTATATTTTAAGCGCAAAGATAAATGACGATAATTAAAGTGCGTAAAATAATGACAATAAATAAAATGACAGTAAATAAAATTGCGAGTAATAAAATGACAGTAAATAAAGATACGATGAGAAATATAATAAAAGAATTATGCTTATTTAAACTTCCGTAATCATGATGTTTGACGTGTTAATTTTAATTTATTACCATGGGTTAATTGTCCTTTGTCCTGGTTTATTTGATACGTCTATCTGGTTTTTGTCCATAATAGTCCATCGGTCATAAATATAAAGTGCGAGTATCCTCGTCAAATTACCCTTATACCCGAAGTCAAATATTCCAACTGATTAAGAATTTAAACTGTGACGCAGTTATCACTTCTGTCAACAATTACACCAGTTATCAATGTATGTAATCCACCCCTGTTTTAATTAGTTTATGAATATTAATTCATCCACTTGATCAGAATGAATAATCAATTACCCAACCCAATTGATTAATTAAATGATTATAACAGATTCCATATGAACGTCACTAAATAGGACAACCATAATCATTATTAATTATTAGGTTAATTAATTTGAAGATAGGTTCGACAGACTCCAATGAGTTGTCACTCAATTAGACAATACCCCCCATCTATTAATAGTCAATAATCCAATTTCCACAAGTGTCGGTCTTTTGCCCAAACCTTAATTATGGTCCAAAGTTCAATAACCCAATTTTAGTAATTAGCCCAACATCATGAGTACTTCATTTTAAATAAGCATAATAACGACTTAGCTACGAGACATTAATGTAAAAAGGTTGAACATAACTTACAATGATTAAAAATAGCGTAGCGTTACACGGACAGAATTTCGACTTACACACTCAAACGATCTCTATCATAAATCTTATTATTATCATAATTTAAAATTAAAATTAAGATTATTGTTATATCTGATTACATTAACATTATGATAGAGAATTATAAATATAGATATTGATATTTGATATAGAAAAGTAAGAAAAAGATAGAAAAAATGATCGAAAAAAAAGTCTCCTCAAATTGATCGTAAATCATCACTTTTATAGTGAAATTAGAATTGAAATTTTCATTTACGACCCCTGAACTATGCTCAATTAACAACTTTTTATTATTTAATATTATTCTTATTATGAATTATTTAAATATTATATTTTATTCTTGTGCATAGTTGACTCGTAATTTTTACACCGTTGCGTCGAGCGCTGAAAGTTGGTTCATGCCTCGGTTCCGGATTTTCGAACGCCCTTTCGTACAATTTTATATCGTGTACTTTGCGTTTTGTAACTTGTACTCTTGTCATTTTTAGACGTTCTTCATCAATAATTTGAACCTTTTTGATTGTATCTTGTACTTTTGAGCTTTTTGGACCTTTGCGTCTTCAAATCTTCGTTTTCGCCTTTTGTCTTCGCACTTATTTAAAATAAACGAATATTACTCGAAAATGGAACAATTGCAACTAAAATCTTGTCTTTCTTGGGGGATTTTGCTATGAAATATATGTTCCTTTTTAGCCTTATCAATATTATTAATAAGCTACGATGTACTGTAAATACATACTACATCTATAATATTCCATGTGAATAATTATTTTTTTTTCCATTTTTATTGAAGATTATGGCGCGATTGAACCGAATGATGGAACAAGAAATCCAGGAACTCATCAATCAGTGAGTAAATGACAGAATGTTATGGGTCGAGGCTGCAAGAGGTGCTGCAGTTAACCCAAATCCTCGTGTGGGATGCACTTACAAAACTTTTCAAGGTTGCAAGCCCTCATCATTTAGTGGAACAGAAGGACCGGTTGGTTTAACCCGGTGGATCGAAAAGATTGAGTCTGTGTTTAAAATCAGTGGTTGTATTGAGAAGGACATGACCAAGTATGCATCGTGCACCTTACAAGATAGTGCATTCACGTGGTGGAAAAACTATGTGAAGGCCGTAGGAGGAGATGTAGCTTATGATACTCCCTGGGAAGAATTTAAAACAATGCTAATCAACGAGTATTGTCCAAGGAACGAGGTTAGGAAGTTGGAAGCTGAATTACGAAGCCTGAAAGTTGTTGGTACTGAACTCACCAACTACAATCAGCGATTCATGGAATTAGCTTTGCTATGTCCCGAATTAGTACCAACCGAAGAATGGAAGATTGAACTGTACAAAGACGGTTTGCCTAAAAAGGTCAAGGCAAATGTTACAGCATCCAAAACCAAGACTATTCATGAAGCTATCACCATGGCGAATGAGTTGATGGACCAGATTATTCTAGATAAGAACACCGATGTCAAGACATCGGGAAACAAAAGAAAGTGGGAAGGTAATCATCAACAATCCCACAAGAAACAAGAAACCACGCAAGGTGCGGGTAGCGGTTCGAACTCAGGTTACAAAGGACGAAATCCTTTATGTAACAGATGCCACAAACATCACTCTGGTTATTGTAATGTGGTGTGCAACAATTGTAATCGAAAAGGTCATCTTGCTGAAGATTGTAGGGTTCTCGCTACAAATACAAACGGTACCAAGACTCCTGCCACTAATGCAAATAGAACTGCCTTGGCCACTGTTACCTGTTATGGGTGTGGGAAACATGGTCATTATAAGAGCCAGTGTCCGAATCCAGAGAAGAATAATGGATCTACACGTGGAAGAGCATTTGTTATTAATGCTAGAGAGGCGTGTGAAGACCCGAAGCTTTTTACGGGTGCGTTTACCATTAATAACTTATCCGCATCTATTATATCTGATACTGGTTCCGATAGAAGTTACATGTGTAGAGACTTTCACGCTAAATTGAATTGTTCATCATTACCTCTAGATGCTAAGTACATGATTGAGTTAGCTAATGGTAAACTAATTAAAGCCGATAAAATTTGCCGTGATTGTAAAATAAATTTAGCCGGAGAAACATTTAAGATTGATTTGATACCCGTAGAATTAGGAAGTTTTGATGTAATAGTCGGCATGGACTGGATGTCCAAAATAGGAGCTGAAGTTTTGTGTGCCAAGAAGGCAATTCGCATTCCTCGTAAGGATAAAACGCCAGTAATGATTTATGGAGAGAAGGGTAACTCAAAGCTAAAACTCATTAGTTGTTTGAAAGCTCAAAAGTGCTTGAAGAAAGGGTGCTATGCTATCTTAGCATATGTTAATAAATTCGAAACGAAGGAAAAAGTGAAGAGCATCAACGACGTGCCTGTGGCAAGAGATTTTCCAGAAGTATTTCCGGAAGAGTTACCAGGATTACCTCCATTTAGATCTGTAGAATTTCAAATAGATCTAGTACCGGGAGCTGCACCAGTGGCTCGTGCTCCATATAGACTTGCACCATCTGAGATGAAAGAGTTACAAAGCCAGTTAAAAGAATTACTGGACCGTGGATTCATACGACCAAGTACTTCACCGTGGGGAGCTCCGATTTTATTCGTCAAGAAGAAAGACGGATCTTTCCGAATGTGTATAGATTATCGTGAATTAAATAAGTTAACTATCAAGAATCGGTATCCACTACCGAGAATTGATGACTTATTTGATCAATTGCAAGGATCATGTATGTACTCGAAAATCGACTTAAGATCGGGCTATCATCAATTACGTGTCAAAGAAGAAGATATTCCGAAAACTGCTTTTCGGACACGTTATGGTCATTACGAATTTTTGGTCATGCCGTTTGGGTTGACAAATGCGCCAGCTGTATTCATGGACCTCATGAATCGAGTTTATAGTCCGTATTTAGATAAGTTTATTATCATTTTTATTGACGATATTCTTATCTATTCCAAGAGTGAGCAAGAGCATGAGCAGCATTTAAGGTTGGTATTAGAATTGTTATGAAAAGAACAGTTATACGCCAAATTTTCTAAGTGTGCATTTTGGTTGAAAGAAGTGCAATTCCTTGGCCACGTTGTTAGTAGCAAAGGAATTCAGGTTGATCCAGCTAAAATTGAGGCCATTGAAAAATGGGAGACTCCTAAGACACCAACGCAGATACGCCAATTTTTGGGTTTAGCTGGTTATTATAGAAGGTTTATTCAAGATTTTTCCCGAATAGCTAAACCATTAACAGCGTTAACACAAAAAGGAAATAAGTACGAATGGACTTCTGAGCAGGATAGTGCATTTCAATTACTGAAGAAGAAGTTGACTATGGCGCCTATTTTATCGTTACCTGAAGGGAACGATGATTTTGAGATATATTGTGACACTTCGCGACAAGGTTTTGGTTGCGTCCTTATGCAACGAAAGAAAGTTATTGCATACGCATCTCGTCAATTGAAGATTCACGAGCGGAATTACACGATACATGATCTAGAACTGGGAGCAGTAGTGTTTGCATTGAAGATATGGAGACACTACTTATATGGGGTTAAATGCACTGTGTTTACCGATCATAAAAGCCTTCAACATATCTTCGATCAGAAACAGCTGAACATGAGGCAACATAGGTGGGTCGAGCTGATAAACGACTATGATTGTGAAATTCGCTATCATCCCGGGAAAGCGAATGTAGTGGCCGACGCTCTAAGCAGAAAGGAACGGGAACCAATTCGAGTACGAGCGATGAACATAAAAATTCGCATGAATCTCAACTCACAAATCAAAGAGGCTCAACGAGAAGCTCTTACTAAAGAAAACATAGGAAATGAAGTAATGAAGAAGTATGGGAAACAACTCGTTATACGGGAAGACGGAATTCGATATTTTGCAAACCGTATTTGGGTACCAAAGTTGGGTGGATTAAGGAAGTTGATATTGAACGAGGCACATAAGAAAAGATACTCGATACATCCTGGAGTTGGAAAGATGTATCAAGATCTTAAGACGCATTATTGGTGGCCTAATTTAAAGACAGATGTTGCAACATATGTTGGGGAATGTTTAACTTGTTCCAAAGTCAAAGCAGAACACCAGAAGCCGTCAGGGTTACTTCAACAACCAGAAATCCCAGAATGGAAATGGGATGGTATTACGATGGATTTCATCACAAAGTTACCTAAGACTGCTTGGGGTTATGACACCATTTGGGTAATAGTTGATCGTCTCACCAAATCTGCACATTTCTTGCCTATAAAGGAAACAGATAGAATGGAGAAACTATTACGATTATACATAAAGGAAATTATTTCAAGGCATGGAATACCTATTTCCATTATATCCGATCGTGATAGTAGATTTACATCAAAGTTTTGGCAATCACTACAGGAGGCCCTGGGAACTCGTTTGGATATGAGCACCGCATATCATCCACAAACTGACGGGCAGAGTGAAAGAACAATTCAGACTCTTGAAGACATGCTCAGGGCAAGTGTGATCGATTTTGGAAACGGATGAGATAAATATCTACCATTAGCAGAATTCTCGTATAATAACAGTTATCATGCGAGCATTAAAGCTGCACCATTCGAAGCATTGTATGGAAGGAAGTGTAGATCCCCTATCTGTTGGAATGAAGTTGGAGATCGACAATTAACTGGTCCCGAGATCATACACAAAACGACTGAGAAGATAGTACAAATCAAGGAGAGATTGAAAACAGCTCGTAGTCGCCAAAAGAGCTACGCGGATGTCAGAAGGAAACCATTAGAGTTTCAGATCGGTGATATGGTTATGCTAAAGGTATCACCTTGGAAAGGTGTAATACGTTTTGGAAAAAGGGGTAAACTGAACCCAAGGTATGTAGGCCCGTTCAAGATCATCGAACGCATCGGACCGGTAGCTTATCGACTCGAGTTATCGCAACAACTCGCCGGAGTACATAATACATTTCACGTATCAAACCTTAAGAAATGTCTTGCAAAGGAAGATCTCACCATTCCTCTTGAAGAAATCCAAGTCGATGAGAAACTACAATTCATAGAAGAACCAGTCGAAATCATGGACCGTGAAGTTAAACAACTCAAGCAGAGCAACATACCGATCGTTAAGGTTCGTTGGAATGCTCGAAGGGGTCCCGAGTTTACTTGGGAATGAGAGGATAAGATGAAACGAAAGTACCCACATTTGTTTCCCGAGAACGCAAAATAGGTACAATTTTAAAATTTCGGGACGAAATTTATTTAACGGGTAGGTACTGTAACGACCCGGATTTTTCTGATCATTTTATACCTATGAGATTAATATTTACATAAATTAAACCTTACCAACATGATAAGCAATCTAAATTGTTGAGACTTATGTTTTTGAAAAGAGTTTTACACAACGTTTGACCGTCCAATTTGACCGATGATATCACGAACTATATAACATACGATAATTATATGTTTGTGTATATATATGTATTTTTATATATTTAACATGATCTAAGAATGTTTTAACATCTCATTGTGTACTAATAACAATGAGTTATAAGTATATTTTGAGACTACTAACTTAAGTTTTCAAAACGATAACTATATGTGACGTTCTTCGACTTAAATACTTAAAACTTATAATGCTTATACATGTATCGTATAGATATGTATTTTATCACTTTTAAAGGATTTATATACATAAAACAATATAAGTATATTTACAAAATATAGCTATATTTGAATCCTCGTTCCGTTTTCTCAAGATTTTTATACGTATATCTAGGGTATATGTACTCGTATCATACCCAGCTTCTATACGTATTTACTATTGGTATATACACATCACAATCACTTTATTAGCAGCCATGAGTCAGCCAATTTTGTATCTTAGCATGCATGATTAGTCAATTTGGCATATTACAAGACTTTTGCACAATATTACAAATTTATACATCTTTTCACCACCATTTATACTCCATTCCATTTTTATTTTTACTACACATTTTCTCTAACCAAAAACACACTCTTAGGAACCTTAAGTGTTCTTCACAATCTCAGCAAATAACCATGAAGATCTAGCTTCAAAAACAACCCTTAATCATCATAAGAAAATCCATTCAAGAACACTTCAAAAATCCTTCCAAGTAAACAAGTTTACTTCCAACCTTTCAATCCAACTCCACCACTCTTTTGATTCTAGGATTTTTCTTATCTCTTACAGTAACTTTGTCCAAGTAACTTGAGGTAGTAACCTTATTTATAATCTTATTCAATTCATATTCATATAGCTATCTTATTTTGTGGTATAAAATTTTAACAACAAGAACATAGTTTGAATGATTTCAAACTTGTTCGCAAACTAAATAGATCCTTCTAACTTGACTTTTAAAATACTTCAAGACCTGTAATATATCATAATGATATGCTAACTTAACAAGATATAACTTGATTTTACAAAGAACACCTTAAAAACTGAATCTACGTCGTCGGAGTGCGACCGGGGGCTGTTTTGGGTTGGATAATTAAAAACCATCTTAAGCTTTGAATTGGAAGTTCATGTTCTGGAAAAATGATATTTCTTATGAATATGTTAACACATAAAAATTTCATGGTTTAACTCAAAGTGTAAGTATTTTTAGAAAAATGATCATTAAATGTTGTTTTTATGATGGAAAATGATCACCTTCATAAGTTTCACCAAAGTTTGACCTATAACCTGTGATTTCGAATACAACCTAAGGTATTTTCAGTTCATATTCTTAAAATTTGACTCGATCCAAGGAAGTGGCAAGTTGAACCAACAAAAACGGAGTTGTAATGAAGAAACTACGACTAAAACAAGATCGGGTATCCGAAGCTAGTTTAGCTACGAAAATATTTGGAGAAAAATTAAATTAATCATATATTTCTAATTAATATGATATTTCATATATATTTACTTATGATTTTATTTTATATATTTCAGGACCACCCGTAAACAACACGAGAAGATTAATCATAAGACCTCATGATTGTACGCAACACGTCATTTGACAACACGGTACTTTATGTACGCAACACGTCACTTGACAACATGGTACCATGGGTCGAGATTAATTCTAATCAATACGAATACGATGGGGTCTTTATTTATTTTATTTAAGCAACTAATTGTGGACCACTAACATCGGACTGCTAACTACGGACTAAGAAAATATTAAAAGTATTAAAAGTATATACATATATATGTAACGATTACTTGAAAAGAAAATATGTTGATATATTATATATATGGTTAGGTTTGTGATATCAATCGGAGACCAAGTCGTGTTTATTACCTTCAAGGCAAAACGTGAGTATATAGTCCCACTTTTAAACTCTAAATATTTCGGGATGAGAATACATGCATTTTATGATTTACGTTATGGACACAAGTGATTAAAAATATATATTCTACATTGAGTTGTACCACTGGCATACTTCGCTGTAACTTGGTAACTATTATTTACATGAGGTATTGTAAACGCGAATCCTGTTGATAGATCTATCGGGCCTGACAACCCCAACCGGACTGGAAGACCAGTATTCAACGGTTGCACAGTACTTCGTTTCGGTAACTACACTTGGTACGGTGTAGTAAGATTTCATAATAAAGGGAATATGCGACGTTGATTAAATGTTAAGTATGGTTATCAAGTGCTCAACAACTTAGAATATTTTTATTAAAACGTTTATATATGAAATCTTGTGGTCTATATTTATAACGCTGCCGGCATTAAACCTATATCTCACCAACTTTATGTTGACGTTTTAAGCATGTTTATTCTCAGGTGATAACTAAAAGCTTCCGCTGCAACATGTTGAATTTAAGCAAGATTTTGAGTATGCATATTTGTGTCAAAAATAAAACTACATATCGGAGGATTTGTAATGTAAAATATGTTGGAAGTCGTATTGTTATTATCACATGTAAAGTTTGTAAGTCTAAGATTATCGCTAAACGATAATCATTATTAAGTTGTTTAAACCTTGTATTTGTAATAAAAGCTATGGTTTGTATTGTAAAAATGAATGCAGTTTTTGAAAAATGTCGCATATAGAGGTCAATACCTCGCGACGAAATCATATGTTATTGTATTCGTCCTTATGGTTAAGGTCGGATTATGACATAAGTATATAGTAAAAGTATAAAATTATGTACGTATAATACGCGTATAAATATATATAATATTAATTTAAATCGTTATATATAAATATCGTTATCTTTATCATACTGGTTAAGTAATGAGTTGTCAAAAGTGGTTCTAGATATTTATAAAAGTTATATACGTTTTAATAATAAAGTTCTTTTTAAACTGAAAACATTTTTGGTACGTTTGAAACTAAATCAAATAAATATGATAATTTTGTTTTCCAAAACTAAATATATTTAAGAATCATTTTATTTAAAGGTTAAAATAATGGAAATCGTTATATCATAAAATGTTTTAGAAAAGTAGAATCATATATATTCATAATAGGTTTCAAGTTTTTAAATTACAGTCTGTTGTTGAAGCATGGGATAAAGCCCAAAGGTTAAATAAACGTATGAAATCATCTTAATGAAAATGTCGAGTTACTTAACTTGTCGATATCCAACATCTAAGTTATTTATACTCCACGTTCTTACTTATAAATCACTTTACCATTTTCCGAATGTTGTCAAAAAGAATAGATTTCTTAAATCACAGTGGACCTCATAACATAGACCCGTAATCATATCACAATGTATCTGATAAATCAATCATTTGATATTATCTTCTAATTCCATCGATAAACATATTGAAACAAATACGTTCGTGTAAAGTATTATACGTTTAATACTTTATTAATATTCTCAAGTTATAATATATATATATATATATATATATATATATATATATATATATATATATATATATATATATATATATATATATACATATATATATATATCTATTTATATATAACGGTTCATGAATCGTCGGAATTTGGTCGAGGTTATAATGAATGTATGAACACAGTTTAAAATTCTTGAGATTTAACTTGACAAACTTTGCTTATCGTGTCGGAAACATATAAATATTAAAGTTTAAATTTGGTCAGAAATTTCTGGGTTGTCACAGTTATGCAGATGCAGGTTATTTATCTGATCCACATAAAGCTAAATCTCAAAATGGATATGTATTCCTAAATGGAGATACTGCAATATCATGGCGTTCTCAAAAACAAACACTTGTTGCAACATCATCAAATCATGCCGAAGTGATTGCATTACATGAAGCTACTCGGGAATGTTTTTGGTTGAGATCAATGACACAACTCATTACTGATTCTTGTGGACTAGATCGCGAGATAAGTCCAACAACTATCTATGAAGATAATACAGCTTGCATAGCACAGATGAAAGAAGGGTATATCAAAAGTGACCGAACAAAACACATACCTCCTAAATTCTTCTCATACACTCAAGATCTCATTAAGGACAACCAGATTGAAATGAGATATGTTCAATCCAGCAAAAACTCTACTGATCTTTTCACCAAAGCACTCCCAACTGCTATTTTCAGAACACACGTTCACAATATTGGCATGAGGCTTGTTCAAAAGATGTAACAGATCAGTGATGTCTACTTGAGAGGGAGTCAATTCTATGTTGCACTCTTTTTCCCTTAGCTAAATTTTTTTCCCACTGGGTTTTCTTTAGCAAGGTTTTTAACGAGGCAGTACTAGTTGATCTCTAATAAATTGCCATCCAAGGGGGAGTGTTATGATACTAAAAGTTAAAAAACATGTGGCTGACAATTTAATAATTCATACGCATGCATATGAATAGAACTTTGCATATTAAAATTTGTAATATAAATATATCATCTGTGTTAGCCTTGTAAGATACACTGATATAGAAAATTTTATTCTTCTCTCTTTTATCTCTGCTCATATATATTTATAAGAATGCTTGTTGATAAGATCAGCTATAAAGGTAGTTATAAGCCTACTGAATTATAACAATGTGGTATATATCAAAAGTCTTTTGGGGGTTAGTATGGGCCAAGAAATGTGGGCTACTTAATAAGGCTGACCGTAACTAAAACACATACACTACATTTGACAATGATATCCAAATCCAAACTGTATTCATTCTAAACATAGTTTTGTGCCAAGGGTCAATAGCTTATTTAGGTAAACAATAGGATGTTAATTGAACCGTTCATATATATATATATATATATATATATATATATATATATATATATATATATATACTAGGTGCAATGCCCGTGCGTTGCATGAAGATGTTTATGGTTCCTGTAT
Source organism: Rutidosis leptorrhynchoides (assembly GCF_046630445.1). Lineage (NCBI taxonomy): Eukaryota > Viridiplantae > Streptophyta > Magnoliopsida > Asterales > Asteraceae > Rutidosis > Rutidosis leptorrhynchoides. Next base: position 126,807,021 of record NC_092333.1, on the reverse strand, counting down.
GATACTTGTAAGTGACTTTGGTTGATGTACTATATGTAGAAGGCATGAGGGTCATTGTTTTAGCTTCAGGTAGCAAGCTGTTTGTATGGAATTGCAACAACAATTTTGGAGCATGAATATATAGCATATAGCAAGGGATATATGATACAAATGGTTCTTAACATTAGGCAGATTTAGTATTATTTCTTACACTTTGTGTGTGGTTGAATGTGAAGTTGGTTGTTCCTATATATACTACCTTATTTGTTACATTTTAAAACACAAACAAAAGTTTACTAAGTGTGTTCTCGAGTTTTTTTAAGGTGGAAAAGAATGTGATAGAATGGAGAAGAGAGTATTATAATGGGGAGGAATGAAATATAAAATATCTTACTTGTATTTTCGAGTTCGAAGGAAAGTAAAAGAAATGAAAGAAAAATATAATTTATTAAATAATTGTACAAATTAACATTTCAAGTTTTCGTACATCAATCAATTATACAATCAATTATATGCTGCAAATTAGTTGAGTTCATGTTTATCTTTTATGTCGACTACATATCACTTGAGGGATATAATAGTTGTTATATGTATAATTCTACTCATCGTGATCTTCCATTTTATTATCTGTGCTCCATCACTTTTGCTTCTAGCTTCCTATGTTTTATTTTTTTCCTTTGACAAAAACTACTTATAAATCAGGATAGAAGAAAGAATCAGTAGTTTTTGAAAGAAAAAAAAAAGATAGTAGATAGAGATTCGTAGTTCATAACTATTATTCAAATAGAGATGAGTTTGGATTTGAAGAAAATAGATGGTGTACCTTATAATAAAATAGGTTTATTAGAATATATTGGTTATTATACACATACATGAGTTGGTTTCCTTTACAATCCGCCCATTTTTGGGCGGAAAAAACTATGGATAAAAAAACTCAATATAATCCATTCCTCTTCATTCCTCTCCACTCCTTTCCTTACTAAAAAAAACTCGAGAATCACTTTTTATTATTTTTGCATTGCTCTATTTTCTTTTCCACTGTAAAAAAACTCGAGAATGCAGTGTAAAGGTGGTAAAGTGAGTAAACAAATGATGCCAAAATACATTATAAGACTTACATATTGTAGTACGATTCATAATATTAAAACATATATTACCTTTACAATTTACCATTAAATTTTTGAAGGTCTCTCTTTATAACTTCATATATAACGATAAGTAGATACATAATAATTGGGGGACATAAAAAACTTTTAAATATAAACGTAAATCATTACGTATTATTACACAGCGCAATATAAAACTTGTGAATAGAATAAAATTGGAGATTCATAACATTGAATAACAATTGATATAAAATTAACAATTATGTATTAACTATCATAATAAGTAAAATTTATATGTCATAAATTATATGATTAGTTTCAATCTTTTTATTTTCCTTATTATAATTTTGTCATTAAGTTAAAATTAATATATGACATAAATAATAACAGTAGTTTCAAACTTTTCATTTTTCATATTTACATTGATAGATATCGTTGCATATATATATATATATATATATATATATATATATATATATATATATATATATATATATATATATATATATATATAAAATTATTTATGAAAATTAATTAAATAAACATGATCTATATATTTACATGAATAAAAAACATTACCCTATAATAATCATACTTTTATAAATTATAACTAAAATGTGATAATAGTAAAACTAATTATTATTATTAATCATAATCTTAATCATATTCATAATTATAATTATGAATTATAGTCATAATAATATCATTGCATATATATATATATATATATATATATATATATATATATATATATATATATATATATATATATATATATATTGAAAGGATCCTGGAAGAACTCTCCATAGCAGATAATTCAGCGAACCATCACCTGCTGATTTTACCAGACATCACAAACAATGAAATTGAAAGTTAAAATCGATTGAAACAAGATCCTAAGGCAATGATTGTCAACTTCCTTGAAGGATTGTACTCCAAATCATCAGCAATTTCCTCAATTTCATAATAAACAGTGAACGAATGATGAAGATGAACTGCAACTTTGATTTTTACGATTCAGTTGTTTCAGACCTTGATTCCTTCACAAAATCTTCTCGTCGCTGCTATTGGAACAAGGTAACACCAATTTCAAACATTAATTCAATTGATTTAAGAATCTGCACACTCGATTGAGTAGGTGAATTTTGTAGATGAACTCAATCTGTGTACATATTGAGTTCAATGTGTACACAGATTGAGTTCAATCTGTACACAGATTGAAGGTCATATGTTGATTCTATCTCGTTCGATCAATCTGCACACAAAATAAGCTAAATCTACACGCAGATTGAGTCAATCTGCACGCAGATGAAGGTCAGTCTGCACGCAGATTGAGTCAATCTGTACGCAGATGAAGGCCAGTCTGTATATAGATTGAGTTAATCTGCATGCAGATGAAGGTCAGACTGCCTGGTTCTCTCGGTTCTCTACACCCTCTAGTTCTCCATGAATCCTCACCATATATATATATATATATATATATATATATATATATATATATATATATATATATATATATATATATATATAGATACTAGTGGGTTTTTGGCCGTGCATAATGCACGGCCCATGAAATAGGGCTTCAACTACTTAGGTTATGCACGTCACATGAACGAAAAAGTTCAATATGTAAGTGCACTTTGATATCTTATGCCTTACACTTTGGTGCTTACTCCCACAAACGAATCTACAACTTCTATTTTCCAATATAAAGTGAAAACTTGATAGTAACCCACCCGAAATTATGACCAATGAGTGCATTCTTATGTAAACGACGAAAGGTTATAATAACTTAACATTGTGTGGCAACCCCCTTAGACCACGGAAGGTAACAATTATGTATTACATCTCACAAACACACTTATAAGCTCTAACGAGCTCTTACTTTACACCAATAACGCAACACCCAAAATTTGTACTTAATAAGGTGTTAAAATAGTTAGTTACAAATAACCCTATAAATCAGTCGCCTGATTCTCACTTTAGCACTACAAAGACAACTCAACAAGCACAATTTAGGTACAATTATGATACAAATACAAACTACGTATATTACAAATTATAATTATTAGAAACAATCACTAAGCCCTGCTCCGTATCATCCTAAAATCCTATAAAGGGACATCCAAATCAAACTATTAAAGAACCACAATAATTAAAAGACAACAACAATCGTATAATCAACTATAAAATCTGAAGAGGCAAAACAAAGAAAAAGGATACCTAACTTTAATTTATGATGTTAGGGAAGAAGAGCAAAAGATACCGAAGGACAACCCAAAAGCAATTTTAGCGTTTTCAGAGTTTAACTTTGAGGGTTATGAAGAAATTTAGCTACTCCTTTGTTTGGAAAGACAAGGTCGTGATTATATTTGAAGAAAAGTGAAAAAGAAAGAGAGGCACTATTTGTGAAGAAAAGGAGCAATTGTTGTGTTTGGGGAGAAAGTGGATGTTGGAGATGGATGAAGATGATAAAACAAATGTATTGGAGGTAAGTCCAATCTTAATATGTGGCAAATTCCTTAAAGTCCAAGACATACAGACATCTACTTGGTTGTTGATGAGATTGAAACGTGGCAATCTAACCCATGACATAAGAAAAGAACACGAGTAAAGTTTTAACTTTTGGTCAAGTGAAATTACACACGTGGCAGGTAAAGGGGCTGCAACAGTTTTCTTTAATTGGGCCGCTAAACGCTATAAAAGTTTGAGCTTAGGCCATTAAACTGTATTTTAATTTAACAATTTGATCCAACTTAATACGGGTGTGTTTAAACGATGGTGTAGACGAATCGTAAGGATGACACGTGGCACAAGGAGAATAGTGGTCGGTGTAAAACCTCTTTATGTATAGTAATGATAATGATATATATATATAATATATATATATATATATATATATATATATATATATATATATATATATATATATATATATATATATATATATATGCAACAATATCTATCAATATGTATAATTAAATTATATAGAACCCAAACGTTTTTGGTTTCTATATAATTAATAATAATTTTATACATGTATATATATATTTATATATATATAATTATTTATATAAATTAATTAATTAAACATAATCTATATATTTATATGTATAAAAAACGTTACACCTATAATAATCATATAATTATATGAATTATAACTAAAATGTAACAATAATAAAAATAATAATAGGAATCATATTAATATTTATAATTTATAATTTATAATCAATAATTAATTAAATAAACATAATCTATATATTTACAGGTATAAAAAACGTTACATCTATAATAATCATATAGTTATAGTTATATGAATTATAACTAAAATGTAATAATAATAATAAAAATAATAGTCGGAATCATATTTATAATTATAATTATGAATTATAATCATAATAGTAATCATAATCTTAATTATTAATCATATAAGTTATAAAAATATATAATATACTAATCATAATATCATAACATTAACATTAAAAAGAGATCTTCAGACGAATCGATCCAACATAGAGTCAACCACGATTCTTCTTGCCTTGTTTGCGATTTACATAATTTTGAAATTGGTGAATCTTCATATACTATATCTACGATAATAATAAACTACATACCATTTCTTCTTCTTTTCATCTTAAAAAAAAATTGAGAATACAACATTAGTAATACAGTGTGCTCTTTTGTATGATTGATATGGAAAAATGGAATGGAGATGACTATTTATAGGCTAAAAAAATAACTTACGTTACTTAGAATACGAAATGTTTATATATTTATTGATAGGCTAAAAAAATAACTTACGTTACTTAAAATATGAAAATTTTATATATTTATTGATCATTAATTACTTAAAATTTATTTATGACATTTTTATTTAATATGGTCTTGGTAAATAATCAAATGAAGCCCATTTTACAATATAATCTATATATAACTAATTTATTATAATAAAACAGATTCTTTAACAGAACAGATTCTTTTTTTCCTTTGTTTAATTAAATAAGTATGCTTAAATTTAATTAAATTCAAAAGCTTGATGGTGCTCATTTATTGAAAGTGGGAGTCAGTTTTTAGTTTTATATATATATATATATATATATATATATATATATATATATATATATATATATATATATATATATATATATATATATATATATATATATATATATAGATTTTCAAACCTCAACCACTAAGCTATCTTTAGGTTTGAGCCAATTAGAGGTGATAATGTCTAAAACCAACACTAAAAAATCCACGTTACTATTTATATATGTTCTAAATTAAATGTCCCTTACTACAAACAACACTAAAAAATCATTGAAACTTCAATACTACCCTTTTTATATATAGAAGTCACCAAAACATTTACTCATCGTTTCTTTTCTCACTTACTTTGTTGAAGAAACTAATTAATTCGGATTCGGATAACATATTTAGTGAAAGACAAAATAGACTTTTTAACAACATAACTTAAATTCAACTTTTTTTTGTTGAGGGAAACTTTTTGTTTATTACTTATAAATGATGAGGGTCGTTGAAATAAATGATCTACTGATGTCAAAAAAATCGTTCGTTCAATTTTTTTTTTTTTGATAACATTGCGTAATGGGCCTAAAAAAGTAAAGGTAGTTGTTCATTCGATAACGAACCTCACTATTCCTATATCACCCATGCGGATAACCTTATTCTCGAAGCCCTATTTTCTGAAAACGAAGTGTGGGATGCACTTCAATACTGTGACAGCTCAAAAGCTCCCGGTCCTGACGGCTTCAATATGAAATTCTTCAAAAATTATTGGTGGTTGATTAAAGAGGATCTCATTAAAGCCTTAGATTGGTTTTGGCTCAATTTCGAAATCTCTAAGGGCTGTAATGCCTCCTTTTTCACACTAATACCCAAAAAAGCCAACCCAATTGGATTTAATGAATACCGCCCTATATGTTTAATCGGAAGTTACTATAAAATTCTCACCAAAATCCTATCCAACCGTCTCTCGAAAATTATTCACAAAATAATCGGAATTGAACAAACCGCGTTTCTAAAAGGTAGGAATATCCTAGATAGCGTCCTAATTGCAAATGAAATAATCGATGAACTAAAAAGGAAAAAACAAAAGGGCCTCCTATTCAAAGTAGATTTTAAAAAGGCCTTCGATTGCATCGAATGAGACTTCCTTTTTGATACTATGAAATGTATGGGATTCGGCCCCAAATGGATCAAATTTATCCAAGCATTCCTCTCCTCATCCTCCATATCCATCCTCATCAACGGATCCCCAACCATGGAATTCTTGCCCGGTAGGGGCATTCGTCAAGGAGATCCAATTTCTCCCTTCCTCTTCATCATCGCAGCTGAAGGCCTAAACATCTTAGCCAAACTTGCAATCACAAATGACCAATTTCGTGGTATTTGTGTCGGACACGACAAGATTGTGGTGTCCCGTCTCCAATATACGGATGACACGATCTTTTTTGGCGAATGGAGCAAGCGTAACACAAAAAATATATCCAAACTACTAAAATGCTTCGGAAATATATCTGGACTAAAAGTAAACCTTAAAAAAAGTAATCTATATGGAATCGGGGTACAAAAAAATGATGTCGAGGAAATGGCCAATTATATCGAATGCTCAGCAGGCTCAACCCCGTTCACCTATCTTGGACTACCCATCGGTGTCCCCACCACAAAAGCCTCTTCGTGGCAACCAATCATCGAAAAGTTCGACAAACGCCTTTCTGATTGGAAGGCTAAGTCCATGTCATATGGTGGACGTCTCACTCTTATAAAATCCGCACTCTCCAGTCTTCCATTATACTACTTTTCCTTATTTCACACACCCGTTAAAATAATTAACACATTTGAAACAAAAAGAAGAAAATTTTTCTCGGGCGGATCGGACACGGGAAATAAAATTAATTGGGTTAAATGAGAACATACTCTATTGCCATATGATAAAGGTGGGTTGAACATCGGGTCTCTATTTTGAAAAAATATATCTCTACTATACAAATGGTGGTGGAGATTTCACAACGAAAAAAACGCACTTTGAGTTAAAATCATATCGAGCAGACACGCGGGGGGGGGGGGGGGGGGACGGGTTTGTAGTAACGATTTTTCTAGAAATATTTCAGGTTGCACAATTTGAAACGAGATCATCAAAGACTGAAAAATAGCGGACATCCTAGGCGCAAACTTCTCCACCTCGATCATCAAATGCATTGGAAATGGCAACGATACCAAATTTTGGTTAGACAATTGGTGCGAAACAGAAAAATTTTGTACACAATTTCGAAGACTATTTATGCTTGAATCCAACAAAAACGTAGTGGCATCGGATCGAATCACAACAAATAATTCGGCAATAATCGTTTCATGGAATTGGTCACGATCGCCTAATGGACGGGTACTCAACGAATTAACGGAACTGAACAATCTTCTAACATCCATTAATCTCTCAGATAAACCCGACACTTGGAAATGAAACTTAGACCAATCCGGCATATTCACAACAAAAGCCCTAGCTTCCATTCTCGATAACCTAAAACTTGATAATCTAGCCAACCCCATATCGACGCCTAGAAACAAACTCATACCGCAAAAAATCAACATTTTCACGTGGCGCGTATTATTTGGTAGAATCCCGACTCGAGCAGAACTTGACAAACGCGACATTGACCTTGATTCACTACTTTGCGCGCTTTGTAACATACATATTGAGACCATCGAACATATTCTCTTTCATTTCCCATCAACAACAACCGTTTGGAACTCAATTCTAAATTGGTGGAACCTTCCCGTTAACACTTTCAACCTTGGTTCTTCCACTTGGCCAGCCACCAAATGGGCCTCGACTTACATAATATGGAAACACCGAAACATCAAGGTCTTAAACAAAAAAGATTGGAATGTAGCCACTATCCTCTCCGAGATCCAAACCCATACATTCGCATGGATCTCCAAAAGACAAAAAAAAAAAATAAAAAAAAAATCAACAATTGAGTGGCATGAATGGCTTATTAACCCCTCCTTCTACATCGCATCGAACGTACATAGAACGGGCATTGGCTAATTCGGAATCGAAGGCCCTCCTTCGGCCCACTCTCGGCCGGCTCCTCGTATAATTCTCTATATTATTCTTGGCTTGGATCTCCACTTTTCACTTGGTTAAATGGGATGTAGTAACCAACTTTGTAATCGCATATGCGGTACTGTATGGGTGCTTCTTCCCAGCTCGTTTTTTCAAGTGTCGTGGTGTTTAGTGGCCCCTCGTCCATGAATTGATATAGGAATCCGATGTAATTTACTTCTCTCCCATATGTGGTAATATATTGTATAGATTGTAGGGCTTTGTAATATTCCAATATAAAAGTTTACTTGCTTTTCAAAAAAAAAAAAAAATTGCGTAATGGGCCTGTAAACTTATTTTAATGGGCCTTTTTACATAGGGAGGTGATACTCACACACTCCTTTTTGATCTATACACACTTTTTATCACAATACTTACAATTATATCCCTAAATTTACATAGGAAATTGAACCTGCATTATTATAAGTAAGGGGTATAATAGTAAGTTAGTGTGTACGGATAAAAAAGAAGTGTGTGAGTATCACCTCCCTTTTCCATATTTTGTAATTGGGCAATTATAAGATTGTAAAACTTGAATCCTCCTTAAGTCCTTATCAAATATTACTCCGTATTAGGTAAATTGTACCGGTTTCACTTCTAGGCATCTGGCTGATGAAGCACTAATTAGATACTTTGTTACAAAGCTAAAGTTCCAGATACTATATTACTAGTCATTAAACAACTTTTATGGTTGAGCACAAGCTTAAAAGTAGCACGAAGATTTCTTTTAATTATGTCAATATTGTTATAATATATAAATATATATATATAAATGGATAGTCAATTATTGATACACAAAAGTAATATTATTGTATTACCTAAACTTGTGATATTTTTGCTATAAATAGCCATGAATGCAAGCATTAAACTTGCACCATTTCTCACACTTACAAAGTGTTTCTTTCTTTCTCTCCATTATCATCTTTGTTCTTACACTTCATTATTAGTATTCTTAATCAAGAATCAAATCACTAAAGGTAGTTATAAGCCTACTGAATTATAACATCAAGAATCAAACCACTAAAGGTAGTTATAAGCCTACTGAATTATAACACGTTATCAGCACGATAATCTTAATACTAATTATGGTTGGCTCTGCCACCTAAATGATATATGGTCGGTTATACCACCTGAATAATATATGGTCGACACTGTCGTCTAATTATCATTTATGTTACTAACATTTATATGGCCGACACTGTCGCCTAATTATCATTTATGTTTACTAATATTTATATTTATGTTATATAACATTTATTAATGATTGCTTACATATGGTCGACATTGTCACCTACTTATCATTTATGTTATATTAAATTTATGTTTAATGTTTATATACTTATGAATATAAAGTGACTATAATTTATCATGTTGTTTGTTTTAATAGAAAATGTCGAATCTGGAAAAGCTTAAATTTACTCCTTTAGAATCAACTGGAAACAACTACATGCCATGGGTTATAAAAGTAAAAATGCATCTTAAATCAATGGGCATTCTTGAAGCCATAAATGAAAACAACACTTGTTCTGAAAAAGAACAAGCAACGGCATGTTGCTTTATTCATCAACATATTGATGAATGCTTACAAAATAATTATGTGACTGTAGAAGATCCCCATGTTTTATGGGAAGGTCTCAAAAGCAGATTCAATAATCAAAGAGAAATTTTACTTCCAGCTGCTATGGAACAATGGAGAACATTAAGGTTCCAAGACTTTAAGAAAGTAAATGAATATAGCTCAGCTCTGTATAATACATGTTCACAACTTAAATTCTGTGGACATGAAATAAGTGATGCAGACATGATGGAGAAAACTTTCTCCACAATGAATGATGCAAACATCACAGTGCAAAGAAATTTGAGAATGCTAAAGTTCAAAACATATCCTGAACTTAATTCATATCTCTTAGTTGCAGAACAAAATGATGAGCTATTAATGAAAAATCAGCAATCCCGTCCTACTGGTACACTTGCAATCCCTGAAGCAAATACTGCAAATAATTATAAACAGGGACAAGGACGCGGGCAAGGTCGTAGTTATAATAACCATCACCATCATCATGCCAAAAGCCATAACTATGGTAGAAACCATCCTTATGGTAATGGTAATGGGCGAGAACGTGGTCGTGGTCGTGGCCGTGGTGGTCAAAGAAATAATAATCCACGAAAATATAAATATCAACCACAAAACAAGCCCACTAAACAAGATGTTGAAGAAAATTCTTCTAAAAATTCTGAAGAATCTTGCTACAGATGTGGTAGAATGGGCCACTGGGCTAATACTTGCCGAACATCTAAACATCTTGTTAAGATGTATCAGGATTCGCTGAAAGATAAAGAAAAGGAAGTAAACTTTATGGATAACGTCGATCCAACAGTCACTGAGAAACCATCTGATTTATATGAAGATTTCTTGAATGTTTAAGTTGTGTGTCTTTCGAAAAATAAATGATTTAATATCGTCTGTCTTTGTCATTATGTTTGCTAAATGTTTCAGTACTATCTATTTGCGTGTAAAATATTGTGTAATATTAATGTACTCACTATTTATTTCTTATATATGAAGTTCAATATGAATTTTGCTGGAATACAACATCAATCAAGTGGTGGAGATCTCTGTATAGCAGACAGTGGAACTACACACACTATACTTAAATCCGAGAAATATTTTATTGATTTAAAACCAACGGAAGGAACTATACATACAATATCAGGACCTGCTAACTTGATAAAAGGGATAGGAAAGGCAAATTTCATACTACCAAATGGTACAAAATTTTTAATAAATGATGCCTTATTTTCTCCCAAGTCAAGCAGAAATTTATTGAGTTTCTCCGACATATACCTTAACGGGTATGATTATCAGTCAGTGACAACAGAAAATGAAAAATATTTAAGTATCACTGACAAGAGTCATGTAGTTGAAAAACTGCCAAGACTTAGTTCTGGATTACATTATACACATATAAATGTACCAGAAATACATATGGTAGTTAACGAAAAATATATTGATCCTGGTGTATTCAGTTTATGGCATAACAGATTAGGTCATCCAGGATCAACAATGATGAAAAGGATTATTGAATGTACTCATGGACATTCACTAAAGGATAGAAAAATCCATCATGATACAATGGTTCCATGTACATCTTGCTCTCTTGGAAAATTGATAACTAGACCCTCACCACTTAAGGTTGAGAAAGAATCACCAATGTTTCTTGAAAGAATTCAAGGTGATATATGTGGACCAATTCATCCACCATGTGGACCATTTAGATATTTCATGGTTCTAATAGACGCATCTAGCAGATGGTCTCATGTTTGTCTGTTATCAAGCCGTAATGTGGCATTTGCAAAATTTCTTGCTCAAATTATTAAATTGAGAGCTCATTTTCCTGATTACACCATTAAAAGGGTGAGACTTGATAATGCTGGTGAATTTACATCTCAAGCATTTAATGACTTTTGCATGTCTATAGGAATTGTTGTTGAACATTCTGTTGCTCATGTACATACACAAAATGGTTTAGCCGAGTCATTGATTAAACGTTTACAGTTAATCGCTAGACCATTGATAATGAGAACAAAACTCCCTGTATCTATATGGGGTCATGCAATTTTACATGCTGCTGCATTGATTCGCATCAGACCAAGTGCAAGTCATAAATATTCCCCCTTACAACTTGCTTTTGGTCAAGAGACAAATATTTCCCATCTTAGAACATTTGGTTGTGCAGTGTATGTTCCAATTGCGACACCACAACGTACAAAAATGGGTCCTCAAAGGAGGTTGAGAATATATGTTGGATATGAAACATCTTCAATATTAAGGTATATTGAACCTATGACAGGTGACGTTTTTACAGCACGTTTTGCTGATTGTCATTTTAATGAAACATTGTTCCCTAGATTAGGGGGAGAAATGAAAAAAATAAAGAAAATGATGTTTCATGGTGTGAACCTCAATTAAAGTATCTTGATCCTCGCACAAAAGAATGCGAGACAGAAGTTCAAAAGATAATGCATATACAAGAACTTGCAAATCAATTGCCTGATGCATTTACAGATACAAAAACGGTGACAAGATCATATATACCAGCAGTAAATACTCCAGCTCGAATTGAAATTCCAAAAGCTGGCAATAACGTCACTCATGAATCTTTTCCACGTCAGAAACGTGAAAGACCAATTGGTTCAAAGGATAAAAACCCTCGAAAAAGAAAATCAGCTGATAATGAAGTAAAAGAAAGTGTTCAAGAAGAACCACAAATCAGTACTCCTACTGCAGAGGAGATTGATGATGTCAATACAGAAATTGCAATCAATTATGCATATTCAAAAATATTATGGAACCGAAATAAAATGAAAAATCTTGATGAGAAATTTTCATTTAATGTTGCATATGACATCATGAATAATGATGATGATGATCCAGAACCAACATCTATTGTTGAATGTCAAAATAGACATGATTGGGCTCAATGGAAAGAAGCAATACGGACTGAATTAGAATCACTCAATAAAAGAAAAGTTTTCGGATCCATCATTCTCACTCCTAAAGATGTGAAACCTGTAGGATACAGATGGATTTTTGTCCGAAAAAGAAATGAGAAAAATGAAGTTACAAGGTATAAAGCTAGACTTGTAGCTCAAGGTTTTTCTCAAAGACCGGGAATTGATTATGAAGAAACTTATTCCCCTGTTATGGATGCAATTACTTTTAGGTACTTAATCAGCCTGACAGTTTCTAAAAATTTAGAAATGTATCTCATGGATGTTGTGACTGCTTACCTATATGGATCACTTGATAGTGATATATGTATGAAGATACCTGAAGGATTTAAGGTACCAGAAGCATCAAATGCAAAACCCAAAGAAATGTATTCGATTAAATTACAAAGATCTTTATATGAGTTAAAACAATCAGGACGTATGTGGTATAACCGATTAAGTGATTACTTGATAAGCAAAGGGTATACAAATAACCTTACTTGCCCTTGTGTTTTCATTAAGAAAACAACATCCGGATATGTGATCATAGCTGTTTATGTTGATGATCTTAACATCATAGGTACAAATAAAGAGATCTATGAAGCCATTCAACTTCTAAAGAAAGAATTTGAAATGAAAGATCTCGAAAAAACCAAGTATTGCCTTGGTTTACAAATTGAGCATATGCCTAATGGTTTACTTGTACATCAAACAACATATACTGAAAAGATTTTGAAACGTTTCAATATGGACAAGGCAAAACCATTAAGTACTCCTATGGTTGTTAGATCACTCAATGTTGAAACTGATCCATTTCGTCCATGTGAAGATCATGAAGATATTCTTGGACCAGAAGTACCATATCTTAGTGCAATTGGAGCTCTTATGTATCTTACAAATTGTACAAGACCTGACATTTCTTTTGCAGTTAATTTGTTGGCAAGGTTCAGCTCTGCTCCTACCAAAAGACGCTGGAATGGGATCAAACACATATTTCGATACCTTCGAGGAACTACTGATTTAGGATTATTTTATTCTAACGAATCAAAACAAGATTTGGTTGGTTATGCTGATGCAGGTTATTTATTTGATCCACATAAAGCTAAATCTCAAACTGGATATGTATTCCTAAATGGAGGTACTGCAATATCATGGCGTTCTCAAAAACAAACACTTGTTGCTACATCATCAAATCATGCCGAAGTGATTGCATTACATGAAGCTACTCGGGAATGTTTTTGGTAGAGATCAATGACACAAATCATTACTGATTCTTGTGGACTAGAACGCGATAAAAGTCCAACAATTATCTATGAAGATAATGCAGCTTGCATAGCACAGATGAAAGAAGGGTATATCAAAAGTGACCGAACCAAACACATACCTCCTAGATTCTTCTCATATACTCAAAATCTCATTAAGGACAACGAGATTGAAATGAGATATGTTCAATCCAGCAAAAACTCTGCTGATCTTTTCACGAAATCACTTCCAACTGCTATTTTCAGAACACACATTCATAACATTGGCATGAGACATGTTCAAAAGATGTAACAACCGAAGCGATGTCTACTTGAGGGGGAGTCAACTCCATGCTGCACTCTTTTTCCCTTAGCTAAAGTTTTTCCCACTGGATTTTCTTTAGCAAGGTTTTTAACGAGGCAGTAACTTACAGTTGATCTTCAACAAACAAAATTGCTATCCAAGGGGGAGTGTTATAATATATAAATATATATATATATATATATATAAATGGATAGTCAATTATTGATACACAAAAGTAATATTATTGTATTACCTAAACTTGTGATATTTTTGCTATAAATAGCCATGAATGCAAGCATTAAACTTGCACCATTTCTCACACTTACAAAGTGTTTCTTTCTTTCTCTCCATTATCATCTTTGTTCTTACACTTCATTATTAGTATTCTTAATCAAGAATCAAATCACTAAAGATAGTTATAAGCCTACTGAATTATAACATCAAGAATCAAACCACTAAAGGTAGTTATAAGCCTACTGAATTATAACAAATATCAGTGTTAGTGTGCTGAAAAAATCAAAGACGGAATCAAAACTGATAGTTTGAATATACAAAGTATATCATCATTTTAACGATTAACGAAAAATAATAATATGTAATTCAAATAGACTCGTGCAGCTCCACGCTGATCGAAATAGGTGATGGGACCCTGCAGTAGAAAAAGCATTTGTACATTTTTTTTTTTTTTTATGGATTGAGATGTCCACAGTATTAATATAACGTATATGGTATTCAATGACACGCTACTATATATGTCGACTTCTTTAGCACCCACCAATTTTTCCTACGGTTGATCATTACGTTCATGTGTTTCGCATGTTAGTATTTCAATCTGTGGCGGAGCCACATGTGTTTTAGGGGTGTCATATGACATCATCGACAAAAACATTTGAACTAGTAGTTTCTAATATAATACGGAGTAATACTCATTAGGTAGTTGAAGTTTTAAAAATTGACCCCATCCCAATATAATAAAAACCCATTCAACAAAACTTATATACTTAACGGAGTATAATTTTAATATAATGTATTTTTTGCGTTTAGAAATTGGATTAGAAACTGAGTACATAAAAAGGGCATAAAATTACATCGAGCATTTATCGAGCGTTTTAGAGGGTGTGCAAGTTAAACTACTCCGTATTAAATAGGGCATAAAATTTTAGAAAGACACAAATTTTTACTAGGGGCGGATCTATGTTGACTCGAGTGGTAGCACGTATCTAATAGGGCATACAATTTTTTTTAGTAACTCTTCATATTTAGAGTAATTGTTGGCTACTACCTCTGTATCTAATTTATTGTTCAGTATTAAATTTTTTGAGATGTCTCAAATTATTGTTAACATCCATGTATAGAAAAAAAGAGGTAAAGTTCTTTTATACCCTTATTTTATGCATGTAGGAGAAAAACGTAGGTAAAAAATAAGAGGTAAAACTGTAAAGTAAAGAAAAAACACATGTGACACTTACTTTTTCTTAAACTGTGTGTTTTTTAGGAACAATTAATATGGAATAAATGGAGTATAAAATAAGTATGCCAAAAAGAACTTATAATGTTTTTCATTTCTTTTTTACACAAATTACCATTGTTCAGAAGTCATTTGATTGAGAGATCTCGAGAATAATGATAACTTATTTTGCTATTTATAATAATAACTTTTTAGCGATCACATAATACTTTGGTTTGGATTCAAATTTCCGATATGCTTAACGTATCCACATGTATTTCGGAAGAGAGGTTGCGTGAAGAGCAAGATGAGGCAAACATGGTAAATTTCAACAATTTTAAACATGCTAGTTTGTTTTAATCAGGTTGTTTTAGTGGAAAATAGCTAGACTCATTGATATGGGCACCCACAACAAAAGGGACATACTTGATTTCGAAAGGTATACGGTTATTAGTCAATAAAACAAAAGGGATTCAATTCCATCATGGGCGACTTTGATATGCTTGATATGGACGGATCTATTCCGATAGTGGAAACTTAGATGTGTTGTGACGTCTCTTGCCTCGTTCACACATGATTGGACCGCGGGGATGGGAATCAATGCGGGTAAAATATGGCGACTAATCGGTTACGCTTCAATTTGGTACATTAGGATCGCTAGAATCAACGATTTATTCAATGAAGAGTTCACGTGTTGGACAACAGTAGTGAAGAAAGTCAAAGTCAAATCCTTCGAATGGGCAACAAATTTGAAGCGATGCCACTCTCACCAATTCTATATTTGGGGCTTGAAACCGTGAATTCTACTATAAATCGCGTTTTATCATTGTATTCACATCCTTAAATTGTTTGTAAGCTGATATGCAACATTTTTGTTTGTTTCAATATTCTCCATTGCAAGTCTTATAGTCCTCTAGTCCTAAGTGTATAATAGATCAATTGAGGGTCAAGTTTCTAATGGGCTAAGGGCCTGTTTACATAGAGCTTAATTAGATTAATGTTGTAAAAAAAATTATTCGACCAGTTTTTGTGCTTGTTTACTTGAGACTTTTTGGATCACCACATCCAGATGGAGAGATCAATGGGTCACCTAAAAAAGTGGTGTCCTCCCCATATAGATCATTTATTTACCTATCTTTCCTAAACTACCCACATTTTTCCTTTCAATATTCATCATCTTCTCCAATATCATTTTAATCTCAACCACAGTGAACTTAAATCGTTTATCTACTAATTAGAACAATAAAGTTAAGTCGATGGAAATCTAGTAACCCACAAGTGACTGGATATATACAGGTAAATCAAACAATATCCAATATATTCAACACCCTTGTAAGACCCAAATATTTATTGTAGATAATGTATTTATGGTGTACTATGCATGTATGAAGTGTACGAAGCATGTACGTGTTGCTTGCTCGAACGTTGGAGGAAACTGGACATTGTCTGAAGTGACAAGGAGTGTACGTATCTTTTCAACCCCAAATAAAGTTTGTGTTGATGTTTCAAAGCCTTACCATTGGAAAGAAAATCTTATTACGTTTCTAACGATATTTGATTCATCGAAAACGGAGCTACGGTCAAAAAGTTATGGCCAAAACAAGTTTCTGAAATCTGACCTGCAGAGTGGAGCGGCGCTCCACAATGTGGCGCGGCGCGCCGAATGGGTCAGAAGCAATTTTCAGCCTTTTAAAAGGCTTTAAATGAAGGGTACTTTGGTCTTTTCACTTGGGGTCGGTTTAGGGTCATCAAAACTGATCCTTTGATCAGTTTGGATCAAATTCTCACCAACCAAAAACACTCTCAACCATTTTTAGAGAGAGAGTAAGGGTTTAGAGAGAGAGGGCTTGATTTGGGGAAGAAGGAGTCGATTTCTCACCAAAGCTCGGGTTCTAAAGTTGTTCCTTTCGTTCTTGGCTACGCGGTGATAGTATTGGTAAGCTCAAACTCCGAATTTCAATTATTTGATTTGATATTCAAGTTAGGGTTTGAGTTAATTTGTTGTAAAACCCTTTTAGGTGATGAAGTGACTTTAGTGATGCTAGTAATCGGGTTTATTGTTATTGTTGGTGGATTTCGGTTTGGTGAACAAATTGGTTATGTTTAGAACTTGAAATTGGGTTTAATCACTAGGTTTAGTGATTGTGGAAGTATTGAAACCTATTTAGGGTTATTTGGTTGACTAACTTTGACTTTGGGTCAAATTAGGGTTTGGTGGTGATTATGACCCAATTGGCGATTTAATGAAGTTTATAAACTTAAAATGGATTAAGTTGAAGTATAAAACCGAGTTAAATGTGTTTTGGTGTCAACACTTGTAAAGAACGAGATTTTGACCTTTATGGGTCAAAATTAGGGTTTAAGTGTCATTTTGGGCAAGATAGGTGTTTAACACCTATGATCGGGTTTAATTGGCGTATTAAGACCATTCTCACTTGTGTTAGTGATTATTGGTTAATTTTGGGTGCGTTTTGTACTTGGAAGTGCATTTGGGTCAAATTTGCACTAAGTGTCAATTTGGGTTGATTTGTGAATCCATTCTAAGTGTATTGTTGTAATTATGATAATGGAATAGGTATTTTCCATTGGCGAGTTGCAGATTATTTGGAAGCTTTCATCAAGACTTCAAGGTGAGTGTTAATATCCTATATGCATATGTATGTGTAGGATGGGTGCGGGTCGGGTGAAGTGATTCTCATCTATAGAGCTCACTTCACATGTAGGTGGATTTGATGGACTTGTGCATAGGTCCAATAGGCACGGTTGTGCGTTTTGGTTGACTACCTTTGGCAAAGTACACATTTTGGGTGTACGTTATCACACGTGGTTGTGAGTGGAATAATTATGCGTATGTGTATATAATGTATTTATTTGTGTCGTATGAATGTGGCATTGTCGCGTTGCTTAAGACACCACATTGTAAAGAAGTGGATGTCGCGTTGTTTAAGACACCACATGGTAAAGAAGTGGATGTCGCGTTGTTTAAGACACCACAATGTATTGGAGTGGATGTCGCGTTGTTTAAGACACCACCCATCGTATCGAATGGCATGTGGAATCGTCGCGTTGTTTAAGACGCCACATTGGAAAGGGTGAGTGAGTCGCGTTGTTTAAGACATCACCCGGGGGATTAGTGACTACGCGTTGATTAAGTAGCACTAACGGATGTTATGAACTCCAACGGTCTTGTATGTACCGTTTCCCTTGTTCGAATTGGTTAACCATGGTTGTATGAATTATGTATTGGCATATTTAATTATGAACTATATGCTATTGGTATTGCTAGCTAATGTGGATTTGCGGTTATTGGTATATGCACGATATGTTGCATGATTGTCGAATTGCTAATTCGTGATTAATGTTGTATTGTCGTGATGTAGTTAACCCTCCGGGTGTAGTTATTGGCGTTGTTCACATTGACGTTGGTGAACTTACCTTATTGATGGTATTATTAGCTTGTTGCTTAGTGATCGTACGGTATACTTAGATTAGCTTGCCTTTAGGCTTGGACGCTCCGGTATGCGGTATTTGTTTATTTATGTGGCGTGTCCATTTTATGCATATATATGTATGTAGTATATTATCATTCACTAAGCGTTAGCTTACCCTCTCGTTGTTGACTCTTTTTATAGATTGCATGCGGATGGTGGCTCGGTTAAGCGCGAGGATTAGAGGACTTGCATAGTTTGCGTAGAAGGCTTGCTTTTGGATTTATTAGGATTGGGTAGTGTATCCCCAATCGCCATGCTCGGCTTTGTTTTGTATTAAGAGTCTTATGGTCTAAAATTTGTATTTTGACACTTAAGGGGTAATTTGGGCACGTGTGGGCCCCACTTTGTAAAACTCGCTCAAACCTTAGTTATGTGCTAGTTTTACATATATTAATGTAAGGTTAAAAGCGTTTTGGCTAAATGTGTCGGGAACTAGTCAAACATTTTCGTTAAATTGACTTCCGGGGACAGCGGGCTGTCCAGGTGGTTTGGCGCGCCGCGCACCCACCTGGCGCGCCGCGCAGATGAACTGCACCAGAAAATTTTTTTTATGTTGTGAAATTTAACGGGAATTGTCGTGGTTTGGTTTGGGTTGTTACAAGTGGTATCAGAGCATGGTCTAAGGGATTTAGGCGACTTGAGATAGGTGCCTAGACTTAGACTTTTGTGTGTGCTTAAATTGTTGCGGGACTTGTAGGATTTCGGGTCGGAATGGGTTTAGTTAGTGCCTTGTTTATAGGTCGACTAACGTATATATTAGTAATGCGGATATTATTAATATGCTTTTGTGTTGTGGTAATAATTCTCGCGTGTGTTTGTATCGCGTAGAATTTTGGTTGTGTTTGTTCTTATCATCGAGCGAGGCGGTCGTTGTACTAACGAGTCGATGCGGCGTGTGTGCGTAATAAGAACTTGCAAACCTTATTACGGGTACAAATCGTGTCTAACAAGTGATGTACGACGAGTGTTTAGCAAGATGGGGCGGTGTTGTGCGTGCGGTTTTATACGTTCGTGGACTAATCGTTTTGCATTCTTTTGAATGACGACGCGAAACGAGACCGAGGCGAATGACGCGGAGTTTAACGCTAGAGTTGCGGCCGCCGTTGCGGAGCAAATGGGTGCGTTGGAAGAAGGAATGGAAAGGAGGTATTCCGAACTTCAAAGTAGTAGTGAAATGGAGCGTTATCTTAAGAGCTTCATGAGGACTAAATCCCCGATGTATGACGGAAAGTCGGATCCTTTGGTGAGCACAACTTGGATTTCGGACGTCGAAGGGTGTTTCCGTACTATTGATTGCCCTCCCGAGAGATAGACGAGACTCGCTACGAGTTTGTTGCGGGGTAGGGCGAGGGATTGGTTGGGTGGTAAGATTGATCTTGTCGGTGGTGAAACGTTTATGGCCTTATCGTGGGACGAATTTAAGGAGGAATTCTTCGAGGAATTCCGGACTCCGGCCGATTTGTGGGAATTGCGTAATGAGTTGCGAAATTTGCGACAAGGATCTATGGATTTAAATACTCTCAAGACGACCTTTATGGCGAAGGCTCGTTTTTGTCCGGAGTATTTGGGAAGTGATCGTTTATTAATGGGGGATTTCTATCGGACTTTGAATGACGACTTGAAAAGAAAAATTAGACGTGGTCAAGCGAAATCGTTTTCGGAATTATTCGACTTGGCTAGGGGTTTCGAGTCGCATACACGATCGAAGAAGGGTGAGCCTTCAAGGGATAGAAGGGTTGTTTCTTATGGTGCTCCGAGTAAGAGGACTAAGGGTCCGAGTGTGAGCACGGGTGGTACGCGGACGAGTATATCGAATTCTAGCGCGTCAAGATGTTACAATGGTGGCATGAGGGGTCACAAGTCTTGGGAATGTTCGATGCTGTTTGAGTTTGAGTTGTTAATGCCTTGTGTTGTGCATATTGTTGTTATGGGTGACGTTCCTAATGGAAGTACCCTATGGTGACGTTGATTGTCGGGCGAAGGGCGTAAGACTTGGTGCAACCAAGCATTCCTTAGTATTTGGAAAATGTTTCTACCAAGCCATGGAAATGGGTTTTGGTTTTCGGTTGTTAAGCGCGTGTTCGCTTTTATGTGAAGTGATGAACCATGAGGTTCGTCGGGTGATTGGAACCCTTGAGACCGAGTGTTTAAAATCTCGATGTATGTTGGTAATGGAGTCTTCATAACGCGACATTAGGTGCCTCTTTTATACCTACTAGCGTGATGTCGACTCCGATGGTGTTGTAGTTACATTGTACGTAGGGTACCGGGAGAAACCCTTAAGTACATGAGTGACTAGGTTGAAATTCGACAAACTAAAGCAATTGGATAATTGCGAGTGTATAATTCGTGTAATCTGTGGTACACTTTTCGTTCAAAGTGTTTAAGGATAGGTTAAGATCCTTAGTATGCTCAAGGTTTGGAGCAGGGTATGGTAATGGGTCGTGTGAACCCAATTGTTGGTAAAGTCTACCTTTGGTAGCATTGTACGGTTGTACATGACGTGGTTATGGAACGTAGTTCCAAGTAGGGAAGTTACACTCCCGCACGAGGAGACCTTAGGGTGAGATTTCGGATGACGTTTTTGGTAGGTCCAAAACTTGTGTTGGGACCTAGTCTTGGTCGATTTGTGGTAGAATACAATTACGGTTAAGTTGTACTTATGGTTTGGATTTAAATTATCACCGAGGTGGTAACGTGGTAAATCTCATTGAGAGATAATGGGCGTGTTTGGCGAGCAAGGTGAAATCCCTCGGTGAAGGGATGTGCGTGTCGGATTCTCTTCTAGAGAAATATTGTTTTGTGCCTATGTTTGATATAGGTGGTTCTTGCTCGATAGTGTGGATGGTTAGTGGTATCCGTTAGGATTTGTTATAGTGGTGAAGCATGACTTTCGGAGTCCGCTGACTTCATCATGAGGTATTGTTATATTGATGAAGCATGACCGTTGACAGGGTCCGCTGACTTCATCCGGTGTTGAGTGAACTATCGGTTGTTTATACGCCCATGGTGGGATCGTGAGGACCATGTTGTGTGATTAGGGATGCGATAGCCGTGTTTCGCTCACATGTTGTTACGGGTGTGACAATAGTCGATTTTGTACACCTTAGGTTTAGCGTTGCCATAGTCGTTTTGGGCGCTTTTGGTTTTAGCCGTTGGATTTTGATGCTATGGTAGTTGCGTATAGGTCGTATTGCGCACTACAAGGGATGTTAGTGATTAATGTTATCCGTAAGGATTTGTTTGGTTCGGTCTTCATCGTTTCGGATTGTTGACTATAAGTTGAGACTTGGTTGCTTTTAGCGTTGTCCTTGGTAAAGGTACGCTAAGGAATTGATATCTCGGTACGAGATGGGTCGAGTTTTTCCCGATATGGGAAATTGAGCAGGTTTCATTGCTCGGATTGTGGTTTTGATAAATCACGGTTGACGACTTTAGTTGTTGAAAGTGATCCATTGGGAAGAATGGTCTAGGAAAGTTCGTATTGGGACTTGAGTGAGGATCGTTAAGCAGGTCCGGATTGTTTAAGTGGAGAAGATCACGAGGACGTGATCGAGTTTAAGTGGGGGAGAGTTGTAAGACCCAAATATTTATTGTAGATAATGTATTTATGGTGTACTATGCATGTATGAAGTGTACGAAGCATGTACGTGTTGCTTGCTCGAACGTTGGAGGAAACTGGACATTGTCTGAAGTGACAAGGAGTGTACGTATCTTTTCAACCCCAAATAAAGTTTGTGTTGATGTTTCAAAGCCTTACCATTGGAAAGAAAATCTTATTACGTTTCTAACGATATTTGATTCATCGAAAACGGAGCTACGGTCAAAAAGTTATGGCCAAAACAAGTTTCTGAAATCTGACCTGCAGAGTGGAGCGGCGCTCCACAATGTGGCGCGGCGCGCCGAATGGGTCAGAAGCAATTTTCAGCCTTTTAAAAGGCTTTAAATGAAGGGTACTTTGGTCTTTTCACTTGGGGTCGGTTTAGGGTCATCAAAACTGATCCTTTGATCAGTTTGGATCAAATTCTCACCAACCAAAAACACTCTCAACCATTTTTAGAGAGAGAGTAAGGGTTTAGAGAGAGAGGGCTTGATTTGGGGAAGAAGGAGTCGATTTCTCACCAAAGCTCGGGTTCTAAAGTTGTTCCTTTCGTTCTTGGCTACGCGGTGATAGTATTGGTAAGCTCAAACTCCGAATTTCAATTATTTGATTTGATATTCAAGTTAGGGTTTGAGTTAATTTGTTGTAAAACCCTTTTAGGTGATGAAGTGACTTTAGTGATGCTAGTAATCGGGTTTATTGTTATTGTTGGTGGATTTCGGTTTGGTGAACAAATTGGTTATGTTTAGAACTTGAAATTGGGTTTAATCACTAGGTTTAGTGATTGTGGAAGTATTGAAACCTATTTAGGGTTATTTGGTTGACTAACTTTGACTTTGGGTCAAATTAGGGTTTGGTGGTGATTATGACCCAATTGGCGATTTAATGAAGTTTATAAACTTAAAATGGATTAAGTTAAAGTATAAAACCGAGTTAAATGTGTTTTGGTGTCAACACTTGTAAAGAACGAGATTTTGACCTTTATGGGTCAAAATTAGGGTTTAAGTGTCATTTTGGGCAAGATAGGTGTTTAACACCTATGATCGGGTTTAATTGGCGTATTAAGACCATTCTCACTTGTGTTAGTGATTATTGGTTAATTTTGGGTGCGTTTTGTACTTGGAAGTGCATTTGGGTCAAATTTGCACTAAGTGTCAATTTGGGTTGATTTGTGAATCCATTCTAAGTGTATTGTTGTAATTATGATAATGGAATAGGTATTTTCCATTGGCGAGTTGCAGATTATTTGGAAGCTTTCATCAAGACTTCAAGGTGAGTGTTAATATCCTATATGCATATGTATGTGTAGGATGGGTGCGGGTCGGGTGAAGTGATTCTCATCTATAGAGCTCACTTCACATGTAGGTGGATTTGATGGACTTGTGCATAGGTCCAATAGGCACGGTTGTGCGTTTTGGTTGACTACCTTTGGCAAAGTACACATTTTGGGTGTACGTTATCACACGTGGTTGTGAGTGGAATAATTATGCGTATGTGTATATAATGTATTTATTTGTGTCGTATGAATGTGGCATTGTCGCGTTGCTTAAGACACCACATTGTAAAGAAGTGGATGTCGCGTTGTTTAAGACACCACATGGTAAAGAAGTGGATGTCGCGTTGTTTAAGACACCACAATGTATTGGAGTGGATGTCGCGTTGTTT
The DNA here is from genome assembly GCF_046630445.1 of Rutidosis leptorrhynchoides. Lineage (NCBI taxonomy): Eukaryota > Viridiplantae > Streptophyta > Magnoliopsida > Asterales > Asteraceae > Rutidosis > Rutidosis leptorrhynchoides. Next base: position 126,782,567 of record NC_092333.1, on the reverse strand, counting down.
AAGACACCACCCATCGTATCGAATGGCATGTGGAATCGTCGCGTTGTTTAAGACGCCACATTGGAAAGGGTGAGTGAGTCGCGTTGTTTAAGACATCACCCGGGGGATTAGTGACTACGCGTTGATTAAGTAGCACTAACGGATGTTATGAACTCCAACGGTCTTGTATGTACCGTTTCCCTTGTTCGAATTGGTTAACCATGGTTGTATGAATTATGTATTGGCATATTTAATTATGAACTATATGCTATTGGTATTGCTAGCTAATGTGGATTTGCGGTTATTGGTATATGCACGATATGTTGCATGATTGTCGAATTGCTAATTCGTGATTAATGTTGTATTGTCGTGATGTAGTTAACCCTCCGGGTGTAGTTATTGGCGTTGTTCACATTGACGTTGGTGAACTTACCTTATTGATGGTATTATTAGCTTGTTGCTTAGTGATCGTACGGTATACTTAGATTAGCTTGCCTTTAGGCTTGGACGCTCCGGTATGCGGTATTTGTTTATTTATGTGGCGTGTCCATTTTATGCATATATATGTATGTAGTATATTATCATTCACTAAGCGTTAGCTTACCCTCTCGTTGTTGACTCTTTTTATAGATTGCATGCGGATGGTGGCTCGGTTAAGCGCGAGGATTAGAGGACTTGCATAGTTTGCGTAGAAGGCTTGCTTTTGGATTTATTAGGATTGGGTAGTGTATCCCCAATCGCCATGCTCGGCTTTGTTTTGTATTAAGAGTCTTATGGTCTAAAATTTGTATTTTGACACTTAAGGGGTAATTTGGGCACGTGTGGGCCCCACTTTGTAAAACTCGCTCAAACCTTAGTTATGTGCTAGTTTTACATATATTAATGTAAGGTTAAAAGCGTTTTGGCTAAATGTGTCGGGAACTAGTCAAACATTTTCGTTAAATTGACTTCCGGGGACAGCGGGCTGTCCAGGTGGTTTGGCGCGCCGCGCACCCACCTGGCGCGCCGCGCAGATGAACTGCACCAGAAAATTTTTTTTTATGTTGTGAAATTTAACGGGAATTGTCGTGGTTTGGTTTGGGTTGTTACAACCCTTTATCGCCTTGATTTCGAAGATCGATAGAGATCCACCACGCTAATTTGCAAATCACGGTTTCTGTTCATTCTCTTTTTTGTTCTTGAATCATCTTTTAAATAGCGTCAATCTGCATCAATCCTGAATCTGAAAGGGAACTGATAATATTTTTCGATCTATTTTGCTTTGGAATAGGAGTGATACTGGTCTTTCTCAATTTAGGGCTAGGCATTTTATTCTATTGAATTCTATTTTGTTTTGACGATATTATTTAATTTGATTTGATATTTCATAGATTTGATTCGATTAGTTTTGTATTGATTTCGCTGGTTGGATCCGATGGAAACAAGAGATGGATTTCTCAAAGGATTTGTTTTATCAATTTATATGTTACTTCGGTATTATTATTGATTGGCCTTATTGATTTGATGATTTTATTATTTATTGATTTGATGATTTTATTATTTATTTATGTACAGTATATTACAATTATATATGGTAAATAAACATGATAAGTAAAGGCTAAACTTGTCATTTATATTATTAAGATATTTCATTCACTAATAAATGTAAACACTATATTATCGTTATTATCATATTCTATATTGCCATCAATATCCATACATCCATCTATATCTATAACATGACTTAATAAATTAAAGAGTAAACAGGCTCTTAATTCATCTATTTGATGGCTAGACTTGATTTTTCTATATAAAATTTCTCTTTTTTGCCAAAAGAAAAAAAAAATTCTATATTTTACTATGAATTTTAGTGTTTATAATGACCCATTTTTTATAACAACAAATTTATGCACCTTACCTAATTTTATGCGAATAATGTCCTAAGCATGCCTCGAACCCATGACCCCAATGTGAGATTAGCTCCTAGATACCATTGGGCCAAAAGCTCTTTGGGATAATGACCCATTTTTATATCTTGAGCATGACCTATAAATCAATGAGATGACCTTGTTCGCATAAAAATTCAAGATATGTTACAATGTCAGTATTACCCTTATATTCATGGTAAGTTTGATTAAATTTATTTAAGAAATAAAATATTGATAATAATAAATCAAGGATAGAGAGTTTAATGACATTTATTATTTATTATATTTTTGTAAGTGAATGATTATTTTGGAAGAACAGTTATTATGAGACAGAGAGAATATAAGAGAGAGTATATATATATATATATATATATATATATATATATATATATATATATATATATAACATTTTCCAAAATGCTTTTTTCTATGAAATTGGTCAAATTAACATGATAACATGTAAGTGACGAGCAGGTTTTAAAAGAAGACTTTTTTCATTTTTTTTTTTTAAATAGTTAATCAAGCAGGAACTTTTTTTTTTTAAAGGCAATCTGTTGGCATCGAATACTCTCATTTGACGCGCACGCACACGTTTTTGGGCGAAAACCCGAACCGCATTACAGAGATCTGAACCTTAAACCATCCCGAAGGGGAGACGGGTCGGATTTGGGTCCTGAATACGGGTCGGTAAAACCTCCCCAAGTAAATATTTAATCAATTATAAAGCACAATAAGTAAAGATCCAATATGTACCAAGTGTATAATCATTGATAGTTTCATTAATCAAGATTGTTGACTTGCCTCTTCAACAAGACGTTGAGAAGCTCTAAAATGCTGATGTTATGTGAGGTGTATATAAAATAGCTTTATATTTTACAAGGAAATACTATTAAATATGATACAATTTTACACAAGATATTTATTTATTTATTGAATGGATATACTTAAACCTTGCTACAACACTTATAGGCAGTGTACTTAATCGTACAGTAGTGTAGTTTTTAGTAAGTCCGGTTCGTTCCACAGGGAATCTTTTTCACAAAGCTTAACGCTATATTAGTTTAAATTTATAAAAATACAAATATATATATAAGTAATATTATTATTATAAAGGGGGGTTTTTACCGTTTAATGACCGGTTTGTCGATTTTAAAACTTTAGTCGCAGTTAAAACCAAATGTAAAATATTAAATAAAAGACTTAATTTAAAGCGTAAAGTAAATAACGATAATAAAATTACGAATAATAAAAGTGCGATAAAATAAACTTGCGATAATTAAAAAGTACGATAATTAAAAGTGCAATTAAATACAATAACAATAAATAAAAGTGCTATAATTAGAAGTGCAATTAAATATAAAATAAAGGAAATTAAATATGAAATAAAAGAATTATGCTTATTTAAACTTCCGTAATCATGATGTTTGACGTGTTGATTTTAGTTTTATGCCCATGGGTTAATTGTCCTTTGTCCTGGATTATTTAATATGTCCGTCTGGTTTTTGTCCATAACAGTCCATCAGTCATAAATATAAAGTGCGAGTGTCCTCGTCAAATTATCCTTATACCCGAAGTTAAATATTCCAACTAATTGGGGACTTAAACTGTAACAAGATTTTAATACTTTGTTTAATAATTACACCAGGATGTCGACTGAATGTAACCCAAGGTTTTAATACTTTGTTAACAATTATGCCAAGTGTCCTTGTACATAATTTCACCCCTGTTTTAATAATTCTAGTGGCTATTAATCCATTCCCGTGTCCGGTTAAATGAACGATTATTCGTACATATAAATATCCGCCCATCGTGTCCGATTGAGTGTATATGGTTATTTATAGGGACGTCCAATTATAAATCTTTATATTAACATTAACAAACTATCATTTAGTTAAACAAATATAAAGCCCATTAATAGCCCATAGTCTAATTTCCACAAGTGTCGTTCTTTTGTCCAAACCCCAATTATGGTACAAAGCCCAATTACCCAATTTTAGTAATTAGCCCAACATCATGATTACTTCGGATTAAATAAGCATAATAATAACTTAGCTACGAGACATTAATGTAAAAAGGTTGAACATAACTTACAATGATTAAAAATAGCGCAGCGTTACACGGACAGAATTTCGACTTACACCCTTACAACATTCGCTAACACACCCTTATTATTAGGATTTAAAATTAAAATTAAAATATAAATTATATATACATATACTACGTTGAGTGAAGAAGAAAAAGATGTTTTTGTGGTGCACCAAAGCTCGATTTTTATAGGCATGTGGGCTGGAACTGGGGCTCATGCGATCGCATGGATTTATGCCTTCCAGGCCATGCGATCGCATGGCCAGCTGGGGAGGCTCACATTTGGTTGTTTTCTTCTGCCGACGGTTTTATAATATAATATAATATATATATTAATTTTAAGAATTAATTATATATTATATTATATTTATGTGCATAGTTGACTTGTAATTTTTAGTCCGTTGAGTCGAGCGTTGAGAGTTGACTCTGGTCCCGGTTCCGGATTTTCGAACGTCCTTGCGTACAATTTAATATCTTGTACTTTGCGTTTTGAATCTTGTACTCTTGTAATTTTGAGATGTTTCTTATCAATAATTGGAACCTCATTGATTGTATTTTGTACTTTTGAGCTTTTTGGTCGTTTGCGTCTTCAATTCGTCGAATCTGTCTTTTGTCTTCACCTTTTATTATTTAAACGAATATCACTTGTAAATAGAACAGTTGCAACTAAAAGCTTGTCTTTCTTGAGGAATAATGCTATGAAATATATGTTCGTTTTTAGCATTATCAAATATTCCCACACTTGAGCGTTGCTTGTCCTCAAGCAATATAGTCTTGAAATACTAGAATCACTTCTTTATTCTTCACACTTTGTACATCAGTGATTTCAATACGGCGGTATAAACAATGGTAGTAACGATGTGGTTTACAGTCCCACATGACTATAAAATTTAGATCCATTAAGGAAATTGGATCTTTATGAAAACATTTGATCTTTTGAAAATTAAATTGTGACGATCGCTCCAAATCCATATGGACGAACACGTCATTCATCGATTTCATTGCTAGGTATTTGACCTCTATATGATACGTTTTGTAAACATTGCATTCTTTTGAAAAGGCACAATATATATGAATATTTAAATCAAAGGTTTTCGACATCTGATGATTTATACATATACACAATCACCGTAATATAATAGTTTACAATGATACTTCCGTTGACAATGCAGTCAAAATAAGATACATGGTGATGATTTGGTGAATGCAACGTTTCCTTGAATAAAGTATGTCATGTAAGACTCCATGCACATAGCTTGTCTAACATATAAGCAAACAGCGGAAGACTTCTAGGGAACCTGAGAATAAACATGCTAACAAGTGTCAACACAAAGGTTGGTGAGTTCATAGTTTTAGTGTTTCGCATAATCTGTATATAAAAGTGGATCACATGATTTCAGTTGTTTCATCCAGAAACATTTATCAATAGATTATATAAAAGTGGATCACAAGATTTCAGTTGTTTCATCCAAAAACGTTTATCAATAGATTATATAAAAGTGGATCACAAGATTTCAGTTGTTTCATCCAGAAATGTTTATCAATAGATTCTACATAACAGAGCACCCTGGTAACTAAACTTAATGTATATATAATTTGTACCCTTTGTATAATCATCTTAATAATACACGCAAACCAACGTGTACGCTTTTCAAATAGCATACGTCCGTTAAAAGGCTAGTGCTCTAGCTCGGACGGGGATATCAAGCCCTATGGATCCATATACTACTACTCGCGCCCACCAGTTCTTATAACTGGCAGTTACTAGTTACCAAAGCTAAGGGATTTTCGGTTCAAACTCGGTGTAGAATTTAGTATGTACTTGTATCCACTGCGTTTAAAATAAAGTGCATGTATTCTCAGCCCAAAAATATATATTGCAAAAGCAATTAAAAAAAAGATCAATGAAACTCACGCATATAAATCTAGTATTTTCAGTATTTATAAACAGTCGCATGTATTCTCAGCCCAAAAATATATTGAGTAAAAGGGATCTTATGAAACTCACCTTAGCAGCACATAAAGTTGTTCACCGAAATGTGACCGAAACTCGGAATACCAAATAATCGTAGATCTCAACCTAGAGAACATATGTTGGTCAATAAATGTCTATCAAGCTAGGTCTGGTCATAGTGTATCACAATCCTAATGCTCGAGATTGACATACATAAGTTATCCAAAGTCGTTTCAAAAAGTCAATTTTGACAGTTGTTTAACAAAACAAGACGTGTCTTATATAAGGATTCATTTACTCGGTTGATAATATTCAAAAATCCATTTTATCAATCTCGTAAACAAGTTGTTTAAATCTTAAATACAGATTCAAAAGCAATTTCAATTAACGTCAATCGTAATTCAGTTGATCATATCTTTTAATCCGTTCATCGAAACTATTCGATATCTAAATGAAAAGTTATTGATTTTTCGCCAGCTTTCCAAAAACATGTATATCATATACCTTTTACCAGTAATATATGTATTTAATTCGTGATTCGTTATAAACTGTTTAGCGACGAAATTTAGCATACAAGCATGTATAAATATATATACTCGAGCACTAGACATGGATACACAATTAATATATAAAAGATAAAATATGAGTGCTTACGTATCAATATTGAGATTCAATATTGTAGGACAGTACGTAGACGTAACGGAGATGATAAACACTAGGTTTGACTTGCGAACAATACCCATGAATATTTCCCATAACCTCCATAGCTATAACTCCTAATTTCCTTAGCTCTATCCCATTTGAAAACTCATTTTGAAATTGTTTGGCCTTAACCTCATCGTAATATTTTATGTAAAATACTAATAATAACGGTAACGATATCTGATAATACTAATATTAATAATAATAAGATTAATATTATTAACCTTAATAATAATAATAATAATAATAATAATAATAATAATAATAATAATAATAATAATAATAATATAAATAATAATAATTATACGGAGTAATATAGGTAAATATGTGTTTGAGAGAATTAAGCCAGAACTCAAACAATTTATAGAACCTTTTCTGAAAAAGCACCCCATGCGATCGCATGGGATTTGTGCTTCAGGGCCATGCGATCGCATGGCACCCTGAGACAGCTTACAAATTTTTAACTTCTTGTTTGTCGACATAATTTTATATTATTTATATAATATATTTAATTTATATAATTAATTATATATTATATTAAATTCACATGCATAGTTGACTTGTAATTTTTGTTCCGATAAGTCGTACGTCATCACTCGACTTATGTCCCGGTTCCGGTTTTTCAAATGTCCTTTCGTACGCTGAGAAAACTTGCATTTTACGTTTCGTGTCACGTACCTTCGTCAAAATATAGCCTTGAATTATCCCTAAACTATAACACTCAAAGTATATCTTAAACTTTTGAGTATTTTGGTCATTTACTTTTATAAATCATCGTCTCGCTATTTGTTAATATATATATAATAACAATTCGTTTTTATGACCAAGTTAATATTATATTTTTCGTATTGTTAAATATATATTTTCAATATTAATAAACACGTTTTAAAATACATATCGCAAGTTATTCATATATCTAATTCCAACAGTTAATATTCCTTATTTATTGTATGTGTCCAATTTACGTTATTTAAACAAACACTTTAATATTTATTTCGAATATCGTTAAAAATGAACGATTTCTCAAATCAGCGTGGACCTCACAACAGAGACCCGTAATAATCATAATCCTTAAGGGACTTAATAAATATATTTTAATTCAATCGTTTGGCATTATCTTTTAATTCCCTAGTGAAATATATCCATCAGATAATCATTTACTTAACACTTTATTACGTTTTCAAGTTATAGTATATGTATCTATTTACATATAATTGTTCGCGAATCGTTGAGAACAATCGTAGGGTAATTGAATAGTTCAAAATTTTGAGATTCAATTTCATAGACTTTGCTTATCGTGTCAGAAACGTTAAAGATTAAGTTTAAATTTGGTCAGAAATTTCCGGGTCATCACATAAATCTAGTTTTTACCCTAGATAAGTTTTCCGGAATAACCCTTCACTGGTGTTTGCAAAATATTTTTGTGGGCTTGGTGGGTTTCAGATTTGAAAATTTTAGCTCAAAACTTGTGGTTTTGTGTCACCCACTTGCTAACCTTGTATTAGGAAAGCAACACATCCAGTATACTTGCTCCGTATATTACCTTTTGGTAAACTACCGTCCGGTTATAAAGGAAAGCGTTGAACAAGCAACTGTTAAGGCAATGTCCCCTGACATGCTTTTAATTATGGTCTATAACGTGTCGGACACAATTAATATCCTTTGTAGGAGCAATAGTAAAGCTCACCCTTATAATTTGTCGGTCTGGCACAAGGTCCTGTCTTTAACCATGCTATGCAACCACCGTTCTTACGGTTGACACCCGATTTGGTTCAGATGAACTAATGAACTCCAGGTGAATTCCTAGGATTTTACGTTCAATGGTAATGAACGCATTGAAAATGGGTTTTCAGAAAACAAATCGGTTTATAATTTGATCAAAATATTTTCTTGTTCAAGCTCGAGTTTAGATATCATTGAATTCCATGAGTTTGAATTCTCAATCTTTAAGGTCAATCTCTAGGATTGAGTAATATCAGGCTTAAAAGCTGATTTTTAATCTTTAAGGAGATTATCCTTTCTGGGGATCGGATTCATTAGTCTTATCCAGCTAATTTGCACGGTGCCCCCCATTTTACGAGATAAATCCTTCTCATGGTTAGGATAAATCTGACCACTTGGCGACCCTGTTTTATGCTGAGGTCCGTGGATTTCCTGCTGATTTTAGTGATGACTTTTCTAGATTTTTCGTCAACCTACAGCTGGTCTGGACGACAACTTCCTGACCTAAATCAAGAAGCGCGTTTCTTTTTCGGAAGACTTTACTTCCTTTTAATGATGGAATTGATTCATCGTGTAGATCCATCTCTTCTTTTCTTTCATCGGGTAAAATAGTTTAGTTTAGTCCAAAGCAAAAGTATTTTCAGTTATTTGTTACAGAAATATGTGACATATGTTTAAGATAACTTAGTAATTTTTCCCACAATTGGCTTTTATTTTCCTTTTTATTGTACTCTATTCCATTTTAAATGAATTTTAACATTTTGGTTTGTTTCTCAATTTATGTCCTTTTTGAGGTAACAATAATTTCGGTGTTAACACCTAGTTTTATCGTTCATAAATATGTATAAACATGATTTTGAGTTCATTTAATTGAAAATTTTGAAAAATTTTACTAGAATTGGGTAGTCAGTATATAAGACTAGGGCTGTTCTTTATCATCAGAGAGCACTAGATTCTAATACAACTACTACGTTACTATTATTTTTAATGGTAACCAAGTATTTAAGATAAAAATTTTAAAAATCCGAAAGAATTTAACCCCTTCCCACACTTAAGATCTTGCAATGCCCTCATTTGCAAGAAATCAGTAACAATTTAAATTATTGAGGGTGATTAGCGTAAAAATGATTAAATTTTACCAAAGTTTCCAAACATATTGGCGTTTGGTTGCTGAATGATAAATGGTGCATATCATTTGTTCATTTCGTCTGTTGTTACATCACATTTATTTGTCATCTTGTCGTCAAAATTAGTAGCTTTTGCTGAACTTAATGCCAGACTTTGAAAATGCGCTATTTTACCCTGTTTTGTACAATTTACAATATACATACATACAAATATAAACATGCATGGCAATTTGAAATGGGACTTAATATCCCACTTTCAAATCCTAAATGTGAAATATTAGTACACAATAATAATTAAAATGATAAAGATTACATAAGTATATTCAATAACATAAGTTTAAACATGAATAAGTAAAAAGATAAAAACATAAAAATCATATAAATAACCAAATGGAACTAAATCAGTCTGGATATGGGTTCCCGTTCATCTCGTCAGGTGGGTTCCATTGTTGGTTATAGGTGTTTTGATAGGCTTGGTTATAGTCATACCGGTTAAAGGGTGGTCGGATATCGGGGCTATGTGGCGGAAAATGAGCAGGTCGAGTAGGTACGTAATTATTTGGTACCTGATATGATAGCTGGCTCATGATTTGGTGCTGATGAACTAACCAACTATCGTGTTGGCGTCACCTATAATCCTCGTATACTCGCTTGGAGTTCCACTGCTCATACATACTATGTCTGGCCGCGTTCGTCATTGCTTCCTCATCTATACGAACGTGGACGTCAAGAATAGCATCTCGAAAGACATCCCTAATGTCTTCCGCCTCCTCCATTTCCTCGTATGAGCCTCTCTCTACCTGAGGATGAGATCCCTAATAGGGTACTGCCTGGTTATGTCTACTTTTCAATACCTTAGCACCCACATAAACTTTCAATCCTAAGGGCTCAACCTGTTCTCTACAAAGCTGTAATGGACCCCCTTGGTTCCTATCAACACCTAAATACTCTCCAATGAGAGTAACAAAAATACCTCCTCCTATTATACTCCCGTCCTGCATTCCCTCTATCATTTTAGATAAATAAAAAGCAACACAGTAAGGGATATTGACAAAGCTTCTAGGATCCCGAATACACTTTAGGTAGAATAAATTATGTAAGGTAATTTTTTCTTTATTATGACCTCTCTGTGTAATCGAGTTAGCCAAAAATCTATGAATAATACGAAGCTCGGCTCTGTCAATATGTGTATAGGAGTGTCCTCCTGCTCGTGTAAAAATATCAAAATGTGACATACGCCTCCAAATGGCGTCAACGTCAAAGTTACTATCTACCCTTTCACCATAATGAATCAAATTTGTACAATCGGGTAATAGCAACTCACCAGGAGTATATATCTGTAATGCCCTGGCCATGTCCAGCATGGACATTCTGTACATCCTACCGCCAAGGATAAACCTAAGAAATCTTCTATCATCTATTCTAACTATATTTGTATCAAGTGACACAGTACTCATCAACTCAACACACCATTCCTTATATACAGGTCTACGAATGGTGAAAAGACGTTCCCAATCTGTAAAAAAGAACTGCCATACCTTTGAACTAAAAGCTGTCTAACACGGTCAGCTAGATGGACCGTTTCCAAAGGGGCCCAATCGATTACCCTTGGCACCTCTACATTTTTTGTTACCAATTTGAATTTGTTCCTTTGATATGTCTCGTAATCTCTCCATCTCCTATCAAATCTCAGATTAGGATGCAGAGTGTGCTCAGGAATCGTTGGGAATTCTACTGGCGGACTCATCGGGAATACTATGAATTCATTAACAAACTGTACCGGATCATAATAAGGTACGTGCTGATCAGGCTGTTGTTGTTGTTCCTGTTGTGGTTGTTGTTCGTGTTACATTTCTGGTTCTGGTTCTGGTGCTGGTCGTCTAGATGATGATGTTCCTGAACCTCCAGTATCGGCTTTCTGCAAAACACATTAAACACAAAATTTGTGCATCCAAATATGCATTAGCGTTAGCAAAATAACAACTTAAAACAATCACTATAACATGTTAAATCAAAATTAAACTTATACATATTTTCACAATTTTTCACAATTCTATACTTTTCAAATAAGCACATATGAAAATGTATACAAAGTTCATAAGCTTTTAACTCAAATAACATGTCAAAATATTCATTACTAATAATTAAACAAGTCTCAAATGGCAAATATATCAAATTAATCAAGTTCATGAATTTTGGACTTAAAAAGTCCACTTTAATCTCCAAAAATCATGTTTAGGATCAATGTTTGGATCATTTAACTATCTAAACATGTTACACTACTCAATTTAGCAATAATTCATGATAAAAATTGGCCATAACCTGTTTATATCAAAAAGCTCCAAATTGCTCAAGAACACAAACCCTAGATTTCTAAAATTTTTGAAGTTTTTGGCTTCAAACCATGTTAAATAGCATCAATCTAGGTTATACATGCATAAAATACTAACAATTTAACACTAATTACACTAGAAATTAACAAAATTGCATTAGGAAAAAAAATTGATAATTATCACAAAAACTAGGAATTTATAGAGTTTAGGGGTGTAATTTTTACCATTTTGCTGAAGAATGAGAATCTAGGCATGATTAGAGCAAGAAAAATGACGAATTACGGTGGATTTTGGTGAATTTTGATGAAGATTTGAGAGTATTTTCGTATGTGTTGTGTGTGTTGGTGTGAGGCAGAACAGAACAGGCTGTATGTATCAGGCCTGTTTTCCAGCTCCATACGATCGCATGGAGTTGGAGTGCAATACCCATGCGATCGCATGGGTATCCGGCTACAGTGAGTTGGCCTTTTTTTTTTTTTTTTTTAAAAACAACCTTATACTTTATAAAACATATAATTAATTAAATTCTAAAAATTTTGTTTTCCTTTAGGAGCGAGGGTGTTTCGGATCGATGTCCTAGTCTGTCCCTCGACAAAATTTTAAAATTTGTCAATTCAAAGCGCGGTTTTAAAAGTAAAGATTTTTGGGGTTTTTTTTTATGTTTTTGGCATACTTTAATTCAATAAGATTAAAAATAATGATAATAAAAGTTCTCGTCCCTCCCTCGGGTAAAGCAATTTCGGTTCAAAGACCTAGTCTTCAACTCACGACGAATTTTAAAAATCATATTTTTTAACTTAGCGAAATAAAGTAAATTTTTATTTTTAAATTCACACCAAACTTAAATTTAAAATATGCATAAAATTAAAAATTCACACCAAACTTAAATAAAAATTCATATTATAAATTCACACCAAACTTATATTATATTTTTGTTTTTATACATACAAAATTATATTAAAAAGATTAATTTTTCAAATATTTACAATTTTAAATATTTTAATTTAAAAAGTTTACAATATTAATTTAAGATTTATATATTAATTTTAAAAACATGGTAAAAATAAAATTAAAAATCTTTTTGGTCTTTTATCCCACTTTAATCAATCAAATATTATCAAAAATATGCGCCCCTCTTTTCGGTAAAGTAATTTCGGTTCCATGACCTAATTTAACTCATGACGAATTTTTGAAATATTTTGGGTTGATTGATTAAAGATATTTATACCTTAAGAATAAACGTTAAATTTCGCAGTGATGTAATAAATTTTTGTATGATATTAATAATTTCGGTCGCCAAACCTAATTTTATTCAATACCAATTTAATACTTTATAGCGAACAAATTAGCGTTTATTATCAAAAGGTTAAAAAATAAAAAAAAATAAAAACTGTACAGACTTACCTGTGAGATAGTATTCTTAGTTATACGATCTATCCCATTCATAAGATAGTCAGTTTAATTGGTTTTCCATGGCTACATAGGCGTAACCTCGAGCATTCAGTGTTTTTTCTTCTAAACATATGAACGGTCCGTCTCTGCATAAAGTAACAAATTCGGTATTTGAATAGGTTTGATTATTTGAACATTTACCTCCATGTGACCATTTTCCGCATTTGTGACATCTTTCAAGGTGTCGTGCTCTTCTTTTCGCTGCGGATTTTGATTTTCCTTTACCAAATTGTAACTTATTATCTTCGCATCTGGATTCTTTTCTTACTCCGTCCAATCTTTCTCTGATTACTGATACTATTTCACTCGGAAGTGTGTCATTATTACGTTTAGTGATCAAAGCGTGTAGCATTAGACCATGGTTTAGTTCACAGGCAGTCTTCATTTCTTAAAAAAAATAAAAATTCAGAATGGGGGGAGAAGACTAGTTCTTTAGGGTCTGCTAGGGAAAGACCATTCGGGTTCCATTTTCGAGAACTACACGAAAACAGACAATCTAACTCTAACAAAAATACATATTATCCTTTAAAGACTTGATTCTCCCCACACTTAGTTAGCTGTGGTATCGAAATTGTGATTAACTTCATTGTCGAATTCCATCTGACTATCTATGTAGTGTTTAACTCTGTGACCATTAACTTTAAATTCAATCCCATTTGAATTTATTAATTCTATCGTTCCGTATGGAAAAACTCTTTTGACTATGAATGGTCCAGACCATCTTGATTTCAATTTTCCAGGAAATAGCTTGAATCGTGAATTGAAAAGAAGAACTCTGTCTCCTTCTTTAAATTCTTTTGAACTTCTGATTCTTTTATCATGCCATTTCTTCGTTCTTTCTTTATAGATTAATGAATTTTTGTATGCTTCATGTCTTAATTCTTCTAATTCGTTTAGTTGACTTAATCGTAGACGTCCAGCTTCATGTAAATCAAGATTACATGTCTTCAAAGCCCAAAATGCTTTGTGTTCAATTTCTACTGGAAGATGACATGCTTTTCAGTAGATGAGTCTAAAAGGTGTGGTTCCAATTGGAGTTTTGTAGACTGTTCTAAAAGCCCCGAGTGCATCCTCCAATTTAATGGACCATTCCTTCGGATTTGATCCTACGGTTTTCTCTAGAATACGTTTTAAAGCTCGGTTGGTATTTTCAACTTGTCCACTTGTTTGTGGATGATAAGCAGTGGAGATTTTATGAGTTACTCCATATCTTTTAAGAACTTTCTCAAGTTGATTATTACAGAAATGAGTACCCCGATCACTTATTAAAGCTTTTGGTGTTCCAAACCTTGCAAAAAGACGTTTTAAAAAGTTGACTACAACTCGTGCATCGTTAGTTGGGAGAGCTTGTGCTTCTGCCCATTTAGATACATAATCAATGGCTACGAGAATATAGAGATTATTATGAGATTTTGGAAATGGACCCATAAAGTCAATACCCCAAATGTCAAATACTTCGCATACTTGAATGACATTTTGTGGCATTTCATCACGTTGACTCATTTTTCCGGCCCTTTGACAAGCATCACAGGATTTGCAAAGAAGGTGTGCGTCTTTGTAAATTGTAGGCCAATAGAATCCAGCATCATAAACTTTTCTTGCTGTTAGTTGAGGCCCATAATGCCCTCCTGTTGGTCCTGTGTGACAATGGTTTAAAATTTTACTAGCTTCATCTCCGAATACACATCGGCGTATTATTCCATCGGGACAACTTTTAAACAGATGTGGATCTTTCCAAAAATAGTGTTTTATATCACTGAAGAATTTCTTTCGTTTTTGGTACGATAATCCTTTTTCAAGGAATCCACATACTAAGTAGTTTGCATAGTCTGCAAACCATGAGATTTCATTATAATCTATCTTCAATAGATATTCATCAGGAAAGTTGTCTTGTATGGCCGATTCATTTAGAACTTCTAATTTGGGATTTTCAAGACGAGAAAGATGATCAGCGGCGATATTTTCTGCTCCTCTTTTATCTCGAATTTCAATATCAAACTCTTGTAAGAGTAAGATCCAACGGATTAATCTTGGTTTAGCATCTTGTTTCGAAAATAGGTATCTAAGAGCAGAATGGTCGGTATAGACCACCATTTTAGCTAGAACGAGATATGATCGAAATTTGTCAAAAGCAAAGACAATAGCAAGGAGTTCTTTTTCAGTAGTTGTATAGTTCGTTTGTACTCCTTGTAACGTCTTACTAGCATAATATATAGGTTGAAATCGTTTTTTAATCCTTTGTCCTAAAACGGCTCCCATTGCAAAATCACTTGCATCGCACATTAGTTCAAACGGTAGATTCCAATTTGGTGTTATCATGATCGGCGCATTAGTGAGTTTCTCTTTAAGAATATTAAAAGATTTGATACATTCATCTGAAAAGATGAATGAAGCATCCTTTTTTAGGAGTTTATTCATAGGAGTGGCAATTTTAGAAAAATCTTTTATGAAACGTCGGTAAAAACCGGCATGCCCTAGAAAACTTCTAACTCCTCTAACATTGGTGGGATGTGGAAGTTTAGCAATTACATCTACTTTAGCTCTATCCACTTCAATTCCTTCCTTTGAAATTTTATGTCCAAGAACGATGCCTTCTTTAACCATGAAATGGCATTTCTCCCAATTAAGTACTAGATTTGATTGTTCGCATCTAATCAGCATTCGTTCAAGATTAGCTAGACATGATTCAAATGTATCACCGAAGACTGAAAAGTCATCCATGAAAACTTCCATGCATTCTTCTATCATGTAGTGAAAAATCGCCATCATACACCTTTGAAAGGTTGCAGGGGCGTTGCAAAGTCCAAATGGCATGCGTTTGTAAGTAAAAGTACCATAAGGGCACGTGAACGTGGTTTTCTCTTGGTCCTCGGGTGCTATTGGAATTTGAAAATATCCGAAAAATCCATCTAGAAAACAATAGTAACTATTTCCGGCTAATCTTTCCAACATCTGATCAATAAAAGGTAAGGAAAAGTGATCTTTTCTGGTGGCGTCATTTAATTTTCTATAATCAATACATACACGCCATCCTGTTACAGTCCTAGTAGGAATAAGCTCATTTTTCTCATTTGTAATGACAGTCATGCCACCCTTCTTAAGCACGCATTGAACTGGGCTTACCCATGGACTATCAGAAATTGGATATATTAAACCTGCATCTAGTAGTTTAATGATTTCTTTCTTAACTACATCTTGCATATTCGGATTTAGTCTTCGTTGGCGTTGCACATACGTTTTATGACCTTCTTCCATAAGGATTTTATGTGTGCAATACGAAAGACTTATTCCTTTAATATCATGAATCTTCCATGCAATGGCTGGTTTATGAGCTTTCAACACAGAAATGAGTTGTGATTTCTCATTTCCAGTAAGAGAAGACGATATTATTACAGGTAATTCAGATTCACCATGTAAATAAGCGTATTCCAAATGGTTTGGAAGTGGCTTTAACTCTAATTTTGGAGGTTCTTCTATTGATGATTTATATCGATATCTGTCTTCTTCTTTTAGCATTTGAATTTCTTCTGTTGTTGGTTCATATCCATTAGCTATAAGTGTAGCTAATATTTCAGCTTCATTAATTGGTTCATTACCTTCTCCTAAAGAACATTCTCCTGTTCCTTGTAATTCTGGAAATTCTTCTAATAATTCTGCATGTGCATCTATAGTTTGAATATAATAACATGTATCATCTGCAGATTGAGGTTGTTGCATTGCTCTATCAACTGAAAAGGTAACACTCTCGTCCTCTATACTTAGGGTCAATTTCTTACCGAACACATCTATCATTGCTTTAGCCGTGTTTAAGAATGGTCTTCCTAATATGAGAGGAACTTGAGAATCTTCTTCCATGTCCAGAACAACAAAATCTACTGGAAATACTAAAGTACCAACTTTAACTAGCATGTTCTCCATTATCCCTCTAGGATATTTTATTGATCGATCGGCTAGCTGTATGCTTATTCTTGTTGGTTTCAATTCTCCAAGGTCTAGTTTAGTGTATAGTGAAAACGGCATTAAATTTATACTAGCACCTAAGTCTGCCAATACTTCTATTGAACTAAGACTACCCAGAAAACATGGAATTGTGAAATTTCCTGGATCAGATAGTTTTTCTGGTATCTTATTCAACAGCACTGCTGAACAATTAGCATTCATAGTAACAGCCGAGAGTTCTTCCATTTTCTTTCTATTTGAGATTAGATCTTTCAAGAATTTAGCATATCTAGGAATTCCTGAAATCACATCAATGAAAGGAAGATTTACATTTATCTGTTTAAATATATCCAAGAATTTGGATTGCTCGGCTTCAAATTTCTCTTTCTTCATTTTACTCGGGTAAGGAAGTGGTGGTTGGTATGGTTTAACATAAGGTTTATCCTTAACTGTGTTATCTTCATTAACCTTTTCAACTACCGGTTCCTTTTCCTTATCTTGTTTAGGTTGTGGTTCTTGTGGAGTAGGAATAGCTTCATCAGAAGTTACAGGTATTTCAGGTGGTTTAAGTGTTGTACCACTTCTTGTGGTAATAGCTTTAGCTGTTTCATTCCGGGGGTTAGCATTTGTATCACTAGGTAGACTTCCCGGTTTTCTTTCACCTATTAATCTTGCTAGGTTACTTACTTCTTGTTCCAGATTTTGAATAGAAGCTTGTTGATTTCTAAATGCTTGAGCATTTTGTTCATTGGTTTGTTTTTGAGATGTGAAAAACTGCGTTTGAGTTTCAACTAGCTTCGTCATCATATCTTCTAAATTTGGCTTTTTATCATCGGTTTGTGGTGGTTTGTTTTGAAAATTAGGTCTTTGCTGGTTGTAAGTATTATTCGATACTTGTTGATTGCTAGGACCTTGTTGGTTGTTGTATGGAATATTTCGGTTATAGTTCTGATTTTGATTGTAGATCGGTCTTGGCGGTTGATAATTATTCTGATAATTATTTCCAGGCCTTTGGTTTATGTATGAAATATTCTCTCTTTGTTCCATTGTTAATTCAATACTGAGACAATCTTTTGTCAAATGTGGTCCTCCACACTTCTCACAACTAATTCGTATTGAGTGAATATCCTTAGTCATCTTTTCCATTCGTCTCTCGACAGCATCTATCTTTGCGGAAATGGAATCTAAGTCATGGCTAGAATCGGCTCTAGCTGCTTTAGATGATCTAACGATATCTTTTTCTTGGTGCCACTCATGTGAGTGGGAAGCAGTGTTATCAATAATTTTATAAGCATCAGTTTCGGTTTTCTTCATAATGGAACCACCAGCTGCTATATTGATGTCTTTTCTTTTAGTGATGTCGCATCCTTGGTAGAATATTTGTACTATTTGACAGGTGTCTAAACCATGTTGCGGACATCCTCTTAATAACTTTCCAAATCTTGTCCATGCCTCATATAGAGTTTCATTCGGTTTCTGTGTGAACGTAACAATTTCTCCTTGAAGTCTTACGGCTTTAGATGCCGGAAAAAATTGTTTAAGAAATTTTTCAACTAAAACATCCCATGTATCAATCGCCCCTTCAGGTAACGATTCCAACCAATCTTTGGCTTCTCCCTTTAAAGTCCAGGGAAATAACATGAGATATATCTGTTCATCCTCAACTTCTCTTATTTTAAATAGAGTGCAGATCCTATTAAAGGTATGAAGATGTTCATTTGGATCTTCCTTCGGTGCACCACTAAATTGGCATTGATTAGTCACCATGTGTAGAATTTGTCCTTTGATTTCATAATCTGGCGCATTAATGTCTGGATGAGTAATTGCGTGACCTTGGCCAGTGCATTTAGCTCTCATTCGGACTTCCATACTTAAAGGTTCCAGATTCTCCATAATTGAATTTGTTGAATCGGAATCACTAGAGGATTCTGATTTAATGGTTCGTTCCTCAACAATCTCTGTTTGAATGATTGGTGTTCCGGAGGAAAATTTAATGGTTCAGGATCTATGAATCATCCCTGAATATTCTTCGGATTCTCAATTGTGAGGTCGGGTTCAAAAAATGGATTATCGACGGCGGTAATATTTGCTAAATGTCTTGATCTAGTTACAGGTGGTGAACGTACAAAAGGTGGTGAACGTCTTGCTCGGTGCATTCACTGAATATCCTATTAGTTTTTAAAAAGGAAAGAAAAATTATATAAGTTATCAAATTAATAGACTTTTCTGATTTTGCCCACGTTTCGAATAGCCAAAAGATGCAGCAGAGGGGCAGGATTCGTTTGGTCTCAATATAATTGAGGACTGTTTGGCTCCAATAACCCGGTCCACGTACAAATCCAAATATTACTACGAACCAGAAAATTTTGATGTCTATCAATTTAACCACTTAAAATAAATTTTCGTAATTTTAAGAAATTTAGATAAGAAGTAGAATAAAAATCTATGTCCTAAAAACTAGAATAGCGAGAAATAAGAAAGAAAAAGAAAGTGCGTCAAAAAAGAAAAAGAAAAGGGTTGAAAAATAAAAGGCGTTGGAAAATAAGAAATAAAAAGAAATGACTTATAGAACTTAAAAACACTCGACTAACCCAACCTTATTACTATCACTAACTTAAAATTATAATCGCAAATTGAGATTACTAATTGGAATGATAATTGATACATAGGTAAAAGACGTCGAAAAATAAAAATAAGAAAGTAGCGTGTTAAAGCTTAAAAAGGCACTAAAAACTAAAAATTAAAAGTTGCTTCTAAAAATATTAAAGCTTACAAGTAAAACTATATCCCAAATGGCAATAACTTAAAAAGGTAATAAAACTTAAAAAGGCGTCGCAAAATTCTAAAGCACCTAAATCTTAGTCTAAAGAAAAAGCACTTAAGGAATTTTACGGCAAAGCCTAAAAATCTAGAAGTAAAAATAACTATGGCAAAAACTATGAATTAAAACTAAATACGAGCGAAAAATACAAAAGTTACGCTAAAACTATTAAAAGGGACAAAACATAAAAATATATAAAAAGTGTAAAAATTACAATTTTTATAAAAATATTATTTTTATATTATTTATTTTATAAAACTATTAATTTTATAAATTATTAAAACTAATTTAGACTTAAAATACAAATTATAAATAAACTAAACTAAATAATAAAATAATTATAACCTAATTAGGGTTATTAATTAATAATAATTATTATTATAAACCCTAATTTCGTACAGCTTATGTTTCAGACGAGTCAAATCACTCCATGCGATCGCATGGAGTGTATGCTATATATTCATGCGATCGCATGACGTAGAAAATCGGGCCAGATGGGTTGGGCTGCTACAGTGTAGCCCGTAAAATTTTATATTATTTTTTTCTGTTTTGCTGTTTTGATGTGTTATAAAAAAAACACAATATTTAAATAAAATTTATATTTTTAAATACTAAAAATAAAAATAAAGAAACTTTATAAAACTTATATATTTAACAAACTCATAAAAATATATAAATTTTTGAATTTTTAAAATGTATTTTTACAAAAACGTATTTTTATAAAAGTAAACTAAAAATAAATTTTTTTTTTTTTATATAGCGTTGCGCTTCCGGCTTTTAAGCTAAATTTTTAAGTTCCCCGGCAGCGGCGCCAAAAATACTTGATGTTATGCGAGGTGTATATAAAATAGCTTTATATTTTACAAGGAAATACTATTAAATACGATACAATTTTACACAAGATATTTATTTATTTATTGAATGGATATACTTAAACCTTGCTACAACACTTATAGGCAGTGTACCTAATCGTACAGTAGTGTAGTTTTTAGTAAGTCCAGTTCGTTCCACAGGGAATCTTTTTCACAAAGCTTAACGCTATATTAGTTTAAATTTATAAAAATACAAATATATATATATATAAGTAATATTATTATTATAAAGGGGGGTTTTTACCGTTTAATGACCGGTTTGTCAATTTTAAAACTTTAGTCGCAGTTAAAACCAAATGTAAAATATTAAATAAAAGACTTAATTTAAAGCGTAAAGTAAATAACGATAATGAAATTACGAATAATAAAAGTGCGATAAAATAAACTTGCGATAATTAAAAAGTACGATAATTAAAAGTGCAATTAAATACAATAACAATAAATAAAAGTGCTATAATTAGAAGTGCAATTAAATATAAAATAAAGGAAATTAAATATGAAATAAAAGAATTATGCTTATTTAAACTTCCGTAATCATGATGTTTGACGTGTTGATTTTAGTTTTATGCCCATGGGTTAATTGTCCTTTGTCCTGGATTATTTAATATGTCCGTCTAGTTTTTGTCCATAACAGTCCATCAGTCATAAATATAAAGTGCGAGTGTCCTCGTCAAATTATCCTTATACCCGAAGTTAAATATTCCAACTAATTGGGGACTTAAACTGTAACAAGATTTTAATACTTTGTTTAATAATTACACCAGGATGTCGACTGAATGTAACCCAAGGTTTTAATACTTTGTTAACAATTATGCCAAGTGTCCTTGTACATAATTTCACCCCTGTTTTAATAATTCTAGTGGCTATTAATCCATTCCCGTGTCCGGTTAAATGAACGAGTATTCGTACATATAAATATCCCGCTCATCGTGTCCGATTGAGTGTATATGGTTATTTATAGGGACGCCCAATTGTAAATCTTTATATTAACATTAACAAACTATCATTTAGTTAAACAAATATAAAGCCCATTAATAGCCCATAGTCTAATTTCCACAAGTGTCGTTCTTTTGTCCAAACCCCAATTATGGTACAAAGCCCAATTACCCAATTTTAGTAATTAGCCCAACATCATGATTACTTCGGATTAAATAAGCATAATAATAACTTAGCTACGAGACATTAATGTAAAATGGTTGAACATAAGTTACAATGATTAAAAATAGCGTAGCGTTACACGGACAGAATTTCGACTTACACCCTTACAACATTCGCTAACACACCCTTATTATTAGGATTTAAAATTA
This sequence comes from Rutidosis leptorrhynchoides, assembly GCF_046630445.1. Taxonomy (NCBI): domain Eukaryota; kingdom Viridiplantae; phylum Streptophyta; class Magnoliopsida; order Asterales; family Asteraceae; genus Rutidosis; species Rutidosis leptorrhynchoides. The sequence goes on along the minus strand of NC_092333.1, from coordinate 126,760,367 downwards.
AAATTAAAATTAAAATATAAATTATATATACATATACTACGTTGAGTGAAGAAGAAAAAGATGTTTTTGTGGTGCACCAAAGCTCGATTTTTATAGGCATGTGGGCTGGAACTGGGGCTCATGCGATCGCATGGATTTATGCCTTCCAGGCCATGCGATCGCATGGCCAGCTGGGGAGGCTCACATTTGGTTGTTTTCTTCTGTCGACGGTTTTATAATATAATATAATATATATATTAATTTTAAGAATTAATTATATATTATATTATATTTATGTACATAGTTGACTTGTAATTTTTAGTCCGTTGCGTCGAGCGTTGAGAGTTGACTCTGGTCCCGGTTCCGGATTTTCGAACGTCCTTGCGTATAATTTAATATCTTGTACTTTGCGTTTTGAATCTTGTACTCTTGTAATTTTGAGACGTTTCTTATCAATAATTGGAACCTCATTGATTGTATTTTGTACTTTTGAGCTTTTTGGTCGTTTGCGTCTTCAATTCGTCAAATCTGTCTTTTGACTTCACCTTTTATTATTTAAACGAATATCAATTGTAAATAGAACAGTTGCAACTAAAAGCTTGTCTTTCTTGAGGAATAATGCTATGAAATATATGTTCGTTTTTAGCATTATCAAATGCCTATGGAATGGAGACTGAGCGAGACTATTCCCATTTATAAGAACAAAGGAGATGCTCAAATTTGCGGTAACTATAGAGGCATAAAATTACTTTGTCATACTATGAAGCTCTGGGAGAGGGTGATTGAGACTAGACTTCGACGCGAAACGAATGTTTCGGAGAACCAATTTGGTTTCATGCCAGGACGCTCTTCGATAGAGGCAATCCATATTTTTAGGAATCTCATGGAGAAATATAGAGAAAAGCAAAAGAACATAGAGATGGTTTTTCCTAGACTTGGAAAAGGCTTACGATAGCATCCCACGGAACTTGATTTGGAAGACCCTTAGAGGTAGAAGTATCCCGAGTAGATATATTAGTGTTATTAGGGATATGTACGAAGCAGCGAAGTCTTGCGTTCGAACACCGGTGGGAAATACCAAAGTTTTCCCAATAGAAGTAGGTCTACATCAGGAATTGGCCCTTAGCCCTTTTCTTTTCGCTTTAATCATGGACGATCTTTCACGAGGGATACAAGAGTGTATCCCTTGGTGCTTGATTTTTACCGATGATATTGTGCTTGTTTCCGAATCTAAGGATGAGCTAAATAGAAGACTGTAGCAATGAAGGGTGGCCTTAGAAAGTAATAGTCTACAAATTAGTAGACAAAAGACGGAATATCTTAGATGCGAATTCGATAGGAACGATGATGATCAAGATGATGGAGTGAACATCTACATTGGAGACTAGATCTTGCTCCCACAAACTTCATTTAGATACTTAGGCTCGATGCTCCACAAATCGGGGAGGATAGATGAAGACGTGTCGCACCGTATTAAAGTAGGGTGGGTGAAGTGGAGAGCAGCGACTGGAGTCTTATGCGACAAGAAGATACCGCTTAAGCTGAAAGGGAAATTCTTCAAGGTGGCAATTAGACCGGCCATGTTATACGGATCAGAGTGTTAGCCAATGACGAAGGCGCAAGAGATAAGGATGGAGGTGGCAGAGATGAGGATGCTTAGGTGGACATGCGGTAAAACCATGTTGGATATGATTCCAAATAGTGTTTTTAGGGAGAACCTGGAAGTTAGAAGCATCATCGACAAGTTAAGAGAAGAACGACTTCGAGGTTTGGGCATGTGAGGAGGCAACCTCTTACTGCCACTGTTAGGAGAGTGGAGGCACTTACGGTTGATGGGGTAAGGAGAAGGGGTAGACCTACGCGTAGGTGGGAGGATAGAATAAAGCTCTACTTGAAAGAGATTTTATTGACCGATGACATGACTTTTGATAGGAATGCATGGAGGACTAGAATTAGAATAGACAAATAGATTTTGGATTGTTTGCATGTATGTGGGTATGTGTGTATGGGTCTCCTTTTTAGTGTTATATGTAGGAATGTTTTGTATGGTTGTATCTCCTTGTAGAGTGTGTCATGTATTTTCGTGCTTGACTTTTTACTAGGACCCCTTCTTGGTATAAGGATGTATGTGTGTGCAGGTATGTATGTGTATGTATGTACGTACACTTGTTTTTGGGTATGTATGTTTGTTTTTGGGTATGTATGTCTATATTTGTTTGTATGTGCGCATATATTGTTCGGTTTTTGTATGTTTATAATGTATGCATGTATGTTTTTGTATTTATGTATGTATGTATGTATGTATGTATGTATGTATGTATGTATGTATGTATGTACGTATGTATGTACATATGTATGTACGTATCTATGTATGCATGCATGCATGTATGTATGTATGTATGTATGTATGTATGTATGTATGTATGTATGTATGTATGTATGGGTGTATGTAAGTTTGTAAGTATGTAGGTAGGTATGTTCCATGTAGGCACGTTATTGTATGTTTAGGTACAAATTTATATATGTATGTATGTATATGTATGGATGTATGTATGTATTAATGTATGTATGTCTATGTTTGTAGTCATGTATGTTTATGTGTGTTTATGATTGTTAGTATGTGATCACATATTTTTGTTGTGGCATTCCGTGTTATGTCGTGAGCTCCGCACAGTACCTTAAGGTACGTTTCCATATATATATATATATATGTATATATATATATATATATATATATATATATATATATATATATATATATATATATATATAGTGGTAGGATCAAGAGGAAAGTAACCAATCGGGGGGAAGCGGGGGGAAGCACATTTTTATTTTTTTTTTTGAAAAAACTTTGTTCACGAACATTATAGATTGGATGAAAATAAGAACATTTAGAAAAGACACTTCGTGATGAATGTTATTATTTTGGCGGGAAAACGCTCGAAGAAGTAATATATAACAATTATCGTGTTTTTCGAGCGTATGTTGAGGTTTTAGACATTAGGGTTTAGATATTAGGGTTTAGATATTAGGGTTTAGAAATATAGGGTTTAGGGTTTAGATTTAGGGTTTAGATTTAGGATTTAGATTGAGTTTTTAACACGAACGGTTTAGAGTTTAGGGTTTAGGGTTTAGGGTTTAGGGTTTAGGGTTTGGTGTTTTGGGTTTATGGAATAAACCCAAAACACCAAACCCTAAACCCTAAACTCTAAATCGGGCTAAATTTTACTTCACAAAACATGAAAAAAAAAACGTTAACATTCTTCACGAACAATATTATCTTGAATGTTATTTTTGTCGATCGTTTTCCCGCCAAAATAATAACATTCATCACGAAGTGTCTTTTCTAAATGTTCTTATTTTCATCCAATCTATAATGTTCGTGAACAAAGTTTTTTCAAAAAACGATTTTTTTTTTGCTTCCCCCCGCTTCCCCCCGATTGGTTACTTCCCCATTGATCCTGCCTATATATATATATATATATATATATATATATATATATATATATATATATATATATATATATATATATATATATATATATATATATATGATAGTTATGCGAGGTGTATATAAAATAGCTATTAAATTTAGCAGGAAAATACTATTAAATACGATACAATTTTACACAAGATATTTATTTATTTAGAGAATGGATATACTTAAACCTTGCTACAACACTTATAGGCAGTGTACCTAATCGTACAGTAGTGTAGTTTTTAGTAAGTCCGGTTCGTTCCACAGGGAAAATCTTTAAACAAAGCTTAACGCTATATTAGTTTACTTTTGTAAAAATACAAATATATATAAGTAATATTATTATTATAAAGGGGGGGTTTTTACCGTTTAATGACCGGTTTGTCGATTTTAAAACTTTAGTCACAGTTAAAACCAAATGTAAAATATTAAAAATAAATACAAGACCTAAATTAAAGCGTAAAGTAAATAACGATAATGAAATTGTGAATAATAAAAGTGCGATAAAATAAACTTGCGATAATTAAAAAGTACGATAATTAAAAGTGCAATTAAATACAATAACAATAAAAATGCGATAATTAGAAGTGCAATTAAATATAAAATAAAGGAAATTAAATATAAAATAAAAGAATTATGCTTATTTAAACTTCCGTAATCATGATGTTTGACGTGTTGATTTTAGTTTTATGCCCATGGGTTAATTGTCCTTTGTTCTGGATTATTTAATATGTCCGTCTGGTTTATGTCCATAACAGTCCATCAGTCATAAATATAAAGTGCGAGTATCCTCGTCAAATTATCCTTATACCCGAAGTTAAATATTCCAACTAATTGGGGACTTAAACTGTAACAAGATTTTAATACTTTGTTTAATAATTACACCAGGATGTCGACTGAGTGTAACCCAAGGTTTTAATATTTTGTTATCAATTATACCAAGTGTCCTTGTACATAATTTCACCCCTGTTTTAATTATTCTAGTGGCTATTAATCCATTCCCGTGTCCGGTTAAATGAACGATTATTCTGTAGCGACCCCGACAAATCGTCAAGTGACGGCGTCGGCTACGTGGGTCCCATTACCTGATTATAAGTCTTTAAGATAACGTTTGACCAAAATATGTCGCCTTCATTTCAAAATAAAGATTGTTTCAAAGTTTACAAGAATTGTTCAACCAAAAGTTAAGTTACAACGTTATAAGTACGATTGAAATCTAGGCGACACGGTTTAAAGTAAAGTCAAAAGACGCTCCATGAAATGCATGTATACTCGACATCGGATGCAAGTATCAACTAGTAAGCGGAAGCATGTTTCACATATCGTGCAAGACCTGAGAAAAACATAGAAATCTGTCAACGAAAACGTTGGTGAAATCATAGGTTTAAGTAAGTAAGTACAAGTGAACCACAAGATTTGCATCAATGAAATAATAGTAATACATTCCAAAAGTTTGTTTCACGAGCACCCAATTATCAAAGCTTAACATTCCATCCATTGTATACCCCATCCATAGTGCTAGAACAAACACTGATTCTCGAAAATATATTTCATCCGTAGACGGTAGCGAACCGTCAAAGATGAGGGTTGTCAACCCATATGGCCATATAACATAAGTTCTCGCTTACACCCGGCAAGTGTAACTAATGATAATCGAATTGAGGATTTTTGTTCTAAACTCGTATGTAGAATGTTTGTTTTCCCGTTCTTGTGTTCACTTAGTTCAAAAGAATCGTTTATGTTTTCTCATCCCAAATATAAGTTCAAAAAGAGTAAAAGTGGGACTATGATCTCACCTTGAGTGCACTGGTAGTAAAGTACTTCGACAAGTAAACGTGTGCAAAGAACAATGCTAGTCTTGACCTAAACAATAGGTTTGTATCAATAACGGTAAACACAATAGGTCAAAGATGTTCAATTAGTCCTATGGCTCGTTAAGACTCGATCATAATAGCATGTGAATCAAATTGTCATGTTTCATGCAAGGTACAAGTATATTAGAACGATTGCACAATTATTTGGTTAAGTTTGATTAAAAGTCAACTTGGTCGGGTCAAAGTCAACAGAAAAGTCAACGGGGTCGGGTTGGATATCCGACAATTTTTCTAAGTTATATAATCATATATGAGCATGTTGGCCAAGTTTCATGTTAATCGGAGGTCCGTAGAATAGCAAACATTTTCATGTCAAATGACCAAAGCAAACAGCCAGTTTTAGCCAAATGGGACGGCGTCTAGATTAAAAGGGTGGGACGGCGTCCCCAATTCCTAGACGGCGTCTAGGTAAGAAAAGTGGGACGTCGTCCTGGGTATCTGGACGGCGTCCTGAGGTGTTTCCAGGCCCTGGTTGCTGAAACTCCTAAGTGCACGAATCAAAACTCAACCCAACACAATTTACAAACCGCAAACATTCAAGGCATGCATTTTATATCACCGGAAAGGTATTTTGACAAGGAACGCAACTATGCACTTTTTATCAATCAAACTTTCATTTACAACAACCAAAAACCGCAATCAATGCTCCTCATTCAATGCATACAAGTTATAAACGCCATTTAATGATTCGATAGCCAAATTACATGAACAATATGCCGTTTCGAAGGTAATTAAGCATACAACACAACCTAACACTTACAATTAACATTTCATGTCATTTGATGCATCAAAAATCCATTCCTAGTTCATGAAACCCTAACCAAAAATCACCAAATTTCATAATCAAGTTTAAGAGGTTTCTTAGATCAATCTTTACATCCAAATGAAGCTAATGATACTAGTAACACTTTTAAAACATGTACTTTAACAATCTAACAACATTTGATCATCCAAAATCAAGGATTTAGCAAGTAATTTTCATATTGAACTAGTTACACCAAAAACAACGAATCGAGCATACAAACTACATACACGACATCACAATGAGCCATAGACGCTAATTAACAACTTTATAAGTCAAGAACACGAATTTAAAGAAATCTAGTGTTTTAGAAATGTTACCCAAATGAGATGAAGTTGGTACCAAAACGAAGAGGAAGTTGTAAGGAGCTCAAATATGTAATTTGTTTTGCAAAATACCCGCTAGATCATAAATGGATGATGAATCTTTGTGTTTGGAGTTAGAGAGAAAATGGAGGAAGTAATAAAATGGAGGAGGTGATAATGAAAGGGTGGAAAGGGTTTGACCCTTTGACCTAGTCAAAGGTTTGAACCCTTGGCAAGTTTGGTCCCTCAACTATGAATCGGGTGCGGGAATTAACCGAACGAATTATTTTAAATTTCACGGGAGTACGGGAGATATTAAATTCCGATAACGAGAATATTTAAAATGTTACTTAACAAAGGATACGAATCTAGATACGAAGGGTATTATTTAAAAAGAAAAAGACGGGCGTTAAAATAATTTAACGGAAAAATGCGGGATGTTACATTATCCACACCTCAAAAGAAATTTCGTCCCGAAATTTAGTTGGAAGTAGTAGTCGATATCTCTTACTTGAGACTTTACGTTGTCAATGCTATGAATAAGTGAAAGTACGTTCTTGAGGGTTCTCATGAATTTGGATAGTCAGGGTTTTACGTTGCATTAAGGTTCGGTTTTTACGATCCCCGGTTTCGACTGGTTTTCCTATGAAGAGAAGTTTGTCATCGATAGTTGATGTATCCAGCAGGATTGCACATTCCTGTTCCGCAGGACACGTTTCTAAGTTTGTTACACGAAATGTAGGGTAAACGGAAACTTAATTGCATCGGAAGTTCTAAACGGTAGGAAGCGGTTCCAATACGCCCCAAGGTTTCAAAAGGTTCAATATTGCAGATATAGCCTTTCTCGATTTCCTGAAATGGATTTCACCTTTCCAAGGTGCGGTTTCTCAATATTACGCGATTACACACTGGGATTTGAAAGGTTTTCATATAAGTTTGGTATAATTCTTCTGGCGACCATGGGTTGTCTCTAGCCCTCCTCGGACTTGAACGATCTCAATTGTTGTTTCTTGATGGAGTTCAGATTCGGCGATTTGCTTGCCGCATGCTTTGGTTAAATGAACAGGGGTATGACATTAGCGGTCATATAGGGTTTCAGAAGTGTTGCGTTAATATACGAGTGATAGCTGTCATCGTAAAAGGAACTACTAAAGGTGACAATACCAGTCTGTAACATGTCTTTCCAAGATTGAATCGTACGTTTGCTTGATTCGTCGGTTGTGGGAGATACGCGGTACGTATGTCCAAGTGGGTTTCCAAGGTTTCTTGCAAAACTAGAAGCGATACGAGTATTTTGATCCGAGGTAATTGGCAATGGCACACCGTGTTAGAATAGGATCTCTTAAGATATGTTTGAACAAGTCAGTTAGGGTTCGAAAAAAAAATGTTCGTTAGGACTATTCACCCTCGTGGCGAATACTAAGGTAATATGAGGAATTTCTCTATCCATGGAGAAATGTTACAAGGAGTTCCCTTAAACGGAAGTGCGAGCGATAAAGATATGAGTAAAACGAGGACTTAGAATAGGATGAGCTTACATCTCGAGGTTGCCATAACGTGCCTCTAGTTGTCAAAAAAAAAAAAAATGAAGTCTGAAAGAGAAACGAGATAGTACACGTAATTGTATAGTTCGGGGTTGAATAATGGTTGGACGATTATCAGCGACGCAAGGGCGTTAAGTCAAAGAAGAGTGAAGTATCGTTGGATTGTGTGTTATCTTAAATTCCAGTAATATCAGACGGTAACGGTGAAATAACATAGGTAAGTAGTGTGGTACGTGATGACGAGAAAGTTGATCGGATCCACAATTTAGTATTCGAATTCTTTGCGCAAAATAACGAATTTTAGTTACGTTGATTTTGAGTCGAGAGAGTATGCCTTTCGGCGTTCAAGTAGAAATATTTCCATGTTTGAGTTCCATCTAGTGCTATACGAATTTAGCTAGGAAGGTTGGTGTGAAGAATCACGTTCAAGGCTCAGACATGAAGAGGTTTAAAGTTGTGTAACACGAGAAAAGTCAGAAATGAATCTTCGGTAACAACCGGTGAGATCTAAGATTTTTACGAATACAAGTCTGAGTTGGGAGAGTTTCATGATTACGTGTGGCTTGATTTCGAGATTGATTGTAATGCCTTGACCATTAACATCATGGTCTAGAAAATTGGACTTCGTTCAACAGAAATTCTCACTCGGAGAATTTGGTATAGAGTTGCTCTTTTCTCAAAAGTTCGAGCTTAAGATGGTGATGTTGTTCGTTTTCCTTCTTTACTTGAATAAGTTAAGATGTCATCTATAAATACGATAACAGATTAGTCTATATGAATTTGCATACGCGGTTTAGGAGGTTCATGAATACGGACGGAGTCCTAAATAAATCAAACGGTACTAAGAGAGATTTACAACTAACGTTGCGAGTTCGGAAATGGCTTAGGAGACATCGTCTCCCTTAACCCCCAATTGGTGATAACCGGAACGGAGGTCGTTTTAGAATGCACACGGGATTCATGCAAGTAATCAGGTGGTCATGGATACGAAGAAGAGGGTATCGGTTTTCAACCGAAAATTATTTAGTTCACAATAATCTATACCTAGTTGTAGGGAAACAATTTCTCCTTAACGAATAGGTTCTGAGCTCCCTAGTTCTATAGGTGTCAAGTCAATATTCTTAACGTATATCCTCCGATAGAATTTATAGACACACAATATCTTTCCGTTGGTCGCTTAAATTGCCTAAGTAGTATCTAGGGAAAAAGTGGAGTGCAAAGAGCACGAGTCAAAGACTTGGTTATAAAACGTCTAACGGTAATGAAATCGAATAAGTATGAAGTATACGGTTTGTTGTGAAGAAACGTACCCGTTACTAGTCCATCGTCGTTCCGGGCATCCTAGGTGTCGATGTTGAAGGTTCAACGGCGTGCGTTGGGGTTGATTTTCTTATTTGGGCACACATTCCTAAAATGACCCAGTTGGCCACATTCGAAGCAAGCACCCGTTCTGTGTGCGTTGGGCATCTTTCGAGCGACGGGTCCTTGGCGCCGGTGGCGAAACCTGCCACATCCTTCAAAGTGATGCTTGTGGCATTCGTTACAAAAAGGTAGTTTTCCGGTATAGCCTTTCTTGTCGTTGGAGGTAAAAGGCTTCTTGGCGGGGTTGTTGTTATTGTTGTGGTTGCTTGATTGAGAGGCTTCCCATGTTCTTTTGTTGTTACTCGGGTGGTTCTCGACCATTGGTGCCGGTGCTTCCATTTCATTCACCGTTTCTAAGGCTTGGCGGGCCATTGTTAAAGCCTCTTGTAGGTTAGTGGGTTGAGATGTCATTACCTTATGTTGAATGCTCTTAGGGAGGCCATCCATGTAAAGTTCGACTCTTAGGGATTCGGGAGTCATGAGATTTGGACACATCGAGACTAGTTCGGTAAACCGTTGATTATAAGCTTCGAGGTCATTTCCGACCGTTTTTAAATTCCTTAGACCCTGTTCGAGCCTTCGAGTCTCGTCGTGCGGGAAGTATTCGGTGATCATTCTTTCTCTTAATTCGGTCCAAGAGAGTGTGTGGGCTTCATCGCTTCCCACCAATTGTACATACGTGTTCCACCACGAGAGAGCAATGCCGGTGAAGGTGAGGGTGGAAAACTTGACCTTATCTTGGTCTCGACAACCGCTTGTGTTAAAAACGGTCTCCATTTGTTCAAACCATCGGGTGAGAGTAACCGGTCCTCCGGTTCCATCGAAAGTGGGAGGATTGTACTTCATGAAGTTCTTGTAGGAGCAACCTTCGATTGAATTACCGGCTCCATGATTGTTGTTGTTAGAAAAGTGATCGGCCACGGCCGTACCCACGGCGGTGGTTATCATTCGTTGAAGAGCTTGTTCTAGAGTTTCGAGAGGAGTATTGTGTTGACCTTGGTGAGCCATTGTTCCTTCATGAGACAAGAATATCGTTGGTTAGTATTTTCAACAATACTAACCGGAGTATGGAAATAGGATAGAGAGGAAATTTTTCCTTGACTCGCCTTAAATTCTTTACGTCATAATGTCGGAACGTCCATGTGAATCACCGTAATATAATCCCGGAAATTATATTACCCTGATTCTCATGTGCATTTAACATTACTTCATAAAGTCAAGGTGGCGCATCAACAAAATTTATCAACGTAAGATCAAGATCGAATACGAGTTAGATATGATAGAAGAGTTCGAGTATAAATGCACAATTAGTCAAATAACTCCTACTTCAGTCTATATGCCGGTTGTAGTCTAGATTCACCTATGTACCCTATGACTCGGGGTGGACACAAATGAACTCTAAATCCCTACAACCAAGGCTCTGATACCACTTGTAGCGACCCCGACAAATCGTCAAGTGACGGCGTCGGCTACGTGGGTCCCATTACCTGATTATAAGTCTTTAAGATAACGTTTGACCAAAATATGTCGCCTTCATTTCAAAATAAAGATTGTTTCAAAGTTTACAAGAATTGTTCAACCAAAAGTTAAGTTACAACGTTATAAGTACGATTGAAATCTAGGCGACACGGTTTAAAGTAAAGTCAAAAGACGCTCCATGAAATGCATGTATACTCGACATCGGATGCAAGTATCAACTAGTAAGCGGAAGCATGTTTCACATATCGTGCAAGACCTGAGAAAAACATAGAAATCTGTCAACGAAAACGTTGGTGAAATCATAGGTTTAAGTAAGTAAGTACAAGTGAACCACAAGATTTGCATCAATGAAATAATAGTAATACATTCCAAAAGTTTGTTTCACGAGCACCCAATTATCAAAGCTTAACATTCCATCCATTGTATACCCCATCCATAGTGCTAGAACAAACACTGATTCTCGAAAATATATTTCATCCGTAGACGGTAGCGAACCGTCAAAGATGAGGGTTGTCAACCCATATGGCCATATAACATAAGTTCTCGCTTACACCCGGCAAGTGTAACTAATGATAATCGAATTGAGGATTTTTGTTCTAAACTCGTATGTAGAATGTTTGTTTTCCCGTTCTTGTGTTCACTTAGTTCAAAAGAATCGTTTATGTTTTCTCATCCCAAATATAAGTTCAAAAAGAGTAAAAGTGGGACTATGATCTCACCTTGAGTGCACTGGTAGTAAAGTACTTCGACAAGTAAACGTGTGCAAAGAACAATGCTAGTCTTGACCTAAACAATAGGTTTGTATCAATAACGGTAAACACAATAGGTCAAAGATGTTCAATTAGTCCTATGGCTCGTTAAGACTCGATCATAATAGCATGTGAATCAAATTGTCATGTTTCATGCAAGGTACAAGTATATTAGAACGATTGCACAATTATTTGGTTAAGTTTGATTAAAAGTCAACTTGGTCGGGTCAAAGTCAACAGAAAAGTCAACGGGGTCGGGTTGGATATCCGACAATTTTTCTAAGTTATATAATCATATATGAGCATGTTGGCCAAGTTTCATGTTAATCGGAGGTCCGTAGCATAGCAAACATTTTCATGTCAAATGACCAAAGCAAACAGCCAGTTTTAGCCAAATGGGACGGCGTCCCAAATGGCTAGACGGCGTCTAGATTAAAAGGGTGGGACGGCGTCCCCAATTCCTAGACGGCGTCTAGGTAAGAAAAGTGGGACGTCGTCCTGGGTATCTGGACGGCGTCCTGAGGTGTTTCCAGGCCCTGGTTGCTGAAACTCCTAAGTGCACGAATCAAAACTCAACCCAACACAATTTACAAACCGCAAACATTCAAGGCATGCATTTTATATCACCGGAAAGGTATTTTGACAAGGAACGCAACTATGCACTTTTTATCAATCAAACTTTCATTTACAACAACCAAAAACCGCAATCAATGCTCCTCATTCAATGCATACAAGTCATAAACGCCATTTAATGATTCGATAGCCAAATTACATGAACAATATGCCGTTTCGAAGGTAATTAAGCATACAACACAACCTAACACTTACAATTAACATTTCATGTCATTTGATGCATCAAAAATCCATTCCTAGTTCATGAAACCCTAACCAAAAATCACCAAATTTCATAATCAAGTTTAAGAGGTTTCTTAGATCAATCTTTACATCCAAATGAAGCTAATGATACTAGTAACACTTTTAAAACATGTACTTTAACAATCTAACAACATTTGATCATCCAAAATCAAGGATTTAGCAAGTAATTTTCATATTGAACTAGTTACACCAAAAACAACGAATCGAGCATACAAACTACATACACGACATCACAATGAGCCATAGATGCTAATTAACAACTTTATAAGTCAAGAAAACGAATTTAAAGAAATCTAGTGTTTTAGAAATGTTACCCAAATGAGATGAAGTTGGTACCAAAACGAAGAGGAAGTTGTAAGGAGCTCAAATATGTAATTTGTTTTGCAAAATACCCGCTAGATCATAAATGGATGATGAATCTTTGTGTTTGGAGTTAGAGAGAAAATGGAGGAAGTAATAAAATGGAGGAGGTGATAATGAAAGGGTGGAAAGGGTTTGACCCTTTGACCTAGTCAAAGGTTTGAACCCTTGGCAAGTTTGGTCCCTCAACTATGAATCGGGTGCGGGAATTAACCGAACGAATTATTTTAAATTTCACGGGAGTACGGGAGATATTAAATTCCGATAACGAGAATATTTAAAATGTTACTTAACAAAGGATACGAATCTAGATACGAAGGGTATTATTTAAAAAGAAAAAGACGGGCGTTAAAATAATTTAACGGAAAAATGCGGGATGTTACATATTCGTACATATAAATACCCCGCCCATCGTGTCTGATCGAGTGTATATGGTAATTTATAGGGATGCCCAATTGTAAATCTTTATATTAACATTAACAAACTATCATTTAGTTAAACAAATATAAAGCCCATTAATAGCCCATAGTCTAATTTCCACAAATGTCGTTCTTTTGTCCAAACCCCAATTATGGTACAAAGTCCAATTACCCAATTTTAGTAATTAGCCCAACATCATGATTACTTCGTTTTAAATAAGCATAATAATAACTTAGCTACGAGACATTAATATAAAAAGGTTGAACATAACTTACAATGATTAAAAATAGCGTAGCGTTACACGGACAGAATTTCGACTTACACCCTTACAACATTTGCTAACATACCCTTATTATTAGAATTATAATTAAAATTAAAATTAAAATATAAATTATAAATATAAATATTACGTATATAGATAGAGAGATGGATATATGAGTGTGAAAAATGATCAGAATTCGGTTGGCTTTATAGGGAATTGAGTTCAGGGATACTCCGCGACTCGCGGCATTTTTTGCCTTCAAACTTCGCGAGTCGCGGAGTTTGAAAATACAGCTCACTCCAAATTGGATCTTAGTCTGCCGACGGTTTTAAATATTAATATAATATATATATATAATTTTTAAGAATTATTTATATATTATATTATATTCATGTGCATAGTTGACTTGTAATTTTTAGTCCATTGCGTCGAGCGTTGAGAGTTGACACTGGTCTCGGTTCCGGATTTTCGAACGTCCTTGCGTACAATTTACTATCTTGTACTTTGTGTTTTGAATCTTGTACTCTTGTAATTTCGAGACGTTTCTTATCAATAATTGGAACCTCTTTGATTGTATTTTGTACTTTTGAGCTGTTTGGTCGTTTGCGTCTTCAATTCGTCGAATCTGTCTTTTGTCTTCACCTTTTATTATTTAAACGAATATCACTTTTAAATAGAACAATTGCAACTAAAAGCTTGTCTTTCTTGAGGAATAATGCTATGAAATATATGTTCGTTTTTAGCATTATCAAATATTCCTACACTTGAGCGTTGCTTGTCCTCAAGCAATATCGTCTTGAAATACTAGAATCACTTCTTTATTCTTCACACTTTGTACATCAGTGATTTCTATACGGCGGTATAAACAATGGTAGTAACGATATGGTTTACAGTCCCACATGACTATAAAAATTTAGATCCATTAAGGAAATTGAATCTTTATGAAAACATTTGATCTTTTGAAAATTAAATCTAGTTTTTAACCTAGATAAGTTTTCCGGAATAACCCTTTACCGGTGTTTGCAAATTATTTTTGTGGGTTTGGTGGGTTTCATATTTGAAAATTAACTTATGGTTTTGTGTCACCCACTTGCTAACCTTGTATTTGGAAAGCAACACGTCCAGTTTACTTGTCCCGTATATTACCTTTCGGTAAACTACCGTCCGGTTGTAAAGGAAAGCGTTGAACAAGCAACTGTTAAGGCAATGTCCCCTGACATGCTTTTAATTATGGTCTATAACGTGTCGGACACAATTACTATCCTTGGTAGGAGCAATAGTAAAGCTCACCCTTATGATTTTTCGGTCTGGCACAAGGTCCTGTCTTCGACCATGCTATGCAACCACCGTTCTTACGGTTAACACCCGATTTAGTTCAGGTGACCTAATGAATTCCAGGTGAATTCCTAGGATTTTACGTTCAATGGTAATGAACGCATTGAAAATAGGGTTTTCAGAAAACAAATCGGTTTTATTTTTGATCAAAATATTTTCTCGTTCAAGCTCGAGTTTAGATATCATCGAATTCCATGAGTTTAAATTCTCAATCTTTAAGGTCAATCTTAAGGATTGAGTAATATCAGGCTTAAAAGCTGATTTTTGATCTTTTAAGGAGATTATCCTTTCTGGGGATCTGATTCATTAGTCTTATCCAGCTAATTTGCATGGTGCCCCCCATTTTACGAGATAAATCCTTCTCATGGTTAGGATAAATCTGACCACTTGGCGACCCTGTTTAATGCTGAGGTCCGTGGATTTCCTGCTGATTTTAGTGATGACTTTTCTGGGTTTTTCGTCAACCTACAGCTGGTCTGGACGACAACTTCATGACCTAAATCAAGAAGCGCGTTTCTTTTTTGGAAGACTTTACTTCCTTTTAATGATGGAATTGATTCATCGTGTAGATCCATCTTTCTTACAGTAAATCAGGTAAAACTTTTTAGTTTAGTCCAAAGAAAAAGTATTTTCAGTTATTTGTAAAAAAATATGTGATATATGTTTTGAATAACTTGGAGAATTTTTCCACACTTGGCTTTTATTTTCCTTTTTATTGTCCTCTATTCCATTTTAAATGAATTTTAACATTTTAGTTTGTTTCTCAATTTATGTCCTTTTCGAGGTTACAATAATTTCGGTGTTAAAACCTAGTTTTATCGTTCATAAATATGTATAAACATGATTTTGAGTTCATTTAATTAAAAAATTTGAAAAATTTTACTAGAATTGGGTAGTCAGTATATAAGACTAGGGCTGTTCTTTATTATCAGAGAGCACTAGATTCTAATACAACTACTGCTTTACTAGTATTTTTAATGGTAACCCAGTGTTTAAGATAAAAATTTTAAAATCCGAAAGAATTTAACCCCTTCCCACACTTAAGATCTTGCAATGCCCTCATTTGCAAGAAATCAGTAACAATTTAAATTATTGAGGGTGATTTATGTGAAAATGATTAAATTTTACCAAAGTTTCCAAATATATTGGCGTTTGTTTGCTGAATGATAATTGGTGCACATCATTTGTTCATTCCGTCTTGTTGTTATTTCACATATATTTTGCATCTTGTCGTCAAAATTAGTTGCTTTTGCTGAACTTAATGCCAGTCTTTGAAAATACGTTGTTTTACCCTGTTGTGTACATAAGATAAACTGCAAACATATATACATATTTTTGAAGTTTGGTATATTACCCCACATTCAAAAATTATTAAAATCTAAGAATAAAAGTTAGAAAATTATAAAAACTATTACAATATTAATATAAGTATTAAACGTATCAACATTACAAATTACAAAATAAATAAAACTAAGTAAACTAGGGATGATACTGATACCAATAGGGGTTCCATGCATAACCATAGGTGCTATAAAATGCTTCAGCAGGGTTATACGTAGGATACGGTGGTTGCATCTCTATAGACCAGGGAGGGAATATGGGTTTTGGAGTAGGAATATAGTTTCTACCTATATGTTGGCAATGAGCTATGATTTGGTTTTGATGAACTTGCCAATCTTCAAATGCACTCTGTCTAGCATTTTCGTACTCCTGTGAAGCTATAAACCTTTGCATTTCTTGCATTTCATTTCCCCCTCCTACATTACCTTGCTGTTGGTTTCTCTCAACCTGTCGATGCCTACCATGGTATTGTACTACGGCGTTATTTCGCCTCTTCAAAACTTTCGCACCATGGTATACATTTAAACCTATTGTATCGCGGGGTTCTGGTTCTTCTACTAATAATCCCCCCCGACTTATATCCACACCGAGATATTCAGCAATCAAAGTAATAAATATACCACCTCCTATTATGCTATGTGGTCTCATCCCCCTAACCATAGCTGATAAATAATAACCCACACAATAAGGTATACTTACAGCGCTTTGTGGGTCTCGAATACACATATGGTAAAACAAATCCTGTTTATTTACCTTTTCCTTGTTCTTACCTCTTTGTGTAATCGAATTAGCTAAAAACCTATGAATCACTCTTAATTCAGCTCTATCTATATCCAAATAAGAGTAATTTTCCCCTTTGAATCGGTGATGGCTTGTCATTTGACTCCATACACCATGTGTATCAAAATTTTCATCTATCTTTCTACCATTTAGTATCAACCCTCTACAATCGGCAGATGCTAACTCCTCAGGCGTATATATACGTAAAGCCTGAGCCATGTCTAGTAAAGACATGTGGCGCATCGAACCTCCTAACAAAAATCTAATAAAAGATCGATCGGTTAAACTAGCTACCCGATCATTTAATTCTATACTACACAACAATTCTTCACACCATACTTTATGTACAGGTCTACGCATGGTGAATAAACGTACCCAGTCGTTAAAAGTAGAATTACCATACCTCTGTGCAAGTAATTCCCTAATTGGCCCGGCCAATTCTACAGCTTCTAATGGTCCCCATTCTATGACCCTAGGTACCTCAACAACTTTAGAATGAAGAGTATGCAAACCCCTTTGGTATTTTGGATAATCTATCCAAAGTCTGTCAAATCTCAGGTTCGGGTGCAAATCTTCCAAGTGCATATCAGAAAATGTCATGACTGGATGAGGTATATCTTGTTTGTAGAAGTTATCCACCTCCTGTTGTTCCGCATTCTCAGCAGGAGCATTGCGAGCTTGGGATGAAGATTCACCCCTTTCAGTCTGCAAAACACATCAAACACAATTTTTGTGCATCCAAATATGCATTAGTGTCAGCAAAATCATCAATCAAAATAATTACAATGACATGATCAATTTATATCAAACTTAAGCTCATTTTCATATTTTCATCAAATCTACACTTTTTCAAATAAGCATATACGAAAATGTTCGCCAAGTTCATAAGTATTTTACTCAAATAATATGTCAAAATAATCATTACTAGCAATTAAACAAGTTTCAAATGGCATTATCTTTCAAAAATCAAGTTCATGAATTTTAAACTTGAAAAAGTCCACTTTAATTCTTAAAATCATGTTTAGGCTCAAAGTTTGGATCATTTAACTACCTAAACATGTTACACTACTTAATTTAGCAACAATTCATGACAAAAATCGGCCATAACCTGTTTATATCAAAAAGCCCCAAATTTCCTCAAGAACACAAACCCTAGATTACTCAAAATTTGAAGTTTAAGGCTTCTAATCATGTTAAATAGCATCAATCTAGGTTATACAAGCATAATACATAAACAATTTAAGCATAATTACACTAAAAAGCATCAAAATCAAATTGGGGAAAAAATTGCTCAAGAATACTAATTTTCGGATTAAATGGTGTTTAGGTGTAGAAATTTACCGTTTTTCTTGAGTAATTCCTTGATAGCATCCTTCTCAACATGATTTTAGTAAAAGATTTGATGATTAACGGTTAAAAATTGTGATTTTGGGGGTGTTTTTGCGGGTTTTTTCGGAGTATTTTCACTGTATGTTTGAGTTGTGGTGTGGACTGATCAGTTCTTTGCGTTTTATTTTTTTCTGTATTTCGGTCCCTCCGCGAGTCGCGGGGTTTAAACCTTCAAACTCCGCGAGTCGCGGAGTTTGTTTTTTTTTTTTTTTTTTAACATCTTATACTAATTAAAACAATTAAGTAATTAATTTTAAAATTTTGTTTCCCTTGTTATTTAGGACGAGGTCGTTTCGGATCGATGTCCTAGTCCGTCCTTCGACAAAATTTTAAAATTTGTCTTTTTGTAGCGATTGTTTTAAAAGCTAAGATTTTTAGGTTTTTTTAAATTTTTTGGCATACTTTAATTCAATAAGATTAAAAATAATGATAATAAAAGTTCTCGTCCCTCCCTCGGGTAAAGCAATTTCGGTTCAAAGACCTAGTCTTCAACTCACGACGAATTTTAAAAATCATATTTTTAACTTAATGAGATAAAGTAAATTTTTGTTTTTAAATTCACACAATTTAAATATAAAATTCAAAATTAATATTAAAAATTCACACCAAACTTAAAATTTGAAATGCATAAAATTAAAAATTCATATTTAAAAATTAAAAATTCACACCAAACTTAATTTAAAAATTCATATTATAAATTCACACCAAACTTATATTAATTTTTCAAATATTTACAATTTTAAAAATATTGTTTTTACAAAGTTTACAATATTAATTTAAGATTTAAATATTAATTTTAAAAACATGGTAAAAATAAAATTAAAAAATCTTTTTGGCTTTTTATCCCACTTTAATCAATCAAATATTATCAAAAATATGCGCCTCTCTTTTCGGTAAAGTAATTTCGGTTCCAAGACCTTATTTAACTCATGACGAATTTTTTGAAATATTTTGGGTTGATTGATTAAAGATATTTATACCTTAAGAATAAACGTTAAATTTCGCAGTGATATAATAAATTTTTGAATGATATCAATAATTTCGGTCGCCAAACCTAATTTTATTCAATACCAATTTAATACTTTATAGCGAACAAATTAGCGTTTATTATCAAAAGGTTAAAAATAAAAAAAAAATTAAAGACTGTACAGACTTACATGTGAAATAGATTTCTTAGTTATATGATCTATCCCATTCATAAGATAGTCGGTTTAATTGGTTTTCCATGGCTACATAGGCGTAACCTCGAGCATTCAGTGTTTTTTCATCTAAACATACGAACGGTCCGTCTCTGCATAAAGTAACAAATTCGGTGTTTGAATAGGTTTGATTATTTGAACATTTACCTCCATGTGACCATTTTTCGCATTTGTGACATCTTTCTAGGTGTCGTGCTCTTCTTTTCGCTGCGGATTTTGATTTTCCTTTACCAAATTGTAACTTATTATCTTCGCATCTGGATTCTTTTCTAACTCCGTCCAATCTTTCTCTGATTACTGATACTATTTCACTCTGAAGTGTGTCATTGTTACGTTTAGTGATCAAAGCGTGTAGCATTAGACCATGGTTTAGTTCACAGGCAGTCTTCATTTTGTAAAAACCTAAAAAAATAAAAATTCAGAATGGGGGGAGAAGACTAGTTCTTTAGGGTCTGCTAGGGAAAGACCATTCGGGTTCCATTTTCGAGAACTACATGAAAACAGACAATCTAACTCTAACAGAAATACATATTATCCTTTAAAGACTTGATTCTCCCCATACTTAGTTAGCTGTGGTGTCGAAATTATGATTAACTTCGTTGTCAACTTCCATCGGACCATGTATGTAATGTTTAACTCTGTGACCATTAACTTTAAATTCAATCCCATTTGAATTTATTAATTCTATCGTTCCGTATGGGAAAACTCTTTTGACTATGAATGGTCCAGACCATCTTGATTTCAATTTTCCAGGAAATAGCTTGAATCGTGAATTGAAAAGAAGAACTCTGTCTCCTTCTTTAAATTCTTTTGAACTTCTGATTCTTTTATCATGCCATTTCTTCGTTCTTTCTTTATAGATTAATGAATTTTCGTATGCTTCATGTCTTAATTCTTCTAATTCGTTTAGTTGACTTAATCGTAGACGTCCGGCTTCATGTAAATCAAGATTACATGTCTTCAAAGCCCAAAATGCTTTATGTTCAATTTCTACTGGAAGATGACATGCTTTTCCATAAACAAGTCTAAAAGGTGTGGTTCCAATTGGATTTTTGTAGGCTGTTCTAAAAGTCCAGAGTGCATCCTCCAATTTAATGGACCATTCCTTCGGATTTGATCCTACGGTTTTCTCTAGAATACGTTTTAAAGCTCGGTTGGTATTTTCAACTTGTCCACTTGTTTGTGGATGATATGCGGTGGAGATTTTATGAGTTACTCCATATCTTTTAAGAACTTTCTCAAGTTGATTATTACAAAAATGAGTACCCCGATCACTTATTAAAGCTTTCGGTGTTCCAAACCTTGCAAAAAGACGTTTTAAAAAGTTGACTACAACTCGTGCATCGTTAGTTGGGAGAGCTTGTGCTTCCGCCCATTTAGATACATAATCAATGGCTACGAGTATATATAGATTATTATGAGATTTTGGAAATGGACCCATAAAGTCAATACCCCAAATGTCAAATACTTCACATACTTGGATGACATTTTGTGGCATTTCATCACGTTGACTTATTTTTTCGGCCCTTTGACAAGCATCACAGGATTTGCAAAGAAGGTGTGCGTCTTTGTAAATTGTAGGCCAATAGAATCCAGCATCATAAACTTTTCTTGCTGTTAGTTGAGGCCCATAATGCCCTCCTGTTGGTCCTGTGTGACAATGGTTTAATATTTTACTAGCTTCATCTCCAAATACACATAGGCGTATTATTCCATCGGGACAACTTTTAAACAGATGTGGATCTTCCCAAAAATAGTGTTTTATATCACTGAAGAATTTCTTTCGTCTTTGGTACGATAATCCTTTTTCAAGGAATCCACAAACTAAGTAGTTTGCATAGTCTGCAAACCATGGAATTTTTTTATAATCTATCTTCAATAGATATTCATCAGAAAAGTTGTCTTGTATGGCCGATTCATTTAGAACTTCTAATTCGGGATTTTCAAGACGAGAAAGATGATCAGCGGCGAGATTTTCTGCTCCTCTTTTATCTCGGATTTCAATATCAAACTCTTGTAAGAGTAAGATCCAACGGATTAATCTTGGTTTAGAATCTTGTTTTGAAAATAGGTATCTAAGAGCAGAATGGCCGGTATAGACCACTGTTTTTGCTAGAACGAGATATGATCGAAATTTGTCAAAAGCAAAGACAATAGCAAGGAGTTCTTTTTCAGTAGTTGTATAGTTCGTTTGTGCTCCTTGTAACGTCTTACTAGCATAATATATAGGTTGAAATCGTTTTTCAATCCTTTGTCCTAAAACGGCTCCCATTGCAAAATCACTTGCATCGCACATTAGTTCAAATGGTAGATTCCAATTTAGTGTTATCATGATCGGCGTATTAGTGAGTTTCTCTTTAAGAATATTAAAAGATTTGATACACTCATCTGAAAAGATGAATGGAGCATCCTTTTCTAGGAGTTTATTCATAGGAGTGGCAATTTTAGAAAAAACTTTTATGAAACGTCGGTAAAAACCGGCATGCCCTAGAAAACTCCTAACTCCTCTAACATTGGTGGGATGTGGAAGTTTAGCAATTACATCTACTTTAGCTCTATCCACTTCAATTCCTTCTTTTGAAATTTTATGACCAAGAACGATGCCTTCTTTAACCATGAAATGGAATTTCTCCCAATTAAGTACTAGATTTGATTGTTCGCATCTAATAAGCATTCGTTCCAGATTAGCTAGACATGTTTCAAATGTATCACCGAAGACTGAAAAGTCATCCATGAAAACTTCCATGCATTCTTCTATCATGTCGTGAAAAATCGCCATCATACACCTTTGAAAGGTTGCAGGGGCGTTACAAAGTCCAAATGGCATGTGTTTGTAAGCAAAAGTACCATAAGGGCATGTGAATGTGGTTTTCTCTTGATCTTCGGGTGCTATTGGAATTTGAAAATATCCGGAAAATCCATCTAGAAAACAATAGTAACTATTTCCGGCTAATCTTTCCAACATTTGATCTATGAAAGGTAAGGGAAAGTGATCTTTTCTGGTGGTGTCATTTAATTTTCTATAATCAATACAAAACGCCATCCTATTACAGTCCTAGTAGGAATAAGCTCATTTTTCTCATTTGTGATGACAGTCATGCCACCCTTCTTAGGTACGCATTGAACTGGGCTTACCCATGGACTATCAGAGATTGGATAAATTAAACCTGCATCTAGCAGTTTAATAATTTCTTTCTTAACAACTTCTTGCATATTAGGATTTAGTCTTCGTTGGCTTTGCACATACGTTTTATGACCTTCTTCCATAAGGATTTTATGTGTGCAATACGAAGGACTTATTCCTTTAATATCATGAATCTTCCATGCAATAGATGGTTTATGAGCTTTTAGCACATAAATGAGTTGAGATTTTTCATTTTCCGTAAGAGAAGACGATATTATTACAGGTAATTCGGATTCACCAGTTTCATCAATTGGTTCAGTACTTTCTCCTAAAGAACATTCTCCTATTCCTTGTAATTCTGGAAATTCTTCTAACAATTCTGCATGTGAATCTATAGTTTGAATATAATAACATGTATCATCTGCAGATTGCTGTTGTTGCATTGCTCTATCAACAGAAAAGGTAATACTCTCGTCCTCTATACTTAGGGTCAGTTTTTTTTACCAAACACGTCTATTATTGATTTAGCTGTGTTTAAGAATGGTCTTCCTAATATGAGAGGAACTCGAGAATCTTCTTCCATATGCAGAATAACAAAATCTACTGGAAATACTAAAGTACCAACTTTAACTAGCATGTTTTCCATTATCCATCTAGGATATTTTACTGATCGATCGGCTAGTTGTATACTTATTCGTGTTGGTTTCAATTCTCCTAGGTCTAGTTTAGCGTATAGTGAATACGGCATTAAATTTATACTAGCACCTAAGTCTGCCAATGCTTCTATTGAACTACGACTACCCAGAAAACATGGAATTGTGAAACTTCCTGGATCTGAAAGTTTTTCTGGTATCTTATTCAACAGCACTGCAGAACAATTAGCATTCATTGTAACAGCCGAGAGTTCTTCCATTTTCTTTCTATTCGTGATTAGATCTTTCATAAATTTAGCATATCTAGGCATTCCTGGAATTACATCAATGAAAGGAAGATTTACATTTATTTGTTTAAACATATCCAAGAATTTGGATTGCTCGGCTTCAAGTCTTTCTTTTCTCATTTTACTCGGGTAAGGAAGTGGTGGTTGGTATGGTTTAACATAAGGTTTAGCCTTAACTGTGTTATCTTCATTAACCTTTTCAACTACCGGTTCTGTTTCCTTATCTTGCTCAGATTGTGGTTCTTGTGGAGTAGGAATAGCTTCATCAGAAATTACAGGTATTTCAGGTGGTTTAAGTGTAATACCACTTCTTGTGGTAATGGCTTTAGCTGTTTCATTCCGGGGGTTAGCATTTATATCACTAGGTAGACTTCCCGGTTTTCTTTCACCTATCAACCTTGCTAGGTTGCTCACTTCTTGTTTCAGATTTTGAATAGAAGCTTGTTGATTTCTAAATGCTTGAGCATTTTGTTCATTAGTTTGTTTCTGAGATGTGAAAAACTGTGTTCGAGAATCAACTAGCTTTGACATCATGTCTTCTAAATTTGGCTTTTTATCATCGGTTTGTGGTGGTTTGTTTTGAAAAATAGGTCTTTGCTGGTTGTAAGTATTATTGGATACTTGTTGATTGCTTGGACCTTGTTGGTTGTTGTATGGAACATTTCGGTTATAATTCTGATTTTGATTGTAGATTGGCCTTGACGGTTGATAATTATTCTGATAATTATTTTCAGGCCTTGGGTTTATGTATGAAACATTCTCTCTTTGTTCCATTGTTAGTTCAATACTGAGACAATCTTTTGTCAAATGTGGTCCTCCACACTGCTCACAACTAATTCGTATTGAGTGGATATCTTTAGTCATCTTTTCCATTCGTCTCTCGACAGCATCTATATTTGCGGAAATGGAATCTAAGTCTTGGCTAGAATCGGCTCTAGCTGCTTTAGATGATCTAACGATATCTTTTTCTTGGTGCCACTCATGTGAGTGGTGAAATGTCCCGTTCTTATTGATTAAAAACGTTCCATATTAATTGATTTCGTTGCGAGGTTTTGACCTCTATATGAGACGTTTTTCAAAGACTGCATTCATTTTTAAACAAACCATAACCTTTATTTCATCAATAAAGGTTTAAAAAGCTTTACGTAGATTATCAAATAATGATAATCTAAAATATCCTGTTTACACACGACCATTACATAATGGTTTACAATACAAATATGTTACAACAAAATAAGTTTCTTGAATGCAGTTTTTACACAATATCATACAAGCATGGACTCCAAATCTTGTCCTTATTTAAGTATGCGACAGCGGAAGCTCTTAATAATCACCTGAGAATAAACATGCTTAAAACGTCAACAAAAATGTTGGTGAGTTATAGGTTTAACCTATATATATCAAATCGTAACAATAGACCACAAGATTTCATATTTCAATACACATCCCATACATAGAGATAAAAATCATTCATATGGTGAACACCTGGTAACCGACAATAACAAGATGCATATATAAGAATATCCCCATCATTCCGGGACACCCTTCGGATATGATATAAATTTCGAAGTACTAAAGCATCCGGTACTTTGGATGGGGTTTGTTAGGCCCAATAGATCTATCTTTAGGATTCGCGTCAATTAGGGTGTCTGTTCCCTAATTCTTAGATTACCAGACTTAATAAAAAGGGGCATATTCGATTTCGATAATTCAACCATAGAATGTAGTTTCACGTACTTGTGTCTATTTTGTAAATCATTTATAAAACCTGCATGTATTCTCATCCCAAAAATATTAGATTTTAAAAGTGGGACTATAACTCACTTTCACAGATTTTTACTTCGTCGGGAAGTAAGACTTGACCACTGGTTGATTCACGAACCTATAACAATATATACATATATATCAAAGTATGTTCAAAATATATTTACAACACTTTTAATATATTTTGATGTTTTAAGTTTATTAAGTCAGCTGTCCTCGTTAGTAACCTACAACTAGTTGTCCACAGTTAGATGTACAGAAATAAATCGATAAATATTATCTTGAATCAATCCACGACCCAGTGTATACGTATCTCAGTATTGATCACAACTCAAACTATATATATTTTGGAATCAACCTCAACCCTGTATAGCTAACTCCAACATTCACATATAGAGTGTCTATGGTTGTTCCGAAATATATATAGATGTGTCGACATGATAGGTCGAAACATTGTATACGTGTCTATGGTATCTCAAGATTACATAATATATAATACAAGTTGATTAAGTTATGGTTGGAATAGATTTGTTACCAATTTTCACGTAGCTAAAATGAGAAAAAATTATCCAATCTTGTTTTACCCATAACTTCTTCATTTTAAATCCGTTTTGAGTGAATCAAATTGCTATGGTTTCATATTGAACTCTATTTTATGAATCTAAACAAAAAAAGTATAGGTTTCTAGTCGGAAAAATAAGTTACAAGTCGTTTTTGTAAAGGTAGTCATTTCAGTCGAAAGAACGACGTCTAGATGACCATTTTAGAAAACATACTTCCACTTTGAGTTTAACCATAATTTTTGGATATAGTTTCATGTTCATAATAAAAATCATTTTCTCAGAATAAAAACTTTTAAATCAAAGTTTATCATAGTTTTTAATTAACTAACCCAAAACAGCCCGCGGTGTTACTACGACGGCGTAAATCCGGTTTTACGGTGTTTTTCGTGTTTCCAGGTTTTAAATCATTAAGTTAGCATATCATATAGATATAGAACATGTGTTTAGTTGATTTTAAAAGTCAAGTTAGAAGGATTAACTTTTGTTTGCGAACAAGTTTAGAATTAACTAAACTATGTTCTAGTGATTACAAGTTTAAACCTTCGAATAAGATAGCTTTATATGTATGAATCGAATGATGTTATGAACATCATTACTACCTTAAGTTCCTTGGATGAACCTACTGGAAAAGAGAAAAATGGATCTAGCTTCAATGGATCCTTGGATGGCTCAAAGTTCTTGAAGCAAAATCATGACACGAAAACAAGTTCAAGTAAGATCATCACTTGAAATAAGATTGTTATAGTTATAGAAATTGAACCAAAGTTTGAATATGATTATTACCTTGTATTAGAATGATAACCTACTGTAAGAAACAAAGATTTCTTGAGGTTGGATGATCACCTTACAAGATTGGAAGTGAGCTAGCAAACTTGAAAGTATTCTTGATTTTATGAAACTAGAACTTTTGGAATTTATGAAGAACACTTAGAACTTGAAGATAGAACTTGAGAGAGTTCAATTAGATGAAGAAAATTGAAGAATGAAAGTGTTTGTAGGTGTTTTTGGTCGTTGGTGTATGGATTAGATATAAAGGATATGTAATTTTGTTTTCATGTAAATAAGTCATGAATGATTACTCATATTTTTGTAATCTTATGAGATATTTCATGCTAGTTGCCAAATGATGGTTCCCACATGTGTTAGGTGACTCACATGGGCTGCTAAGAGCTGATCATTGGAGTGTATATACCAATAGTACATACATCTAAAAGCTGTGTATTGTACGAGTACGAATACGGGTGCATACGAGTAGAATTGTTGATGAAACTGAACGAGAATGTAATTGTAAGCATTTTTGTTAAGTAGAAGTATTTTGATAAGTGTATTGAAGTCTTTCAAAAGTGTATAAATACATATTAAAACACTACATGTATATACATTTTAACTGAGTCGTTAAGTCATCGTTAGTCGTTACATGTAAGTGTTGTTTTGAAACCTTTAGGTTAACGATCTTGTTAAATGTTGTTAACCCAATGTTTATAATAACAAAAGAGATTTTAAATTATTATATTATCATGATATTATGATGTACGAATATCTCTTAATATGATATATATACATTAAATGTCGTTACAACGATAAACGTTACATATATGTATCGTTTCAAAATCATTAAGTTAGTAGTCTTGTTTTTACATATGTAGTTCATTGTTAATATAATTAATGATATGTTTACTTATCATAATATCATGTTAACTATATATATAACCATATATATGTCATCATATAGTTTTTTTACAAGTTTTAACGTTCGTGAATCACCGGTCAACTTGGGTGGTCAATTGTCTATATGAAACCTATTTCAATTAATCAAGTCTTAACAAGTTTGATTGCTTAACATGTTGGAAACATTTAATCATGTAAACATCAATCTCAATTAATATATATAAACATGGAAAAGTTCGGGTCACTACAGTACCTACCCGTTAAATAAATTTCGTCCCGAAATTTTAAGCTGTTGAAGGTGTTGACGAATCTTCTGGAAATAGATGCGGGTATTTCTTCTTCATCTGATCTTCACGCTCCCAGGTGAACTCGGGTCCTCTACGAGCATTCCATCGAACCTTAACAATTGGTATCTTGTTTTGCTTAAGTCTTTTAACCTCACGATCCATTATTTCGACGGGTTCTTCGATGAATTGGAGTTTTTCGTTGATTTGGATTTAATCTAACGGAATAGTGAGATCTTCTTTAGCAAAACATTTCTTCAAATTCGAGACGTGGAAAGTGTTATGTACAGCCGCGAGTTGTTGAGGTAACTCAAGTCGGTAAGCTACTGGTCCGACACGATCAATAATCTTGAATGGTCCAATATACCTTGGATTTAATTTCCCTCGTTTACCAAATCGAACAACGCCTTTCCAAGGTGAAACTTTAAGCATGACCATCTCTCCAATTTCAAATTCTATATCTTTTCTTTTAATGTCAGCGTAGCTCTTTTGTCGACTTTGGGCGGTTTTCAACCGTTGTTGAATTTGGATGATCTTCTCGGTAGTTTCTTGTATAATCTCCGGACCCGTAATCTGTCTATCCCCCACCTCACTCCAACAAATCGGAGACCTGCACTTTCTACCATAAAGTGCTTCAAACGGCGCCATCTCAATGCTTGAATGGTAGGTGTTGTTGTTGGAAAATTCTGCTAACGGTAGATGTCGATCCCAACTGTTTTCGAAATCAATAACACATGCTCGTAGCATGTCTTCAAGCGTTTGTATTGTCCTTTCGCTCTGCCCATCAGTTTGTGGATGATAGGCAGTACTCATGTCTAGACGAGTTCCTAATGCTTGCTGTAATGTCTGCCAGAATCTTGAAATAAATCTGCCATCCCTATCAGAGATAATAGAGATTGGTATTCCATGTCTGGAGACGACTTCCTTCAAATACAGTCGTGCTAACTTCTCCATCTTGTCATCTTCTCTTATTGGTAGGAAGTGTGCTGATTTGGTGAGACGATCAACTATTACCCAAATAGTATCAAAACCACTTGCAGTCCTTGGCAATTTAGTGATGAAATCCATGGTAATATTTTCCCATTTCCATTCTGGGATTTCGGGTTGTTGAAGTAGACCTGATGGTTTCTGATGCTCAGCTTTGACCTTAGAACACGTCAAACATTCTCCTACGTATTTAGCAACATCGGCTTTCATACCCGGCCACCAAAAATGTTTCTTGAGATCCTTGTACATCTTCCCCGTTCCAGGATGTATTGAGTATCTGGTTTTATGAGCTTCTCTAAGTACCATTTCTCTCATATCTCCAAATTTTGGTACCCAAATCCTTTCAGCCCTATACCGGGTTCCGTCTTCCCGAATATTAAGATGCTTCTCCGATCCTTTGGGTATTTCATCCTTTAAATTTCCCTCTTTTAAAACTCCTTGTTGCGCCTCCTTTATTTGAGTAGTAATGTTATTATGAATCATTATATTCATAGATTTTACTCCAATGGGTTCTCTATCCTTCCTGCTCAAGGCATCGGCTACCACATTTGCCTTCCCCGGGTGGTAACGAATCTCAAAATCGTAATCATTCAATAATTCAATCCACCTACGCTGCCTCATATTCAGTTGTTTCTGATTAAATATGTGTTGAAGACTTTTGTGGTCGGTATATATAATACTTTTGACCCCATATAAGTAGTGCCTCCAAGTCTTTAATGCAAAAACAACCGCGCCTAATTCCAAATCATGCGTCGTATAATTTTGTTCGTGAATCTTCAATTGTCTAGACGCATAAGCAATCACCTTCGTTCGTTGCATTAATACACAACCGAGACCTTGCTTTGATGCGTCACAATAAATCACAAAATCATCATTCCCTTCAGGCAATGACAATATAGGTGCCGTAGTTAGCTTTTTCTTCAATAACTGAAACGCTTTCTCTTGTTCATCATTCCATTCAAATTTCTTCCCTTTATGCGTTAATGCAGTCAAGGGTTTTGCTATTCTGGAAAAGTCTTGGATGAACCTTCTGTAGTAACCAGCTAGTCCTAAAAACTGGCGTATATGTTTCGGAGTTTTCGGGATTTCCCACTTTTCAACAGTTTCTATCTTTGCCGGATCCACCTTAATACCTTCTTTGTTCACTATGTGACCGAGGAATTGAACTTCTTCCAACCAAAATGCACACTTTGAAAACTTAGCGTACAATTCTTCCTTCCTCAATACTTCTAACACCTTTCTCAAATGTTCACCGTGTTCTTGGTCATTCTTTGAGTAAATAAGTATGTCATCAATGAAAACAATGACAAACTTGTCAAGGTATGGTCCACACACTCGGTTCATAAGGTCCATGAACACAGCTGGTGCATTAGTTAAACCAAACGGCATGACCATAAACTCGTAATGACCGTAACGTGTTCTGAAAGCAGTCTTTGGAATATCATCTTCTTTCACCCTCATTTGATGATACCCGGAACGTAAGTCAATCTTTGAATAAACAGACGAGCCTTGTAGTTGATCAAATAAGTCGTCGATTCTCGGTAGTGGGTAGCGGTTCTTGATGGTAAGTTTGTTCAACTCTCGGTAGTCGATACACAACCTGAATGTACCATCTTTCTTCTTGACAAACAAAACAGGAGCTCCCCACGGTGATGTGCTTGGTCGAATGAAACCACGCTCTAAAAGTTCTTGTAATTGGCTTTGCAGTTCTTTCATCTCGCTGGGTGCGAGTCTGTAAGGAGCACGAGCTATTGGTGCAGCTCCTGGTACAAGATCTATTTGAAATTCAACGGATCGATGTGGGGGTAATCCCGGTAATTCTTTCGGAAATACATCGGGAAATTCTTTTGCAATGGGAACATCATTGATGCTCTTTTCTTCAGTTTGTACTTTCTCGACGTGTGCTAGAACAGCATAGCAACCTTTTCTTATTAGTTTTTGTGCCTTCAAATTACTAATAAGATGTAGCTTCGTGTTGCCCTTTTCTCCGTACACCATTAAGGGTTTTCCTTTTTCTCGTATAATGCGAATTGCATTTTTGTAACAAACGATCTCCGCTTTCACTTCTTTCAACCAGTCCATACCGATTATCACATCAAAACTCCCTAACTCTACTGGTATCAAATCAATCTTAAATGTTTCGCTAACCAGTTTAATTTCTCGATTCCGACATATATTATCTGCTGAAATTAATTTACCATTTGCTAATTCGAGTAAAAATTTACTATCCAAAGGCGTCAATGGACAACTTAATTTAGCACAAAAATCTCTACTCATATAGCTTCTATCCGCACCCGAATCAAATAAAACGTAAGCAGATTTATTGTCAATAAGAAACGTACCCGTAACAAGCTCCGGGTCTTCCTGTGCCTCTACCGCATTAATATTGAAAACTCTTCCACGGCCTTGTCCATTCGTGTTCTCCTGGTTCGGGCAATTTCTAATAATGTGGCCTGGTTTTCCACATTTATAACAAACTACATTGGCATAACTTGCTCCGACACTACTTGCTCCGCCATTACTCGTTCCGACACCATTTGTTCCTTTCGTTCTATTAACCCCTGGTCCGTAGACCTCACACTTCGCCGCGCTATGACCATTTCTTTTACACTTGTTGCAAAATTTGGTGCAGAACCCCGAGTGATTCTTTTCACACCTTTGGCATAGTTGCTTCTGATTGTTGTTGTTGTTGTTGCGGTTATTATTGTTGTTGGGATGATTGTTGTAGTTGCTGTTGTTGTTGTTGTTGTTGTTGTTGTTGGGCCGTTTGTTGTAGTTGCGATTGATGTTGCGATTGTTGGGATAATTGTTGCGATTATTGTTGTAATTGCTGTTGTTGTTGTATTGGTGATTCTTATCACCGTTTTCCTCCCACTTTCTTTTGACTTGCTTCACATTGGCCTCTTCAGCAGTCTGTTCTTTAATTCTTTCTTCAATCTGGTTCACTAGTTTGTGAGCCATTCTACATGCCTGTTGTATGGAGGCGGGCTCGTGTGAACTTATATCTTCTTGGATTCTTTCCGGTAATCCTTTCACAAACGCGTCGATCTTCTCTTCCTCATCTTCGAATGCTCCCGGACACAATAGGCACAATTCTGTGAATCGTCTTTCGTACGTGGTAATATCAAATCCTTGGGTTCGTAACCCTCTAAGTTCTGTCTTGAGCTTATTGACCTCGGTTCTGGGACAATACTTCTCGTTCATCAAGTGCTTGAATGCTGACCACGGTAGTGCGTACGCATCATCTTGTCCCACTTGCTCTAGATAGGTATTCCACCATGTTAACGCAGAACCTGTGAAGGTATGCGTAGCGTACTTCACTTTGTCCTCTTCAGTACACTTACTTATGGCAAACACCAATTCAACCTTCTCGGTCCACCGTTTCAATCCGATCGGTCCTTCGGTTCCATCAAATTCCAAAGGTTTGCAGGCAGTGAATTCTTTGTAGGTGCAAAGTCCAAATGGCATGCGTTTGTAAGTAAAAGTACCATAAGGGCACGTGAACGTGGTTTTCTCTTGGTCCTCGGGTGCTATTGGAATTTGAAAATATCCGGAAAATCCATCTAGAAAACAATAGTAACTATTTCCGGCTAATCTTTCCAACATTTGATCAATGAAAGGTAAGGGAAAGTGATCTTTTCTGGTGGCGTCATTTAATTTTCTATAATCAATACATACACGCCATCCTGTTACAGTCCTAGTAGGAATAAGCTCATTTTTCTCATTTGTAATGACAGTCATGCCACCCTTCTTAGGCACGCATTGAACTGGGCTTACCCATGGACTATCAGAGATTGGATAAATTAGACCTGCATCTAGCAGTTTAATAATCTCTTTCTTAACTACATCTTGCATATTAGGATTTAGTCTTCGTTGGCGTTGCACATACGTTTTATGACCTTCTTCCATAAGGATTTTATGTGTGCAATACGAAGGACTTATTCCTTTAATATCATGAATCTTCCATGCAATGGCTGGTTTATGAGCTTTCAACACAGAAATGAGTTGTGATTTCTCATTTTCAGTAAGAGAAGACGATATTATTACAGGTAATTCAGATTCACCATGTAAATAAGCGTATTCCAAATGGTTTGGAAGTGGCTTTAACTCTAATTTCGGTGGTTCTTCTATCGATGATTTATATCGATATCTGTCTTCTTCTTTTAGCATTTGAATTTCTTCTGTTGTTGGTTCATATCCATTAGCTATAAGTGTAGCTAACATTTCAGCTTCATCAATTGGTTCATTACCTTCTCCTAAAGAACATTCTCCTGTTCCTTGTAATTCTGGAAATTCTTCTAATAATTCTGCATGTGCATCTATAGTTTGAATATAATAACATGTATCATCTGCAGATTGCGGTTGTTGCATTGCTCTATCAACTGAAAAGGTAACACTCTCCTCCTCTATACTTAGGGTCAATTTCTTACCGAACACGTCTATCATTTCTTTAGCCGTGTTTAAGAATGGTCTTCCTAATATGAGAGGAACTTGAGAATCTTCTTCCATGTCCAAAACAACAAAATCTACTGGAAATACTAAAGTACCAACTTTAACTAGCATGTTCTCCATTATCCCTCTAGGATATTTTATTGACCTATCGGCTAGTTGTATGCTTATTCTGGTTGGTTTTAATTCTCCAAGGTCTAGTTTAGCGTATAGTGAATATGGCATTAGATTTATACTAGCACCTAAGTCTGCCAATGCTTCTATTGAACTAAGACTACCCAGAAAACATGGAATTGTGAAACTTCCTGGATCAGATAGTTTTTCTGGTATCTTATTCAACAGCACTGCTGAACAATTAGCATTCATGGTAACAGCCGAGAGTTCTTCTATTTTCTTTCTATTTGAGATTAGATCTTTCAAGAATTTAGCATATCTAGGCATTCCTGAAATCACATCAATGAAAGGAAGATTTACATTTATCTGTTTAAACATATCCAAGAATTTGGATTGCTCGGCTTCAAGTTTCTCTTTCTTCATTTTACTCGGGTAAGGAAGTGGTGGTTGGTATGGTTTAACATAAGGTTTATCCTTAGCTGTGTTATCTTCATTAACCTTTTCAACTACCGGTTCTTTTTCCTTATCTTGATCAGGTTGTGGTTCTTGTGGAGTAGGAATAGCTTCATCAAAAGTTACAGGTATTTCAGGTGGTTTAAGTGTTGTACCACTTCTTGTGGTAATGGCTTTAGCTGTTTCATTCCGGGGGTTAGCATTTGTATCACTAGGTAGACTTCCCGGTTTTCTTTCACCTATTAACCTTGCTAGGTTACTTACTTCTTGTTCCAGATTTTGAATAGAAGCTTGTTAATTTCTAAATGCTTGAGCATTTTGTTCATTGGTTTGTTTTTGAGATGTGAAAAACTGCGTTTGAGTTTCAACTAGCTTCGTTATCATATCTTCTAAATTCGGCTTTTTATCATCGGTTTGTTGTGGTGGTTTGTTTTGAAAATTAGGTCTTTGCTGGTTGTAAGTATTATTGGATACTTGTTGATTGCTAGGACCTTGTTGGTTGTTGTATGGAATATTTCGGTTATAATTCTGGTTTTGATTGTAAATCGGTCTTGGCGGTTGATAATTATTCTGATAATTATTTCCAGGCCTTTGGTTTATGTATGAAATATTCTCTCTTTGTTCCATTGTTAATTCAATACTGAGACAATCTTTTGTCAAATGTGGTCCTCCACACTGCTCACAATTAATTCGTATTGAGTGAATATCTTTAGTCATCTTTTCCATTCGTCTCTCAACAGCATCTATCTTTGCGGAAATGGAATCTAAGTCATGGCTAGAATCGGCTCTAGCTGCTTTAGATGATCTAACGATATCTTTTTCTTGGTGCCACTCATGTGAGTGGGAAGCAGTGTTATCAATAATTTTATAAGCATCAGTTTCGGTTTTCTTCATAATGGAACCACCAGCTGCTATATTGATGTCTTTTCTTTTAGTGATGTCGCATCCTTGGTAGAATATTTGTACTATTTGACAGGTGTCTAAACCATGTTGCGGACATCCTCTTAATAACTTTCCAAATCTTGTCCATGCCTCATATAGAGTTTCATTCGGTTTCTGTGTGAACGTAACAATTTCTCCTTGAAGTCTTACGGCTTTAGATGCCGGAAAGAATTGTTTAAGAAATTTTTCAACTAAAACATCCCATGTATCAATCGCCTCTTCAGGTAACGATTCCAACCAATCTTTGGCTTCTCCCTTTAAAGTTCAGGGAAATAACATGAGATATATCTGTTCATCCTCCACTTCTCGGATTTTAAATAGTGTGCAGATCCTATTAAAGGTACGTAAATGTTCATTTGGATCTTCCTTCGGCGCACCACTAAATTGGCATTGATTAGTCACCATGTGTAGAATTTGTCCTTTGATTTCATAATTTGGCGCATTAATGTCTGGATGAGTAATTGCGTGACCTTGGCCAGTGCGTTTAGCTCTCATTCGGTCTTCCATACTTAATGGTTCCAGATTCTCCATAATTGAATTTGTTGAATCGGAATCACTAGAGGATTCTGATTTAATGGTTCGTTCCTCAACAATCTCTGTTTGAATGATTGGTGGTTCCGGAGGAAAGTTTAGTGGTTCAGGATCTATGAATCGTTCCTGAATATTCTCCGGATTCTCAATTGTGAGGTCGGGTTCAAAAAATAGATTATCGGAAATTTGAACTGGAGTACTTGGTCGACTGGATGACGATTCTAAAGAAAAATCAACGGCAGTAATATTTGCTAAATGTCTTGATCTAGTTACAGGTGGTGAACGTACAAAAGGTGGTGAACGTCTTGCTCGGTGCATTCACTGAATATCCTATTAGTTTTTAAAAGGAAAGAAAAATTATAATAAGTTATCCAATCAATAGACTTTTCTGATTTTGCCCACGTTTCGAATAGCCAAAAGATGCAGCAGAGGGGCAGGATTCGTTTGGTCTCAATATAATTGAGGACTGTTTGGCTCCAATATCCCGGTCCACGTACAAATCCAACTATTACTACGAACCAGAAATTTTTATGTCTATCAATTTAACCATTTAAAATAAATTTTCGTAATTTTAAGAAAATTAGATAAGAAGTAGAATAAAAATCTATGTCCTAAAACTAGAATAGCGAGAAATAAGAAAGAAAAAGAGCGTGTCGAAAAAGGTCGAAAAAGAAAAATGGTTGAAAAATAAAAGGTGACGGAAAAATAAAAGAAACTTATAAAACTTAAAAATACTTGACTAACCTAACCTTATTACTACAACTAACTTAAAATTATAATTGCAAATTGAGATTACTAATTGGAATGATAATTGATACATAGGAAAAAGTCGTCTAAAAATATTAAAGCTTACAGAAAAAACTAAATCCCAAATGGAAATAACTTAAAAAGAAACTAAAACTTAAAAAGGCGTCGCAAAATTCTAAAGCACCTAAATCTTAGTCTAAAGAAAAAGCACTTAAGGAATTCTACGGCAAAGCCTAAAAATCTAGAAGTAAAAATAACTATGGCAAAAACTAAGTTTAAAACAAAATATGAGCTAAAAATACAAATATTACGCTAAAACGATTAAAAAGGGACAAAATATAAAATATACAAAAATTTGTAAAAAGTTACAAATTTTTATAAAAATATTATTTTTATATTAATTATTTATTAAAACTATTAATTTTATATTTTATTTAAACTAATTTAACTAAAATATAAATTAAATAAAAAATAAAACTTTAAAATAAAACTAATTATAATAATAATAGGTAATTAGGGTTTATGATAATAATAATTAATAATTACCCGTAATAAATGCTAAATTAGGGTTCTGTCGGTGTCAGAGTGTCTCCGCGAGTTGCGGTATTCCAAGCAGCAAACCCCGCGAGTCGCGGGGTTCCAAAATTCAACTCTGGTGCAGTTCAAAATTTGACTTTTTTTTTTATATTTTCTGTTTTTATATTTTCTGTTTATATCAAGATATTTGTATAATAAAAACTTATATTTAAAAACTTAAATAAAAATAGAACTACTTTATAATTTTATAAATAAAAATCTTAAAACTAGATTTTTATATATATATATATATATATATATATATATATATATATATATATATATATATATATATATATATATATATATATTTTTATATGTTTTAAATAAAAACAAAATATTTAAATAAAACTTATATAAAAATAAAGAAACTTTATAAAACTTAAATATTTAACAAAATCTTAAAAATAGTTATATTTTTGTTTTTCTTTTTATATTTTTGAATATTTAAAACGTATTTTTATAAAAATGAATTTTAATAAAAGTAAACTAAAAATCTTTTTTTTATATTAGCGTTGCGCTTCTGGCTTTTAAGCGTTTCCCTGGCAGCGGCGCCAAAAATACTTGATAGTTATGCGAGGTGTATATAAAATAGCTATTAAATTTAGCGGGAAAATACTATTAAATACGATACAATTTTACACAAGATATTTATTTATTTAGAGAATGGATATACTTAAACCTTGCTACAACACTTATAGGCAGTGTACCTAATCGTACAATAGTGTAGTTTTTAGTAAGTCCGGTTCGTTCCACAGGGAAAATCTTTAAACAAAGCTTAACGCTATATTAGTTTACTTTTGTAAAAATACAAATATATATATAAGTAATATTATTATTATAAAGGGGGGGTTTTTACCGTTTAATGACCGGTTTGTCGATTTTAAAACTTTAGTCGCAGTTAAAACCAAATGTAAAATATTAAAAATAAATACAAGACTTAAATTAAAGCGTAAAGTAAATAACGATAATGAAATTGTGAATAATAAAAGTGCGATAAAATAAACTTGCGATAATTAAAAAGTACGATAATTAAAAGTGCAATTAAATACAATAACAATAAAAATGCGATAATTAGAAGTGCAATTAAATATAAAATAAAGGAAATTAAATATGAAATAAAAGAATTATGCTTATTTAAACTTCCGTAATCATGATGTTTGACGTGTTGATTTTAGTTTTATGCCCATGGGTTAATTGTCCTTTGTCCTGGATTATTTAATATGTCCGTCTGGTTTTTGTCCATAACAGTCCATCAGTCATAAATATAAAGTGCGAGTATCCTCGTCAAATTATCCTTATACCCGAAGTTAAATATTCCAACTAATTGGGGACTTAAACTGTAACAAGATTTTAATACTTTGTTTAATAATTACACCAGGATGTCGACTGAGTGTAACCCAAGGTTTTAATATTTTGTTATCAATTATACCAAGTGTCCTTGTACATAATTTCACCCCTGTTTTAATTATTCTAGTGGCTATTAATCCATTCCCGTGTCCGGTTAAATGAACGATTATTCGTACATATAAATACCCCGCCCATCGTGTCCGATCGAGTGTATATGGTAATTTATAGGGACGCCCAATTGTAAATCTTTATATTAACATTAACAAACTATCATTTAGTTAAACAAATATAAAGCCCATTAATAGCCCATAGTCTAATTTCCACAAGTGTCGTTCTTTTGTCCAAACCCCAATTATGGTACAAAGTCCAATTACCCAATTTTAGTAATTAGCCCAACATCATGATTACTTCATTTTAAATAAGCATAATAATAACTTAGCTACGAGACATTAATATAAAAAGGTTGAACATAACTTACAATGATTAAAAATAGCGTAGCGTTACACGGACAGAATTTCGACTTACACCCTTACAACATTTGCTAACATACCCTTATTATTAGAATTATAATTAAAATTAAAATTAAAATATAAATTATAAATATAAATATTACGTATATAGATAGAGAGATGGATATATGAGTGTGAAAAATGATCAGAATTCGGTTGGCTTTATAGGGAATTGAGTTCAGGGATACTCCGCGACTCGCGGCATTTTTTGCCTTCAAACTCCGCGAGTCGCGGAGTTTGAAAATACAGCTCACTCCAAATTGGATCTTAGTCTGCCGACGGTTTTAAATATTAATATAATATATATATAATTTTTAAGAATTATTTATATATTATATTATATTCATGTGCATAGTTGACTTGTAATTTTTAGTCCATTGCGTCGAGCGTTGAGAGTTGACTCTGGTCCCGGTTCCGGATTTTTGAACGTCCTTGCGTACAATTTACTATCTTGTACTTTGCGTTTTGAATCTTGTACTCTTGTAATTTCGAGACGTTTCTTATCAATAATTGGAACCTCTTTGATTGTATTTTGTACTTTTGAGCTTTTTGGTCGTTTGCGTCTTCAATTCGTCGAATCTGTCTTTTGTCTTCACCTTTTATTATTTAAACGAATATCACTTTTAAATAGAACAATTGCAACTAAAAGCTTGTCTTTCTTGAGAAATAATGCTATGAAATATATGTTCGTTTTTAACATTATCAATATATATATGTATGTATATATATATATATATATATATATATATATATATATATATATATATATATATATATATATATATATATATATATATATATATATATATATATATATATCACAAAAATTACAAAGGTTCTCACAAGACACTACCAATAGGATACCGTGCTAGAATCTTACTAGTAGCATCTAAATAGCACATCTATACAACTCAAAATATTTTAAAATTAAGCAACAAGACTAGACGGATTATGTAACCAATTGAGCCACTCAATGTTCTTTGTTTTACAACTCTTCACAATCCACTCAAAGCTCTTCACTTGTATTTCGTTTAGGGTAACCGGAGGAGACCAACGTGACTTGTTGAAAACTTTTTGATTCCGGTTTTTCCAAATGAGATAAAAGGAAGTCCACACCATAGCTTGCCAAACTTTCGCACCAAAATCCGAGCATTGAAAACTTGCTTCACCTCGAAAAAGTCCTTCTAAGGATAGAAGACCATAAGAAGCCGCACTAACCCCCCACCATTTTAAGACTTTCTCCCAAATGTCACGCACCTTTGGACACGAGAAAATTACATGCTCAACTGACTCAATAATGTTATCACATAGAGGGCAAAGAATGGAATGTAAATCAATGCCCCGTTTATCAAGTTCAAATAAAACGGGGATTCTATTCCTTCTTGCCCTCCATATAAAAACACCAACTTTAATAGGAACCAATTTATTTCTCAAAGTAGCCAAATTCAACGGGTTCAGAGGAAAACAGGAAACCATAAGTAACTTTGTTAACGCTTTGGTAGAAAAAATACCGGATCCGCACAATTTCCATACCCAACTATCATCCTTATCGTGAACCAATGTTGCTGAAGACGATAGCAATTGTTCTAGGTTCGAAAGCTCCCCGAGAGTTCTGCCTGAGATAACACGAGACCATTGCCAAACAGGATCAAAAGAATTACCATTCCAACTTATTCGATCGGCCACCTTCGCATTTGGAGAAGAATCAAGCCGCACCAATCTTTTGAACACCTCCTTTAACGGTTTTTCGCCGATCCACACGTCATTCCAAAAAGAAGTGTTATTACCATTACCGACCACCTTAGCAAATGATTTCGAGAATTGCACACCAAGGCCATTGATCTCACAACCTGTTTTAATAATGTTACTCCAAGTAGTGTTAGAACAAGATGAAGAGTTAATCCAACCCGAAAAGAAAGACCCCGAAACCCCATAAATGCTTTTGATCACATTAACCCACAAAGAAGTGGGTTCGGTTAAAAACCTCCACCACCACTTGCCGACTAATGCAAGGTTTTTGCATTTAAGTGAAACAAAGTTAAGACCCCTATCCGCCCAAGAGCGAATGGTGTCATCCCATTTAACCCACGAGATTTTTGACTCGTCACCCGCCCCACCCCAAAAAAAATTTCTTCTCACACTCTCTAGTTTTTTTAGTACGCAAGGCGGGGCACGGAAGAGTGAAAAGTAGTACAATGGTAAACTATTTAGGACCGATCTCACAAGTGTTAAACGTCCACCAAAAGACATCGAACGTGCTTTCCAATCCGAAAGCCTTTTCTCAAATTTATCAATAACGGGCTTCCAACTTGACATTTTATTCATTTTCGCACCAATGGGAAGACCAAGATAAACAAAAGGAAAGGTGTAACACCGGCCATTTTTTTTTTAATACACAGCGGAAGACTTTAATAATAAACACAATATAAGTCACGTCATTACATTAAACCGTATAATTAAGTTTAAGCTTACACAACAGTGTTGCGTTATTACAAAACATTATTTAAACAAAAGTCCACATCAGAGTAGGGTTGTCAAACATGTCTTCTGCATCAATACCCATCCCGACTAGCAGTACCTAAACCTGCAAAGGGGAAAATGTGGGGGATTAGCGCACTGCTAAGTGAATGAAATCCATCTAACAGATATAGCTTAAGCCACACACAAGCTATATACTAACAACAACACTTGCTAACTACCAACTAGCATACAATAAGACAATACAAGGATCGGCGGCTTGTACGAGCACACGACTCTCAGCTGATCGGGCCTGAGTCTACCGATAGTCCCTGCTACTCAATTCACAGTATAGTTATCCAGATGCAGGGGATGCATCATTCACACTATACTCCACAATCAGTAGCCTATGGACCCAACCTCCCCTTGGCACGGTTGACCTCATACGGACTCTAACCTCTCCTAGGCACGGTCTCGAGTCCCCAGTCTCCCTAGGCCCGACTGGTGCCATTCACACAGTGTACACATAATTCACATACAACATCAGGCAAACGATATTATTCTATCATAGCAATTCCTACACTATGCATGGTAAAAGAGTCAACCACAGTAGCATGATATGCTACTTAAACTCTATCCGTAGATAGACCCACTCACCAATTACCAGCAACTGCTCAGTTATTATTTCTGAGCTTCCTCCTTGTCCTTATCTCCTGAGAACAGCAAAAACCAAGTTAGAATAGTGTTCCCATCAAGATTAGACACACTGACAGCGAATTATAGCAAATTAGTAAAAAAAATGCGTCCGCTAAAATTTTCATGTTTAACACTTATGCACTTTCAAAATTTACATCCTGAACACCAAAGTACAAACGGGCAGCATAACGGCTAGAAAAAGGCACTTTGGTAAAACATTCTGCCCTGGACAAACAGTCGGTCGACTGACACTGACAGTCGGTCGACTGTCGACACAACCGGTCGACTAACCTTACCAGTCGGCCGATTCACTTGGTATTACATCAATCGGCCGAAGGTAAATCTCAGTCGGCCGGTTCACTCAACAATCGGTCGGTTGAACCCTCAGTCGGTCGATTGTCGACTGACTGTGTTCATCTTCCTCAGAAACTGAACAAATGCTACGGACTTCACGATGAAATCCTCAAATCTCGATCTAGAGCTCGTTTTAAACACCAAAATTGACCACAACTTGTTCACTACTTGTTATAGACTCAAAACCCACAACAATTTGATCATAACA
The DNA here is from genome assembly GCF_046630445.1 of Rutidosis leptorrhynchoides. NCBI lineage: Eukaryota > Viridiplantae > Streptophyta > Magnoliopsida > Asterales > Asteraceae > Rutidosis > Rutidosis leptorrhynchoides. The sequence continues at coordinate 126,718,117 of NC_092333.1, read as the reverse complement.
ACACTTAAATCACTTGTTTTGACACAAATTCAAGCTTTTTACAAAACTCACACAAAACCATGAATTTGACAACGAATTGAACACAAAAACACATGTTACTTACCTTGATAGACTCAGTAATCTGTAAGAAACAAGATGGTATGAACAATTTGAGCTCTAGAACACAATTTAGGAATCTAGGGTTAGAGATAGGAGATGAAGTGGGTACGGTTTGGTTTAGGAAATTTCTAGAGGGAGGAAGAAAATGAGAGGAAAGGGCAGCACAATACACTTATTTGGGGTTAAAACCCCATACCCCACAACACACGGGTATTTATTAGTTATCTGTTATCTTTCGTACAAGATTAGGTAACCCAAACGAGGTCCAATTGAAATAAACAAACCTGTTCTGGGACCCTTGTCACAAACTGGTCACAACACAATTATAGTAAAACACTAATAAAATAATTAAAATAAAAAGCACTTAAGACTAAGCACAAACCCTAAGGGCAAAAATAGTCCACTTACAACTAGCCCGGGTTTCAGTCTGTTACAAATCCACCCCCCTTAAGGAGATTCCCTCCTCGGAATCTGGCCTTGGTCAAACAAATGAGGGTAGCGGTTTCTCATCAACTCTTCCATTTCCCACATAAGATTAGAACTCAAACTGTGTTTCCACTCAATCAATACCATCGGTATCTCTTTATTTCTCAACTTAGTCACCTTTCGGTCAACTACACGGACCGGCTCTTCCACCAATTTCTTCTTCAAATCGACCCTTAAATCTTCTAAAGGAAGGAGTTGCGTTTCATCATCGACTTTACACTTACGAAGATAACACACGTTAAATGTATTATGAATACCGGCTAACTCTGAAAGATGATCTAACACCACAGTCTGATCATTCAACACTTCACTGATCTGAAATGGACCAATAAATCTTGGTGCTAACTTACCACGTTTACCGAATCTGATAACCCCTTTCCACGGCCAAACTTTTAGATACACTCGTTCACCCACATTAAAGGTTACCGGACGTCTACGTGGATCAGCATACATTTTCTGCCTATCTCTAGCGGCTTTCAACTTTTCTCTCGCAATTACAACTTTTTCAGCTGTCATTTGAACAATTTCGGGACCTGCAAACTGTTTCTCCCCGGCTTCTAACCAACAAGTCGGAGTTCTGCAATGACGACCGTACAACATTTCATAGGGCGGCATCCCTATACTCGAATGATATGAATTATTATACGTGAATTCGACCAACGGTAAATGTGTATCCCACGAACCACCGTATTCTAACACACAAGCCTTAACATATCCTCCAAAGTCTGTATCGTTCTTTCACTTTGACCGTCTGTCTGAGGATGATAAGCTGTACTTAAATTTACACGTGTACCCAGATTCTGTTGAAGACTATTCCAAAAGTTTGACACAAATCTGGAATCTCTGTCTGAAACAATCGATAACGGCACACCATGTCGACTAACTATTTCTTTCACATAAAAATCAGCTAACTCACTTAACGAAGCTGTCTCACGAGTAGCAAGAAAATGAGCACTTTTAGTTAGACGATCCACTATTACCCAAATCATATCGTGTCGTTTCTGAGTTCTTGGTAGTTTGGTCACAAAATCCATCGTTATATGTTCCCATTTCCACTCTGGAATCTGTAACTGATGTAACGAACCATAAGGTTTCTGGTGTTCTGCCTTCACTTGAGCACAAATATGACACTTTTCGACATATCGAGCGATATCTGTTTTCATTGTAGGCTACCAATACACTGTTTTCAAATCATGATACATCTTATTACTACCCGGATGTACTGTCAATCTGGATTTGTGAGCTTCTGTCATAATTAAATCCCTCAAATCTCCAAGCTTAGGCACCCAAACACGATTGTTTAAAGTCTTTAGTCCACGTGAGTCTTCAATTAAGTCCACTTTTCGTTTGATCATTTGTTCAGATTTAATATGTTCGTCCTCCAAAGCACAGGCCTGAATGGTTCTTAAGCTGTTAATCAAATCTGGAGTTATATTCAAACGAAGGAATTTCACATTTTCACTTGACGTTTTACAACTTAGCGCATCTGCAACCACATTTGCCTTACCCGGATGATATTTAATTTCACAATCATAATCCTTGATCAACGCCACCGTCTCTGACGCATATTCAATTCTTTCTGTGAGAAGATATATTACAAACTCTTATGATCTGTACAAATAACACAATGGGTTCCATACAAATAGTGTCTCCACAGTTTCAAAGCAAACACTACTGCAGCCATTTCAAGATCATGCACTGGATAATTCTTCTCATGAACTTTTAACTGTCGCGAGGCGTAGGCGATTACTTTATCTCTCTGCATTAAGACACAACCCAACCCAGCAAACAATGCATCACAATATACCACAAAGTCTTCTGAACCTTCTGGTAAAGCTAACACTGATGCCTGACACAGTAGCTGTTTCAAAATCTGAAAAGCTTTTTCCTGTTCATCAGTCCATCGAAAGGCTACATCTTTACGAGTCAACTTAGTCAACGGACCAGCTATTTTAGAAAAATCTTTGATAAACCTGCGATAATAACCAGCCAATCCCAGACAACTCTTAATCTCAGTCAGAGTCTTCGGAGATTTCCAATTCATTACTGCTTCTATCTTTATCGGATCAACTTTTATACCTTCAACACAAATCACATGACCTAAAAACTGCACTTCACGTAACCAAAATTCACACTTTGAAAATTTTGCAAATAGTTGCTCATGTTTCAACAAGTTCAAAACCTGTCTTAGGTGTTCAACATGTTCACTCTCTGTCTTTGAATACACTAGTATATCATCTATGAACACAATCACAAACTTATCTAAGAACGGACGACACACTCTATTCATTAAATCCATGAAGACTACTGGCGCATTCGTCAACCCGAACGACATGACAAGAAATTCATAATGACCATACCTAGTTCTGAACGCTGTTTTCGGTATATCTGATTCAGCAACACGAACCTGATGATACCCGGATCGTAAATCTATCTTGGAAAAGAATGAAGCACCCTGTAACTGATCGAACAAATCGTCTATTCGAGGTAATGGATACTTGTTTTTTACTGTTCTTTTGTTCAATTCACGATAATCAATACACATACGCATTGACCCATCTTTCTTTTTAACAAACAATACCGGAGCACCCCACGGTGAAGAACTCGGTCGGATAAACCCACGATCTAATAACTCTTGAATCTGTGACATCATTTCACGGATTTCAGACGGCACTAATCGGTATGGAGCTTTTGCAACTGGAGTTGTTCCAGGAATCAACTCAATCTTATATTCGACTTTCCTTACCGGCGGCAGACCTGGTAACTCATCTGGGAACACTTCGAAAAATTCTGATACTACCGGAATATCAGCCACAGTTTTCTTTTCTTTCTTCGCATCAATTACATATTAAAGAAATGATTCACAGCCCTTTGCCATCGACTTTTTCGCTTTCATCATGGTTATCAACGGGAAATTATAGCCGCCCCGCTCCCCCGGGCCACAACACGGGTTCCATCGGTCGAACGAAAGGTAATCATTTTCCTATCACACTTAATATTAGCCCTAAGCGAGCTCAGCCAATCCATTCCTAATACTACATCAAAGCTAGGAATAGGTAACACTAAACAAGTCACCGGGAAAGACTTCCCTTCGATCTCTATACAAACCCCAGATACATATGTTGTGACCGATGTGATCTTACCATCGGCTACTTCTACACTAACTGGCTTGGGTAACACAGTAGCTGGTAAATTTAACTTAGCACAGAAATCTAGGGACATAAAACACCTATTGGCACCACAATCAAACAATACACGAGCAGGTATTGAGTTGATTAGAAACACACCGGTGATCACTTCGTCGGTTGCCACAACATTCTCAACCGACATCTGAAAAGCTCTAGCCTCTGCTGTTGGAGGGTTCTTCCTCTTTTGCCCACTCCAGGCAGTTGACCTTACGGCTGATGCTGAACGTGCCCCTGACCCTGCCCCGGAACTACCACTCTTTGACGGACAACTAACCGCACGATGCCCTGGTTTGTGACAACTCCAACACACACTATTTGGATACGGACATGCTGAAGACTCATGCCCAACAACACCACACTTTAAGCATCTTCTTGTAGTCTCAGAACACTGACCACTATGAGAAGATCGACACGTGTGACACCAATTCCCTTTATCTGATCCAGACCCAGAACTACTCTGACCACTTTTACCCTTCGATTTAAACCCACTAGACTTCTTGGATTTAGATCCTGATTGACCAGATACTTGCCCACCTTGTTGTAGCACATTACCAAACATTCTGTTTCTGGCGACCTGAACATCACTTTCTACCATCTTAGCCATCACAACCGCTTGAGACAACGACGTGGCCGTTCTAACAAAAGTTCGGTACTCTGGCAAAATGATATTAACAAAATGCTGTATACGAGACGCTTCGTCTGGCACCCACTGTTGTACAAACCTCAGTTTATCCATATACTTCTCTACTACCTCATCGATCGTCATTTGAGGTGTCATCTTCATTTCAAGAAATTCAGTCTTGATTCGGTTCATATCAAAAGCATTACAATACTGTTCACACACCTTCCCATGAAACTGATCCCAAGTGATCATACTCACTTGTTCTTTCGGTATACTGGAAATCAAGGAATCCCACCAAATCATAGCCCTACCTTTCAACAGTCGACTAGCATATGTTACTTTCAGCTCCGGTTCACACTGACACGCTTCAAATACCCTTTCAATTTCTCGCAACCAATTGAGAGTTACAGTCGGATCAGTACTTCCAGAAAACTCAGAGGGTTTGCAATCACGGAAGTTCTTATAAGGACATCTTTTGGGTGGTTGCATGTAAGGTTGTTGGAACATTTGCATTTGGTATGGGTTCATCATCATGGGATTTTGGTACGTAAAAGTGTTTTGCGGTGGCATATAGTATTGGTTAGGTATTTGATTCTGAAACTGGTTCTGGTGCACATTAGGTATCGTTTGGGATTGCGCAGTTAGGAATCCAGGTGGTGTATCATCATTTCCAGAATGGCTCTCCAATTCAAGCTCATTAATTTTGTCTTCAGCCTCTTTTAGCTTGCTTTCTAATTGAAGTATGTAACTACTCTGATCATCATCAGACTCAACACCCTCTTCTGGTGATCTGAATGTTCTAGGGTTGGATGGGCCAGTTGCGTTTCTATCAGCCATACCTGTGCTACAAAACAGATCACACAAAAGCTTAGTGGATAACAGTTAGTTCAATCACAACTAACACACGTATATCATATTTTCATTTAGCCCCCCACTCCCACAGACATGATTGACTTGCCTCAGGGTTTGGGAACAAAATACGTGCACGTACTTGCTGCCAAACCATGCTCTGATACCAAGTTGTAACACCGGCCATTTTTTTTTAATGCACAGCGGAAGACTTTAATAATAAACACAATATAAGTCACTTCATTACATTAAACTGTATAATTAAGTTTAAGCTTACAAAACAGTGTTACATTATTACAAAACATTATGTAAACAAAAGTCCACATCAGAGTAGGGTTGTCAAACATGTCTTCTGCATCAATACCCATCCTGACTAGCAGTACCTAAACCTGCAAAGGGGAAAATGTGGGGGATTAGCGCACCGTTAAGTGAATGAAATCCATCTAACAGATATAGCTTAAGCCACACACAAGCTATATACTAACAACAACACTTGCTAACTACCAACTAGCATACAATAAGACAATACAAGGATCGGCGGCTTGTACGAGCACATGACTCTCAGCTGATCGTGTAGTGACCCGAACTTTTCCATGTTTATATATATATTAAATGAAATTGTTATTTACATGATTAAGTGTTTCCAACATGTTAAGTAATCAAACTTGTTAAGACTTGATTAATTGAAATAGGTTTCATATAGACAATTGACCACCCAAGTTGACCGGTGATTCACGAATGTTAAAACTTGTAAAAACTATATGATGACATATATATGGATATATATATATATATATATATATATATATATATATATATATATATATATATATATATATATATATATATATATATATATATATATATATATATATATATATATATATATATATATATATATATATATATATATATATATATATATATATAGTTAACATGATATTATGATAAGTAAACATATCATTAAGTATATTAACAATGAACTACATATGTAAAAACAAGACTACTAACTTAATGATTTTGAAACGAGACATATATGTAACGATTATCGTTGTAACGACATTTAATGTATATATATCATATTAAGAGATATTCATACATCATAATATCATGATAATATAATAATTTAAAATCTCATTTGATATTATAAACATTGGGTTAACAACATTTAACAAGATCGTTAACCTAAAGGTTTCAAACAACACTTACATGTAACGACTAACGATGACTTAACGACTCAGTTAAAATGTATATACATGTAGTGTTTTAATATGTATTCATACACTTTTGAAAGACTTCATGACACTTATCAAAATACTTCTACTTAACAAAAATGCTTACAATTACATCCTCGTTCAGTTTCATCAACAATTCTACTCGTATGCACCCGTATTCGTACTCGTACAATACACAACTTTTAGATGTATGTACTATTGGTATATACACTCTAATGATCAGCTCTTAGCAGCCCATATGAGTCACCTAACACATGTGGGAATTATCATTTGGCAACTAGCATTAAATATCTCATAAAATTATAAAAATATGAGTAATCATTCATGACTTATTTACATGAAAACAAAATTACATATCCTTTATATCTAATCCATACACCAACGACCAAAAACACCTACAAACACTTTCATTCTTCAATTTTCTTCATCTAATTGATCTCTCTCAAGTTCTATCTTCAAGTTCTAAGTGTTCTTCATAAATTCTACATGTTCTAGTTTCATAAAATCAAGAATACTTCCAAGTTTGCTAGCTTACTTCCAATATTGTAGAGTGATCATCCAACCTCAAGAAATCTTTCTTATTTACAGTAAGATATCTTTCTAATACAAGGTAATACTCATATTCAAACTTTGATTCAATTTCTATAACTATAACAATCTTATTTCGAGTGGAAATCTTACTTGAACTTGTTTTCGTGTCATGATTCTGCTTCAAGAACTTTCAAGCCATCCAAGGATCCTTTGAAGCTAGATCCATTTTTATCATTTCCAGTAGCTTTATCCAGAAAACTTGAGGTAGTAATGATGTTCATAACATCATTCAATTCATACATATAAAGCTATCTTATTCGAAGGTTTAAACTTGTAATCACTAGAACATAGTTTAGTTAATTCTAAACTTGTTCGCAAATAAAAGTTAATCCTTCTAACTTGACTTTTAAAATCAACTAAACACATTTTCTATATCTATATGATATGCTAACTTAATGATTTAAAACCTGGAAACACGAAGAACACTGTAAAACCGGACTTACGTCGTCGTAGTAACACCGCGGGCTGTTTTGGGTTAGTTAATTAAAAACTATGATAAACTTTGATTTAAAAGTTGTTCTTCTGGTAAAATGATTTTTCTTATGAACATGAAACTATATCCAAAAATCATGATTAAACTCAAAGTGGAAGTATGTTTTCTAAAATGGTCATCTAGACGTCGTTCTTTCGACTGAAATGAATACCTTTACAAAAATGACTTGTAACTTATATTTTCGTCTATAAACCTTTACTTTTTCTGTTTAGATTCATAAAATAGAGTTCAATATGAAACCATAGCAATTTGATTCACTCAAAACGGATTTAAAATGAAGAAGTTATGGGTAAAACAAGATTTGATAATTTTTCTTGTTGTAGCAACGTGAAAATTGGTAACAAATCTATATTAATAATATCCTAGCTAACTTATATTGTATTATACATGTATTCTAATATATTATGTAATCTTGGGATACCATAGACACGTATGCAAATGTTTTGACATATCATATCGACCCATGTGTATATATTATTTGGAACAACCATAGACACTCTATATGCAGTAATGTGGGAGTTAGCTATACAGGGTTGAGGTTGATTCCAAAAATATATATACTTTGAGTTGTGATCTAGCCTGAGACATGTATACACTGGGTCGTGGATTGATTCAAGATAATATATATCAATTTTTTTCTGTACATCTAATGTTGGACAACTAGTTGTAGGTTACTAACGAGGACAGCTGACTTAATAAACTTAAAACATCAAAATGTATTAAAAGTGTTGTAAATATATTTTGAATATACTTTGATATATATGTACATATTTGTTATAGGTTCGTGAATCGACCAGTGGCCAAATCTTACTTCCCGAAGAAGTAAAAAATCTGTGAAAGTGAGTTATAGTCCCACTTTTAAAATCTAATATTTTTTAGATGAGAATACATGCAGGTTTTATAAATGATTTACAAAATAGACACCAGTACGTGAAACTACATTCTATGGTTGAATTATCGAAATCGAATATGCCCCTTTTTATTAAGTCTGGTAATCTAAGAATTAGGGAACAGACACTCTAATTGACGCGAATCCTAAAGATAGATCTATTGGGCCTAACAAACCCCATCCAAAGTACCGGATGCTTTAGTACTTCGAAATTTATATCATATCCGAAGGGTGTCCCGGAATGATGGGGATATTCTTATATATGCATCTTGTTAATGTCGGTTACCAGGTGTTCACCATATGAATGATTTTTATCTCTATGTATGGGATGTGTATTGAAATATGAAATCTTGTGGTCTATTGTTACGATTTGATATATATATATATATAGGTTAAACCTATAACTCACCAACATTTTTGTTGACGTTTAAAGCATGTTTATTCTCAGGTGAATACTAAGAGTTTCCGCTGTTGCATACTAAAATAAGGACAAGATTTGGAGTCCATGTTTGTATGATATTGTGTAAAAACTGCATTTAAGAAACATATGTCGATGTAATATATTTCTATTGTAAACCATTATGTAATGGTCGTGTGTAAACAGTATATTTTAGATCATCATTAAACCATCAACAATACCTGCTAACTACCAACTAGCATACAAAAGACAATACGAGGATCGGCGGCTTGTACGAGCACACGACTCCCAGCTGATCGGGCCTGAGTCTACCGATAGTCCCTGCAACTCAATTCACAGTATAATTATCCAGATGCAGGGGATGCATCGTTCACACTATACTCTACAATCAGTAGCCTATGGACCCAACCTCCCCTAGGCACGGTTGACCTCATACGGACTCTAACCTCTCCTAGGCACGGTCTCGAGTCCCCAGTCTCCCTAGGCCCGACAGGTGCCATTCACACAGTGTACACATAATTCACATACAACATCAGGCAAACGATATTATTCTATCATGGCAATTCCTACACTATGCATGGTAAAAGAGTCAACCACAGTAGCATGATATGCTACTTAAACTCTATCCGTAGATAGACCCACTTACCAATTACCAGCAACTGCTCAGTTATTATTTCTGAGCTTCCTCCTTGTCCTTATCTCCTGAGAACAGCAAAAACCAAGTTAGAATAGTGTTCCCATCAAGATTAGACACACTGACAGCGAATTATAGCAAATTAGTAAAAATTTGCGTCCGCTAAAATTTTCATGCTTAACACTTATGCTCAAAATTTACATCATGAACACTAAAATACAAACGGGCAGCATAACGGCTAGAATTCCACACTTAGTAAGAATTTCACTGCCTAAGACCATCGGTCGATGGTCCCATCCATCGGCCGATCGTCAACACACCATCGGTCGATGGTCTCCCCCAATCGGTCGATCGTCAAAATTACATCCGCTGGATAGAAGTCCTACACCATCGGTCGATGGTCTCGTCCATCGGCCGATCGTCCTCACCATCGGTTGATGGTCAACGACCATCGGCCGAAGGTAGTTCATCAGCTGCAACAGCAGCAAAGTGACGGGTTTCAACCCAAAATCACCAAATCTCGACTTTGGACACGTTTTTGACCTCAAAACTGGTTACATCTTTTACACTAAACATTTAGAAACATAAACCCACAACTTTTATGAACAAACAACAACAAATTGAACCAATTTTACACAAAACCCCATTTTAACAAAAACTAACTTAAAAACCCATTTAATCATAGATTTGATCATGAAATCTTACAAACCTTACCTTGTTAGAATCACAATGACACAAGGAACGTTTTGACACCAAAATCAAGCTTCAATTCGAGATTAAATGATTTAGGGTTGAGATGAAAATGGTGAAGTTTAGGTTAGGTGAATGTGTGAGTGAGAGGAAAGTTCAGGAAACCTCAAGAAAAGAGCTGGTCACTAGCTTATATTTGTGTTAAAACACAATACCCCATCACACACGGGTATTTACCAGTTATCTGATATCTTTCGCACAAGATTAGGTAACCCAAACGAGGTCCAAATAAAATAAACAAACCTGTTCTGGGACCCTTGTCACAAACTGGTCACAACACAATTATATTAAAATACTAATAAAATAATTAAAATAAAAAGCACTTAAGACTAAGCACAAACCCTAAAGGCAAAAATAGACAACTTACAACTAGCCCGGGTTTCAGTCTGTTACACTTGCCGAACACCTCTACCAATCTTGAATTCCCTAGTAGGAGAGCCGTTTATAAGAACCAAAATAGATGCCGTTTTTAAACAAGACGCAATCCACCCCCTCCATTTAGACTCGAAACCCATAAACCTCATCATATCATCCAGGAATTCCCAACTAAGGCTATCGAAAACTTTCTCAAAATCTACCTTAAAAATCATACTCCTCTTACGATTATTTTTAAAAAACTCAAGTGAGTCGTTTGTATTAAGCACACCATCCATGATATTTCTACCCCTAATGAACGCACTTTGCTCAAAACCAACAAGGTTCGGAACCACCCTTCTAATCCTAAGAGAAAGTAATTTGGCAATTATTTTATAAAAACTTCCAATCAAACTAATGGGTCTATACTCACTTAAACTAACCGGGTTGGAATTTTTAGGAATAAGAGTAATAAATGAAGAATTACATCCATCCAAAATTACCCAGTAGACCAAAAATTGTTAACCGCTTTTACAAGATCTTCTTTAATTATCGCCCAAAACTTCTTTAAAAAACACATATTAAAACCATCCGGTCCGGGAGCTTTATTACTCGCACAATCGTTGACTGTAGTCCAAATTTCATCCACCGTGAATCGAACTTCAAGATCAGTGGATTCAGAGTCAGAAAGAAGAAAACAATTCGAGTTTATACCCCTCAAACATTCTGGTCTACATGCGGCCTGCTGTTCACATGGATGAGACCCAACAGATTGCTGATCGAGAGAGTTGAGCCCAAAAGGAAATGGCTCACAGACGAGTCTGGGCCTGGACAGATTCAATTCGCTAAACAATTTCTGAAAATGGCTGAAAACGATCTCCTTAACTGAATGTGGTTCGTCGATCCAAACACCATCTACACTAATCCCCCGAAAATTACATTTATTGTACTTTCTACGAATCGAAGCATGAAAAAATTTCGAGTTTTCATCACCATCTAGGGTCCATTTTATTCTCGCCTTTTGCTTCAACATGCTTGTTTTGACTTTTTCTTTTTCGACCCATCTTCGCCTACATTCCAACCATTTAGCTCTATCCGAGTCGCTAATGGATTGACTTTCCGCTTTCAATTCCCAATTCAAGGCCTCTTTTTTAAGCTCATCTATTTCACTATCAAGGCCCCCAAAAGTCTTTTTACTCCACGTTCTAAGCGCCATCTTCACATTCTTTAATTTATCTCTAAACATACAATCCTTTTTGAATCCACGAATTGGTTGATTCCAAGCCTCTTTAATTACATCCCCAACCTCCAAACAATTATATATATATATATATATATATATATATATATATATATATATATATATATATATATATATATATATATATATATATATATATATATATATATATATATACATGTGTGTATATATATATACATGTGTGTGTGTGTGTGTGTGTATATATATATATACATACATTTCTTTTATACGGCTCTATTAAGTGAGTTAACATAAAACGTCGATTTATTGGTGACTTAACCGCCACTTAGAGCCTAAATTGAACGTCAGACATGATTTAAAACCCATGAAAATCTGATTCTACCATTTTTATGGCGCTAATTTTATTTTTAATATTTTTTTTATTAGTTTTTTTTTTTTTTTTTTATTTTTTTTTTTTGCCGGAGATCCTCTTGGAAGCAATCTCTTTATCCGTCGAATAGAGAGAGAGAAGACTTTCCCTACCCTTTGGGGTGTTTCACTCGGGGTGCAGAAATGACTTCTCTTTATTCTAGGATAGGGGAAGGATTGTCTACGCCTCACATCCCTCATACCCCGCACATGTGGGATTGAGTGTTGTTATATATATATATATATATGGAAGCTTAAGTCACATAGTCAAGTAAACACTTAGAACAATTTTATTCAAAGACAATAAACCATGCATATTCTCAATAAGTTTAGATGTAATTCCATATAATTTTATCCTTGATCATATTGGGAGTGTTTGAATGCACTTTTTAGGAGCTTGTTGGAATTAAAAAAAGTAGAGCTTGAGTGTGTTTGGTACACAAGTTTCTTGGAGTTTTTGAGAATTTATTGGAGCTTGAACTTATGATTTTAATAAGCTCCAAGTCATAAGCTTTGTTTAGTAGACATAGGATGTATTTGGCGCGTAGCTTATTGGAACTTATGGAAGCTTATGGGAGCTTGAGCTTATGATTTTAATAAGCTCTAAGTCATAAGCTTTGTTTGGTAGACAAAAAAAGTAGAGCTTATGAAAATTATAAGCTCTGAGAAAAATAAGCTACTTGTAGTAGCTTATGAAAAAAAGTAGAGCTTATGAACTGAAAAATAAACTTCAGCTAATTTACCAAACATTTATAAAAAATAATAAGCTCCAGCTACCAGTTTCAAAAATAAGCTCCAGCTTCAGCTCCTGCTCATAAGCTCCAGCTCCAGTTATAAGCTCCAGCTACTTTCGTCCAAACACACCCATAAAAATTATAAGCTCTTAAAAAATAAGATACTTCTAGTAGCTTATGAAAAAAGTAGAGCTTATGAACTTGAAAATGAGCTCCAGCTAGTTTACCAAACACTTATGAAAAATAATAAGCTCCAACTACCAGCTTTAAAAATAAGCTCCAGCTCCAGCTCTAGCACATAAGCTCCAGCTCTAGCTATTTCATCCAAACACACCCAATGATTTTTAAGAGCTTATGATTTTTAAGCTTTGTTTGATAACAAAAAAAAAAAAAAAAAAAAAAAAAAAAAAGTAGAGCTTAAAAAAGAAGCTTCTACCATCAAGCTTAATAAATAAGCTCCTAGCTTATGATATGTTAAATTACATAACTACCTTTTGAATAATTATTTAATATATATTATATTGTCCTTTTTAATCAATTTACAGCTATAACCTCCAGCTTCAGCTAATTTATCAAACACTTATGAAAAATAATAAGCTTCAACTTCCAGCTTAAAAAATAAGCTCCAGCCTCTAGCTCCAGATATAAGCTCTAGCTCCAGCTATCAGCTCCAGCTAGTTTCACCCAAAAACACTCATTGTCAATATTAAAGTGTACATAATTGTCTAATCTTTTGGATATACAAGTCAAGATTATTACAAATTAGCAAATCATATATTAATATATTTAAATATTTAAATGTAGTTCCATATGATTTGATCTTGGATATATAATACCTCATTAGCTCACGAGATATTATATGGTGGATGGATAAACTTATAACTATCCAATGAAATTTAAAATATGTGGATAATAATGATGTAAAATTATGCCAAATCAAATGGCTAGTTTAGCTACTTAAAGAGTTTTGAGCGAAGTTAGTGAGCTAACAACAACTGAGCAAAGTTTAAATTTATATATGTAATATTTTGGTACTATATGGTATTGGTATCGAAAAACCGGTACCGATACTGGTACTGGTACCATTAATTCGGTATGATATTCGGAAAAAATGTTTCATCTCTTTTCGATATCAATACTATACGGTTCAATACCAGTTCGGTCCAGTATTCCTATCTCCTATAGTCCTATATAGATACTTATTTCACATTCAATTCAAATAGATATAAACTACTTGCAAATCTCTTACGATCCTATAAATTGTTTTGACACCAACACTTTTAAAATTCTTAAGTTAACTTCTTCACAACCCCTAACAATCTTCATCTTTCAATGGCAATATCATCTCCAAACCTATCATCATCTTTTCACAAACCTAAACACTATACTCAACAACTCTCTCATAACCGTATTTTAAACAAACGCTACTCAAATAACAACATAACAATTACTTGCTCATCTCTCCCAATCCTAACTTCAAATACTCAAATCCAAACCCCTCAAACACTTGAAAAAGTTCAAGAACTACAACATTTAAAACAAGATCATAGACCTCTTCGACAAATTTGGCCTGAAATCCAAGGCTCCAATGATTGGAATGGTCTATTAGACCCCATGAACTCTCACTTACGCCGCGAAATCATTCGCTACGGTGAGTTTGCTCAAGCATGTTACGATTCGTTCGATTTTGACCCACGATCTAAATATTGTGGAACATGTAAATACCAAGGTACCCATTTCTTTGAAAAGTTAGATATGGCTAATTGTGGATATCGAATTAGTCGTTATCTATATGCAACTTCCAATATCAATCTCCCTAATTTCTTTCAAAGATCGAAATTATCGAGTGTTTGGAGCCAACATGCTAATTGGATGGGATACGTTGCTGTGACAACCGACGAATATGAGATTCGTCGATTAGGCAGACGAGATGTTGTGATCGCATGGCGAGGTACTGTAACGTACCTCGAATGGATTCATGATTTAAAAAATATTCTACATCCGGCTCATTTTGGAGACGATCCAACGATCAAGATTGAATCCGGATTTTTTGATCTATACACCACAAAAGAACACTCATGCGATTATTGTTCATTTTCGGCTCGAGAACAAGTACTCTCAGAAATTAAAAGAATTAAAGAAAGGTACAAAGATGAAGAAATAAGTATAACGATAACAGGACATAGTCTTGGTGCCTCACTCGCTTTGTTAAGCGCCTACGATATCGCAGAAATGGGATTAAACGTTACGAATAACGGAAACAAAATCCCAATAACCGTTTTCTCCTATTCGGGTCCGAGAGTAGGTAACTTGAAGTTCAAGGAACGTTGTGAATACCTCGGGATTAAGGTTTTACGAGTCGTTAACGTGCATGACAAGGTACCAAAAGTACCTGGAATATTCGCTAACGAAAAGACGAAACATCAGAAATATATCGAAGAAAAGATCGCGTTTCCATGGAGTTACGCTCATGTTGGAACAGAGATCGAATTTGATCATAATGATTCTCCTTTTTTAAAGCGAACAAACGATATAAGTTGTGCTCATAATCTTGAAGCGTTGTTGCATTTAGCTGATGGTTACATTAGTAAAGAATTAAGGTTTTGTTTGAACACAAGTAGTAGAGATATTGCACTTGTGAATAAAAGTTGTGATTTTTTGAAAGATGAGTATGGTGTGCCGGCGTATTGGCGGCAGGATGAGAATAAGGGGATGGTTAGAGGTGGTGATGGGCGGTGGATCTTGCCGGAGCGGCCAAGATTAGATTGTCATCCGCCGGATACTGCTTACTATCTTGAACAAGTATTAAAGTTTGCTGCTAAAACTACTTTGAATGCACTTTAGTTGTGTGTATAATAACTTGGGTTGTATAATTAGTTGGTAATTGTTCTATACGCAATATTAGTAAATTTGGTTTTGTGTAAATTGTGCGAGTAATTGTTTTTTTATATATGTATGTACTGGGCATTCTTTTACCCCTTTGATAACAAAATAATTGAAGGGTCTTGTCAATGTGACCATGTGTGTTGTATGAAAAGGGGAGTGATATGTACCCAACCGCTTTTTACATATACACAATCAAACATATTTTACATTGTTGTACTGTACAATACTGTAAAGCATGTTTGATTGTATACATATAATCATCCATATGAAAATGTTAAGGCGTAACTTAATAAGCCGGAATCTTTTTAAATATTGAAATTTGCATAAGATTTATTAAGGAGTAATAAAATTAACTTATTTTGAATTTTACTTTTTTATTTATGCGTGTATTAAATAAAAATTCAGATATTTAAAAAAATTACAGATTTGATAAATGCACTAGAAGGCACATATAAAACACAACTTATAGATGAATCTTTTTTTTTAACAAAGGGAGTCACCAACCGTGCAACACTCACACAATTATATCCGTGCTACGTGTCGAATTGAAATTATGAAACTCGCATCCAGAAAGTAACGCAATCAACTGGGAAAACCCCCCATGAGGTTCGAATGCAAGACGTTCCGCAATTTCAATATATATACCACTGAGCTAGGTGCACAAGTAGTATATTTTTTTGTTCACGACGTGATTTGAACTTATAACCCTCAAGGTTAACGAGACTCCTAAGTGTTATATAGATGAATCTATTTGGTTTAATCCTATTTGATGGAAATTCTGAATTTCATATGAATATATTTATGAGTATTTGATTATAGTAAAAAAACCATATTTAACAAGATTGGTTTGTCTTTTGAAATTTTTTTTTGATTTATCGAAAATGCAAATGATCTATACTTTGATTTTTTGATGCTTATGACTAATTGATAGACACGTGGCATGTGGCATTGCCATGCTTGGTCACAGTGGAGTGGGAAAGGGGTGATGTTTAATTTGAAGTGGACTGACGGAACATCGCACCCTTCTTTGTTTGGAGAACAATTTGACCACAAAATTTCTTAATTATAAATAAACACCCCAACTGTCCAATGCTTGCCAATAGGATAATCGGAATAGAAAGTCAGAAACAATCACTCGACACGGGAAATAACCGAGTAAATCGCTTAGAAAAATTGGCAGTAGCAATCTTTGACATCTTCACCATTCATGTACACAAACAAATAAATCAAATCCCTATCTACATTCTCTTTAAAGCCACAACCCTCTAGAAAGAAAAAGAAAAAAATAAAAAATAAAAAATATTTCAATCGCCGAATGTCTTGGTTCTCAAATCAATTAATTAATTGATTGTTTTTTTTTTTTCCCCTCACCCACGTAATCTATATGTCAATTGGTGAACATATATCCACATTATCCTTCACGGAATCCTATGTCTCGTTGTAGAGGCGGAAATATACACTTTTTTCACCATAAGCGAATTTTTTTTTTTTTTTTTTATAAATCACAGCAAATTTTTTTGGCAAAATATTAATGTTTTTAGGCAAAATTTGGAGGTTTTTTTGCGACATTTGAAGGTTTTTAAACAAAATTTGAAGGATTTGGGCAAAATCTTAAGACCTTGGGGGCAAAATATGAAGATTTTTAACCAAAAAAAAATTTCACTGGGTTCGAAACGAAAAACCCAAAATTTTTGCGAAAAAATTTCACTGGGGTATGTAACCCCACTTGCCCCTCTTCATTTCCGCCCCTGTATCCTTGTGACATGGGAATTAAATTTTGATTTTGCTACATCAAAAATCATACAGACCAAAGCTACTATTTGATTAATTATTTGTTTGCAAATCAATTATTTATTGATTGGTGATTGTTTGTCTACATATAAATTATTTAATTGATTGCTGGCGCCGACACCACCAATCTTCTAATGAGTATAATTCAATCGCAGGCTTAAGTTTTGGTCCAACAACATGCCCAACAACAGGCACAACAGCAGGCCCAATGCTCTTACACAGCCCATCCCGATTACGGTGGTGCCGGGTAACACATGAACACGGGTGCTTCTTCACATCTTACCTCTTGTATTAATAATCTTGGTACTCTTTTTGATAATTGCAAATATTCATCAGTCGTCGTTGGTAACGGAAACACTATTCTCGTCACTAACACCGGCCATAGCTTGTTACCCAATGTCCCCCGACCGTTACATTTTTAAATAATGTACTTGTAACCCTAACATCATTA
The DNA here is from genome assembly GCF_046630445.1 of Rutidosis leptorrhynchoides. Lineage (NCBI taxonomy): Eukaryota > Viridiplantae > Streptophyta > Magnoliopsida > Asterales > Asteraceae > Rutidosis > Rutidosis leptorrhynchoides. The sequence continues at coordinate 126,700,017 of NC_092333.1, read as the reverse complement.
AAAACCTTATAGCCGTCCGTCAATTTACCCGTGATAATCTAGTTTCTGTTGAATTTGATCCTTTTGGTTTTTCTGTAAAAGATTATTTGACGTTCCGTCTACTTCTCCGATGTGAGAGCACCGGTGATCTCTACCCACTTACATCATCTACCGCTCACTCTTCTCAGCAGGCTCTTCTCACCAGTCCGGTTACATGGCATAAGCGTCTCGGACACCCCGGGCATGATGTTTTTCGAAGACTCCTTTATAATGAAGATATCATTTGTAATAAATCGTCGTCCCCTGTTCTTTCCCATGCCTGTCAGCTTGGCAAACACGTGTGACTCCCCTTTTCTGTTTCTAGCTCTAATTTTTGTGACGACCCGGGAACTTTCGACCAAATTTAAACTTTAATCTTTATATGTTTCCGACACGATAAGCAATATTTGTTAAGTTAAATTTCAAGAATTTTAAACTATGTTCATACATTCATTCAACCTCGACCAAGTTCCAACGATTCATGAACCATTAAACGAATATGATTATATATGTATATGTGTATATATATTATAACTTGAAACGTAAACAAAATATTAGATTAAATACTTTATATGATTGTATCTGTTTCAAAATGTTTATCAATGGAATTAGAAGATAAGATCAAATGATTGAATTATCAGATATATTGAATTATGATTACAAGTCTCTGTTGAAAGGCCCACGTTGATTTGAGAAATCTTTCCATTTTAACAATATTCGGAAAATGGTAAAGTGATTTATAAATAAGAACAAATTGTCAATCATTGAGAACTAAACAAAGGATAGTGGAAGATTGAATCTCATAAAGACTCGATTGATCTATTTAGTTTCAAACGTACAAAAACGTTTTCAGTTTAAAAAGAACTTTATTATTAAAACGTATATAACTTTTATAAATATCTAGAACCACTTTTGACAACTCATTACTTAACTAGTATGATAAAGATAACGATATTTATATTTTATTTTATTAAATATAAATAACAATTTAAATTAATATTATATATATTTATACGCGTATTATACGTACATAGTTTTATACTTTTACTATACTTAAACTTTACCTTTACTTTATTTTTACTTTACTTTAACTTTAATAATTCACTTTAATAATTCATACTTTAATAATTCACTTTAATAATTCATACTTTAATAATTCACTTTAATAATTCATACTTTAATAATTCATTTTAATAATTCATACTTTAATAATTCACTTTAATAGTTCATACTTTAATAATTCACTTTAATAATTCAAAAATCTATTATAAATAAAATTCAATAGGTTTCATTATTTCATAGAAACTTGAAAATATTTTTCTCTAAACTCTCTCAATCGATTTACATATATATATTTACTCCGTATTATTTCAAGATATTATTAGTATACATAAAATATTACGTCAGAGTGCTGTCCGAGTGGTTTCAAAATTATTTTTCGAGTAGGATAGGATTAAGGAAATTATGGGTTATAGCTATGGAGGTGATTGAGTATGGTTCATGGGTATGCTCGTGAGGTCAATATAGTGTTTATCATTTCCGTTGCGTCTACGTACCTTTCCTGCAATATTGAATCTCAATATTGATACGTGAGTACTCATAATTTAACTTTTACATACTAATAGTGTATCCCTGACTAGTGCTCGAGTATTTAGGATTATGCATGCTTGTACTTTTGATATTGTCCTTAGACAGGTTAGGTTGAATCTTGAATTAGTTACACTTGCGGTTGAGATAAGGTATAAGATATGCATGTCCTTGAAAAGCTAGCGAAAAATTAAGAACTTTTCCTTTAGATATCGAATGGTTTCGATGTACGGATTAGAAGTTATAATCAATTGAATTTTCGATATTTTTATTAAAAATGATTATTATTATCGTCGTTTTTATCGTTGTTCTAGTTTTATCTTATTATTATGATTATTATTATCTTTATCAATAAAAGGGATTTATCATTAAAAATTGTTATTTTTTTTATTATTACTATCGTTATTATTGTTAAAGTTATAATTAGTATTATTATTATTATCCAATTATTATTATTATTATAATTATTATTATTATTATTATTATTATTATTATTATTATTATTATTATTATTATTATTATTATTATTAGTATTATTATTATTATCATTATTAATATATATATCATTATTTAAAAATGGTTATTGTTATTGTTATTATTATTATTATTACTATATTATCATTAAGATAATTATTAGTATTATCGTTAATAATGTTATAGTAACTATCATTATTAATATTAGTGTAATTAAAACAAATATTTGTAACACCTAATTATTTTAATTACTATTATTATCATTATTATGAACACGATATAAAAGACGATTAAAAGCTATTAAATGAAACGATTAGGAAATAATGAGTAAGAGTATCATGATGAAATTAAAATATTATAAGATATTGATTTAGATAAAATTATCGTTCTTATTATTTTTATCATTACTATTATTATTAAAAGTATCGTTAGTATTAAAACTATAATTTTAACAAAAATTATCATTTTAATAGAAATGTCATTGTTACTATAAAATATCATTATTATTATTATTATTTTAAATAGAATTATTATTTTAAAGATAATATTAAAAATTATCGTAAATATTAAAGTTATCATAATTAGAATTATCGTTTTATCATAATGTCATCTTAGTAATTATAAATATTGATATTTTTAGAATAATAATTATTATTACAAAATAATACAACTTTTACTTACTATCATTATAGATATTATTTTATCAAATAAATATGTGATACAAACATATTTTACTACGTGCAATAACTTACTTTAATAATACCTATCATATTATCTTTATGATATTAAATGAACCCTATAAATTTTATTACTTAATATATATAAAAGTATATTTTATTATAAAAATTTAATATAAAATTTTATTTATTAATAAATAAATTATATTATTTACTCTAATAAATCTTTTAAAAATATTTAAAAATATAAAGCGATGATATTTAAACTATATATTAATCATGTATAGATTTTTGGAATTTATTTTGAGTCAAATTTACTTTTGTTGACTTTTGCATATTAGTCTCGAGCATTAGGATTGTGGTACACTATGACTTGACCTAATTTGTTAGACAAATATTGACCAACACATAAATATATATAATTAATTTAGGTTCATGAATCCGAGGCCAACCTTGCACTTGTTCAATGACGTTATATGTATTTTTACTACGAAATACAGTATGGTGAGTTTCATTAATCCCTTTTAAATGCTTTCGCAATATATATTTTTGGGACTGAGAATACATGCGCTGCTTTTATAACTGTTTTACGAAATAGACACAAGTACTTAAAATTACATTCTATGGCTGGATTATTAAACCGAATATGCCCCTTTTTATTAAGTCTGGTAATCTAAGAATTAGGGAACAGACACCCTAATTGACACGAATCCTAAAGATAGATCTATCGGGCCCACAAGCCCCATCCAAAGTACCGGATGCTTTAGTACTTCGAAATTTATATCATGTCCGAAGGAGGATCCCGGAATGATGGGGATATTCTTATATGCATATTGTTAATGTCGGTTACCAGGTGTTCAATCCATATGAATGATATTTTTGTCTCTATGCATGGGACGTATGTTTATGAGAAATGGAAAAATGAAAATCTTGTGATCTATTAAAATGATGAAAATGATTATTTATGTTAAACTAATGAACTCACCAACCTTTTGGTTGACACTTGAAAGCATGTTTATTCTCAGGTATGAAAGAAATCTTCCGCTGTGCATTAGCTCATATTAGAGACATTACTTGGAGTCATTCATGGCATATTTCAAAAGACGTTGCATTCGAGTCGTTGAGTTCATCAAGATTATTATTAAGTCAATTATAGTTAGATGTATTATGAAATGGTATGCATGCCGTTAACTTTCGATGTAATGAAAGATTGTCTTTTCAAAAACGAATGCAATGTTTGTAAAATGTATCATATAGAGGTCAAGTACCTCGCGATGTAATCAACTGTTGTGAATCGTTTATAATCGATATGGACTTCGTCCGGATGGATTAGGACAGGTCTCCACAGTTGGTATCAGAGCAGTGGTCTTAGCGAACCAGGTCTTGCATTAGTGTGTCTAACTGATAGTCGTTAGGATGCATTAGCGAGTCTGGACTTCGACCGTGTCTGCATGTCAAAGGTTTTGCTTATCATTTCTTGTCGAAAAATCACTTGCTTATCATTCTTAGTCTAGACACATCTTACTGCATTGATTGCATGAATAGTGTATAGACAAATTCATATCTTAGCGTATCTTCTAAATCATATCTTATCGTATCCAGTACTGTAAACTTTGCCTAACATATTCCGTAGATTCCTCCGTAACTTATGGGATTTTAGTATTATATATGCATATGTAAATTATGTATTGCAGGGTACTAATCTACATCCTATAATCTATTTCTTATCGAAAATCCTTCATCTGATCGTACGAGATGAATCCCTCAACCAGTTCGAATTCCTCGGATTCCGACAGCTATTCTAATATGGAGTTTCACCTAAGCTCCGAAAGTAGTGTCACCAGAATGAATCAACCAATCATCCATCCCCAATTCATTTGATGGGTTCGTAGCCTCCTCAATCAGTGGAGACAAGAAGAAGACGATACTTTCCTTCCACCACATTGCCCTCTTGATGAAGAACCTGAAGCGTTTACCGGCGAACCTGTTCAAGACACCATTTTCAGTCTCATTTCCAGGGTAACTCGACAAGATTATATTCTATCCACAATTCTGAACCTTATTCATCCACTCGTTCCGACCGATAATCATCCTGGAGTAATAAGTCAACGAACTTCGCGCTCGAATAATCAATTCGGAGAATATGGTGCAAAATGTACCAGCTTCAACAACATCACCGGCACCAACAGTACCATCAATAACAGCACCAGTACCATCAACAATCCATGCTTCAATATCATCACCTGTACTTTGAGTATGATCTTCGTTCTACGTATCGTTCTACCTCATTTATCTTCGTTCGACATGGCGAATATGTAATCTCTAAAGTTTTAGAGATTATTTATTCTAGTTCCAACCGAAAAGCAAATGAGTTTAATATCATATTAACTCATTAAATTCATGAATACATCTGAAGAAAATATATATGTATATATGTTTTCATAAAGATTGTAATTAAAAATTCTCTTGTACAAACTGTTAATGGTGAAAATATTTTAACGGGTAGGTAATACCCGAGGAATATTTAAATTTCACATTAATAAGTTACATTGTACGTTCTTCGAATCTGTTTCAACAGTCATATACTATCCTACTTACATCCACCGATATACAAATCCGTTCACCACAGAATAACCATATTCATCCAATTTCATATTTGGATTTTGATTTATCAGAATCCAACAAGTGGCATAATGAAGAAAACATTTGACAAAATAAAATTTGTTAGAAACAAACAAATTAACTATGAGTAAGTTTGTTAAGAATCCACGCTAACTGTTCCTAACTAATTATTTCTAGCTAACTGATTACATTTTATTTATCACAATTTAATTATCGCAATTTATATTCTCTTAATTTTATTTATCATCATTTAATTTCTGTTATTTACTTTACGCACATTATTTATCGTCATTTAATTTCTGTTATTTATTTTTACGCACTTTAAATATCGGGACACGTATACAAGGTTTTGACATATCATATCGACACATCTATATATATTATTTAGAATCACCATAGACACTCTATATGCAGTAATGATCGAGTTCTCTATACAGGGTTGAGGTTGATTCTCAAATAATATATATACTTTGAGTTGTGATCGAGTCTGAGACATGTACACGGGTCACGATACATATTAATTAATTCGAATATTATATATTAAACTGTATATGAATTATTGGACTGTCAATGTGGACTATCGACTGTGGACTAATAATATTGGACAATTAAAATGAATTAAAATATTGATTATAACATATGAAACTAAACATTTCTTCAAGTTTGCCACTTGATTTCATCTTAAACCTCATTTGTATCTTGACGATTCCAATCTGCGTTCAAACCTTTCATGATTCTTAAAAACAATTCAATCGAGAGGATGAACCAACCGCACTTCATCTACGGAAGAAAAGATTGATGCATATAGTTATGCACCTGAAAACACTCGGAACCTGTGTAAACGTTTAACACGTGTCCATTCTAGCTCCTTTGGCATTGTTATTACCGAAAATAACATTTCAACTCTTTTTCCAATTAGCCAATTTTGTCATAGCTTCAGTAAATCAACCTCGACTTCCATTCGAATTAGCCTTATTATAACCTCGATATATAAGTTTGCCTGCCGTCATCGTTACCGGGGAACCGTTTATATTCCCCACATTAGCAGTAAACTTACCAGCAACTTCAATGAATTTGGACTTTCAAAAAAAAATCATTATATTCATTGAAACCCCATCATGTATACATCTATACCCTGTAACAATAATTACCATACCAATTACCGAGAATCAGCAATCAGTATTCCGAATTTCGTAGTATTTCTACATCAATAGTTATATGTATACATATAACAATTATCTCCTAGAATTACGACCTTCAATTCTAAAATTTTAAAAAGCACCCAGCCTACGAATCAATACATTGAACTTTGAAAAAGCTGAATGAAGCAGCAGAAACTGCGGGCAACTGTAAACGACCTTAGTCGTCGGAAGTTTGATAATAAAGAATAATATGTTGGAAAAGCTCAGAAATGTTGGAACTGGAAAATGGATAGAGTTAACCATGAAGGAGACCAAGGACAAATACAAGGACCATACCCTATATTCAAAGAATCCAGATAATTCTGGATCCGTTGAAATCTTTAGAGAATATCTTGCTCCGAAGTCATGTTAAAATCTTACGGAAAATTTTTCTCCATCAACTATCGAACTTATAAATTCCAAAATATCATCATCAATATCTTCGATATTTCTGAGGATATTTTCATAAATATTCTCGTCCAAAATTATATACCTCTTCGTGCTTCCTGTGTATCATTATATTGGAAACATTCAATAGAAAATTTAGTACCGAAAAGCGAATTGTGCGAAACTATGAAGGAAGCCGTGGACAAATCACAAGGAATAAGTTTAACTTCAAGGAATCCAAATGATTCTGTTTCTGATGAAATCTTTAGCGAATACCTTGCTTCCGAATCTAAACCCTTACGGATAAATCTTCTTCATCATCCATCGATATTAGAAATTCCAAGATATCATCGTATATCCATTTATAAATATCCTCCATATTTCTGAAGATATTTTCATAACTGTTCTTATCTGAAATCATTAATCTCTTCGTGCTATCAGTGTTACATCATATAAAAACTGTTAGTTTCTAGATTCTGTAAACTTTCGAGCTTAAAATATGAATGTTATTGAAGTAATGTTGGGAACTGATGCATGAGTTAGTATAATATAATGACACTTGATCAACGTGATTATATTACAGTAAGTCATGTTGTGTTTCTATTGGGACATGATGATTCACAGATTATAACGTTATCATGTGCCATGTTACACGACTCGTTCAATCTGTTCAACCTCCGAATATATCAAGAAAGTATATTCTTGATAGTTCCATCCTTAGTGATTCTGGTAATTTGACAAATCAAATCGTGCTATTACGTTCTTTCTTGTTTAGAACATTAAGTTCATTCAAAATTCCATACTTATGAATTCTAGACCGGTACTTGCTTTACTAGAGGTCGGGAGGATAATAAAAAGGTAAAGAGCTCCAAAATATAAAAGAAAATATAAAGCCCAATAACAACACGAAAGTTACAAACCGTGGATATTAATACAAATAGCAATATAAAGACACGGTATAATTAAGAATAGTATCACCCCAAGGCAATAGTAGAAGTAAACAGATTTTTTGGTGGAAGATTGAAAAGGAGGATGACAGAAATGATAATTAGAAAAAATATCAGGGTTTAGAATTGGATTAAGCATTTTCACAATCTTTTGAATTTGGGGATCGTATAGAAATGATGAGAATAATGGAACGGAAGAGCTTAATTTATAATGGAAACATCAGACATAGTAATCAAGGCGGATCACCGTATTTAATTATAGAGATCTAAATTTCCTTACTCGCCGAAGAATCAAATCTTCTAGATTTCAAAGATTTTCTTATCATTCCTTGAATTTCGGAATTCAACTGAGGTGATGTCAAAAGTTAAGACGAATCTTTACTTTTTCTATTTTAATATTTTGTAATAACTTCATTCGTACTCTTCGAATAATCGAATTGTTTTATCCATATTACTCAATAATGATAAAACTCTATTTATCCACTCATATTCGTCATGAAAACATTTTTATTGTCAGCCATGACCACCTCACTCAAATTTCGGGACGAAATTTCTTTAACGGGTAGGTACTGTGACGACCCGGGAATTTCCGACCAAATTTAAACTTTAGTCTTTATATGTTTCCGACACGATAAGCAATATTTGTTAAGTTAAATTTCATGAATTTTAAACTATGTTCATACATTCATTCAACCTCGACCAAGTTCCAACGATTCATGAACCATTAAACGAATATGATTATATATGTATATGTGTATATATATTATAACTTGAAACGTAAACAAAATATTAGATTAAATACTTTATATGATTGTATCTGTTTCAAAATGTTTATCAATGGAATTAGAAGATAAGATCAAATGATTGAATTATCAGATACATTGAATTATGATTACAAGTCTCTGTTGAAAGGCCCACGTTGATTTGAGAAATCTTTCCATTTTAACAATATTTGGAAAATGGTAAAGTGATTTATAAATAAGAATAAATTGTCAATCATTGAGAACTAGACAAAGGATAGTGGAAGATTGTATCTCATAAAGACTCGATTGATCTATTTAGTTTCAAACGTACAAAAACGTTTTCAGTTTAAAAAGAACTTTATTATTAAAACGTATATAACTTTTATAAATATCTAGAACCACTTTTGACAACTCATTACTTAACTAGTATGATAAAGATAACGATATTTATATTTTATTTTATTAAATATATATAACGATTTAAATTAATATTATATATATTTATACGCGTATTATACGTACATAGTTTTATACTTTTACTATACTTAAACTTTACCTTTACTTTATTTTTACTTACTTTAACTTTAATAATTCATACTTTAATAATTCACTTTAATAATTCATACTTTAATAATTCACTTTAATAATTCATACTTTAATAATTCACTTTAATAATTCATACTTTAATAATTCACTTTAATAATTCAAAAATCTATTATAAATAGAATTCAATAGGTTTCATTATTTCATAGAAACTTGAAAATATTTTTCTCTAAACTCTCTCAATCTATTTACATATATATATTTACTCCGTATTATTTCAAGATATTATTAGTATACATAAAATATTACGTCAGAGTGCTGTCCGAGTGGTTTCGAAATTATTTTTTGAGTAGGATAGGATTAAGGAAATTATGGGTTATTGCTATGGAGGTGATTGAGTATGGTTCATGGGTATGCTCGTGAGGTCAATATAGTGTTTATCATTTCCGTTGCGTCTACGTACCTTTCCTACAATATTGAATCTCAAAATTGATACGTGAGTACTCATAATTTAACTTTTACATACTAATAGTGTATCCCTGACTAGTGCTCGAGTATTTAGGATTATGCATGCTTGTACTTTTGATATTGTCCTTAGAAAGGTTAGGTTGAATCTTGAATTAGTTACACTTGCGGTTGAGATAAGATATAAGATATGCATGTCCTTGAAAAGCTAGCGAAAAATTAAGAACTTTTCCTTTAGATATCGAATGGTTTCGATGAACGGATTAGAAGTTATAATCAATTGAATTTTCGATATTTTTATTAAAAATGATTATTATTATCGTCGTTTTTATCGTCGTTATAGTTTTATCTTATTATTATGATTATTATTATCTTTATCAATAAAAGGGTTTTATCATTAAAAATTGTTATTTTTTTTTATTATTACTATCGTTATTATCGTTAAAGTTATAATTAGTATTATTATTATTATCCAATTATTATTATTATTATTATTATTATTATTATTATTATTATTATTATTATTATTATTATTATTATTATTATTATTATTATTATTATTATTATTATTATTATTATTAGTATTATTATTATTATCATTATTAATATATATATCATTATTTAAAAATGGTTATTGTTATTGTTATTGTTATTATTACTATAATATTATCATTAAGGTAATTATTAGTATTATCGTTAATAATGTTATAGTAACTATCATTATTAATATTAGTGTAATTAAAACAAATATTTGTAACGCCTAATTATTTTGATTACTATTATTATCATTATTATGAACACGATATAAAAGACGATTAAAAGCTATTAAACGAAACGATTAGGAAATAATGAGTAACAGTATCATGATGAAATTAAAATATTATAAGATATTGATTTAGATAAAATTATCGTTCTTATTATTTTTATCATTACTATTATTATTAAAAGTATCGTTAGTATTAAAACTATCATTTTAACAAAAATTATCATTTTAATAGAAATGTCATTGTTACTATAAAATATCATTATTATTATTATTTTAAATAGAATTATTATTTTAAAGATAATATTAAAAATTATCGTAAATATTAAAGTTATCATAATTAGAATTATCGTTTTATCATAATGTCATCTTAGTAATTATAAATATTGATATTTTTATAATAATAATTATTATTACAAAATAATACAACTTTTACTTACTATCATTATAGATATTATTTTATCAAATAAATATGTGATACAAACATATTTTACTACGTGTAATAACTTACTTTAATAATACCTATCATATTATCTTTATGATATTAAATGAACCCTATAAATTTTATTACTTAATATATATAAAAGTATATTTTATTATATAAATTTAATATAAAATTTTATTTATTAATAAATAAATTATATTATTTACTTTAATAAATCTTTTAAAAATATTTAAAAATATAAAGCGATGATATTTAAACTATATATTAATCATGTATAGATTTTTGGAAATTATTTTGAGTCAAATTTACTTTTGTTGACTTTTTCATATTAGTCTCGAGCATTAGGATTGTGGTACACTATGACTTGACCTAATTTGTTAGACAAATATTGACCAACACATAAATATATATAATTAATTTAGGTTCGTGAATCCGAGGCCAACCTTGCACTTGTTCAATGACATTATATGTATTTTTACTACGAAATACAGTATGGTGAGTTTCATTAATCCCTTTTAAATGCTTTCGCAATATATATTTTTGGGACTGAGAATACATGCGCTGCTTTTATAATTGTTTTACGAAATAGACACAAGTACTTAAAATTACATTCTATGTCTGGATTATTAAACCGAATTTGCCCCTTTTTATTAAGTCTGGTAATCTAAGAATTAGGGAACAGACACCCTAATTGACGCGAATCCTAAAGATAGATCTATCGGGCCCAACAAGCCCCATCCAAAGTACCGGATGCTTTAGTACTTCGAAATTTATATCATGTCCGAAGGAGGATCCCGGAATGATGGGGATATTCTTATATGCATATTATTAATGTCGGTTACCAGGTGTTCAATCCATATGAATGATATTTTTGTCTCTATGCATGGGACATATGTTAATGAGAAATGGAAAAATGAAAATCTTGTGGTCTATTAAAATGATGAAAATGATTATTTTTGTTAAACTAATGAACTCACCAACCTTTTGGTTGACACTTGAAAGCATGTTTATTCTCAGGTATGAAAGAAATCTTCCGCTATGCATTAGCTCATATTAGAGACATTACTTGGAGTCATTCATGGCATATTTCAAAAGACGTTGCATTCGAGTCGTTGAGTTCATCAAGATTATTATTAAGTCAATTATAGTTAGATGTATTATGAAATGGTATGCATGCCGTTAACTTTCGATGTAATGAAAGATTGTCTTTTCAAAAATGAATGCAATGTTTGTAAAATGTATCACATAGAGGTCAAGTACCTCGCGATGTAATCAACTGTTGTGAATCGTTTATAATCGATATGGACTTCGTCCGGATGGATTAGGACGAGTCTCCACAATTTTAATGCTACCTTTGATATTATTCATTCGGATTTATGGACATCTCCTGTCTCTAGTCTTAGCGGTTTAAAATACTATATTATATTTATTGATCATTTTTCTATAAGACCCAAGTATTTATTGTACATAAGAGTAAATATAATGTACATAAAGTGTGTGAAGTGTAGTGTTTATGAAAAATTCAGAAACTGATCTGACCTGTTTGAGCACCGCGCAGGATTAAGTGTGCGCGCCGCGCACTGCCCTGCTGACAGATTCCCCCTTTTAAAATAAAGATTAATGAGGGGCATTCTTGTCTTTTCACTTGAGGCCGGATTTAGGTCATTTATGGCCAGTTTTGTGATGGGTGAAACACATTCAACACAACCATCAACCTCATCTTCAATTCCAATTAAGTTCTAGAGTGAGAAACACTTTAAGAGAGAGAAAGCTCAAATCAAGGAGGAAGAAGCTTGATTCGGATCAAAGCTCGTGTATTAAAGTTGTTCATCTAGTCACTAGCTACATTTTGATTGTGGTGGTAAGTCTTAACCTTGATTTCCTTATTGTAATTTGATTTATGGCTAGGGTTTTGTCATTTAAGACTTGTAAGACCTATTTGGGGGTTAAATGGGCGAATTTGGGTTAAGTTGATGTAAGAAAACCCTAAGGTGTTGTAATCTAGGGTTTGGTCTTGTAATTTGATGTTTAAGGTGTAATTGTGTTGTTAAATCACTAATACATTTATGTGTTAGTGGAAGTTTTGTTAATAGGTTCAAGTTTGACCAAATTATGAGTTTTGATGTTAAAATGGGTCACATGGGTAATTGTTGACCTAGTTGGGCAAGATGGGTATGAAATGCCCTAAGTTTGTGTTAGTTGGTGTTGTTAGACCTTAATCACTAGCTTTTAGTAATTAATGATGAGTCTTGGCCCCGAATGGGCGGTTTTAGTGAAATGGGCCATTTAATGCAATTGGGTCATTAAATGCACAATAGTAAATTATTGGTGTTTAGTCCAACGAGTTGTATGTTAATTATATACATAATGTAATAGGTACATTGCATTGAACGTTGCGAGCTTGATTTCTAATTCACCAAAGACGTTGAGGTGAGTGGAATAATTATATATGTATGTATATGATTTATTTGCTTGTGGGGTAGGGATTTAAAGTTCGATGTTGACAATGCCATACCACTATTGTTTGTTGGATGAGGCTTTAAAGTTCAGTTTTGACGATACCTCATGTATGGAGTTAAAGTTCGATGTTGACGATACCATACCACTATTGTAGTGATTTGATGAGGGGTTAAAGTTCGATGTTGACGATACCTCATATGTGAGTTTTAAGTTCGATGTTGACGATACCACATTAATTGGGACGGATGGGGTTTAAGTTCGATGTTGACGATACCATTCGTAGGGCTAGCCTTGGAATCTTGAATATTAATGGATGTTGTGAACATCAATGTTTTGTGTGTTGTAGTGTAGCATATCATATTGTTCGTGTTATATGCTATTGTTATACTAGCTTGTGTTATCGGAGTGTAGCATTATACTTTGCCATGGTATGCTAATTATATTGCTAGTATGTGTGCTGAAATTGTGTAAGTGATTGCAAGTAAGTATGTTATATATGTATGTGTATAATTATTTCATTCACTAAGCGTTAGCTTACCCTCTCGTTATTTACCTTTTTAAGCTCCGGCGCGGATAAGGGCAAAGGTATTTGTTTGGAGTAATGGCTCTCGGGGGATTTAGCTTTTGGAAGTTCGACCAATATTGGGTAGTTTAACCCCAAACACCATGCTCTAAGTGTCGTTTGGAAATTAAACTTTTTGTGGTCAAAACTTGTATTTTGTACGAAATTCGTAATTCGGGACGATGTGGGCCCGGTGTTGTAAAACTCGTTTTTATTTTGGAAATCTCTTAGTTTTACTTATTGTAATGTGTTGTGAAAACCGTTTCGTCCAAAAGTGTCGAGAAGTGGGAGATCTTTTTGCCCAAGTTAGAAATCCGGACAGATAGTTTTTAAGCGTCGCTCAAGGTTAGGGTCACGCGTCGCGCACCCTCCCTGCTTAAAAAAAAATTGTTATTGTTCTGTTTTCGGTTGGATAACGGGTTGGGTTGTTACAAGTGGTATCAGAGCATGGTCTAAGAGATTTAGGCGACTTGACATAGGTGCCTAGACTTAGACTTTATTGTGTATGCATTTTTATGCGGGACTTGTAGGAGACGGGTAGGACCGGGTTTGGTTAGTGCCTATGTTTAGGTGAACTAACTATGTGTTAATTGTTTGTATTGTGTTTGCAATCATCGAGCGAGATAGACGTTGTACTAGCGAGTTGATGCGACGTGCTCGCGTAACAATGACTAGCTACCATTGTTACGGGTGCAAATCGTGTTAAGCAAGCAATGTACGACGAGTATTGAGCAATATGGGGCGGTGTGATGTACGTATGTCGTCCTCGTTTGTTCCGTTGTTTAATTTATTTCATTTTATAGAATGAAGATGAGAAACGGGCATTATACCGAAAATGGAGGCCCGAGCGAGGACTCCGAATTCACGGCTAAAGTTGAGGCCATCTTTAAGCGTCAAAAAGCGTAATTTCTCAATGATGTCAGAAAAGTGTTCCAAGAATCGGTTGATGGGCAAGTAACCGAGTTAATCAATTAGCGAATGAATTTCGCGATCGAAGAGACATTAGAAGCTAGAAATATTTATCCTTGTGGTGAAGGGGATGATGGTAACGGTAGACATGGAAGGCGAGACTTCCATTACAAGAACTTCAAGGATGCTCAACCTCCTATGTTTAATGGGGTAAGGGATCCATTGAAGAGTACATGTTGGATCTTTGACATCGAGGGGGATTTCCGTACCGGCGAATGCCCTTCCGAGAAGAAAATGAGATACGGTTCTAGTATGTTGCGTGAAGAGGCTAAGTTGTGGTGGGATGATAAAATTCAATTATATGGTGAAGAACAATGTATGAGCTTGCCGTGGGAAGAGTTTAAAAGAGAATTTTTCAAAGAAAATCGAACTCCTGCCGACCTTAGTAGAATCCAGGACGAGTTGCACAATTTGCGAAAAAGTTCGATGGACTTGGTTACTCTCAAGTCTACTTTCTTGGCAAAGACTCGCTTTTGTTCGGAGTATGTGGGTGATGATCAAAAGTTGATGCAAGATTTCTATCGTACTATGAGCGATGAGTTGAAGGGTAATATTAGTCGGGGAATGGCTAAGTCTTTTGAAGAGTTATTTGAATTGGCCTGAGGTTTCGAACCGGAGGTTCCAAAAAGAAGCGATTTCTCTTTCTCTAAGAGAAAATTCGAAGGTTCGAGCCATTCGAACTTTTCCAACAAGAAAAACAAGAAGGGTTCTGAAAGTGTTAATAGCGTGAAGAAGGGTGGTTTTGGAAGTTTTATCCCTACTTGCTACAATTGTGGGGTACGGGGTCATTTGTCTCGAGATTGTACAAAGCCTTCTTCGACAAACAAGCTCACTTGTTTTAATTGTAATAAGGAAGGGCACCGAAGGTCAGAGTGTCCCGATTTGAGCACCGATCAAGTTAAAAGGTTAGAGAAGGCGGCGGGTACGGCTAGAGGATGAAACTATTTGATGACTAATGATGAAGCCAAACAATCGAATGAAGTCGTCTCAGGTACTTTCATTGTTAACTCTAATCCGGCAAGGATACTTTTTGATAGCGGTGCTAATTTGTCATTTGTGTCACCTCGATTTGTATCTAAGCTTAACAAACCGCTAGCTAAGTTAAGTCATCCGGTAGAAGTCAAAATAGCGGATGGTAAGACTGTGCTAGGTGTTGATGTTTGTAAGGATTGTAATGTTGTGTTTGGTGCCGAAACATTCAAAATCGATCTTATCCCGATGACTTTGGGTGAGTTCTATATTGTCGTAGGTATGGATTGGCTCGATCGTTATAGAGCCGATATTGCATGCCATGAAAAGTGTATTCGTGTAAAGACCCCAAGTGGGGGAGAGTTAATTATTCATGGCGAGAAACGAAGAAGACTTGTGCCATTATGCACTTATGCACGGGCACGTCGTTTTCTTACTAGTGGTGGCATGACTTTTCTTGCCCATGTGGTTGATACTCGTGAAGAGCCACCATCCATTCGTGAAATTCCGGTGGTTAATGAATTTGAAGACGTGTTTCCGGATGAATTACCGGGTGTTTCGGCGGAAAGACAAGTTGAATTTCGCATTGAGTTGGTTCCAGGGGCTACTCCAATTGCTAAAACTCCTTATCGTCTAGTGCCAACGGAGATGCAAGAGTTGTTGAACCAAACCCAAGAGTTGCTTGAAAAGAGTTTCATTCGACCGAGTGCCTCGCCATGGGGTGCTCCGGTTTTATTCGTTAAGAAGAAAGATGGTAGCATGCGGATGTGCATTGATTATCGGGAGTTGAACAAAGTGACGATCAAAAATCGTTATCCATTGCCTCGGATCGACGATTTGTTTGACTAACTCTAAGGCGCGACGTAATTTTCTAAGATTGACTTACGGTCCGGCTATCACCAAATGAGGGTCCGTGAGGAAGATATTGAGAAAACCGCTTTTCGAACTCGTTACGGGCATTTCGAGTTTGTAGTTATGCCTTTTGGTCTTACGAATGCACCGGCAGCATTCATGGATCTTATGAACTGGGTGTGCCAACCTATGTTGGACAAGTCGGTAATTGTGTTCATCGACGACATACTTGTCTATTCTAAGAGTATGAAAGAACATGAACGCCATTTGCGTGAAGTGTTGAAGACGTTACGGAAGGAGAAATTGTATGCTAAACTCTCCAAATGCGAATTTTGGCTAAGGGAAGTGCAATTCCTTGGCCATATTGTGAATAAAAAAGGTATTCAAGTAGATCCGGGGAAGATAGAGACGGTGAAGAGTTGGGAACAACCGACTACACCTACAGAAATTTGAAGTTTTCTCGGATTGGCCGGCTATTATCGTCGGTTTATCTAAGACTTTTCTAAGATCGCTTCTCCGTTAACAAAGTTGACACGGAAGAACACGAGATTTAATTGGGAAAACGAGCAAGTAATTTCTTTCTAATTGTTGAAAGAGAAGTTGTGTCAAGATCCGGTTTTGGTGTTACCGGAAGGTGTAGAGGATATGATGGTTTATTGTGATGCCTCATTAAATGGGCTCGGGTGTGTTCTAATGCAAAGAGGTAAGGTCATCGCTTACGCCTCTCGACAATTAAAGGAACACGAAAAGAGATACCCGGTTCATGATCTTGAATTGGCGGCGGTGGTTCATGCGTTGAAAATTTGGCGCCACTACTTGTATGGTGTCAAGTGTATGATTTATTCGGATCATAAGAGTTTGAAACATCTCTTTAACCAACGATATTTGAATTATCGTCAACGTAGGTGGATGGATGTGGTAAAGGATTATGATTGTGAGATACTTTATCATCCGGGTAAGGCGAATGTAGTCGCGGATGCGTTGAGTCGAAAGAGTCAACATCCGGCGATACGAGTAGGATCATTGCACATGATTATTACTAATGATTTTCTAGTAAAGCTTGGTGAAATTCAAATTGAAACTTTTGTTAACAACAAGCATGAAGAACGAAACATGGGGTAAACGGAGTCCATTACCTTAGGCCCGCATGGTTTGTTGTCCTTTTAAGGAAGAGTGTGGGTGCCTAGAATGGGAGATTACCGATAAGTGCTACTTGATGAAGCACATAAGTCAAAGTATTCCATTCATCCGGGTGCGACGAAGATGTACCTTGATTTAAGGAAAGAGTATTGGTGGCCCGGCATGAAGCGTGATGTTGTTAAGTATGTTGAACAATTCGTCACATGTTTGCAAGTCAAGGCCTAACACCAAAAGCCGTATGGTATGTTACAATCGTTAGAAATTCCAAAATGGAAATGGGAGCACATTACCATGGATTTCATTACAAAGTTACCAAAGACGGCAAGGACCCATTTTGATACGATTTTGGTGATAGTTGGTCGGTTGACGAAAAGTCCATTGTTTCTTCCCATTCGGGAAACGATATCGTCTGAGGCCTTGTCAAGGTTGTTTATCAAGGAGGTGATATCGAGACATGAGGTTCCTATATCTATTATTTCGGATCGAGACACTCGTTTCACGTCTCGGTTTTGGAATAAGTTTCATGAAGATATGGGTACTCAATTGAAGATGAGCACGGCGTATCATCCTCAAACGGACGGTCAAACCGAACGTACGAATCAAACATTGGAGGATATGTTACGAGCGTGTGCTATTGATTTTGGTGGTAGTTGGGATGAGCACTTACCTTTGGTGGAATTCTCGTACAACAATAGCTATCATGCTAGTATTGGAATGCCACCGTATGAGATGCTTTATGGGCGAAGGTGTCGAACTCCCATTTGTTGGGGTGAAGTGGGACAAAGGGAAATCGGGAGTACCGATTTGGTCTTAGAGATGAATAGTAAGATTGAGATGATTCGAGCTCGACTCAAGGCGGCGCAAGATGGAAACAAGTCTTATGCCGATAAACGAAGGCGACTGATTGAGTTCCAAGAAGGTGACATGGTGATGCTTAAGGTTTTGTCATGGAAGGGTATTATTCGTTTTCGAAAGCGGGGAAAGTTAGCTCCTCGGTTTATTGGGCCATTTAAAATTCTAACTCTTGTTGGTGAAGTTGTGTATCATTTGGAATTACCCGAAGAGCTTGCGGGGATCCATAATACATTTCATGTTTCCCATCTTTGTAAGTGCCTTGCGGATGATTCATCATGGGTGTCGTTAGAAGAGATTGAGCTAAACAACAAGTTAGAGTATTGTAACACCCCGTCAAAAATCCCTTTAACGGAATGTTAACGCTGGTCCCAGTGCTTGGCTTGACTTATATGTAACAACAATATTCTACAGCGAAAGCAATTAATACCTGAGAATAAAACACGCAAAACGGATCAACAATAATGTTGAGTGAATCTACAGGTTTTAGGTAAACAATACATCATGTTTAAGAAATAATATTCTGAAAGCGTTTATTAGTGGAAGACCACCAACGTTTAACGTTAAAAGTTTGTAGACAATGTGACGACCCGGCAATTTCCGACCAAATTTAAACTTTATTCTTATATGATTCCGACACGATAAGCAAAGTCTGTAATGTTGAGTCTCAAAAACTTTGAACTGTTTTGTATATACAATTGACCTTCGACCATTCTCGACGATTCACGAACAACTATATATAAATAGATACATATATATTAATTTGAAAATATTATTATTTGAAATAATATAGGATTTTATTGTTGAAAATAATTATGAAAATTAATATTTGATGTAATGAAAACTATTATTATAAATATATAGATATATATTTATATATAAATATATATATAAATATTACTTGTAAATATATAAATTATATTAAATTCAATGGTTTAAAGATATATAATATAGTTATTTAGTAGTTAAACTTGCTATTTAAAACTCTTTATATATAGAAAGAAAATATATTAAAAATAAATGATTTCGAGTCTAATTAGTAAACGTCAGTAGCACTCGGTTGACGATTTGTTAGTTTTAATATAGATATTGTACATGTCAATGAAGGATTGAAATAAAAGTTGAACTGTAAATTGATTACTAAGATTTTAGATTTGTCAAAAATATTTTTACTCTTTTAAGATTAAATATTAGTACTCCGTACATATAAATTGGTACAGAAAATAAATAATTATCGAACCTTTTTGATCAGGTTTCAAACAGGTAATGAGTGAAATAATTAAATATATTTAATCTAAAAGTTTAAGATTTTTAGTAACACTTTTATCCGTAACTGTTTAGCAATAGACACGATATAATTGGATGTAATACTCCAAATCTCCGGCTGCTAACTATTTAGCTTGTGACCCTCAACTACTGTACACTTTAAGATTTTTAAATTCATATAATATTTATATTTATATTTCTTATTATTATTATTATTATTATTATTATTATTATTATTATTATTATTATTATTATTATTATTATTATTATTATTATTATTAATTATTAATATTAAAATTATATATATTATGTACAGATAGTGAGATGAAGAGTTAGATATATTTACAACTTCATATATATGTAGTACACACATGTGCAGCCGATCACACAACACCTTAACAACTTCTTAATCGTGACAACCATCCCACAGCGCCACCATGAACCACCGTCTGTCACTACTCCCTACCACCGCAAACAACCACCTCTAATTACTCTCTCTCTCCTAATCATGATTTCCATGGACACTACACATAAACCTACACCATCACCTCACCATACTACCGCCACCACTACTGCAAACCACCAGTCACCACCGGCATTTCCTAACACCACCGGCCACCATTCTTTATTTCTCTCTCTCTCTCTCTCTCTCCTCATTGTTAAACTATTAAAACGAAGATGATAAAAAAAAACTGATAATGATGATGATCATGTTGGAACAGAGACGATGAGGTGATGACGATGATGATCATGAAGTTATGGTGATGGCAAGGTTATGAAGATGATATGGTAACGATGACGATGAGGTGATGACGATGATGATCATGAAGTTATGGTGATGGCAAGGTTATGAAGATGATATGGTAACGATGACGATGAGGTGATGACGATGATGATCATGAAGTTATGGTGATGATGATACTGTATATTGTAGATGATGATGATGATGGTTGCATAATGATGATCACGATGGTATATTTTTTTTTTTATTATTATTATTATTATTATTATTATTATTATTATTATTATTATTATTATTATTATTATTATTATTATTATTATTATTATTATTATTATTATTATTATTATTATTATTATTATTATGTTTACTATGATTTTTTACAGTTAATGTAATTAATATTATTATTATCATCATCATTATCATTAATATTAGCATTATCCTTAACAATATTAAAAGAATTACTAAAGAATTTTAATTACAATTATAAGTGATAAACCGCTTTTGACATATTAAATAAATAAAAGTACTAGTTAAAACAGAAAGTAATTAATGGTTCATTGGTTTAGTAGTGGGTTTGATGGACAGGAGGTCCTGGGTTCAAACCCAGGCAACCACAATGTATTTTTTTATTTATCAGAAGAAGATGAACTGTGTTAAAAAGTTGCCGAGTCCCTTTCCTCGTGTTGGGCCGTATTAATTATGGGTGGGCTATGTTTATTCGTTGGCCCAAGAAGCCATCATATGTGGTGTACGAAAGATATATATAAATGTTGTATTTTAATGACAGTAGAAATATAGTTTAAATAATTTAGGATACAAGTTAGCACAGAAAAGTACCATTAGAGGGATGGTTGGGTGTGTTTGGATGGAACGAGAGGTCGCAGGTTCGAGCCCTGCTTGTGACATAATTGTTATCCTTTTTAAGGTAGTATTGTTTACTATTGGTAATTATTATATTTATTACTATTATCATTATTATCATTATTATTATTACTATTATTATTATTATTATTAATATAAATAAATAACATATAACATTTTTATTTATTAGTATTATCATTATAAGTAGTATAGTATAAGTATTTTCATTTTTATTAACAATATTATTATATTTTTTTAGTAGTATTATTAATATATCAAATAGAGATTTTCTATATAAAAATATATTTATGACATACAACATAACTATATTAATAATTGGTAATAAATATTAATTATCTATTTAATGTATATAAAAATAAATATATCTAATTAACTTAATAATGAAACATATAAATTATTAAAATAACGATTAAATCACTAATAATATATAAATTGTTCGACTACTATTATAGTGTATTAATATATATACACAAATGATATAGGTTCGTGAATCCGAGGCCAACCCTGCATTGTTCAGTTGTTCAAAGTTGTTATATGTATTTTTACTACAAAATACAGTATGGTGAGTTTCATTAATCCCTTTTTAAATGCTTTTGCAATATATATTTTTGGGACTGAGAATGCATGCGCTTTTATAAATGTTTTACGAAATAGACACAAGTAATCGAAACTACATTATATGGTTGAATGATCGAGATCGAATATGCCCCTTTCTATTTAGTCTGGTAATCTAAGAATTAGGGAACAGACACCCTAATTGACGCGAACTCTAAAGATAGATCTATCAGGCCCAACAAGCCCCATCCAAAGTACCGGATGCTTTAGTACTTCGAAATTTATATCATGTCCAAAGGAGGATCCCAGAATGATGGGGATATTCTTATATGCATATTGTGAATGTCGGTTACCAGGTGTTCAATCCATATGAATGATAATTTTGTCTCTATGCATGGGACGTATGTTTATGTGAAATGGAAATATGAAATCTTGTGGTATATTAAAATGATGGAAATGGTTATTTATGTTAAACTAATGAATTCACCAACCTTTTGGTTGACATTTGAAAGCATGTTTATTCCCAGGTACGAAAGAAATCTTCCGCTGTGCATTTGCTCATTTTAGAGATATTACTTGAAGTCATTTATGACATGTTTCAAAAGACGTTGCATTCGAGTCATTGAGTTCATCAAGATTATTATTAAGTCAATTACAGTTGGATATATTCTAAAATGGTATGCATGCCTTCAATGTTCGTTGTAAAGAAAGTTTGTCTTTTAAAATGGAATGCAATGTTTGTAAAATGTATCATATAGAGGTCAAATACCTCTCGATGTAATCAACTGTTGTGAATCGTTTATAATCGATATGGACTTCGTCCGGATGGATTAGGACGAGTCTTTACAGTTGGTATCAGAGCGGTGGTCTTAGCGAACCAGGTCTGCATTAGTGTGTATAACTGATAAGTCGTTAGGATGCATTAGTGAGTCTGGACTTTGACCGTGTCTGCATGTCAAAAGTTTTGCTTATCATTTTTGTCGGAAATCGTCTGCTTATCATTCTTAGGGAATCACTTGCTTATTTAGTCTAGACACATTTTAATGCATCGACTGCATGAATAGTATATAGACGAAATTCATATCTTATCGTATCTGCTAATTTACATATTAGCGTATCTGTTATTGTTACCTTTGCCTGATAGCTTCCGTAGATTTCTCCGTAACTTATGGGATTTTAGTATTATATATGCATATGTAAATTATGTATTGCAGGGTACTAATCTACATCCTATAATCTATTTCTTATCGAAAATCCTTCATCTAATCATACGAGATGAATCCCTCAACCATTTCGAGTTCCTTAGGTTCCGATAACTATTCTGATAGTTATTCTGACAGCTACTCCGACATAGAGTTTCACTCGAGCTCCGAAAGCAGTGTCACCAGAATGAATCAACCAATCAGTCATCCCCAATTCATCTGATGGGTTCGTAGTCGACTTAATTAATGGAAACGCGCATAAGGCAATCCCTTCCACCAACCGAATTCACCTCTTGACAATGAACCTGAAGCGTTTACTGGCGAACCTGTTCTAGACACCATTTTCAGTCTCATTTCCAGGGTGACTCGACAAGATTATATTCTATCCACAATTTTGAACCTTATTCATCCGCTCGTTCCGATCGACAATCATCCGGGAGTAACAAGTCAACGAACTTCGCGCTCGAATAATCAATTCGGAGAATATGGTGCAAAATGTACCAGCTTCAGCAATATCACCGGCACCAACAGTACAATCAAATAACAGCACCAGTACCATCAACAATCCATGCTTCAATATCATCATCTGTACTTTGAGTATGATCTTAGTTCTACGTATCGTTCTACCTCATTTATCTTCGTTCGACATGGCAAATATGTAATCTCTAAAGTTTTAGAGATTATTTATTCTAGTTCCAATCGAAAAGAAAATGAGTTTAATATCATATTAACTCATTAAATCCATGATTACATCTGAAGAAGATATATATGTATATATATTTTCATAAAGGTTGTAATTGAAAATTCTTTCGTACAAACTATTAATGGTGAAAATATTTTAACGGGTAGGTAATACCCGAAGAATATTTAGATTTCACATTAATAGGTTACGCTATACATTCTTCGAATCTGATTCAACAGTCATTTACTATCTTACTTACAACCACCGATATACGTATCCGTTCACCGCAGAATAACCATTTTTATTCAATTTCATATTTGGATTTTGATCTATCAGAATCCAACAAGTGGCATAATGAAGAAATAATGGACACAATAAAAATTGATTAGAAACAGACTAATTAACAATATTAAATCTTATTAAGAAACCACGCTAACAAAATCCTAGCTAACTATTCCTAGCTAACTGTTAATTCCGTATTACATTTTATTTATCGCAATTTAATTATCACAATTTATTTTATCGCAATTTATATTCTCGCAATTTTATTTATTGTCATTTAATTTCTGTTATTTACTTTACGCACTTTATTTATCGTCATTTAATTTATGTTATTTATTTTACGCACTTTAAATATCGGGACACGTATACAAGTTTTGACATATCATATCGACACATCTATATATATTATTTGGAATCACCATAGACACTCTATATGTAGTAATGATCGAGTTCTCTATACAGGGTTGAGGTTGATTCTACAATAATACATATACTTTGAGTTGTGATCGAGTCTGAGACATATACGGGTCACGACACGTATTAATTAATTCAAAT
The DNA here is from genome assembly GCF_046630445.1 of Rutidosis leptorrhynchoides. Lineage (NCBI taxonomy): Eukaryota > Viridiplantae > Streptophyta > Magnoliopsida > Asterales > Asteraceae > Rutidosis > Rutidosis leptorrhynchoides. The sequence continues at coordinate 126,675,195 of NC_092333.1, read as the reverse complement.
ATTATATATTAAACTATATATGCATTATTGGACTGTCAACTGTGGACTATCGACTGTGGAATAATAACATTGGACAATTAAAATGAATTAAAATATTGATTATAACATATGAAACTAAACAATTCTTCAAGTTTGCCACTTGATTTCATCTTAACCGCCATTTGTATCTTGACAATTCTAATCTGCGTTCAAACCTTTCATGATTCTTGAAAACACCTCAATTGAGAGGATGAATCAACCGCACTTCATCTACGGAAGGAAAGATTTATGCATATAGTTATGCACCTGAGAAATTCTCGACAACTGAGTAAAAGTTTAACACGTAGCTGCGTCAGACCTTTTGGCATTTATTAGCAAAAATAACTTTGCGATCCTTTTTCAAAGTAGCCAATTTTGTCACAGCTCCAGCAAGTCAACTTCAACTTTTCATTCGAAGTAGCCTTACTATAATCCTGATATATACAATTACCCTTTTGATACCGGATAATTCTTTTATATTCCACCACATTACCAGCAAATGTACCAGCAACCTTGTCGCTCCTTAGTTTAAATCCCTCCGACAAATCACTATATTTATCTGTTGAAGTCTCGTCATGTACTCGTCCGCATCTTGTAACGAGAACTGCCATAACAATTACCAGGAATCAGCAATCAGTACTTTGAAAACTCACAGCATATCTACATCAACAATTATGTGTATGACATTTATCTCTTAGAATTATGATCTTTCATTCTGAAATTCTGAAAAGCACTCAGTCACAAATCAATACTCTGAATGTTGAAAAAGCTGAATGAAGCAGCAGAAACCATAGACAACCGTAAACGACCTTAATCATCGAAAGTTTGATGATAAAGAATAGTATGTTGGAAAAGCTCAGAAACGTTGGAACTGGAAAACGGATAGAGTTAACCATGAAAGAGACTAAAGACAAATACAAGGACCATACCCTATATTCAAAGAATTCAGATAATTCTGGATCCGTTGAAATCTTTAGAGAATATATTGCTCCGAAATCATGTTAAAATCTTGCGGAAAAATCTTTCTCCATCAACCATCGAACTTAGAAATTCCAAAATATCATCATCAATATTTTCAATAATTCTGAGGATATTTTCATAAATATTCTCGTCCGAAAATTATATACCTCTTCGTGCTTCCTGTGTATTATTATATTGGAAACATTCAATAGAAAATTTAGTACTGAAAAGCAGATTATGCGAAACCATGAAAGAAGCCGTGGACAAATCACAAAGAATAAGTTTGACTTCAAAGAATCTAAATGATTCAATGTCTGCTGAAGTCTTTAGCGAATATTTTGCTCATTACTCTAAACCCTTGCGGACAATAGTCTCCATCATTCTCTGATCTTAGATATTCAAAGATATTATCGTATCTTTCATTATAAATATCCTCGATATTTCTGAATCTATTTTCATGACTAATCTTATCTGAAATCATTAATCTCTTCGTGCTATCAGTATTACATCATATAGAAACTGTTAGTTTCTATATTCTGTAAACTTTCGAGCTTAAAATATGAATGTTATTGAAGTAATGTTGGGAACTGATGCATGAGTTAGTATAATATAATGACACTTGATCAACGTGATTATATTACAGTAAGTCATGCTGAGTTTTTAATGAAACGCGACGATTCACAGACTCTAACATCATCATGTGCCATGTACACGACTCTTACATTCTATCTAGTCTCCAAACATATCGAGGACATATCTTCTTGATAATCTATTTTTCCGGGATAGTCTGGTAATTTGACAAGTCAAATTGCTCTATTACCGTTTCTTTCTTAGGACATTAACAATGTTCATTCTGAAACTTATATCTGCTAATTCTGGACCATTACAAGAGATGCCCAATCGCAAGAAGAAGAAATGAAGGGACAAAGCTCCGAAACAGAAATTGGAGTATAAATCGCAGCAAATAGGGGGAAGTATTAACTGGGGATGACAATGATTATAGAAAACAGAAGCAAGGACTTCGAAGTATAAGGGAAGATATAAAGCCCGATAACAATGCATAAATTACAAACCGTGTATATCAATGTTTATCGCAACATAAAGACACGGGAGAATTAAAAGCACTATAACCCTAAGAGCAAAGTAGAAGTAAGCAGATTCCTCGGGTGGAAGTTGGAAAAGGAGAATGATTGTTACGATAGTAAGGATAAGGACAAGGATTAGAACTGGATTAAGCATTTCCACAATCTTTTGGATGTATGAACTAAGGAAGAGAGTATGGGAATGGTGAGAATAATGGAACGGAAGAACTTAATTTATAATGGAAATATCAGACAGAGTAATCGAGGCAGATCACCGTATTTAATTATATAGATCTTAATTTCCTTACTCCCCGAAGAATCAAATCTTATAGATTCGAAGATTATCTTTAAATCCCTCGAATTTCGGAATCCAACTTTGACAGCGTCAAAAGTTAAGACGAACCTTACTTTCTAAATTCAACAGCGACTACGTCAAAAGTTAAGGCAACCTTGACTTTCCTCATCTCACCCTTTTGTGTTAACTTCATTCGTGCTCTTCGAATAATCGAATTATTTTGTCTGTATTATTCAATAATGATAAAACTCTATTTATCAGCTCATATTCGTCAGGAAAACATTTTTATGGTTAACCATGACCACCTCACTCAAATTTCGGGACGAAATTTCTTTAACGGGTAGGTACTGTGACGACCCGGCAATTTCTGACCAAATTTAAACTTTATTCTTATATGATTTCGACACGATAAGTAAAGTCTGTAATGTTGAGTCTCAAAAACATTGAACTGTTTTGTATATACAATTGACCTTCGACCATTCTCGACGATTCACGAACAACTATATATAAATAGATACATATACATTAATTTGAAAATATTATTATTTGAAATAATATAGGATTTTATTGTTGAAAATAATTATGAAAATTAATATGTGATGTAATGAAAACTATTATTATAAATATATAGATATATATTTATATATAAATATGTATATAAATATTACTTGTAAATATATAAATTATTTTAAATTCAATGGTTTAAAGATATATAATATAGTTATTTAGTAGTTAAACTTGCTATTTAAAACTCTTTATATATAGAAAGAGAATATATTAAAAATAAATGATTTCGAGTCTAATTAGTAAACGTCAGTAGTACTCGGTTGACGATTTGTTATTTTTAATATAGATATTGTACATGTCAATGAAGGATTGAAATAAAAGTTGAACTGTAAATTGATTACTAAGATTTTAAATTTGTCAAAAATATTTTTACTCTTTTAAGATTAAATATTAGTACTCTGTACATATAAATTGGTACAGAAAATAAATAATTATCGAACCTTTTTGATCAGGTTTCAAACAGGTAATGAGTGAAATAATTAAATATATTTAATCTAAAAGGTGGGGATTTTTAGTAACACTTTTATCCGTAACTGTTTAGCAATAGACACGATATAATTGGATATAATACTCCAAATCTCCAGCTGCTAACTATTTAGCTTGTGACCCTCAACTACTGTACACTTTAAGACTTTTAAATTCATATAATATTTATATTTATTATTATTATTATTATTATTATTATTATTATTATTAATTATTATTAATATTAAAATTATATATATTATGTACAGATAGTGAGATGAAGAGTTAGATATATTTACAACTTCATATATATGTAGTACACATATGTGCAGCCGATCACAAAACACCTTAACAACTTCTTAATCGTGACAACCATCCCACAGCGCCACCATGAACCACCATCTGCCACCACTCCCTACCACCGCAAACAACCACCTCTAATTACTCTCTCTCTCTCTCTCTCCTAATCATGATTTCCATGGACACTACACATAAACCTACACCATCACCTCACCATACTACCACCACCACTACTGCAAACCACCGGTCACCACCGGCACTTCCTAACACCACCGGCCACCGTTCTTTATTTCTCTCTCTCTCTCCTCATCGTTAAACTATTAAAACAAAGATGATAAAAAAAAAAACTGATAATGATGATGATCATGTTGGAATAGAGACGATGAGGTGATGACGATGATGATCATGAAGTTATGGTGATGGCAAGGTTATGAAGATGATATGGTAACGATGACGATGATGATCATGAAGTTATGGTGATGATGATACTGTATATTGTAGATGATGATGATGATGGTTGCATAATGATGATCACGATGGTATATTTTATTATTATTATTATTATTATTATTATTATTATTATTATTATTATTATTATTATTATTATTAATAATAATAATAATAATAATTATTATTATTATTATTATTATTATTATTATTATTATTATTATTATTATTATTATTATTATTATTATTATTATTATTATTATGTTTACTATGATTTTTTACAGTTAATGTAATTAATATTATTATTATCATCATCATTATCATTAATATTAGCATTATCCTTAACAATATTAAAAGAATTACTAAAGAATTTTAATTACAATTATAAGTGATAAACCGCTTTTGACATATTAAATAAATAAAAGTACTAGTTAAAACAAGAAAGTAATTAATGGTTCCTTGGTTTAGTAGTGGGTTTAATGGACAGGAGGTCTTGGGTTCAAACCCAAGCAACCACAATGTATTTTTTTTATTTATTAGAAGAAGATGAACTGTGTTAAAAAGTTGGACTGGAAACCTGCTGTTGGGCCGAGTCCCTTTCCTCGTGTTGGGCTGTATTAATTATGGGTGGGCTATGTTTATTCGTTGGCCCAAGAAGCCATCATATGTGGTGTACGAAAGATATATATAAATGTTGTATTTTAATGACAGTAGAAATATAGGTTAAATAATTTAGGATACAAGTTAGCACAGAAAGGTACCATTAGAGGGATGGTTGGGTGTGTTTGGATGGAATGAGAGGTCGCGGGTTCGAGCCCTGCTTGTGACATAATTGTTATCCTTTTTAAGGTAGTATTGTTTACTATTGGTAATTATTATATTTATTACTATTATCATTATTATCATTATTATTATTACTATTATTATTATTATTATTATTATTATTATTATTATTATTATTAATATAAGTAAATAACATATAACATTTTTATTTATTAGTATTATCATTATAAGTAGTATAAGTATTTTCATTTTTATTAACAATATTATTATATTTTTTTAGTAGTATTATTAATATATCAAATAGAGATTTTCTATATAAAAATATATTTATGACATACAACATAACTATATTAATAATTGGTAATAAATATTAATTATCTATTTAATGTATATACAAATAAATATATCTAATTAACTTAATAATGAAACATATAAATTATTAAAATAACGATTAAATCACTAATAATATATAAATTGTTCGACTACTATTATAGTGTATTAATATATATACACAAATGATATAGGTTCGTGAATCCGAGGCCAACCCTGCATTGTTCAGTTGTTCAAAGTTGTTATATGTATTTTTACTACAAAATACAGTATGGTGAGTTTCATTAATCCCTTTTTAAATGCTTTTGCAATATATATTTTTGGGACTGAGAATGCATGCGCTTTTATAAATGTTTTACGAAATAGACACAAGTAATCGAAACTACATTATATGGTTGAATGATCGAGATCGAATATGCCCCTTTCTATTTAGTCTGGTAATCTAAGAATTAGGGAACAGACACCCTAATTGACGCGAACTCTAAAGATAGATCTATCAGGCCCAACAAGCCCCATCCAAAGTACCGGATGCTTTAGTACTTCGAAATTTATATCATGTCCGAAGGAGGATCCCGAAATGATGGGGATATTCTTATATGCATATTGTGAATGTCGGTTACCAGGTGTTCAATCCATATGAATGATAATTTTGTCTCTATGCATGGGACGTATGTTTATGTGAAATGGAAATATGAAATCTTGTGGTCTATTAAAATGATGGAAATGGTTATTTATGTTAAACTAATGAATTCACCAACCTTTTGGTTGACATTTGAAAGCATGTTTATTCCCAGGTACGAAAGAAATCTTCCGCTGTGCATTTGCTCATTTTAGAGATATTACTTGAAGTCATTTATGACATGTTTCAAAAGACGTTGCATTCGAGTCATTGAGTTCATCAAGATTATTATTAAGTCAATTACAGTTGGATATATTCTAAAATGGTATGCATGCCTTCAATGTTCGTTGTAAAGAAAGTTTGTCTTTTAAAATGGAATGCAATGTTTGTAAAATGTATCATATAGAGGTCAAATACCTTGCGATGTAATCAACTATTGTGAATCGTTTATAATCGATATGGACTTCGTCCGGATGGATTAGGACGGGTCTTTACAGACAACACCGTATCCCGTTTCAAAAGTTTATTGACACTACCATGTCAAGTTTCTAATATCTATAGACAATACCATGTCAAGTTTTATCCCATTTTGTTCGTAAACCACAGTTTTACATAACGTCGTATAGCATCTGAAAAACAGTTATCATAAAATCAGTTTAAGTTCCTTGACCACGAGATTTTACAAGTACAACTCCAAGTTGCAAAACGTTTGCATAATCTATGAGCACCTGAATACTAGCAATGACCCGAGTATAGAAACCACTATACCCTCCTTTATCTCATAAAATGTTATACACTTATTCGAATGTATCTAATGTTCAAAGTAAATGCACCACAGTTAATATTGTAGGGTGAGGTTGTCAACCTAACGGATCCGTCCATCTAAATTGTGCTTACACCGATGGTATTAAAAGTATTCAAGCTAGAGGCTTTGTGAACAAACTCAATATGCATATATAGTACTCGTGTCAATACAAAAGCATTTGATAATGTAAGTATAACAGCGTGTATTCTCATCCCTGAAAACATGTAAAAAGCGGGACTGTAGACTCACCTTTGAATAAGCTTGGTTTAAAAGACAAACGATTTGTACGGTTTATAGCCGAGTAATGCAACCTAAGTATACGTATTTAAGTTGGTCATTAATTATGTCTTAAACAAATGTGGTTTCATAGTATAAGTTGTCTTATTGCTCGACTCGATGCGTTTCAAAGTAAAAGTCAAAATACAATCAACTAGTTCATGCAAGTCAAACAAAGTCAACCGAAGTCAAACCGAAAGTCAAACTTGGTCAAAGTAGTCAACTAAAGTCAACATCAGTAGTTTCATGTCAAATGTTGGTCAACATGTCAAACCTAAGTCAAACAACACCTTTTGGATCATAAATGGTCATTTTCACAATTTCAGTTTATCGTTGTGCACAAAGCTCATGTACATGTAGCAAACTTAGCATATTATCTCATAGTACAAAATTCAAGTAAACATGGAAAACTCCAGATCATAAGTATACTCAAAATATATTCCAAAAAGTCCAGACAGGGTCTCATACGATAATTAAAAGTCAGGAATCAGAAGAGGTACATTTGTAGTTTGCCAAGTCCGTTTCTGACCGTGCACTGATTTCGTTTTGGCTATAACTGGAGCTAGGGACATGAAATTGACACAAGTTTATTGGCCATGGTTCAAGGACAAGTCAAACTAACACATATTAAAAGTTTAGCAATTTTTGTTTAGCCAATTTGTACAGTTTATTCGTGCAAGTCGAATGTTCAGTTTTCAGCGCAATTCAGAAGTTACACAAAGTATGGCACTAGTGTGCCCAATGCATACGGTTTAGGAGGTTGTAATAAACTGAGAATATATCACATAACATATAACAATTCATATTCACAAAGCATACATGCCATTTCAAAAAACACAAACCACATAGTATAACACAGAGAGCAAGTTGCAGATTCGATTCTAGTTTATCTAGTCACATTCGCACGCGATTATCCGAAGATCTAGATACAATTTGCCTATGATATCTACATGAAAGGTGAAGTACTTTTTGTGTACATTTCAAATATGCAAAGCTTTAAACACAGAAGTCAACACATTTTATCATACAAGGCTGTTTTCAAGCAAGTGCTGTATAATTCCACTTTTACACTAAATCAAGCATATCTCGAGTTATACATAAGCAAACGACATGATATCCTAGTGTAACTTGAGTGTTTTTAAATTATATTTCCATTGGTATAAGTTTCACAAGCCAATTCGTGGTCTATCAAACCCAGATCTCTGATTACACAACAAAAACACAACGTTAATTTCAATTGGCCATAACTTGATCATCCGGAAACGAAATCAAGCGAATCCAAAGCCTAAAATCAATAGTTTTTCTCAAGGAAACTAATTAGCACATAATATCATGCATTTTAAAAAATTAAATTTACTGATCATGCAATAACAAATTCGGTTTTAAACCCTAACGCATCAAACGATAAAATTAACGATAACAATTAACATGTACGCGTATAGACTTGAGCAATTGACAACATAACTATGAAACATCAATAAAAATCAGATTTTTAAGATTAGGGTTTAGCTAATTATACCTTTGATCAAGAATTCATTTATACCAACGCGTAGAGGATAACACGAATTACAACTTTGATGTTGAACACTTAAGCAAAAAAGCAAAAATCGATGGTGGATTGGTGGTGGCAGAGGTTGATGATGAGAGGGAGCAGAGGAGGGAAAAGCAGTCGATTATTTGTGTAGGGTTTTATTAATTTTAGGTTAACACTCTAATTTATACTAACCCTAGTATTACAATTTAGCAATTAGGTCCCTCAAGTAGTCAAAATTAAACATAAAAGGGGGGAGGGGAGTGGGGTCGGCCGAATGGCCCATGGGGGTGACTCCCGGGCTCGTGTTTTGCAAAAGCTTGTACTCGTGGTCCGTTTCAAGTGCTGTTTAGTCGTACCGAAGTCCCGAAACGCTAAACCGATCGTTAAAACGCAACCAAACGTTAATTTATTAAAAACCCAATAAATTAATTATTTTTAAAAAATTAATAATTAATAAATTAATTATTAAAATAAACCCGAGCGTTTCGTTGCTCAAAAAGCAATTATCAAAACCGTAATGTTTTTATCGTATTTCATTATCCGAAATATTTATTCGTATTAATATCAACCCATATTAATTATTGTAACCCTCCAGGAATCAAATATGTATTTATTACACATAAACACATAAAAGTCAAGTAATCGTCGTTAAATAAACTAACGGAAGGTTAACGGAAGTAACGGAAAAAGCAGGGTTGTTACATTACCCACCTATTATTGAAAATTTCATCCCGAAATTTTTAGTGATCGTCCGCTGAAGTGGTTTCCTCGGGAAACAGTTGCGGGTATTTCAGTCTCATCTGATCGTCATGCTCCCACGTGAACTCTGGTCCTCTTCTCGCGTTCCACCGAACTTTAACGATAGGAATTCTGCTTTGCTTCAACTGTTTGACCTCACGGCCCAAGATTTCGACAGGCTCTTCAATGAAATGAAGTTTGTCATTGATACGCAGTTCCTCTAATGGAATAATTAAATTCTAGTCGGCTAAGCACTTCTTCAAGTTGGATACGTGAAAAACGTCGTGTATACCACTGAGTGCTTGTGGCAGTTCCAACCTGTAAGCTACCGGTCCAACTCTTTCGGTTATCTCAAATGGTCCAACATATCTAGGGCTCAATTTACCTTGTTTTTCAAACCGTACGACACCCTTCCAAGGTGATACTTTAAGCATAACTTTATCACCAACTTAGAATTCTATCTCCTTTCGTCTAACGTCGACATAACTCTTTTGATGACTCTGAGCTGTTCTCAATCGTTCCTGAATTTGTAGGACTTTCTCAGTTGTCTCCTGAATAATCTCAGGACCTGTTAACTGACTATCCCCAAATTCGCTCCAACAAACGGGACTTCCTTCCGTACAACGCTTCAAAAAGTGCAGCTGTAATGCTCGCATGGTAGCTGTTATTGTATGAGAACTCAGCTAGTGGTAAGTACTTATCTCATCCGTTTCCAAAATCAATTACACATGCTCGCAACATATCCTCAAAAGTCTGAATAGTTCGTTCGCTTTGGCCATCTGTCTGGGGGTGATATGCTGTACTCATATCTAAACGGGTCCCCATTGCTTTTTGTAATGACTGCCAAAACCTGGAAGTGAATCTGCTGTCGTGATCGGATATAATAGATATAGGCACTCCATGCCTAGAGATGACTTCCTTAATGTAGATCTGAGCCAACTTCTCCATTTTATCAGTTTCTCTTATTGGTAAAAAGTGTGCAGACTTAGTGAGACGATCCACGATAACCCAAATAGTATCGTAACCTCCCACTGTTCTCGGCAGTTTCGTGATGAAGTCCATGGTAATACCTTCCCACTTCCACTGGGGAATCTCTAGTTAAGTCAATAACCCGAATGGCTTCTGATGTTCCGCCTTGATCTTAGTGCAAGTCAAGCACTTACCGACATAGGTAGCAATATCAGCTTTCAAATTTGGCCACCAATAAAACGCCTTCAAATCTTGATACATTTTATCTGATCCCGGATGAATTGAGTACCTTGACTTGTGTGCTTCCTCCAACACTAGTTCTCTCAATCCACCAAAACTTGGTACCCAGATTCGATTAGCAAAGTACCGTGTTCCGTCCTCCTTGATGTCAAATTTCTTATTCATTCCTCTGAGAAATTCAACATGGACATTTTCTTGTTTCACGGCCTCTCGTTTGTAACATCCCGTTTTTCCCATACGTGAATTAAGGTATATATTTTATCGTTACTATGCTTATAACTCGTTCGTTTATGTGATGAAATAAATAAAAGTGTTGGTTGATGTGTAAATGTATATATACGTATATATAAAAATATTTGAGAACGCACGCATGTATAAGTATATGCATGAGTTTTGACGGTGTTAGGTCATGTGAGGCTTATAGACGAAGTTTAGGCGAATATGTATAGCGGGAACGAGGTGTACTAGTCGCATAAATCAATTGTTAAGCTAAGTTGTTGAATTGGGTCAGTTACAGGCCATTGCCGCGCCGCGAGGCTCTTGGGCGCGCCGCGACAAACAACACAAATCAAAGTCAGTAGGGGAAACAAGCAGCTCGAAATTTATGTGCATTGTCGCGCCGCGACATATGGGGTCGCGCCGCGACCCACTGGGTGAACTGGTTCCGGTTTTAGCTTTTAAAAAGAGTGAATCAAGGGTATTTTCATCTTTTCGCGTGTAGATCTGATTGAGACTTCAAGTCTCGGCCACTTATCTCATTTAATTCATTTCTTTTCTCTTTTATTTCTCTATTTCCTCTCAAAACATAAAACCCAATTGAATTCAAAGTGAGATTTGAGAGTGAAGACTTGAGGTTTGATCTTTGGAGCAAGAAGTAAAGTTGCTCTCCTCGTTCTTAGCTTCGAGTGGATAGTGTTGGTAAGTCTTAACTCCGTATTTTGAGTTCTAGTTAATTTATGGCTAGGGTTTGGCCATTTGAGTCTTGTAAGACCCATTTGGGTACTTAATGGGTGAATTTGGGTTAATTTGATGTAAGGAAACCCAAAAGGAGTTAATCTAGGGTTTGGTCATGTAAATTGAGATTTTTAAAGTGTTAATTGTGTTGTTTGTCACTTATACACTTGAGAAAGGATGAAATGTTGTTAATGGGTTAGGTTTGACCAAAACTTGTAAGTCTAGGTGTTAAAATGGGTCAAATGGGTGATTGTTGACCTAGTTGGTTGAGATGGGTATGAAATACCCATAAATTGTGTTAGTTGGTGTTAGTAGACCCAAATCACTAGCTTTTAGTGATTTATAATGAGTTATGGCCATTAATGTAGTGACCCGAACTTTTCCATGTTTATATATATTAATTGAGATTTATATTTACATGATTAAATGTTTCCAACATGTTAAGCAATCAAACTTGTTAAGACTTGATTAATTGAAATATGTTTCATATAGACAATTGACCACCCAAGTTGACCGGTGATTCACGAACGTTAAAACTTGTAAAAACTATATGATGACATATATATGGATATATATATATAGTTAACATGATACTATGATAAGTAAACATATCATTAAGTATATTAACAATGAACTACATATGTAAAAACAAGACTACTAACTTAATGATTTTTAAACGAGACATATATGTAACGATTATCGTTGTAAAGACATTTAATGTATATATATATCATATTAAGAGATATTCATACATGATAATATCATGATAATATAATAATTTAAAATCTCATTTGATATTATAAACATTGGGTTAACAACATTTAACAAGATCGTTAACCTAAAGGTTTCAAAACAACACTTACATGTAACGACTAACGATGACTTAACGACTCAGTTAAAATGTATATACATGTAGTGTTTTAATATGTATTTATACACTTTTGAAAGACTTCAATACACTTATCAAAATACTTCTACTTAACAAAAATGCTTACAATTACATCCTCGTTCAGTTTCATCAACAATTCTACTCGTATGCACCCGTATTCGTACTCGTACAATACACAGCTTTTAGATGTATGAACTATTGGTATATACACTCCAATGATCAGCTCTTAGCAGCCCATGTGAGTCACCTAACACATGTGGGAACCATCATTTGGAAACTAGCATGAAATATCTCATAAGATTACAAAAATATGAGTAATCATTCATGACTTATTTACATGAAAACAAAATTACATATCCTTTATATCTAATCCATACACCAACGACCAAAAACACCTACAAACACTTTCATTCTTCAATTTTCTTCATCTAATTGATCTCTCTCAAGTTCTATCTTCAAGTTCTAAGTGTTCTTCATAAATTCTACAAGTTCTAGTTACATAAAATCAAGAATACTTTCAAGTTTGCTAGCTCACTTCCAATCTTGTAAGGTGATCATCCAACCTCAAGAAATCTTTGTTTCTTACAGTAGGTTATCATTCTAATACAAGGTAATAATCATATTCAAACTTTGGTTCAATTTCTATAACTATAACAATCTTATTTCAAGTGATGATCTTACTTGAACTTGTTTTCGTGTCATGATTCTGCTTCAAGAACTTCGAGCCATCCAAGGATCCGTTGAAGCTAGATCCATTTTTCTCTTTTCCAGTAGGTTTATCCAAGGAACTTAAGGTAGTAATGATGTTCATAACATCATTCAATTCATACATATAAAGCTATCTTATTCGAAGGTTTAAACTTGTAAACACTAGAACATAGTTTAGTTAATTCTAAACTTGTTCGCAAACAAAAGTTAATCCTTCTAACTTGACTTTTAAAATCAACTAAACACATGTTCTATATCTATATGATATGCTAACTTAATGATTTAAAACCTGGAAACACGAAAAACACCGTAAAACCGGATTTACGCCGTCGTAGTAACACCGCGGGCTGTTTTGGGTTAGTTAATTAAAAACTATGATAAACTTTGATTTAAAAGTTGTTATTCTGAGAAAATGATTTTTATTATGAACATGAAACTATATCCAAAAATTATGGTTAAACTCAAAGTGGAAGTATGTTTTCTAAAATGGTCATCTAGACGTCGTTCTTTCGACTGAAATGACTACCTTTACAAAAATAACTTGTAACTTATTTTTCCGACTATAAACCTATACTTTTCTGTTTATATTCATAAAATAGAGTTCAATATGAAACCATAGCAATTTGATTCACTCAAAACGGATTTAAAATGAAGAAGTTATGGGTAAAACAAGATTGGATAATTTTTCTCATTTTAGCTACGTGAAAATTGGTAACAAATCTATTCCAACCATAACTTAATCAACTTGTATTGTATATTATGTAATCTTGAGATACCATAGACACGTATACAATGTTTCGACCTATCATGTCGACACATCTATATATATTTCGGAACAACCATAGACACTCTATATGTGAATGTTGGAGTTAGCTATACAGGGTTGAGGTTGATTCCAAAATATATATAGTTTGAGTTGTGATCAATACTGAGATACGTATACACTGGGTCGTGGATTGATTCAAGATAATATTTATCGATTTATTTCTGTACATCTAACTGTGGACAACTAGTTGTAGGTTACTAACGAGGACAGCTGACTTAATAAACTTAAAACATCAAAATATATTAAAAGTGTTGTAAATATATTTTGAACATACTTTGATATATATGTATATATTGTTATAGGTTCGTGAATCAACCAGTGGCCAAGTCTTACTTCCCGACGAAGTAAAAATCTGTGAAAGTGAGTTATAGTCCCACTTTTAAAATCTAATATTTTTGGGATGAGAATACATCCAGGTTTTATAAATGATTTACAAAATAGACACAAGTACGTGAAACTACATTCTATGGTTGAATTATCGAAATCGAATATGCCCCTTTTAATTAAGTCTGGTAATCTAAGAATTAGGGAACAGACACCCTAATTGACGCGAATCCTAAAGATAGATCTATTGGGCCTAACAAACCCCATCCAAAGTACCGGATGCTTTAGTACTTCGAAATTTATATCATATCCGAAGGGTGTCCCGGAATGATGGGGATATTCTTATATATGCATCTTGTTAATGTCGGTTACCAGGTGTTCACCATATGAATGATTTTTATCTCTATGTATGGGATGTGTATTGAAATATGAAATCTTGTGGTCTATTATTATGATTTGATATATATAGGTTAAACCTATAACTCACCAACATTTTTGTTGACGTTTTAAGCATGTTTATTCTCAGGTGATTATTAAGAGCTTCCGCTGTCGCATACTTAAATAAGGACGAGATTTGGAGTCCATGCTTGTATGATATTGTGTAAAAACTGCATTTAAGAAACTTATTTTGTTGTAACATATTTGTATTGTAAACCATTATGTAATGGTCGTGTGTAAACAGGATATTTTAGATTATCATTATTTGATAATCTACGTAAAGCTTTTTAAACCTTTATTGATGAAATAAAGGTTATGGTTTTTTTTAAAATGAATGCAGTCTTTGAAAAACGTCTTATATAGAGGTCAAAACCTCGCAACGAAATCAATTAATATGGAACGTTTTTAATCAATAAGAACGGGACATTTCAGTTGGTATCCGAGCGTTGGTCTTAGAGAACCAGAATTTTGCATTAGTGTGTCTTATCGAGTTTGTTAGGATGCATTAGTGAGTCTGGACTTCGACCGTGTTTACTTGAAAAATGATTGCTTAACAAATTTTGTTGGAAACTATATATTTTTAACATGTGAATATTATGTGATATATTAATCTCTTAACGCGTTTGATATTATGTGATAGATGTCTACCTCTAGAACAAGTCCCATTGACTCACCTAATAATAATGAAGAGTTAAATGTAAATTGGAATGATTCGTGGACTGATTCACAAGTTCCTGAAGAGGAACCAGAAGAAGAGTCGGAACCGGAAGAAGAATCGGAACCGGAAGAAGAATCGGAACCGGATGAAGAAATAGAATCGGTGGGGGAAATAATAAAACGGTTAAGTAAAAGAAAATCCTCAACCAACCGACCAAGGTTAATTATGGTCAATGGTGTTTCCGCTAAGGAAGCAAAATATTGGGAGGATTACCAATTCTCCGATGAATCGGATTCTGACGAGAATTCCGATGATGTTATAGAAATTACCCCAACTGAATTTAAAAAGGCAAAAGAAAATAATAAGGGAAAGGGCATAAAAATAGAGAAATCTAATTCCAACCCCGATGAACTTTATATGTATCGTCAACCCCCGAAGTCCTTAAGTTGTAACAATGACCCGGGAACCTCTAAACCACCAGGTTTTTCTAAACCAATGTGGATAACGACGGCTCGTATTAGGGGAACATCATATATCCCTAGAAACTTGGCAAAACGAACCAAAACCGAAGAAGAAGAAACAAGCGAGTCGGAATAAGATAGTTGTATTCGTGTGGTGTAATATATGTAATATAGTGTGCTTATGCTTTATGATATATGTAAAAATTGCTTGTATTAATAAGTATTTTTTTTATGAATCTAACTCTTGTCTATTTTACAGTATAAAAACACAAAATGGATAGACAACCCAATATTTTAAGAGACCTACCCAGAGACATGATTGATGAAATCTTGTCTAAAGTCGGTCAAAATTCTTCGGCACAACTATTTAAGGCGAGATCAGTTTGTAAGACATTCGAAGAACGTTCCAAGAATGTCTTGGTTTATAAGAGACTTTCATTTGAAAGATGGGGGATATCACATTGGGAAACCCATAAGTTACGATGTGTTTACTTTGACGCATATATTGCGGGGAACCCAAATGCTATTTTACGCAACGGGTTAAGAAATTATTTTGACTCAATATATCCGAATATTGGACTTCGTGATTTAGAAAAAGCGGCTAACATGCAACATAAAGAAGCATGTTATGCTTACGGATTAGTAATGTTCGCTTCTCACCAAAGTGAGAACAAGAACATCGGGCTACAACTATTAAACAAAACGTTTCCACAAGTGACGGAGTCGGTAATTGGGGTAAGAAATGAGGTTTTTAGATTGTTACGGGACTGTTGGACATTACGTTACCCTCGTCCCTTTGACGACGTTACAACACGCTGTCTTATCAATGGCCATAACGGTTATGTTCCACAAGACCAAGGATGGGAAGTAGTCCTAGTAAAACCAGAATGCATGACTTGTTTCTGGACGTATGAATTACGTGTCTTTATTGCCTTTGCTGAACGACTTGTGTGCTAGCTAGAATTATCTTCACAACTATCTTGTATCAAATTTATTGTGTGCTATATTTCATGCTTTATGTAAAATAAGCGGTATTGTAAGTTTGTAAAATATTGTATAAAAGTTTGAACGCGAAATATTATTATAATCAGTTTTTCATATAGAATTGTAGTAGTTGAATTGTATATTAGCTACTAACTATGAACTTAACGGGTAGGTACTACCCGAATTTAAACTTATAAAACGCTAATATGAAGAAAAAGCTTTTATAAATGAGTTCATATTATGCTACAAAATACTATTAACTACTCTTAATATTCTGTATGATTAACTTGTTCCATTTGACTATTTTGAAGGAAATGGCACCGACTACTCAACACACCGTGAATATGAATGAAGAGGAATTCCGTACTTTTCTAGCTTCAAACATAGCCGCAGTACAGGCTGCGCTACATACCAACAATAACCTTGGATCTAGCAGTACAGGAAATCGTGTAGGATGCACCTACAAAGAATTCACTGCCTGCAAACCTTTGGAATTTGATGGAACCGAAGGACCGATCGGGTTGAAACGGTGGACCGAGAAGGTCGAATCGGTGTTTGCCATAAGTAAGTGTACTGAAGAGGATAAAGTGAAGTACGCTACGCATACCTTCACAGGTTCTGCGTTAACATGGTGGAATACCTATCTAGAGCAAGTGGGACAAGACGATGCGTACGCACTACCGTGGTCAGCATTCAAGCACTTGATGAACGAGAAGTACCGTCCCAGAACCGAGGTCAATAAGCTCAAGACAGAACTTAGAGGGTTACGAACCCAAGGATTTGATATTACCACGTACGAAAGACGATTCACAGAATTGTGCCTATTGTGTCCGGGAGCATTCGAAGATGAGGAAGAGAAGATCGACGCGTTTGTGAAAGGATTACAGGAAAGAATCCAAGAAGATATAAGTTCACACGAGCCCGCCTCCATACAACAGGCATGTAGAATGGCTCACAAACTAGTGAACTAGATTGAAGAAAGAATTAAAGAACAGACTGCTGAAGAGGCCAATGTGAAGCAAGTCAAAAGAAAGTGGGAGGAAAACGGTGATAAGAATCACCAATACAACAACAACAGTAATTACAACAATAATCGCAACAATTATCCCAACAATCGCAACATCAATCGCAACTACAACAAACGGCCCAACAACAACAACAACAACAACAACAACAACAACAACAACAACAACAACAACAGCAGCTACAACAATCATCCCAACAACAATAATAACCGCAACAACAACAACAATCAGAAGCAGCTATGCCAAAGGTGTGAAAAGTATCACTCGGGGTTCTGCACTAAATTTTGCAACAAGTGTAAAAGAAATGGTCATAGCACAGCGAAGTGTGAGGTCTACGGACCAGGGGTTAATAGAACGAAAGGAACAAATGGTGTCGGAACGAGTAATGGCGGAGCAAGTAGTGTCGGAGCAAGTTATGCCAATGTAGTTTGTTATAAATGTGGAAAACCGGGCCACATTATTAGAAATTGCCCGAACCAGGAGAACACGAATGGACAAGGCCGCAGAAGAGTTTTCAATATTAATGCGGCAGAGGCACAGGAAGACCCGGAGCTTGTTACGGGTACGTTTCTTATTGACAATAAATCTGCTTACGTTTTATTTGATTCGGGTGCGGATAGAAGCTATATGAGTAGAGATTTTTGTGCTAAATTAAGTTGTCCATTGACGCCTTTGGATAGTAAATTTTTACTCGAATTAGCAAATGGTAAATTAATTTCAGCAGATAATATATGTCGGAATCGAGAAATTAAACTGGTTAGCGAAACATTTAAGATTGATTTGATACCAGTAGAGTTAGGGAGTTTTGATGTGATAATCGGTATGGACTGGTTGAAAGAAGTGAAAGCAGAGATCGTTTGTTACAAAAATGCAATTCGCATTATACGAGAAAAAGGAAAACCCTTAATGGTGTACGGAGAAAAGGGCAACACGAAGCTACATCTTATTAGTAATTTGAAGGCACAAAAACTAATAAGAAAAGGTTGCTATGCTGTTCTAGCACACGTCGAGAAAGTACAAACTGAAGAAAAGAGCATCAATGATGTTCTCATTGCAAAAGAATTTCCCCATGTATTTCCGAAAGAATTACCGGGATTACCCCCACATCGATCCGTTGAATTTCAAATAGATCTTGTACCAGGAGCTGCACCAATAGCTCGTGCTCCTTACAGACTTAAACCCAGCGAGATGAAAGAACTGCAAAGCCAATTACAAGAACTTTTAGAGCGTGGTTTCATTCGACCAAGCACATCACCGTGGGGAGCTCCTGTTTTGTTTGTCAAGAAGAAAGATGGTACATTCAGGTTGTGTATCGACTACCGAGAGTTGAACAAACTTACCATCAAGAACCGCTACCCACTACCGAGAATCGACGACTTATTTGATCAACTACAAGGCTCGTCTGTTTATTCAAAGATTGACTTACGTTCCGGGTATCATCAAATGCGGGTGAAAGAAGATGATATTCCAAAGACTGCTTTCAGAACACGTTACGGTCATTACGAGTTTATGGTCATACCGTTTGGTTTAACTAATGCACCAGCTGTGTTCATGGACCTTATAAACCGAGTGTGTGGACCATACCTTGACAAGTTTGTCATTGATGACATACTTATTTACTCAAAGAATGACCAAGAACATGGTGAACATTTGAGAAAGGTGTTAGAAGTATTGAGGAAGGAAGAATTGTACGCTAAGTTTTCAAAGTGTGCATTTTGGTTGGAAGAAGTTCAATTCCTCGGTCACATAGTGAACAAAGAAGGTATTAAGGTGGATCCGGCAAAGATAGAAACTGTTGAAAAGTGGGAAACCCCGAAAACTCCGAAACACATACGCCAGTTTTTAGGACTAGCTGGTTACTACAGAAGGTTCATCCAAGACTTTTCCATAATAGCAAAACCCTTGACTGCATTAACGCATATAGGGAAGAAATTTGAATGGAAGGATGAACAAGAGAAAGCGTTTCAGTTATTGAAGAAAAAGCTAACTACGGCACCTATATTGTCATTGCCTGAAGGGAATGATGATTTTGTGATTTATTGTGATGCATCAAAGCAAGGTCTCGGTTGTGTATTAATGCAACGAACGAAGGTGATTGCTTATGCGTCTAGACAATTGAAGATTCACGAACAAAATTATACGACGCATGATTTGGAATTAGGAGCGGTTGTTTTTGCATTAAAGACTTGGAGGCACTACTTATATGGGGTCAAAAGTATTATATATACCGACCACAAAAGTCTTCAACACATATTTAATCAGAAACAACTGAATATGATGTGACAACCCGGAAATTTCCAATCAAATTTAAACTTTATCTTTATATTATTCCGACACGATAAGCAAAGTTTGTTAAGTTAAATCTCAAGAATTTTAAACTGAGTTCATACATTCATTATAACCTCGACCAAATTTCGACGATTCATGAACCGTTATATATAAATAGATATGTATATATATGTATATATATATATATATATATATATATATATATATATATATATATATATATATATATATATATATATATATATATATATATATATATATTATAACTTGAGAATATTAATAAAGTATTAAACGTATATTACTTTACAAGAATGCATTTGTTTCAATATGTTTATCGATGGAATTAGAAGATAATATCAAATGATTGATTTATCAGATACATTGTGATATGATTACGGGTCTATGTTATGAGGTCCACTGTAATTTAAGAAATCTATTCTTTTTGACAACATTCGGAAAATGGTAAAGTGATTTATAAGTAAGAACGTGGAGTGTAAATAACTTAGATGTTGGATATCGACAAGTTAAGTAACTCGACATTTTTCATACGTTTATTTAACCTTTGGACTTTATCCCATGCTTCACCAACAGACCGTAATTTAAAAACTTGAAACCTATTATGAATATATATGATTCTACTTTTCTAAAACGTTTTATGATATAACGATTTCCATTATTTTAACCTTTTAACAAAATGATTCTTAAATATATTTAGTTTTGGAAAACAAAATTATCATATTTATTTGATTTATTTTCAAACGTACAAAAACGTTTTTAGTTTAAAAAGAACTTTATTATTAAAACGTATATAACTTTTATAAATATCTAGAACCACTTTTGACAACTCATTACTTAACCAGTATGATAAAGATAACGATATTTATATTTTATTTTATTAAATATAAATAATGATTTAAATTAATTTTATATATATTTATACGCGTATTATATGTACATAGTTTTATACTTTTACTATACTTTAACTTTACCTTTACTTTACTTTTACTTTACTTTAACTTTAATAATTTACTTTAATAATTCATACTTTAATAATTCACTTTAATAATTCATACTTTAATAATTCACTTTAATAATTCATACTTTAATAATTCACTTTAATAATTCATACTTTAATAATTCACTTTAATAATTCAAAAATCTATTATAAATAGAATTCAGTAGGTTTCATTATTTCATAGAAACTTGAAATATATTTCTCTAAACTCTCTCAATCGACTTACATATATATATTTACTCAGTATTATTTCAAGATATTATTAGTATACATAAAATACTACGACGAGGTCATGTGCGTATTATTTCAAAATGGATTTTTCGAGCGGGATAGAGCTAAGGAAAACATGGGTTATAGCTATGGAGGTGATGGGTATGGTTCATGGGTATGCTTGTGAGGTCAATCTAGTGTTTATCGTCTCCGTTGCATCTACGTACCTTTCCTGCAATATTGAATCTCAATATTGATATGTGAGTACTCGTAAATTATTTTTACATATTAATAGTGTATCCCTGACTAGTGCTCGAGAATATAGGATTATGCATGCTTGTACTTTTGATATTGTCCTTAGATAGGTTATGTTGAATCCTGAATTAGTTACACTTGCGGTTGAGATAAGGTATAAGATATGCATGTCCTTGGAAGGCTAGCGAAAAATTGAGAACTTTTCATTTAGATATCGAATGGGTTCGATGAACGGATTAGAAGTTATAGTCAATTGAATTTTTATAAAAATGATTATTATTATCGTCGTTATTATCGTCGTTCTAGTTTTATCTTATTATTATCATTATTAATAAAAGGAATTATCATTAAAAATTGTTATTTTTATTATTATTACTATTGTTATCATCGTTAAAGTAATAATTAGTATTATTATTATTATTATTATTATTATTATTATTATTATTATTATTAGCTTATTATTATTATTATTATTATTATTATCATTATTAATATATATATCACTATTTAAAATGGTTATTGTTATTGTTATTATTATTATTATTATTATTATTATCATTAAAATAGTTATTAGTATTATTAATAATATCATAGTAATTATCATTATTTGTATTATTGTAATTAAAACTAATATTAGTAACACCTAATTCTTTTTAGTACTATTATTATTAGTATTATAAATACAATATAAAAGAAGATTAAAAGCTACTAAACGAAACGATTAGGAAATAATGAGTATGAGTATCATGATGAAATTAAAATATTATAAGATATTGATCTAGATAAAATTATCATTCTTATTATTTTTATCATTACTATTATTATTAAAAGTATCGTTAGTATTAAAACTATCATTTTAACAAAAAATATCATTTTAATAGAAATGTCATTGTTATTATAAAATATCATTATTATTATCATTTTAAATAGAATTATTATTTTAAAGTTAATATTAAAAAGTATCATAAATATTAAAGTTATCATAATTAGAATTATCGTTTTATTATAATATCATTATTAGTAAATATAAATATTGATATTTTTAAAAGAATAATAATAATTATTATTGCAAAATAATACAAATTTTACTTATTATTATTATCAATGTTATTTTATCAAATAAATATGTAATACAAATAATATAATTACCTTAATAAAACCTATCATAATATTTTTTTTTTAAATTAACTTTATAAATTTTATTACTTAAGATATATAAAAGTATATTTTTATATAAAATTTTATTTATTAATAAATGAATTATATTATTTACTCTATTAAATCTTTTAAAAATATTTAAAAATATAAAACGACGATATTTAAACTATATAATAATCATGTATAAATTTTGGAAATCATTTTGAGTCAAATTAACTTTTGTTGATCTTTGCATATTAGTCTCGAGCATTAGGATTGTGGTACACTATGACTTGACCTAATTTGTTAGACAAATATTGACCAGCACATATATATACATAATTAATTTAGGTTCGTGAATCCGAGGCCAACCTTGCACTTGTTCAATGACGTTATATGTATTTTTACTACGAAATACAGTATGGTGAGTTTCATTTGCCTTTTTACCCTTTATATTTTTGGGCTGAGAATACATGCGCAATTTTTATAAATGATTTACAAAATAGACACAAGTACGTGAAACTACATTCTATGGTTGAATTATCGAAATCGAATATGCCCCTTTTTATTAAGTCTGGTAATCTAAGAATTAGGGAACAGACACCCTAATTGACGCGAATCCTAAAGATAGATCTATTGGGCCTAACAAACCCCATCCAAAGTACCGGATGCTTTAGTACTTCGAAATTTATATCATGTCCGAAGGAGGATCCCGGAATGATGGGGATATTCTTATATGCATATTGTTAATGTCGGTTACCAGGTGTTCAATCCATATGAATGATTATTTTTGTCTCTATGCATGGGACGTATATTTATGAGAACTGGAAATGAAATTCTTGTGGTCTATTAAAATGATGGAAATGAATGATTATGATAAACTAATGAACTCACCAACCTTTTGGTTGACACTTTAAAGCATGTTTATTCTCAGGTATAAAAGAAATCTTCCGCTGTGCATTTACTTGTTTTAAAGATATTACTTGGAGTATTTCATGGCATATTTCGAAGAACGTTGCATTCGAGTCATTGAGTTCATCAAAGATTACTATTAAGTTAATTTATAATTGGATAGTGGATATTATGAAATGGTATGCATGCCTGTCAATTTTTGATGTAAAGAAAGTTTATGTTTTAAAAACGAATGCAATGTTTGTAATATGTATCATATAGAGGTCAAATACCTCGCGATGTAATCAACTATTGTGAATCGTTTATAATGTATATGAACGGGTCCTTTCAGTTGGTATCAGAGCGGTGGTCTTAGCGAACCAGGTCTGCATTAGTGTGTCTAACTGATAAGTCGTTAGGATGCATTAGTGAGTCTGGACTTCGACCGTGTCTGCATGTCAAAAGTTTTGCTTATCATTTCTAGTCGGAAATCATCTGCTTATCATCCTTAGGAAATTACCTACTTATCATTATTAGTCTAGACACGTCTTGCTACATTAATTGCATGAGTAGTGTATAGACAAAATTCATATCTTAGCGTATCTGCTAAATCATATCTTATCGTATCTATTACTGTAAACTTTGCCTGACATATTCCGTAAATTCCTCCGTAATCTACGAAATCTTTTGATCTATATACATATATGGATATCCTATGTAAATAGAATACCACCCGATAGCCGAAAAATCATTTTATATCGAAAAATCCTTTATCCAATCGTACGAAATGGAAGTTGTCATCAGTTCAAGTCACTCGGATTCTGAAATGGAATCTCACTGAAGCTCCGAAAGCAGTGTGACCGGAATGGATCAACCAATCAGTCATCATCTATTCTGGATGAATTGGGGATGGGTTCGTAGTCTCCTCAATCATTGGAGACAAGAAGAAGGCGATCCTTTCCATCCACCACATTGCCCTCTTGACGAAGAACCTGAAGCACTTACCGGCGAACCTGTCCGAAACACCATTTTCTCTCTCATTTCCAGAGTATCTCGTCATGATTATATACTCCATCAAATTCTAGATTTTATTTATCCGCTCGTCCGAACCGACAATCACCCCGGTGTAATAGAAGAAGTCAACGAGCTTCGCGCTCGGGTAGTGGCTTTGGAGAATATGGTGCAAAAATTACAAACACCAGTAGCAGCACCAGCAGCAACACCAGCAGCATAACCAGTACCACCATCATCAACGCCAACAGTACCATTACCACCTCCAACCACAACCGCGTCGTAAACCTCAACTTCACAATCTGT
The DNA here is from genome assembly GCF_046630445.1 of Rutidosis leptorrhynchoides. NCBI lineage: Eukaryota > Viridiplantae > Streptophyta > Magnoliopsida > Asterales > Asteraceae > Rutidosis > Rutidosis leptorrhynchoides. The sequence goes on along the minus strand of NC_092333.1, from coordinate 126,650,386 downwards.
CCCACGAGCATCAACGTCATACGCACCATAGATATCAAGGAATACCAGCAACAATAACTGACGATGTATTAATTCATAACTTCATTGGAGAAACATTCCATGGAGATTATGTAATCTCTAAAGTCTTAGAGATTATCTAATCTAGCCCTAACCATAAATCAGTTAAGCGAACCAAAATGATAGAAGGAAGAGTAGAAACCCTGACAAAAATGGTGTGTGATTAACAAGCTAAACTTGTTTTACCAACAGCATCAACAATACCGTCAGCGTCACCAGCATCGTCAGTACAGTCAACATCAGAATCAACAACACCTATAACATCACAAACTCCGTCAGTTCAAGAATCATTGTGGACATCATTACGAATCAATAACGCGTATATTGTATCAAGGAGTTATGAAGAGATTAACTCATTCCCTCTGAAGAAATTATATGTATATTTTATATATACATATTTTGAAATAAAAATAAATCTTTCCGTGCTAAGCTATTGTGTGTGAATCTTAACTACTCGGTTAATTCATCTTACAAATATGCAATAATGTACGTCCTTCACCCGCAACTTAACCATCGTTAACTACAATCTCTGTCTCAATTCAACAAATTCCAATTCATAATAAATCATGTATATATTTGATTTTACACTTTCATCATCGATGTAACCGAAACTTCTCAGATACCATCACTCGTACTTTGCGAAGTTCACAAGAATTTAACAAAAATCAACATCACGCCTCAACAAATAACGAAGTATTGATTCGTAATTTTAATATTATTGAAGAAATACTTATGTAATCTCTAAAGCCTTCAAGGGATTATTCAATTCTAGTTTCAACTGTAAATCGAATGAGTTTAATTTAGTAATAACTCATTAAAATTTATGTTATGTCTGAGGAGAATATATACATATATATTTTCACAAAGACTGTAATAAAATTCTTATGTACAAAATATTAATTGTGAAATTTTTTAACGGGTAGGTAATACCCGAGAGATATATATATTCACAATTAATATGTTACATTCTTCGAAATCTGATCAAGCAAATTATCAACTATACTTCCTACTTTCACAATAATATACATTATTTCATAGAGATCAAAACAACCATACTCATTCAAACCCAATTACAAATTTTGATTTTGAAACCTCAGAATTCAATTCGAGATATAACCGGTATCATCACTTTTAGATTCCTACATCTTTCAAAGCTATACTTTGACTTCAAAACTGTGTTAGAACATCAAATGTATATTAACGATTACAATCTGTGTTCAAACCCTTCGAAAATATCTAAAGACACTTCAAATAATGAGCAATCGAGATGATGATCCAACCACATATTACCCACAGTTAGGTACTTAAAAAGCACTCGAAACCAAAGTCATAATTCCACACATATCTGTGTCAGATTCTTTGGCATTTATTAGCAAAAATAACTTTGCAATTCCTTTTCAAAGTAGCCAATTTTGTCACAGCTCCAGCAAGTCAACTTCGACTTTTCAGTCAGACTAACCTTATTATAACCTTGAGATATACACCATCGTTACCAGGGAACCTTTTACATCCCACCACATTATTAGCAGATGTACCAACAACTTCATTACCCTTTGAATTTAACCTCTCCAAAAAGTCATTATAGTTATTCATTGAAACCCCACCATTTACTCATTCGCATCTTGTAACAAGAATTGCCATACGAATCATCGGGAATTAGCAATCATTAATTTGAAATCTCGCAGCATGTCTACGCCAACAGTTATATGTGTACGTACAACGTCTATCTCCTGGGCTTACATACTTTGAATGTGAAGTTTCTGAAAAACACCTTGAACTGTGAACTAGTTCTTGAAATGCTGACGAAGCAGCAACAACTGTAAACGATCTTAACAATAAAAAGTTTGATGATAAAGAATAGTGTATTGGCAAAGCTCAGAAAAAGAGAAGTTTTGGAACTGGAAAACGGATTGAGCAAAGTATGAAAGAGGCTGTGGACAAATCACAAGCGCGAAACGTGCCTTCAAAGAATCTAAATGATTCAGTACCTGCTGAAGTCATTAAAGGAATACCTTGCTCTTGACTCTAAACCCTTGCGGACAATATTCTTCATCATCCTCTGATATTAGAAATTCTAAGATATCATCATATCTTTCATTATAAATATCCTCCATATTTCTGAAGATATTTTCTTAATTATTCTTATCCGAAATCATTTACCTCTTCGCGCTATCTGTATTACATCATAAAAGAAACTATTTTAGTTTCTAAATTATGAAACATTCGAGTTTAAAATAGGAATATTTTTTTTTTTGAAGTAGTGTTGGGAGCTGAAGCATGAGTTAGTATAATATAATGACACTTGATCAACGTGATTATATTACAGTAATTCATGCTGAGTTTCTAAATGGAACGTGATGATTCACAGATCATAACGTCATCATGTGCCATGTTACACGACTCCTATATTCTATTTAATCTCTAAAATATCAAGAAAATATTTCTTGATGATTCGGTCTTTTCTAGGGTATTCTTGTAATTTAATAAATCAAGATCGTGCCATTACAATTTCCTTCTTAGAACATTAACTATGTTCATTCAGAAATTCATATCTACGAATTCTGGAACATTACATACGGTGCTTAATCTCAAGAAGAGGAAACGAAAGAATGAAGCTCCGAAATAGAAATAGGAGTATAAATCGCAGTAAATAGAAGGGAGCATTAACTGTGGATGACAATAATTATAGAAGACAGAAGCAGGGACTTCAAAATATAAAGGAGGATATAAAGCCCAACGACGACCTAGAAATTATAAACCATATATATCGATGCATATAGCAATATAAAGACATGGGAGAACTAAAAACACTATAAAACTAAGAGTATAGTAAAAGTAAATAGATTCTTCCGGTGGCAGATGAAAGAAAAGAATGACTGATATGAAAGTTAGGAGTATATCAAGAATCAGAACTGGATGGAGCATATTAGTGAATAAAAGGTGTGAGTTGTGGAAATAAGGAAACGAAGGGGGTGGATATATAGTAAAATATCCGACAGAGCAATCAAAACATATTATCGCATTTAATCAAAGCTGATCTTAACTTCCTTAATTTTCGAAGAACCAAATCTTATTACGAAGATTTTCTCTAAATTCCTTGAATTTCGAAAATCAACCGTGACTATGTCATTGGTTAAAAAGAACGTTCATTTACTCATTTCATTCTTTTGTGATAACTTTACTCGTACCCTTCACAAAAATCAAATTGCTTTATCTATATTACTTGATGATAATAAAACTCTAATTTTCAACTCGTATACATCATGAAAACATACTTATTGTCAGCCATGACCATTCCATTCAAATTTCGGGACGAAATTTCTTTAACGGGTAGGTACTGTGACAACCCGGAAATTTCCAATCAAATTTAAACTTTATCTTTATATTATTCCGACACGATAAGCAAAGTTTGTTAAGTTAAATCTCAAGAATTTTAAACTGAGTTCATACATTCATTATAACCTCGACCAAATTCCGACGATTCATGAACCGTTATATATAAATAGATATGTATATATATGTATATATATATATATATATATATATATATATATATATATATATATATATATATATATATATATATATATATATTATAACTTGAGAATATTAATAAAGTATTAAACGTATATTACTTTACAAGAATGCATTTGTTTCAATATGTTTATCGATGGAATTAGAAGATAATATCAAATGATTGATTTATCAGATACATTGTGATATGATTACGGGTCTATGTTATGAGGTCCACTGTAATTTAAGAAATCTATTCTTTTTGACAACATTCGAAAAATGGTAAAGTGATTTATAAGTAAGAACGTGGAGTGTAAATAACTTAGATGTTGGATATCGACAAGTTAAGTAACTCGACATTTTTCATACGTTTATTTAACCTTTGGACTTTATCCCATGCTTCACCAACAGACCGTAATTTAAAAACTTGAAACCTATTATGAATATATATGATTCTACTTTTCTAAAACGTTTTATGATATAACGATTTCCATTATTTTAACCTTTTAACAAAATGATTCTTAAATATATTTAGTTTTGGAAAACAAAATTATCATATTTATTTGATTTATTTTCAAACGTACAAAAATGTTTTTAGTTTAAAAAGAACTTTATTATTAAAACGTATATAACTTTTATAAATATCTAGAACCACTTTTGACAACTCATTACTTAACCAGTATGATAAAGATAACGATATTTATATTTTATTTTATTAAATATAAATAATGATTTAAATTAATTTTATATATATTTATACGCGTATTATATGTACATAGTTTTATACTTTTACTATACTTTAACTTTACCTTTACTTTACTTTTACTTTACTTTAACTTTAATAATTTACTTTAATAATTCATACTTTAATAATTCACTTTAATAATTCATACTTTAATAATTCACTTTAATAATTCATACTTTAATAATTCACTTTAATAATTCATACTTTAATAATTCACTTTAATAATTCAAAAATCTATTATAAATAGAATTCAGTAGGTTTCATTATTTCATAGAAACTTGAAATATATTTCTCTAAACTCTCTCAATCGACTTACATATATATATTTACTCAGTATTATTTCAAGATATTATTAGTATACATAAAATACTACGACGAGGTCATGTGCGTATTATTTCAAAATGGATTTTTCGAGCGGGATAGAGCTAAGGAAAACATGGGTTATAGCTATGGAGGTGATGGGTATGGTTCATGGGTATGCTTGTGAGGTCAATCTAGTGTTTATCGTCTCCGTTGCATCTACGTACCTTTCCTGCAATATTGAATCTCAATATTGATATGTGAGTACTCGTAAATTATTTTTACATATTAATAGTGTATCCCTGACTAGTGCTCGAGAATATAGGATTATGCATGCTTGTACTTTTGATATTGTCCTTAGATAGGTTATGTTGAATCCTGAATTAGTTACACTTGCGGTTGAGATAAGGTATAAGATATGCATGTCCTTGGAAGGCTAGCGAAAAATTGAGAACTTTTCATTTAGATATCGAATGGGTTCGATGAACGGATTAGAAGTTATAGTCAATTGAATTTTTATAAAAATGATTATTATTATCGTCGTTATTATCGTCGTTCTAGTTTTATCTTATTATTATCATTATTAATAAAAGGAATTATCATTAAAAATTGTTATTTTTATTATTATTACTATTGTTATCATCGTTAAAGTAATAATTAGTATTATTATTATTATTATTATTATTATTATTATTATTATTATTATTATTATTATTATTATTATTAGCTTATTATTATTATTATTATTATTATCATTATTAATATATATATCACTATTTAAAATGGTTATTGTTATTGTTATTATTATTATCATTAAAATAGTTATTAGTATTATTAATAATATCATAGTAATTATCATTATTTGTATTATTGTAATTAAAACTAATATTAGTAACACCTAATTCTTTTTAGTACTATTATTATTAGTATTATAAATACAATATAAAAGAAGATTAAAAGCTACTAAACGAAACGATTAGGAAATAATGAGTATGAGTATCATGATGAAATTAAAATATTATAAGATATTGATCTAGATAAAATTATCATTCTTATTATTTTTATCATTACTATTATTATTAAAAGTATCGTTAGTATTAAAACTATCATTTTAACAAAAAATATCATTTTAATAGAAATGTCATTGTTATTATAAAATATCATTATTATTATCATTTTAAATAGAATTATTATTTTAAAGTTAATATTAAAAAGTATCATAAATATTAAAGTTATCATAATTAGAATTATCGTTTTATTATAATATCATTATTAGTAAATATAAATATTGATATTTTTAAAAGAATAATAATAATTATTATTGCAAAATAATACAAATTTTACTTATTATTATTATCAATGTTATTTTATCAAATAAATATGTAATACAAATAATATAATTACCTTAATAAAACCTATCATAATATTTTTTTTTTAAATTAACTTTATAAATTTTATTACTTAAGATATATAAAAGTATATTTTTATATAAAATTTTATTTATTAATAAATGAATTATATTATTTACTCTATTAAATCTTTTAAAAATATTTAAAAATATAAAACGACGATATTTAAACTATATAATAATCATGTATAAATTTTGGAAATCATTTTGAGTCAAATTAACTTTTGTTGATCTTTGCATATTAGTCTCGAGCATTAGGATTGTGGTACACTATGACTTGACCTAATTTGTTAGACAAATATTGACCAGCACATATATATACATAATTAATTTAGGTTCGTGAATCCGAGGCCAACCTTGCACTTGTTCAATGACGTTATATGTATTTTTACTACGAAATACAGTATGGTGAGTTTCATTTGCCTTTTTACCCTTTATATTTTTGGGCTGAGAATACATGCGCAATTTTTATAAATGATTTACAAAATAGACACAAGTACGTGAAACTACATTCTATGGTTGAATTATCGAAATCGAATATGCCCCTTTTTATTAAGTCTGGTAATCTAAGAATTAGGGAACAGACACCCTAATTGACGCGAATCCTAAAGATAGATCTATTGGGCCTAACAAACCCCATCCAAAGTACCGGATGCTTTAGTACTTTGAAATTTATATCATGTCCGAAGGAGGATCCCGGAATGATGGGGATATTCTTATATGCATATTGTTAATGTCGGTTACCAGGTGTTCAATCCATATGAATGATTATTTTTGTCTCTATGCATGGGACGTATATTTATGAGAACTGGAAATGAAATTCTTGTGGTCTATTAAAATGATGGAAATGAATGATTATGATAAACTAATGAACTCACCAACCTTTTGGTTGACACTTTAAAGCATGTTTATTCTCAGGTATAAAAGAAATCTTCCGCTGTGCATTTACTTGTTTTAAAGATATTACTTGGAGTATTTCATGGCATATTTCGAAGAACGTTGCATTCGAGTCATTGAGTTCATCAAAGATTACTATTAAGTTAATTTATAATTGGATAGTGGATATTATGAAATGGTATGCATGCCTGTCAATTTTTGATGTAAAGAAAGTTTATGTTTTAAAAACGAATGCAATGTTTGTAATATGTATCATATAGAGGTCAAATACCTCGCGATGTAATCAACTATTGTGAATCGTTTATAATGTATATGAACGGGTCCTTTCATATGAGGCAGCGTAGGTGGATTGAATTGTTGAATGATTACGACTTTGAGATTCGTTACCACCCGAGGAAGGCAAATGTGGTAGCCGATGCCTTGAGCAGGAAGGACAGAGAACCCATTCGAGTAAAATCTATGAATATAATGATTCATAATAACCTTACTACTCAAATAAAGGAGGCGCAACAAGGAGTTTTAAAAGAGGGAAATTTAAAGGATGAAATACCCAAAGGATCGGAGAAGCATCTTAATATTCGGGAAGACGGAACCCGGTATAGGGCTGAAAGGATTTGGGTACCAAAATTTGGAGATATGAGAGAAATGGTACTTAGAGAAGCTCATAAAACCAGATACTCAATACATCCTGGAACGGGGAAGATGTACAAGGATCTCAAGAAACATTTTTGGTGGCCGGGTATGAAAGCCGATGTTGCTAAATACGTAGGAGAATGTTTGACGTGTTCTAAGGTCAAAGCTGAGCATCAGAAACCATCAGGTCTACTTCAACAACCCGAAATCCCGGAATGGAAATGGGAAAACATTACCATGGATTTCATCACTAAATTGCCAAGGACTGCAAGTGGTTTTGATACTATTTGGGTAATAGTTGATCGTCTCACCAAATCAGCACACTTCCTGCCAATAAGAGAAGATGATAAGATGGAGAAGTTAGCACGACTGTATTTGAAGGAAGTCGTCTCCAGACATGGAATACCAATCTCTATTATCTCTGATAGGGATGGCAGATTTATTTCAAGATTCTGGCAGACATTACAGCAAGCATTAGGAACTCGTCTAGACATGAGTACTGCCTATCATCCACAAACTGATGGGCAGAGCGAAAGGACGATACAAACGCTTGAAGACATGCTACGAGTATGTGTTATTGATTTCGGAAACAGTTGGGATCGACATCTACCGTTAGCAGAATTTTCCTACAACAACAGCTACCATTCAAGCATTGAGATGGCGCCGTTTGAAGCACTTTATGGTAGAAAGTGCAGGTCTCCGATTTGTTGGAGTGAAGTGGGGGATAGACAGATTACGGGTCCGGAGATTATACAAGAAACTACCAAGAAGATCATCCAAATTCAACAACGGTTGAAAACTGCCCAAAGTCGACAAAAGAGCTACGCTGACATTAAAAGAAAAGATATAGAATTTGAAATTGGAGAGATGGTCATGCTTAAAGTTGCACCTTGGAAAGGCGTTGTTCGATTTGGTAAACGAGGGAAATTAAATCCAAGGTATATTGGACCATTCAAGATTATTGATCGTGTCGGACCAGTAGCTTACCGACTTGAGTTACCTCAACAACTCGCGGCTGTACATAACACTTTCCACATCTCGAATTTGAAGAAATGTTTTGCTAAAGAAGATCTCACTGTTCCGTTAGATGAAATCCAAATCAACGAAAAACTTCAATTCATCGAAGAACCCGTCGAAATAATGGATCGTGAGGTTAAAAGACTTAAGCAAAACAAGATACCAATTGTTAAGGTTCGATGGAATGCTCGTAGAGGACGTGAGTTCACCTGGGAGCGTGAAGATCAGATGAAGAAGAAATACCCGCATCTATTTCCAGAAGATTCGTCAACACCTTCAACAGCTTAAAATTTCGGGACGAAATTTATTTAACGGGTAGGTACTGTAGTGACCCGAACTTTTCCATGTTTATATATATTAATTGAGATTTATATTTACATGATTAAATATTTCCAACATGTTAAGCAATCAAACTTGTTAAGACTTGATTAATTGAAATATGTTTCATATAGACAATTGACCACCCAAGTTGACCGGTGATTCACGAACGTTAAAACTTGTAAAAACTATATGATGACATATATATGGATATATATATAGTTAACATGATACTATGATAAGTAAACATATCATTAAGTATATTAACAATGAACTACATATGTAAAAACAAGACTACTAACTTAATGATTTTTAAACGAGACATATATGTAACGATTATCGTTGTAAATACATTTAATGTATATATATCATATTAAGAGATATTCATACATGATAATATCATGATAATATAATAATTTAAAATCTCATTTGATATTATAAACATTGGGTTAACAACATTTAACAAGATCGTTAACCTAAAGGTTTCAAAACAACACTTACATGTAACGACTAACGATGACTTAACGACTCAGTTAAAATGTATATACATGTAGTGTTTTAATATGTATTTATACACTTTTGAAAGACTTCAATACACTTATCAAAATACTTCTACTTAACAAAAATTCTTACAATTACATCCTCGTTCAGTTTCATCAACAATTCTACTCGTATGCACCCGTATTCGTACTCGTACAATACACAGCTTTTAGATGTATGTACTATTGGTATATACACTCCAATGATCAACTCTTAGCAGTCCATGTGAGTCACCTAACACATGTGAGAACCATCATTTGGCAACTAGCATGAAATATCTCATAAGATTACAAAAATATGAGTAATCATTCATGACTTATTTACATGAAAACAAAATTACATATCCTTTATATCTAATCCATACACCAACAACCAAAAACACCTAAAAACACTTTCATTCTTCAATTTTCTTCATCTAATTGATCTCTCTCAAGTTCTATCTTCAAGTTCTAAGTGTTCTTCATAAATTCTACAAGTTCTAGTTACATAAAATCAAGAATACTTTCAAGTTTGCTAGCTCACTTCCAATCTTGTAAGGTGATCATCCAACCTCAAGAAATCTTTGTTTCTTACAATAGTTTATCATTCTAATACAAGGTAATAATCATATTCAAACTTTGGCTCAATTTCTATAACTATAACAATCTTATTTCAAGTGATGATCTTACTTGAACTTGTTTTCGTGTCATGATTCTGCTTCAAGAACTTCGAGCCATCCAAGGATCCGTTGAAGCTAGATCCATTTTTCTCTTTTCCAGTAGGTTTATCCAAGGAACTTAAGGTAGTAATGATGTTCATAACATCATTCGATTCATACATATAAAGCTATCTTATTCGAAGGTTTAAACTTGTAATCACTAGAACATAGTTTAGTTAATTCTAAACTTGTTCGCAAACAAAAGTTAATCCTTCTAACTTGACTTTTAAAATCAACTAAACACATGTTCTATATCTATATGATATGCTAACTTAATGATTTAAAACCTGGAAACACGAAAAACACCGTAAAACCGGATTTACGCCGTCGTAGTAACACCGCGGGCTGTTTTGGATTAGTTAATTAAAAACTATGATAAACTTTGATTTAAAAGTTGTTATTCTGAGAAAATGATTTTTATTATGAACATGAAACTATATCCAAAAATTATGGTTAAACTCAAAGTGGAAGTATGTTTTCTAAAATGGTCATCTAGACGTCGTTCTTTCGACTGAAATGACTACCTTTACAAAAACGACTTGTAACTTATTTTTCCGACTATAAACCTATACTTTTCTGTTTAGATTCATAAAATAGAGTTCAATATGAAACCATAGCAATTTGATTCACTCAAAATGGATTTAAAATGAAGAAGTTATGGGTAAAACAAGATTGGATAATTTTTCTCATTTTAGCTACGTGAAAATTGGTAACAAATCTATTCCAACCATAACTTAATCAACTTGTATTGTATATTATGTAATCTTGAGATACCATAGACACGTATACAATGTTTCAACCTATCATGTCGACACATCTATATATATTTCGGAACAACCATAGACACTCTATATGTGAATGTTGGAGTTAGCTATACAGGGTTGAGGTTGATTCCAAAATATATATAGTTTGAGTTGTGATCAATACTGAGATACGTATACACTGGGTCGTGGATTGATTCAAGATAATATTTATCGATTTATTTCTGTACATCTAACTGTGGACAACTAGTTGTAGGTTACTAACGAGGACAGCTGACTTAATAAACTTAAAACATCAAAATATATTAAAAGTGTTGTAAATATATTTTGAACATACTTTGATATATATGTATATATTGTTATAGGTTCGTGAATCAACCAGTGGCCAAGTCTTACTTCCCGACGAAGTAAAAATCTGTGAAAGTGAGTTATAGTCCCACTTTTAAAATCTAATATTTTTGGGATGAGAATACATGCAGGTTTTATAAATGATTTACAAAATAGACACAAGTACGTGAAACTACATTCTATGGTTGAATTATCGAAATCGAATATGCCCCTTTTTATTAAGTCTGGTAATCTAAGAATTAGGGAACAGACACCCTAATTGACGCGAATCCTAAAGATAGATCTATTGGGCCTAACAAACCCCATCCAAAGTACCGGATGCTTTAGTACTTCGAAATTTATATCATATCCGAAGGGTGTCCCGGAATTATGGAGATATTCTTATATATGCATCTTGTTAATGTCGGTTACCAGGTGTTCACCATATGAATGATTTTTATCTCTATGTATGGGATGTGTATTGAAATATGAAATCTTGTGGTCTATTATTATGATTTGATATATATAGGTTAAACCTATAACTCACCAACATTTTTGTTGACGTTTTAAGCATGTTTATTCTCAGGTGATTATTAAGAGCTTCCGCTGTCGCATACTTAAATAAGGACGAGATTTGGAGTCCATGCTTGTATGATATTGTGTAAAAACTGCATTCAAGAAACTTATTTTGTTGTAACATATTTGTATTGTAAACCATTATGTAATGGTCGTGTGTAAACAGGATATTTTAGATTATCATTATTTGATAATCTACGTAAAGCTTTTTAAACCTTTATTGATGAAATAAAGGTTATGGTTTGTTTTAAAATGAATGTAGTCTTTGAAAAACGTCTCATATAGAGGTCAAAACCTCGCAACGAAATCAATTAATATGGAACGTTTTTAATCAATAAGAACGGGACATTTCAATTAATGGGCGGTTTTGGTGGATATGAGTCATTTAATGCATTAGGTCATTAAATGCTCAAGTGTTAAATGTTGGTATCTAGTCCAACTAGTTGTGTATTAAATGTGTACATAATGAATTAGGTACTTGATTTGAAGCTTGCGGACTTTAATCATCACCTTGGCGTTAAGGTGAGTGGGATAAGTATACATGTATGTATATGATGTATGTATTTGTGTGAATGGATATGTGTTGTCCAAGTTGGTGGTATATGTCGTTGTACCCTAACGATTTTTATGAATGGATATGTGTTGTCCGAGTTGGTGGTATATGTCGTTGTACACTAACGGTTTATTGAACGGATATGTGTTGTCCAAGGGTTAGTGATATATGTTGTTGTACACTAACAGTTGTTATGAACACCGATGGGAAATTCGAGTACCATTCCGTTGTACGATTGGTTAACCATGGTTGTGTGAATTTTGTATTTAGCATATTTAATTGTGAACCATATGCTATTGTTTTGGCTAGCTTGTTGTAAATGTGCGGATTGTCGTTATGCATGATGCTTGCATGGTTGTCGAATTGCTAGTCTGTATGCGGTTTGTGTAAGTGAATGCAAGTAGATAGATTATATATGCATATGTAATTATTGCACTCACTAAGTGTTAGCTTACCCCTCTCGCTGTTTATCTTTTTAGATGCAGGTGCGGAGAAGGGAAAGGGGGTTGTTGGATACTAGTTCCCCATGTTGGATTTGTGTTGAAGCTTTTGAAGCCGACCTAGTGTTTTGGGTAGTTTAGCCCCAAACCATGCTCGAGTGTAGTTTAGATTAAAACTATCATTTTAAGTGGGTCGAACTTGTATTACATTTTATTAATGGCCTTCGTACCTTTTTGTAAACATTAAACTTGTGGTATTGTTTTAATGGATCGTATGGAATGGTTTACATCGTTGAATGGCTCGTAAATGTTTAATTACTTTAAAAAAAAATTACTCGTGTTTAATACGGGTTGGGTTGTTTCAAGTGGTATTAGAGAATGGTCTAAGTGATTTAGGCGACTTGAGATAGGTGCCTAGACTTAGACTTTATTGTGTGCGCGCTTTATGCGTTACTTGTAGGACTTCGGGTCGGATCGGGTTTGGTTAGTGCATAGGTTTATGTGAACTAACATTGCACTATTTGTTTTGTGTGGTATTTGAAGTCCATCAAGCGAGATAGACGTTGTACTAGCAAGTTAATGCGAGATGCTCGCGTAACAATGACTAGCTACCATTGTTACGGGTGCAAATCGTGTCAAGCAAGCGATGTACGATGATTGTTGAGGAAGATGGGGTGGTAAGGTGTATATGTGCATATCTATATGTGTTATGTCTTTTCGTTCCGATGTTTAACCTCTTCCGTTTTATAGAATGAAGATGAGAAACGGACACGACACCGATAATGCGGGCACGAGCGAGGACCCCGAGTTCACAGCCAAGGTTGAGGCCATTTTGAAAAGTCATCATGCGTCTTTCCTAGAGGATGTTAAGAAGATGTTTCTAGATACGATTGACGAGCAATTAGTCAACGTAGTAAAGGAGCAAATTAAAGTTGTCCTTCAAGAGGACAATGTTGGAAGATGAGACTTTTTCTATAAGAATTTCAAAGATGCTCAACCTCCTACTTTTGAGGGTGAACGGGACCCACTTAAGAGTGCCCGGTGGATCTCCGACATGGAGGGGGCTTTTCGTACTTGTGAATACCCTCTTGAAAAGAAGACGAGGTACGGTTGTAGCATGTTGAGAGGTGATGCTAAGTTATGGTGGGACGCGAAAATCTAACTCTATGGTGAAGAACAATGTATGGATTTTACTTGGGACGAGTTCAAGGCAGAGTTTTTCCAAGAGTACCGAACTTCGGCCGATCTTACTAGACTTAAGGACGAATTGCGTTCCTTGAGTCAAGGGTCGATGGATTTGAACACTCTTAAAATCGTTTTTTTGTCAAAAACCCAATTTTGCCCGGAGTATGTCGGGAATGATAAAATGTTGAAAGAATACTTTTACCGAACCTTGAATGATAGTTATCAAGAGAAGATTAGTGTGAACGTGGTGAAAAGTTTTGATGAATTGTTTAATATGGCAAAAGGTTTTGAGTCGCTCGTCTTGAGAAAAAGCGGCTTTACTTTTGGCAAAAGGAAGTTTAAAGCTACTAGCCATTCGAACAAGAAGAGTAAGGGTGTGAGTGAGAGTGTTGGTAGTGTGAAGAAGGGTGTTTCCGGTGGACACGCGGTCACTTGCTATAATTGTGGGCAAAAAGGTCACATTTCTCGTGATTGTCCGAAACCATCATCTACAACCAAGCTCACTTGTTTTAATTGTGGTAAAGAAGGGCACTGAAGGACGGAGTGTCCCGATTTGTGGGGTGATCATGTTAAGAAATTAGAGAAAGCGGTGGGTATGGCTCGGGGGCGAAATTATTTGATGACCAATGATGAGGCCAAGCAATCCAATGAAGTTGTCTCAGGTACTTTCATGGTTAACTCTAATCCGGCAAGGATATTATTTGATAGCGGTGCTAATTTGTCTTTTGTGTCGCCTCGATTTATGCCTAAGCTTAATAAAGCGCTAGCTAAGTTAAGTCATCCGGTAGAAGTTGAAATAGCGGATGGTAAGACGGTGCTAGGGGTTGTTGTGTGTAAAGATTGTAATGTTGTGTTTGGTACCGAAACATTCAAAATTGATCCTATTCCGATGACTTTGGGTGAGTTTGATATTGTTGTTGGTATTGATTGGCTTAATCATTATAGAGCCGATATTGCATGCCATGATAAGTTCCTTTGTGTGAAGACCCCAAGTGGGGGAGAGTTGATTATTCATGGTGATAAACGAAGAAGACTTGTGCCACTATGCACTATTGCACGGGCACGTCGTTTTCTTACTAGCGGTGGTATGGATTTTCTTACCCATGTAGTTGATACTCGTGATGAGCCACCATCTATTCGTGAAATTTTGGTGGTAAGTGAATTTGAAGACGTTTTTTCGGATGAGCTACCGGGTGTTCCGGCGGAAAGACAAGTTGAATTTCGCATTGAGTTGGTTTCGGGAGCTACTCCCGTTGCTAAAACTCCTTACCGTTTAGTGCCGACAGAAATGCAAGAATTGTTAAATCAAACCCAAGAGTTGCTTGAAAAGGGTTTCATTCGACCGAGTGCTTCGCCATGGGGTGCTCCAGTTTTATTTGTGAAAAAGAAAGATGGTAGTATGCGGATGTGCATCGATTATCGGGAGTTGAACAAAGTGACGATCAAGAATCGTTATCCATTGCCTCGGATTGACAATTTGTTTGACCAACTCCAAGGTGCAACGTATTTTTCTAAGATTGACTTGCGGTCCAGCTATCATCAAGTACGGGTCCGTGAGGAAGATATCGAGAAGACAGCTTTTCGAACTCGTTACGGGCATTTTGATTTTGTAGTTATGCCTTTTGGTCTTACGAATGCACCGGTGGCATTCATGGATCTTATTAACCGAGTGTGCCAACCTATGTTGGACAAGTCGGTAATTGTGTTCATTGACGACATACTTGTTTATTCTAAGAGTATGAAGGAACATGAACACCATTTGCGTGAAGTGTTGAAGATGTTGCGGAAGGAGAAGTTGTATGCTAAATTCTCTAAATGTGAATTTTGGCTAAGGGAAGTGCAATTCCTTGGCCATACTGTGAATAAGGAAGGTATTCAAGTAGATCCGGGGAAGATAGAGACGGTGAAGAATTGGGGAAAACCGACTACGCCTACGAAAATTCGAAGTTTTCTCAGATTGGCCGGTTATTATCGTCGGTTTATCCAAGACTTTTCTAAAATTGCTTCTCCTTTGACGAAGTTAACAAGGAAGAACGTGAGGTTTAATTGGGAAAACGAGCAAGAAATTGCTTTCCAATTATTAAAGGAGAAATTGTGTCAAGCTCCGGTGTTGGTATTACCGAAAGAGATTGAAGATATGACAGTTTATTATGATGCCTCATTAAATGGAATTGGGTGTGTTCTAATGCAAAGAGGTAAAGTCATCGCTTACGCCTCTCGACAATTAAAGGAACACGAGAAGAGATACCCGACTCATGATCTTGAATTGGCGGCGGTGGTTCATGCGTTGAAATTTTGGTGCCACTACTTGTATGGTGTCAAATGTACGATTTATTCGGATCATAAGAGTTTGAAACATCTCTTTAATCAATGAGATTTGAATTATCGTCAACGTAGGTGGATGGATGTGGTAAAGGATTATGATTGTGAACTACTTTATCATCCGGGTAAGGCGAACGTGGTTGCGGATGCGTTAAGTCGAAAGAGTCAACATCCGGCAATACGAGTAGGATCATTACGCATGATTATTACTAATGATTTTCTTGTAAAGCTTGGTGAGATTCAAATTGAAGCTTTTGTTAACAACAAACATGAAGAGCGGATTGTGGGGAAAACGGAGTCCATTACCTTAGGCCCGCATGGTTTGTTATCTTTTCAAGGTAGGGTGTGGGTACCTAAGATGGGCGATTACCGAAAGGTGCTACTTGATGAAGCACATAAGTCGAAGTATTCCATTCATCCGGGTGCAACGAAGATGTACTATGATTTGAAGAAAGAGTATTGGTGGCCCGGCATGAAACGTGATGTTGTTAAGTATGTTGAACAATGCGTCACGTGTTTGAAAGTTAAAGCCGAACACCAAAAGCCGTACGGTAAGTTACAACCGTTGGAAGTCCTGAAATGGAAATGGGAGCACATTACCATGGACTTCATTACCAAGTTACCAAGGACGGCGAGAACCCAATATGATACGATTTGGGTGATAGTTGATCGGTCGACGAAGAGTGCTTTGTTTCTTCCCATTCGGGAAACGATATAGTCGGATACTTTGTCCAAGTTGTTTATCAAGGAGGTGATGTCGAGACATGAGGTTCCTATATCTATCGTTTCGGATCGAGATACTCATTTCATGTTTCGGTTTTGGAATAAATTTCATGAAGATATGGGTACTCAATTGAAAATGAGCACGGCGTATCATCCTCAAACGGACGATCAAACCGAATGTACGAATCAAACCTTGGAGGATACGTTAAGGGCGTGTGTTATTGATTTCGGTGGTAGTTGAGATGAACACTTACCATTGGTGGAGTTCTCGTACAATAATAGTTATCACACTAGTATTGGAATGCCACCTTATGAGATGCTTTATGGGGGTAGGTGTCGAACTCCTATTTGTTGGGGTGAAGTGGGCCAATGAGAAATCGGGAGTACCGATTTGGTTTTAGAGACGAATAGTAAGATTGAGATGATTCGGGCTCGACTTAAGGCGACGCAAGATAGAAAAAAATCTTATGTCGATAAAGGAAGATGACCGATCGAGTTTCAAGAAGGTGACATGGTGATGCTTAAGGTTTGGCCATGGAAAGGTGTTATTCGGTTTCGAAAGCGAGGAAAGTTATCTCCTCAGTTTATTGGTCCTTTCAAGGTTTTGGCACGTGTTGGTGAAGTTACTTATAGACTAGAGTTGCCCGAAGAACTTGCGGGAATTCATAATACGTTTCATGTTTCCCATCTCCGTAAGTGTCTTGCGGATGACTCGACTTGGGTGCCATTAGATGAGATTGCGTTGAATAATAAGCTAGAGTACGTTGAAGAACCGATAGCTATTCTCGATGAAAAGGTTAAATTGTTGCGTAACAAGGAGGTGAGGACCTTTAAGGTCCAATGGTGTCATCGAAAGGGTTCCGAGTTTACATGGGAATCCGAAGAGTTTGTTTTGGTTTATCTTCCGGCTTGTCATGCGGCTTGGATCGCGAGGACGCACTCCGATTCAAGTGGGAGAGAGTTGTAACATCCCGTTTTTCCCATACGTGAATTAAGGTATATATTTTATCATTAATACGCTTATAACTCATTCGTTTATGTGATGAAATAAATAAAAGTGTTGGTTGATGTGTAAATGTATATATACGTATATATATATAAATATTTGAGAACGCACGCATGTATAAGTATATGCATGAGTTTTGACGGTGTTAGGTCATGTGAGGCTTATAGACGAAGTTTGGGTGAATATGTATAGCGGTAACGAGGTGTGCTAGTCGCATAAATCAATTGTTAAGCTAAGTTGTTGAATTGGGTTAGTTACAGGCCATTGCCGCGCCGCGAGGCTCTTGGGCGCGCCGCGACAAACAACACAAATCAAAGTCAGTAGGGGAAACAAGTAGCTCGAAATTTATGTGCATAGCCGCGCCGCGACATATAGGGTCGCGCCGCGACCCACTGGGTGAACTGGTTCCGGTTTTAGCTTTTAAAAAGAGTGAATCAAGGGTATTTTTGTCTTTTCGCGTGTAGATCTGATTGAGACATTAAGTCTGAGCCACTTATCTCATTTAATTCATTTCTTTTCTCTTTTCTTTCTCTATTTCCTCTCAAGACATATAACCCAATTGAATTCAAAGTGAGATTTGAGAGTGAAGACTTGAGGTTTGATCTTTGGAGCAAGAAGTAAAGTTGCTCTCCTCGTTCTTAGCTTCGAGTGGATAGTGTTGGTAAGTCTTAACTCCGTATTTTGAGTTCTAGTTAATTTATGGTTAGGGTTTGGCCATTTGAGTCTTGTAAGACCCATTTGGGGACTTAATGGGTGAATTTAGGTTAATTTGATGTAAGGAAACCCAAAAGGAGTTAATCTAGGGTTTCGTCATGTAAATTGAGATTTTTAAAGTGTTAATTGTGTTGTTTGTCACTTATACACTTGAAAAAGGATGAAAGGTTGTTAATGGGTTAAGTTTGACCAAAACTTGTAAGTCTAGGTGTTAAAATGGGTCAAATGGGTGATTGTTGACCTAGTTGGTTGAGATGGGTATGAAATACCCATAAATTGTGTTAGTTGGTGTTAGTAGACCCAAATCACTAGCTTTTAGTGATTTATAATGAGTTATGGCCATTAATGGGCGGTTTTGGTGGATGTGAGTCATTTAATGCATTAGGTCATTAAATGCTCAAGTGTTAAATGTTGGAGTCTAGTCCAACTAGTTGTGTATTAAATGTGTACCTAATGAATTAGGTACTTGCTTTGAAGCTTGCAGACTTTAATCATCACCTTGGCGTTAAGGTGAGTGGGATAAGTATACATGTATGTATATGATGTATGTATTTGTGTGAATGGATATGTGTTGTCCAAGTTGGTGGTATATGTCGTTGTACCCTAACGGTTTTTATGAATGGATATGCGTTGTCCGAGTTGGTGGTATATGTCGTTGTACACTAACGGTTTATTGAACGGATATGTGTTGTCCAAGGGTTAGTGATATATGTTGTTGTACACTAACGGTTGTTATGAACACCGATGGGAAATTCGAGTACCATTCCTTTGTACGATTGGTTAACCATGGTTGTGTGAATTTTGTATTTAGCATATTTAATTGTGAACCATATGCTATTGTTTTGGCTAGCTTGTTGTAAATGTGCGGATAGTCGTTATGCATGATGCTTGCATGTTTGTCGAATTGCTAGTCTGTATGCGGTTTGTGTAAGTGAATGCAAGTAGATAGATTATATATGCATATGTATAATTATTGCACTCACTAAGCGTTAGCTTACCCCTCTCGTTGTTTATCTTTTTAGATGCAGGTGCGGAGAAGGGAAAGGGGGTTGTTGGATACTAGTTCCCCATGTTGGATTTGTGTTGAAGCTTTTGAAGCCGACCTAGCGTTTTGGGTAGTTTAGCCCCAAACCATGCTCGGGTGTAGTTTGGATTAAAACTATCATTTTAAGTGGGTCGAACTTGTATTACATTTGATTAATGGCCTTCGTGCCTTTTTGTAAACATTAAACTTGTGGTATTGTTTTAATGGATCGTTTGGAATGGTTTACATCGTTGAATGGCGCGTAAATGTTTAATTACTTTTAAAAAAAAATTACTCGTGTTTAATACGGGTTGGATTGTTTCATCGTTGTGCTTCACGGATCTGTGATGTTAGATTCGTACTGACAACTATGTTAAGCGCTTTAACCCTAAAGGATTTCTCTCACTCCTTTCTGCTTAAAGCATCTGCCACAACATTCGCTTTGCCCAGATGGTATTGAAGTTCGCAGTTATAATCGTTAAGTAGTTCCATCCAACGTTGTTGTCTCATGTTGAGCTGTTTCTGATCAAATATGTGCTGTAAACTCTTATGGTCGGTGAAGATAGTAAACTTGGTTCCATACAGGTAGTGCCTTCACATTTTAAGTGCAAAGACAACAGCTCCTAATTCAAGGTCATTCATAGTGTAGTTCTGTTCGTGAATCTTTAACTGACGCGATCCATAAGCAATAACCTTATTTCGTTGCATAAGCACGCAACCCATTCCTTGACGTGAGGCATCATAATAAACAACAAAATCTTCATTTCCCTCTAGTAGAGACAATATCGGTGCAGTTGTTAACTTCTCCTTCAACAACTGAAATGCAGTCTCTTGCGGTTCTGACCACTCATACCTCTTGTCGTTATGAGTCAATGCGGTTAATGGTCGGGCAATCTTAGAGAATCCTTCAATGAATCTCCACTAGTAACCAGCTAGATCCAAAAATTACCGGATCTGAGTTGGCGTCTTTAGAGTTTCCTAATTCATAACCGACTCAATCTTTGCTGGATCGACCTGTATTCTATTGGCTCCTACAACATGGCCAAGAAATTGTACCTCTGGTAACCAAAAGTCACACTTAGAGAACTTTTCATACAACTGCTCTTTTCTAAGCGTAGTCAGTATCGACCGTAAGTGTTGCTCGTGCTCTTCTTTATTCTTGGAATACACCAATATATCATCAATAAACACAATGATGAATTCATCTAGGTATGGCTTACACACGCAGTTCATGAGATCCATGAACACTGCTGGTGCATTCGTCAAACCAAACGGCTTCACTATAAACTCATAATGTCCATCCCGTGTTCCAAACGCCGTCTTCGGGACATCAGCTTCTTTGACTCTCAATTAGTGATATCCGGATCTCAAATCAATCTTTGAGGAACAACTAGATCCTTGTAGTTGATCAAATAAGTCATCAATCATCGGTAGCGGATACCAATTCTTGATTGTCAACTTGTTCAGTTCTCGGTAGTCGATACACAATCTCATCGACCCATCCTTCTTTTTAATAACTAAGACTGGAGCTTGAACTATGAACTCCTCGGTCATAAAGTTCACCTGGTTGTGCCAGACACAGATCAAAGTATTACAACCCCGATATTCTTCATCATGGGGAGTTCTTATTCAATGTGAGCACCTTGCTCCTCAGCTTGGCATTCATAGCCAACACCTCTTATAGCTCCAGGGGTAAGGTCTAAACAGTGCGCGTGCCACTAGGGCTGCTCCTGGCACTAGATCAATATGAAATTCTTCTCTCGGTGAGGTGGAAGACCAGGTACTCCTTCGGGAGGACCTTAAGGAAAAATTTCTAGCGGTTAGGATATCTCCGGGTCCCTCAAATGTTGATTCAATTTTACTCACATGTGCAAGAATTGCGAGACATTCTCATCTCAGGTACTTCTGGACCTTCGAGTAATTAGTGTAACATGACGGTGTACTAAACTCCTCTCCGTACGCCATTATTATTGGCAAAAGGAATTCGAATAGCCTTCTGGTTGGGGCTGCCTCGATTGTATTGTCAGATAACCAGTTTTTTTCAACCACGAGGTTAAAACTTCCCAGTTTAATAGTTCTATAGGGCACATGTTGTCTAATGAAGGTACAGGATTATAGACGTTGTGACCAAATTCTCTAGCGTTAAAACTTCTATCAGTGCGGGTGTTGACATTATATATATAAACGTTATGATCGATGAGTAAGAACAAACTCGTGACGAATTTCATGAAGAACGATACTGAACAAGGTGTAATGGCAACTCAACTAAAATCTGATATCTAATTAAAGGAGTCGGTGCAAATTTCCAAACCTATGCATCTTGCGGAAAACCGATGAAGTGTAGTTTACGTCAATGCGTTCAAAGTCGGTTGGTGGTGTTTTTAGGTATAAAGAAATGATCGCTGCTTAAGGAAAGCACGTTAGAACAAGTTGAGGAGGGATACGGTAGCAAGTAATACTTACTAGTAGCAATGATTGGTGGTGTTAGCGATAAGCAGCGATAGGTTGTGATGTGCAGTGATGATAGTAGTGACGAATAAGTTATTAGGTAGTATGCTCGCATCATAAGTACACACATGTATATTAACGCACCCAATAAAGCATAATAGTTATCAGTCGGTAGACTCGTGTTGGGAAACAAAAGCGTGAAACTGCGGGTGGCTGAATGATAAGTAAGTTGGAAGTCAAGTAGACAACATCTACTACGTATTGTGCAGGCTGTTACCAGGAATTTCCTGCTCTAAGGACGTATCAGAAATGAGTTGTGATGCACAGTAGCTAGTAGTAAAACGTGGAGGTGTTAGTAGTGACGGGTAGTACTTAGGAGTGGTAAGTGGTAATGAGCAGTATTTAGTGGTGGCAAGTAGCAAGGGGTAGCACTAAGTAGTAATGACAAGCAGTGAGAAGTAGTGATCAGTCATGACTAGCAGTCAGAGGCGGCGTTGAGTAGTTGTTAGCAGTGATAAACTGTAACATCTCGCCTTTTTTCCGTTTACTTTTACGTTTAACTATTTAAATTCCGTCATATGTTTATGACATCCCTCGTTAATACGCGTTTTAAAAATATATCGTTTAGGTAATTCCCGCACCCGAATGAAACTAGAGGGACCAAACTTGCCAAAGTGCCAAACCTTTGACTAGGTCAAAGGTCAACACTCCATCTCCTCCATTCACTTTATCAATTTCTTTTCCCTTTACTTTTAACACTTTCAAACTATCTCTAAAACTCCATCTCCAAGAATCATCATCTAAATTCGTTTAAGAAAGCTTCAATCAAAACAAATTACATATTTGAACTCCTTGCAACTTCCTCTTCGATTCCATACCGATTATATCTCATTTGGGTAACTTTCTAAAATCACTAGATTTTGTGTTCTTGATGTTTTTAACTTATAAAGTTGTTAATTAGTGTCTATGGCTCAAATCTAACATGAATATATGATTTATATGTTCGATCTTGTTATTTTTGATAACTAGCATGAAGGTGAAAGTTTGGTGTGTTTGATTGATGATTTGGTTGCTTAAATGTTGTTAAATGTTATAAATGCATGTATTAAATGTGTTCCTAACATCACTAGCTTCAATTTGATGTGTAGGTTGTTTTAGAAAACTTCATAAACTTGATTAGTGATTTTGGTGAATTTGGGTTAGGGTTTGACAAACTTGAAATGAACTTTTGATGTATTGAATGCCATGAATTGTTATTAGTAAGTAGTTAGTTGTATTGTATGCTTGATTACCTACGAAACGGCGCGTTATATGGATGCATTTATTTCCCGAATCCTATTTTGTGCATGTATGAACTTAAGCATTTATGGTGAGCATTAATTGAGCATTAAATGTTGGAAATTCGGTTATTGCAAATGATGTTTTTGGTTGGTGAAATGTATTTAGTTGTGTTCTTTGTCAAATTACCTTTCTAACGATATAAGATACGAGTTCTAAGTATTTACGGTTTGTGTTTTATGTTTGTTTGAATTTTGGTTTGAGACTTAGAAAACTGAAACTGGCCAGGTACCAGCTCGCGTGTAATGCCGCGGCGCGGCCAACCTTTGTCGCGGCGCGACATAAGGCGTGTCCAGCTTCTGACCACCTTGTCCAATATACGAAAAATGTTTGGCACGCTATGGACCTCCGATTCACATGAGACTTGTTCTAACATGCTTATATATGAATAAAAACCTCAGAAAAATAGTTCGGGACCCGACCCGAACGTGTTGACTTTTTCGTTGACTTTGACTCGACCAAAGTTTGACTTTTTGTCAAACTTAACCAAATGATTATGCAACCTTCCTAACTTGTTTCTATACTTGTATCTTGCATGAAACTTGGACAATTTGATTCACATGCTACATAATCGAGTCGTAACGAGCCATAGGACTAATTGAACATCTTTGACCTATCGTGTTTACCGTTATTGATATGACCTATTTGTTTAGGTCAAGACTAGCATTGTCCTTTGCACACGTTACTTTGTGAAGTACTTTTCATACGTGCACTCAAGGTGAGATCATACTCCCATCTTTCAAACAACTTTTATGCTTTAAACTATGGGATGAGAAACATATACGTATCATACTTTACACTTTGAACACAAGTACGAAAATGAATATTACACGTACGGGTTTGAACAAAAATCCTCGATTCAATTATCATTAGTTACACTTGCAGGGTGTAAACGAGAACTTATATTATGTGATCACATGGGCTTGACGAGCCTCATTCGGATGGTTCGCTACCGTTAGCGGATAAAATATATTTTCGGGTCTAGTGTATGTTCTAACACTACGCAAAGGGTGCAAAACAGTTAAGTTTGATAATTGGGTGCCCGCGAAACAAATAACAACTTTGGAATGTAAATGATTTGATAATCATATTATATTAAATCTTGTGGTTCAAATGCAACGTTTACTAAAACACCTATGATTTCACCAACGTTTTCATTGACAGTTTTCTATATGTTTTCTCAGGTCCTTGAGCGCTACTTGATACATGCTTCCGCACTCTTTTTGATACTTGCTTGGATGTCGAGTATACATGCATAGTTGGAGCATCTTTTGACTACTTTAAATTGTGTCGCATAGGTTTCATTCGTACGTTAAACATTGTAATGTAACTAGTATTTGAACTACTTTTGTAAACTTGAAACATCCTTTTACTTATGAAATGAATGCGACATATTTTGGTCAAACGTCATGTTAAAGACTTATGACCACGTAACGGGACCTAAGTAGTCGGCGCCGTCAAACATGATTTGGTTGGGTCGCTACAGATGGTATGAGAGTGTTAGTTGTAGGGATTTAGAGTTCATTGGCGTCAACCTCGAGTCATAGGGTACATTAGTGAATCTAGACTACAATCGGCATATAGACTTGAAGTAGGAATTACTTGACTACTTGTGCATTTATACTCGAACGTTTCTACTCATATCTACTCCTATTTCATCTTAACCTCACGTTGTTTAATTTAATTGACACGCCACCTTGACTTAGTGAAATAATGTCGAATGCACATGTGAATTAGGGTAATATAATTTCCGGGATTATATTACGGTGACTCGTATGAACGTTCCGACATTATGGCATAAAGAATTTAAGGCGAGTCAAGGAAAATTTCTCTCTATCCTTATTCCATATCATGGTTAGTATTATTAAAAATACTAATCAACGGTATTCTTGTGTTTTGAAGGAACAATGCCTCCCCGCCGTGTGCCACGCCATGAGACTCCTGAACAAGCTCTACAACGAATGATAGCCACCACCGTGGATGCGGCCATGGCCGGTCACTCCTCCAACAACAACAATAACAACAACCACAACAACAACAATTAGGGGGCCGGTAACTCAAGCGAAGGGTGCTCCTATAAAGCTTTCATGGGGTGCAAACCTCATACTTTTGATGGGACCGGGGGACCGGTTGTGCTCACCCGATGGTTTGAGCAAACGGAAGCCGTTTTTAGCATAAGCGGTTGTCGAGATCAAGATAAAGTCAAATATTCCACCCACACCTTTGCCGATATTGCCCTCACGTGGTGGAACACATATGTACAATCGGTGGGTACCGATGAAGCTCACGCCCTCTCTTGGGCCGATTTAAGGGAAAGGTTGATAGTCGAATTTTTCCCTCGTGAAGAAACCCGAAAGCTCGAACAAGAGCTAAGAACTTTAAAGGCGGTCGAAAACGATCTCAAGGCCTACAATCAACGATTCGCCGAGCTATCCTTGATGTATCCCAACCTCGTGAACCCCGAATCTCAAAGGGTTGAACTCTATATGGATGGTCTTCCAAAGAACATCAAACAAGGAGTGATGTCATCCAAACCCGCTAACCTACAACAAGCCTTGAACATGGCCCGTCAATTGATCAAAACGGTAGACGAAATCGTAGTTCCGGCACCTAAGGCCGAGGATAAATCGGACGGAAACAAAAGAAAATGGGAAGCCCCCCAATCAAGCAACAACTACAACAACAACTTCACCAAAAAGCCCTTCACCTCCGACGCCAAGAAAAGCTATGGCGGAAATAAACCCTTTTGCAACAAATGCCACAAACACCACTATGGTGAATGTAGCAATCTATTTTGCCACCGGTGCCAAAGGGGTGGCAATGTGGCCAACGATTGTCGAAGTGCTGCCCTCGTCACTCAAAAAGTGCCCAATGCACCAAAACTGGGTATTTGTTATGAATGTGGCCAAACGGGTCATTTTAGAAATGCATGTCTGAAGAAGAAAGCCAACCCCAACACACACGGCTGAGCTTTCAACATCAACACCGAGGAAGCCCGAGATGACAATGAATTAGTCACGGGTACGTTTCTCCTCAACAACACTTATGTTACTTGTTTATTCGATTCGGGTGCCGATAAGAGTTTTGCAAATGATGTTTTTGGTTGGTGAAATGTATTTAGTTGTGTTCTTTGTCAAATTACCTTTCTAACGATATAAGATACGAGTTCTAAGTATTTACGGTTTGTGTTTTATGTTTGTTTGAATTTTGGTTTGAGACTTAGAAAACTGAAACTGGCCAGGTACCAGCTCGCGTGTAATGCCGCGGCGCGGCCAACCTTTGTCGCGGCGCGACATAAGGCGTGTCCAGCTTCTGACCACCTTGTCCAATATACGAAAAATGTTTGGCACGCTATGGACCTCCGATTCACATGAGACTTATTCTAACATGCTTATATATGAATAAAAACCTCAGAAAAATAGTTCGGGACCCGACCCGAACGTGTTGACTTTTTCGTTGACTTTGACTCGACCAAAGTTTGACTTTTTATCAAACTTAACCAAATGATTATGCAACCTTCCTAACTTGTTTCTATACTTGTATCTTGCATGAAACTTGGACAATTTGATTCACATGCTACATAATCGAGTCGTAACGAGCCATAGGACTAATTGAACATCTTTGACCTATCGTGTTTACCGTTATTGATATGACCTATTTGTTTAGGTCAAGACTAGCATTGTCCTTTGCACACGTTACTTTGTGAAGTACTTTTCATACGTGCACTCAAGGTGAGATCATAGTCCCATCTTTCAAACAACTTTTATGCTTTAAACTATGGGATGAGAAACATATACGTATCATACTTTACACTTTGAACACAAGTACGAAAATGAACATTACACGTACGGGTTTGAACAAAAATCCTCGATTCAATTATCATTAGTTACACTTGCAGGGTGTAAACGAGAACTTATATTATGTGATCACATGGGCTTGACGAGCCTCATTCGGACGGTTCGCTACCGTTAGCGGATAAAATATATTTTCGGGTCTAGTGTATGTTCTAACACTACGCAAAGGGTGCAAAACAGTTAAGTTTGATAATTGGGTGCCCGCGAAACAAATAACAACTTTGGAATGCAAATGATTTGATAATCATATTATATTAAATCTTGTGGTTCAAATGCAACGTTTACGAAAACACCTATGATTTCACCAACGTTTTCATTGACAGTTTTCTATATGTTTTCTCAGGTCCTTGAGCGCTACTTGATACATGCTTCCGCACTCTTTTTGATACTTGCTTGGATGTCGAGTATACATGCATAGTTGGAGCGTCTTTTGACTACTTTAAATTGTGTCGCATAGGTTTCATTCGTACGTTAAACATTGTAATGTAACTAGTATTTGAACTACTTTTGTAAACTTGAAACATCCTTTTACTTATGAAATGAATGCGACATATTTTGGTCAAACGTCATGTTAAAGACTTATGACCACGTAACGGGACCTAAGTAGTCGGCGCCGTCAAACATGATTTGGTCGGGTCGCTACAGATGGTATGAGAGTGTTGGTTGTAGGGATTTAGAGTTCATTGGCGTCAACCTCGAGTCATAGGGTACATTAGTGAATCTAGACTACAATCGGCATATAGACTTGAAGTAGGAATTACTTGACTACTTGTGCATTTATACTCGAACGTTTCTACTCATATCTACTCCTATTTCATCTTAACCTCACGTTGTTTAATTTAATTGACACGCCACCTTGACTTAGTGAAATAATATCGAATGCACATGTGAATTAGGGTAATATAATTTCCGGGATTATATTACGGTGACTCATATGAACGTTCCGACATTATGGCATAAAGAATTTAAGGCGAGTCAAGGAAAATTTCTCTCTATCCTTATTCCATATCATGGTTAGTATTATTAAAAATACTAATCAACGGTATTCTTGTGTTTTGAAGGAACAATGCCTCCTCGTCGTGTGCCACGCCATGAGACTCCTGAACAAGCTCTACAACGAATGATAGCCACCACCGTGGATGCGGCCATGGCCGGTCACTCCTCCAACAACAACAATTACAACAACCACAACAACAACAATTAGGGGGCCGGTAACTCAAGTGAAGGGTGCTCCTATAAAGCTTTCATGGGGTGCAAACCTCATACTTTTGATGGGACCGGGGGACCGGTTGTGCTCACCCGATGGTTTGAGCAAACGGAAGCCGTTTTTAGCATAAGCGGTTGTCGGGATCAAGATAAAGTCAAATATTCCACCCACACCTTTGCCGATATTGCCCTCACGTGGTGGAACACATATGTACAATCGGTGGGTACCGATGAAGCTCACGCCCTCTCTTGGGCCGATTTAAGGGAAAGGTTGATCGTCGAATTTTTCCCTCGTGAAGAAACCCGAAAGCTCGAACAAGAGCTAAGAACTTTAAAGGCGGTCGGAAACGATCTCAAGGCCTACAATCAACGATTCGCCGAGCTATCCTTGATGTATCCCAACCTCGTGAACCCCGAATCTCAAAGGGTTGAACTCTATATGGATGGTCTTCCAAAGAACATCAAACAAGGAGTGATGTCATCCAAACCCGCTAACCTACAACAAGCCTTGAACATGGCCCGTCAATTGATCGAAACGGTTGACGAAATCGTAGTTCCGGCACCTAAGGTCGAGGATAAATCGGACGGAAACAAAAGAAAATGGGAAGCCCCCCAATCAAGCAACAACTACAACAACAACTTCACCAAAAAGCCCTTCACCTCCGACGCCAAGAAAAGCTATGGCGGAAATAAACCCTTTTGCAACAAATGCCACAAACACCACTATGGTGAATGTAGCAATCTATTTTGCCACCGGTGCCAAAAGGGTGGCCATGTGGCCAACGATTGTCGAAGTGCCGCCCTCGTCACTCAAAAAGTGCCCAATGCACCAAAACTGGGTACTTGTTATGAATGTGGCCAAACGGGTCATTTTAGAAATGCATGTCTGAAGAAGAAAGCCAACCCCAACACACGCGACTGAGCTTTCAACATCAACACCGAGGAAGCCCGAGATGACAATGAATTAGTCAAGGGTACGTTTCTCCTCAACAACACTTATGTTACTTGTTTATTTGATTCGGGTGCCGATAAGAGTTTTGTATCCAAGACTTTAACTCATTCTTTTAGCACTCCACCATTTCCACGAGATACCACTTGTACCATTGAAGTGGCCAACGGGAAACTATTGAGTGCCGACACATATTACCGGGGGTGTACGTTAAACATTTTGGGTAATGAGTTTGAAATTGACTTGATACCCATGGAACTAGGAAGCTTCGATGTAATAATCGGTATGAATTGGCTAGCCAAAACGAAATCTCACATCCTTTGTGATCTTAACGCAATCCGGATTCCTATCGAGAACGGCGAACCTTTGATCGTCTATGGCGATAAGAGTTGCACCGGACTCAACCTCGTTTCATGCATTAAAGTTAGAAGACTACTTCGTAAGGGTTGTTTTGCGATCCTTGCTCACGTTAAGAAAGTCGAGTCCGATGAGAAGTGCATCGATGATGTGCCAATTGTTAGTGACTATTCTGATGTATTTCCCGATGAATTACCGGGTCTTCCACCTCATCGACTGATTGAATTCCAAATCGATCTTATTCCGGGAGCCGCACCCGTAGAACGTGCACCATATAGACTCGCCCCATCCGAAATGCAAGAATTGCAAAGTCAAATCCAAGAACTACTTGATCGTAGTTTTATCCAACCTAGCCATTCACCTTGGGGCGCTCCGATTTTGTTTGTTAAAAAGAAAGACGGATCCCTACGAATGTGCATTGATTTATGTGAACTAAATAAATTGACGGTTAAGAACCGATATCCTCTTCCTCGTATCGATGACCTCTTTGATCAACTACAAGGGTCTTGTGTATATTCGAAAATCGATCTCCGCTCAGGTTATCATCAATTAAGGGTTAAGGGGGAAGATGTCTCCAAAACCGCTTTCCGAACTCGTTATGGCAGTTATGAATTCCTTGTCATGCCGTTTGGTCTCACTAACGCACCGGCAGTGTTCATGGATCTTATGAACCGCGTGTGCAAACCGTATCTTGACAAATTCGTTATCGTGTTCATCGATGATATTTTGGTTTATTCTAAAAGCGAAGAAGAACACGAGGAACACCTCTGACTTGTTCTTGAACTTTTAAGACAAGAACGACTCTATGCCAAATTCTCCAAGTGTGAATTTTGGTTGAAGGAAGTTCAATTTCTTGGTCACGTTGTAAGTGACCAAGGTATTAATGTCGATCCATCAAAAATCGAAGCCATTAGTAAATGGGAGACTCCTACTACTCCTACTCACATTCGTCAATTCTTGGGTCTCGCTGGATACTATCGTAGATTCATCAAAGATTTCTCTTTGGTCGCTCGTCCTCTAACCGCGTTAACTCATAAGGGAAGAAAATTCGTTTGGGCAACCGAACAAGAATCCGCATTTCAAATCTTGAAAACGAAGCTAACCACCGCTCCTATCTTGTCACTTCCCGAAGGCAACGATGATTTTGTTGTGTATTGCGACGCCTCGAAACATGGTTTTGGGTGTGTGTTGATGCAACGAACAAAAGTCATTTCTTATGCTTCTCGACAACTCAAAATTCATGAAAGAAACTACACGACACATGATCTTGAACTCGGAGCCGTTGTCTTTGCACTTAAAATGTGGAGACACTATATTTATGGAACCAAGAGTACTATCTTTACCGATCACAAAAGTCTCCAACACATCTTCGATCAAAAGCAACTAAACATGAGACAACGAAGGTGGATTGAAACCTTAAACGATTACGATTGCGAGCTTCGTTACCATCCCGGAAAGGCAAATGTAGTAGCCGATGCCTTAAGTCGAAAAGAAAGAGCGGTGCCTCTTCCTGTCCGAGCATTAAACATCACCATCCACACCAACCTTAATAGCCAAATTCGGGTAGCCCAAGATGAGGCTCTCAAGGATGAAAACGTTTCATACGAGCTCTTGAACATTCTCGTCTCTCGATTCAAAATTAGGGAGACCGGACTCCGATATTACGCCGGAAGGATTTGGGTGCCTAGATATGGGGACCTACGAAACCTTATTTTAGATGAAGCCCATAAGTCACGATACTCGATTCACCCCGGTGCCAATAAGATGTACCACGACCTTAAAGAACAATATTGGTGGCCGAACATCAAAAGGGACGTAGCTACTTATGTTGTCAAGTGTTTGACATGTTCCAAAGTCAAAGCCGAACACCAAAGACCGTCCGGGTTACTTCAACAACTCGAAATCCCACAATGGAAGTGGGAAAGAATAACGATGGACTTCATCACTAAGTTACCAAAGACAACGGGCGGTTATGATACCATTTGGGTTATTGTTGACTGTCTCACCAAATCCGCACACTTTCTCGCTATGAAAGAAACCGAAAAAATGGAGAAACTTGCACAACTTTACATCAAGGAGATCGTAGCCCGACACGGTGTACCTTTATTGATTATCTCTGACCGAGATGGCTGTTTTGTTTCTAGATTTTGGCGTACCTTGCAAGAAGCATTGGGAGCGCGTTTAGAAATGAGCACTGCATATCACCCTCAAACTGATGGACAAAGCGAACGCACAATTCAAACCTTGGAGGACATGTTACGAGCTTGCGTGGTTGATTTTGGAAAAGCTTGGGACAAGCACTTACCTCTCGCCGAGTTCTCTTACAACAATAGTTATCACGCGAGTATTAAAGCCGCACCTTTTGAAGCGCTCTATGGCCAAAAATGTCGTTCACCTCTTTATTGGGCCGAGGTAGGCGACGTGCAAATCACCGGACCCGAACTCATTCACGAAACCACCGAGAAGATCGTACAAATCCGAGATAGGCTTCGGACGGCCCGGAGTCGTCAAAAGTGCTACACCGACAAAAGATGCAAAGACCTCGAATTTCAAGTCGGTGACCGAGTAATGTTAAAAGTCGCACCTTGGAAAGGTGTAATCCGTTTTGGGAAATGCGGGAAGCTAAATCCGCGGTATATTGGTCCTTTCGAAATCTTGGAGCGTATTGGAACCGTTGCTTATCGTTTAGATCTTCCGCCTCAATTAAACTCCATTCATCCTACCTTTCATGTATCTAACTTGAAAAAGTGTCTTGCCGAACTCGATATCATCATCCCTCTCGAGGAACTTACTATTGATGACAAACTTCATTTTGTGGAGGAACCGGTTGAAATTGTGGACACCTCCGTCAAGACTTTGAAACAAAGCCGAATTCCGATTGTTAAAGTTCGTTGGAACGCCAAAAGAGGACCCGAGTTTACTTGGGAAAGGCAAGATCAAATGCAAAGGAAATACCCTCATCTATTCCCGGTTCCGAAAACGCAAGATTTCGAGGAAGAAACAACGACTCCTACGCCTACTTAAATTTCGGGACGAAATTTCTTTTAAGGAGTAGGTAATGTAACATCCCGCCTTTTTTCCGTTTACTTTTCTGTTTAACTATTTAAATTCCGTTATATGTTTATGACATCCCTCGTTAATATGCGTTTTAAAAATATCTAGTTTAGGTAATTCCCGCACCCGAATGAAACTAGAGGGACCAAACTTGCTAAAGTGCCAAACCTTTGACTAGGTCAAAGGTCAACACTCCATCTCCGCCATTCACTTTATCAATTTCTTTTCCCTTTACTTTTAACACTTTCAAACTATCTCTAAAACTCCATCTCCAAGAATCATCATCTAAATTCGTTCAATAAAGCTTCAATCAAAACAAATTACATATTTGAACTCCTTGCAACTTCCTCTTCGATTCCATACCGATTAAATCTCATTTGGGTAACTTTCTAAAATCACTAGATTTTGTGTTCTTGATGCTTTTAACTTATAAAGTTGTTAATTAGTGTCTATAGCTCAAGTCTAACATGAATATATGATTTATATGTTCGATCTTGTTATTTTTGATAACTAGCATGAAATTGAAAGTTTGGTGTGTTTGATTGATGATTTGGTTGCTTAAATGTAGTTAAATGTTATAAATGCATGTATTAAATGTGTTCCTAACATCACTAGCTTCAATTTGATGTGTAGGTTATTTTAGAAAACTTCATAAACTTGATTAGTGATTTTGGTGAATTTGTGTTAGGGTTTGATGAACTTGAAATGAACTTTTTATGTATTGAATGCCATGAATTATTGTTAGTAAGTAGTTAGTTGTATTGTATGCTTGATTACCTACGAAACGGCGCGTTATATGGATGCATTTATTTCCCGAATCCTATTTTGTTCATTTATGAACTTTAGCATTTATGGTGAGCATTAATTGAGCATTAAATGTTGGAAAGTCGGTTATTTCAAATGATGTTTTTGGTTGGTGAAATGTATTTAGTTGTGTTCTTTGTCAAATTACCTTTCTAACGATATAAGATACGAGTTCTAAGTGTTTACGGTTTGTGTTTTATGTTTGTTTGAATTTTGGTTTGAGACTTAGAAAACTAAAACTGGCCAGGTACCAGCTCGCGTGTAATGCCGCGGCGCGGCCAGCCTTTGTCGCGGCGCGACATAAGGCGTGTCCAGCTTCTGACCACCTTGTCCAATATACGAAAAATGTTTGGCACGCTATGGACCTCCGATTCACATGAGACTTGTTCTAACATGCTTATATATGAATAAAAACCTCAGAAAAATAGTTCGGGACCCGACCCGAACGTGTTGACTTTTTCGTTGACTTTGATTCGACCAAAAATTTGACTTTTTGTCAAACTTAACCAAATGATTATGCAACCTTCCTAACTTGTTTCTATACTTGTATCTTGCATGAAACTTGGACAATTTGATTCACATGCTACATAATCGAGTCGTAACGAGCCATAGGACTAATTGAACATCTTTGACCTATCGTGTTTACCGTTATTGATATGACCAATTTGTTTAGGTCAAGACTAGCATTGTCCTTTGCGCACGTTACTTTGTGAAGTACTTTTCATACGTGCACTCAAGGTGAGATCATAGTCCCATCTTTCAAACAACTTTTTTGCTTTAAACTATGGGATGAGAAACATATACGTATCATACTTTACACTTTGAACACAAGTACGAAAATGAACATTCCACGTACGGGTTTGAACAAAAATCCTCGATTCAATTATCATTAGTTACACTTGTAGGGTGTAAACGAGAACTTATATTATGTGATCACATGGGCTTGACGAGCCTCATTCGGACGGTTCGCTACCGTTAGCGGATGAAATATATTTTCGGGTCTAGTGTATGTTCTAACACTACGCAAAGGGTGAAAAACAGTTAAGTTTGATAATTGGGTGCCCGCGAAACAAATAACAACTTTGGAATGCAAATGATTTGATAATCATATTATATTAAATCTTGTGGTTCAAATGCAATGTTTACTAAAACACCTATGATTTCACCAATGTTTTCATTGACAGTTTTCTATATGTTTTCTCAGGTCCTTGAGCGCTACTTGATACATGCTTCTGCACTCTTTTTGATACTTGCTTGGATGTCGAGTATACATGCATAGTTGGAGCGTCTTTTGACTACTTTAAATTGTGTCGCATAGGTTTCATTCGTACGTTAAACATTGTAATGTAACTAGTATTTGAACTACTTTTGTAAACTTGAAACATCCTTTTACTTATGAAATGAATGCGACATATTTTGGTCAAACGTCATGTTAAAGACTTATGACCACGTAACGGGACCTAAGTAGTCGGTGCCGTCAAACCTGATTTGGTCGGGTCGCTACATAAACAGTACTGAGTAGTGGTATGAGATGACGAGTGTGTTCAAGTAGTGTCTTAGTAGCGACAAGTAGTGATCGGTGGTGACAGACAGTGTCGAGCAGTGATGAGTTGGGTCAAGATTACAAGTTACTTACAAGTTATATTAATAATTAATTTGCACATGGTAAGTTTCTTCTCACATTTGAGATTACACGGTTTGTTTTAAAAATGTTGTTTATCCAAGTAACCTACTTGGCTTAGCCCCAATTCCTTATTTTGCGATGTCGGAACCTCTATATGAGTTAACGTAATGTAATCCCGGTAATTACATTACGCTATCTCACATTTCCATTCGACATCACTCCATGAGTTCAAGATGGTGTAGTCAACTTAATTCAGTTAAATCTCGCGTCGCGTGCACGTATGCGATTCGTAGTATAGCGTTTAGTTCCAGTCCATATCATATGGGTATAAGGTGTATATGTACGTGATGTAAGGTGTAGCCCTACATGTAGTATTATGAAGCAAACAGTGCAAGTATGGGGTATAAAAGTCATCCAAGGCACACGGCTATAGACTAGACTTCACTAATGCGCCCTACGGTTAGACACACTAATGTATCCTAGTTCCCTATAGCCAAAACTCTGATACAATATGTAACACCCCGTCAAAAATCCCTTTAACGGAATGTTAACGCTGGTCCCAGTGCTTGGCTTGACTTCTATGTAACAACAATATTCTACAGCGGAAGCAATTAATACCTGAGAATAAAACACGCAAAACGGATCAACAATAATGTTGAGTGAATCTACAGGTTTTAGGTAAACAATACAGCGTGTTTAAGAAATAATATTCTGAAAGCGTTTATTAGTGGAAGACCACCAACGTTTAACCTTAAAAGTTTGTAGACAACACCGTGTCCCGTTTCAAAAGTTTATTGACACTACCATGTCAAGTTTCAAATATCTGTAGACAATACCATGTCAAGTTTTATCCCATTTTGTTCGTAAACCACAGTTTTACATAACGTCATATAGCATCTAAAAAACAGTTATCAGAAAATCAGTTTAAGTTCCTTGACCACGAGATTTTACAAGTGCAACTCCAAGTTGCGAAACGTTTGCATAATCTATGAGCACCTGAATACTAGCAATGACCCGAGTATAGAAACCACTATACCCGCCTTTACCTCATATAATGTTATACACTTGTTTGAGTGTATCTAATGTTTAAAGTAAATGCACCATAGTTAATATTGTAGGGTGAAGTTGTCAACCTAACGGATCCGTCCATCTAAATTGTGCTTACACCGATGGTATTAAAAGTATTCAAGCTAGAGGCTTTGTGAACAAACTCAATATGCATATATAATACTTGTGTCAATACAAAAGCACTTGATAATGTAAGTATAACAGCGTGTATTCTCATCCCTGAAAACATGTAAAAAGCAGGACTGTAGACTCACCTTTGAATAAGCTTGGTTTGAAAGACAAACGACTTGTACGGTTTATAGCCGAGTAATGCAACCTAAGTATACATATTTAAGTTGGTCATTAATTATGTCTTAAACAAATGTGGTTTCATAGTATAAGTTGTCTTATTGCTCGACTCGACGCGTTTCAAAGTAAAAGTCAACATACAATCAACTAGTTCATGCAAGTCAAACAAAGTCAACCGAAGTCAAACCGAAAGTCAAACTTGGTCAAAGTAGCCAACTAAAGTCAACATCAGTATGTTCATGTCAAATGTTGGTCAACATGTCAAACCTAAGTCAAACAACACATTTTGGATCATAAATAGTCATTTTCACAATTTCAGTTTATCGTTGTGCACAAAGCTCATGTACATGTAGCAAACTTAGCATATTATCTCATAGTACAAAATTCAAGTAAACATGGAAAACTCCAGATCATAAGTATACTCAAAATATATTCCAACAAGTCTGGCCAGGGTCTCATACGATAATTAAAAGTCAGGAATCAGAAGGGGTACATTTGTAGTTTGCCAAGTCAGTTTCTGACCGCGCACTGATTTTGTTTTGGCTATAACCGGAGCTAGGGAAATGAAATTGACACAAGGTCAGTGGCTAAGGTTCAAGGACAAGTCAAACTAACACATATCAAATGTTGAGCAATTTTTGTTTAGCCAATTTGTACAGTTTATTCGTGCAAATTGAATGTTCAGTTTTCAGCTCAATTCAGAAGTTACACAAAGTATGGCACTAGTGTGCCCAATGCATAAGGTTTCGGAGGTTGCAATAAACTGAGAATATATAAAATAACATATAAAGATTCATATTCCAGAAGCATACATGCTATTTCAATAAACACAAACCACAGAGTATAACACAGGGAGCAAGTTGCAGATTCGATTCTAGTTTAGCTAGTCACATTCGCACGCGATTATCCGAAGATCTAGATATAATTAGAATATGATATCTACATGAAAGGTGAAGTACTTTTTGTGTAATTTTAAAATATACAAAGCTTTAATTCCATAAGTTAACACATTTTATCATACAAGGATGTTTTCATGCAAGTGCTGTATAATTCCACTTTTACACTAAATCAAGCTTATCTCGAGTTATACATAAGCAAACGACATGATATCCTAGTGTAACTTGAGTGTTTTTAAATTATATTTCCATTGGTATAAGTTTCACAAGCCAATTTGTGGTCTATCAAACCCAGATCTCTGATTACACAACAAAAACACAACGTTAATTTCAATTGGCCATAACTTGATCATCCGGAAACGAAATCAAGCGAATCCAAAGCCTAAAATCAATAGTTTTTTTTGCAAGGAATCTAATTAAGACATAATATCATGCATTTGAAAAACTTAAATTTACTGATCATGCAATAACAAATTCGGTTTTAAACCCTAACGCATCAAACGATCAAATTAACGATAACAATTAACATGTACGCGTATAGACTTGAGAAATTGACAACATAACTATGAAACATCAATAAAAATCAGAATTTTAAGATTAAGGTTTAGCTAATTATACCTTTGATTAAGAATTCGTTTATACCAACGCTAGAAGATAACACGAATTGCAACTTTGATGTTGAACGCTTAAGCTAAAAAGCAAAAATCGATGGTGGATTGGTGGTGGCAGAGGTCGACGATGAGAGGGAGCAGAGGAGGGAAAAGCAGTCAATTATTTGTGTAGGATTTTATTAATTTTAGGTTAACATTCTAATTTATACTAACCCTAGCATTACAATTTAGCAATTAGGTACCTTAAGTAGTCAAAATTAAACATAAAAGGGGGGAGGGGAGTGGGGTCGGCCGAATGGCCCTTGGGGGTGACTCTCGGGCTCGTGTTTTGCAAAAGCTTGTACTCGTGGTCCGTTTCAAGTGTCGTTTAGTCGTACCGAAGGCCCGGAACGCTAAACCGATCGTTAAAATGCAACCAAACGTTAATTTATTAAAAACCCAATAAATTAATTATTTTTAAAAAGTTAATAATTAATAAATTAATTATTAAAATAAACCCGAGCGTTTCGTTGCTCAAAAAGCAATTATCAAAACCGTAACGTTTTTATCATATTTCATTATCCGAAATATTTATTCGTATTAATATCAACCCATATTAATTATTGTAACCCTCCAGGGATCAAGTATGTATTTATTACACATAAACACATAAAAGTCAAGTAATCGTCATTAAATAAACTAACGGAAGGTTAACGGAAGTAACGGAAAAAGAAGGGTTGTTACAAGTATGTTCAATGGCGTCGTAGTAAAGGTTCCGAGTTTACGTGGGAACCCGAAGAGTTTGTGTTAGTGTATCTTCCCGCTTGTAATGCGGCTTGGATCGCGAGGAAGTGCTCCTATTCAAGTGGGGAAGAGTTGTAAGACCCAAGTATTTATTGTACATAAGAGTAAATATGATGTACATAAAGTGTGTGAAGTGTAGTGTTTATGAAAAATTCAGAAACTGATCTAACATGTTTGAGCACCGCGCAGGATTAAGTGTGCACGCTGCGCACTGCCCTGCTGACAGATTCCCTCTTTTAAAATAAAGATTAATGAGGGGCATTCTTATCTTTTCACTTGAGGCCGGATTTAGGTCATTTATGGCCAGTTTTGTGATGGGTGAAACACATTCAACACAACCACCAACCTCATCTTCAATTCCAATTAAGTTCTAGAGTGAGAAACACTTTGAGAGAGAGAAAGCTCAAATCAAGGAGGAAGAAGCTTGATTCGGGTCAAAGCTCGTGTATTAAAGTTGTTCATTTAGTCACTAGCTACATTTTGATTGTGGTGGTAAGTCTTAACCTTGATTTCTTTATTTTAATTTGATTTATGGCTAGGGTTTTGTCATTTAAGGCTTGTAAGACACATTTGGGGGTTAAATGGGCGAATTTGGGTTAAGTTGATGTAAGAAAACCCTAAGGTGTTGTAATCTAGGGTTTGGTCTTGTAATTTGATGTTTAAGGTGTAAATGTGTTGTTAAATCACTAATACATTTATGTGTTAGTGGAAGTTTTGTTAATAGGTTCAAGTTTGACCAAATTATGAGTTTTGATGATAAAATGGGTCAAATGGGTAATTGTTGACCTAGTTGGACAAGATGGGTATGAAATGCCCTAAGTTTGTGTTAGTTGGTGTTGTTAGACCTTAATCACTAGCTTTTAGTGATTAATGATGAGTCTTGGCCTCATATGGGCGGTTTTAGTGTAAATGGGCCATTTAATGCAATTGGGTCATTAAATGCACAATAGTCAATTGTTGGTGTTTAGTCCAACGAGTTGTATGTTAATTATATACATAATGTAATAGGTACGTTGCATTGAAGGTTGCGAGCTTGATTTCTAATTCACCAAAGACGTTGAGGTGAGTGGAATAATTATATATGTATGTATATGATTTATTTGCTTGTGGGGTATGGATTTAAAGTTTGATGTTGATGATGCCATACCACTATTGTTTGTTGGATGAGGGTTTAAAGTTCGATGTTGACGATACCTCATGTATGGAGTTAAAGTTCGATATTGACGATGTCATACCACTATTGTAGTGATTTGATGAGGGGTTAAAGTTCGATGTTGACGATACCTCATATGTGGGTTTTAAGTTCGATGTTGACGATACTACATTAATTGGGACAGATGGGGTTTAAGTTCGATGTTGGCGATACCATTCGTAGGGCTAGCCTTGGAATCTTGAATATTAATGGATGTTGCGAACATCAATGTTTTGTGTGTTGTAGTGTAGCATATCATATTGTTCGTGTTATATGTTATTGTTATACTAGCTTGTGTTATCGGAGTGTAGCGTTATACTTTGCCATGGTATGCTAATTATATTGCTAGTATGTATGCGGAAATTGTGTAAGTGATTGCAAGTAAGTAGGTTATATATGTATGTATATAATTATTGCATTGACTAAGTGTTAGCTTACCCTCTCGTTGTTTACCTTTTTAGGCTCCGGTGTGGATAAGGGCAAAGGTATTTGTTTGGAGTAATGGCTCTCGGGGGATTTAGCTTTTGGAAGATCGACCAAGATTGGGTAGTTTAACCCCAAACACCATGCTCTAAGTGTCGTTTGGAAATTAAACTTTTTGTGGTCGAAACTTGTATTTTGTACGAAATTCGTAATTCGGGATGATGTGGGCTCGGTGTTGTAAAACTCATTTTTATTTTGGAAATCTCTTAGTTTTACTTATTGTAATGTGTTGTGAAAACCGTTTAGTCCAAAAGTGTCGGGAAGTGAGAGATCTTTTTCGAAATGTCCCGTTCTTATTGATTAAAAACGTTCCATATTAATTGATTTCGTTGCGAGGTTTTGACCTCCATATGAGACGTTTTTCAAAGACTGCATTCATTTTTAAAACAAACCATAACCTTTATTTCATAAATAAAGGTTTAAAAAGCTTTACGTAGATTATCAAATAATGATAATCTAAAATATCCTGTTTACACACGACCATTACATAATGGTTTACAATACAAATATGTTACATCAAAATCAGTTTCTTGAATGCAGTTTTTACAAAATATCATACAAACATGGACTCCAAATCTTGTCCTTATTTTAGTATGCAACAGCGGAAGCTCTTAGTATTCACCTGAGAATAAACATGCTTTAAACGTCAACAAAAATGTTGGTGAGTTATAGGTTTAAACTATATATATCAAATCGTAACAATAGACCACAAGATTTCATATTTCAATACACATCCCATACGTAGAGATAAAAATCATTCATATGGTGAACACCTGGTAACCGATATTAACAAGATGCATATATAAGAATATCCCCATCATTCCGGGACACCCTTCGGATATGATATAAATTTCGAAGTACTAAAGCATCCGGTACTTTGGATGGGGTTTGTTAGGCCCAATAGATCTATCTTTAGGATTCGCGTCAATTAGGGTGTCTGTTCCCTAATTCTTAGATTACCAGACTTAATAAAAACGGGCATATTCGATTTCGATAATTCAACCATAGAATGTAGTTTCACTTACTTGTGTCTATTTTGTAAATCATTTATAAAATCTGCATGTATTCTCATCCCAAAAATATTAGATTTTAAAAGTGAGACTATAACTCACTTTCACAGATTTTTACTTCGTCGGGAAGTAAGACTTGGTCACTGGTTGATTCACGAACCTATAACAATATATACATATATATCAAAGTATGTTCAAAATATATTTACAACACTTCTAATATATTTTGATGTTTTAAGTTTATTAAGTCAGATGTCCTCGTTAGTAACCTACAACTAGTTGTCCACAGTTAGATGTACAGAAATAAATCGATAAATATTATCTTGAATCAACCCATGACCCAATGTATACGTATCTCAGTATTGATCACAACTCAAACTATATATATTTTGGAATCAACCTCAACCCTGTATAGATAACTTCAACATTCACATATAGAGTGTCTATGGTTGTTCCGAAATATATATAGATGTGTCGACATGATAGGTCGAAACATTGTATACGTGTCTATGGTATCTCAAGATTACATAATATACAATACAAGTTGATTAAGTTATGGTTGGAATAGATTTGTTACCAATTTTCACGTAGCTAAAATGAGAAAAATTATCCAATCTTGTTTTACCCATAACTTCTTCATTTTAAATCCGTTTTGAGTGAATCAAATTGCTATAGTTTCATATTGAACTCTATTTTATGAATCAAAACAGAAAAAGTATAGGTTTATAGTCGGAAAAATAAGTTACAAGTCGTTTTTGTAAAGGTAGTCATTTCAGTCGAAAGAACGACGTCTAGATGACCATTTTAGAAAACATACTTCCACTTTGAGTTTAACCATAACTTTTGGATATAGTTTCATGTTCATAATAAAAATAATTTTCCCAGAATAACAATTTTTAAATCAAAGTTTATCATAGTTTTTAATTAACTAACCCAAAACAGCCCGCGGTGTTACTACGACGGCGTAAATCCGATTTTACGGTGTTTTTCGTGTTTCCAGGTTTTAAATCATTAAGTTAGCATATCATATAGATATAGAACATGTGTTTAGTTGATTTTAAAAGTCAAGTTAGAAGGATTAACTTTTATTTGCGAACAAGTTTAGAATTAACTAAACTATGTTCTAGTGATTACAAGTTTAAACCTTCGAATAAGATAGCTTTATATGTATGAATCGAATGATGTTATGAACATCATTACTACCTCAAGTTCCTTGGATAAACCTACTGGAAATGAGAAAAATAGATCTAGCTTCAAAGGATCCTTGGATGGCTTGAAAGTTCTTGAAGCAGAATCATGACACGAAAATAATTTCAAGTAAGATTTCCACTCGAAATAAGATTGTTATAGTTATAGAAATTGAATTAAAGTTTGAATATGATTATTACCTTGTATTATAAAGATAACCTACTGTAAGTAACAAAGGTTTCTTGATCTTGGATGATTACTTGGAATGGATTTAGAAAACTTGGAAGTAAACTTGCAATCTTGGAAGTATTCTTGATTTTATGAAACTAGAACTTTTGGAATTTATGAAGAACACTTAGAACTTGAAGATAGAACTTGAGAGAGATCAATTAGATGAAGAAAATTGAAGAATGAAAGTGTTTGTAGGTGTTTTTGGTCGTTAGTGTATGGATTAGATATAAAGGATATGTAATTTTGTTTTCATGTAAATAAGTCATGAATGATTACTCATATTTTTGTAATTTTATGAGATATTTCATGCTAGTTGCCAAATGATGGTTCCCACATGTGTTAGGTGACTCACATGGGCTGCTAAGAGCTGATCATTGGAGTGTATATACCAATAGTACATACATCTAAAAGCTGTGTATTGTACGAGTACGAATACGGGTGCATACGAGTAGAATTGTTGATGAAACTGAACGAGGATGTAATTGTAAGCATTTTTGTTAAGTAGAAGTATTTTGATAAGTGTCTTGAAGTCTTTCAAAAGTGTATGAATACATATTAAAACACTACATGTATATACATTTTAACTGAGTCGTTAAGTCATCGTTAGTCGTTACATGTAAATGTTGTTTTGAAACCTTTAGGTTAACGATCTTGTTGAATGTTGTTAACCCATTGTTTATTATAACAAATGAGATGTTAAATTGTTATATTATCATGATATTATGATATATAATATATCTTAGTATGATATATATACAGTTAAATGTCGTTACAACGATAATCGTTACATATATGTCTCGTTTCGAAATCATTAAGTTAGTAGTCTTATTTTTACATATGTATTTCATTGTTAATACACTTAATAATATATTTACTTATCATTTAACATAATTAACCAAGTGTATCAATATCTTAATATGATTCATATGTACCTAGTAAGACGTTGTTATAACGATAATCGTTATATATATCGTTTTCGAGTTTCTTAAATTAATAGTCTCATTTTTATGTATATAACTCATTGTTAAAATACCTAATGAGATACATACTTTTAATAAAAATCATGTTAACTATATATATAACCATATATATGTCATCGTATAGTTTTTACAAGTTTTAACGTTCGTGAATCACCGGTCAACTTGGGTGGTCAATTGTCTATATGAAACCTATTTCAATTAATCAAGTCTTAACAAGATTGATTGCTTAACATGTTGGAAACACTTAATCATGTAAATAACAATTTCATTTAATATATATATAAACATGGAAAAGTTCGGGTCACTACATTTTTGCCCAAGTTAGAAATCCGGACAAACAGTTTTTGAGCGCCGCTCAAGGTTAGGGTCGCGCGCCGCGCACCCTCCCTGTTTAAAAAAAATTGTTGTTCTATTTTCGGTTGGATAACGGGTTGGGTTGTTACATTTTCGCACTAGGTATGGGTCTTCCCATTACGCAATAAATCTGACGCACTTACCACATTCATACAATTTCGTGCATTT
Organism: Rutidosis leptorrhynchoides; assembly: GCF_046630445.1. Taxonomy (NCBI): domain Eukaryota; kingdom Viridiplantae; phylum Streptophyta; class Magnoliopsida; order Asterales; family Asteraceae; genus Rutidosis; species Rutidosis leptorrhynchoides. The sequence goes on along the minus strand of NC_092333.1, from coordinate 126,605,744 downwards.
GTATGCACTTAATTAAACCAAGAAATCAAAGCTTTTCAATGCGATAACGGCGGCGAATTCGATAACACTGCCTTCCACCAACTTATGCAATCCAATGGCATTCAATTTCAATTTTCCTGAACGCATGCTTCGTACCATTAACATGAAATCCCACATTCTTGCCATTACAAGAAAAAACCTAACTACGCCACTCTTTGCGTTTTCGGTTTCCTTTGCTATCCTCATCTTACTACCACACACAAACTTGCTTCCCGCTCTACTCCATGTATTTTTATGGGTTATCCCTCCAATCACCGCGGATACCGTTGTCTTGATCTAACTACTAATAGAATCATCCTCTTCCGTCACGTCACCTTTGATGAGACTTCATTCCCATTCGGTTCCATGACACCCACTCAGGCACTTTCTTATGATTTCCTAGACCCTCCACCAAATCTATTCTCTTGATCTTTTCACCTTCCATCTCATGACACCCCTTCTAATTCTACTACGGGGACACAACTTCTTCTTAATGAGGCTACCGCTACTTCTCCTCTGCTTAATCATTCTCCAGAGAAATAGCCTCCTCCTAATGAGGCTACAACCCACATTCCCTTACTTAATCTTCTCCCGGAGACACAACTTCCTCATACCAAGGCTACATCATCACACTCTACTCATCCCATGGTCACTCGCGCTCGTGTTGGCACCACTAAACTCATTCAGTATCTTAACCTACACACCTATATCATATCCCCCGTACCACATACTTACTCGGACGCCCTTCATGACCCTAATTGAAAACAAGCTATAACTGATGAATATATTGCTTTAATTAGTAATAGTACTTGGAAACTCGTTCCTCGCCCGTCGGACACGAACATAGTTCGTTCCATGTGGCTCTTTAAGCACAAGTATAATGCAAACGGTAATCTGAGTAGGTGTCATACCCCGTCCTAATCCATCTGGATGAAGTCACCAATATCTGGTTCCATTGCGATGATCGACTCCAAATAATGTCTTTAAAATGAGCAAATGCACAGCGGAAGGTTTCTTTCATACCTGAGAATAAACATGCTTTCAAGTGTTAACCAAAAGGTTGGTGAGTTCATAGGTTTATCTTAAAATAATAAAATTCATCATTTTGATAGAACACAAGATTTAAATGCTGCATGGTACAAATGGGCCCGAATCCTATACCCACCTGTAATGTACATGCGATATCTTTTAAACACAGTACACCTTTCTCGTGTACGAAACCATTTTTCATAAATCTTAGTAACTGTACACATATCTCGTGTACAAAATATCATACACATAACCTGTGTATAAAATCATTCTCTCGATATATAACATTCACTTTTCATTGCTTTCATAGCTTGTCTTGGTAACTGACCTTAATATATAATGCGCACAATAATATCCCCAAAACTGAACATCTCGTCTGTATAATAATCATATAAACTTCGAAGTACTAAACACCACGCCCACTAGCCTTTCCGTCTAGTGAACATTTTGGGTGGGGGTGTTAAACCCGGTAGCTACATTTAGGATTCGCGTCAATTAGGCGCGCACTAATTCTCAAAATTAGTGATGTTCCCTAATTCTTAGGTTACCAAGCAATAATAATCAGGGAAAAAATATTCATAACAATTGTGGCAATTATCACGTCCACATAATTCATTCGAGGAATGTTTTGCTTGTGTCTATCTCGTCAAACATTTATAAAAGCATTTCATGTATTCGCAGTTCAAAATGTATTTTAAAAGCATTTAATAAAGCAGTTGTAAAAGTAGCGCATGTATTCTCAGTCCCAAAAATGTAAAGAGTAAAAGGGAATCAAATGAACTCACCATATTGTGTTTTGTAGTAAAAATACATATAACGACTTTAAACAAGTGTAGGGTTGGCCTCGGATTCACGATCCTATATCAATTGTATATTTATTAATACATGTAATCGTAATCGAATAAATATATATATATATTATTAGTTGTGATATAATTTTTATATTACTAATTTTGCTACTTCATTATATATTCATTTTATATATGAAAATATTTATATAATTAAAATATGAGCATAAAATATATTTTTATATAATTAATCTTTTATTTACAAAGTATACCAGTTATAATGGTACCAAAATAAGTATAATGATAATAAAAATATTTTAATAGTACTAGTAAAAATAATGATAGTACTAATAGTAGTTTTAACAAAATGATAGATTAAAAGTAATGATACTTTTAATAATAGTTATGTTAATCTTTAATAATATAATACCAGTCATGATATTTATATTAATGAAAATGCTAATATTAATAATAATACTTGTGTCAATCCTAATAATACTAATATTTATAACATAATACTAATGATAATATTAATAATATTACTTTCTAATAATATTAGTAACAATAATAATATTAGTAATAACAATAATAATAGTAATTATAATTGAAATTTTAATTAGGTTAATAATAACAAATGGTAACTTTTATTAGTAATAATAATGATAATAATTATAATACTAATCCTAATAACAATATCTAATAATAATAATAATAATAATAATAATAATAATAATAATAATAATAATAATAATAATAATAATAATAATAATAATAATAATAATTTTGGGAACTACCTCATAAAAACGGATCCTAAAATGAAAAGACCCCTGCAGGGCTCGAACCCGTGACCATCCGCTACCCCATCACCTCCCTTAACCATTCCTCCGCAAACGTCTTTCTGTTTATATTTATTCCCGAATTTATTTAACCCTTTTATGTTTTCGACCCAACAACAAATTACAAAGCCTAATAAACCTTGTAGCCCAACTAAATATCATAACAACAACCGGCACAATTACTTAAACATGTTCCATCGCCCACGGCCCACATCAGTTTCTCTTTGTAAATAAAAAAGAATTGTAATGGCCTAGGTTCGAACCTAGGACCTCTAGAAAATCACAAACACTCCTTACCACTCATCTGCAAATTCATTTATGTTATTATAAGAATTTTATTTTCATTTAACTTATTTTCTGATTAAATCTACTTCTTCTTCCTAAAACATCATCGTACCTCTGCATCATTTCTTTTATTGTTTCTGTTTCATCATCATGGTTCTTAGGAAATCAAAATCGTTATATCATCGAACACATCATTACTCGTTTTTGTCATCAATGGTTATCTACGGGTTCACCATCTTCCTTGTCATTCACCTCATCACCATTAACATTATCATCTTCACAATCACTTCCATTTCATTGTTTATCATCCTTCTTCATCACCATCATCTAACGTCATTTTGTTATTTGTGAATCATCATCTTCTTCGAATCTCGTCTCCATCATCGAACTTGCATCGTTATCTTCTTCATTCTAAATGTCATCATCAATCTTTGCCATTAATCATCATCGTGCTACATCAACTCGTTATTATTCGTTTATGTAATATCTTAAGGTTTTAAGATCAAGAGAAAGAAGGAAAAAGAAAAAAAAAATATTTTACGAGTGGTGTTCATATTCCAATAGTTCGGGCAATAGCAGTATCAAACAGGATTTAACGATGGTTTTGGGTGTGACAGTAACACAGGAGATAAAACATTACAGCAGCAGTAGTAGTAGTAGTGAATCAGTCGGTTTGCGAATTAAAAGGAAACAGAAAATGAAATATCCTATAAAGGTGATAGTCTTGGTGGTGTTGAGTGTTCGGTGGTGGTTGTGGTTTGAACCGAAACAGAAACAGAACCATTTCAGCAGCTGTAGCAGTAGATAAACTGATGGAGGTGTCTTCGGGGTGGTGATGAAAGTGGTGTTGAAGAAGGTGGTTTATGTGGTTCCCGAAGAGAGAAGTCAAGAACTAGTTACAGGTTTATATTGATTCGAAGGATAAATATAGAAGCAGAAAATATAGAAAAGATGGTGATTTACTTATGGCTTGATAGTAAGTAGTAAGATGGAACTTGGTTTGTTTCCGGTTGTTGGAGGTTTTAGAGAAAAGAATGAAGAAAGAAGTTTATACTCCATATTCATAAGTATCCATATTAATAAGTATATAAGTTAGTTTGATAATGGACACAAAACAAAACACAATGTCTTTTCTTTAATAAATTAATAATAAAATATTTACTAAAAGAATGAAAACGTGTGATCATAATAGTAATTTAAATCATCCGTGAAAAATATCCTGCCGACACTTTTCCCCGGATGACTATATTGTGTCCATTGCTAAACAGTTAACGTATAAAAGTGTTCCTAAAAATCCCAAATTTTTAGATTAAATATATTTAATCATTTCGCTCATTAACTGTTTGAAACCTGATCAAAAAGGTTCGATAATTATTTATTTTCTGTTCCAATTTATATGTACGAAGTACTAATATTTAAACTTAAAAAAAGTAAACATATTTTTAACAAATCTAACATCTTCGTAAACGATTTACAGTTCAACTTTTATTTTAGTCCTTCATGAACATGTAATATATTTATATTAAAACTAACGAAACGTCAACCGAGTGTTACTGACGTTTACTAATTAGGCTCGAAATCATTCATTTTCAATATACACATTATATATATATATATATATATATATATATATATATATATATATATATATATATATATATATATATATATATATATATATATATATATATATATATATATATATATATATATATATATATCAAATCTTAATTAACAAGTTTAAGTAAATAAATATATTAATTATATTCTTTTAAACAACTAAATATAATATTATATATTTACAAAAAATATTTATATATATATTTATATATATATATATATATATGTATATATATATATATATGTATATATATATATATATATGTATATATATATATATATATATGTATATATATATGTATATATATATATATATATATATGTAACTATTTACAAATAGTTGTTCGTGAATCGTCGGGAATGGTCGAAGGTCAATTGAATATATAAAACAGTTCAAAATTTTTGAGATCCAACCTAACAGACTTTGCTTATCGTGTTGAAAATACAATATCGTATCGAGAGTTTGATTTAAAATTAGTCGAAATTTTCCGGGTCACTACAGTACCTACCCGTTAAAGAAATTTCGTCCCGAAATTTGAGTGAGGTCGTCATGGCTAACAATAAAAATGTTTTCATGACGAATATGAGTTAGAGTTTTATCATTATTGATTAATATAGATAAAACGATTCGATCATGTGAAGCGTACGAGTAAAGCTATCACAAAATAGTGAAATGAAAGGATAAAGATTTGCCTTAGCTTTTGACAGAGTCAGGGTTGGATTCCGGAATTCCAGGGATTTAAAGAAAAATCTTCGAAATCTATAAGATTTGATTCTTTGGCGAGTAAGGAAATTAAGATCTCTATAATTAAATACGGTGATCTGCCTCGATTACTCTGTCTGATATTTCCATTATAAATTAAGCTCTTCCGTTCCATTATTCTCACCATTCCTATACTTTCTTTCTTAGTTCATACATCCAAAAGATTGTGAAAATGCTTAATCCAATTCTAATCCTTGATATTTTTCTAATTATCATTTCTGTCATCCTTCTTTTAATCTTCCACCAGAAGAATCTGTTTACTTCTACTATCACCTTGGGGTGATACTATTCTTAATTCTACTGTGTCTTTATATTGCTATTTGTATTAATATCCACGGTTTGTAACCTCCGTGTTGTTATTGGACTTTATATTTTCTCTTATATTTTGGAGCTCTTTGCCTTTTTATTCTCTTCTCAACCTCTAGTAAAGCGAGTAACGGTCCAGAATTCGTAAGTATGGAATTTCGAAGGAACTTAATGTTCTAAACGAGGAAGAACGTAATAGTACGATTTGATTTGTCAAATTACCAAAATCACTGAGAATAGAACTATCAAGAATATATTTTCTTGATATATTCAGAAGTTAATCAGAATGAAAGAGTTATGTAACATGACACATGATGACGTTATAATCTATGAATCATCATGTTCCACTTAGAAACTCAGCATGACTTACTGTAATATAATTACGTTGATCAAGTGTCATTATATTATACTAACTCATGCATCAGTTCCCAACATTACTTCAATAACATTCATATTTTAAGCTCGAAAGTTTACAGAATATAGAAACTAACAGTTTCTATATGATGTAAAACTGATAGTACGAAGAGATTAATGATTTCAGATAAGAATAGTTATGAAAATATCTTCAAAAATATGGAGGATATTTATAATGAAAGATACGATGATATTTTGGAATCTCTAATATCGAAGGATGGTGAAGAAAATTTGTCCGCAAGAGTTTGGAGTCAGAAGCAAGGTATTCGCTAAAGATTTCATCATAAATAGAATCATCAGGATTCTTAATGTAGAAGTTTAGTCCTTGTGATTTGTTCAGAGACTCCTTCGTAGTTTGCTCATTCAGTTTTTCAGTTTCAAACTTTTTCTGAGCTTTACCAACATACTATTCTTTATCATCAAACTTCTGACGGTTAAGGTCGTTTACGGTTTACTACGGTTTCTGCTGCTTCATTCAGCTTTTTCAACATTCAGAGTATTGATTTGTAGACTGAGTGCTTTTCAGAATTTCAGAATGAAAGATCTTAATTCTAAGAGATAAATGTTATACATATAACTGTTGATGTAGATATGCTGTGAGTTTTCAAAGTACTGATTGCTGATTCCCGGTAATTGGTATGGCAGTTCTCGTTACAAGATGCGGATGCGTATATGATAGGGTTTCAATGAATAAATATAATGATTTATCAGAGAGATTTAAGCCAAGAAGCAACGAGGTTGCTGGTACGTCTGCTAGTAATATGGTGGAATATAAAAGGTTCCCCGGTAACAATAAAAGAGCACACATACATATCAAGGTGTTAATAAGGTTGTTTCGAACGAAAAAACGAAGTTGACTTGTTGGAGTGTAACAACCCAACCCTAAATCCTTAAGATAAATTTTTTTTTATACAACACAATTACACGCCAATTAAATATGTAACCCATTTAACGAGTTCTATTTAAAACGCACAACAATTAATTGTTTACAATAGGCACGAGGGCCACGAATAAAGTTTAGAACAAGTTTGACCCATTGCAAATGATAGTTTATAAACCAAACGACGTTCCGAGCATGGTTTGGGACTAAACTACCCAAAACTAGGCCAACTTCCAAAAACTCCAACATAACAACAACAAGGGACACCTAGTGCCCAACGACCCCCTTGCCCTTGTCCGCGCCTGCATCTAAAAAGATAAACAACGAGAGGGGTAAGCAAAGCTTAGTGAGTAGAATAAATATATACATGCATATAAGACTTACCACACGCATCCACGATATCATATAACGCACACAATCGCATAACATCTCGATAAATAAGCTAGTATCGTCAAACCGTACAACTAGCCACATTAATAACATAAATATCATAATCATAAATCAAATGCTAGCATCACCAACTATAAACCATGGTTAACCAAAATCCTTCGCAAGGGGAATGACTTTGCGAAACAAGTCATCGATGTTCATAACAACCGTTAGCTCCCAAACCCGGCTATGGTATACTAACCCCCGAGGTGTTCCGAAAACGGCTATGGCATCACCCCCAAGTGTTTCCAAAAACGGCTATGGCATCACTTGATCAACATGTGAGTAAAACACGGCTATTACTCACAATCTTGTACACAAACATGGCTATGTGCATAAATAACACAGATAACAACGTGGGAGTAAAACACAGCTATTACTCGCCACTATATGCACAAACACGGCTATGTGCATAAATAACATACGTAGACAAAAACGGCTACGTCTTGCAACTGTGGTCACAAAACGGCTATGTGACACCATCATTACGGCACATAAATCATATACATACATATATAGATATTCCACTCACCTCAAGTCCCTTGTGAAAGCTAACCAAGCTTGCAACCCTTCAATGTAACGTACCTATTACATTATGCATTTATTAACATACAATCTAGTTGAATTAAATGCCAATCACTAACCCTTGAGCATTTAATGACCCGTTTGCATTAAATGACTCAACTACACCAAAACCGCCCATTAATGGCCATGCCTCGTCATAAATCACTAAAAGCTAGTGATTAGGGTTTAACAACATCAACTAACATAAACTTGGTGTATTTCATAATCATTTCACCCGATTAGGTCAACTAGTGCTCTTTTGACTCTTTGACTCACAAATCAAGTCAAACTTACACAATAACAACTCTTTCATCCTTTTAAAAGTGCATTAATGACTAACAACATCATTTAGCACTTACAACCTCAAATCACAAGACCAAACCCTAGATAATAGCTACTTAGGGTTTCCTTTCAACAATCCAACCCAAAATCCACCTATTTAACCCTCAAATGGGTCACACAAGTTCCATATGAACCAAACCCTAGCTTAAACTAAATGAAACTCAAAACTTAGAGTTGAGACTTACCAAAACTATCCTCTTGTAGCTAATAACAAGGAGAGCAACTTTAATTCTTGCTTCTAGGATTGATTCACAAAACTTCACCTTCAAATCTTGAGTTTAATCTAAGTGGGTTTTAGGATTTGAGAGGAAAATGTGAAAGAAAATGGAAAAGAAATAAGAAATGGAGAACAAGTGGTTGATATTAAAAGCTCCAACCAGATCTACACGCAAAAAGACCAAATTACCCCTAAACCCTATTTAATTTGAGTGGAATTCGGAGTCAGAACTGTAGAATTGCCGCGGCGCGGCACCTTTGTCGCGGCGTGACATAAAGAAGGAGAAACGACCCTTCTTAACTCAAGTTCTGATCTGGATTTGCTTTGTTTGTCGCGTCGCGGCCCCATTCCTCGCGGCGCGGCACTGGCCTGTTCCTGGTCACTTTGACAACAAATCATAAAATGAAGGTTCATACAACTAGCACACCTCGTTCACTATTCCAATGCATGTCTAAGCTTCGCCCTTAAGTCTCACACGACTCAACACCATCGCGACACATACATAAATACGTACACGCACGCATTCTCATATATATATATATATATATATATATATATATATATATATATATATATATATATATATATTTACATATACATACATGTACTTACACAAAAACTAACACTTGGCTCACTTAATCTCACAAACGAACAAGTTATAAGCGTGCTAATAAATAAGGTTGTACCTTTAAACGCGTACGGAAAAACGGGGTGTTACAACTCTCCTCCACTTAAATCGGAGCTCTTCCTCGCGATCCATGCCGCATGACACGAGGGAAGGTAAACCATCACGAATTCTTCGGGATCCCAAGTAAACTTGGAACCTTTACTACGACCCCATTGGACCTTAAAGGTCCTCACCTCTTTGTTACGCAACATTTTTACCTTCTCATCGAGTATAGCAATCAGCTCTTCAACGTATTCTAACTTGTTGTTTAGCTCAATTTCGTCTAAAGGCATCCATGAAGAATCATCCGCAAGACACTTACGGAGGTGGGAAACATGAAATGTGTTATGGATCCCCGCAAGTTCTTCGGGTAATTCCAAACGATATGCGACTTCACCAACACGAGCTAAAACCTTAAACGGCCCAATAAACCGAGGAGCAAACTTTCCTCGCTTCCGAAACCGAATAATACCCTTCCATGGCAAAACCTTGAGCATCACCATATCACCTTCTTGGAATTCGATCAAACATCTACGCTTATCGACGTAAGATTTTTGCCTATCTTGCGCCTTTTTCAAATGTTCCCGAATCATATTGATTTTATCATTTGTCTCCAATACCAAGTCGGAGCTCCCGACTTCCCTTTTTCCCACTTCACCCTAACAAATCGGGGTTCGACACCTTCTACCATACAACATCTCATACGGTGGCATTCCAATACCAGAGTGAAAACTATTATTGTACGAGAATTCCACCAAAGGTAAATGTTCATCCCAACTACCACCTAAGTCAATGATACACGCACGTAACATATCCTCCAATGTTTGATTCGTACGTTCAGTTTGACCGTCCGTTTGAGGATGGTACGTCGTACTCATATTTACCCTCGTACCCATATCTTCATGAAACTTCTTCCAAAATCGAGAAGTAAAACGCGTGTCTCGATCCAAAACGATAGACGCGGGAACGCCGTGTCTTGATATCACCTCTTTAATGAACATCTTCGCAAGTGCCTCCGATGTAATCACTTCTTTAATAAGAAGAAACAATGTACTTTTCGTTAATCTATCAACAATCCCCCAAATAGTATCAAATTGGGTTCTTGCCATTTTTGGCAACTTGGTAATAAAATCCATGGTAATATGCTCCCACTTCCACATCGGAATTTCTAGCGGTTGCAACTTACCATACGGCTTTTGGTGTTCGGCTTTAACTTGCAAACATGTGACGCATTGCTCAACATACTTAACAACGTCGCGTTTCATGCCCGGCCACCAATAATCTTTCTTCAAATCATGGTACATCTTCGTCGCACCCGGATGTATGGAATACTTAGACTTGTGCGCCTCATCAAGAAGCACCTCTCGGAAATCACCCATCTTAGGCACCCACAATCTTTCTTGAAAAGACAATAAACCACGCGAACCCATCGTAATGAATTCCGATTGCCCCACAATTTGTTCCGCATGCTTGTTGTGAACGTAAGCCTCTATTTGAATCACACCAAGTTTTTCAAGAAAATCGTTAGTAATAATCATACGTAACAATCCCAATCGTAACGCCGGGTGGTGACTCTTTTGGCTTAACGCATCCGCGACCACATTCGCTTTGCCCGGATGATAAAGTATCTCACAATCATAATCCTTCACCACATCCATCCATCTACGTTGACGATAATTCAAATCCCGTTGATCAAAAAGATGTTTCAAACTCTTGTGATCCGAATAAATCGTACACTTGACACCATACAAGTAATGGTGCCAAATTTTCAAAGCATGGACCACCGCTGCTAATTCGAGATCATGAGTCGGGTATCTCTTTTCATGTTCCTTTAATTGGCGAGAGGCGTAAGCGATGACTTTACCTCATTGCATTAGAACACACCCGAGCCCATTCAAAGAGGCATCACAATAGACCGTCATATCATCTACACCTTCCGGCAATACTAAGACCGGAGCTTTACACAATTTCTCTTTCAACAATTGAAAAGCGATTTCTTGCTCGTTCTCCCAATTGAATCTCGTATTCTTCCTTGTCAACTTAGTTAATGGCGAAGCAATCTTGGAAAAGTCTTGAATAAACCGACGATAGTAACCGGCCAATCCGAGAAAACTTCGGATTTCTTTAGGCGTAGTCGGTCGTCCCCAATCCTTCACTTTATCTATCTTCCCCGGATCCACTTGAATACCATCCTTGTTCACAATATGGCCAAGGAATTGAACCTCCCTTAGCCAAAATTCACATTTTGAGAATTTTGCATACAACTTCTCTTTTCTCAACGTCTTCAATACTTCGCGCAAGTGATGTTCATGTTCTGTCATGCTCTTAGAATAGACAAGAATATCGTCAATGAACACAATTACCGACTTATCCAACATAGGTTGGCACACTCGGTTCATAAGATCCATGAATGCCGCCGGTGCATTCGTAAGACCAAAAGGCATAACCACAAATTCAAAATGCCCATAACGAGTACGAAAGGCCGTTTTTCGATATCTTCCTCATGGACCCGCATTTGATGATAGTCGGACTGTAGGTCAATTTTAGAGAAATATGTCACACCTTGGAGTTGATCAAACAAATCGTCAATCCTAGGCAATGGATAACGATTCTTGATTGTCACTTTATTCAACTCCCGATAATCAATGCACATACGCATACTACCATCTTTCTTCTTCACGAACAAGACCGGAGCGCCCCAAGGCGAAGCACTCGGTCGAATAAAACCCTTCTCAAGTAACTCTTGAATTTGATTCAACAATTCTTGCATTTCCGTCGGTGCTAAACGATAAGGAGTTTTAGCAATGGGAGTAGCTCCCGGAACCAACTCAATGCGAAATTCGACTTGTCTTTCCGCCGGAACACCCGGTAACTCATCCGGAAAAACATCATCAAACTCACTTACTACCGGAATTTCACGAATGGGTGGTGGCTCATCACGAGTATCAACAACATGGGCAAGAAAAGCCATGCCACCACTAACAAGGAAACGACGTGCCCGTGCAAAAGTTGTACCGTGTACAAGTCTTCTACGTTTATCACCATGAATGATTAACTCTCCCCCACTTGGGGTCTTCACACGAATGGATTTCTCATGGCATGAAATATCGGCCCTATTATGATCGAGCTAATCCATACCAACCACGATATCAAAATCACCCAAGGTCATCGGGATGAGATCTATTTTAAAGTTCTCGGAACCAAACACCACATTACAATCTTTACACACATCAACTACTAGAACCGCCTTGCCATCCGCTATTTTGACTTCTACCGGACGACTTAACTTAGCTAACTGTTTATTAAGTTTAGGCACAAATTTTGGTGACACAAACGATAAATTTGCACCGCTATCAAATAGAATCCTTGCCGGATTAGAGTTAACCATGAAAGTACCTGAGATGACTTCGTTGGATTGTTTGGCTTCATCATTCGTCATCAAGTAGTTACGCCCCCTAGCCAACCCCGCCGCCTTTTCTAGCCTCTTTACTTGGTCGTTTGATAATTCGGGACATTCCGCCTTCCGGTGCCCCGTCTTTTGACAATTAAAGCACGTGACCGTCTTGATCAAACAATCACGAGCGTAATGACCCGGCTTCCCACAACTATAACAAGTAGGCGTAAAAGTATTCAAATCACCCTTCTTCATACTTCCGACGCTTTCGGACACACCCTTGCTCTTCTTGTTGGAGTAATTAGGCGCTCCAAATTTTCTTTTGCTCGACCCATAACTAACCGGAACCAGACTCGGAGCTTGTGCTTCAAACCCTTTTGCCACCGTGATGCTATGCGAGGTGTATATAAAATAGCTTTATATTTTACAAGGAAATACTATTAAATATGATACAATTTTACACAAGATATTTATTTATTTAGAGAATGGATCTACTTAAACCTTGCTACAACACTTATAGGCAGTGTACCTAATCGTACAGTAGTGTAGTTTTTAGTAAGTCCGGTTCGTTCCACAGGGAAAATCTTTAAACAAAGCTTAACGCTATATTAGTTTACTTTTATAAAAATACAAATATATATATAAGTAATATTATTATTATAAAGGGGGATTTTTACCGTTTAATGACCGGTTTGTCGATTTTAAAACTTTAGTCGCAGTTAAAACCAAATGTAAAATAATAAATAAATACAAGACTTAATTTAAAGCGTAAAGTAAATAACGATAATGAAATTGCGAATAATAAAAGTGCGATAAAATAAACTTGCGATAATTAAAAAGTATGATAATTAAAAGTGCAATTAAATACAATAACAATAAAAATGCGATAATTAGAAGTGTAATTAAATATAAAATAAAGGAAATTAAATATGAAATAAAAGAATTATGCTTATTTAAACTTCCGTAATCATGATGTTTGACGTGTTGATTTTAGTTTTATGCCCATGGGTTAATTGTCCTTTGTCCTGGATTATTTAATATGTCCGTCTGGTTTTTGTCCATAACAGTCCATCAGTCATAAATATTGAAATGTCCCGTTCTTATTGATTAAAAACGTTCCATATTAATTGATTTTGTTGCGAGGTTTTGACCTCTATATGAGACGTTTTTCAAAGACTGCATTCATTTTAAAACAAACCATAACCTTTATTTCATAAATAAAGGTTTAAAAAGCTTTACGTAGATTATCAAATAATGATAATCTAAAATATCCTGTTTACACACGACCATTACATAATGTTTTACAATACAAATATGTTACATCGAAATCAGTTTCTTGAATGCAGTTTTTACACAATATCATACAAACATGGACTCCAAATCTTGTCCTTATTTTAGTATGCAACAGCGGAAGCTCTTAATATTCACCTGAGAATAAACATGCTTTAAACGTCAACAAAAATGTTGGTGAGTTATAGGTTTAACCTATATATATCAAATCGTAACAATAGACCACAAGATTTCATATTTCAATACACATCCCATACATAGAGATAAAAAATCATTCATATGGTGAACACCTGGTAACCGACATTAACAAGATGCATATATAAGAATATCCCCATCATTCCGGGACACCCTTCGGATATGATATAAATTTCGAAGTACTAAAGCATCCGGTACTTTGGATGGGGTTTGTTAGGCCCAATAGATCTATCTTTAGGATTCGCGTCAATTAGGGTGTCTGTTCCCTAATTCTTAGATTACCAGACTTAATAAAAGGGGCATATTCGATTTCGATAATTCAACCATAGAATGTAGTTTCACGTACTTGTGTCTATTTTGTAAATCATTTATAAAACCTGCATGTATTCTCATCCCAAAAATATTAGATTTTAAAAGTGGGAATATAACTCACTTTCACAGATTTTTACTTCGTCGGGAAGTAAGACTTGGCCACTGGTTGATTCACGAACCTATAACAATATATACATATATATCAAAGTATGTTCAAAATATATTTACAACACTTTTAATATATTTTGATGTTTTAAGTTTATTAAGTCAGCTGTCCTCGTTAGTAACCTACAACTAGTTGTCCACAATTAGATGTACAGAAATAAATCGATAAATATTATCTTGAATCAATCCACGACCCAGTGTATACGTATCTCAGTATTGATCACAACTCAAACTATATATATTTTGGAATCAACCTCAACCCTGTATAGCTAACTCCAACATTCACATATAGAGTGTCTATGGTTGTTCCGAAATATATATAGATGTGTCGACATGATAGGTCGAAACATTGTATACGTGTCTATGGTATCTCAAGATTGCATAATATACAATACAAGTTGATTAAGTTATGGTTGGAATAGATTTGTTACCAATTTTCACGTAGCTAAAATGAGAAAAATTATCCAATCTTGTTTTACCCATAACTTCTTCATTTTAAATCCGTTTTGAGTGAATCAAATTGCTATGGTTTCATATTGAACTATATTTTATGAATCTAAATAGAAAAAGTATAGTTTTATAGTCGGAAAAATAAGTTACAAGTCATTTTTGTAAAGGTAGCCATTTCAGTCGAAAGAACGACGTCTAGATGACCATTTTAGAAAACATACTTCCACTTTGAGTTTAACCATAATTTTTGGATATAGTTTCATGTTCATAATAAAAATAATTTTCTCATAATAACAACTTTTAAATCAAAGTTTATCATAGTTTTTAATTAACTAACCCAAAACAGCCCGCGGTGTTACTACGACGGCGTAAATCCGGTTTTACGGTGTTTTTCGTGTTTCCAGGTTTTAAATCATTAAGTTAGCATATCATATAGATATAGAACATGTGTTTAGTTGATTTTAAAAGTCAAGTTAGAAGGATTAACTTTTGTTTGCGAACAAGTTTAGAATTAACTAAACTATGTTCTAGTGATTACAAGTTTAAACCTTCGAATAAGATAGCTTTATATGTATGAATCGAATGATGTTATGAACATCATTACTACCTTAAGTTCCTTGGACAAACCTACTGGAAAAGAGAAAAATGGATCTAGCTTCAACGGATCCTTGGATGGCTCGAAGTTCTTGAAGCAGAATCATGACACGAAAACAAGTTCAAGTAAGATCATCACTTGAAATAAGATTGTTATAGTTATAGAAATTGAACCAAAGTTTGAATATGATTATTACCTTGTATTAGAATGATAACCTACTGTAAGAAACAAAGATTTCTTGAGGTTGGATGATCACCTTACAAGATTGGAAGTGAGCTAGCAAACTTGAAAGTATTCTTGATTTTATGTAACTAGAACTTGTAAAATATATGAAGAACACTTAGAACTTGAAGATAGAACTTGAGAGAGATCAATTAGATGAAGAAAATTGAAGAATGAAAGTGTTTGTAGGTGTTTTTGGTCGTTGGTGTATGGATTAGATATAAAAGATATGTAATTTTGTTTTCATGTAAATAAGTCATGAATGATTACTCATATTTTTGTAATTTTATGAGATATTTCATGCTAGTTGCCAAATGATGGTTCCCACATGTGTTAGGTGACTCACATGGGCTGCTAAGAGCTGATCATTGGAGTGTATATACCAATAGTACATACATCTAAAAGCTGTGTATTGTACGAGTACGAATACGGGTGCATACGAGTAGAATTGTTGATGAAACTGAACGAGGATGTAATTGTAAGCATTTTTGTTAAGTAGAAGTATTTTGATAAGTGTATTGAAGTCTTTCAAAAGTGTATAAATACATATTAAAACACTACATGTATATACATTTTAACTGAGTCGTTAAGTCATCGTTAGTCGTTACATGTAAGTGTTGTTTTGAAACCTTTAGGTTAACGATCTTGTTAAATGTTGTTAACCCAATGTTTATAATATCAAAAGAGATTTCAAATTATTATATTATCATGATATTATGATGTACGAATATCTCTTAATATGATATATATACATTAAATGTCGTTACAACGATAATCGTTACATATATGTCTCGTTTCAAAATCATTAAGTTAGTAGTTTTGTTTTTACATATGTAGTTCATTGTTAATATACTTAATGATATGTTTACTTATCATAATATCATGTTAACTATATATATAACCATATATATGTCATCATATAGTTTTTACAAGTTTTAACGTTCGTGAATCACCGGTCAACTTGGGTGGTCAATTGTCTATATGAAACATATTTCAATTAATCAAGTCTTAACAAGTTTGATTGCTTAACATGTTGGAAACATTTAATCATGTAAATATCAATCTCAATTAATATATATAAACATGGAAAAGTTCGGGTCACTACAGTACCTACCCGTTAAATAAATTTCGTCCCGAAATTTTAAGTTGTTGAAGGTGTTGACGAATCTTCTGGAAATAGATGCGGGTATTTCTTCTTCATCTGATCTTCACGCTCCCAGGTGAACTCGGGTCCTCTACGAGCATTCCATTGAACCTTAACAATTGGTATCTTGTTTTGCTTAAGTCTTTTAACCTCACGATCCATTATTTCGACGGGTTCTTCGATGAATTGAAGTTTTTCGTTGATTTGGATTTCATCTAACGGAATAGTGAGATCTTCTTTAGCAAAACATTTCTTCAAATTCGAGACGTGGAAAGTGTTATGTACAGCCGCGAGTTGTTGAGGTAACTCAAGTCGGTAAGCTACTGGTCCGACACGATCAATAATCTTGAATGGTCCAATATACCTTGGATTTAATTTCCCTCGTTTACCAAATCGAACAACGCCTTTCCAAGGTGCAACTTTAAGCATGACCATCTCTCCAATTTCAAATTCTATATCTTTTCTTTTAATGCCAGCATAGCTCTTTTGTCGACTTTGGGCGGTTTTCAACCGTTGTTGAATTTGGATGATCTTCTCGGTAGTTTCTTGTATAATCTCCGGACCCGTAATCTGTCTATCCCCCACTTCACTCCAACAAATCGGAGACTTGCACTTTCTACCATAAAGTGCTTCAAACGGCGCCATCTCAATGCTTGAATGGTAGCTGTTGTTGTAGGAAAATTCTGCTAACGGTAGATGTCGATCCCAACTGTTTCCGAAATCAATAACACATGCTCGTAGCATGTCTTCAAGCGTTTGTATCGTCCTTTCGCTCTGCCCATCAATTTGTGGATGATAGGCAGTACTCATGTCTAGACGAGTTCCTAATACTTGCTGTAATGTCTGCCAGAATCTTGAAATAAATCTGCCATCCCTATCAGAGATAATAGAGATTGGTATTCCATGTCTGGAGACGACTTCCTTCAAATACAGTCGTGCTAACTTCTCCATCTTGTCATCTTCTCTTATTGGCAGGAAGTGTGCTGATTTGGTGAGACGATCAACTATTACCCAAATAGTATCAAAACCACTTGTAGTCCATGGCAATTTAGTGATGAAATCCATGGTAATGTTTTCCCATTTCCATTCCGGGATTTCGGGTTGTTGAAGTAGACCTGATGGTTTCTGATGCTCAGCTTTGACCTTAGAACACGTCAAACATTCTCCTACGTATTTAGCGACATCGGCTTTCATACCCGGCCACCAAAAATGTTTCTTGAGATCCTTGTACATCTTTCCCGTTCCAGGATGTATTGAGTATCTGGTTTTATGAGCTTCTCTAAGTACCATTTCTCTCATATCTCCAAATTTTGGTACCCAAATCCTTTCAGCCCTATACCGGGTTCCTTCTTCCTGAATATTAAGATGCTTCTCCGATCCTTTGGGTATTTCATCCTTTAAATTTCCCTCTTTTAAAACTCCGTGTTGCGCCTCCTTTATTTGAGTAGTAATGTTATTATGAATCATTATATTCATAGATTTTACTCGAATGGGTTCTCTGTCCTTCCTGCTCAAGGCATCGGCTACCACATTTGCCTTCCCCGGGTGGTAACGAATCTCAAAGTCGTAATCATTCAATAATTCAATCCACCTACGCTGCCTCATATTCAGTTGTTTCTGATTAAATATGTGTTGAAGACTTTTGTGGTCGGTATATATAATACTTTTGACCCCATATAAGTAGTGCCTCCAAGTCTTTAATGCAAAAACAACCGCGCCTAATTCCAAATCATGCGTCGTATAATTTTGTTCGTGAATCTTCAATTGTCTAGACGCATAAGCAATCACCTTCGTTCGTTGCATTAATACACAACCGAGACCTTGCTTTGATGCGTCACAATAAATCACAAAATCATCATTCCCTTCAGGCAATGACAATATAGGTGCCGTAGTTAGCTTTTTCTTCAATAACTGAAACGCTTTCTCTTGTTCATCATTCCATTCAAATTTCTTCCCTTTATGCGTTAATGCAGTCAAGGGTTTTGCTATTCTGGAAAAGTCTTGGATGAACCTTCTGTAGTAACCAGCTAGTCCTAAAAACTGGCGTATGTGTTTCGGAGTTTTCGGGGTTTCCCACTTTTCAACAGTTTCTATCTTTGCCGGATCCACCTTAATACCTTCTTTGTTCACTATGTGACAGAGGAATTGAACTTCTTCCAACCAAAATGCACACTTTGAAAACTTAGCGTACAATTCTTCCTTCCTCAATACTTCTAACACCTTTCTCAAATGTTCACCGTGTTCTTGGTCATTCTTTGAGTAAATAAGTATGTCATCAATAAAAACAATGACAAACTTGTCAAGGTATGGTCCACACACTCGGTTCATAAGGTCCATGAACACAGCTGGTGCATTAGTTAAACCAAACGGCATGACCATAACTCGTAATGACCGTAACGTGTTCTGAAAGCAGTCTTTGGAATATCATCTTCTTTCACCCGCATTTGATGATACCCGGAACGTAAGTCAATCTTTGAATAAAAAGACGAGCCTTGTAGTTGATCAAATAAGTCGTCGATTCTCAGTAGTGGGTAGCGGTTCTTGATGGTAAGTTTGTTCAACTCTCGGTAGTCGATACACAACCTGAATGTACCATCTTTCTTCTTGACAAACAAAACAGGAGCTCCCCACGGTGATGTGCTTGGTCGAATGAAACCACGCTCTAAAAGTTCTTGTAATTGGCTTTGCAGTTCTTTCATCTCGCTGGGTGCGAGTCTGTAAGGAGAACGAGCTATTGGTGCAGCTCCTGGTACAAGATCTATTTGAAATTCAACGGATCGATGTGGGGGTAATCCCGGTAATTCTTTCGGAAATACATCGGGAAATTCTTTTGCAATGGGAACATCATTGATGCTCTTTTCTTCAGTTTGTACTTTCTCGACGTGTGCTAGAACAGCATAGCAACCTTTTCTTATTAGTTTTTGTGCCTTCAAATTACTAATAAGATGTAGCTTCGTGTTGCCCTTTTCTCCGTACACCATTAAGGGTTTTCCTTTTTCTCGTATAATGCGAATTGCATTTTTGTAACAAACGATCTCTGCTTTCACTTCTTTCAACCAGTCCATACCGATTATCACATCAAAACTCCCTAACTCTACTGGTATCAAATCAATCTTAAATGTTTCGCTAACCAGTTTAATTTCTCGATTCCGACATATATTATCTGCTGAAATTAATTTACCATTTGCTAATTCGAGTAAAAATTTACTATCCAAAGGCGTCAATGGACAACTTAATTTAGCACAAAAATCTCTACTCATATAGCTTCTATCCGCACCCGAATCAAATAAAACGTAAGCAGATTTATTGTCAATAAGAAACGTACCCGTAACAAGCTCCGGGTCTTCCTGTGCCTCTGCCGCATTAATATTGAAAACTCTTCCGCGGCCTTGTCCATTCGTGTTCTCCTGGTTAGGGCAATTTCTAATAATGTGGCCCGATTTTCCACATTTATAACAAACTACATTGGCATAACTTGCTCCGACACTACTTGCTCCGCCATTACTCGTTCCGACACCATTTGTTCCTTTCGTTCTATTAACCCCTGGTCCGTAGACCTCACACTTCGCCGCGCTATGACCATTTCTTTTACACTTGTTGCAAAATTTGGTGCAGAACCCCGAGTGATACTTTTCACACCTTTGGCATAGCTGCTTCTGATTATTGTTGTTGTTGCGGTTATTATTGTTGTTGGGATGATTGTTGTAGTTGCTGTTGTTGTTGTTGTTGGGCCGTTTGTTGTAGTTGCGATTGATGTTGCGATTGTTGGGATAATTGTTGCGATTATTGTTGTAATTGCTGTTGTTGTTGTATTGGTGATTCTTATCACCGTTTTCCTCCCACTTTCTTTTGACTTGTTTCACATTGGCCTCTTCAGCAGTCTGTTCTTTAATTCTTTCTTCAATCTGGTTCACTAGTTTGTGAGCCATTCTACATGCCTGTTGTATAGAGGCGGGCTCGTGTGAACTTATATCTTCTTGGATTCTTTCCGGTAATCCTTTCACAAACGCGTCGATCTTCTCTTCCTCATCTTCGAATGCTCCCGGACACAATAGGCACAATTCTGTGAATCGTCTTTCGTACGTGGTAATATCAAATCCTTGGGTTCGTAACCCTCTAAGTTCTGTCTTGAGCTTATTGACCTCGGTTCTGGGACGGTACTTCTCGTTCATCAAGTGCTTGAATGCTGACCACGGTAGTGCGTAAGCATCATCTTGTCCCACTTGCTCTAGATAGGTATTCCACCATGTTAACGCAGAACCTGTGAAGGTATGCGTAGCGTACTTCACTTTGTCCTCTTCAGTACACTTACTTATGGCAAACACCGATTCGACCTTCTCGGTCCACCGTTTCAATCCGATCGGTCCTTCGGTTCCATCAAATTCCAAAGGTTTGCAGGCAGTGAATTCTTTGTAGGTACATCC
This sequence comes from Rutidosis leptorrhynchoides, assembly GCF_046630445.1. Taxonomy (NCBI): domain Eukaryota; kingdom Viridiplantae; phylum Streptophyta; class Magnoliopsida; order Asterales; family Asteraceae; genus Rutidosis; species Rutidosis leptorrhynchoides. The sequence continues at coordinate 126,584,395 of NC_092333.1, read as the reverse complement.
TACACGATTTCCTGTACTGCTAGATCCAAGGTTATTGTTGGTATGTAGCGCAGCCTGTACTGCGGATATGTTTGAAGCTAGAAATGTACGGAATTCCTCTTCATTCATATTCACGGTGTGTCGAGTAGTCGGTGCCATTTCCTTCAAAATATTCAAATGGAACAAGTTAATCATACAGAATATTAAGAGTAGTTAATAGTATTTCGTAGCATAATATGAACTCATTTATAAAAGCTTTTTCTTCATATTAGCGTTTTATAAGTTTAAATTCGGGTAGTACCTACCCGTTAAGTTCATACTTAGTAGCTAATATACAATTCAACTACTACAATTCTATATGAAAAACTGATTATAATAATATTTCGCGTTCAAACTTTTATACAATATTTTACAAACTTACAATACCGCTTATTTTACATAAAGCATGAAATATAGCACGCAATAACTTTGATACAAGATAGTTGTGAAGATAATTCTAGCTAGTACACAAGTCGTTCAGCAAAGGCAATAAAGACACGTAATTCATACGTCCAGAAACAAGTCATGCATTCTGGTTTTACTAGGATTACTTCCCATCCTTGGTCTTGTGGAACATAACCGTTATGGCCATTGATAAGACAGCGTGTTGTAACGTTGTCAAAAGGACGAGGGTTACGTAATGTCCAACAGTCCCGTAACAATCTAAAAACCTCATTTCTTACCCCAATTACCGACTCCGTCACTTGTGGAAACGTTTTGTTTAATAGTTGTAGCCCGATGTTCTTGTTCTCACTTTGGTGAGAAGTGAACATTACTAATCCGTAAGCATAACATGCTTCTTTATGTTGCATGTTAGCCGCTTTTTCTAAATCACGAAGTCCAATATTCGGATATATTGAGTAAAAATAATTTCTTAACCCGTTGCGTAAAATAGCATTTGGGTTCCCCGCAATATATGCGTCAAAGTAAACACATCGTAACTTATGGATTTCCCAATGTGATATCCCCCATCTTCCGAACGAAAGCCTTTTATAAACCAAGGCATTCTTGGAACGTTCTTCGAATGTGTTACAAACTGATCTCGCCTTAAATAGTTGTGCTGAGGAATTCTGACCGACTCTAGACAAGATTTCATCAATCATGTCTCCGGGTAGGTCTCTTAAAATATTGGGTTGTCTATCCATTTTCTGTTTTTATACTGTAAAGTAGACAAGAGTTAGATTCATAAAAAAAATACTTATTAATACAAGCAATTTTTACATATATCATAAAGCATAAGCACACTATATTACATATATTACACCACACGAATATAACTATCTTATTCCGACTCGCTCGTTTCTTCTTGTTCGGTTTTGGTTCGTTTTGCCAAGTTTCTAGGGATATATGATGTTCCCCTAATACGAGCCGTCGTTGTCCACATTGGTTTAGAAAAACCTGGTGGTTTAGAGGTTCCCGGGTCATTGTTACAACTTAAGGACTTCGGGGGTTGACGATACATATAAAGTTCATCGGGGTTGTAATTAGATTTCTCTATTTTTATGCCCTTTCCCTTATTATTTTCTTTTGCCTTTTTAAATTCAGTTGGGGTAATTTCTATAACATCATCGGAATTCTCGTCGGAATCCGATTCATCGGAGAATTGGTAATCCTCCCAATATTTTGCTTCCTTGGCGGAAACACCATTGACCATAATTAACCTTGGTCAGTTGGTTGAGGATTTTCTTTTACTTAACCATTTTATTATTTCCCCCACCGATTCTATTTCTTCATCCGGTTCCGATTCTTCTTCCGGTTCCGATTCTTCTTCCGGTTCCGACTCTTCTTCCGGTTCCTCTTCGGGAACTTGTGAATCAGTCCACGAATCATTCCAATTTACATTTGACTCTTCATTATTATTAGGTGAGTCAATGGGACTTGTTCTAGAGGTAGACATCTATCACATGATATCAAACGCGTTAAGAGATTAATATATCACATAATATTCACATGTTAAAAATATATAGTTTCCAACAAAATTTGTTAAGAAATCATTTTTTCAAGTAAACACGGTCGAAGTCCAGACTCACTAATGCATCCTAACAAACTCGATAAGACACACTAATGCAAAATTCTGGTTCTCTAAGACCAACGCTCGGATACCAACTGAAATGTCCCGTTCTTATTGATTAAAAACGTTCCATATTAATTGATTTCGTTGGAAGGTTTTGACCTCTATATGAGACGTTTTTCAAAGACTGCATTCATTTTAAAACAAACCATAACCTTTATTTCATAAATAAAGGTTTAAAAAGCTTTACGTAGATTATCAAATAATGATAATCTAAAATATCCTGTTTACACACGACCATTACATAATGTTTTACAATACAAATATGTTACATCGAAATCAGTTTCTTGAATGCAGTTTTTACACAATATCATACAAACATGGACTCCAAATCTTGTCATTATTTTAGTATGCAACAGCGGAAGCTCTTAATATTCACCTGAGAATAAACATGCTTTAAACGTCAACAAAAATGTTGGTGAGTTATAGGTTTAACCTATATATATCAAATCGTAACAATAGACCACAAGATTTCATATTTCAATACACATCCCATACATAGAGATAAAAAATCATTCATATGGTGAACACCTGGTAACCGACATTAACAAGATGCATATATAAGAATATCCCCATCATTCCGGGACACCCTTCGGATATGATATAAATTTCGAAGTACTAAAGCATCCGGTACTTTGGATGGGGTTTGTTAGGCCCAATAGATCTATCTTTAGGATTCGCGTCAATTAGGGTGTCTGTTCCCTAATTCTTAGATTACCAGACTTAATAAAAGGGGCATATTCGATTTCGATAATTCAACCATAGAATGTAGTTTCACGTACTTGTGTCTATTTTGTAAATCATTTATAAAACCTGCATGTATTCTCATCCCAAAAATATTAGATTTTAAAAGTGGGACTATAACTCACTTTCACAGATTTTTACTTCGTCGGGAAGTAAGACTTGGCCACTGGTTGATTCACGAACCTATAACAATATATACATATATATCAAAGTATGTTCAAAATATATTTACAACACTTTTAATATATTTTGATGTTTTAAGTTTATTAAGTCAGCTGTCCTCGTTAGTAACCTACAACTAGTTGTCCACAATTAGATGTACAGAAATAAATCGATAAATATTATCTTGAATCAATCCACGACCCAGTGTATACGTATCTCAGTATTGATCACAACTCAAACTATATATATTTTGGAATCAACCTCAACCCTGTATAGCTAACTCCAACATTCACATATAGAGTGTCTATGGTTGTTCCGAAATATATATAGATGTGTCGACATGATAGGTCGAAACATTGTATACGTGTCTATGGTATCTCAAGATTGCATAATATAAAATACAAGTTGATTAAGTTATGGTTGGAATAGATTTGTTACCAATTTTCACGTAGCTAAAATGAGAAAAATTATCCAATCTTGTTTTACCCATAACTTCTTCATTTTAAATCCGTTTTGAGTGAATCAAATTGCTATGGTTTCATATTGAACTCTATTTTATGAATCTAAATAGAAAAAGTATAGTTTTATAGTCGGAAAAATAAGTTACAAGTCATTTTAGTAAAGGTAGCCATTTCAGTCGAAAGAACGACGTCTAGATGACCATTTTAGAAAACATACTTCCACTTTGAGTTTAACCATAATTTTTGGATATAGTTTCATGTTCATAATAAAAATCATTTTCTCATAATAACAACTTTTAAATCAAAGTTTATCATAGTTTTTAATTAACTAACCCAAAACAGCCCGCGGTGTTACTACGACGGCGTAAATCCGGTTTTACGGTGTTTTTCGTGTTTCCAGGTTTTAAATCATTAAGTTAGCATATCATATAGATATAGAACATGTGTTTAGTTGATTTTAAAAGTCAAGTTAGAAGGATTAACTTTTGTTTGCGAACAAGTTTAGAATTAACTAAACTATGTTCTAGTGATTACAAGTTTAAACCTTCGAATAAGATAGCTTTATATGTATGAATCGAATGATGTTATGAACATCATTACTACCTTAAGTTCCTTGGACAAACCTACTGGAAAAGAGAAAAATGGATCTAGCTTCAACGGATCCTTGGATGGCTCGAAGTTCTTGAAGCAGAATCATGACACGAAAACAAGTTCAAGTAAGATCATCACTTGAAATAAGATTGTTATAGTTATAGAAATTGAACCAAAGTTTGAATATGATTATTACCTTGTATTAGAATGATAACCTACTGTAAGAAACAAAGATTTCTTGAGGTTGGATGATCACCTTACAAGATTGGAAGTGAGCTAGCAAACTTGAAAGTATTCTTGATTTTATGTAACTAGAACTTGTAAAATATATGAAGAACACTTAGAACTTGAAGATAGAACTTGAGAGAGATCAATTAGATGAAGAAAATTGAAGAATGAAAGTGTTTGTAGGTGTTTTTGGTCGTTGGTGTATGGATTAGATATAAAGGATATGTAATTTTGTTTTCATGTAAATAAGTCATGAATGATTACTCATATTTTTGTAATTTTATGAGATATTTCATGCTAGTTGCCAAATGATGGTTCCCACATGTGTTAGGTGACTCACATGGGCTGCTAATAGCTGATCATTAGAGTGTATATACCAATAGTACATACATCTAAAAGCTGTGTATTGTACGAGTACGAATACGGGTGCATACGAGTAGAATTGTTGATGAAACTGAACGAGGATGTAATTGTAAGAATTTTTGTTAAGTAGAAGTATTTTGATAAGTGTATTGAAGTCTTTCAAAAGTGTATAAATACATATTAAAACACTACATGTATATACATTTTAACTGAGTCGTTAAGTCATCGTTAGTCGTTACATGTAAGTGTTGTTTTGAAACCTTTAGGTTAACGATCTTGTTAAATGTTGTTAACCCAATGTTTATAATATCAAAAGAGATTTTAAATTATTATATTATCATGATATTATGATGTACTAATATCTCTTAATATGATATATATACATTAAATGTCGTTACAACGATAATCGTTACATATATGTCTCGTTTCAAAATCATTAAGTTAGTAGTTTTGTTTTTACATATGTAGTTCATTGTTAATATACTTAATGATATGTTTACTTATCATAATATCATGTTAACTATATATATAACCATATATATGTCATCATATAGTTTTTACAAGTTTTAACGTTCGTGAATCACCGGTCAACTTGGGTGGTCAATTGTCTATATGAAACATATTTCAATTAATCAAGTCTTAACAAGTTTGATTGCTTAACATGTTGGAAACATTTAATCATGTAAATATCAATCTCAATTAATATATATAAACATGGAAAAGTTCGGGTCACTACAAATATAAAGTGCGAGTATCCTCGTCAAATTATCCTTATACCCGAAGTCAAATATTCCAACTAATTGGGGACTTAAACTGTAACAAGATTTTAATACTTTGTTTAATAATTACACCAGGTTATCGATTGCGTGTAACCCAAGGTTTTAATACTCTGTTATCAATTATGCCAAGTGTCCTTGTACATAATTTCACCCCTGTTTTAATAATTCTAGTGGCTATTAATCCATTCCCGTGTTCGGTTAAACGAACGATTATTCGTACATATAAATATCCCGCCCATCGTGTCCGATCAAGTGCAAATGGTTATTTATAGGGACGCCCAATTGTAAATCTTTATATTAAAATTAACAAACTATCATTTAATTAAACAAATATAAAGCCTATTAATAGCCCATAGTCTAATTTCCACAAGTGTCGTTCTTTTGTCCAAACCCCAATTACCCAATTTTAGTAATTAGCCCAACATCATGATTAATTCGTTTTAAATAAGCATAATAATAACTTAGCTACGAGACATTAATGTAAAAAGGTTGAACATAACTTACAATGATTAAAAATAGCGTAGCATTACACGGACAGAATTTCGACTTACACCCTTACAACATTAGCTAACATACCCTTATTATTAGGATTAAAATTAAAATTAAAATTAAAATTAAAATATAAATTATAAATATAAATATTACGTATAGATAGATGGATGAATATATATATTGATATTTAAAATGATCAGAATTCGTTTGCTTTTATAGGGAATTGAGTTCAGGGGGTCTCCGCGAGTCGCGGTACTTTTAGCCTTCGAACTCCGCAAGTCGCGGAGTTCGTTTTTACAGCTCATTCAGCCTTGGCTCTTTATTTGCCGATGATTTTAAATAATAATATAATATATATATAATTTTTAAGAATTATTTATATATTATATTATATTCATGTGCATAGTTGACTTGTAATTTTTAGTCCGTTGCATCGAGCGTTGAGAGTTGACTCTGGTCCCGGTTCCGGATTTTCGAACGTCCTTGCGTACAATTTAATATCTTGTACTTTGCGTTTTGAATCTTGTACTCTTGTAATTTCGAGACGTTTCTTATCAATAATTGGAACCTTTTTTATTGTATTTTGTACTTTTGAGCTTTTTGGTCGTTTGCGTCTTCAATTCGTCGAATCTGTCTTTTGTCTTCATCTTTTATTATTTAAACGAATATCACTTGTAAATAGAACAATTGCAACCAAAAGCTTGTCTTTCTTGGGGAATAATGCTATGAAATATATGTTCGCTTTTAGCATTATCAAATATTCCCACACTTGAGCGTTGCTTGTCCTCAAGCAATATAGTCTTGAAATACTAGAATCACTTCTTTATTCTTCACACTTTGTACATCAGTGATTTCTATACGGTGGTATAAACAATGGTAGTAACGATATGGTTTACAGTCCCACATGACTATAAAATTTAGATCCATTAAGGAAATTGGATCTTTATGAAAATATTTGATCTTTTGAAAATTTTAATCTAGCTTTTACCCTAGATAAGTTTTTCGGAATAACCCTTCACCGGTGTTTGCAAAATATTTTTGTGGGTTTGGTGGGTTTCAGATTTGAAAATTTTAGCTCAAAACTTGCGGTTTTGTGTCACCCACTTGCTAACCTTGTATTAGGAAAGCAACACGTCCAGTTCACTTGTCCCGTATATTAACTTTCGGTAAACTACCGTCCAGTTGTAAAGGAAAGCGTTGAACAAGCAACTGTTAAGGCAATGTCCCCTGACATGCTTTTAATTATGGTCTATAACGTGTCGGACGCAATTACTATCCTTGGTAGGAGCAACAGTAAAGCTTACCCTTATGATTTTTCGGTCTGGCACAAGGTCCTGTCTTCGACCATGCTATGCAACCACCGTTCTTACGGTTGACACCCGATTTGGTTCAGGTGACCTAATAAATTCCAGGTGAATTCCTAGGATTTTACGTTCAATGGTAATGAACGCATTGAAAATAGGTTTTCAGAAAACAAATCGGTTTTAATTTTGATCAAAATATTTTCTCGTTCAAGCTCGAGTTTAGATATCATCGAATTTCATGAGTTTGTAATTCTCAATCTTTAAGGTCAATCTCTAGGATTGAGTAATATCAGTCTTAAAAGCTGATTTTTAATCTTTAAGGAGATTATCCTTTCTGGGGATCTGATTCATTAGTCTTATCAAGCTAATTTGCACGGCGCCCTCCCCATTTTACGAGACAGATCCTCTCATGGTTAGGATAAGTCTGACCACTTGGCGACCCTGTTTGATGGTGAGGTCCGTGGATTTTCTGCTGATTTTAGAGATGACTTTTCTAGATTTTTCGTCAACCTACAGCTGGTCTGGACGACAACTTCTTGACCTAAATCAAGAAGCGCGTTTCTTTTTCGAAAGACTTTACTTCCTTTTAATGATGGAATTAATTCATCGTGTAGATCCATCTTTCTTACAGTAAATCAGGTAAAACTTTTTAGTTTAGTCCAAAGCAAAAGTATTTTCAGTTATTTGTACAAAAATATGTGACATATGTTTTGAATAACTTGGAGAATTTTCCCACACTTGGCTTTTATTTTCCTTTTTATTGTCCTCTATTCAATTTTAAATGAATTTTAACATTTTGGTTTGTTTCTCAATTTATGTCCTTTCCGAGGCAACAATAATTTCGGTGTTAACACCTAGTTTTATCGTTCATAAATATGTATAAACATGATTTTGAGTTCATTTAATTGAAAATTTTGAAAAATTTTACTAGAATCGGGTAGTCAGTATATAAGACTAGGACTGTTCTTTATTATCAGAGAGCACTAGATTCTAATACAACTACTACTTTACTAGTATTTCTAATGGTAACCAAGTGTATAAAGTAAAAATTTTAAAATCCGAAAGAATTTAACCCCTTCCCACACTTAAGATCTTGCAATGCCCTCATTTGCAAGAAATCAGTAACAATTTAAATTATTGAGGGTGATTTGTGTGAAAATGATTAAATTTTACCAAAGTTTCCAAACATATTGGGGTTTGTTTGCTGAATGATAAATGGTGCATATCATTTGTTCATTCCGTCTTGTTGTTATATCACATTTATTTTGCATCTTGTCGTCAAAATTAGTTGCTTTTGCTGAACTTAATGCCAGTCTTTGAAAATGCGTTGTTTTACCCTGTTGTGTACATAAGATAAACTGCAAATATATATACATATTTTTGAAGTTTGGTATATTACCCAACATTCAAAAATTATTAAAATCTAATAATAAAAGTTAGAAAATTATAAAAACTATTACAATATTAACATAAGTATTAAATGTATCAACATTACAAATTATAAAATAAATAAAACTAAGTAGACTAGGGATGATACTGATACCAGTAGGGGTTCCATGCATAACCGTATGTGTTATAGAATGCTTCGGCTGGGTTATACGTAGGATACGGTGGTTGCATCTCTATAGACCAGGGAGGAAATACGGGCGATGGAGTAGGAATATAGTTTCTACCTACATGTTGGCAATGAGCTATGATTTGGTTTTGATGAACTTGCCAATCTTCAAATGCTCGATGTCTAGCATTTTCATACTCTTGTGAAGCTATAAACCTTTGCATTTCTGTCATTTCATTTCCTCCTCCCACATTACATGGCTGTTGGTTTCTCTCAACATGTGGATGTCTACCATGGTATTGTACTGCGGCGTTATTTCGCCTCTTCAAAACCTTCGCACCATGGTATACATTTAAACCTATTGTATCGCGGGGTTCTGGTTCTTCGACTAATAATCCCCCCCGACTTATATCCACACCGAGATATTCAGCAATCAAAGTAATAAATATACCACCTCCTATTATGCTATGCGGTCTCATCCCCCTAACCATAGCTGATAAATAATAACCCACACAATAAGGTATACTTACAGCGCTTTGTGGGTCTCGAATACACATGTGGTAAAACAAATCCCGTTCATTTACCTTTTCCTTATTCTTACCTCGTTGTGTAATCGAATTGGCTAAAAACCTATGAATTACTCTTAATTCAGCTCTATCTATATCCAAATAAGAGTAATTTCCCCCTTTAAATCGGTGATGGCTAGTCATTTGACTCCATACACCATGCGTATCAAAATTTTCGTCTATCTTTCTACCATTTAGTATCAATCCTCTACAATCGGCAGATGCTAACTCCTCAGGCATATATATACGTAAAGCCTGAGCCATGTCTAGTAAAGACATGTGGCGCATCGAACCTCCTAACAAAAATCTAATAAAAGATCGATCGGTTAAACTAGCTACCCGATCATTTAATTCTATACTACACAACAATTCTTCACACCATACTTTATATACAGGTCTACGCATGTTGAATAACCGTACCCAATCGTTAAAAGTAGAATTACCATACCTCTGTGCAAGTAATTCCCTAATTGGCCCGGCCAATTCTATAGCTTCTAATGGTCCCCATTCTATGACCCTAGGTACTTTAACAGCTTTAGAATGAAGAGTATGCAAACCCCTTTGGTATTTTGGATAATCTATCCAAAGTCTGTCAAATCTCAGGTTCGGGTGCAAATCTTCCAAGTGCATATCAGAAAATGTCATGACTGGATGAGGTATATCTTGTTTGTAGTAGTTATCCACCTCCTGTTGTTCCGCGTTTTCAGCAGGAGCATTGCGAGCTTGGGATGAAGATTCACCCCTTTCAGTCTGCAAAACACATCAAACACAATTTTTGTGCATCCAAATATGCATTAGTGTCAGCAAAATCATCAATCAAAATAATTACAATGACATGATCAATTTATATCAAACTTAAGCTCATTTTCATATTTTCATCAAATCTACACTTTTTCAAATAAGCATATACGAAATTGTTCGCCAAGTTCATAAGCATTCAACTCAAATAACATGTCAAAATAATCATTACTAGCAATTAAACAAGTTTCAAATGGCATTATCTCTCAAAAATCAAGTTCATGAATTTTAGACTTGAAAAAGTCCACTTTAATTCTCAAAATCATGTTTAGGCTCAAAGTTTGGATCATTTAACTACCTAAACATGTTACACTACTTAATTTAGCAACAATTCATGACAAAAATCGGCCATAACCTGTTTATATCAAAAAGCCCCAAATTTGCTCAAGAACACAAACCCTAGATTACTCAAAATTTGAAGTTTAAGGCTTCTAATCATGTTAAATAGCATCAATCTAGGTTAATCAAGCATAATACATAAACAATTTAAATATAATTACACTAAAAAGCATCAAAATTAAATTGGGTATAAAATTGCTCAAGAACACTAATTTTCGGATTAAATGGTGTTTAGGTGTAGAAACTTACCGTTTTTCTTGAGTAATTCCTTGATAGTATCCTTCTCAACATGATTTTAGTAAAAGATTTGATGATTAACGGTCAAAAATTGCGAATTTGGTGTGTATTTTTCGGGTTTTTTCTGGTTTATTTCGCAGTTTATGTGGTGTGGGGATGGGGACTGATCAGTTCAGGTCGTTTTATTTTTTTTTCTGGGTTTTGGATCCTCCGCGACTTGCGGTGTTTTTACCCTTCAAACTCCGCGAGTCGCGGAGTTTGTACTTTTTTTTTTTTAAACATCTTATACTAATTAAAACAATTAAGTAATTAATTTTAAAATTTTGTTTCCCTTGTTATTTAGGACGATGTCGTTTCGGATCGATGTCCTAGTCCGTCCTTCGACAAAATTTTAAAATTTGTCTTTTTGTAGCGATTGTTTTAAAAGCTAAGATTTTTGTGTTTTTTTAATGTTTTTGGCATACTTTAATTCAATAAGATTAAAAATAATGATAATAAAAGTTCTCGTCCCTTCCTCGGGTAAAGCAATTTCGGTTCAACGACCTAGTCTTCAACTTACGAAGAATTTTAAAAATAATATTTTTAACTTAATGAGTTAAAGTAAATTTTTATTTTTAAATTCACACCAAACTTAAAATAAAAATACATAAAATTCAAAATTAATATTAAAAATTCACACCAAACTTAAAATTTGAAATGCATAAAATTAAAAATTCTTATTATAAAAATTAAAAATTCACACCAAACTTAATTTAAAAATTCATATTATAAAATCACACCAAACTTATATTATATTTTTCAAATATTTACAATTTTAAATATATTGTTTTTACAAAGTTTACAATATTAATTTAAAATTTATATATTAATTTTAAAAACAAGGTAAAAATAAAATTAAAAATCTTTTTGGCTTTTTATCCCACTTTAATCAAGCAAATATTATCAAAAATATGCGCCCCTCTTTTTGGTAAAGTAATTTCGGTTCCATGACCTAATTTAACTCATGACGAATTTTTGAAATATTTTGGGTTGATTGATTAAAGATATTTATACCTTAAGAATAAACGTTAAATTTCGCCGTGATGTAATAAATTTTTGAATGATATTAATAATTTCGGTCGCCAAACCTAATTTTATTCAATACCAATTTAATACTTTATAGCGAACAAATTAGCGTTTATTATCAAAAGGTTAAAAATAAAAAAAAACTGTACAGACTTACCTGTGAGATAGTATTCTTAGTTATATGATCTATCCCATTCATAAGATAGTCGGTTTAATTGGTTTTCCATGGCTACATAGGCGTAACCTCGAGCATTCAGTGTTTTTTCTTCTAAACATATGAACGGTCCGTCTCTGCATAAAGTTACAAATTCGGTATTTGAATAGGTTTGATTATTTGAACATTTACCTCTATGTGACCATTTTCCGCATTTGTGACATCTTTCAAGGTGTCGTGCTCTTCTTTTCGCTGCGGATTTTGATTTTCCTTTACCAAATTGTAACTTATTATCTTCGCATCTGGATTCTTTTCTAACTCCGTCCAATCTTTCTCTGATTACTGATACTATTTCACTTGGTAGTGTGTCATTATTACGTTTAGTGATCAAAGCGTGTAGCATTAGACCATGGTTTAGTTCACAGGCAGTCTTCATTTCCTAAAAAAAATAAAAATTCAGAATGGGGGAAGAAGACTAGTTCTTTAGGGTCTGCTAGGAAAAGACCATTCGGGTTCCATTTTCGAGAACTACATGAAAACAGACAATCTAACTCTAACAGAAATACATATTATCCTTTAAAGACTTGATTCTCCCCACACTTAGTTAGCTGTGGTATCGAAATTGTGATTAACTTCATTGTCGAATTCCATCGGACTATCTATGTAGTGTTTAACTCCGTGACCATTAACTTTAAATTCAATCCCATTTGAATTTATTAATTCTACTGTTCCGTATGGGAAAACTCTTTTGACTATGAATGGTCCAGACCATCTTGATTTCAATTTTTCAGGAAATAGCTTGAATCGTGAATTGAAAAGAAGAACTCTGTCTCCTTCTTTAAATTCTTTTAAACTTCCGATTCTTTTATCATGCCATTTCTTCGTTCTTTCTTTATAGATTAACGAATTTTCGTATGCTTCATGTCTTAATTCTTCTAATTCATTTAGTTGACTTAATCGTAGACGTCCAGCTTCATGTAAATCAAGATTACATGTCTTCAAAACCCAAAATGCTTTGTGTTCAATTTCTACTGGAAGATGACATGCTTTTCCTTAAACAAGTCTAAAAAGTGTGGTTCCAATTGGAGTTTTGTAGGCTGTTCTAAAAGCCCAGAGTGCATCCTCCAATTTAATGGACCATTCCTTCGGATTTGATCCTACGGTTTTCTCTAGAATACGTTTTAAAGCTCGGTTGGTATTTTCAACTTGTCCACTTGTTTGTGAATGATAAGCAGTGGAGATTTTATGAGTTACTCCATATCTTTTAAGAACTTTCTCAAGTTGATTATTACAGAAATGAGTACCCCGATCACTTATTAAAGCTTTCGGTGTTCCAAACCTTGCAAAAATACGTTTTAAAAAGTTGACTACAACTCGTGCATCGTTAGTTGGGAGAGCTTGTGCTTCCGCCCATTTAGATACATAATCAATGGCAACGAGAATGTAGAGATTATTATGAGATTTTGGAAATGGACCCATAAAGTCAATACCCCAAATGTCAAATACTTCACATACTTGAATGACATTTTGTGGCATTTCATCACGTTGACTTATTTTTCCGGCCCTTTGACAAGCATCACAGGATTTGCAAAGAAGGTGTGCGTCTTTGTAAATTGTAGGCCAATAGAATCCAGCTTCATAAACTTTTCTTGCTGTTAGTTGAGGCCCATAATGCCCTCCTGTTGGTCCTGTGTGACAATGGTTTAAGATTTTACTAGCTTCATTTCCAAATACACATCGGCGTATTATTCCATCTGGATAACTTTTAAATAGATGTGGATCTTCCCAGAAATAGTGTTTTATATCACTAAAGAATTTCTTTCGTTTTTGGTACGATAATCCTTTTTCAAGGAATCCACATACTAAGTATTTTGCATAGTCTGCAAACCATGGGATTTCATTATAATCTATCTTCAACCGATATTCATCAGGAAAGTTGTCTTGTATGGCCGATTCATTTAGAACTTCTAATTCGGGATTTTCAAGACGAGAAAGATGATCAGCGGCGAGATTTTCTGCTCCTTTTTTATCTCGGATTTCAATATCGAACTCTTGTAAGAGTAAGATCCAACGGATTAATCTTGGTTTAGCATCTTGTTTCGAAAATAGGTATCTAAGAGCAGAATGGTCGGTATAGACCACCGTTTTTGCTAGAACGAGATATGATCGAAATTTGTCAAAAGCAAAGACAATAGCAAGGAGTTCTTTTTTAGTAGTTGTATAATTTGTTTGTGCTCCTTGTAACGTCTTACTAGCATAATATATAGGTTGAAATCATTTTTCAATCCTTTGTCCTAAAACGGCTCCCATTGCAAAATCACTTGCATCGCACATTAGTTCAAATGGTAGATTCCAATTTGGTGTTATCATGATCGGCGCATTAGTGAGTTTCTCTTTAAGAATATTAAAAGATTTGATACATTCATCTGAAAAGATGAATGGAGCATCCTTTTCTAGGAGTTTATTCATAGGAGTGGCAATTTTAGAAAAACCTTTTATGAAACTTCGATAAAAACCGGCATGCCCTAGAAAACTCCTAACTCCTCTAACATTGGTGGGATGTGGAAGTTTAGCAATTACATCAACTTTAGCTCTATCCACTTCAATTCCTTCTTTTGAAATTTTATGTCCAAGAAAGATGCCTTCTTTAACCATGAAATGGCATTTCTCCCAATTAAGAACTAGATTTGATTGTTCGCATCTAATAAACATTCGTTCCAGATTAACTAGACATGATTCAAATGTATCACCGAAGACTGAAAAATCATCCATGAAAACTTCCATGCATTCTTCTATCATGTCGTGAAAAATCGCCATCATACACCTTTGAAAGGTTGCAGGGGCGTTGCAAAGTCCAAATGGCATGCGTTTGTAAGCAAAAGTACCATAAGGGCACGTGAATGTGATTTTCTCTTGATCTTCGGGTGCTATTGGAATTTGAAAATATCCGGAAAATCCATCAAGAAAACAATAGTAACTATTTCCGGCTAATCTTTCCAACATTTGATCAATAAAAGGTAAGGGAAAGTGATCTTTTCTGGTGGCGTCATTTAATTTTCTATAATCAATACATACATGCCATCCTGTTACAGTCCTAGTAGGAATAAGCTCATTTTTCTCATTTGTAATGACAGTCATGCCACCCTTCTTAGGCACGCATTGAACTGGGCTTACCCATGGACTATCAGAAATTGGATAAATTAAACCTGCATCTAGCAGTTTAATAATTTCTTTTTTAACTACATCTTGCATATTCGGATTTAGTCTTCGTTGGCGTTGCACATACGTTTTATGACCTTCTTCCATAAGGATTTTATGTGTGCAATACGAAGGAATTATTCCTTTAATATCATGAATTTTCCATGCAATGGCTGGTTTATGAGCTTTCAACAGAGAAATGAGTTGTGATTTCTCATTTTCAGTAAGAGAAGACGATATTATTACAGGTAATTCAGATTCACCATGTAAATAAGCGTATTCCAAATGGTTTGGAAGTGGCTTTAACTCTAATTTCGGTGGTTCTTCTATCGATGATTTATATCGATATCTGTCTTCTTCTTTTAGCATTTGAATTTCTTCTGTTGTTGGTTCATATCCATTAGCTATAAGTGTAGCTAACATTTCAGCTTCATCAATTTGTTCAGTTCCTTCTCCTAAAGAACATTCTCCTGTTCCTTGTAATTCTAGAAATTCTTCTAATAATTCTGCATGTGCATCTATAGTTTGAATATAATAACATGTATCATCTGCAAATTGTGGTTGTTGCATTGCTCTATCAACTGAAAAGGTAACACTCTCGTCCTCTATATTTATGGTCAATTTCTTACCGAACACGTCTATCATTGCTTTAGCCGTGTTTAAGAATGGTCTTCCTAATATGAGAGGAACTTGAGAATCTTCTTCCATGTCCAGAACAACAAAATCTACTGGAAATACTAAAGTACCAACTTTAACTAGCATGTTCTCCATTATCCCTCTAGGATATTTTATTGATCGATCGGCTAGTTGTATGCTTATTCTTGTTGGTTTCAATTCTCCAAGGTCTAGTTTAGCGTATAGTGAATACGGCATTAAATTTATACTAGCACCTAAGTCTGCCAATGCTTCTATTGAACTAAGACTACCCAGAAAACATGGAATTGTGAAACTTCCTGGATCAGATAATTTTTCTGGTATCTTATTCAACAGCACTGCTGAACAATTAGCATTCATAGTAACGGCCGAGAATTCTTCCATTTTCTTTCTATTTGAGATTAGATCTTTCAAGAATTTAGCATATCTAGGCATTCCTGAAATCACATCAATAAAAGGAAGATTTACATTTATCTGTTTAAGCATATCCAAGAATTTGGATTGCTCGGCTTCAAGTTTCTCTTTCTTCATTTTACTCGGGTAAGGAAGTGGTAGTTGGTATGGTTTAACATAAGGTTTAGTCTTAACTGTGTTATCTTCATTAACCTTTTCAACTACCGGTTCTTTTTCCTTATCTTGTTCAGGTTGTGGTTCTTGTGGAGTAGGAATAGCTTCATCAGAAGTTACAGGTATTTCAGGTGGTTTAAGTGTTGTACCACTTCTTGTGGTAATGGCTTTAGCTGTTTCATTCCGGGGGTTAGCATTTGTATCACTAGGTAAACTTCCCGGTTTTCTTTCACCTATTAACCTTGCTAGGTTACTTACTTCTTGTTCCAAATTTTGAATAGAAGCTTGTTGATTTCTAAATGCTTGAGCATTTTGTTCATTTGTTTGTTTCTGAGATGTGAAAAACTGCGTTTGAGTTTCAACTAGCTTCGTCATCATATCTTCTAAATTTGGCTTTTTATCATTGGTTTGTTGTGGTGGTTTGTTTTGAAAATTAGGTCTTTGCTGATTGTAAGTATTGTTGGATACTTGTTGATTGCTAGGACCTTGTTGGTTGTTGTATGGAATATTTCGGTTATAATTCTGGTTTTGATTATAAATAGGTCTTGGCGGTTGATAATTATTCTGATAATTATTTCCAGGCCTTTGGTTTATGTATGAAATATTCTCTCTTTGTTTCATTGTTAATTCAATACTGAGACAATCTTTTGTCAAATGTGGTCCTCCACACTGCTCACAACTAATTCGTATTGAGTGTATATCTTTAGTCATCTTTTCCATTCGTCTCTCGACAGCATCTATCTTTGCGGAAATGGAATCTAAGTCATGGCTAGAATCGGCTCTAGCTGCTTTAGATGATCTAACGATATCTTTTTCTTGGTGCCACTCATGTGAGTGGGAAGCAGTGTTATCAATAATTTTATAAGCATCAGTTTCGGTTTTCTTCATAATGGAACCACCAGCTGCTATATCGATGTCTTTCCTTGTAGTGATGTCGCATCCTTGGTAGAATATTTGTACTATTTGACAGGTGTCTAAACCATGTTGCGGACATCCTCTTAATAACTTTCCAAATCTTGTCCACGCCTCATATAGAGTTTCATTCGGTTTCTGTGTGAACGTAACAATTTCTCCTTGAAGTCTTACGGCTTTAGATGCGGGAAAGAATTGTTTAAGAAATTTTTCAACTAAAACGTCCCATGTATCAATCGCCCCTGCAGGTAACGATTCCAACCAATCTTTGGCTTCTCCCTTTAAAGTCCAGGGAAATAACATGAGATATATCTGTTCATCTTCCACTTCTCTTATTTTAAATAGTGTGCAGATCCTATTAAAGGTACGAAGATGTTCATTTGGATCTTCCTTCGGCGCACCACTAAATTGGCATTGATTAGTCACCATGTGTAGAATTTGTCCTTTGATTTCATAATCTGGCGCATTAATGTCAGGATGAGTAATTGCGTGACCTTGGCCAGTGCATTTAGCTCTCATTCGGTCTTCCATACTTAAAGGTTCCAGATTCTCCATAATTGAATTTGTTGAATCGGAATCACTAGAGGATTCTGATTTAATGGTTCGTTCCTCAACAATCTCTGTTTGAATGATTGGTGGTTCCGGAGGAAAATTTAATGGTTCAGGATCTATGAATCGTCCCTAAATATTCTCCGGATTCTCAATTGTGAGGTCGGGTTCAAAAAATGGATTGTCGGAAATTTGAACTGGAGTACTTGGTCGACTGGATGATGATTCTAAAGAAAAATCAACGGCGGTAATATTTGCTAAATGTCTTGATCTAGTTACAGGTGGTGAACGTACAAAAGGTGGTGAACGTCTTGCTCGGTGCATTCACTGAATATCCTATTAGTTTTTAAAAAGGAAAGAAAAATTATATAAGTTATCCAATTAATAGACTTTTCTGATTTTGCCCACGTTTCGAATAGCCAAAAGATGCAGCAGAGGGGCAGGATTCGTTTGGTCTCAATATAATTGAGGACTGTTTGGCTCCAATAACCCGGTCCACGTACAAATCCAACTATTACTACGAACCAGAAAATTTTGATGTCTATCAATTTAACCACTTAAAATATATTTTCGTAATTTTAAGAAATTTAGATAAGAAGTAGAATAAAAATCTATGTCCTAAAACTAGAATAGCGAGAAATAAGAAAGAAAAAGAGTGTGTCGGAAAAGGTCGAAAAATAAAAATAAAAAAGAAAAAGAGTAACTTATAGAACTTAAAAACACTCGACTAACCCAACCTTATTACTATCACTAACTTCAAATTATAATCGCAAATTGAGATTACTAATTGGAATGATAATTGATACATAGGTAAAAGGCGTCTAAAAATATTAAAGCTTACAAGTAAAACTATATCCCAAATGGAAATATCTTAAAAAGAGGTACTAAAACTTAAAAAGGTGTCGCAAAATTCTAAAGCACCTAAATCTTAGTCTAAAGAAAAAGAACTTAAGGGATTTTACGGCAAAGCCTAAAAATCTAGAAATAAAAATATAACTATGGCAAAAACTAAGTTTAAAACTAAAAACTAGCGAAAAATACAAATATTACGCTAAAATAATTAAAAAGGGACAAAATATAAAAATATACAAAAAGTTGTAAAAAGTACAATTTTTATAAAAATATAATTTTTATATTATTTATTTTATTAAACTATTAATTTTATATTTTAATTAAACTAATTTAACTAAAATACAATTTAATTTAAAAACTTAAAACTAATTATAATAATAAATAAGTAATTAGGGTTAATAATAATAAATAAATAATAATTACCCCGTATTTAATGCTGATTAGGGTTTCTGTCACGTGTGTCAGGGAGGCTCCGCGAGTTGCGGTATTCGAAGCTGCAAACTCCGCGAGTCGCGGGGTTCCAAAATTCAACTCAGGTACAGGATTTAATTCGACGTTTTTTTTTATGTTTTAATAAAAACAAAATATTTAAATAAAACTTATATTTTTATAAAATAAAAATAAAGAAACTTTACAAAACTTAAATATTTAACAAATTCTTAAAAATATTTATATTTTTGTTTTCTTTTTATGTTTTCGAATAATTAAAAACGTATTTTTATAAAAGTGAATTTTAATAAAAGTAAACTAAAAATAAAAATCTTTTTTTTATTTATTTAGCGTTGCGCTTCCGGCTTTTAAGTTTGATTGTCCCCGGCAGCGGCGCCAAAAATATACTTGATGTTATGCGAGGTGTATATAAAATAGCTTTATATTTTACAAGGAAATACTATTAAATATGATACAATTTTACACAAGATATTTATTTATTTAGAGAATGGATATACTTAAACCTTGCTACAACACTTATATGCAGTGTACCTAATCGTACAGTAGTGTAGTTTTTAGTAAGTCCGGTTCGTTCCACAGGGAAAATCTTTAAACAAAGCTTAACGCTATATTAGTTTACTTTTATAAAAATACAAATATATATATAAGTAATATTATTATTATAAAGGGAGATTTTTACCGTTTAATGACCGGTTTGTCGATTTTAAAACTTTAGTCGCAGTTAAAACCAAATGTAAAATAATAAATAAATACAAGACTTAATTTAAAGCGTAAAGTAAATAACGATAATGAAATTGCGAATAATAAAAGTGCGATAAAATAAACTTGCGATAATTAAAAAGTATGATAATTAAAAGTGCAATTAAATACAATAACAATAAAAATGCGATAATTAGAAGTGCAATTAAATATAAAATAAAGGAAATTAAATATGAAATAAAAGAATTATGCTTATTTAAACTTCCGTAATCATGATGTTTGACGTGTTGATTTTAGTTTTATGCCCATGGGTTAATTGTCCTTTGTCCTGGATTATTTAATATGTCCGTCTGGTTTTTGTCCATAACAGTCCATCAGTCATAAATATAAAGTGCGAGTATCCTCGTCAAATTATCCTTATACCCGAAGTCAAATATTCCAACTAATTGGGGACTTAAACTGTAACAAGATTTTAATACTTTGTTTAATAATTACACCAGGTTATTGACTGCGTGTAACCCACGGTTTTAATACTCTGTTATCAATTATGCCAAGTGTCCTTGTACATAATTTCACCCCTGTTTTAATAATTCTAGTGGCTATTAATCCATTCCCTTGTCCGGTTAAATGAACAATTATTCGTACATATAAATATCCCGCCCATCGTGTCCGATCAAGTGCAAATGGTTATTTATAGGGACGCCCAATTGTAAATCTTTATATTAAAATTAACAAACTATCATTTAATTAAACAAATATAAAGCCTATTAATAGCCCATAGTTTAATTTCCACAAGTGTCGTTCTTTTGTCCAAACCCCAATTATGGTACAAAGCTCAATTACCCAATTTTAGTAATTAGCCCAACATCATGATTACTTCATTTTAAATAAGCATAATAATAACTTAGCTACGAGATATTAATGTAAAAAGGTTGAACATAACTTACAATGATTAAAAATAGCGTAGCGTTACACGGACAGAATTTCGACTTACACACTTACAACATTCGCTAACATACCCTTATTATTAGGATTAAAATTAAAATTAAAATTAAAATATAAATTATAAATATAAATATTACGTATAGATAGATGGATGGATATATATTGATATTTAAAATGATCAGAATTCGTTTGCTTTTATAGGGAATTGAGTTCAGGGGGTCTCCGCGAGTCGCGGTACTTTTAGCCTTCGAACTCCACAAGTCGAGAAGTTTGTTTTTACAGCTCATTCAGCCTTGGCTCTTTGTTTGCCGACGATTTTAAATAATAATATAATATATATATATAATTTTTAAGAATTATTTATATATTATATTATATTCATGTGCATAGTTGACTTGTAATTTTTAGTCCGTTGCGTCGAGCGTTGAGAGTTGACTCTGGTCCCGGTTACGGATTTTCGAACGTCCTTGCTTACAATTTAATATCTTGTACTTTGCGTTTTGAATCTTGTACTCTTGTAATTTCGAGACGTTTCTTATCAATAATTGGAACCTCTTTGATTGTATTTTGTACTTTTGAGCTTTTTGGTCGTTTGCGTCTTCAATTCGTCGAATCTGTCTTTTGTCTTCACCTTTTATTATTTAAACGAATATCACTTGTAAATAGAACAATTACAACTAAAAGCTTGTCTTTCTTGGGGAATAATGCTATGAAATATATGTTCGTTTTTAGCATTATCACACCGCCAAAAGCTTAGCGAAAGTTTCAACATGACCGATACTAATTTTACCCTTTAAATCATCTCTAAGGGTTGCATGAAAGTCTTCCATTAGCATTTGATCATTTCCCGCATACTCGGGACAAAAACGTGCCTTGACGAGAAAGTTGGTTTTGAGAGTGTTTAGGTCCAAAGATCCTTGACGCATGTTCCTTAACTCATTTCGCAATTTGGAAAGATCCGCTTGCGTACGATATTCAAGGAAAAACTCTTTCTTGAACTCCGCCCATGATAAACCTACAAAAGCCGCATCACCCACCATATCATTCTTACCATCGAGCCAATCTTTAGCATGGCCCCTTAACAAACTAGTAGCAAGCCTCGTTTTCTTCTCGGGTGGGCACTCGGTCGTGCGAAAACAACCTTCAACATCGGAAATCCAAGCCGCACTCTTCATGGGGTCGGGATCCCCGTGAAAGTGAGGAGGCTTAGTTGCCAAGAAGTTCTTATAGCTAAACTCCAACTCGCCCACATTTTGAGGTCTAGGAAACCTCCTTTCAACTTCTTCTTTAACGACATTAGTCATCCGTTCTTGAATCATATCGACAATTTGTTCCGAAACCGACTCTTCGAATATTTGTTTAACCCTTCGTGAGAAAACCGAAACATAGTTTTCTAAAGCGGTCTCAATCTTGGTAGTCATCTCATCTTCCTCCACATGAGAAGGACCACCATTGCCATTCGTATTCGTTCCGTTTCTCTTCTTCATTCTAAAGATTAAAAATGGATTAGACATCACCAACAATTTAATACACATATATACCTATGCATATGACCGCACACACACCACATCTAGCTTGATACTTGTCGCACATCCTTGCTTGACTTGACTTGCAACCGTAATAGTGGTCGCGACTCCCTATTATGCTCACATGTCGTGCCATGCTCAGACGTATCACAACCATCTTGCTCGATGTTCAAAACAATAACACATGATTAGTAACATCATAACATAGCATAGTTGTCCACTTATGCATCAAAGAACTAATCAAACTCCGCACTGACCCGTAGTCCAACAAGTCCCGCATATAATTTCACAACACAAAAGTCTAAGTCTAGGCGCCTATCTCAATTCACCTAAATCCCTTAGACCATGCTCTGATACCACTTGTAACAACCCAACCCGTAATCCTTACGGTAAATTTTTTTTTATACAACACAATTACACGCCAATTAAATATGTAACCCATTTCACGAGTTCTATTTAAAACGCACAACAATTAATTGTTTACAATAGGCACGAGGGCCACGAATAAATTTTAGTACAAGTTTGACCCATTACAAATGATAGTTTATAAACCAAACGACGTTCCGAGCATGGTTTGGGACTAAACTACCCAAAACTAGGCCAACTTCCAAAAGCTCCAACATAACAACAACAAGGGACACCTAGTGCCCAATGACCCCCTTGCACTTGTCCGCGCCTGCATCTAAAAAGATAAACAACGAGAGGGGTAAGCAAAGCTTAGTGAGTAGAATAAATATATACATGCATATAAGACTTACCCACACGCATCCACGATATCATATAACGCACACAATCACATAACATCTCGATAAATAAGCTAGTATCGTCAAACCGTACAACTAGCCACATTAATAACATAAATATCATAATCATAAGTCAAATGCTAGCATCACCAACTATAAACCATGGTTAACCAAAATCCTTCTCAAGGGGAATGACTTTGCGAAACAAGTCATGTATGTTCATAACAACCGTTAGCTCCCAAACCCGGCTATGGTATACTAACCTCCGAGGTGTTCTAAAAACGGCTATGGCATCACCTCCAAGTTTTTCCAAAAATGGCTATGGCATCACTTGATCAACATGTGAGTAAAACACGGCTATTACTCACAATCTTGTACACAAACACGGCTATGTGCACAAATAACACGGATAACAACGTGGGAGTAAAACACGGCTATTACTCGCCACTATATGCACAAACACGGCTATGTGCATAAATAACATACGTAGACAAAAACGGCTACGTCTCGCAACTATGGTCACAAAACTGCTATGTGACATCATCATTACGGCACATAAATCATATACATACATATATAGATATTCCACTCACCTCAAGTCCCTTGTGAAAGCTAACCGAGCTTGCAACCCTTCAATGTAACGTACCTATTACATTATGCATTTATTAACATACAATCTAGTTGAATTAAATGCCAACCACTAACCCTTGAGCATTTAATAACCCGTTTGCATTAAATGACTCAACTACACCAAAACCGCCCATTAATGGCCATGCCTCGTCATAAATCACTAAAAGCTAGTGATTAGGGTTTAACAACATCAACTAACATAAACTTGGTATATTTCATAACCATTTCACCCGATTAGGTCAACTAGCGCTCTTTTGACTCTTTGACTCACAAATCAAGTCAAACTTACACAATAACAACTCTTTCATCCTTTTAAAAGTGCATTAATGACTAACAACATCATTTAGCACTTACAACCTCAAATCACAAGACCAAACCCTAGATAATAGCTACTTAGGGTTTCCTTTCAACAATCCAACCCAAAATCCACCCATTTAACCCTCAAATGGGTCACACAAGTTCCATATGAACCAAACCCTAGCTTAAACTAAATGAAACTCAAAACTTAGAGTTGAGACTTACCAAAACTATCCTCTTGTAGCTAATAACAAGGAGAGCAACTTTAATTCTTACTTCTAGGATTGATTCACAAAACTTCACCTTCAAATCTTGAGTTTAATCTAAGTGGGTTTTAGGATTTGAGAGGAAAATGTGAAAGAAAATGGAAAAGAAATAAGAAATGGAGAACAAGTGGTTGATATTAAAAGCTCCAACCAGATCTACACGTAAAAAGACCAAAGTGCCCCTAAACCCTATTAAATTTGAGTGGAATTCGGAGTCAGAACTGCAGAATTGCTGTGGCGCGGCACCTTTGTCGCGGCGCGACATAAAGAAGGAAAAACGACCCTTCTTAACTCAAGTTCTGATCTGGATTTGCTTTGTTTGTCGCGTCGCGGCCCCATTCCTCGCGGCGCGGCACTGGCCTGTTCCTGGTCACTTTGATAACAAATCATAAAACGAAGGTTCATACAACTAGCACACCTCGTTCACTATTCCAATGCACGTCTAAGCTTCGCCCTTAAGTCTCACACGACTCAACACCATCGCGACACATACATAAATACGTACACGCACGCATTTTCATATATATATATACATATATATATATATATATATATATATATATATATATATATATATATATATATACATATACATATACATACATGTACTTACACAAAAACTAACACTTGGATCACTTAATCACACAAACGAACAAGTTATAAGCGTGCTAATAAATAAGGTTGTACCTTTAAACGCATACGGAAAAACAGGGTGTTACATGGAGCTGTGACAAAATTGGCTAATTTGGAACGAGATTGCAAAGTTATTTTCGATAATAATAACGCTAAAGGAATTAGCACAGCTACACGTTAAACGTTTACTCAGTTTTCGGGTGCATAACTATATGCATCAATCTTTTCTTCCGTAGATGAAGTGCGGTTGGTTCGTCCTCTTGATTGAGGTGTTTTCAAGAATTATGAAAGGTTTGAACGCAGATTGTAATCGTCAAGATACAAACGAGGTTTAAGATGAAATCAAGTGACAAAATTGAAGAAATGTTTAGTTTCATATGTTATAATCAATATTTTAATTCATTTTAATTGTCCAATGTTATTAGTCCACAGTCGATAGTCCACAGTTGACAGTCCAATAATTCATATATAATTTAATATATAATATTAGAATTAATTAATACGTATCGTGACCCGTGTACATGTCTCAGACTCGATCGTAACTCAAACTATATATATTATTGTAGAATCAACCTCAATCCTGTATAGAGAACTCGATCATTACTGCATATAGAGTGTTTATGGTGATTCCAAATAATATATATAGATGCGTCGATATGATATGTCAAAACCTTGTATACGTGTCCCGATATTTAAAGTGCGTAAAATAAATAACAGGAAATAAATGACGATAAATAAAATTGAGATAATTAAATTGCGATAAACAAACTGCGATAAATAAAATATAATCAGTTAGCTAGGAACAGTTAGCTGGAACAGTTAGCGTGGATTCTTAACAAAATTCTTCGTAGTTAATTTGTTTGTATCTATCAAATTTTTATTTCGTCAAATGTTTTCTTCATTATGCCACTTGTTGGATTCTGATAAGTCAAAATCCAAATATGAAATTGAATGAAAATGGTTATTCTGCGGTGAACGGATACGTATATCGGTGGTAGTATGTGACAACCCGGAAATTTCCAACCAAATTTAAACTTTAATCTTTATATGTTTCCGACACGATAAGCAATATTTGTTAAGTTAAATTTCAAGAATTTTAAACTATGTTCATACATTCATTCAACCTCGACCAAGTTCCAACGATTCACGAACCATTAAACGAATATGATTATATATGTATATGTGTATATATATTATAACTTGAAATGTAAACAAAATATTAGATTAAATACTTTATATGATTGTATCTATTTCAAAATGTTTATCAATGGAATTAGAAGATAAGATCAAATGATTGAATTATCAGATATATTAAATTATGATTACAAGTCTCTGTTGAAAGGCTCACGTTGATTTGAGAAATCTTTCCATTTTAACAATATTCGGAAAATGGTAAAGTGATTTATAAATAAGAACAAATTGTCAATCATTGAGAACTAGACAAAGGATAGTGGAAGATTGAATCTCATAAAGACTCGATTGATCTATTTAGTTTCAAACGTACAAAAACGTTTTCAGTTTAAAAAGAACTTTATTATTAAAACGTAAATAACTTTTATAAATATCTAAAACCACTTTTGACAACTCATTACTTAACTAGTATGATAAAGATAACGATATTTATATTTTATTTTATTAAATATATATAACGATTTAAATTAATATTATATATATTTATACGCGTATTATACATACATAGTTTTATACTTTTACTATACTTAAACTTTACCTTTACTTTATTTTTACTTTACTTTAACTTTAATAATTCACTTTAATAATTCATACTTTAATAATTAACTTTAATAATTCATACTTTAATAATTCACTTTAATAATTCATACTTTAATAATTCATACTTTAATAATTCACTTTAATAATTCATACTTTAATAATTCACTTTAATAATTCAAAAATCTATTATAAATAGAATTCAATAGGTTTCATTATTTCATAGAAACTTGAAAATATTTTTCTCTAAACTCTCTCAATCGATTTACATATATATATTTACTCCGTATTATTTTAAGATATTATTAGTATACATAAAATATTACGACGGAGTGTTGTCCGAGTGATTTCGAAATTGTTTTTCGAGTGGGATAGGATTAAGGAAATTATGGGTTATAGCTATGGAGGTGATTGAGTATGGTTCATGGGTATGCTCATGAGGTCAATATAGTGTTTATCATTTCCGTTGCGTCTACGTACCTTTCCTGCAATATTGAATCTCAATATTGATACGTTAGTACTCATAATTTAACTTTTACATACTAATAGTGTATCCCTGACTAGTGCTCGAGTATTTAGGATTATGCATGCTTGTACTTTTGATATTGCCCTTAGACATGTTAGGTTGAATCTTGAATTAGTTACACTTGCGGTTGAGATAAGGTATAAGATATGCATGTCCTTGGAAAGCTAGCGAAAAATTAAGAACTTTTCCTTTAGATATCGAATAGTTTCGATGAACGGATTAGAAGTTATAATCAATTGAATTTTCGATATTTTTGTTAAAAATGATTATTATTATCGTCGTTTTTATCGTCGTTCTAGTTTTATCTTATTATTATCATTATTATTATCTTTATCAATAAAAGGGATTTATCATTAAAAATTGTTATTTTTTTTTATTATTACTATCGTTATTATCGTTAAAGTTATAATTAGTATTATTATTATTATCCAGTTATTATTATTATTATTATTATTATTATTATTATTATTATTATTATTATTAGTATTATTATTATTATTATCATTATTAATATATATCATTATTTAAAAATGGTTATTGTTATTGTTATTATTATTATTACTATATTATCATTAAGATAATTATTATTATTATCGTTAATAATGTTATAGTAACTATCATTATTAATATTAGTGTAATTAAAATAAATATTTGTAACATCTAATTATTTTGATTACTATTATTATCATTATTATGAACACGATATAAAAGACGATTAAAAGCTATTAAACGAAACGATTAGGAAATAATGAGTAAGAGTATCATGATGAAATTAAAATATTATAAGATATTGATTTAGATAAAATTATCGTTCTTATTATTTTTATCATTACTATTATTATTAAAAGTATCGTTAGTATTAAAACTATCATTTTAACAAAAATTATCATTTTAATAGAAATGTCATTGTTACTATAAAATATCATTATTATTATTATTTTAAATAGAATTATTATTTTAAAGGTAATATTAAAAATTATCGTAAATATTAAAGTTATCATAATTAGAATTATCATTTTATCATAATGTCATCTTAGTAATTATAAATATTGATATTTTTATAATAATAATTATTATTACAAAATAATACAACTTTTACTTACTATCATTATAGATATTATTTTATCAAATAAATATGTGATACAAACATATTTTACTACGTGTAATAACTTACTTTAATAATACCTATCATATTATCTTTATGATATTAAATGAACCCTATAAATTTTATTACTTAATATATATAAAAGTATATTTTATTATATAAATTTAATATAAAATTTTATTTATTAATAAATAAATTATATTATTTACTCTAATAAATCTTTTAAAAATATTTAAAAATATAAAACAACGATATTTAAACTATATATTAATCATGTATAGATTTTTAGAAATTATTTTGAGTCAAATTTACTTTTGTTGACTTTTGCATATTAGTCTCGAGCATTAGGATTGTGGTACACTATGACTTGACCTAATTTGTTAGACAAATATTGACCAACACATAAATATATAATTAATTTAGGTTCGTGAATCCGAGGCCAACCTTGCACTTGTTCAATGACGTTATATGTATTTTTACTACGAAATACAGTATGGTGAGTTTCATTTGCCTTTTTACCCTTTATATTTTTGGGACTGAGAATACATGCGCTTTTATAAATGTTTGACGAAATAGACACAAGTACGTGAAACTACATTCTATGGTTGAATTATCGAAATCGAATATGCCCCTTTTTATTAAAGTCTGGTAATCTAAGAATTAGGGAACAGACACCCTAATTGACGCGAATCCTAAAGATAGATCTATTGGGCCTAACAAACCCCATCCAAAGGACCGGATGCTTTAGTACTTCGAAATTTATATCATGTTCGAAGGAGGATCCCGGAATGATAGGGGATATTTTTATATGTATCTAGTTAATGTCGGTTACCAAGTGTTCACCATATGAATGATTATTTTTGTCTCTATGCATGGGACGTATATTTATGAGAACTGGAAATGAAATTCTTGTGGTCTATTAAAATGATGGAAATAAATGATTATGATAAACTAATGAACTCACCAACCTTTTGGTTGACACTTTAAAGCATGTTTATTCTCAGGTGTTAAAGAAATCTTCCGCTGTGCATTTGCTCATTTTAAAGATATTACTTGGAGTCTTTCATAGTATATTTCGAAGAACGTTTCATTCGAGTCATTGAGTTCATCAAAGATTATTATTAAATCAATTTATAGTTGGATAGTGGATATTATGAAATGGTATGCATGCATGTCAATTTTCGATGTAAAGAAAGTTTGTCTTTTAAAAATGAATGCAATGTTTGTAAAATGTATCATATAGAGGTCAAATACCTCGCAATGTAATCAACTATTGTGAATCGTTTATAATGTATATGAACGGGTCCTTTCAGTTGGTATCAGAACGGTGGTCTTAGTGAACCAGGTCTACATTAGTGTGTCTAACTGATAAGTCGATAGGATGCATTAGTGAGTCTGGACTTCGACCGTGTCTGCATGTCAAAAGTTTTGCTTATCATTTTGTGTCAAAAATTAACTACTTATCATCCTCAGGAAATTACCTGCTGATTATTTTTAGTCTAAAACACGTCTTGCTGCATTGATTGCATGAATAGTGTATAGACAAAAATTCATATCTTAGCATATCTGCTAAATCATATCTTATCGTATCTGTTACTTTAAACTTTGCCTGACATATCCCGCAAAGTCCTCCGTAATCTACGAAATCTTTTGATCTATATATATATATATATTCTATGTAATTAGAATACCATCCGTTAGCCAAAATCATTTCATATCGAAAAAAAAATCCTTTATCCAATCGTACGAAATGGAATTCGTCATCAGTTCAAGTCACTCAGATTCCGAAATGGAATCCCATTCAAGCTCCGAAAGCAGTGTGACCGGAATAGATTAACCAATCAGTCATCACCTATTCTGGATGAATTGGGGATGGGTTCGTAGCCTCCTCAATCATTGGAGAAAAGAAGAAGGTGATCCCTTCCATCCACCACATTGCCCTCTTGATGAAGAACCTGAAGCACTTACCGGCGAACCTGTCTGAAACACCATGTTCTCGCTCATTTCCAGAGTATCTCGTCATGATTATATATTACATCAAATTTTAGATTTTATTTATCCGCTCGTCCGAACCGACAATAACCCCGGTGTAATAGAAGAAGTCAACGAGCTTCGCGCTCGGGTAGTGGCTTTGGAGAATATGGTGCAGAGATTACAAACACCAGCAGCAGCATCAGCAGCATAACCAGTACCACCATCATCAACGCCAACAGTACCATTACCACCTCCAACCACAACCGCGTCGTAAACCTCAACTTCACAATCTGTCCCACGAGCATCAACGTCATACGCACCATAGATACCAAGGAGTACCAACAACAATAACCGACGAAGTATTAATTCATAACTTTATTGGAGAAACATTCCGCGGCGATTATGTAATCTCTAAAGTCTTAGAGATTATCTAATTTAGCCCTAACCATAAATCAGTTAAGCGAACCAAAATGATAGAAGCAAGAGTAGAAACCCTGACAAAAATGGTGTGTGATTAACAAGCTAAACTTTCTTTACCAACAGCATCAACAGTACCGTCAGCGTTACCAGCATCGTCAGTACAGTCAACATCCGAATCAACAACACCGATAACATCACAAACTCCGTTAGTTCAAGAATCACTGTGGACATCATTAAGAATCAATAACGTGTATATTGTATCAACGAGTTATGAAGAATTAACTCATTCCCTCTGAAGAAATTATATGTATATTATATATATATATATATATATATATATATATATATATATATATATATATATATATATATATATATATATATATATATATTTGAAATAAATCTTTCCGTGCTAAGCTATTGTGTGTGAATCTTAACTACTCGGTTAATTCATATTACAAATATGCAATAATGTACGTCCTTCGGCCACAACTTAACCAGCGTTAACTACAATCTCGTCGCAATTCAACAAATTCCAATTCATAATAAATCAAGTATATATTTGATTTTACACTTTCATCATCGATGTACCCGAAACTTTTCAGATAACATCATTCGTACTTTACGAAATTCACAAGAATTCCACGAACCGAACATCATACATCAACAAATAACGAAGTATTGATTCATAATTTCAATGTCATTAAAGAAATACTGCGTAAAAGTTATGTACTTTTTAAAGCCTTTAGGGATTATTCAATTCTAGTTTCAACCGTAAATCAAATGAGTTTAATTTAACATTAACTCATTAAATCTATGTTACATCTGAAGAAAATATACATATATATATTTTCATAAAGACTGTAATAAAATTCTTTTGTACAAAATATTAATTGTGAAATTTTTTTTAACGGGTAGGTAATACCCGAGAGATATATAAATTCACAATTAATATGTTACATTCTTCGAATTTGATTCAGCAAATCATCCATTATACTCCCTATTTTCACAACAATATACATTCTTTTATAGAAATCAAAACAATCATACTCATTCAAAATTTAATTACATATTCTGATTTTGAAATCTCAAAATTCAACTTGAGATATGACCAAAATCATCACTCTTAGATCCTTACATCTTTCACAAGCTATATTTTGACTTCAAAACGGTGTTAGAACATCAAATGTATGTTAACGATTACAATTTGTGTTCAAACCCTTCGAAAATTTCTGAAGACACTTCGAATGATGAGCAATCGAGATGATGATCCAACCACATGTTACCCACAGTTATGTACCCGAAAAACTCTTGAAACCAAAGTAAAAGTTTAAACAACGTATCCGCGTCAGATTCTTTGGCATTTATTAGCAAAAATAACTTTGCGACTCCTATTCAAAGTAGCCAGTTTTGTCATAGCTCCAGCAAGTCAACTTCGACTTTTCAGTCAGACTAACCTTATTATAACCTTGAGATATACACCATCGTTACCAGGGAACCTTTTACATTCCACCACATTATTAGCAGATGTACCAACAACTTCATTACCCTTTGACTTTAGCCTCTCTAAAAAGTCATTATAATTATTCATTGAAACCCCATCATTTACTCATTCGCATCTTGTAATGAGAATTGCAATACGAATCATTGGGAATTAGCAATCAGTATTTTGAAATCTCGCAGTATGTCTACGCCAACAGTTATATGTGTATACATAACGTCTATCTTCTGGACTTAATTTGAATGTGAAGTTTCTGAAAAACACTCCGAACTATGAATTGGTTCTCCGAAAATGGAAAAAATGCTGATGAAGCAGCAAAAACTATAAACGACTTTAAACGGTAAAAGTTGGATGATAATGATGAAGTGTGCTGGCAAAGCGCAGAAAAAGAGAAGTTTTGAAACTGGAAAACGGATTGAGCAAAGTAGGAAAGAGGCTGTGGACAAATTACAAAGACTGAACCTGACTTCAAAGGATCCAAATGATTCAGTACCTGCTGAAGTCATTAACGAATACCTTTCTCCTGACTCTAAACCCCTGCGGACAATATTCTTCATCATCCTCTGATATTAGAAATTCTAAAATATCATCATATCTTTCATTATAAATATCCTCCATATTTCTGAAGATATTTTCTTAATTTTTCTTATTTGAAATCATTTACCTCTTCGGACTATCTGTATCTGTATTACATCATAAAAGAAACTATTTTAGTTTCTAAATTCTGAAACATTCAAGTTAAAATAGGAATATTTTGAAGTAGTGTTGGGAACTGAAGCATGAATTAGTATAATATAATGACACTTGCTCAATGTGAACGTGATGATTCACAGATCATAACATCATCATGTGCCATGTTATACGACTCTTGTATTCTATTTAACCTCTAAAATATCAAGAAAATATTTCTTGATGATTCGGCCTTTTCCAAGGTATTCTAGTAATTTAACAAGTCAAGATCATGCCATTACAATTTCCTTCCTAGAACATTAACAATGTTCATTCTGAAATTCATATCTGTGAATTATGGACCATTACAAGCAGTGCTTAATCGCAAGAAGAAGAAACGAAAGGACAAAACTCCGAAATAGAAATTGGGGTATAAATTGCAGCAAATAAAAGAGAGAATTAACTGTGAATGATAATGATTATAGAAGACAGAAGCAGAGACTTTGAAATATAAGGGAACATATAAAGCCCAACGACAAACCAGAAATTATAAACCATATATATCGATGCATATAGCAATATAAAGACACGGGAGAACTAGAAACACTATAAACCCAAGAGTATAGTAGAAGTAAATAGATTCTTCCGGCGGTAGATGAAAAAGAAGAATGACCGATATGAAAGTTAGAAGTATATCGAGAATCAGAACTGGATGGAGCATATTGATAAATACTTTAAAATATGAGTTGAGGGGGAAAGAATAGAAGGTGATGAAACATGACTAGGAACTTAGAAATCAACAGATTTAACTCACACAATGGCGGAATAAGTGAATCAAACCCTCTAGTGAATAGGTTAAGTTTTTTTTTTTTTATTAATTTAGTCAAACCACAACTAAATCAAGTGTGATTAGATCAACACCTAGAGCTATTATTCACCACCTGGATGATTTGGACTGAGAGAGAATCGGAGGAGCTCACTAGATCTGAGTGTGTGTAACAAATGAGAGGCTTAACCTAAAATGAAGAACATAAGACTTTATATACCCCTGCTGTTGACTCACCCATACCATTCATTCATCACATGTACGAGTTGGCTTCATCAGCCGTACAGGTGATCACTCACTAGTGTCTTCTCATTTAGGTTGTAATTGTGACTTAGCTCAGCATCAACCGTGTGTATGAGCCTGTCAGCCGTACTAGTGAGGCTTCACTCGTACGTCTGACTAAGTCTAACATAGTCAAACATCTAAATCTCGTTCCTGCAGTTCCTGTAACCACATACAAACACGGATAGGATAATAACGAGCAATCATGGTGGCCTGTAAACTGTTGTACCTGCAATGGACGTGGGTAGATGTCTAGGGACTTGCATAAAATGCATCAACAGAATGTGTGAGTTATAAGGAAACGAAGGAGGTGAATTTAAAGAAAATCTCCGACAGAACAATTAAAATGGACGATCGCATTTAAAGCGGATCCTAATTCCCTTGATTACCGGAGAGTCAAATCTTATTAAGAATATTTTCTTCAAATCCCTTGAAATCTGGGAATCAATCATATCTACGTCAAATGATAAGATGAATCTACACTTACTCATTTCACTCTTCTATGTTAGCTTCATTCGTACTCTTCATATAAATGGATTGTTTATCCAAATTATTCGCTGATGATAAAACTCTAATTTTCAGCCCGTATGCATCATGAAAACATACTTATTATCATTCACGACCTTTCCACTCAAATTTCGGGATGAAATTTCTTTAACGGGTAGGTACTGTGACAACCCGGAAATTTCCAACCAAATTTAAACTTTAATCTTTATATGTTTCCGACACGATAAGAAATATTTGTTAAGTTAAATTTCAAGAATTTTAAACTATGTTCATACATTCATTCAACCTCGACCAAGTTCCAACGATTCACGAACCATTAAACGAATATGATTATATATGTATATGTGTATATATATTATAACTTGAAACGTAAACAAAATATTAGATTAAATACTTTATATGATTGTATCTGTTTCAAAATGTTTATCAATGGAATTAGAAGATAAGATCAAATGATTGAATTATCAGATATATTAAATTATGATTACAAGTCTCTGTTGAAAGGCCCACGTTGATTTGAGAAATCTTTCCATTTTAACAATATTCAGAAAATGGTAAAGTGATTTATAAATAAGAACAAATTGTCAATCATTGAGAACTAGACAAAGGATAGTGGAAGATTGAATCTCATAAAGACTCGATTGATCTATTTAATTTCAAACGTACAAAAACGTTTTCATTTTAAAAAGAACTTTATTATTAAAACGTATATAACTTTTATAAATATCTAAAACCACTTTTGACAACTCATTACTTAACTAGTATGATAAAGATAACGATATTTATATTTTATTTTATTAAATATATATAACGATTTAAATTAATATTATATATATTTATACGCGTATTATACGTACATAGTTTTATACTTTTACTATAATTAAACTTTACCTTTACTTTATTTTTACCTTACTTTAACTTTAATAATTCACTTTAATAATTCATACTTTAATAAATAACTTTAATAATTCATACTTTAATAATTTACTTTAATAATTCACTTTAATAATTCATACTTTAATAATTCACTTTAATAATTCATACTTTAATAATTCACTTTAATAATTCAAAAATCTATTATAAATAGAATTCAATAGGTTTCATTATTTCATAGAAACTTGAAAATATTTTTCTCTAAACTCTCTCAATTGATTTACATATATATATTTACTCCGTATTATTTCAAGATATTATTAGTATACATAAAATATTACGACGGAGTGCTGTCCGAGTGATTTCGAAATTGTTTTTCGAGTGGGATAGGATTAAGGAAATTATGGGTTATAGCTATGGAGGTGAATGAGTATGGTTCATGGGTATGCTCATGAGGTCAATATAGTGTTTATCATTTTTGTTGCGTCTACATACCTTTCCTGCAATATTGAATCTCAATATTGATACGTGAGTACTCATAATTTAACTTTTATATACTAATAGTGTATCCCTGACTAGTGCTCGAGTATTTAGGATTATGCATGCTTGTACTTTTGATATTTCCCTTAGACAGGTTAGGTTGAATCTTGAATTAGTTACACTTGCGGTTGAGATAAGGTATAAGATATGCATGTCCTTGGAAAGCTAGCGAAAAATTAAGAACTTTTCCTTTAGATATCGAATAGTTTTGATGAACGGATTAGAAGTTATAATCAATTGAATTTTCGATATTTTTATTAAAAATGATTATTATTATCGTCGTTCTAGTTTTATCTTATTATTATCATTATTATTATCTTTATCAATAAAAGGGATTTATCATTAAAAATTGTTATTTTTTTTATTATTACTATCGTTATTATCGTTAAAGTTATAATTAGTATTATTATTATTATCCAATTATTATTATTATTATTAGTATTATTATTATTATTATTATCATTATTAATATATATATATCATTATTTAAAAATGGTTATTGTTATTGTTATTATTATTATTACTATATTATCATTAAGATAATGATTAGTATTATCGTTAATAATATTATAGTAACTATCATTATTAATATTAGTGTAATTAAAATAAATATTTGTAACACCTAATTATTTTGATTACTATTATTATCATTATTATGAACACGATATAAAAGACGATTAAAAGCTATTAAACGAAACGATTAGGAAATAATGAGTAAGAGTATCATGATGAAATTAAAATATTATAAGATATTGATTTAGATAAAATTATCGTTCTTATTATTTTTATCATTACTATTATTATTAAAAGTATCGTTAGTATTAAAACTATCATTTTAACAAAAATTATCATTTTAATAGAAATGTCATTGTTACTATAAAATATCATTATTATTATTATTTTAAATAGAATTATTATTTTAAAGGTAATATTAAAAATTATCATAAATATTAAAGTTATCATAATTAGAATTATCATTTTATCATAATGTCATCTTAGTAATTATAAATATTGATATTTTTATAATAATAATTATTATTACAAAATAATACAACTTTTACTTACTATCATTATAGATATTATTTTATCAAATAAATATGTGATACAAACATATTTTACTACGTGTAATAACTTACTTTAATAATACCTATCATATTATCTTTATGATATTGAATGAACCCTACAAATTTTATTACTTAATATATATAAAAGTATATTTTATTATATAAATTTAATATAAAATTTTATTTATTAATAAATAAATTATATTATTTACTCTAATAAATCTTTTAAAAATATTTAAAAATATAAAATGACGATATTTAAACTATATATTAATCATGTATAGATTTTTGGAAATTATTTTGAGTCAAATTTAATTTTGTTGACTTTTGCATATTATTCTCGAGCATTAGGATTGTGGTACACTATGACTTGACCTAATTTGTTAGACAAATATTGACCAACACATAAATATATAATTAATTTAGGTTCGTAAATCCGAGGCCAACCTTGCACTTGTTCAATGACGTTATATGTATTTTTACTACGAAATACAGTATGGTGAGTTTCATTTGCCTTTTTACCCTTTATATTTTTGGGACTGAGAATACATGCGCTTTTATAAATGTTTGACGAAATAGACACAAGTACGTGAAACTACATTCTATGGTTGAATTATCGAAATCGAATATGCCCCTTTTTATTAAAGTCTGGTAATCTAAGAATTAGGGAACAGACACCCTAATTGACGCGAATCCTAAAGATAGATCTATTGGGCCTAACAAACCCCATCCAAAGTACCGGATGCTTTAGTACTTCGAAATTTATATCATGTCCGAAGGAGGATCCCGGAATGATAGGGGATATTCTTATATGTATCTAGTTAATGTCGGTTACCAGGTGTTCACCATATAAATGATTATTTTTGTCTCTATGCATGGGACGTATATTTATGAGAACTGGAAATGAAATTCTTGTGGTCTATTAAAATGATGGAAATAAATGATTATGATAAACTAATGAACTCACCAACCTTTTGGTTGACACTTTAAAGCATGTTTATTCTCAGGTGTTAAAGAAATCTTCCGCTGTGCATTTGCTCATTTTAAAGATATTACTTGGAGTCTTTCATAGTATATTTCGAAGAACGTTGCATTCGAGTCATTGAGTTCATCAAAGATTATTATTAAATCAATTTATAGTTGGATAGTGGATATTATGAAATGGTATGCATGCCTGTCAATTTTCGATGTAAAGAAAGTTTGTCTTTTAAAAATGAATGCAATGTTTGTAAAATGTATCATATAGAGGTCAAATACCTCGCAATGTAATCAACTATTGTGAATCGTTTATAATGTATATGAACGGATCCTTTCATTGTAAGTAGGATAGTAAATGAATGTTGAATCAGCTTTTTCAAATGTATAGTGTAACTTATTAAAGTGAAATCTAAATATTCCTCGGTTATTACCTACCCGTTAAAATATTTTCACCATTAACAGTTTGTACGAAAGAATTTTTAATTACAATCTTTATGAAAATATACTTGTATATATATTTTCTTCAGATGCAATCATGGATTTAATGAGTTAATATGATATTAAACTCATTTGATTTACGTTAGAATAAGAATATATAATCTCTAAAACATTAGAGATTACATATTCGCCATGTTGAACGAAGATAAATGATGCAGAACGTCATGTAGAATGATGATTATGCTCAGGGTACCGATTGTGATGTTGAGGCGTGTGTTGTTGTGGTTTGTGTTGCTGCTGGTGATACAGTTGATGCCATTGATGTTGTTGAAGCTGGTACATTTTGCACCATATTTTCCAAGGCTACAACTCGGGCGCGAAACTCATTGACTTTATTACTCCGGGATGATTGTCAGTATGAACGAGCAAATGAATAAGGTTTTGAATCTGACTTGGGATATAGTCGTGGCGAGATACTCTGGAAATGAGAGAGAAAATGGTGTTACGAACATGTTCGCCGGTAAGTGCTTCAGGTTCTTCACCAAGAGTGCAGGTTGGTGAGTGGAAAAGATCACCTTCTTTTCGTCTCCATTGATTTAGTCGACTATGCAACCATCAGATGAATTGGGGATGGCTAATTGGTTGATTCATTCCAGTGACACTGCTTTCGGAGCTCGAGTGAAACTTTATGTCGGAATAGCTGTCGGAGTAACTATCGAAATAGTTATCGGAATCTAAGGGACTCGAACTGGTTGAGGGACTCATCTCATACGATCAGATGAAGGATTTTTGATAAGGAATAGAATAGGATGTAGATTAGTACCCTGCAATACATAATTTACATATGCATATATAATACTAAAATCCCATAAGTTACGGAGGAATCTACGGAAGCTGTCAGGCAAAGGTAACAATAACAGATACGCTAAGATATGAATTTATCTATACACTGTCTATGCAATAGAGGCAGTAAGACGTGTCTAGACTTTAAGGATGATAAGCAAATAATTTTCGACACAAATGATAAGCAAAACTTTTGACATGCAGACATGGTCGAAGTCCAGACTCACTAATGCATCCTAACGACTTATCAGTTATACACACTATTGCAGACCTGGTTCGCTAAGACCACCGCTCTGATACCACATGTCATTACCCCATCCTAATCCATCTGGACGAAGTCACCAACATCTGGTTCCATTGCGATGATCGACTCCAAATAATGTCTTTAAAATGAGCAAATGCACAGCGGAAGGTTTCTTTCATACCTGAGAATAAACATGCTTTCAAGTGTCAACCAAAAGGTTGGCGAGTTCATAGGTTTATCTTAAAATAATAAAATTCATCATTTTTATAGACCACAAGATTTAAATGCTGCATGGTACAAATGGGCCCGAATCCTATACCCACCTGTAATGTACATGCGATATCTTTTAAAAACAGTACACCTTTCTCGTGTACGAAACCATTTTTCATAAATCTTAGTAACCGTACACATATCTCGTGTACAAAATATCATACACATAACCTATGTATAAAATCATTCTCTCGATATATAACATTCACTTTTCATTGCTTTCATAGCTTGGCTTGGTAACCGACCTTAACATATAATGCGCATAATAATATCCCCAAAACAGAACATCTCGTCTGTATAATAATCATACAAACTTTGAAGTACTAAACACCACGCCCACTAGCCCTTCCGTCTAGTGAACATTCTGGGTGGAGGTGTTAAACCCGGTAGCTACCTTTAGGATTCGCGTCAATTAGGCGTGCACTAATTCTCAAAATTAGTGATGTTCCCTAATTC
Organism: Rutidosis leptorrhynchoides; assembly: GCF_046630445.1. Classification (NCBI taxonomy): domain Eukaryota; kingdom Viridiplantae; phylum Streptophyta; class Magnoliopsida; order Asterales; family Asteraceae; genus Rutidosis; species Rutidosis leptorrhynchoides. Next base: position 126,544,303 of record NC_092333.1, on the reverse strand, counting down.
TTAGGTTACCAAGCAATAATAATCAGGGAAAAAATATTCATAACAATTGTGGCAATTATCACGTCCACATAATTCAATGGTGGCAATTATCACGTCCACATAATTCATTCGAGGAATGTTTTGCTTGTGTCTATCTCGTCAAACATTTATAAAAGCATTTCATGTATTCGCAGTTCAAAATGTATTTCAAAAGCATTTAATAAAGCAGTTGTAAAAGTAGCGCATGTGATGCCCCGTACAAAACCATCGTGCACGAATCATCAACAACAGGATCATTACAAGGTTAAGTACTATATGCATTTTCAAAAAGAGTTTGCATTCATTAATAAAGTGATGTCTAAACCAACATCGAATGTTTTACAATCCAAAAGCATGCTTCAATAAGTAGAAGCAAATAATAAGTGTATGTGACCACAATGGTCGTTACAGGTCATAGTTCAAAAGTACAAAAGTTTGAATGCAAGGTAAAGTAGTTCATGCGATAACAACTCTAAGCAGCGGGTGTCTACAGCACGACTAGTACACAGCGGAAGCTAACCTCAAGCACCTGGGAAAAACATGCTTAAAAACATCAACACAAAGGTTAGTGAGCTATAGTTTAAGTATAACAGTATGTAAGGTAGGCCACGAGATTTTAGTGCTACAAAGAGCGTTTCAAAACAGTATGATAAAGTATATGTTAATCGTGGGCACTTGGTAACTAACTTAACGTTTATACCCCCTGAAAGTACACTTGGCAAGTGCGTATGTCTATGAAGTATTAAAAACTCGTTAAATGCTAGCGCTACTAGCCCGAGTGGGGATGTCAAACCCTATGGATCCATATCTAAGATTCGCGTTCACCGGTTCAAAAACCAATGACTAAACGTTACCGAGCTAAAGGGAATGTTTCTGCCGTTATATAACCCACACATATATAAAGTTTAAGTACTCATGCCTAGTATGTAAAACATAAAATCCGCATGTAATCTCAGTTCCCAAAATAGTTAAAGTAAAAAGGGAATGCTATAACTCACAATGATAATGTAGTCGTAAAGTCGAGTCGGGAAAAGTGTGCAAGTAATCGGTCCGAAAGTCCTCAACCTAAGTCAAATAGTACTAAGTCAGTAAATCATCTTAATAGGTTTAAAATTATGTAAATAAGGTCTTAAGGGTCATCATCATTCATCATCAAACAAAAGGCGTAAAGTAAGTTTCGTTTATGAAAGTAGTTTTAAAACAAAGGCTGACTTCAGTCAGTCACCACGGCCTCTACCCTTACTGAATTAAGATGAGACTAGTGGCCATGGCTCCGAATATGAGTCCCTTAAGTGTGGTAAAATTTCCAGAATCAAACTCGTCTTTGTTTGACTGTGGCGACGGTCTAAGTGCGAGTAGGTCAGAAATTTCTGCACAACATTAAAAGGACATAGTGACGATCGGAGGGCCATAAATCCTAAACCGTAACTCGGATTAAGACAAGTCCTATATGAAAAGTTATCTACTCGAAAAGATATATTTGAAAATCATAATCACAACAGCCCAGGTCTACTGGTATGTTACAGAAACAGCAGAACAGTAGGCAGAGAACAGTAAGCAGAAAAATAATGGGTTCCGGTGGGTTTGGTGTTTGATGTTCATCATGGTTCTCATCCTTGATGCCTATAGCTTCAAGTGTACAACTCATTGATGTGTTTACATCATATTTACCAAGTTTTGACCATCATAACCCTTGTGCAAGTCCAAGACATGTAGCACAACTTCACTTAAGAGTTGTATGTGTTTTGATGAACTAAAGTTACATCAAAGTCTTAGTTTTAACACATACATGAAATATGAAAGTAATGTAGAACTATAAACTTGAAAGTAACTAACTAATCAAGATCTTAAAATGTAGAACATAGTTCTTAGTTAGATCTTGAAGATCCAAGACTCAAAAGTCTAGATCTAACATAAGTGTACAAAGTTATATTTAAAGAAAACTTATTTGTGTGTTCTTGAACCTTCAAAGTTAACTTTTAGTTCAAGATTAATGAGATCAAGACTAACTTGTAGTACTTGACCATTTAAACTAGTTACATGAAATTAAAGTGCAAGAATGAAGAAGTAAACTAAGTAAACATGTAATTTGTTCATGGTTGTTCATACTTTTAAAGATTCAAACCAAAGTTTGATCTTTAAGAAAGTAAACTTGAAGTTTACTTTATGAATCACAAGTATGATTTTAATCAACACATGAACTTGCAATCTTTAAAGAAAGTATATGTAGAACCTAAACTAGAGAGTTTAGTTCTTGAATGTTCTTGTTAATACAAGATAAAGTGATGAACAAACTAGTGAGTTTGATTCATAATAACATGTAAGTAACTAACTAACAAAGACAAGTAACTAACAAAAATGAACAACAAGCATCAAACAACAAATGATGATGATGATTATGGGTTGTTTGGTCACGGTTTTACAAGAGAAAAAGGAAAGAAGAACACAAGCTTGTTACTTACAAAATGAGAGGAAAAAAAAGAGAGGAAAGTGTGAAGTGTTTTGTGAGTTGTAAAATGAAATGAAGATTAATGAAGAGTAATAAGGAAATTCAAAAAAAAGGAACTCCCCACATGGCCCATAGGCCACGGTTTTTGCTGCAGAAAAATGGAGAGGGATGAGCAAATTACACACTAGTCTTAAGCATGTTAAAGCTTACAAAGTTGGTTAATGGATGGTTGTTCATGGGGATTATGAGCAAACTAGATTCCAATTGATATAACTAACTAGTTTCCATGTTCAAGTAATACTTACAAGTGTTAATGGGCTAACTAAGTCCAACTAAGAAGTAGGGTGGGCTCTTTAAGTCCATGTACAAAAACAAAGCCCAAGTTGTATGCAATTAACAAATGAATCCAATTAAAGCCCAAGTAATTAACTAATAACTTTAGTTAATTAAAATGATTAATAAAACTAATCATGAATGTAAATAATACTTGAAAATATTATTCGTGTAAGTTTCGAGTGTCACAAAGACGTTTCGGGCAATTAAAGTCAAGTTCGGGCAATCATGGCAACATGTAAATGTAATAACATACATTCGTTTTATCACACGTATTAATAATAATAATTATTAATAAATAAACGTTGGAAAATCCAGGGTCGTTACATTACCCACCTGTTAAAGAAAATTTCGTCCCGAAATTTAAGCTGAGGTAGATGGAGGAGTCGGGAAAAGGTGAGGATACTTTCGCATCATTTGATCCTCTCGTTCCCAAGTAAACTCAGGTCCTCGTTTGGCATTCCATCGCACTCGGACGATCGGAATCTTGTTGCGTTTCAATGTTTTGATCTCACGATCCATAATCTCAACTGGTTCTTCCACAAAGTGGAGTTTGTTGTCAATTGTAAGTTCTTCCAGTGGTATGATAAGTTCAGGTGCAGCAAGACACTTCTTCAAGTTCGACAAGTGGAAGGTAGGATGAACTGAGCTCAATTGTGCGGGTAGATCTAAACGGTATGCAACGGGTCCAACACATTCCAAGATTTCAAAAGGACCAATGTATCGTGGGTTTAACTTTCCACGTTTTCCAAAACGGATCACACCTTTCCAAGGTGCAACCTTCAACCTTACACGATCACCAACATTGAATTCAAAGTCCTTACGTTTGAGATCGGCATAACTCTTTTGGCGATCACGGGCAGTCTTAAGTCTAGCTTGAATCTGGGCAATCTTCTCCGTTGTTTCATGGACTACCTCGGGTCCGGTAATTTGCTTTTCGCCTACTTCGGCCCAATAAATAGGAGATCGGCACTTGCGGCCATACAATGCTTCAAAAGGTGCAGCATTAATGCTCGAGTGATAACTGTTGTTGTACGAGAATTCGGCGAGTGGCAACTGCCTTTCCCAGGCCTTTCCGAAATCAATGACACATGCACGCAGCATGTCCTCCAAGGTCTGAATCGTTCGTTCACTTTGCCCGTCAGTCTGAGGATGATAAGCAGTACTCATGTCAAGACGAGTTCCCATGGCTTCTTGCAATGAACGCCAAAATCTAGAAGCAAAACGGGGATCGCGATCGGAGATGATCGATAAAGGTACACCATGAAGAGATACAACCTCCTTAATGTATAATTGAGCAAGTCTTTCCATCGTATCAGTTTCCTTCATCGCTAGAAAGTGTGCAGATTTGGTAAGGCGGTCAACAATAACCCAAATAGTATCATATCCGCCCACCGTCTTTGGTAGCTTGGTAATGAAATCCATTGTGATCCTTTCCCACTTCCATTGTGGGATCTCTGGCTGTTGAAGTAACCCAGAAGGTCTCTGATGCTCGGCTTTAACCTTCGAGCAAGTCAAACACTTACCAACATAAGTCGCAACGTCCTTCTTAAGATTCGGCCACCAATACTGTTCTTTAAGGTCGTGGTACATCTTGCCTGCTCCAGGATGAATCGAATATCTCGATTTATGTGCTTCATCAAGTATAAGGTTCCGTAGATCTCCATAAAGAGGTACCCAAATTCTTCCGGCATAACATCGGAGTCCAGACTCCCTAACCTCGAATTGAGAGACAAGTATGTTCAAATGTTTGTGAGATATGTTCTCCTCCTTGAGAGCCTCATCTTGGGCTACTCTGATCTGGCTGTTGAGGTTCGAATGGATGGTGATGTTCAGAGCCCTAACACGAAGAGGTGTCGTCCTCTCCTTTCGGCTTAAAGCGTCAGCTACAACATTGGCCTTGCCAGGGTGATAACGGAGTTCACAATCATAGTCGTCGAGCGTCTCGATCCATCGATGCTGTCTCATATTCAGTTGCTTCTGATCGAAGATATGCTAGAGACTCTTGTGATCGGTGAAGATAGTGCTCTTAGTTCCATACAAATAATGTCTCCACAATTTGAGCGCAAAGACAACGGCTCCAAGTTCAAGATTGTGAGTAGTGTAGTTCTGCTCGTGAATCTTCAGTTGGTGGGAGGCATAGGCAATAACCTTTGATCGTTGCATCAGTACACAACCAAAACCACTCTTCGATGCATCACAATAAACAACGAAATCATCACTGCCTTCGGCAAGTGATAGGATAGGTGCGGTGGTTAACTTATTCTTCAAAGTTTGAAATGCTGATTCGTGTGTGGGTTCTCAAATGAACTTCTTGTCCTTGTGAGTCAGCGCGGTCAAAGAACGCGCAATCAGAGAAAATCCTTCGATGGATCTTCAATAGTAACCGGCGAGACCTAGGAATTGGCCAATATGAGTCGGAGTAGTGGGGGTCTCCCACTTGCTGATGACTTCAATCTTGGCGGGATCAACTTTGATACCCTGGTCGCTTACAACATGACCCAGAAACTGGACTTCCTTCAACCAAAATTCACACTTGGAGAATTTGGCGTAAAGTTGCTCTTGTCTCAAGAGTTCAAGCACTAGTCGGAGGTGTTGCTCATGCTCTTCTTCGCTCTTGGAGTAGATGAGGATATCATCTATGAAGACGATAACAAACTTGTCCAAGTAAGGCTTGCAGACATGATTCATGAGATCCATGAACACGGCAGGTGCATTTGTCAAACCGAATGGCATCACGAGAAACTCATAATGACCATAACGGGTCCTGAATGCAGTTTTCATCACGTCACTTTCCTTCACCCTCAACTTGTGATAACCGGATCGCAAATCGATTTTTGAGTAGACGCTCGATCCTTGTAGTTGATCAAAAAGATCATCAATTCGTGGAAGAGGATACCGATTCTTGATAGTCAATTTGTTAAGTTCACGGTAGTCGATACACATACGGAAGGATCCATCCTTCTTCTTCACAAACAACACAGGTGCACCCCAAGGCGAGAAACTTGGTTGGATAAATCCACGGTCAAGTAGTTCTTGTAGTTGGCTCTGTAATTCTTGCATCTCGGAAGGTGCGAGTCTATAAGGTGCGCGAGCTACAGGTGCAGCTCCTGGCACTAAATCAATCTGAAACTCTACGGCTCTCTGCGGCGGTAATCCAGGTAATTCCTCTGGGAAGACATCGGAAAATTCGTTCACAATTCGAACGTCGTTCACGCTCTTCACCTCGGTTTCTACCGCTTTCACATGTGCTAGGACAGCAAAACGTCCATTCTACATAATCTTTTGCGCTTTCACGCAACTAATGAGGTTCAACTTTGAGGTGCATCTCTCTCCATAGATAACCAGTGGTTCACCATCTCCTTGTGGTATGCGAAGTGCTTTGTCTCCACAAATAATATCAGCTCTTATCTTGCTCAACCCATCCATACCAACGATGACGTCAAAGCTTCCCAGTTTGATAGGTATCAAATCAATTTCGAAATCTGCACCAGCTATGTTGATAATAGCTCCACGACTAATATGGTCAACTTTCTCAAGTTTTCCATTGGCGACTTCGACAAGCATACTCTCTTTTAACGGGACTAATGACCAATTAATCTTATCGCAAAAATGTCTATATACATAACTTCTATCCGCACCAGTATAAAACAAGACAGAAGCTAAAAGATTGTTGATTTTGAATATACCTGTCACCAAGTCGGGGTTTTCACGTGCGTCCCTTGCATTAACATTAAAAGCTCTACCACAGGGTGGTCCTCTGTCTTTTCGCTTGTTTGGACACGCATTTCTGAAATGGCCCGTCTGCCCGCATTCGTAGCACTTCTTCGGCCCATTGGTGTTTGGCTTCCCATTCAATGTGGTGACCTTGCAGTCTTTCCCGATATGCCTAGACCGTTGGCACTTCTCGCAGACAACATTGCAATACCCAGTGTGGTGTTTGTAGCATCGCTTGCATTGTAGTAAGGTTCCTTTGGAGTTCGGGTTGGTGTTGGTGTTGTTGTTGGGATTAGGGTTTCCACCATTGTTGTGCCTCTTGGCGGGGGTTTGATCGTAGTTTCTCCCCCTGTTGTTGTTGTTGTGGTTGTTGTGATTGTTGTCCCATTTCCTCTTTTCGCTACTACCAGCCTCAAACTTAGCCTTCTCCGGCTCATCAATAAGAATCTGATTCATGAGGGTATGCGCCATGCACATTGCTTCGGGAACATTCGATGGTTTGGATGATGTGACGTTTCCTTTGATGGACTTAGGGAGTCCCCAGAAGTATCTCTCCATACGCTTGAATTCCGGAGTGACCATTGTCGGACACATAAGAGCAAGTTCCAAAAATCTCCTATTGTAACCATCAAGGTCGTTCCCAACGGCCTTTAACTGCATAAATTCTATTTCCATCTTCTGGATTTCGGTCCTCGGACAATACTCATCAATCATAGCCGCTTTGAATTCCTCCCATGGCGTAGCATACGCCTCATCGATACCTTTCGCTTGAGCTAACGTGTTCCACCACGTTAGTGTGCCGTCAGATAGCGTGCAAGATGCAAACTTGGTTTTGTTGTCCTTCGAACAGTTGCTAACTCGGAATACTGATTCAAGTTTCTCGAACCATTTTGTGAGACCAACCGGTCCCTCGGTTCCACTGAAGTTATGCGGTTTGCAGCTCTGGAATTCCTTGTAAGTACACCCATTTCGAACGGGTGGGATAACTGGTGGTGGTGGAAGTGGATCTTGGAGATTTCTTTCTGCTAGGGCTGCAGCGACACGTTCTTGGATCATCTCTTCAATTTGAGCAGCAGTAGGTGTGGATCGACCATTAGCCATGATGTTCTAAACAAAAATTTTGACTCAAGTCAAAATCCAGTATGCAAGTAGTAATAATACAGTATATAGTAACCAACATGGAATCAAAACATCACATGTTATTAAATAACGCATCTAGGTACAAATACCACAGAATCATCGTACAGTAATGTAAATAGAACATCGTGCAAGAATTAAATAACGCAAAGTTCCATTAATAATAATAAGTTCCATACATCTGAATAAGTCCGTACAATACATAAATAATACAAGAATCTACAACTAGATTACATCATGAAATCTAATACAAAAGTCCTACGGTGAAGGTGGGTGTAGGATGTCTAAAACCTGAGCCAACTGCTCCTCGAGCTCAATAACCCGAGCTCGGAGGATTCCCACCTCCCTTGTCAATTCCTCGACTGTGGGAGATGGTGGGACAGGCGGTGCCGGCGGTGCAGGTGGGGCCGGTGGAGCGGATGGTGCTGGTAGAGCGGGTGGTGCAGAACGCACAAAACGGGGTTCAGATGTCCCGGCTCCAGAAATAGTCAGCACGTAACGAGGTGCCTTACGTATGAGTGGGTCGGCAAGGTACGGCACAAGCCACTTACGGGCAGTAACCCTCCGACGCCGACCAAATGCGTCAGTGAAAGCACGACCTCCATTCACCCCTGGAATGACGGTGCCATCAGGATGGTACCACTTCTTCGGCGGGGTGGAGGGTGCCTGAATAGGTATATCAGCAGGGTCCTCATCATCACTGGAGTCTGATGAAGAATCATCTGATGAAGAATCGGCGGATGATGAGTCATCCGAATCATGCGGTGGTGGTACGGGTGGCTGAACTGGTAGTCCGAAGGCGGCCAACATCTGTCTGTGTCTGCCTGGCGGAATCGGCACTAAACGTCCGTCGGGAGTGCGTCGGCAAGGCGTGCGCATATGGTTACGAAATGGCCCTTCCCCGAACTCCGTGGGAATCTCAATCCCACCGATGCGGGGCTGTGACCCCGAGGGTCCGGGAGCAGACGGAGCTAGAATCTCCGTAGGGCCTACATGTCCATCGGAAGCAGCCACTGGGGCAGGTGTACTACTACTGGCTCCGGAAGTAGAAGCGCCGGGATCACTAATGGGTAGCGGGACCGGGATCGGTGGATCGGCAACGGTGGTAGGTGGAGTAGATGAAGAGTCTAAACTGCCCAAAACGCTAGCAGGTGGTACATCCGACATCTGAACAAGGAAAAAATAAATTTTCCATGTCAGTAAGTCATAAAGCAAGCACGTATTAGGCCAACAGTTTAAATCATGTATAACAATAAGTAGCATGGCAATAACAGCAAATCGTACGAAGGTAGCATGCAATCGAAAGCAAGTAATAGCATACAGTAGTGAAATCATGTAGTAGCATACGGCATATAGCAGTAACAGTAAGCAGCAGCATGCAGTAAGTTCAGCGGAAACAAGTAAACTAGCAAGTTGTAGATTAGTCCTATTAGTGAATCCTACTCGGGTCGGTCTTAGACTCACTAATGCCACCTAATTCCCTACAACCAATGCTCTGATACCAAATGTGATGCCCCGTACAAAACCATCGTGTACGAATCATCAACAACAGGATCATTACAAGGTTAAGTACTATATGCGTTTTCAAAAAGAGTTTGCATTCATTAATAAAGTGATGTCTAAACCAACATCGAATGTTTTACAATCCAAAAGCATGCTTCAATAAGTAGAAGCAAATAATAAGTGTATGTGACCACAATGGTCGTTACAGGTCATAGTTCAAAAGTACAAAAGTTTGAATGCAAGGTAAAGTAGTTCATGCGATAACAACTCTAAGCAGCGGGTGTCTACAGCACGACTAGTACACAGCGGAAGCTAACCTCAAGCACCTGAGAAAAACATGCTTAAAAACGTCAACACAAAGGTTGGTGAGCTATAGTTTAAGTATAACAGTATGTAAGGTAGGCCACGAGATTTCAGTGCTACAAAGAGCGTTTCAAAACAGTATGATAAAGTATATGTTAACCGTGGGCACTTGGTAACTAACTTAATGTTTATACCCCTTGAAAGTACACTTGGCAAGTGCGTATGTCTACGGAGTATTAAACACTCGTTAAATGCTAGCGCTAGTAGCCCGAGTGGGGATTTCAAACCCTATGGATCCATATCTAAGATTCGCGTTCACGGGTTCAAAAACCAATGACTAAACATTACCGAGCTAAAGGGAATGTTTCTGCCGTTATATAACCCACACATATATAAAGTTTAAGTACTCGTGCCTAGTATGTAAAACATAAAATCCGCATGTATTCTCAGTTCCCAAAATAGCTAAAGTAAAAAAGGAATGCTATAACTCACAATGATAATGTAGTCGTAAAGTGGAGTCGGGAAAAGTGTGCAAGTAATCGGTCCGAAAGTCCTCAACCTAAGTCAAATAGTACATGAAATATGAAAGTAATGTAGAACTATAAACTTGAAAGTAACTAACTAATCAAGATCTTAAAATGTAGAACATAGTTCTTAGTTAGATCTTGAAGATCCAAGACTCAAAAGTCTAGATCTAACATAAGTGTACAAAGTTATATTTAAAGAAAACTTATTTGTATGTTCTTGAACCTTCAAAGTTAACTTTTAGTTCAAGATTAATGAGATCAAGACTAACTTGTAGTACTTGACCATTTAAACTAGTTACATGAAATTAAAGTGCAAGAATGAAGAAGTAAACTAAGTAAACATGTAATTTGTTCATGGTTGTTCATACTTTTAAAGATTCAAACCAAAGTTTGATCTTTAAGAAAGTAAACTTGAAGTTTACTTTATGAATCACAAGTATGATTTTAATCAACACATGAACTTGCAATCTTTAAAGAAAGTATATGTAGAACCTAAACTAGAGAGTTTAGTTCTTGAATGTTCTTGTTAATACAAGATAAAGTGATGAACAAACTAGTGAGTTTGATTCATAATAACATGTAAGTAACTAACTAACAAAGACAAGTAACTAACAAAAATGAACAACAAGCATCAAACAACAAATGATGATGATGATTATGGGTTGTTTGGTCACAGTTTTACAAGAGAAAAAGGAAAGAAGAACACAAGCTTGTTACTTACAAAATGAGAGAAAAAAAAGAGAGGAAAGTGTGAAGTGTTTTGTGAGTTGTAAAATGAAATGAAGATTAATGAAGAGTAATAAGGAAATTCAAAAAAAAGGAACTCCCCACATGGCCCATAGGCCACGGTTTTTGCTGCAGAAAAATGGAGAGGGATGAGCAAATTACACACTAGTCTTAAGCATGTTAAAGCTTACAAAGTTGGTTAATGGATGGTTGTTCATGGGGATTATGAGCATATAACTAACTAGTTTCCATGTTCAAGTAATACTTAAAAGTGTTAATGGGCTAACTAAGTCCAACTAAGAAGTAGGGTGGGCTCTTTAAGTCCATGTACAAAAACAAAGCCCAAGTTGTATGCAATTAACAAATGAATCCAATTAAAGCCCAAGTAATTAACTAATAACTTTAGTTAATTAAAATGATTAATAAAACTAATCATGAATGTAAATAATACTTGAAAATATTATTCGTGTAAGTTCCGGGTGTCACAAAGACGTTTCGGGCAATTAAAGTCAAGTTCGGGCAATCATGGCAACATGTAAATGTAATAACATAAATTCGTTTTATCACACGTATTAATAATAAAAATTATTAATAAATAAACGTTGGAAAATCCAGGGTCGTTACAGCGCATGTATTATCAGTCCAAAAATGTAAAGAGTAAAAGGGAATCAAATGAACTCACCATATTGTATTTTGTAGTAAAAATACATATAACGACTTTAAACAAGCGTAGGGTTGGCATCGGATTCACGATCCTATATCAATTGTATATTTATTAATACATGTAATCGTAATCGAATAAATATATATATATTATTAGTTGTGATATAATTTTTATATTACTAATTTAGCTACTTCATTATATATTCATTTTATATATGAAAATATTTATATAATTAAAATATGAGCATAAAATATATTTTTATATAATTAATCTTTTATTTACAAAGTATACCAGTTATAATGGTACCAAAATAAGTATAATGATAATAAAAATATTTTAATAGTACTAGTAAAAATAATGATAGTACTAATAGTAGTTTTAACAAAATGATAGATTAAAAGTAATGATACTTTTAATAATAGTTATGTTAATCTTTAATAATATAATACCGGTCATGATATTTATATTACTGAAAATGCTAATATTAATAATAATACTTGTGTCAATCCTAATAATACTAATATTTATAACATAATACTAATGATAATATTAATAATATTACTTTCTAATAATATTAGTAACAATAATAATAATATTAGTAATAACAATAATAATAGTAATTATAATTGAAATTTTAATTAGGTTAATAATAACAAATGGTAACTTTTATTAGTAATAATAATGATAATAATTATAATACTAATCCTAATAACAATATCTAATAATGACAATAATAATAATAATAATAATAATAATAATAATAATAATAATAATTTTGGGAACTACCTCATAAAAACAGATCCTAAAATGAAAAGACCCCTGCAGGACTCGAACCCGTGACCATCCGCTACCCCATCACCTCCCTTAACCATTCCTCCACGAACGTCTTTCTGTTTATATTTATTCCCGAATTTATTTAACCCTCTTATGTTTTCGACCCAACAACAAATTACAAAGCCTAATAAACCTTGTAGCCCAACTAAATATCATAACAACAACCGGCCCAATTACTTAAACATGTTCCATGGCCCACGGCCCACATCAGTTTCTCTTTGTAAATAAAAAAGAATTGTAATGGCCTAGGTTCGAACCTAGGACCTCTAGAAAATCAAAAACACTCCTTACCACTCATCTGCAAATTCATTTCTGTTATTATAAGAATTTTCTTTTCATTTAACTTATTTTCTGATTAAATCTTCTTCTTCTTCCTAAAACATCATCGTACCTCTTCATCATTTCTTTTATTGTTTCTGTTTCATCATCATGGTTCTTCGGAAATCAAAATCGTTATATCATCGAACACATCATTACTCATTTTTGTCATCTATGGTTATCTACGGGTTCACCATCTTCCTCGTGATTCACCTCATCACCATTAACATTATCATCTTTGCAATCACTTCCATTTCACTGTTTATCATCCTTCTTCATCACCATCATCAAACGTCATTTTGTTATTTGTGAATCATCATCTTCTTCGAATCTCGTCTCCATCATCGAACTTGTATCGTTATCTTCTTCATTCTAAACATCATCATCAATCTTTGCCATTAATCATCATCGTGCTACATCAACTCGTTATTATTCGTTTCTGTAATATCTTAAGGTTTTAAGATCAAGAGAAAGAAGGAAAAAGAAAAAAAAAATATTTTGCGAGTGGTGTTCATATTCCAATAGTTCGAGCAGTAGCAGTATCAAACAGGATTTAACGATGGTTTTGGGTGTGACAGTAACACAGGAGATAAAACATTACAGCAGTAGTAGTAGTGAATCAGTCGATTTGCGAATTAAAAGGAAACAGAAAACGAAATATCCTATAAAGGTGATAGTCTTTGTGGTGTTGAGTGTCCGGTGGTGGTTGTGGTTTGAACGGAACAGAAACAGAACCATTTCAGCAGCTGTAGCAGTAGATAAACTGATGGAGGTGTCTTCGGGGTGGTGATGAAAGTGGTGTTGAAGAAGGTGGTTTATGTGGTTCCCGAAGAGAGAAGTCAAGAACTAGTTGCAGGTTTATATTGATTCGAAGGATAAATATAGAAGCAGAAAATATAGAAAAGATGGTGATTTACTTATGGTTTGATAGTAAGTAGTAAGATGGAACTTGGTTTGTTTCCGGTTATTGGTGGTTTTAGAGAAAAGAATGAAGAAAGAAGTTTATACTCCATATTCATAAGTATCCATATTAATAAGTATATAAGTTAGTTTGATAATGGACACAAGACAAAACACAGTGTCTTTTCTTTAATAAATTAATAATAAAATATTTACTAAAAGAATGAAAACGTGTGATCATAATAGTAATTTAAATCATCCGTGAAAAATATCCTGCCGACACTTTTCCCCGGATGACTATATCGTGTCCATTGCTAAACAGTTAACGTATAAAAGTGTTCCTAAAAATCCCAAATTTTTAGATTAAATATATTTAATCATTTCACTCATTAACTGTTTAAAACCTGATCAAAAAGGTTCAATAATTATTTATTTTCTGTTCCAATTTATATGTACAGAGTACTAATATTTAAACTTAAAAAAAGTAAAAATATTTTTAACAAATCTAACATCTTCGTAAACGATTTACAGTTCAACTTTTATTTTAGTCCTTCATGAACATGTAATATATTTATATTAAAACTAACGAAACGTCAACCGAGTGTTACTGACGTTTACTAATTAGGCTCGAAATCATTCATTTTCAATATACACATTATATATATATATATATATATATATATATATATATATATATATATATATATATATATATATATATATATATATATCAAATCTTAATTAACAAGTTTAAGTAAATAAATATATTAATTATATTCTTTTAAACAACTAAATATAATATTATATATTTACAAGTAATATTTATATATATATTTTTATATATATTATATATATATATATATATATATATATATATATATATATATATATATTTAAATATATATGTAACTATTTACAAATAGTTGTTCGTGAATCGTCGGGAATGGTCGAAGGTCAATTGAATATATAAAACAGTTCAAAATTTTTGAGATCCAACGTAACAGACTTTGCTTATCGTGTTGAAAATATAATATCGTGTCGAGAGTTTGATTTAAAATTAGTCGAAATTTTCCGGGTCACTACAGTAGGTATAAGGCTCGTCTCGTTGCTAACCGCGCGTAGTCAACAAGTTGACATTGATTGTGATGAGACTTTTAGTCCGGTTTTCAAACCGGCATCGATACGCTCCGTCCTCAGTTTGGCGGTATTTAGGCACTGCCCCATTCATCAGCTAGATGTCAAGAATGCTGTTCTTCATGGGAAACTTTTTGAGACTGTTTATGTGCACCAGCCTCCCGGATTTAGGGACCCATGTTATCCAGACCATGTCTGCTTATTGAAGAAATTCCTTTACGACCTTAAGCAGGACCCTCGTGCCTGGTTTCAGCGTTTCGCAAGATATGCCCAGCGGATTGGCTTTCACCAGAGCCATTATGAAACTTCACTTTTTATTTACAAACATGGATCTGATACTGCATACCTGCTCTTGTATGTTGATGATATAGTATTGATTACTTCTTCTACGAGTCTCCTTCAGCGCATCATTACTTCCTTACACAAGGAATTTGCTATGACAAATTTGGGATCCCTCAACTACTTTCTTGGCATCACTGCCACTCGTACTGTGTCTGGCATGTTTCTCTCCCAGCGACAGTACGCCACCGAGATCATTGAGCGGGCTGATATGCTTGTCACCCTTTCCGGACCCCGGTAGAACCGGGTGCCAAGCTTACTACTCACGGTCCTCCTGTCAAGGACCAAACTCTCTACTGCAGCCTTGCAGGTGCACTACAATACCTCACGTTTACTCGCCCGGATATCTCATATGTAGTTCAACATATTTGTCTTTTTATGCACGATCCTCGAGAGCAGTGCTTACACGCTCTCAAAGGGATACTTCATTATGTTCACGGGACTACCGATCTTGGCCTGCAGCTCTATGCTTCATCTCCCACCACTTTAGTTGCATATTCTGATGCAGATTGGGCTGGTTTCCCGATCACCGGACGCTCCACGTCTGGTTATTGTGTTTTTTCTCGGCAACAATCTTTTTTCCTGGTCTTCCAAGCGACACCTCACACCATCCCACTCCAGTGCCGAAGCGGAATATCGTGGAGTTGCTAATGCTGTTGCCGAAACATGATGGTTTCGTAATCTATTGCGTGAGCTTCACTGCCCGATCACCTTGGCTACTTTGGTTTACTATGATAATGTCAGCTTTGTTTATCTCTCCACTAATCCTGTTCAACACCAGCGAACCAAACACATAGAGATTGATATAGATTTTGTTCGCGACTTAGTCGCCCAGGGAAATGTTCGGGTATTGCACGTTCCGTCAAGATATCAATTTGCAGACATCTTTACCAAAGGCCTCTCGTTGCTCTGTTTGACGAGTTTCGCTCCAGTTTGAGTGTCTGTCGTACTCCTGCTCAAACTGCGGGGGGATGTTAGCATATAGATTATATTAGCCCATGTCTTATATATTGTAATGAGTTTAGCCCACTTATATTTGTTAGGACTTTAGTATTGTTTAGCATATATAATGGCATGTATGCTCAATCAAATGAATCAAGCAATAATATTATGTCTACCATCGCTTAACACATTAGAGTAAATAATACTCCCTCCGAATAGCTAAACTAGTAAAAATAAAATTACACTTCAATTTACACCTTAGTTAATGGTAGCGTGATCAACCATTGTGATACCATAGCTCCACCCATCACGCTAGGGATGACAATGGTCACCCGATCCGGTGGATATCCACCCGATCCACCCACTTCGTGATGGATACGGATACGGATACGGATATGGATGAACCTAAATGGATATGGATATGGACATGGATGAAAAGTTTCATCCATGAATATATCCATTACCACCCGAAATACATATAAAAATACAAAAATATAGATATATGCTTACATATTTAATATTACAAGTTCATTTACCGTTAGACTTACATTTTGCTTTCAAACTTATAATGAAATAACTAAAATATATTACAATAAAATACGTAAGTCTAACAAAATAAACTTACGGTTTCATATTTAATTTTTCATAATCTATGTTTTATAGTAAATTTAACAAATTTTGTTATATCTTCGACAAATATTACAAATTCTTATCGATAGATTTTAATTATGTCATTTTATATTTTTTTTGTTATACTACGTTTTTGTTTTAATCGCATATTAGAAAATATTTTAACATTTTTTTAATATCAATTTGATATCCATTAACCCGCTTAATCCACTGGATATGGATATGGATGGATGATCTGAAACTAAATGGATATGGATATGGATATGGATGAGCAAAAACTAGATGGATATGGATATGGATACGGCATCACCCGATCCATATCCGATCCATTGCCATCCCTAATCACGCCATTAACGCAGTGTGATAGGCTCAACTTTCATTGTCATGATTGATACCCTAAGAGAAGTGATCAAAGATTTGATTAATAAAATACGGAGTAACATTATTTATCCAATTTTCAGCTATTTTTACCCACTTTTACTCTCAACTTTCAATTATAATTTAACACTTCACCAATCACACTCTCATCACTCCATCATCATTACAAACTTTTCTTCCATCACATTTACCACGTCTATCACTATACCCCACAAAAAGTCATTCTATCACACCCATCCCGTAAAAGCCGCCCATAAAAAGTTAACGGCCATTTGACCTGAATTTTAAGAAATATATAATGAGTGTTTCCAAATTGAGTTGTTTTCAACCATTATATTTTCACGACTGGTAGTGATGAACTGATGACGCATGTTCAAGAATTTGTGACCCGCAAAACACTCTATTTCACTTTTAATAACTCACGTTTTTTTCACACTTTAGGACTAGTGGAAATCAACCTAATCAATCGCCCACTCATTTCATTCGTAACAGACACTACACTACTCACAACTAATATGAGCAAACATATAAACCACTAACTGATACCATACATAAGACCACTCTTAACCATGACGTTATGTCATGGTATCACGGATTGTCACATTAGCGCCTTCTTCCCATCACTAACCAAAAACTAACTGCTAACAGCCATGACGTACTCACGTACCCATCACACACTTCCTCATACCTACTAAATTAATTAATTATTTATGGGTACAAGTTTTAAGGCAAAATGTACAACACATTAATACAAGTGCTCCGTGATCAAATATGTTTTGCAACGACAAAATGAACCACAGTTAATCAACCACTAGTCAAGCACTAGTTGCTAATATTGGAGTGATAGGAAGACTAAGCAAACGGCGGGTCCATTCACGGACCGATACCAGCCCTCTAAGGTGTCATCTCATTTATGACGATTGTTGTCTTTTTCTGTGTAGTACAAATAAATAAATCTTATAATTATTTGGGGTACTGAAAGTTCCATCTTTTTAAATCGACATCCTCTTATCACATAGTGCATGGTCCAATACTTTAAAGGTCTATTGTAGAACAATTAGGGTCGTAAAGATAAAACAGAAAAATTGAGAAATTATAACAAACAGTTGTAAGCTTAAGATAATCATATACGAGCAACATAAGAGTTAGCTTGGGTAACATATTTCATCAAGTATTATATAATACAAATAAAATAAAGTCAAAGTCAAACAAAAAAAGATTCAGAAAAGTCATACAAGACACTTGTAATGGGATAGTATAAGTTTTAGACTTCTTTGCAATCTGCAAATATTTCACCTGCATGAAAAGCCAATAAAATGTTTAATGTTTATAAAATAATAAAACTAAAAACAAATATGAATCTTAATATCTGAGTAAATCCAAATATGATGGTTGCATGCATTAGTACAAACTGTGGAGGACTTTCAAGTTGTTTGACCCATTCCTTTTTAGCTAACTTTTAGTTTGATGTCACTAAACATAACCTAATTCCACCCGTTCCTATGAAAAATGGGTGCAAGTACCACCATACTTTCAACCCTCATACCAAAACCACAAAAAAGATGATGACGTAAATCACCCAAATTAGAAGGATTACAGAGTGGACATACAGGCAACTAGACTCTTGTGTCAAAATCATCAAAAAAGTCGGTAAAGTTGCATGAAATCAAGAAATTAAGCTAACGATTGATATTGTAACAGCACATAAATGGGCAAGTATGTGGGAGACTACTTTCATAGACACCAGTTAAAATATATCCTATAAAAATAGCCTTTTGTTAGTTTTTATTCAGATTTTCATATCCTACAATGTCAATATGGGATACAATAAAAAAAAAAAAAAAAAAAATTTGTTATAGGGACAGGTGGTGGATTTGAATGAAATTTCATTAACTTTTGTACCGAGTAAAATATAATAAGGTCAAATACAGTACTTGAACTTGATAAATTTGAAGTTTTAGTTTTTAATTACAACAATGTTGATCTTGCATGTTTTTTTTTTTTTTTTTTGAAATTTGAAAACTCTATCTTTTTATAGAATTAAAGGAATATAAAGCTTGAAATTCTCATTCATTAGATGGCTGCTTATATAGAAGCAGGAGTACAACAGATCAACGATTTACAAGGAAGTCAGTAGAGTAAACTAACTATCCTATTTTACAGTGATATACAATTGACTATTGACTTGTACATATACTATCTACAGTTACACTATTATTAACATGTACTATTACATTAAACATAGTAAAACATATTTACTTATATATCGTCTTATATCCCCCCTCAGTCGCAGCGTTTGAGTCTCGAAGGCATAGACTGTGTCTGAATTCTTCAAAAAGAATACGTGGTAAACCCTTAGTAAATATGTCGGCAATCTGAAATCTAGTCGGTACATACAATACCCGAACATCACCACGTGCTACTTTTTCGCGTACAAAATGAAAGTCTATCTCAATATGCTTTGTGCGTTGGTGTTGAACGGGGTTGCCGTATAAGTAAATTGCGCTAACATTATCACAATAAACGAGCGTTGCTTTAGCGAGTGGCTTGTGTAATTCAAGAAGTAGATTACGCAACCAACATGTTTCGGAAACAACATTCGCAACTCCCCTATATTCGGCCTCGGCACTCGAACGAGAAACAATTGGTTGTCGTTTTGATGACCATGATATTAAATTATCTCCTAAATAAACACAATACCCGGATGTGGATCGACGCGTGTCGGGGCAACCCGCCCAATCGGCATCGGTGTAGGAAACAAGAGACGAGCTATTACTTTTCGAAATGTGAAGACCGTAAGAAGCTGTACCTTTAATGTAGCGTATGATGCGTTTCAAGGCGTGCATATGTGCTTCATTCGGTGCATGCATATGGAGACAAACTTGTTGAACCGCATAGGAGATGTCGGGTCGAGTGAAGGTCAAGTATTGGAGTGCCCCGGCTAGGCTACGATATAGTGTCGGTTTGGAGTATGGTTTGTCAATTACCGAGCTTTGTTTTCCCAAAGTGTCGACCGGGGTGCTGACCGGGTTACAATGAAGCAAATCAGCACGGCGTATAATATCATGTACATAAGCCTCTTGATTAAGAAATAGACCTGTACTGTTTTGGGTGACCGAAATTCCAAGAAATGAACGCAATGGTCCTAAGTCTTTCATAGCGAATTCTTTGGCGAGTAGATTAATAATGTGATCACATAATTTTGTGGATGATGTTGTCAAAATGATGTCATCGACATAAAGTAAAAGATAAGCAATATCATTCCCATTGTGATAAACGAAAAGAGAGTGATCACATTTGCTATGGGTGAATCCGATAGGAGCAACAAAATCAGCAAAACGTTGGTACCATGCACGGGGAGCCTGTTTTAGGCCATAAAGTGAACGTTTTAAAAGGCAAACATGGTCGGGATATTTTAAATTTTGAAAACCCATTGGTTGGTGCATGTACACCGTTTCATTCAATGATCCATGTAGGAAAGCGTTTTTCACATCAAGTTGATGTATTGTCCATGAGTTTGAGACCGCTATACTTAAAACCTTTCGTATGGTGGCGGGTTTGACAACCGGACTAAAGGTGTCATAACAGTCGATGCCTACCTGTTGAGAACGACCATCTCCTACTAAATGTGCTTTATACCGTTCGAATGTGCCATCGGATTTCATTTTATGACGGAAAATCCGCATGGATCTAATAACATTCATATTTGGTTTACGGGGTACTAGGATCCATGTGTTGTTATCAACAAGTGCTTTGTATTCGTCGGTCATAGCACGGTGCCAATTAGGGTCGGTCAGAGCTTGTTTAGGATTGGAAGGGATAGGTGAAAGAGACGTAGAGACGGATAAGTTAAAAGGTATGCGTGGCTTAAAAATACCATCCATACTTCGAGTGGTTATAGTACGAGTAGGGGGTGGCTCGGGTGTAGAGTTGGGTGTCGAAGTGGTGGTGGATGGAGAGGAAGGCTGAGATGACGATGGGGAGGAGTTGTCAACAGGAAGAGATGGCATAGCTGAAGGTTGTGGGGAGTTTAGTACTGGACCTGATGAGGGTGGCGAGGCTAGGATTGGGTTTTCTGGACTATGTGGTGATGGAGGAGAATTGGGCTGAGAAGAGGAAGGCCCATTTAAATTACCCATGTACATATAGGGAGTATAGTGATCAGTGAGTGCTTCATATGTATTTGAGGATGGAACAGTAGAAGTTTTGAAAGGAAATGTGGCCTCATTAAAAATAACGTGGCGTGATATAATGATTTTACGAGTTGAGAGATCGTAGCACTTGTAGCCACGATGGTTGGTAGGAAAACCAAGAAAAACGCACGGAGTCGAGCGGGGTTGAAGTTTATTTATTTTTGTGGATGGAATGAGTAGGTAACAAAGGCATCCGAAGACGCGTAGATGGTTATAGGTTGGTGTACGTAAGTATAAGAGTTGGGTAGGAGAGAAATGTTGGATTACTTTTGAAGGAAGAATGTTAAGTAAATAGGTGGCGTGTGCGAGTGCGTGTTGCCAAAATTTTTGAGGTACGCAAGAGTGAGATAAGATTGTTCGTATGATATTATTTATGGCTCGGATTTTGCGTTCGGCTTTTCCATTTTGAGAGGACGTATAGGGACACGAGAACCGAAATGTCATGCCATTGGTAGAACAAAATTGATGGAATTTAGTATTGTTGTATTCGGTTCCGTTATCACATTGGAAAGATTTAATATCGATTCCGAATTGAGTTTTTATAAGTTTGTGGAAGTTTAGAAAAATTTGAAAGACTTGTGATTTGTTAGTAAGTGGAAACGTCCATAAGAAGTTTGTTTTATCGTCTAGTAATAACATGTAGTAGCGATGGCCTTCACTACTTAAGATGGGGGAGGTCCATAAGTCGCTATGAATGATGTCGAAAGGTGCATAAGTAAAGTTTGTAGATGCATGAAAAGGTAAACGTACATGTTTTCCAAAAACGCAAGATTGACAAATAATATTTTTATTTCTAGAATTACAAGGAATGTAATTTTTATTGCTAATAGAATTAAAAACATGCACTCCCGGATGACCTAGCCGGTTATGCCATAAATCTGATGAAGTAGCCGAAAACGCAAAGTTATTTGAGATGGAATGCAGCAACGATGGATGAAATGGATATAGATCGCCGGTGCTATTACACCGAGCTATTGTGGTCCCCTTCGGAAATGCCTTCAAAGTAAAACCAAACGGATCAAATTCAATAGATATGTGATTATCAATAGCAAGTTTACGAACATAAATTAAGTTTTTAATTAAAGGGGGAGAGTGTAGGACATTTTTAAGTTGTAAAGTAGTCGAGGGTGATAGGTTTAAGCAAGCGTGACCGGACCCATGGATTGGCAACACGTGACCATTACCTACAATAATACTTTTAGCCGTTGATGAAGGGTAATAAAATAGAAACTTACCTTGGTTGTTAGTCATGTGGGAAGTGGCACCCGTGTCTAAGTACCAATTTTCATCGGGCGGGTTAATAGTCATTGTGTGCATAGCCGCTTCCAAGTTAGTGG
This sequence comes from Rutidosis leptorrhynchoides, assembly GCF_046630445.1. Lineage (NCBI taxonomy): Eukaryota > Viridiplantae > Streptophyta > Magnoliopsida > Asterales > Asteraceae > Rutidosis > Rutidosis leptorrhynchoides. The sequence goes on along the minus strand of NC_092333.1, from coordinate 126,521,921 downwards.
GCTGAGAGACAACTGAATTAGCGTAATTAGCAGTGGGGCGAGGGCCCAAAATACCGGGCTGGGTAGTGGGTGGGCGTGTCCAAGGAGTTGCTGGAAATGAACAAGGTGGGGTGGTCCATTGTGGATTGGTCCAAGGCCAAGGCCGGTAAGCCCAAGGGTGAGTGGGAAATGGACTGTTACCCGAATAAGTCCCTGTACCCGACTGATTAACATAACCCGGATAGAAATTAGGGCTATTTCTTCGCCCTCTACCTCTGGTATTTTTACCCTGATGATTTCCACCACGAGAAGATCATCTGCCCCGATTGTTAAATTGCATGTTCGCCGGTGTGTGAGTGGCCGGTGTGGCTGAAGCTACGAGTGCAGTAGTCGAAGAATATGCAGCGTGAGCAGCCAATTGCTGATTTTGGGATTCTTCCAGAATAAGCATTGAGCGAGCTTCATAAAACGAAGGAAGCCTTTCACGGTGAGAGATGATGGAACGAAGACTAGCATACGAATCATTCAAGCCCGTAATCAATTGCAGAACTAATCGATCTTCGTCAATTGTGAGTCCAACGTTTCCCAACTGATCAGCAATAATCTTTAACTCTTGACAGTAAGTGGAGGCGTCTGGAAAGTTTTCAAGGCGAGTGTTAACAAATTGATGCTGAAGATGAACCGCACGAGAGTTCTTGTTGTCATGAAAAATACCCTGCAAACGTTCCCAAGCTTGTTGGGCAGTGGAACCGTCTTTGTAAACAGTACGGAGGAGATCAAGTGAGATGGTGCCGTAAATCCATTGGAGAACGATAGCATCCAATCGTTCCCATGAAGCAGGACGGGCAGGAGGTGGATTAGTTGCAGTCGTTGAAGAAGAATCATCGGCAGGTGGAATGATGTGGTCGAGCACTTCATAGGCTCGACAATGATTTTCGAATAAGCCTGACCAAAAAGAATACTGGCTCTTTTCCATCTCGAGAGTAATGGGGATGAAGTTCTTGATGTTGTTAACGGTGACGGCTGGATGAATTTTGTTTGAATCAGACATGATGAGGAATTGAGAGGGTGAAGAGTTTGCAGAAAATTGGATCGGAAATTGAAAGATTGAGAAGGGATTTGGAGATTAGGCATCTGATACCATAAAGAGTTTAATAGACTTGAGCCCAATTCAACCTCAAAAGTTAACTCAAGGGAATGGGGTACCCAAGCTATTATAAACCACTTAATTTTTAGTCCACTGGCCGATGTGGGATAATTACCCAACACGTCCCCTCACATCGAGACGTGCAGATAGGCTCCCGGGCCTGGCTCTGATACCATAAAGGAATATAAAGCTTGAAATTCTCATTCATTAGATGGCTGCTTATATAGAAGCAGGAGTACAACAGATCAACGATTTACAAGGAAGTCAGTAGAGTAAACTAACTATCCTATTTTACAGTGATATACAATTGACTATTGACTTGTACATATACTATCTACAGTTGCACTATTATTAACATGTACTGTTACATTAAACATAGTAAAACATATTTACTTATATATATCGTCTTATAAGAATAAATAATAAGATGAGAGAAAATGTTAAAATTAATCATTCTAAGCTATTATATATTCATGTGAAACGTTAATTTGGCACGCAGTGTAACTAACCTCAGATCCACCAGGCACCAACAACCTGGTCCGAATGGTAATATCAAGTTATCAACTATATCATTATGTGCAATGAAACCAAAATTGAGAATAACATATCCAATCAAAGTACTATATAACTTATTGATTGAATAGTGCGTTAAGAACATAAATAACCTTCTTTAACCCCCACTCGATTTTCTTATTTGGTTCCTTAAAAACAGTCACTTGTCCAACTGATCCAGGTTCCAACTCAAAACTAACGCTGAAGCATTAAAAACGGTGAGGTTTGCTACACACAGATGAATATTTAAATTCATATTTATTAAAAGGTTTCGACTTAGTTTGGCAAATTTAAACTTTTCTCTGAAACTAATTAGGCAGTACCGTCTCACACAACCCCATATTCGCTTCAGACTCATTTAGAAACATATCATGATGCATCAATTATGGGGGTAGGTGGAAAACGGGTCTGACAGGTTAAGAAACGGGTCAAAATGCGTAACTTTTTGTACGGGTTGGGTGGCCCGGACCCTTTATCATCAATAATCTTTTCCATATAAAAAACTGTGTGGCATATAAAGAATTGCAGGAATCCACCTTTTGAATGAATGACATAGGAGGTTTTATGAATTAAAATTAAACACTTTGGACAACGTCAACTCATTCAGCTGTTTTCTTATTCTACATTCTTGACAGTTAACGGTTAGAACAACTTAAGCCAAACCCATCTCTTTTCACAAATAAATACAACTAGTTGTTGAACCCTCGTTTCGCGCCGGGAGTTCGATTTTCAATGTATTTTATTGCGTTTAGTTTGTAAAATTATTTCGTGGCTAAAGAATGATTTCGTTGAAGCGCAACTCGAGTCGAACTAAAAGGTATAACCCGTGAAAAATTTAAATGTTATTTTAAATTAACAATATATATTCATCTCCGCGTTTAGCTATGTAATTATCGACTTTTAAAAATTTAACGCAAAATCAACGTGTATGAAAAATACCCCAAATATTTAGCATTTTTTTAAAAAAGCGTCCGTTTTGCGTATAGTTAGTGACATTGTGTTCCTAAAATTATTTCGAGTTTAACGATGGTGTCGAAAAAGTTTAACTCGTCGCTAGCGAGAAGATATGACCCGTTGAATATTTGGGTGTAGTTTATTTAAGATTTTTTATGAAAATGGTTATCTGACACTTTACCCCCTGTTTGGAGGGCCGATTTGAATATTTGAAAAAAGTGTGGGGGTCTTTGTCGGTGTAGAGAAATTTAATTAGAGTTTAAAAAAAAGGTGAAAGGACGAAAATGACCCTAATTACTATTCACCATTTTTGTCTATTAGATAATATAGTAATTACCAAAAATAGTTTAAATTAGCAGATTTAGAAATAGACTCGAGTTGTGAAAAAATAGGGTTGTAATTGATAATCTGATTGATTCTTGAATCGTGTAATCACTTTCTCGATTAAGTATTTCGACCCTGCAAGCCTCGGGTATCACGAAATCCTAATCGGGATAAGACAAGAACAAGATAAGATTCCAGGCAAGAAGATTCAAATCTGAGTGTATGTGAGAAATGTGTTTTCTGTATATTTTCGTATGAATGAAAGCAAGTACGCCAAAACAGAAATATAAATTCGGCAGTTAAAATTGAAGGGATGCAACCCTTCAATTTGGCAGGAAAAACTGTTATAAAACAAGCATGTCTTTTGGCGAGAAAATCGATTGGAAGACTACTTTTCAATGTAGACTACAGTGCCTTTTCGGTTGAGGTTTCGGGGCGCTGCCCCCTCGACCCCTGCCCGCTCGCCTGGACAAAGGACCCCAGCCAGGGGCGCAGCCCCCTTGACCCCCGCTATATTCGCGACAGTCTCTAGCCAACTCTTACGGGCGTGTACTCAACACTCTCCGAACTCGTTGTTAAGTATAACTAGCTCACTCTTGCTTTCACATAAATCCCAATTAACCAAAATGATATTGGATGACACTAAAATCACCAACACGAGTTAGTACTACACGTATTAGAAATGACAATCTTACTACCCATCATCTCAGAATCCAAAAAATTAACAATCTCAAAAACGCAGATGTAAAACATTATTGGACACAGGTCAATTTGGGTTATCATTTATCAATACAAAGTCAAATGCGCCAGCCTAAACTATTTAACTACAAACAGGACTGTTAATGAATCGAGCGGGTCAAGTGGTCAAACGGGTCAAAAGCCATCAGAAAATACAACCTACTAAATATCTTTACTAAATCAAATCATCTTTTGTAGTCATATAAAAGACATTAAATATTTACAAAAACTAAAAAGGTATAGGTACGTTGACCAGACCCGTGCTATAAATAATCCGTTTCAGCCCAAACCCTCTTTGACCCGTTACCAACTCAGGATCGTGCTTTAGGTAGTGATGTGTAATTGAATATAAAGGATATCTACCTCAAGTGATCCCGCTTCTTCTATCAGGGTATTGACAAAAAGTAGCAAAACTTAACATCAAATTTAACAAAATTACAGGGTAGGTTGTGTAAAACAGCTAAAACATGGCAGATTACTTGCAAGAGTCAAAGTTCTATCCACATTAAAACTATCAAGATGTACGGATTCAATAAAAATTGCAATCATCTAGTATAACTGCTCCTGATCCATTAGACCACTCCCTATAGTTAGTTATCCATTAGTTACCCGCTCATTACCCGTCATTACCCGTAACTAACCATAGGCACGAGCTAGTTACCCGCTTTTACCATAGATTTAACGGATGTTGAAGTTTAGTTATAGAATTTGTAGGTCCCAATGGTTTTTTATTGTTTGGACTTGATGCTTTATTGCTTGTACGTTGTATATTAAGAAGATTATTGTTTTAGCCATGATAGGGAGTGTTTAGTTATGTGTTAGTTATAGAATATTAGTGTTGATGTGGCGCTGATGTGGAAGGTTAAGAGGATGAATAGTTTAGTTACGATAGGGAGTGGCCTTAGAACCACCATAGTCTGTTAAACACAGCATAATTGGATAAGGTTCTGAAACACTTAATGTGAAGTAGCTGTTAACTTGGACATGCTGATATTACTAGCTGCTAGATGTTGCAAAATGGGTCAACCGGATTTTGGGTAGGAGTGGACCAACTCCCAACGAGTATTTGTTAATTTTTCTAGCTATGTAAATATATATATTTAATGCTCTAAAACTGACTACAAAATAGACTATTAAAATAGCATTATATTTATTTGCTTCTAAATAAAATGATTTACAACGCAGGGTGAAGTATGGCACACTTAACCCGTCCATCCCATTTTCTATGTTCCAGTTTTAGCAACTTTTTTCAACTTTACACCGATTGACCAGTTTCAAGATAAATGGGTTGAAATTAGCACCTCTACTATCTACCATGGTGTTGACTATCCCATAAATGCAGTTGTTATACTAGTGTAACATGTAAGAATTGACAGTGAAAGTTGTAATCCTACGCTAAAATATATATAAAAAAAGATTGAATATCATTCCATAAACTGATCTGCCACCTCGTCCTATGTTCAGGTATTCGTTCAAAGCTAATTGAATTTCTGGATTGCCAGAAATAAAACACTTCATTTGAATGGTTCCATCCATCTCAGAAGTTAGTATATATCCCTGTTTAGGTCACAAGCAACTTGCGTTTACTTGGTTTTTATATAACCATTAATTATATAACTGAAAATAATTATAATTATTAATTAGTAGAATCGCACATGATACTCACACTAGAGCTGAATGTAAGACTTATTTTTTCAATTATATCAACGAAAATTTCCTCCCTCTTCTTACCACCAGGTTCGTTAGCTACCACTGATTTTGTTGACAACTGTCCATGGCATTCTTTTGTTCCCTTGCTGCATTCATCAAACATTGCAGGTTACAAAGTAATTTAAATGCAGTAAAAAATACACTTACAAAAAAGAATTGTAAAAGCACATACCATGAAGAGAGCAGCCGGACCAAGAGGTGTCAAATGGGTTGCATCAATCATGACCGGCTCATTGAATACGGATGACTTTAGAACTTCAGTCGATGTGGTCTGCTCAGAACCAAAATCCTTAGTAGTTCAAAATTACAAGGTAATAATGATTAAAATCTATCACTACTCCCATACACAATTTGCAGATGATGACACGTTTGGCCGGAGAGAGCGAACCGGGTGATGGATCCGCCAATGTGTTATCTTACAAGATAGAGAATCGGTCCGGGAAGAACATTTTGAAAGAGACGGTTAACGGGAAGTTGAAAAGGGCGGGATCTAGAGGTTGATTTCTCTTATCGTTTGGTTTAGTGTTCGTCTTTATCGGGTAGAATTCGGTCTTGTATTTGTTAGTTTGTTTTAACATTTTTCGGGTGGTTAGGGGAGACTCGTTTACAGATAGTTTTCGTTTAGTTACTTGTTTTCTAAGTGTGAGCTCTCCCGTTCACCAGTTTATTTGTAGTCCTTGTTGAGGGCGTTTTCCTTTAGAAAACGACCTCGTTTCTGTATGAGTTTTCGTATTTTTGCCAAAAAAACAAAGAAAAAAAAATACACAATTTCCAGATGTTACCATGGTTGCAAACGGCGGTTGTGGCGGTTTGGTGACTAGCCGGTCCCGTTTCACCAAAAAAACGTCTAATTAGTCGGTCAATGCTAAATGCCAGATCAAAGTCAGGAAAAGTCGGTCAACATCGGTCGAAAGTTGACTTTTTGTTTGGCCTTGTTTTAGTGTAAACAAAAAAACCCAAGCCCATTCAAAAATTAGCTGGGAAAAACACTGACTTACATAGTACCCTTTAAAGATAAATTAATAAATACATAAATACACTACAATTATAAAAGAAATATTATATAAAAAGAGTTGTACATTATATGAACCATCGCCACATCATATTTGAGAGTCATTTATTGTTAAAGTATTTATTTTTGAAATATTTATGTTTAATATATTTTTATTTAAACGTCAACGTTGGTCAACATCCCAATCTACCCCGTCTTGATTGATTGACCTTTCAAGGACCTGACCAATTCGCGTCTTTTTCAACCTTGGACGTTTCAAATTTCGTAAACCCAACAATGTCATATAGATGAAGAAACTTACAATAACTCCGTCGAGTAATTCATACATACGAACAAAGTTTTTCCTTATAGAATCCTCTCATTAAGGATGCCAAGGCAATCTTTGGTAACTTGAGCTATTCTTTGTACGAGTTCCAACACAAGAGATGGTGACACATTTGACCTAGTGGTTGCAACAAATAGTAATCCAACCACCTTTACATGAGTAGTTGACGCCATCCACGTTCTATAATACGGAGTAACAAATTAAGCACGTTATATCATCAACAACTAATAATTAACATAAACATTAAGATTAAAAACTAGCTCCAGGCTTCAGCCTGGCGTAACTGCATAAGATGCAACAAATAGAATCGTATTGCATAGAGATACTTTCCTTATCTCTATACAAGATAATACAGAACATTTTAGACTCCAAAGCTATTACAATCTTATACTAATAATTCTACTAGCTATCAAATAGCCGTGAGAATAACAACTTGACAAATCTGAAATTAAAATGTAAATCAGTGAAGTCAAAGGCTGTATCACATAACAGCATCTATCGGATACTAAGTTTAACATATATAAAGAACATTAAAATATAAAACAATTAAAAGTCGGACACAAAGGTTGTAAAGTGGTGGTGCATCTATCTATTTCTATTTAAGTTTCAAAAAAAAAAAAAAAATACAATAATGAAAAATTTACGTGGAAACAAATAATGGCCAAAGAATACATAGAGTGTAGCAAGGTTGCAAATCTCGCTACTCGGGAGTACTCGGTAGGGACTTGATAAGGGAGTACTTGGCAACTCGGGTAGTACTTGGATGTTGACCGAGTTTGATTTTGACCAAGTTTTGACCAATTTTTCGAGTAATCCCGAGTTTTCGCTGAGTTTTGACCTATTTTCCAAGTAATCCCGAACTTTGACTGAAATTGGCAGAGTTTGAGTGCTCGTGAGTAATTCCGAGTTCTACAACCTTGGAGTGTAGATATAGCATTTCGGAAAGTACACAATGCTGATTACTTACTACTGAGGAAATAAGTCTCTCATATGACAGATTTACAGAAATATCTATTTAATACAAATTGTAAATGTTGTACGTTTTAGAAGGTACCTACGAATACAGGTGGAGCCTCGGTTTCCCGTCCTCTTTCCAAAACTTCACTTTACGAAAAAATATCTCAGCACTTCCTTTTTGTACATCACCACGATCTGCATTAATAGAAAAAACCAGAGGAAAATATTAAAATTAAATTATAACACTAATTATACTGCATTAGTAAGTGATCATCAGCACGTCATCTAATGAAACTATCTACTGCCCTATGTATCATGTGCACATACACGCCTATAAGTTCTTCCAGATTGTAGCAACTGTAATTGTCTATCTAACTATTTGAAAATGTGGAAAATGTAGATACTTGATACAGATATACTAAAACAATGGGTGATATTTAGTCATATGCAAGCTACTTTCAATATTAAGATCCTAATCTTCAAAAGCATATACTGTAACTGTTCACCTAAAATAATTTCAGGTCAAATTGAATCTCATCATATAGGAATCCACACCGGATTTGATGAAATTTAATTTAGGTCAACTCATACTTGCAAGTAATTCGAAATATAAAATAAAAAAAAAAAAAAAGAACATAAAAGCTTGCCTAATTGCATTGCATATATAATATGAAATCATACGCGAGCAATTATAACGATAGAACTGAGAGATCATGGCAACAAACCCTAATTTCTTCTTCCCTAATTCAACTCTGTTTTTACCAAATAAGGAAAGATGAAATGAAATTCAAGTAAAGCTAGTGTTACGGGTCAAGTATAGCATGTGTCAAACACGTGAGCCAGTTGCAACTCTAATAGAAGTAACGACATGTGAATTCATAACAGAAACGGTTATTCAACTATATAGCTAGTGTAGTGTAATCCGAATAACGATCTTTCAGTTGTTGTAAACTTTCCCTCTTATTACTCTGTAAAATTCATTCAATTGAATATATCAATAACACTACAATTTAATAGCTAGTTCTTGAGCCCTAGCGGTCCGATTGTTGTGATTATGTTTCTTTTCGATTGTCAATGGGGATTGATATTTTCACGATGGGTTTTACTACATCCACCCAGATATACTAATTAACCTTTATATATTAGTTCCTCCGTCTCAAATCTATTATCCCAAATCTATTATCCCAGACAAAAAATACTCACGTGTACTTTTCTATTAACTTTCTAATTTTACCCCTTACTTTTCATCTATCATTTTGTCTTACATGTATAAAGTATGGGCACATAAGAACTTAATCACATCATTCTTTTCCATTTACGGAAGTAGACAATTAATTTGAAACATCTATAAAAGGAATAACGGACAATAGATATGGGACGGATGGAGTATTATTATTATTATTTTATATATTAATTGTGGTGGGAACATTTGTAGTTTCAGTTATAACCGATTGTAGTTTTGATTTTGCGATCACATTACAACCGGTCCCTCAACTTCGGCTATATTTATATAACGGTCCCTCAAGTTTATACTTTCTCAGGGGTAAAAAGTGTACATATATAATTTTATTAAAATAAAAGAAAATTATTCCACCCAAATTTATAATGGGCCTTATCTTCTCGCTCGGTGCGAGTTAAATTTTTCCGAGACCACCGTTCAACTCGAAAAAATCTTACGAACTCAACAGGACTAACTATACGCGAAACGGACACTTCTCAAAAAACGCTAAACAAAACGACAGCCCGTATCTTTCCACTCGCCGCGAGTTAAATTTTTTCGGCATGAGCGTCATACTCGAAATAATTTTATGAACAAAAAGATAAAAGGTACGTTTGAAACGGACACTTTTTAAAAAAGGCTAAAAACAACGACAGCCCGTACCTTCCTGGTCGCCGCGAGTTATATTTTTTCGCCAGCACCGTGATATCGGCTAAAAAGTCACGTTTTCACCCCGGTATTAAGGCCCAAAAACAAGAAAGATTCGAACTTTATCTGAAAAATACCCACTTCGTCGGTTAGAATTGAAGAACAAGTAATTACGAAGACGATGCAAAAAGAATCAAGAGAATCGGAGCTAAAACGAATATTCTAGAGCGAAAATGGTGAAAGACAAGAAATCAAGTTATGATCCAGGGAATCAGCAGGCCAAACGGCCTGCCAATGTGAAAAACGGCCTGCCAAACGACCAGATCAAACGGCCTCAGCAAACGGGCTGCCTCAGCAAACGGGCTGGCCAAACGGCCTGCCAAGCGGGCTGCCAAACGGCCTGCCAGCCGTTTGCAGGCAAAAATCAAGCTTATTTAAAGGGCACTTGTCATTCATTTTCAACACACACTTCAATTCACTTATTTCTCTCTCTTGTACAATATTAGTCATACTTTCAAGGTCTTCGACTCCGTGCGGGAAACCTAGTACCCGGAGAAGAACGCCGAAGATTGTATTAGGAGCGGTCTGGAGTCTTGAAGTTGTCACTTTTGTATTCAGAACTCGTTTAATCTACTGGTAATTCTATCCCTTGTCTTTTTATAATGTCTTCCATTATTATGCTTTGCGATATTGTTGCCATGATTAGCGAGTAGTTATCTTTAGTGTATGTTATGACGTAATCAGTTATAATGCCGAAATTATATTATGGCTTGTGTATGTTGTCAAAATGCTTTCCGATTATGCTTTGAACTCAATCGCTTTTCCAACTAATAGAACGTAGTTATTGGCTCTGTTATTGGAAAGTCGCGAACCCCGATTCAGAGTACACTATCTGTGTCACCCTTGTTAAGAGAAGTTTGTCGGATACAACGTGAGTTTGACTAAGGCACACTGGTTGTAGTAAGTCCACCGAGCTTTGGATTCCGAGAGGACTCTTTCGTAGTGAAACATCTGACTAGACCCCTAGTACATTGTCGGTCCTAGACCATGCTAGTGTAGTCACCAAGCATATAAACTTCGTACGTGCACGCTGAAGCACAACGGTTGTTGTAAGCTGTACATGTGACGACCCGGAAATTTCCGACTAAATTTAAACTTAATCTTATATGAGTCCGACATGAAAAGCAAAGTCTGTAATGTTGAGTCTCAAAAATTTTGGAACTATATTCATGTTTTTTTTTTTTTTTTTTTTTTTTTTTTTTTTGGAACGGCAATTATATTAATAGAAAACTAGCAAGAAGCTAGACAAAAACAAAAATGAAACAATAAATTACAAAGGGCATTGAAGCCAATCATTCCATGACGGAGCAATTTTGCTTCTAGCTTTTAACCAAGAATAGGAAGACAAACGGATACTATCAAATAAGTCTGTTCTCTTAATCGTGTTAGAGCCAAAGAGGTTGTCATTTCTGAAGCGCCAAATCCACCACATTGTTGTGACAAAGATACAAAATAGACGGGACTTAGAAGTCGAAGGAGCTGCGAAGTAATCAAGCCAAGTAAACAGATCTTCTAAGAAATCGAAATTAGGCCAACGAACATCTGTCCAGATCTTCACCCGAGTCCAAATCGATGTTGCTAGGTTACACATGATGAACGTGTGATCTCTCGATTCACCACCCACATAACAAGTAGGACAGATAACCGAGGGGATGTCTAAACCTCTAAAGTAAAGGTTAATTCTTGTTGGAAGCCGATCAAGAACCAACCGCCACAAAAATACATTGATCTTGATAGGAAGAAACCGGTGCCATCTTGTACATTGATTCGTTGTAGGAAGATATAACTCATCTAAAAATATTCTTGTGCTTTTAACCGAGAAATTCCCGTCTGAAGCAATATTCCAAACCCACTTATCAATCGACTCAGAAATAGAAACATTCTTAAGAAGATGCAAAAGTTGATCCAGTTGCGCACGAGTGTTAGTAGAAGGAGTCCTCGTCCAACTCCAATCCCAAGAGACACCATTCCAATGATCATTAACACTGCTATTCGGGTTCGATGCTAGACGATAAAGTCTATTGAATTTAGAGGCAAGTGTCATATCACCGAGCCAAAGATCATGCCAGAACCATGTATTACAACCATTACCAATGACACGTTTCAACGTGTCAGTCGGAATATGGTTCGAAGCTTTCAACGAGTTGAACAAAGTTACAATGTTATGCCACGCACCATTTGTTTTGCACCCGTTTCCAACTCCATAATCGACACCATGAATGGCTACCACTAGTTTTGCACCCATATTCATGTAACCAATTACCCTTTGACTATCTCCGACGATTCACGAACAATTATTTGTAAATAAATATGTATGTATGTATGTATGTATGTATGTATGTATGTATGTATGTATGTATGTGTATATATATATATATATATATATATATATAGGTATATAAATAATAATTAGAGATATTAAATAAAGTATTATATGATTTGATGATTTGAATTAATAATTAAATTGTTAGTTAATATATATTTATGTAAATATAATGTAATTCAAAAATAAATGGTTTTGAATTCATTTAGGAAACAATAATAACACTCGTTTATCATTTAAATGGTTAGTTAAATTAAACTTATATAATTTTAAAATAAACGGTGATCCGTAAATGAGTTATATGAATCATAGGCCTATTAAAAATATATTTAGAAGCTAAATAATAAATTTTAACACTTTTTTATATTTTACCCAGAATTGAGAGGGACAGTTGATGTAAATTTTATTTAATAGTTAATGACCAAATTTTATACCATTATTACTAAAATAAATAAAGATAATTACTGTAAAAATTTAGAATTTTTCTGAAGACTTTTATCCGCCACTGATTTCAAATAGTGGACGATACATAATCCGTGAAAACTGTCGGTAGAATAAAATCAAATTCAATGGCTGCTTTGCTGTACATTATATTACATTTCAATTCTATAAACACACGTTCCTTTATTTGAATTAAGAATTTATATTAGATTATTATATTATTATTTTTCACTGTTGTTGCTTTTTCTTTCCACCATCAATTATATATATATACAAATTACGTACATAGGTATAGAGATAAATCTCATATCATCACACCCACCAGGAACACCCTATCACCTTCAACATGTAGCAACCTGAACATCTTTCGATTTTGAATTGGTATTTCTGTTTCTAGTTAAATTCATCACAATTAACCATCACCTTTGTTTCCCCGCTTCCTATTACCCGAATAAAACACCACCTCATGCTTGCAAACACCATTAATCCGTTTTAATTGTTTTCTTCTTGCTTCCTGCTTCGGTTACTATTGAACCGAGACTAAGAACACCATGACAATCACCTTACTTATTGTTCGTTCGAAACCCATTTGTTTTCCTTGTTCGAACAAAACTATTTTGCTATCAACGATCAAGAACCACTCACCATTACACCACCATCTTTCTTCATTTTCCTTTTTCTTTTTCTTTCATGTTGTTCATTGTAAATCACATACCCAAACACCCTTGTGATATTAAGAGCTGCTACACTGCTACAGCAGGCTGTTGTTCCCTTATTTCGTCACCCAACACCAAAGACTACCACACCACCGCCACTTGTTTTAACTGCTACTGTTACGGTTTCCTGCCCGAACAAAATAGCCCAAGAACCCTCTTGATCATTGCAATATCTGCCTACTGTTTCTGTCCTATTATTCTGGTGAATAACCTTGAAGATGATGATGAATGGTAGCGAAGAAGATGATGTACATATCGGGTTCGTTTAAAGAAATGCTACTGCAGCTGAAATGTTGTTTCTATGCCGTTAAAAAAAAGATGATGAAAAGATGTGGTAATGATCAATACAATTATAATAGTGATTATTAAGTTGTAAGTGGATGATGATACATCTATTGTTGCTTTTAAACATCACTACCAAAACACTCAAACCAAAAGCCCAAATTACAGTTCGATGGACCTGCTTTCTAACATGTGGGTTTATTTAAATGTTGGGATGTGTACGTATGGTTGGGCCAAAGTAAATAAATTAGGAAGTGTTAGTAGTTATCATTATTAATTATTGTTAAGATGATAATTGATAATGATATTGATAAGATAGTTCAATGATGATGAGTAGGTCGATGATGATAATGATATCGTGATATATTGGTGATAATGAGGATCGTGGGCATGTTAGATGATGAAGAAGAAGGAATTAAACGAAACAGAATGTCGGGTTGAATAGAATTAAAATAGGTTTTAAAACATAAAAGTAGTAACAGAGGGATGGTATGAGGTGTTGCTGGGTTAACAGGAGGTCACAGGTTCAATCCCTGCCTGTGGCAATTTTTTTTTAGAAAAAGAACATGAAGTAGAACAGACAGTTTAATGGGATAAATAAAATTAATATGGGGAATAAATTAGAAAAGAAAACGCAGAGCAACTGGTTTGGGTGTGTTTAGGTTGAGCGAGAGGTCTTGAGTTCGAGCCCTGTCTGAGGCGGGTTTTTTATGAAAAAGCTTGAAGGTAGCCTACTCACTTTAATTATTATTATTATTATTATTATTATTATTATTATTATTATTATTATTATTATTATTATTATTATTATTATTATTATTATTATTATTATTATTATTATTATTATTATTATTATAGTTGTTGCTAGTATTATTAATTATTGTTGTTATATGATTAATATTATTATCATTAATAAGTATTATCATTAAGTATTATAAGTAGTATTATTATTATTATTATCATTTTTGTTATTACTAAATAATATCACTAAGTACTATTAGTATTATTATTATCATTAATATTATTATTATTACAATATTATTATTACTACAAACATAATAACACTATTTACATAAATATTTACATATAACAAATTTTGATTCAACAATATAATTATATATATATATATATATATATATATATATATATATATATATATATATATATATATATATATATATATATATATATATATATATGTGTGTATATGTATAACTATATGTATAAATATTAATATACAAAATAAATATATATAACCTTTGAAATAACAAATATGTTACTAAATTAAATAAGTAATATATATAAACTAGTTTGATTATTGATGTTTTAGCAGAGGGGTATAAAATACTATTAATTTTTAGCAGGAAATACTATTAAATACGATACAATTTTACACAAGATATTTATTTATTTAGAGAATGGATATACTTAAACCTTGCTACAACACTTATAGGCAGTGTACCTAATCGTACAGTAGTGTAGTTTTTAGTAAGTCCGGTTCGTTCCACAGGGAAAATCTTTAAACAAAGCTTAACGCTATATTAGTTTACTTTTATAAAAATACAAATATATATATAAGTAATATTATTATTATAAAGGGGGGGTTTTACCGTTTAATGACCGGTTTGTCGATTTTAAAACTTTAGTCGCAGTTAAAACCAAATGTAAAATAATAAATAAATACAAGACTTAATTTAAAGCGTAAAGTAAATAACGATAATGAAATTGCGAATAATAAAAGTGCGATAAAATAAACTTGCGATAATTAAAAAGTACGATAATTAAAAGTGCAATTAAATACAATAATAAAAATGTGATAATTAGAAGTGCAATTAAATATAAAATAAAGGAAATTAAATATGAAATAAAAGAATTATGCTTATTTAAACTTCCGTAATCATGATGTTTGACGTGTTGATTTTAGTTTTATGCCCATGGGTTAATTGTCCTTTGTCCTGGATTATTTAATATGTCTGTCTGGTTTTTGTCCATAACAGTCCATCAGTCATAAATATAAAGTGCGAGTGTCCTCGTCAAATTATCCTTATACCCGAAGTTAAATATTCCAACTAATTGGGGATTCGAATTGTAACAAGATTTTAATACTTTATTTAATAATTACACCAGGATGTCGACTGAGTGTAACCCAAGGTTTTAATATTTTGTTATCAATTATACCAAGTGTCCTTGTACATAATTTCACCCCTGTTTTAATTATTCTAGTGGCTATTAATCCATTCCCGTATCCGGTTAAATGAACGATTATTCGTACATATAAATACCCCGCCCATCGTGTCCGATCGAGTGTATATGGTAATTTATAGGGACGCCCAATTGTCAATTTTTATATTAACATTAACAAACTATCATTTAGTTAAACAAATATAAAGCCCATTAATAGCCCATAGTCTAATTTCCACAAGTGTCGTTCTTTTGTCCAAACCCCAATTATGGTACAAAGCCCAATTACCCAATTTTAGTAATTAGCCCAACATCATGATTACTTCGGATTAAATAAGCATAATAATAACTTACCTACGAGACATTAATGTAAAAAGGTTGAACATAACTTACAATGATTAAAAATAGCGTAGCGTTACACGGACAGAATTTCGACTTACACCCTTACAACATTTGCTAACATACCCTTATTATTAGGATTAAAATTTAAAATTAAAATTAAAATTAAAATATAAATATAAATATTTACGTATAGATATAGAGAGGATGGATATATATGTTTTTTTTTTGCGATCAGAATTCGTTTGCTTTTATAGGCAGTTTCTAAATTTGGGGCTCCGCGACTCGCGTAATTTTTGCACTGCAAACTCCGCAACTCGCGGAGTTTGCTTTTACAGCTCACACAAGTTTGGAGCCTTTCTTGCCGACGGTTTATAATATATTATATAATATATAAATAATTATAAGAATTATTTAAATATTATATTATATTTATGTGCATAGTTGACTTGTAATTTTTAGTCCGTTGCGTCGAGCGTTGAGAGTTGACTCATGTCCCGGTTCCGGATTTTCGAACGTCCTTGCGTACAATTTTATATTTTGTACTTTGCGTTTTGAATCTTGTACTCTTGTAATTTCGAGACGTTTCTTATTAATAATTGGAACCTCTTTGATTGTATTTTGTACTTTTGAGCTTTTTGGTCGTTTGCGTCTTCAATTCGTCGAATCTGTATTTTGTCTTCACCTTTTATTATTTAAACGAATATCACTTGTAAATAGAACAATTGCAACTAAAAGCTTGTCTTTCTTGAGGAATAATGCTATGAAATATATGTTCGTTTTTAGCATTATCAAATATTCCCACACTTGAGCGTTGCTTGTCCTCAAGCAATATCGTCTTGAAATACTAGAATCACTTCTTTATTCTTCACACTTTGTACATCAGTGATTTCTATACGGCGGTATAAACAATGGTAGTAACGATATGGTTTACAGTCCCACATGACTATAAAAATTTAGATCCATTAAGGAAATTGGATCTTTATGAAAACATTTGATCTTTTGAAAATTAAATCTAGTTTTTACCCTAGATAAGTTTTCCGGAATAACCCTTCACCGGTGTTTGCAAAATATTTTTGTGGGTTTGGTGGGTTTCAGATTTGAAAATTTTAGCTCAAAACTTATGGTTTTGTGTCACCCACTTGCTAACCTTGTATTTGGAAAGCAACACGTCCAGTTTACTTGTCCCGTATATTACCTTTCGGTAAACTACCGTCCGGTTGTAAAGGAAAGCGTTGAACAAGCAACTGTTAAGGCAATGTCCCCTGACATGCTTTTAATTATGGTCTATAACATGTCAGACGCAATTACTATCCTTGGTAGGAGCAATAGTAAAGCTCACCCTTATAATTTTTCGGTCTGGCACAAGGTCCTGTCCTTGACCATGCTATGCAACCACCGTTCTTACGGTTAACACCCGATTTGGTTCAGGTGACCTAATGAATTCCAGGTGAATTCCTAGGATTTTGCGTTCAATGGTAATGAACGCATTGAAAATGGGTTTTTAGAAAACAAATCGGTTTGTAATTTTGATCAAAATATTTTCTCGTTCAGGCTCGAGTTTAGATATCATTGAATTCCATGAGTTTGTAATTCTCAATCTTTAAGGTCAATCTCAAGGATTGAGTAATATCAGGCTTAAAAGCTGATTTTTGATCATTTAAGGAGATTATCCTTTCTGGGGATTTGATTCATTAGTCTTATCCAGCTAATTTGCATGGTGCCCCCCATTGTACGAGATAAATCCTTCTCATGGTTAGGATAAATCTGACCACTTGGCGACCCTGTTTAATGCTGAGGTCCGTGGATTTTCTGCTGATTTTAGTGATGACTTTTCTAGGTTTTTCGTCAACCTACAGCTGGTCTGGACGACAACTTCATGACCTAAATCAAGAAGCGCGTTTCTTTTTCAGAAGACTTTACTTCCTTTTAATGATGGAATTGATTCATCGTGTAGATCCATCTCTTCTTTTCTTTCATCGGGTAAAACAGTTTAGTTTAGTCCAAAGCAAAAGTATTTTCAGTTATTTGTACAAAAATATGTGACATATGTTTTGAATAACTTGGTAATTTTTCTCACACTTGGCTTTTATTTTCCTTTTTATTGTCCTCTATTCCATTTTAAATGAATTTTAACATTTTGGTTTGTTTCTCAATTTATGTCCTTTCTGAGGTAACAATAATTTCGGTGTTAACACCTAGTTTTATCGTTCATAAATATGTATAAACATGATTTTGAGTTCATTTAATTGAAAATTTTGAAATTTTTTTTACTAGAATTGGGTAGTCAGTATATAAGACTAGGGCTGTTCTTTATTATCAGAGAGCACTAGATTCTAATACAACTACTACGTTACTAGTATTTTTAATGGTAACCAAGTGTTTAAGATAAAAATTTTAAAATCCGAAAGAATTTAACCCCTTCCCACACTTAAGATCTTGCAATGCCCTCATTTGCAAGAAATCAGTAACAATTTAAATTATTGAGGGTGATTTGTGTGAAAATGATTAAATTTTACCAAAGTTTCCAAACATATTTGTGTTTGCTTGCTGAATGATAAATGGTGCATATTATTTGTTCATTCCGTCTTGTTGTTATTTCACATATATTTTGCATCTTGTCGTCAAAATTAGTTGCTTTTGCTGAACTTAATGTCAGTCTTTGAAAATGCGTTGTTTTACCCTGTTGTGTACATAAGATAAACTGCAAACATATATACATATTTTTGAAGTTTGGTATATTACCCCACATTCAAAAATTATTAAAATCTAAGAATAAAAGTTAGAAAATTATAAAAACTATTACAATATTAAATAAGTATTAAACGTATCAACATTACAAATTACAAAATAAATAAAACTAAGTAGACTAGGGATGATACTGATACCAATAGGGGTTCCATGCATAGCCATAGGTGCTATAAAATGCTTCGGCTGGGTTATACGTAGGATATGGTGGTTGAATCTCTATAGACCAAGGAGGGAATATGGGCTTTGGAGTAGGAATATAGTTTCTACCTATATGTTGGCAATAAGCTATGATTTGGTTTTAATGAACTTGCCAATCTTCAAATGCTCTCTGTCTAGCATTTTCGTACTCATGTGAAGCTATAAACCTTTGCATTTCTTGCATTTCATTTCCCCCTCCTACATTACCTTGCTGTTGGTTTCTCTCAACCTGTGGATGTCTACCATGGTATTGTACTGCGGCGTTATTTCGCCTCTTCAAAACTTTCGCACCATGGTATACATTTAAACCTATTGTATCACGGGGTTCTGGTTCTTCGACTAGTAATCCCCCCAACTTATATCCACACCGAGATATTCAGCAATCAAAGTAATAAATATACCACCTCCTATTATGCTATGTGGTCTCATCCCTCTAACCATAGTTGATAAATAATAACCCACACAATAAGGTATACTTACAGCGCTTTGTGGGTCTCGAATACACATATGGTAAAACAAATCCTGTTCATTTACCTTTTCCTTATTCTTACCTCTTTGTGTAATCGAATTAGCTAAAAACCTATGAATTACTCTTAATTCAGCTCTATCTATATCCAAATAAGAGTAATTTCCCCCTTTGAATCGGTGATGGCTTGTCATTTGACTCCATACACCATGTGTATCAAAATTTTCATCTATCTTTCTACCATTTAGTATCAACCCTCTACAATTGGCAGATGCTAACTCCTCAGGCGTATATATACGTAAAGCCTGAGCCATGTCTAGTAAAGATATGTGGCGCATCGAACCTCCTAACAAAAATCTAATAAAAGATCGATCGGTTAAACTAGCTACTCGATCATTTAATTCTATACTACACAACAATTCTTCACACCATACTTTATATACAGGTCTACGCATGGTGAATAAACGTACCCAGTCGTTAAAAGTAGAATTACCATACCTCTGTGCAAGTAATTCCCTAATTAGCCCGGCCAATTCTACAGCTTCTAATGGTCCCCATTCTATGACCCTAGGTACCTCAACAACTTTAGAATGAAGAGTATGCAAACCCCTTTGGTATTTTGGATAATCTATCCAAAGTCTGTCAAATCTCAGGTTCGGGTGCAAATCTTCCAAGTGCATATCAGAAAATGTCATGACTGGATGAGGTATATCTTGTTTGTAGTAGTTATCCACCTCCTGTTGTTCCGCATTCTCAGCAGGAGCATTGCGAGCTTGGGATGAAGATTCACCCCTTTCAGTCTGCAAAACACATCAAACACAATTTTTGTGCATCCAAATATGCATTAGTGTCAGCAAAATCATCAATCAAAATAATTACAATGACATGATCAATTTATATCAAACTTAAGCTCATTTTCATATTTTCATCAAATCTACACTTTTTCAAATAAGCATATATGAAAATGTTCGCCAAGTTCATAAGCATTCAACTCAAATAACATGTCAAAATAATCATCACTAGCAATTAAACAAGTTTCAAATGGCATTATCTCTCAAAAATCAAGTTCATGAATTTTAGACTTGAAAAAGTCCACTTTAATTCTCAAAATCATGTTTAGGCTCAAAGTTTGGATCATTTAACTACCTAAACATGTTACACTACTTAATTTAGCAACAATTCATGACAAAAATTGGCCATAACCTGTTTATATCAAAAAGCCCCAATTTTGCTCAAGAACACAAACCCTAGATTACTCAAAATTTGAAGTTTAAGGCTTCTAATCATGTTAAATAGCATCAATCTAGGTTATACAAGCATAATACATAAATAATTTAAGCACAATTACACTAAAAAGCATCAAAATCAAATTGGAGAAAAAAATTGCTCAAGAACACTAATTTTCGGATTAAATGGTGTTTAGGTGTAGAAATTTATCATTTTTCTTGAGTAATTCCTTGATAGCATCCTTCTCAACATGATTTTAGTAAAAGATTTGATGATTAACGGTTAAAAATTGTGATTTTGGGAGTGTTTTTTCGGGTTTTTTCGAGTTTTATTTTATCAGTATTTGTTTTTGTGGTGTGTGGACTGATCAGTTCTGCGTTTTTATTTTTTTCTGATTTTTGGTCCCTCCGCGAGTCGCGGGGTTTTTACCCTTCAAACTCCGCGAGTCGCGGATTTTGTATATATATATATTTTTTTAACATCTTATACTAATTAAAACAATTAAGTAATTAATTTTAAAATTTTGTTTCCCTTGTTATTTAGGACGAGGTCGTTTCGGATCGATGTCCTAGTCCGTCCTTCGACAAAATTTTAAAATTTGTCTTTTTGTAGCGATTGTTTTAAAAGCTAAGATTTTTGAGGTTTTTTTTAATGTTTTTGTCATATTTTAATTCAATAAGATTAAAAATAATGATAATAAAAGTTCTCGTCCCTCCCTCGGGTAAAGCAATTTCGGTTCAAAGACCTAGTCTTCAACTTACGACGAAGTTTAAAAATCATATTTTTAACTTAATGAGATAAAGTAAATTTTTGTTTTTAAATTCACACAACTTAAATATAAAATTCAAAATTAATATTAAAAATTCACACCAAACTTAAAATTTGAAATGCATAAAAATAAAATTCATATTTTAAAAATTAAAAATTCACACCAAACTTAATTTAAAAATTCATATTATAAATTCACACCAAACTTATATTAATTTTTCAAATATTTACAATTTTAAATATATTGATTTTATAAAGTTTACAATATCAATTTAAGATTTATATATTAATTTTAAAAACATGGTAAAAATAAAATTAAAAATCTTTTTGTCTTTTTATCCCACTTTAATCAATCAAATATTATCAAAAATATGCGCCCCTCTTTTCGGTAAAGTAATTTCGGTTCCATGACCTAATTTAACTCATGACGAATTTTTGAAATATTTTGGGTTGATTGATTAAAGATATTTATACCTTAAGGATAAACGTTAAATTTCGCAGTGATGTAATAAATTTTTGAATGATATCAATAATTTCGGTCGCCAAACCTAATTTTATTCAATACCAATTTAATACTTTATAGCGAACAAATTAGCGTTTATTATCAAAAGGTTAAAAATAAAAATAAAAAAATAAAAACTGTACAAACATACCTGTGAAATAGATTTCTTAGTTATATGATCTATCTCATTCATAAGATAGTCGGTTTAATTGGTTTTCCATAGCTACATAGGCGTAACCTCTAGCATTCAGTGTTTTTTCTTCTAAACATATGAACGGTCCGTCTCTGCATAAAGTAACAAATTTGGTGTTTGAATAGGTTTGATTATTTGAACATTTACCTCCATGTGACCATTTTCCGCATTTGTGACATCTTTCTAGGTGTCGTGCTCTTCTTTTCGCTGCGGATTTTGATTTTCCTTTACCAAATTGTGACTTATTATCTTCGCATCTGGATTCTTTTCTAACTCCGTCCAATCTTTCTCTGATTACTGATACTATTTCACTCGGAAGTATGTCATTATTACGTTTAGTGATCAAAGCGTGTAGCATTAGACCATGGTTTAGTTCACAGGCAGTCTTCATTTCCTAAAAAAAATAAAAATTCAGAATGGGGGGGAGAAGACTAGTTCTTTAGGGTCTGCTAGGGAAAGACCATTCGGGTTCCATTTTCGAGAACTACACGAAAACAGATAATCTAACTCTAACAGAAATACATATTATCCTTTAAAGACTTGATTCTCCCCACACTTAGTTAGCTGTGGTATCGAAATTGTGATTAACTTCGTTGTCAACTTCCATCGGTCCATGTATGTAATGTTTAACTCTGTGACCATTAACTTTAAATTCAATCCCATTTGAATTTATTAATTCTATCGTTCTGTATGGGAAAACTCTTTTGACTATGAATGGTCCAGACCATCTTGATTTCAATTTTCCAGGAAATAACTTGAATCGTGAATTGAAAAGAAGAACTCTGTCTCCTTCTTTAAATTCTTTTGAACTTCTGATTCTTTTATCATGCCATTTCTTCGTTCTTTCCTTATAGATTAACGAATTTTCGTATGCTTCATGTCTTAATTCTTCTAATTCGTTTAGTTGACTTAACCGTAGACGTCCAGCTTCATGTAAATCAAGATTACATGTCTTCAAAGCCCAAAATGCTTTGTGTTCAATTTCTACTGGAAGATGACATGCTTTTCCATAAACAAGTCTAAAAGGTGTGGTTCCAATTGGAGTTTTGTAGGCTGTTCTAAAAGCCCAGAGTGCATCCTCCAATTTAGTGGACCATTCCTTCGGATTTGATCCTACGGTTTTCTCTAGAATACGTTTTAAAGCTCGGTTGGTATTTTCAACTTGTCCACTTGTTTGTGGATGATATGCGGTGGAGATTTTATGAGTTACTCCATATCTTTTAAGAACTTTCTCAAGTTGATTATTACAGAAATGAGTACCCCGATCACTTATTAAAGCTTTCGGTGTTCCAAACCTTGCAAAAAGACGTTTTAAAAAGTTGACTACAACTCGTGCATCGTTAGTTGGGAGAGCTTGTGCTTCCGCCCATTTAGATACATAATCAATG
Organism: Rutidosis leptorrhynchoides; assembly: GCF_046630445.1. Classification (NCBI taxonomy): domain Eukaryota; kingdom Viridiplantae; phylum Streptophyta; class Magnoliopsida; order Asterales; family Asteraceae; genus Rutidosis; species Rutidosis leptorrhynchoides. Next base: position 126,498,521 of record NC_092333.1, on the reverse strand, counting down.
GCTACGACTATATATAGATTATTATGAGATTTTGGAAATGGACCCATAAAGTCAATACCCCAAATGTCAAATACTTCACATACTTGGATGACATTTTGTGGTATTTCATCACGTTGACTTATTTTTCTGGCCCTTTGACAAGCATCACAGGATTTGCAAAGAAGGTGTGCGTCTTTGTAAATTGTAGGCCAATAGAATCCAGCATCATAAACTTTTCTTGCTGTTAGTTGAGGCCCATAATGCCCTCCTGTTGGTCCTGTGTGACAATAGTTTAATATTTTACTGGCTTCATCTCTGAATACACATCGGCGTATTATTCCATCGGGACAACTTTTGAAAAGATGTGGATCTTCCCAAAAATAGTGTTTTATATCACTGAAGAATTTCTTTCGTTTTTGGTACGATAATCCTTTTTCAAGAAATCCACATACTAAATAGTTTGCATAGTCTGCAAACCATGAGATTTCATTATAATCTATCTTCAATAGATATTCATCAGGAAAGTTGTCTTGTATGGCCGATTCATTTAGAACTTCTAATTCGGGATTTTCAAGACGAGAAAGATGATCAGCGGCGAGATTTTCTGCTCCTTTTTTATCTCGGATTTCAATATCAAATTCTTGTAAGAGTAAGATCCAACGGATTAATCTTGGTTTAGCATCTTGTTTCGAAAATAGGTATCTAAGAGCAGAATGGTCGGTATAGACCACCGTTTTTGCTAGAACGAGATATGATCAAAATTTGTCAAAAGCAAAGACAATAGCAAGGAGTTCTTTTTCAGTAGTTGTATAGTTCGTTTGTGCTCCTTGTAACGTCTTACTAGCATAATATATAGGTTGAAATTGTTTTTCAATCCTTTGTCCTAAAACGGCTCCCATTGCAAAATCACTTGCATCGCACATTAGTTCAAATGGTAGATTCCAATTTGGTGTTATCATGATCGGCGCATTAGTGAGTTTCTCTTTAAGAATATTAAAAGATTTGATACACTCATCTGAAAAGATGAATGGAGCATCCTTTTCTAGGAGTTTATTCATAGGAGTGGCAATTTTAGAAAAATCTTTTATGAAACGTCGGTAAAAACCGGCATGCCCTAGAAAACTCCTAACTCCTCTAACATTGGTGGGATGTGGAAGTTTAGCAATTACATCTACTTTAGCTCTATCCACTTCAATTCCTTCTTTTGAAATTTTATGACCAAGAACGATGCCTTCTTTAACCATGAAATGGCATTTCTCTCAATTAAGTACTAGATTTGATTGTTCGCATCTAATAAGCATTCGTTCAAGATTAACTAGACATGATTCAAATGTATCACCGAAGACTTAAAAGTCATCCATGAAAACTTCCATGCATTCTTCTATCATGTCATGAAAAATCGCCATCATACACCTTTGAAAGGTTGCAGGGGCGTTACAAAGTCCAAATGGCATGCGTTTGTAAGCAAAAGTACCATAAGGGCACGTGAATGTGGTTTTCTCTTGGTCCTCGGGTGCTATTGGAATTTGAAAATATCCGGAAAATCCATCTAGAAAACAATAGTAACTATTTCCGGCTAATCTTTCCAACATTTGATCAATGAAAGGTAAGGGAAAGTGATCTTTTCTGGTGGCGTCATTTAATTTTCTATAATCAATACATACACGCCATCCTGTTACAGTCCTAGTAGGAATAAGCTCATTTTTCTCATTTGTAATGACAGTCATGCCACCCTTCTTAGGCACGCATTGAACTGGGATTACCCATGGACTATCAGAAATTGGATAAATTAGACCTGCATCTAGCAGTTTAATAATCTCTTTCTTAACTACATCTTGCATATTAGGATTTAGTCTTCGTTGGCGTTGCACATACGTTTTATGACCTTCTTCCATAAGGATTTTATGTGTGCAATACGAAGGACTTATTCCTTTAATATCATGAATTTTCCATGCAATGGCTGGTTTATGAGCTTTCAACACAGAAATGAGTTGTGATTTCTCATTTTCAGTAAGAGAAGACGATATTATTACAGGTAATTCAGATTCACCATGTAAAAAAGCGTATTCCAAATGGTTTGGAAGTGGCTTTAACTCTAATTTCGGAGGTTCTTCTATCGATGATTTGTATCGATATCTGTCTTCTTCTTTTAGCATTTGAATTTCTTCTGTTGTTGGTTCATATCCATTAGCTATAAGTGTAGCTAACATTTCAGCTTCATCAATTGGTTCATTACTTTCTCCTAAAGAACATTCTCCTGTTCCTTGTAATTCTGGAAATTCTTCTAATAATTCTGCATGTGCATCTATAGTTTGAATATAATAACATGTATCATCTGCAGATTGCGGTTGTTGCATTGCTCTATCAACTGAAAAGGTAACACTCTCGTCCTCTATACTTAGGGTCAGTTTCTTACCGAACACGTCTATCATTGCTTTAGCTGTGTTTAAGAATGGTCTTCCTAATATGAGAGGAACTTGAGAATCTTCTTCCATGTCCAGAACAACAAAATCTATCGGAAATACTAAAGTACCAACTTTAACTAGCATGTTTTCTATTATCCCTCTAGGATATTTTATTGATCTATCGGCTAGTTGTATGCTTATTCTGGTTGGTTTCAATTCTCCAAGGTCTAGTTTAGCGTATAGTGAATACGGCATTAGATTTATACTAGCACATAAGTCTGCCAATGCTTCTATTGAACTAAGACTACCCAGAAAACATGGAATTGTGAAACTTCCTGGATCAGATAGTTTTTCTGGTATCTTATTCAACAGCACTGCTGAACAATTAGCATTCATGGTAACAGCCGAGAGTTCTTCCATTTTCTTTCTATTTGAGATTAGATCTTTCAAGAATTTAGCATATCTAGGCATTCCTGAAATCACATCAATGAAAGGAAGATTTACATTTATCTGTTTAAACATATCCAAGAATTTGGATTGCTTGGCTTCAAGTTTCTCTTTCTTCATTTTACTCGGGTAAGGAAGTGGTGGTTGGTATGGTTTAACATAAGGTTTAGCCTTAACTGTGTTATCTTCATTAACCTTTTCAACTACCGGTTCTTTTTCCTTATCTTGATCAGGTTGTGGTTCTTGTGGAGTAGGAATAGCTTCATCAGAAGTTACAGGTATTTCAGGTGGTTTAAGTGTTGTACCACTTCTTGTGGTAATGGCTTTAGCTGTTTCATTCCGGGGGTTAGCATTTGTATCACTAGGTAGACTTCCCGGTTTTCTTTCACCTATTAATCTTGCTAGGTTACTTACTTCTTGTTCCAGATTTTGAACAGAAGCTTGTTGATTTCTAAATGCTTGAGCATTTTGTTCATTAGTTTGTTTCTGAGATGTGAAAAACTGCGTTTGAGTTTCAACTAGCTTCGTCATCATATCTTCTAAATTCGAATTTTTATCATCGGTTTGTTGTGGTGGTTTGTTTTGAAAATTAGGTCTTTGCTGATTGTAATTATTGTTAGATAATTGTTGATTGCTAGGACCTTGTTGGTTGTTGTATGGAATATTTCGGTTATAATTCTGGTTTTGATTGTAAATCGGTCTTGGCGGTTGATAATTATTCTGATAATTATTTCCAGGCCTTTGGTTTATGTATGAAATGTTCTCTCTTTGTTCCATTGTTAATTCAATACTAAGACAATCTTTTGTCAAATGTGGTCCTCCACACTGCTCACAACTAATTCGTATTGAGTGAATATCTTTAGTCATCTTTTCCATTCGTCTCTCGACAGCATCTATCTTTGCGGAAATGGAATCTAAGTCATGGCTAGAATCGGCTCTAGCTGCTTTAGATGATCTAACGATATCTTTTTCTTGGTGCCACTCATGTGAGTGGGAAGCAGTGTTATCAATAATTTTGTAAGCATCAGTTTCAGTTTTCTTCATAATAGAACCACCAGCTGCAATATCTATGTCTTTCCTTGTAGTGATGTCGCATCCTTGGTAGAATATTTGTACTATTTGACAGGTGTCTAAACCATGTTGCGGACATCCTCTTAACAACTTTCCAAATCTAGTCCACGCCTCATATAGAGTTTCATTTGGCTTCTGTGTGAACGTAACAATTTCTGCTTGAAGTCTTACGGCTTTAGATGCAGGAAAGAATTGTTTAAGAAATTTTTCAACTAAAACATCCCATGTATCAATCGCCCCTTCAGGTAACGATTCCAACCAATCTTTGGATTCTCCCTTTAAAGTCCAGGGAAATAACATGAGATATATCTGTTCATCCTCAACTTCTCTTATTTTAAATAGTGTGCAGATCCTATTAAAGGTACGTAGATGTTCATTTGGATCTTCCTTCGGCGCACCACTAAATTGGCATTGATTAGTCACCATGTGTAGAATTTGTCCTTTGATTTCATAATCTGGAGCATTAATGTCTGGATGAGTAATTGCGTGACCTTGGCCAGTGAGTTTAGCTCTCATTCGGTCTTCCATACTTAAAGGTTCCAGATTCTCCATAATTGAATTTGTTGAATCGGAATCACTAGAGGATTCTGATTTAATGGTTCGTTCCTCAACAATATCTGTTTGAATGATTGGTGGTTCCGGAGGAAAGTTTAGTGGTTCAGGATCTATGAATCGTCCCTGAATATTCTCCGGATTCTCAATTGTGAGGTCGGGTTCAAAAAATGGATTATCGGAAATTTGAACTGGAGTACTTGGTCGACTGGATGACGATTCTAAAGAAAAATCAACGGCAGTAATATTTGCTAAATGTGTTGATCTAGTTACAGGTGGTGAACGTACAAAAGGTGGTGAACGTCTTGCTCGGTGCATTCACTGAATATCCTATTAGTTTTTAAAAGGAAAGAAAAATTATAATAAGTTATCCAATCAATAGACTTTTCTGATTTTGCCCACGTTACGAATAGCCAAAAGATGCAGCAGAGGGGCAGGATTCGTTTGGTCTCAATATAATTGAGGACTGTTTGGCTCCAATAACCAGGTCCACGTACAAATCCAACTATTACTACGAACCAGAAAATTTTGATGTCTATCAATTTAACCACTTAAAATAAATTTTCGTAATTTTAAGAAATTTAGATAAGAAGTAGAATAAAAATCTATGTCCTAAATCTAGAATAGCGAGAAATAAGAAAGAAAAAGAGCGCGTCGGAAAAAGATCGAAAAAGAAAAATGGTTGAAAAATAAAAGGTGACGGAAAAATAAAAGAAACTTATAACACTTAAAAACACTTGACTAACCTAACCTTATTAATACAACTAACTTAAAATTATAATCGCAAATTGAGATTACTAATTGGAATGATAATTGATACATAGGTAAAAGTCGTCTAAAAAAAATATTAAAGCTTACAGGAAAAACTATATCCCAAATGGCAATAACTTAAAAAGAAACTAAAACTTAAAAAGGCGTCGCAAAATTCTAAAGTACCTAAATCTTAGTCTAAAGAAAAAGCACTTAAGGAATTCTACGGCAAAGCCTAAAAATCTAGAAATAAAAATAATTATGGCAAAAACTAAGTTTAAAACTAAATATGAGCGAAAAATACAAATATTACGCTAAAACAATTAAAAAGGGACAAAATATAAAAATATACAAAAAGTTGTAAAAAGTACAATTTTTATAAAAATATTATTTTTATATTATTTATTTATTAAAACTATTAATTTTATATTTTATTAAACTAATTTAACTAAATATATAAATAAAAAGAAACTTAAAATAAAACTAATTATAATAATAATAAGTAATTAGGGTTAATAATAATAATAATTAATAATTACTCCGTAATTAATGCTGATTAGGGTTCCTGTGTGGCGTGTCAGATTGTCTCCGCGAGTTGCGGTATTCCAAGCAGCAAACCCCGCGAGTCGCGGGGTTCCAGAATTCAACTCTGGTACAGTTTTAAATTTGACGCGTTTTTTTTTATATATGTTTTAAATAAAAACAAAATACTTAAAAAAACTTATATTTTTATAAAATAAAAATAAAGAAACTTTATAAAACTTAAATATTTGACAAAATCTTAAAAAAATATATAAAATTTTGTTTTCTTTTTAAATTTTCGAATATTTAAAACGTATTTTTATAAAAACGAATTTTAATAAAAGTAAACTAAAAATCTTTTTTTTTAAATATTTAGCGTTGGGCTTTCGGCGTTTAAGAAGTCCCCGGCATCGGCGCCAAAAATAACTTGATGTTTTAGCAGAGGGGTATAAAATACTATTAATTTTTAGCAGGAAATACTATTAAATACGACACAATTTTACACAAGATATTTATTTATTTAGAGAATGGATATACTTAAACCTTGCTACAACACTTATAGGCAGTGTACCTAATCGTACAGTAGTGTAGTTTTTAGTAAGTCCGGTTCGTTCCACAGGGAAAATCTTTAAACAAAGCTTAACGCTATATTAGTTTACTTTTATAAAAATACAAATATATATATAAGTAATATTATTATTATAAAGGGGGGGTTTTACCGTTTAATGACCGGTTTGTCGATTTTAAAACTTTAGTCGCAGTTAAAACCAAATGTAAAATAATAAATAAATACAAGACTTAATTTAAAGCGTAAAGTAAATAACGATAATGAAATTGCGAATAATAAAAGTGCGATAAAATAAACTTGCGATAATTAAAAAGTACGATAATTAAAAGTGCAATTAAATACAATAATAAAAATGCGATAATTAGAAGTGCAATTAAATATAAAATAAAGGAAATTAAATATGAAATAAAAGAATTATGCTTATTTAAACTTCCGTAATCATGATGTTTGACGTGTTGATTTTAGTTTTATGCCCATGGGTTAATTGTCCTTTGTCCTGGATTATTTAATATGTCCGTCTGGTTTTTGTCCATAACAGTCCATCAGTCATAAATATAAAGTGCGAGTGTCCTCGTCAAATTATCCTTATACCCGAAGTTAAATATTCCAACTAATTGGGGATTCGAATTGTAACAAGATTTTAATACTTTGCTTAATAATTACACCAGGATGTCGACTGAGTGTAACCCAAGGTTTTAATATTTTGTTATCAATTATACCAAGTGTCCTTGTACATAATTTCACCCCTGTTTTAATTATTCTAGTGGCTATTAATCCATTCCCGTGTCCGGTTAAATGAACGATTATTCGTACATATAAATACCCCGCCCATCGTGTCCGATCGAGTGTATATGGTAATTTATAGGGACGCTGATGTGTGCAGCGGGGTGTACGAAATAGTATTAATTTTTACTACAAAATGCGACGAAATATTACACAAGTTTTATTTATTTATTTATCGAGTGGATATACCTAAACCTTGCTACAACACTTATAGGCAGTGTACCTAATCGTAGAGTAGTGTAGTTTTTAGTAAGTCCGATTCGTTCCACAGGGAGCTGGTGAAGTTAACGCTATATTATTAAGTTTATTTGTAAAAATATATATATAAATAAGTAGTAGTATTATTATAAAATGGGGGTTTTACCGTTTAATGACCGGTTTGTCGATTTTAAGCGTAAAAATAAATGACAAAAATTAAAGTGCGTAAAATAAATTGCGATAAATAAAATGACAGAAAATAAAATGACAGAAAATAAAAGTGCGATGAAAAATACAATAAAACAATTATGCTTATTTAAACTTCCGTAATCATGATGTTTAACGTTTTGATTTTAATTAATTGTTTCTCGGGTTAATTGTCCTTTGTCATGGTTTATTTGATACCTATCTGGTTTTTATCCATAATAGTCCATCGGTCATAAACATAAAGTGCGAGTGTCCTCGTCAAATTACCCTTATACCCGAAGTCAAATATTCCAACTAATTAAGGATTTAAACTGTGACGCAGTTATCACTTCTGTCAACAATTACACCAGTTATCACTGTATGTAATCTACCCCTGTTTTGATTAGATATGAATATTAATTTACCCACTTGATCAGTTTGAATAATCAATTACCCAACCCGAATAATTAATTAAATGATTATAATAGATTCCATATAAACGTCACTAAATAGGACAACCATAATCATTATTAATTATTAGGATAATTAATTTGAAGATAGGTTCGACAGACTCCAATGAGTTGTCACTCAATTAGACAATACCCCCCATCTATTAATAGTCAATAGTCCAATTTCCACAAGTGTCGGTCTTTTGCCCAAACCTTAATTATGGTACAAAATCCAATAACCCCGTCTTAATATTTAGTCAAACATCACGATTACTTCGGCTTAAATAAGCATAATAATAACTTAGTTACGAGACATTAATTTAAAAAGGAAGAACATAACTTACAGTGATTATTAATCGCGTAGCGTTACACGGACAGAGTTCCTATTTTAAAACCCGTAAAACATTTCTTACAATAACCCAATTATTATTAATCTTAAATTAAACTTAATATTATAAATATAAATATAAATTACATAAGAAAGAAAGAAGATTGGAAAAAGGTGTATCTAAATCATCGATTTAGATGGCCTTTTATAGGCAAATGATAAATTGAAATTTTCACTTATGACCCCTGAACTATGCTCAATTAACAACTTTTTATTATTTAATATTATTCTTATTATGAATTATTTAAATATTATATTATATTCTTGTGCATAGTTGACTTGTACTTTCAGCTCCGTTGCGTCGAGCGTTGAAAGTTGGTTCATGCCTCGGTTCCGGATTTTCGAACGTCCTTTCGTACAATTTTATATCGTGTACTTTGCATTTTGTAACTTGTACTCTTGTCATTTTGAGACGTTTCTCATCAATAAATTGAACCTTTTGAATTGTATTTTGTACATTTGAGCTTTTTGGACATTTGTGTCTTCAAATCTTCATTTTCGCCTTTTGTCTTCGCACTTATTTATTTAAACAATTACAATGAAAATATAATACAATTACATATGAAAACCTATTATTTAGGAGGGATATTGCTATAAAATATATGTTCCTTTTTAGCCTTATCAAATATCCCCACACTTGAGCGTTGCTTGTCCTCAAGCAATACAGAACTTGAAATAAAAACATACATGAATCACTTTTTTATTCATCACACTTTGTACATTAGTGATTTTGATATAGTGGTATAAACAATGATAGTAACGATAGAACCATGGTTAAAGGTGGGTGTGTCATCCACAGTTGCCTCGGGTTTAGGTCAACGACACTTGCAATCAAATAGCCGATTTACTTTCGGTTTCCAAAGCAAAGTGCACATTTGAAAGGCGGTTTACAGTCCCACATGACTATGAAAATTTAGATCCTTTAGGAAATTGGATCTTTATGAAAACATTTGATCTTTTGAAAATTCAATCTAGCTTTTACCCTAGACAAGTTTTCCGGAATAACCCTTCACCGGTGTTTGCAAAATATTTTTGTGGGTTGTGTGGGTTTCAGATTTGAAAATTTTAGCTCAACACTTGTGGTTTTGTGTTACCCACTTGCTAACCTTGTATTAGGAAAGCAACACGTCCAGTTTACTTGTCCCGTATATTACCTTTCGGCAAACTACCGTCCGGTTGTAAAGGAAAGCGATGAACAAGAAACTGTTAAGGCAATGTCCCGTGACATGCTTTTAATTATGGTCCAAAAACGTGTCGGATGCTTTTACTATCCTTTGTAGGAGCAATAGTAAAGCTCACCCTTATAATTTTTCGGTCTGGCACAAGGTCCTGTCTCCGACCATGCTATGCAACCACCGTTCTTACGGTTGACACCCGATTTGGTTCAGGTGACCTAATGAATTCTGATGAATTCTCAGGATTTTACGTTCAATGGTAATGAACGCATTGAAAATGGGTTTTCAGAAAACAAATCGGTTTTAATTTTGATCAAAATATTTTCTCGTTCAAGCTCGAGTTTAGATATCATTGAATTCCATGAGTTTGAATTCTCAATCTTTAAGGTCAATCTCTAGGATTGAGTAATATCAGTCTTAAAAGCTGATTTTTAATCTTTAAGGAGATTATCCTTTCTGGGGATCTGATTCATTAGTCTAATCAAGCTAATTTGCACGGTGCCCCCCCATTGTACGAGATAAATCCTTCTCATGGTTAGGATAAATCTGACCACATGGCGACCCTGTTTGATGCTGAGGTCCGTGGATTTCCAGCCGATTTTAGTGATGACTTTTCTAGATTTTTCGTCAACCTACAGCTGGTCTGGACGACAACTTCTTGACCTAAATCAAGAAGCGTGTGTCTTTTTTGGAAGACTTTACTTCCTTCAAATGATGGAATTGATTCATCGTGTAGATCCATCTTTCTTTCAAAAGTATTATAGTAAATCGGGTAAAACTGATTAGTATTATCCAAAACAAAAGTACCTGCAATAATCTTGTACAAAAATATGTGATAGATAGTTTTTAATTGAATAACTTGGTACATTCTCCCCACACTTAGTTTCTTTCTTTGCCTTTTTATTCTCCTTTATTCCATTTTAAATGAATTCAAGCGTTTTAAGTTGTTTCTCAATTTATGTCCTTTTCGAGGTAACGATAATTTCGGTATTAACACCTAGTTTTCATCGTTCATAAATATGTATAAACATGATTTTGAGTTCATTTAGTTGAAAATTTTTCAAATTTTCACAAAATTTAGCAAATAAACCAAGTATAAACCTGAGAGAATTTATAACCCTTCCCCACACTTAAGATCATGCAATGCCCTCATTTGCATGAAATCAGACTATAATTTAAATTCATGAGGGTGATTAGTGTAGAAAAGTGATTAAAAATACCGAGTTTGCAAACATATTGTTATTTCACATTTGATTTTTTTGCGTCTTGTCAAAATCAGTAGCTTTTGCTGAACTTCATGACAGTCTTTGAAAGTGCGCTGTTTTACCCTGTTGTGTACATAACATAAAATACAAACATATATATACATATTTTTGAAGTTTGGTACATAACCCCACGTTCAAAAATTTATAATATATAATATTTTTGGCATGCTTTAGATCAATAAAATTAAAAATAATGATAACAAAATTTGTCGCCCCGCCCTCGGGTAAAGCAATTTCGGTTCAATGACCTAGTGTTCAACTTACGACGAATTTTAAAAATCATATTTTTAACTTAAAGAAATAAAGTAAATTTTGTTTTTTAAAATCACAATAAAACATAAATTAAAATGCATATTAATTTCAAATAAAACCTAAAAAAAATAAAAATTCAGAATGGAGGGAGAAAACTAGTTCTTTAGTGTCTGCTAGCGGAAAAGACCAATCGAATTCCATTCTCGGAACTACACGAGAACAGAACAACTAACTCCAAACAGCATTTTCTTTTTAGAATATTTGAATCTCCTCACACTTAGGTAGATGTGGTGTCGAAATTGTGATTAACTTCATCGTCAATTTCTCTTGGACCATAATCAACTTGCATATCTGTGACTTTTGCTTTAAGCCAGTGACCAGCTTTTTCCGTAATATCCACAAATTCAACTAGCTTCGCCTTTTCTTTAGGCGACAGATTGGATACTAACCGGTTACATAACTTAAAGTTCCCCTTACTTTTAGCATCAATAACCCGTTTAAAAAGTTTCTTTATTGAACTGTTAATAACGGGGTTATTTAATTTCGTATCAACTATGGGGTTCTTTATTATCAAGTCATCATTAGGTGTTACTTCATTTTTCCCACACTTAGGCGTTTCATTATTGCTAAGCACTGCCGTTGGAGTTGGTAAAACAACATGGTTCTTACCAATCGTTTTTATTGGTTCAACGGTTTTGGTTGGTGGAGGTTTAGATTTTCGAATCATAAAGGTGATCGATTTGTCACCACTTTTAAGTGTCATTCTTCCATTTCCTACATCAAATAACGCCCCGGTGGACGCAAAGAATGGTCGACCTAAAATTAGAGGAATGTTTGGGTCCTCTTCTATGTCAATGACAATGAATTCGACTAGAAAGGTTAAATTACCTACTTGAATGGGTAGGTTGTCAGCAATTCCAACTGGGTGCTTAATGGTTTGATCAAAGAGTCGAACACTCATATCCGTTGGACTTAACTTACCTACACCTAATCTCTTATATAAGGAAATAGGCATAACACTTACACTTGCACCTAAATCTGCAAGTGCATCATACATGACACAATCACTAAGTAGACAAGGAACAATAAATTCACCCGGATCACCTACCCTAGGTGGAGGATTTGGTGGAACTGTCTTCACCGGGTTTACTTCTACTGTTTTTGTTTCTTGCATTTTTTTATTCTTCTTCTTATTCTTTCCAGAGGTATCACAAACTTTATTACCTATTACTTGCTCATACTCAACTCCTTTTCTTGGAAACGGGATGGGTGGTCTGTATGGTGCCACCACTGGCTTTACATACTCGGGTGGTGGTGGTGTTGTAAATTCTTCATTGTTACTCTCATCTAAAACCTTCCCATCTTCTGGAGCTGGTTTTTCAGAATTTGTTGAAACCATATTAACATTCTCATTCCGAGGATTTACTTCAGTATTACTCGGTAGCTTTCCTTGTTCCCTCTCACTCATCATGCTAGCAAGAGTACCTACGTGTTTTTCTAGATTCAAAATGGAAGCTTGTTGAGTTCTTAATGACTGATCAAATCTCTCGTTCGTTTGGGTTTGAGTTTCAATAAATTGTGTTTGAGATTCAACTAGCTTGAATACCACGTCTTCCATATTTGACTTTTTCTCTTCGGTTTGTTGTTGTGGTTTATATAAGCCAGGTCTTTGTTGATTGAAAGTGTTGTTTTGAGTTGGTTGGTTATTCGGACCTTGTTGGTTATACCAGTTATTTTCGGGTCCTTTTGGATTGTAAAGAATGTTTTGATTTCGATTGAAGTTTAGCTTTGGCGGTTGATAATTATTTTGATAATTATTTCCAGGCCTTTGGTTCATATAGGAAACATTCTCTCGTTGTTCCAATGTTGGTTCAATGTGACAATCTTTCAATAAGTGTGGTCCACCGCATAGCTCACAACTGATTCGTATTGCGTGAATATCTTTATTCATCTTTTCCATTCGTCTTTCGAAATCATCTATTTTTGCTGAAACGGAATCAAAGTCATGGCTAGAATCGGCTCTAGCCACTTTAGATGAACGAAAAATATCTTTTTCTTGGTGCCACTCATGCGAGTGGGAGGCTGTGTTATCAATAATTTTGTAAGCTTCAGTTGCGGTTTTCTTCATAATGGAACCACCAGCTGTTATGTCGATGTCTTTTCGTGTAGCAACGTTGACACCTTGGTAGAATATTTGTACTATTTGGTAAGTGTCTAAACTGTGTTGAGGACATCCTCTCAACATCCTTCCGAATCTTGTCCATGCCTCATATAGAGTTTCATTTGGCTTTTGCGCGAACGTAACAATTTCTCCTTGAAGTCTCACGGCTTTGGATGCAGGAAAGAATTGTTTAAGAAATTTTTCAACTAAAACGTCCCATGTATCAATCGCCCCTTCAGGTAACGATTCCAACCAATCTTTTGCTTCTCCCTTTAAAGTCCAGGGAAATAACATGAGATAGATTTGTTCGTCTTCCACTTCTCGGATTTTGAATAGTGTACAAATTCTTTTAAACGTACGAAGGTGTTCGTTAGGATCTTCATTCGGTGCACCACTGAATTGGCATTGGTTAGTTACCATGTGTAGGATTTGTCCTTTGATTTCATAATCTGGCGCATTAACTTCTGGCTTAATAATGGCGTGACCTTGGCCAGTGCGTTTAGCTCTCATTCGATCTTCCATACTTAGAGGTTCTAGATTTTCCATGATTGAATTTGTTGAATACGAATCACTAGAGGATTCTGATTTAATGGTTTGTGGCTCAGGAGGAATAATTAGTGGTTCAGGATCTCTGAATTGTCCTTGAATATCCTCCGGGTTCTTAATTGTGAAGTCGGGTTCAAAAGATGGATTGTCGGAAATTTGAATTGGAGTACTTGGTCGACTAGATGACGATTCTAAAGAAAAATCAACGGCGGTTATATTTGCTAAATGTCTTGATCTAGTTACAGGTGGTGAACGTACAAAAGGTGGTGAACGTCTTGCTCGGTGCATTCACTGAATATCCTATTAGTTTTTAAAAGGAAAGAAAAATTATAATAAGTTATCCAATCAATAGACTTTTCTGATTTTGCCCACGTTTCGAATAGCCAAAAGATGCAGCAGAGGGGCAGGATTCGTTTGGTCTCAATATAATTGAGTACTGTTTGGCTCCAATAACCCGGTCCACGTACAAATCCAACTATTACTACGAACCAGAAAATTTTGATGTCTATCAATTTAACCACTTAAAATAAATTTTCGTAATTTTAAGAAATTTAGAGAAGAAGTAGAAAAAATTCTAAGTCCTAAAAACTAGAATGGCGAGAAATAAGAGAGAAAAAGATTGCGCGTCGAAAAATGTCGAAAAATAAAAGGTCGAAAAATAGGCGTCGAAAAATAAAAATAAGAAAGTAGCGCGAAAAACGGCGTCGCAAAATTCTAAAGCACATAAATCTTAGTCTAAGGAATAAGCACTTAAGGGATTTTACGGCAAACCTAAAAATTCTAGAAATAAAAATAACTATGGCAAAACTAAACTTAATACTAAAAATTGTAACTAGAGTCTAAAAATCTAAAGGTAATAAAAAAAAAAAAAAAAACTTTTTTTTTTAATTTTTAATTTTTTTTTATTTCGTTTTTTAAGGATTTTAAAATTTTTTTTTTATATAATTTTTTTTTTAAAACTTTTTTTTTTTTTAAAATTTTTTTTTTTTTTAAAAAAAAAACGATTTTTTTTACAATTTTTTTTTAAACGATTTTTTTTTACACAAAATTTTTTTTTTTTTTTTTTTTTTAAAACGAAATTTTTTTTTCTTAAAAAAACGATTTTTTTTACACAAATTTTTTTTTCTTTTTTTTTAAAACGATTTTTTTTTTTATAAAAACGTTTTTTTTTTTTTTTTAAATTCTTTTTTTTTTTTTTTTTTTAAAACGAATATTTTTTTTATTATAATATTATTTTTTTTCAAAACTTTTTTTTTTAATTCATTTACTATTCATGAATAGTAAATGAAAATAAATTAATTAATTTACTATTCACATGAAAGCGACATGATAGAAATTATTAATTATAAGTTACATAATATACCCCTGAAGTATTTAATAAATACGACTTTTTAAAACTTTTACGTATCAAATTTGATTCTAAAATATTATTATATTATTATATTTTATTTCAATATTATTATATTATTATATTCTATTTCAATATTATTATATTATTATATTTTATTTCAATATTATTATAATTAAAAATATAGCGTTTTAGCGCTCCCCGGCAGCGGCGCCAAAAACTTGATGTGTGCAGCGGGGTGTACGAAATAGTATTAATTTTTACTACAAAATGCGACGAAATATTACACAAGTTTTATTTATTTATTTATCGAGTGGATATACCTAAACCTTGCTACAACACTTATAGGCAGTGTACCTAATCGTAGAGTAGTGTAGTTTTTAGTAAGTCCGATTCGTTCCACAGGGAGCTGGTGAAGTTAACGCTATATTATTAAGTTTATTTGTAAAAATATATATATATAAATAAGTAGTAGTATTATTATAAAATGGGGGTTTTACCGTTTAATGACCGGTTTGTCGATTTTAAGCGTAAAAATAAATGACAAAAATTAAAGTGCGTAAAATAAATTGCGATAAATAAAATGACAGAAAATAAAATGACAGAAAATAAAAGTGCGATGAAAAATACAATAAAACAATTATGCTTATTTAAACTTCCGTAATCATGATGTTTAACGTTTTGATTTTAATTAATTGTTTCTCGGGTTAATTGTCCTTTGTCATGGTTTATTTGATACCTATCTGGTTTTTATCCATAATAGTCCATCGGTCATAAATATAAAGTGCGAGTGTCCTCGTCAAATTACCCTTATACCCGAAGTCAAATATTCCAACTAATTAAGGATTTAAACTGTGACGCAGTTATCACTTCTGTCAACAATTACACCAGTTATCACTGTATGTAATCTACCCCTGTTTTGATTAGATATGAATATTAATTTACCCACTTGATCAGTTTGAATAATCAATTACCCAACCCGAATAATTAATTAAATGATTATAATAGATTCCATATAAACGTCACTAAATAGGACAACCATAATCATTATTAATTATTAGGATAATTAATTTGAAGATAGGTTCGACAGACTCCAATGAGTTGTCACTCAATTAGACAATACCCCCCATCTATTAATAGTCAATAGTCCAATTTCCACAAGTGTCGGTCTTTTGCCCAAACCTTAATTATGGTACAAAATCCAATAACCCCGTCTTAATATTTAGTCAAACATCACGATTACTTCGGCTTAAATAAGCATAATAATAACTTAGTTACGAGACATTAATTTAAAAAGGAAGAACATAACTTACAGTGATTATTAATCGCGTAGCGTTACACGGACAGAGTTCCTACTTTAAAACCCGTAAAACATTTCTTACAATAACCCAATTATTATTAATCTTAAATTAAACTTAATATTATAAATATAAATATAAATTACATAAGAAAGAAAGAAGATTGGAAAAAGGTGTATCTAAATCATCGATTTAGATGGCCTTTTATAGGCAAATGATAAATTGAAATTTTCACTTATGACCCCTGAACTATGCTCAATTAACAACTTTTTATTATTTAATATTATTCTTATTATGAATTATTTAAATATTATATTATATTCTTGTGCATAGTTGACTTGTACTTTCAGCTCCGTTGCGTCGAGCGTTGAAAGTTGGTTCATGCCTCGGTTCCGGATTTTCGAACGTCCTTTCGTACAATTTTATATCGTGTACTTTGCATTTTGTAACTTGTACTCTTGTCATTTTGAGACGTTTCTCATCAATAAATTGAACCTTTTGAATTGTATTTTGTACATTTGAGCTTTTTGGACATTTGTGTCTTCAAATCTTCATTTTCGCCTTTTGTCTTCGCACTTATTTATTTAAACAATTACAATGAAAATATAATACAATTACATATGAAAACCTATTATTTAGGAGGGATATTGCTATAAAATATATGTTCCTTTTTAGCCTTATCAGACGCCCAATTGTAAATCTTTATATTAACATTAACAAACTATCATTTAGTTAAACAAATATAAAGCCCATTAATAGCCCATAGTCTAATTTCCACAAGTGTCGTTTTTTTGTCCAAACCCCAATTATGGTACAAAGCCCAATTACCCAATTTTAGTAATTAGCCCAACATCATGATTACTTCGGATTAAATAAGCATAATAATAACTTAGCTACGAGACATTAATGTAAAAAGGTTGAACATAACTTACAATGATTAAAAAATAGCGTAGCGTTACACGGACAGAATTTCGACTTACACCCTTACAACATTTGCTAACATACCCTTATTATTAGGATTAAAATTTAAAATTAAAATATAAATATAAATATTTACGTATAGATATAGAGAGGATGGATATATATGTTTTTTTTTTTGCGATCAGAATTCGTTTGCTTTTATAGGCAGTTTCTAAATTTGGGGCTCCGCGACTCGCGTAATTTTTGCACTGCAAACTCCGCAACTCGCGGAGTTTGCTTTTACAGCTCACACAAGTTTGGAGCCTTTCTTGCCGACGGTTTATAATATATTATATAATATATAAATAATTATAAGAATTATTTAAATATTATATTATATTTATGTGCATAGTTGACTTGTAATTTTTAGTCCGTTGCGTCGAGCGTTGAGAGTTGACTCATGTTCCGGTTCCGGATTTTCGAACGTCCTTGCGTACAATTTTATATTTTGTACTTTGCGTTTTGAATCTTGTACTCTTGTAATTTCGAGACGTTTCTTATCAATAATTGGAACCTCTTTGATTGTATTTTGTACTTTTGAGCTTTTTGGTCGTTTGCGTCTTCAATTCGTCGAATCTGTCTTTTGTCTTCACCTTTTATTATTTAAACGAATATCACTTGTAAATAGAACAATTGCAACTAAAAGCTTGTCTTTCTTGAGGAATAATGCTATGAAATATATGTTCGTTTTTAGTATTATCAATTATTATTACATGTTAATTATATGTGTTAATATATATATACTTGATATAGGTTCGTGAATCCGAGGTCAACCCTGCGCTTGTTCAGTATCGTCGTATGCATATTTTTACTACAAAATATCGTATTGCGAGTTTTATTACTTCCTTTTTAAATGCTTTTGCAATATATATTTTTGAAACTGAGAATACATGCACTACTTTTATAAATGTTTGACGGAATAGACACAAGTACTTAAAAACATTCTACGAAATGAGTTACGAGTACACCGGATATCACCCCTTTAGTCTGGTAATCTAAGAATTAGGGAACTGGCCCCTAATTGATGTGAATCCTAAAGATAGATCTATGGGCACTAACAAGCCCCAGTAAGAGAATTTGAACTATTTTAGTACTTCAATTTTGGTATACAACCGCCAGCTTTAAAAGATATGATCTGTTTGTGAGGTGTACACAACCATCATATTTAAAAGAGTGGCCTGTTTGTATGCTTTTTGCATGACCGTGCGGAATGCCGGTATGCGAGGGATATTCTAGATGCATTTTGTTAAGGTTAATTACCAGGTGTTTATATTTCGTATGAATGACTTTTATCTCTATGTCGTGCGAAATGCCTGATACGAGATGATGTTTATGAAAAAAATGGAATTTAAATCTTGTGGTCAATTAAAAATATGGAATTGATGGATTATGATAAACTAATGAACTCACCAACTTTTTGGTTGGCACTTTAAAGCATGTTTATTCTCAGGTATGAAAGAAATTTTTCGCTGTGCATTTGCTCATTTTAGAGATATTACTTGGAGTCATTCATGACATATTTCAAGTGACGTTGCATTCGAGTCGTTGAGTTCATCGAGATTTTTATTAAGTCAATTATAGTTGGATATATTATGAAATGGTATGCATGCCGTCAACTTTCGATGTAATAAAAGTTTGTCTTTTTAAAAAAAATGAATGTAGTGTTTGTAAAATGTATCATATAGAGGTCAAGTACCTCGCGATGTAATCAACTATTGTGAATCGTTTATAATCGATATGAACGGGGCATTTCAGTTGGTATCAGAGCGGTGGTCTTAGCGAACCAGGTCTTGCATTAGTGTGTCTAACTGATAGTTGTTTAGATGCATTAGTAAGTCTGGACTTCGACCTTAACTGCATGTCAAAAGTTTTGCTTATCATTTCGTATCGAAAATTACTTGCTTATCATCCTTAAAGTCTAGACATGTCTTACTGCCTCTATTGCATAGATAGTGTATAGATAAATTAGTATCTTAGCGAATCTGTTACTGTAAACTTTGCCTGACAGCTTCTGAAGATTCCTCCGTAACTTATGGGATCTTGGTATTCTATATACATATGAAAATTATGTGTTTCTAAGTCCTATAATCTATCTCATATCTGTAGCGACCCGACAAAATCGTCATTGACGGCGCCGTCTACTTAGGTCCCGTTACGTGGTCATAAGTCTTTAAAACAACGTTTGACCAAAAGATATGTCGCATTCATTTCAAATGTAAAGATTTGTTCAAAGTTTACAAGAATAGTTCCACCACAAGTTTACGTTACAAAGTTATAAGTACAAATGAAACTTATGCGACACAATTTAAAAGTAGCCAAAAGACGCTCTATGTATGCATATATACACGACATCCAATGCAAGTATCAAAATAATGAGCGGAAGCATGTATCATGTATCGTTCAAGGACCTGAGAAAAACATAGAAATCTGTCAACGAAAACGTTGGTGAAATCATAGGTTTGAGTAAGTAAGTACAAGTGAACCACAAGATTTGCAACAATGAGATAATAGTAATACATTCCAAAAGTTTGTTTCACGAGCACCCAATTATCAATGCTTAACATTCCTTTCATAGAACCCCATCACAATAGTGTTAGAACATACACTGTTTCTCGAAAATACATTTCATTCGTAAACGGTAGCGAACCGTTTGAATGAGGGTTTGTCAAACCCATATGGCCATATAACATAAGTTCTCGCTTACACCCGGCAAGTGTAACTAATGATAATCGAATTGAGGATTTTTGTTCTAAACTCGTATGTAGAATGTTTGTTTTCCTGTACTTGTGTTCACTTAGTAAAAAGAACGTTTATGTTTTCTCATCCCAAATGTAAGTTCAAAAAAAGTAAAAGTGGGACTATGATCTCACCTTGAGTGCACGTATGTAAAAGTACTTCAACAAGTAAACGTGTGCAAGAACGAATGCTAGTCTTGACCTAAACAAGTAGGTTTATATCAATATCGGTAAACACGATAGGTTAAAGTGTTCAATTAGTCCTATGGCTCGTTACGACTCGAATATATAGCATGTAAATCACGTTGTCAAGTTTCACGCAAGAATCAAGTATAAAATAAGATTAGAATGATTGCATAAGTGTTTTGTTATGTTTGACTAAAAGTCAAACTTGGTCAAAGTCAATGAAAAAGTCAACGGGGTCGGGTCGGGTCCCGAACTATTTTTCTGAGCTTAGAAATCATATATGAGCATGTTGGCCAAGTTTCATGTTGATCGGGGGTGCGTAGCATACTTAGAATTAAGCGAAAATTGACATTTTTGGGCAGTCTGCCTCAGATGCGCCGCATCCAAGGCAGATGCGCCGCATCTGTGTCTGGTGCAGCAATTCTGGGGCAGTTTAACACTTAGACGATTTCAACTTCAAACGATCATAACTTTTGACTCGTTAACATTCAAAACACGTATCTTATATCGTTGGAAAGGTAATTTAAAGAGGAATACAACTAAACACATTTCATAAATCAATTACATCATTAACAACAATGAAAATCTCAATAAATGATCGTTAAATATTCAAAATCGAAGTTTCAAGTTCATAAAACGCATTTCTTGACTCGGGAATCCAATTTACACATACGATATGCTGTTTTGAAGGTAATGAAACATACAATACAACTAATCACTAACTAATAACATTTCATGGTATTCAAAGCATCAAAAGTTCGTTTTAGAGTTCATCAAACCCTAATCAAAATCATGAATTCAACCATTTTGTAAATGAAGCTTTTCTAAATCAACCTACACATCAAAATGAAGCTAATGATGCTAGTAACACATTTAATACATGAACTTTAACATTTAAACAACATTTAATCAACTAAAAGCAAGGATTAAGCACACCCATTTCAAATGTTCAAACTAGTTACTCAAAATAACAAATCGAGCAAACAAAACATGTATTCATGTTATACTTGAGCCATAGACACTAACTAACAACTTTATAAGTTAAAAACATCAAGAACACAAAATCTAGTGATTTTAGAAAGTTACCCAAATGTTATGAAATCGGTATGGAATCGAAGAGGAAGTTGCAAGGATTCCAAAAATGTAATTTGTTTTGCAAAACACCCGCTAGCTCGGATTTGGATGATGATTCTTTGAAATGGGGTGTTGAGAGAAAATGGAGGAAGTAGTAAAATGAGAGAGAGATGAATGAATGGGTAAGAGGGGTTTGACCCTTTGACCTAGTCAAAGGTTTGATCCTTTGGCGAGTTTGGTCCCTCAACTTTCATTCGGGTGCGTGAATTACCTAAACGAGATAATTTAAAACGCGTATCAACGGGAGATGTTATAAATATATAATGGACTTTAAAATGAATAAACGGAAAGTAAACGGAAAAAGGCGGGATGTTACATTACCTACTCCTTAAAAGAAATTTTGTCCCGAAATTTAAATAGGCGTAGTAGTCGTTGTTTCTTCCTCGGGATTTTGCGTTTCCGAAATCACGAATAGATGAGGATACTTCCTTTGCATTTGATCTTGTCTTTCCCAAGTAAACTCGGGTCCCCTTTTGGCGTTCCAACGGACTTTAACAATTGGGATTCGGCTTTGTTTCAATGTCTTGACGGAGGTGTCCACAATTTCAACCGGTTCCTCCACAAAATGAAGTTTGTCATCAATAGTAAGTTCCTCGAGAGGGATGACGATATTGGGTTCGGCAAGACACTTTTTCAAGTTAGATACATGGAAAGTAGGATGAACGGAGCTCAATTGAGGCGGAAGATCTAAACGATAAGCAACGGTTCCAATACGCTCCAAGATTTCGAAAGGACCAATATACCGCGGATTTAGCTTCCCGCGTTTTCCAAAACGGATTACACCCTTCCAAGGTGCGACTTTTAACATGACGCGGTCACCGACTTGAAATTCAAGGTCGTTGCGTCTTTTGTCGGTATAGCACTTTTGACGACTCCGGGCCGTCCGAAGCCTATCTCAGATTTGAACGATCTTCTCGGTGGTTTCGTGAATGAGTTCGAGTCCGGTGATTTGTACGTCACCTACTTCGGCCCAACAAAGAGGTGAACGACATTTTCGGCCATATAGCGCTTCAAAAGGTGCGACTTTAATACTCGCGTGATAACTATTGTTGTAAGAGAACTCGGCGAGATGTAAGTGCTTGTCCCAAGCTTTTCCGAAATCAACCACGCAAGCTCGTAACATGTCCTCTAAGGTTTGAATTGTACGTTCGCTTTGTCCATCGGTTTGAGGATGATATGCGGTGCTCATGTCTAAACGCGTTCCCAATGCTTCTTGCAATGTACGCCAAAATCTAGAAACGAAACGGCCATCTCGGTCGGAGATAATCGATAAAGGTACACCGTGTCGGGCTACGATCTCCTTAATGTAAAGTTGTGCAAGTTTCTCCATTTTGTCCGTTTCTTTCATGGCAAGGAAGTGTGCGGATTTGGTGAGACGGTCAACAATAACGCAAATGGTATCATAACTGCCCGTCGTTTTTGGTAGCTTGGTGATAAAATCCATCGTTATCCTTTCCCACTTCCATTGCGGGATCTCGGGTTGTTGAAGTAGTCCGGACGGTCTTTGGTGTTCGGCTTTGACTTTGGAACATGTCAAACACTTGGAAACATAAGTAGCTACGTCCCTTTTGATGTTCGGCCACCAATATAGTTGTTTAAGGTCGTGGTACATCTTATTGGCACCGGGGTGAATCGAGTATCGTGACTTATGGGCTTCATCTAAAATAAGGCTTCGTAGGTCCCCATAACTAGGCACCCAAATCCTTCCGGCGTAATATCGGAGTTCGGTCTCCCTAATTTCGAATCGAGAGACGAGAATGTTCAAGAGCTCGTGTGAAAGGTTTTCATCCTTGAGAGCCTCATCTTGGGCTACCCGAATTTGGCTATTAAGGTTTGTGTGGATGGTGATGTTTAAGGCTCGGACACGAAGAGGCACCGCTCTTTCTTTTCGACTTAAGGCATCGGCTACTACATTTGCCTTCCCGGGATGGTAACGAAGCTCGCAATCGTAATCGTTTAAGGTTTCAATCCACCTTCGTTGTCTCATGTTTAGTTGCTTTTGATCGAAGATGTGTTGAAGGCTTTTGTGATCGGTGAAGATAGTACTCTTGGTTCCATAAAGATAGTGTCTCCACATTTTAAGTGCAAAGACAACGGCTCCAAGTTCGAGATCATGAGTCGTGTAATTCCGTTCATGAATTTTTAGTTGTCGAGAGGCATAAGCAATGACTTTCTTCCGTTGCATCAATACACACCCAAAACCATGTTTCGAGGCATCGCAATATACAACAAAATCATCATTACCTTCGGGAAGTGACAAGATAGGAGCGGTGGTTAGCTTTGTTTTCAAGATTTGAAATGCGGATTCTTGTTCGGTTGCCCAAATGAATTTCTTTCCCTTGTGAGTTAATGCGGTTAGAGGACGTGCAACCAAAGAGAAGTTTTCGATGAATCTACGATAGTACCCGGCGAGACCCAAGAATTGACGAATGTGAGTAGGAGTAGTAGGAATCTACCATTTACTAATGGCTTCGATTTTCGTGGGATCGACTTTAATACCTTGATCACTTACAACATGACTAAGAAATTGAACTTCCTTTAACCAAAATTCACACTTGGAGAATTTGGCATAAAGTCGTTCTTGTCTCAAGAGTTCAAGCACAAGTCGGAGATGTTGTTCGTGCTCTTCTTCGTTTTTAGAATAGATCAATATGTCATCGATGAACACAATAAATTTATTGAGATACGGTTTGCACATACGGTTCATAAGATCCATGAACACCGCCGGTGCGTTAGTGAGACCAAATGGCATTACAAGAAATTCATAACTACCATAACGAGTTCGGAAAGCGGTTTTGGAGACATCTTCCCCCTTAACCCTCAATTGATGATAACCCGAGCGGAGATCGATTTTTGAATATACACAAGACCCTTGTAATTGATCAAAGAGGTCATCGATGCGAGGAAGAGGATATCGGTTCTTAACCGTCAATTTGTTTAGTTCACGATAGTCAATGCACATTCGTAGGGATCCGTCTTTCTTTTTAACAAACAAAATCGGAGTGCCCCAAGGTGAATGGCTAGGCTGGATAAAACCACGATCAAGTAGTTCTTGGATTTGACTTTGCAATTCTTGCATTTCGGATGGAGCGAGTCTCTATGGTGCACGTGCTATGGGTGCGGCTCCCGGAATAAGATCGATTTGGAATTCAACCGGTCGATGAGGTGGAAGACCCGGCAATTCGTCGGGAAATACATCGGAATAGTTACTAACAATTGGCACATCATCGATGTGCTTCTCATCGGACTCGACTTTCTTAACGTGAGCAAGGATCGCAAAACAACCCTTACGGAGTAGTTTTCTAACTTTAGTACACGAAACGAGGTTGAGTCCGGTGCAACTCTTATCGCCATAGACGATCAAAGGTTCACCATTCTCGATAGGGATTCAGATTGCGTTAAGATCACAAAGGATGTGAGATTTCGTTTTGGCTAGCCAATTCATACCGATTATTACATCGAAGCTACCAAGTTCCATGGGTATTAAGTCGATTTCAAACTCATTACCCAAAATGTTTAACGTACACCCCCGATAATATGTGTCGGCACTCAATAGTTTTCTGTTGGCCACTTCAATGGTATAAGTGGTATCTAGTGGACGTGGTGGAGTATTAAAAGAATGAGTTAAAGTCTTGGATACAAAACTCTTATCGGCACCCGAATCGAATAAACAAGTAACATAAGTGTTGTTGAGAAGAAACGTACCCGTGACTAATTCATTATCATCTCGGGCTTCCTCGGTGTTGATGTTGAAAGCTCGGCCGCGCGTGTTAGGGTTATCTTTCTTCTTTGGGCATGCATTTCTATAATGACCCGTTTGGCCACATTCGTAACATGTGCCCGTCTTTGGTGCATTGGGCCCCTTTCGAGCGATGGGGGCAACACTTTTACACTCATTGGCCTTATGACCAACTCCTTGGCACCGGTGGCAAATTAACTTGCCACATTCACCAAAGTGATGTTTGCTGCATTTGTTGCAAAGAGGTAGGTTTCCGGCATAACCCTTCTTGCCGTCGGAGGTGAAAGATTTCTTGGCAAAGTTGTTGTTGCTTGATTGGGAGGGTTCCCACTTTCTTTTGTTGCCGCCCGATTTATCCTCGGCCTTAGGTGCCGCAACTACGATTTCATCAACCGTTTCTATCAATTTGCTGGCCATGTTCAAAGCTTCTTGATGATTAGTGGGTTTGGATGACATTACTCCGTGTTTGATACTCTTTGGAAGACCATCCATGTAAAGTTGAACCCTTAAAGCTTCGGGGTTCACAAGATTTGGGCACATCAAGGCTAGTTCGGAAAATCATTGATTATAAGCCTTGAGATCATTTCCGATCGCCTTTAAAGTTCTTAGCTCTTGTTCGAGCCTTCGGGTTTCTTCACGAGGAAAATATTCGACAATCATCTTTTCCCCCAAGTCGGCCCAAGAGAGGGCATGAGCTTCATCGGTACCCACCGATTGTACATAAGTATTCCACCATGTAAGAGCGACACCGGCGAAAGTGTGAGTGGAGTATTTGACCTTGTCTTGGTCCCGACAACCACTTATGCTAAAGACGGCTTCCGTTTGCTCAAACCATCGGGTGAGCACGACCGGTCCCCCGGTTCCATCAAAAGTGTGAGGTTTGCACCCCATGAAGGATTTGTAGGAGCACCCTTCGTTTGAGTTACCGGCTCCATTGTTGTTGTTGTTGTTGTTGTTGTGGTTGTTGTTATTATTGTTGTTGTTGTTGGATGAGTAACCGGCCATGGCCGCATCTACGGCGGTAGCTTTCATCCGTTCGAGAGCTTGTTCGGGAGTTTCATTGCGGCTTACATGACGAGGAGCCATTGTTCCTTCAAGACACAAGAATATCATTGATTAGTATTCTCAATAATACTAACCGTGATATTGCATAAAGATAAAGAGAAGTTTTTCCTCGACTCGCCTTAAATTCTTTATGTCATAATGTCAAAACGTTCATATGAGTCACCGTAATATAATCCCGGCAATTATATTACCCTGATTCATATGTGCATTCGACATTATTCTATAAAGTCAAGGTGGCGTGTCAATCAAATTAAACAACGTGAGATTAAGATGAACTAAGAGTAGATATGAGTAGAAGCGTTCGAGTATAAATGCATAAGTAGTCAAGTAATTCCTACTTCAAGTCTATATGCCGGTTGTAGTCTAGACTCACCAATGTACCCTATGACTCGGGGTTGACACCAATGAACTCTAAATCCCTACAACCAACGCTCTGATACCATCTGTAGCGACCCGACAAAATCGTCATTGACGGCGCCGTCTACTTAGGTCCCGTTACGTGGTCATAAGTCTTTAAAACAACGTTTGACCAAAAGATATGTCGCATTCATTTCAAATGTAAAGATTTGTTCAAAGTTTACAAGAATAGTTCCACCACAAGTTTACGTTACAAAGTTATAAGTACAAATGAAACTTATGCGACACAATTTAAAAGTAGCCAAAAGACGCTCCATGTATGCATATATACACGATATCCAATGCAAGTATCAAAATAATGAGCGGAAGCATGTATCAAGTATCGTTCAAGGACCTGAGAAAAACATAGAAATCTGTCAACGAAAACGTTGGTGAAATCATAGGTTTGAGTAAGTAAGTACAAGTGAACCACAAGATTTGCAACAATGAGATAATAGTAATACATTCCAAAAGTTTGTTTCACGAGCACCCAATTATCAATGCTTAACATTCCTTTCATAGAACCCCATCACAATAGTGTTAGAACATACACTGTTTCTCGAAAATACATTTCATTCGTAAACGGTAGCGAACCGTTTGAATGAGGGTTTGTCAAACCCATATGGCCATATAACATAAGTTCTCGCTTACACCCGGCAAGTGTAACTAATGATAATCGAATTGAGGATTTTTGTTCTAAACTCGTATGTAGAATGTTTGTTTTCCTGTACTTGTGTTCACTTAGTAAAAAGAACGTTTATGTTTTCTCATCCCAAATGTAAGTTCAAAAAAAGTAAAAGTGGGACTATGATCTCACCTTGAGTGCACGTATGTAAAAGTACTTCAACAAGTAAACGTGTGCAAGAACGAATGCTAGTCTTGACCTAAACAAGTAGGTTTATATCAATATCGGTAAACACGATAGGTTAAAGTGTTCAATTAGTCCTATGGCTCGTTACGACTCGAATATATAGCATGTAAATCACGTTGTCAAGTTTCACGCAAGAATCAAGTATAAAATAAGATTAGAATGATTGCATAAGTGTTTTGTTATGTTTGACTAAAAGTCAAACTTGGTCAAAGTCAACGAAAAAGTCAACGAGGTCGGGTCGGGTCCCGAACTATTTTCCTGAGCTTAGAAATCATATATGAGCATGTTGGCCAAGTTTCATGTTGATCGGGGGTGCGTAGCATACTTAGAATTAAGCGAAAATTGACATTTTTGGGCAGTCTGCCTCAGATGCGCCGCATCCAAGGCAGATGCGCCGCATCTGTGTCTGGTGCAGCAATTCTGGGGCAGTTTAACACTTAGACGATTTCAACTTCAAACGATCATAACTTTTGACTCGTTAACATTCAAAATACGTATCTTATATCGTTGGAAAGGTAATTTAAAGAGGAATGCAACTAAACACATTTCATAAATCAATTACATCATTAACAACAATGAAAATCTCAATAAATGATCGCTAAATATTCAAAATCGAAGTTTCAAGTTCATAAAACGCATTTCTTGACTCGGGAATCCAATTTACACATACGATATGCCGTTTTGAAGGTAATGAAACATACAATACAACTAATCACTAACTAATAAAATTTCATGGCATTCAAAGCATCAAAAGTTCGTTTTAGAGTTCATCAAACCCTAATCAAAATCATGAATTCAACCATTTTGTAAATGAAGCTTTTCTAAATCAACCTACACATCAAAATGAAGCTAATGATCCTAGTAACACATTTAATACATGAACTTTAACATTTAAAAAACATTTAATCAACCAAAAGCAAGGATTAAGCACACCCATTTCAAATGTTCAAACTAGTTACTCAAAACAACAAATCGAGCAAACAAAACATGTATTCATGTTATACTTGAGCCATAGACACTAACTAACAACTTTATAAGTTAAAAACATCAAGAACACAAAATCTAGTGATTTTAGAAAGTTACCCAAATGTAATGAAATCGGTATGGAATCGAAGAGGAAGTTGCAAGGATTCCAAAAATGTAATTTGTTTTGCAAAACACCCGCTAGCTCGGATTTGGATGATGATTCTTTGAAATGGGGTGTTGAGAGAAAATGGAGGAAGTAGTAAAATGAAAGAGAGATGAATGAATGGGTAAGAGGGGTTTGACCCTTTGACCTAGTCAAAGGTTTGATCCTTTGGCGAGTTTGGTCCCTCAACTTTCATTAGGGTGCGTGAATTACCTAAACGAGATAATTTAAAACGCGTATCAACGGGAGATGTTATAAATATATAACGGACTTTAAAATGAATAAACGGAAAGTAAACGGAAAAAGGCGGGATGTTACAATATCGAAAATCAATTCCCTGATCGTACAAAATGGAACTCGCAACTAGTTCAAATTCCTTAGATTCCAACAACTATTCCGATAAGGATTTTCGCTCGACTCTGAAAGCAGTGTCACCGGAAAGGATTAACCAATTAGCCATCATCTATTCTGGATGAATTTAGGATGGGTTCGTAGTCGACTTAAATAATGGAAACGAGAAGAAGGCGATCCTCTCCACCAACCGAATTCACCTCTTGGTGAAGAACCTGAATCACTTACCAGCAAACCTATCTGAAACACCATTTTCAGCCTCATTTTCAGGGTAGCTTGTCACAATTATATTCTATCTACAATTCTAAACCTTATTCATCCGCTCGTTCCTATCGACAATCATTCAGGAATAATAGAAAAAGTCAGCGAACTTCGCACTCGAGTAATCAATTTGGAGAATATAGCGCAAAACCTACCAGCTTTAACAACATCACCAGCATCAATAGTACCACCAGCAACAACACAAACCACAACAACACACACCTCAACATCACAATCTGTACCTCGAGCATAATTATCGTTCTACATGACGTTCTGCATCATTTATCTTCGTTAGACATAGCGATTATGTAATCTCTAATGTTTTAGAGATTATATGTTCTTGTTCTAACGGTAAATCAAATGAGTCTAATATCGTATTGACTCATTAAATTCATGATTACATCTGAAGAAAATATATATATAAGTATATTTTCATAAAGATTGTAATTAAAATTCTTTTGTACAAAACGTAATGGTGAAAATATTTTAACGGGTAGGTAATACCCGAGGAATATTTAGATTTCACATTAATAAGTTACACTGTACATTCTTCGAATTTGATTCAACAGTCATTTACTATCATACTTACATCCACAGATATACGTATCCATTCACCGCAAAATAACCATTTTCATTCAATTTCATATTTGGATTTTGACCGATCAGAATTCAACAAGTGGCATAATGAAGAAAACATTGGACAAAATAAAATTTGTTAGAAACAAACAAATTAACTATGAGAAATTTTATTAAGAATCCACGCTAACAAAATCCTAGCTAACTGTTCCTAGCTAACTGTTAATTCCTTATTACATTTAATTATCGCAATTTATTTATGGCAATTTTAATTCTCGCAATTTTATTTATCGTCATTTAATTTCTGTTATTTATTTTACGCACTTTATTTATCGTCATTTAAATACTGTTATTTACGCATTTAAATATCAGGACACGTATACAAAGTTTTGACATATCATATCGACGTCATATATATATATATATTATTTGAAATAACCATAGACACTCTATATGCGGTAATGATCGAGTTAACTATACAGGGTTGAGGTTGATTCTCAGATAATATATATACTTTGAGTTGTGATCGAGTCTGAGACTTGTATACAATGGGTCACGACACGTATTAATTAATTCGAATATTATATATTAAACTATATATGAATTATTGAATTTCTAACTGTGGACTACTAACTATGGACTAATAACATTGAACAATTAAAATGAATTAAAATATTGATTATAACATATGAAACTAAACACTTCTTCAAGTTTGCCACTTGATTTCATCTTAAACCTCATTTGTATCTTGACGATTACAATCTGCGTTCAAACCTTTCATGATTCTTGAAAACACTTCAATCGAGAGGATCAACCAACCGCACTTCATCTACGGAAGAAAAGATTGATGCATATAGTTATGCACCTGAAAACACTCGGAACCTGAGTAAACGTTTAACACGTATCTGTGCTAGCTCCTTTGGCGTTGTTATTACCGAAAATAACTTTGCAATTCCTTTTCAAATTAGCCAATTTTGTCACAGCTCCAGCAAGTCAACATCGATCTTTCATTCGAATAAGTCTTATTATAACTTTGGTATATACGTTTGCCCCTTCATCGTTACCGGAGAACCGTTTATATTCCACCACATTAGCAGTAAACTTACCAACAACTTTGTTACTCATTGACTTAAGTTTCTCTGAAGAACCATTATATTTGTTCATTAAAACCTTATACTCATCCACATCTTATAACGAGAATTGTCATACCAATTATCGGGAATTAGCAATCAGTATTTTGAATCTCGCAGCGTTACTATATCAACAGTTATATGAATACCTATAACATTTATCTCTTAGAATTATGATTTTCATTCCGAAATTCTGAAAATCACCCAGTTACGAATCAAATAATCTGAATATTGAAAAAGCTGAATGAAGCAGCAAATGCTGTAGACAACCGTAAATGACCGTAATTGTCGGAAGTTTGATGATAAAGAATAGTATGTTGGCAAAGCTCAGAAAAGTTGGAACCGAAAAGCGGATTATGCGAAACTATGAAGGAGGCTGTATACAAATCACAAAGACTAAACCTGCCTTCAAAGAATCCAAATGATTCAGTATCTGCTGACGTCATTAACGAATACCTTGCTCCTGACTCTAAACCTTTACGGAGAAATTTTCTTCATCACCATTCGATATTAGAAATTCTAAGATATCATCATATCTTTCATTATAAATATCCCCGATATTTTTGAAGATATTTTCATAACTATTCTTATCTAAAATCAATTATCTCCTCGCGATATCAGTGTTACATCAGAAAGGAAACTGTTTTAGTTTCTAAATTCTAAAAAATTCAAACTTAAAATATGAATGTTTTTGAAGTAATGTTGGGTACTGAAGCATGAGTTAGTATAATATAATGACACTTGATTAACGTGATTATATTACAGTAAGTCATGATGAGTTTCTAATGGGGTGTAATGATTCACAGACCATAACGTCATCATGTGCCATGTTACACGACTCTTACATTCTATTTAATCCCCAAACAAATCAAGGACATATTTTATGGATAATTCTATCTTTTCCAGTGACTTCTGATAATTTGGTAAATGTTTTGGAAATATGAATTGAAGTATAAAAGATGAGAATAATGGAACGAAAGAAGTTCATTTATAGTGAAATATCAGATAGAGCAATCGAAACAGATTATCGCATTTAACCAAAGAGGATTCTAATTTATTTAATTATCGAAGAACTAAATCTCATTACGAAGATTTTCTCTAAATCCCTCGAATTTCGAAAATTAACCCTATCTACGTCAACAGATATGACGAAACTTTACTTTACTCATTTCACTCTTTTGTGATAGCTTCACTCGTACTCTTCACAAAAATCAAATTGTTTTATCCATATTACTCACTGATGATAAAAACTCTAATTTCTAGCTCGTATGCATCATGAGAACATATTTATTGTCAGCCATGACCATCCCAATCAAATTTCGGGACGAAATTTCTTTAACGGGTAGGTACTGTGACGACCCAAAAATTTTCGACCAAATTTAAACTTAATCTTATATGATTCCGACATGATAAGCAAAGTCTGTAATGTTGAGTCTCAAAAATTTTGGAACTATATTCATGTAACCAATTACCCTTTGACTATCTCCGACGATTCACGAACAATTATTTGTAAATAATTATGTATGTATGTATATATATATATATATATATATATATAATAATTAGAGATATTAAATAAAGTATTATATGATTTGATGATTTGAATTAATAATTAAATTATTAGTTAATATATATTTATGTAAATATAATGTAATTCGAAAATAAATGGTTTTGAATTCATTTAGGAAACAATAATAACACTCGTTTATCATTCAAATGGTTGGTTAAATTCAAACTTATATAATTTTAAAATAAACGGTGATCCGTAAATGAGTTATATGAATCATAGGCCTATTAAAAATATATTTAGAAGCTAAATAATAAATTTTAACACTTTTTTATATTTTACCCAGAATTGAGAGGGACAGTTGATGTAAATTTTATTTAATAGTTAATGACCAAATTTTATACCATAATTACTAAAATAAATAAAGATAATTACTGTAAAAATTTAGGATTTTTCTGAAGACTTTTACCCGCCACTGATTTCAAATAGTGGACGATACATAGTCCGTGAAAACTGTCGGTAGAATAAAATCAAATTCAATGGCTGCTTTGCTGTACATTATATTACATTTCAATTCTATAAACACACGTTCCTTTATTTGAATTAAGAATTTATATTAGATTATTATATTATTATTTTTCACTGTTGTTGCTTTTTCTTTCCACCATCAATTTTATATATATACAAATTACGTACATAGGTATAGAGATAAATCCCATATCATTACACCCACCAGGAACACCCTATCTCAACATGTAGCAACCTGAACATCTTTCGATTTTGAATTGGTATTTCTGTTTCTAGTTAAATTCATCACAATTAACCATCACCTTTGTTTCCCCCCTTCCTATTACCCGAATAAACCACCACCTTCATGCTTGCAAACACCATTAATCCGTTTTAATTGTTTTCTTCTTGCTTCCTGCTTCGGTTACTATTGAACCGGGTCTAAGAACACCATGACAATCACCTTACTTGTTGTTCGTTCGAAACCCATTTGTTTTCCTTGTTCGATCACAACTATTTTGCTATCAACGATCAAGAACCACTCACCATTACACCACCATCTTTCTTCATTTTCCTTTTTCTTTTTCTTTCCTGTTGTTCATTGTAAATCACATACCCAAACACCCTTGTGATATTAAGAGCTGCTACACTGCTACAGCAGGCTGCTGTTCCCTTATTTCGTCACCTAACACCAAAGACTACCACACCACTGCCACTTGTTTTAACTGCTACTGTTACGGTTTCCTGCCTGAACAAAACAACCCAAGAACCCTCTTGATCGTTGCAGTATCTGCCTACTGTTTATGTCCTATTATTCTGGTGAATAACCTTGAAGATGATGATGAATGGTAGCGAAAAAGATGATGTACATATCGGGTTCGTTTAAAGAAATGCTACTGAAGCTGAAATGTTGTTTCTATACCGTTAAAAAAAAGATGATGAAAAGTTGTGGTAATGATCAATACAATTATAATAGTGATTATTAAGTTGTAAGTGGATGATGATACATCTATTGTTGCTTTTAAACGTCACTACCAAAACACTCAAACCAAAAGCCCAAATTACAGTTTGATGGACCTGCTTTCTAACATGTGGGTTTATTTAAATGTTGGGCTGTGTACGTATGGTTGGGCCAAAGCAAATAAATTAGGAAGTGTTAGTAGTTATCATTATTAATTATTGTTAAGATGATAATTGATAATGATATTGTTAAGATAGTTCAATGATGATGAGTAGGTCGATGATGATAATGATATCGTGATATATTGGTGATAATGAGGATCGTGGGCATGTTAGATGATGAAGAAGAAGGAATTAAACGAAACAGAATGTCGGGTTGAATAGAATTAAAATAGGTATTGAAACAGAAAAGTAGTAACAGAGGGATGATATGAGGTGTTGCTGGGTTAACAGGAGGTCACAGGTTCAATCCCTTCCTGGGGTAATTTTTTTTAGAAAAAGAACATGAAGTAGAACAGACAGTTTAATGGGATAAATAAAATTAATATGGGGAATAAATTAGAAAAGAAGACGCAGAGCAACTGGTTTGGGTATGTTTAGGTTGAGCGAGAGGTCTTGAGTTCGAGCCCTGTATGAGGCGTTTTTTTATGAAAAAGCTTGAAGGTAGCCTACTGAAGCGTCCCGTTCATATCGAATATAAATGTCACGTACTCATTGGTGTCATTGCGAGGTATTGACCTCTATATGTGACATTTTTAAAAATCTGCATACGTTTTTATGATACAAACCATAATCTTTATTATAACCAAAGGCTTAAACAACATAATAATGATTATCGTTTAGCGATAATCTTAGTCTTACAAACTTTATATTTGATAATAACAATACGATTTCCAACATATTTCACATTACAAATCTTCCGATATGCAGTTTTATTTTTGACACAAATATGCATACTCCAAATCTTGCTTAAATTCGGCATAATGCAGCGGAAGCTTTTATTTATCACCTGAGAATAAACATGCTTAAAACGTCAACATAAAGTTGGTGAGATATAGGTTTAATGCTAGCAGCGTTATAAATATAGACCACAAGATTTCATATACATAAACGTTTTAATAAAAATATTCTAAGTGGTTGAGCACTTGATAACCATACTTAACATTTAATCAACGTCGCATATTCCCTTTATAATGAAATCTCACTACATTGTACCAAGTGTAGTCACCGAAACGAAGTACTGTGCAACCGTTGAATACTGGTCGTCCAGTCCGGTTGGGGTTGTCAGACCCGATAGATCTATCAACAAGATTCGCGTTCACAATACCGCATGTAAATAGTAGTTACCAAGTTACAGGGAAGTATGCCAGTGGTACAACTCAACGTAGAATATATATTTTTAATCACTTGTGTCCATAACGTAAATCATAAAATGCATGTATTCTCATCCCGAAATATTTAGAGTTTAAAAGTGGGACTATATACTCACTTTTGCCTTGAAGATATTTAACACGACTTGGTCTCCGATAGATATCACGAACCTAACCATATATATAATATATCAACATATTTTCTTTTCAAATAATCATTACATATATACTTATAATACTTTTAATATCTATTAGTCCGTAGTTAGCAGTCCGATGTTAGTGGTCCACAATTAGTTGCTCAATAAAATAAATAAAGACCCCATCATATTCGTATTGATCGGAACTAATCTCGACCCATGGTACCGTGTTGTCAAATGACGTGTTGCGTACATAAAGTACCGTGTTGTCAAATGACGTGTTGCGTACAATCATGAGGTCTTATAATTAATCTTCTCATGTTGTTTACGGGTGGTCCTGAAATATGTAAAATCAAATCATGAGTAAATATATATAAAATATCATGTTAATTAGCCAAGATATGATTAGTTTGGTTTTAGTCAAAATATTTTCGTAACTAAACTAGCTTCGGATACCCGATTTTGTTTTAGTCGTAGTTTCTTCAATACAACTCCGTTTTTGTTGATTCAACTTGCCACTTCCTTGGATCAAGTCATTATTTATGAATATGAACTGTAAATACCTTG
Organism: Rutidosis leptorrhynchoides; assembly: GCF_046630445.1. Taxonomy (NCBI): domain Eukaryota; kingdom Viridiplantae; phylum Streptophyta; class Magnoliopsida; order Asterales; family Asteraceae; genus Rutidosis; species Rutidosis leptorrhynchoides. The sequence continues at coordinate 126,462,597 of NC_092333.1, read as the reverse complement.
GTTTACATTTGAAATCACAGGTTATAGGTCAAACTTGGGTGAATCTTATGAAAGTGATCATTTCCATCATAAAAACAACATCTTGATGATCATTTTTATAAAAATACTTACACTTTGAGTTATACCATGAGATTTTTATATATTAACATATTCATAAGAAATATTATTTTTCCAGAATATAAACTTCCAATTCATAGTTTAATATGGTTTTTAATTATCTAACCCAAAACAGCCCCCGGTTGCACTCCGACGACGTAGATTCAGTTTTAATGTGTTCTTTGTAAAAACAAGTTGTATCTTATTAAGTTAGCATATCATTATGATATATTACAGGTCTTGAAGTGTTTTAAAAGTCAAGTTAGAAGGATCTATTTAGTTTGCGAACAAGTTTGAAATCATTCAAACTATGTTCTTGTTGTTATAATTTATAACCCAAAATAAGATAGCTATATGAATATGAATCGAATAAGATTATTGATGATGTAGCGTGAGGGTACGAAATAGTATTATTTTTAATACAAAATACTACAAAATATGACACAAGTTTTATTAATTTACGGATGGGATATACCTAAACCTTGCTACAATACTATAGGCAGTGTACCTAATCGTAGAGTAGTGTAGTTTTTAGTAAGTCCGGTTCGTTCCACAGGGAGCTGGTGAAGTTAACGCTATATTATTAAGTTTTTGTTTGTAAAAATATATATATAAATAAGTAGTAGTATTATTATAAAATGGGGGTTTTACCGTTTAATGACCGGTTTGTCGATTTTAAGCGTAAAAATAAATGACAAAAATTAAAGTGTGTAAAATAAATTGCGATAAATAAAATGACAGAAAATAAAGATACGATGAGAAATATAATAAAAGAATTATGCTTATTTAAACTTCCGTAATCATGATGTTTGACGTGTTGATTTTAATTTATTACCATGGGTTAATTGTCCTTTGTCCTAGTTTATTTGATACGTCTATCTGGTTTTTGTCCATAATAGTCCATCGGTCATAAATATAAAGTGCGAGTATCCTCGTCAAATTACCCTTATACCCGAAATCAAATATTCCAACTGATTAAGGATTTAAACTGTGACGCAGTTATCACTTCTGTCAACAATTACACCAGTTATCACTGTATGTAATTCACCCCTGTTTTAATTAGTTTATGAATATTAATTCATCCACTTGATCAGAATGAATAATCAATTACCCAACCCAATTGATTAATTAAATGATTATAACAGATTCCATATGAACATCACTAAATAGGACAACCATAATCATTATTAATTATTAGGTTAATTAATTTGAAGATAGGTTCGACAGACTCCAATGAGTTGTCACTCAATTAGACAATACCCCCCATCTATTAATAGTCAATAGTTCAATTTCCACAAGTGTCGGTCTTTTGTCCAAACCCCAATTATGGTACAAAGCCCAATTACCCAATTTTAGTAATTAGCCCAACATCATGATTACTTCGTTTTAAATAAGCATAATAATAACTTAGCTACGAGACATTAATGTAAAAAGGTTGAACATAACTTACAATGATTAAAAATAGTGTAGCGTTACACGGACAGAATTTCGACTTACACACTCAAACGATCTCTATCATAAATCTTATTATTATCATAATTTAAAATTAAAATTAAGATTATTGTTATATCTTATTAAGTTAACATTATGATAGAGATATAGAATATAGATATTGATAATTGATATAGATATTTGATTGATAAAAAAAAGATCGGAAAAAAATTCTTCCTCCCCATTTTCGAACGTAATATAGCCTTTTATAGGCAAATTAGAAATTGAATTTTCATTTACGACCCCTGAACTATGCTCAATTAACAACTTTTTATTATTTAATATTATTCTTATTATGAATTATTTAAATATTATATTTTATTCTTGTGCATAGTTGACTCGTAATTTTTACACCGTTGCGTCGAGCGTTGAGAGTTGGTTCATGTCCCGGTTCCGGATTTTCGAACGTCCTTTCGTATAATTTAATATCTTGTACTTTGCGTTTTGTAACTTGTACTCTTGTCATTTTTAGACGTTCTTCATCAATAATTTGAACCTTTTTGATTGTATCTTGTACATTTGAGCTTTTTGGACGTTTTGGTCTTTCAAATCTTCGTTTTTGTCTTTAAATCTTCATTTTCGAGCGATTTGCGTCTTTCGTCTTCGCACTTATTTATTTAACTATTACAACTAAAAATAAGGAAATTACATTTAAAAACTTTACATATTGGAACGATATTGCAACTAAATATATGTTCATTTGGAACACTATCAAATATCCCCACACTTGAGCGTTGCTTGTCCTCAAGCAATACAGAACTTGAAATAAAAACATACATGAATCACTTTTTTTATTCATCACATTTTGTACATCAGTGATTTTGATATAGCGGTATAAACAATGACAGTAATGATGGTTAAAGGTGGGTGTGTCATCCACAGTTGCCTTGGGTTTAGGTCAACGACACTTGCAATCAAATAGCCGATTTACTTTCGGTTTCCAAAGCAAAGTGCACATTTGAAAGGCGGTTTACAGTCCCACATGACTATAAAAATTTAGATCCTTTAGGAAATAGGATCTTTATGAAAACATTTGATCTTTTGAAAATTCAATCTAGCTTTTACCCTAGATAAGTTTTCTGATTTGATCCACCATTGGTGTTGCAAAATATATTTGTGGATCAATATTTTGGCTAAAAACATTTAGGTTCGTGTAATCCACTGCTATCCCGGTATCAGAAAGCACACATCCAGTTTACTTGTTCCGTATATTACCTTTCGGCAAACTACCGTCCGGTTGTAAAGGAAAGCGATGAACAAGAAACTGTTAAGGCAATGTCCCGTGACATGCAGATGATTATGGTCTTTTAACCTGTCGGATGCTAGAACTATCCTTGGTAGGAGCGATAGTAAAGATCATCCTATGATTTTTCGGTCTGGCACAAGGTCCTGTCTCCGACCATGCTATGCAACCACCGTTCTTACGGTTGACACCCGATTTGGTTCAGGTGACCTAATGAATTCCAGGTGAATTCCTAGGATTTTACGTTCAATGGTAATGAACGCATTGAAAATGGGTTTTCAGAAAACAAATCGGTTTGTATTTTTGATCAAAATATTTTCTCGTTCAAGCTCGAATTTAGATATCATTGAATTCCATGAGTTTGAATTCTCAATCTTTAAGGTCAATCTCAAGTATTGAGTAATATCAGTCTTAAAAGCTGATTTTTAATCTTTAAGGAGATTATCCTTTCTGGGGATCTGATTCATTAGTCTTATCAAGCTAATTTGCACGGTGCCTCCCCATTGTACGAGATAAATCCTTCTCATGGTTAGGATAAATCTGACCACTTGGTGACCCTGTTTGATGCTGAGGTCCGTGGATTTCCTGCTAATTTTAGAGATGACTTTTCTAGATTTTTCGTCAACCTACAGCTGGTCTGGACGACAACTTCATGACCTAAATCAAGAAGCGCGTGTCTTTTTCGGAAGACTTTACTTCCTTTTAATGATGGAATTGATTCATCGTGTAGATCCATCTTTCTTTAATAAATCGGGTAAAACAGTTAATTTAGTCCAAAACAAAAACACCTGCAATAACTTTACAGAAACATGTGATAGATAGTTTTTAATTGAATAACTTGGTACATTCTCCCCGCACTTAGTTTCTTTCTTTGCCTTTTTATTCTCCTTTATTTCATTTTAAATGAATTCAAGCGTTTTAGGTTGTTTCTCAATTTATGCCCTTTCCGAGGTAACGATAATTTCGGTATTAACACCTAGTTTTCACCGTTCATAAATATGTATAAACATAATTTTGACTTCATTTAATTGAAAATTTTTCAAATTTTCACAAAATTTGGCAAATAAACCAAGTATAAACCTGAGAGAATTTATAACCCTTCCCCACACTTAAGATCATGCAATGCCCTCATTTGCATGAAATCAGACTATAATTTAAATTCATGAGGGTGATTAGTGTAGAAAAGTGATTAAAAATACCGAGTTTGCAAACATATTGTTATTTCACATTTGATTTTTTTTTTTGCGTCTTGTCAAAATCAGTAGCTTTTGCTGAACTTCATGACAGTCTTTGAAAGTGCGCTGCTTTACCCTGTTGTGTACATAACATAAAATACAAACATATATATACATATTTTTGAAGTTTGGTACATAACCCCACGTTCAAAAATTTATAATATATAATATTTTTTTCATCCTTTAGATCAATAAAATTAAAAATAATGATAACAAAATTTGTCGCCCCGCCCTCGGGTAAAGCAATTTCGGTTCAATGACCTAGTGTTCAACTTACGACGAATTTTAAAAATCATATTTTTAACTTAAAGAAATAAAGTAAATTTTGTTTTTTTAAAATCACAATAAAACATAAATTAAAATGCATATTAATTTCAAATAAAACCTAAAAAAAATAAAAATTCAGAATGGAGGGAGAAAACTAGTTCTTTAGTGTCTGCTAGCGGAAAAGACCAATCGGATTCCATTCTCGGAACTACACGAGAACAGAACAAATAACTTTAGACAGCATTATCTTTTTAGAACATTCGAATCTCCCCACACTTAGGTAGCTGTGGTGTTGAAATTGTGATTAACTTCATTGTCAATTTCTCTTGGTCCATAATCAACTTGCCTATCTGTGACTTTTTCTTTAAGCCAGTGCCCGGCTTCTTCCGTAATATCCCATAATTCAACTAGCTTCGCCTTTTCTTTAGGCGACAGATTGGATACTAACCGGTTACATAACTTAAAGTTCCCCTTACTTCTAGCATCAATAGCCCGTTTAAAAAGTTTCTTCATTGAACTGTTAATAACGGGGTCATCTAATTTCGTATCAACAACGGGGTCCTTTGTTATTGGGTTATCATTAGGTGTTACTTCATTTTTCCCACACTTAGGCGTTTCATTATTGCTAAGCACTGCCGTTGGAGTTGGTAAAACAACATGGTTATTACCAATCGTTTTTACTGGTTCAACGGTTTTAGTTGTTGGAGATTTAGACTTTCGAATCATAAAGGTGATAGATTTGTTACCACTTTTAAGTGTCATTCTTCCATTTCCTACATCAAATAACGCCCCGGTGGACGCTAAGAATGGCCGACCTAAAATTAGAGGAATGTTTGGGTCCTCTTCTATGTCAATGACAATGAATTCGACTAGAAAGGTTAAATTGCCTACTTGAACGGGTAGGTTGTCAGCAATTCCAACTGGGTGCTTAATGGTTTGATCAAAGAGTCGAACACTCATATCCGTTGGACTTAACTTACCTACACCTAATCTCTTATATAAGGAAAGAGGCATAACACTTACACTTGCACCTAAATCTGCTAGTGCATCATACATGACACAATCACTAAGTAGACAAGGAACAATAAATTCACCCGGATCACCTACCCTAGGTGGAGGTTTTGGTGGAACTGTCTTCACCGGGTTTATATTTACGGCTTTTGTTTCTTGTACTTTCTTATTCTTTTTCTTCTTCTTCTTTCCAGAGGTATCACAATCTTTATTACCTATCACTTGCTCATACTCAACTCCTTTTTTTGGAAACGGGATGGGTGGTTTGTATGGTGCCACCATTGGCTTTACATACTCGGGTGGTGGTGGTGGTGGTGTAACTTCTTCATTGTTACTCACATCTAAAACCTTCCCATCTTCTGGAGCTAGTTTTTCAGAATTTGTTGATACCATATTAACATTCTCATTCCGAGGATTTACTTCAGTATCACTCGGTAGCTTTCCTTGTTCCCTTTCACTTATTAATCTAACAACAGTACCTACTTGTTTTTCTAGATTCAAAATGGAAGCTTGTTGAGTTCTAAGTGACTGATCAAACCTCTCATTTGTTTGGGTTTGAGTTTCAATAAATTGTGTTTGAGATTCAACTAGTTTTGCCATTATTTCTTCTAGATTTGGCTTTTTCTCTTCGGTTTGTTGTGGTGGTTTATACCAGCTAGGTCTTTGTTGATTGAAACTGTTGGTTTGAGTTGGTTGGTTATTCGGACCTTGTTGGTTGTACGAGTTATTGTCGGGTCCTTTTGGATTGTAAAGAATGTATTGATTTCGATTGAAGTTCGGCTTTGGCGGTTGATAATTATTTTGATAATCATTTCCAGGCCTTTGGTTCATATAGGAAACATTCTCTCGTTGTTCCATCGTTGGTTCAACATTACAATCTTTCAATAAGTGTGGTCCACCGCATTGCTCACAACTGATTCGTATTGCATGAATATCTTTATTCATCTTTTCCATTCGTCTTTCGAAAGCATCTATTTTTGCGGAAACGGAATTAAAGTCATGGCTAGAATCGGCTCTAGCCGCTTTAGATGAACGATATATATCTTTTTCTTGGTGCCACTCATGTGAGTGGGATGCTGTGTTATCAATGATTTTGTAAGCTTCAGTTGCGGTTTTCTTCATAATGGAACCACCAGCTGTTATGTCAATGTATTTTCTTGTAGCAACATTGACACCTTGGTAGAATATTTGTACTATTTGATAAGTATCTAAACCGTGTTGAGGACATCCTCTCAACATCCTTCCGAATCTTGTCCACGCCTCATATAATGTTTCATTTGGATTTTGCGCGAACGTAACAATTTCTCCTTGAAGTCTTACGGCTTTGGATGCCGGAAAGAATCTTTTAAGAAATTTTTCAACTAAGACATCCCATGTGTCAATCGCCCCTTCAGGTAACGATTCTAACCAATCTTTGGCTTCTCCTTTTAAAGTCCAGGGAAATAACATGAGATAGATTTGTTCGTCTTCCACTTCTCGGATTTTGAATAGTGTACAAATTCTTTTAAACGTACGAAGATGTTCGTTCGGATCTTCATTCGGCGCACCACTAAATTGGCATTGGTTAGTCACCATATGTAGGATTTGTCCTTTGATTTCATAATCTGGAGCATTAACTTCTGGCTTAATAATGGCGTGACCTTGGCCCGTGCGTTTAGCTCTCATTCGATCTTCCATACTTAGAGGTTCTAGATTTTCCATGATTGGATTTGTTGTATCCGAATCACTAGAGGACTCTGATTTAACGGTTTGTGGTTCAGGAGGAATAATTAGTGGTTCAGGATCTTGGAATTGTCCTTGAATATGCTCCGGGTTCTTAATTGTGAAGTCGGGTTCAAAAGATGGATTATCGGAAATTTTAGTTGGAGTTCTTGTTCGACTAGATGACGATTCTAAAGAAAAATCAACGGCGACAATATTTGCTAGATGTCTTGATCGAGTTACAGGTGGTGAACGTATGAAAGGTGGTGAACGTTTTGCTCGGTGCATTCACTGAATATCCTATTAGTTTTTTTAAAAAGGAAAGAAAAATTATAATAAGTTATCCAATTAATAGACTTTTCTGATTTTGCCCACGTTTCGAATAGCCAAAAGATGCAGCAGAGGGACAGGATTCGTTTGGTCTCAATATAATTGAGTACTGTTTGGCTCCAATAACCCGGTCCACGTACAAATCCAACTATTACTACGAACCAGAAAATTTTGATGTCTATCAATTTAACCACTTAAAATAAATTTTCGTAATTTTAAGAAATTTAGAGAAGAAGTAGAAAAAAATTCTAAGTCCTAAAAACTAGAATGGCGAGAAATAAGAAAGAAATAGATTGCGCGTCGAAAAATGTCGAAAAATAAAAAGGTAGAAAAATAGGCGTCGAAAAACAAAAATAAGAAAGTAGCACGAAAAATGGCGTCGCAAAATTCTAAAGCACCTAAATCTTAGTCTAAGGAATAAGCACTTAAGGGATTTTACGGCAAAGCCTAAAAATCTAGAAGTAAAAATAAAAACTACGGCAAAAACTAAACTTAAAACTAAAAGTTGTGACTAGATTCGAAAAATCTAAAGGTAAGAAAATTTAATTTTTTTTTTTTTTTTTTTTTTTTACTTTTTTTTTTATATACTTTTCTATTCTTAGAAAATAATGCTTGAAATTGAATTACGCTAATAATATGGTGGTAGGTAAAATATGGAGTGGTAGTAATAATGGAGGCTTAAATAATGAAAATTGTAGATTGCAATCTCAAATTATGGAATGAACGGTGCATCTTTTAGTCAAAAGTGAGGATATTGATCAACTCTTCAGGCCCACTTTGTTGTCCATGCCAACTTTATTGTTTTCTCCTTATTTCCTCGTTGCTAACTCACCTTTATATCTACATAACATCTCTTTATCCTTTATTCTTATATCTATTATTTTAAAAAAAAAAAAAATATTTTTTTTTTTTTAAATTTTTTTTTTTTAAATTTTTTTTTTTTTTTTTTTAAAAAAAAAAACGATTTTTTTTTTATTTTTAAAAACGAATTTTTATTTTCTTAAAAAAAACGTTTTTTTTTTTTTTTTTTATAATAATTCACTATAATTCCAATAATTAATGTGGCTGAAATTTACCTATCATTTTAACGTTTAGACAGTCTTTTGAAATTTAGCTTTCTTTTCCTTTTTTGTAAATATCCAAGCACTTGCATCTCCAAAAATATCTTTCATAAAATTAAAGCTTTTAGAAAATTAAAAGAATTATATCAAAGTGATCACATGATGATTTAATCAAAAGGTAGAGAAAATAAAATCCCTTTTTGTCTTCAAATATCAACTTTTCCCCCTTAATTTGAGCGATTATATCTAAAAAGTGAGGAAAGACACTTTTAAAGATTCTTGATTGATATACCCTTGTCAAATTTTAATTAAAGTTTCCAACTTTTTAGTGTTTTTACCCATAAAAAAAAATGATTCTTAAGCCACACGAGTGAAGAAAAATAAAGAAACTAAGGATAAGAGTAAAACTAGTTTGTCCTAAAACAAATTATGTCGACTACTTTTTTTTTTTTTTTTTATACTTATATATAATTATATTTTTTTTATATATAGATTAAAAATATAGCGTTTCGCGTCCCCGGCAGCGGCGCCAAAAACTTGATGATGTAGCGTGAGGGTACGAAATAGTATTATTTTTAATACAAAATACTACAAAATATGACACAAGTTTTATTAATTTACGGATGGGATATACCTAAACCTTGCTACAATACTATAGGCAGTGTACCTAATCGTAGAGTAGTGTAGTTTTTAGTAAGTCCGGTTCGTTCCACAGGGAGCTGGTGAAGTTAACGCTATATTATTAAGTTTTTGTTTGTAAAAATATATATATAAATAAGTAGTAGTATTATTATAAAATGGGGGTTTTACCGTTTAATGACCGGTTTGTCGATTTTAAGCGTAAAAATAAATGACAAAAATTAAAGTGTGTAAAATAAATTGCGATAAATAAAATGACAGAAAATAAAGATACGATGAGAAATATAATAAAAGAATTATGCTTATTTAAACTTCCGTAATCATGATGTTTGACGTGTTGATTTTAATTTATTACCATGGGTTAATTGTCCTTTGTCCTAGTTTATTTGATACGTCTATCTGGTTTTTGTCCATAATAGTCCATCGGTCATAAATATAAAGTGCGAGTATCCTCGTCAAATTACCCTTATACCCGAAGTCAAATATTCCAACTGATTAAGGATTTAAACTGGACGATGCTTATCAAGTATTTATTTAAATACATCTCAAAAGGGACCGATCGTATTGCCGTCCACATTCCCAAACCTGTCGGTGAGCATACATCAGCCGATACCGAACAGAACCCAAACGTTGATGAAATAAAGAATTTTGTTGATGCGCGGTGTATCTGTCCATATGAAGCGTGTTGGCGAATATTCAATTTTCCAATTCATTATCGCGAACCAGCCGTCCAAGTACTCGCTGTTCACTTGAAGGATATGCAGTTAGTCAAATTCTGCTCTACTCAGCACCTAAAATCGGTTGTCAACAATCCAGTTCAAAAGAAAACAACGTTGGCAGAATGGCTATTTTACAATAGAAATTCTGATGACGGAAAGCATCTAACCTACCTAGATTTCCCGCTTGAATTTGTCTGGGTAGATAATGAAAAAAGATGGAAAAGGAGACGCAATCTGAATAGACCATCAATTGGCCTACTCACATACATGCATCCTGCCTTTGGGGAAGTATTTTATCTTCGAATGCTTTTGTGCCATCGGAAAGGTTGTGGTGCATTTGAAGACCTAATGACAGTTAATGATCATGTTCACTCTACCTATCGGGAAGCATGTCTTGCTATGGGTCTATTAGGCAATGATAAAGAATGGTTAACTGCAATGGAAGAAGCAAGCGCAACTACGACATCAAGTCAACTACGCACGCTGTTTTCACATATACTTATTTACTGTGATGTTGCAGACCCCCAAAAGTTATGGAAACAATGCTGGAAACTAATGTCTGATGACATACCACTCAGAGTTGCAGCCTCCTTCCATATGTCGAAGATATACATAAATTCAACAGGATTGGAAAGTTACGTGCTGTACGAATTACAAATTTTACTACACCAGCATTCGAAGAGTGTTTCCGACTTCGGCCTACCCAAAATTCCACAACACCTTGTAGATGATCTTCAAAACAGACTCATCATGGAGGAAAAAAAATTATGATCGTGAAGCATTAATTGCAGAAAAATTGATTCTTGAATCAAAGCTGAATGATAAACAACAAATGATATACAACATGGTCATCAGCTCAAACAACAGCAAAAAACAAGAGCTTATAATCGTTTATGGCCATGGTGGGACGGGGAAAACCTTTCTTTGGAAAGCAATCACAACCGCGCTACGTGCCGAAGGGAAGATAGTACTCGCAGTAGCATCATCCAGTATAGCTTCCCTGCTATTACCTTCCGGTCAGACTGCACACTCTAGGTTCAAAATTCCCCTTGATTTGACAGACGAGAGTATGTGCAACATTAAGAAACAAACAAACATGGCATCATTACTTAAAAAAACGGAGCTGATAATTTGGGACGAAGTTCCAATGAATGACCGAAAGTGTTTGGAAGCTCTCGATAGAACACTCAGAGATATCTACGATACCCCAGAAATTCCTTTTGGTGGACTAACATTTGTATTAGGTGGCGACTTTCGTAAAACATTATCGGTCAAGAAAGGATGCGGGAAACGTGAAATTTTGGATGCTTCAATAGTCAACTCATATCTATGAAAGCAGTTTAAAATCATTACCCTGGAAGAAAACATGAGATTATATCAACCGAACCTCTCCATTGAAGAGAAACAAAATGTCGCAAAATATGCGAAATGGTTATTGCAAATCAGAAATGGTCGTGTTGGCATTCCTAATAAGTCAGACCCCCATAACGCCTCTTGGGTAGAAATTCCAGAAAAATTATGCATTCAACATACCAAAGAGAGTCTCCAACAACTTATATCGTTCATCTACGATGAAGAGCTACTACACAATCCATATGCAATGAAGCTACAACAGCAGGCAATAATTTGTCCGAAAAATGAAACGGTAGACATCATAAACAACATGATCATGAGAAAGAAAGAAGGCCAGCAGAAAACGTATACGAGCTGCGATTATGCAACTCCTTACAGTAACGATGGCGGGTAGACTGAGTTACTATATCCAACCGAATATCTAAATTGTCAAAACTTTCCAGGACTTCCACCTCATGAACTATCACTAAAAATCGGTGTTCCCATAATTCTACTCAGAAATTTGAATGTCGCCGGAGGTTTATGCAATGGAACGAGGATGATAGTAACACAACTACTATCAAATCTTATCGAAGGCGAAATCATCACAGGAACAAGAGTTGGCCAGAAAGTCCACATCCCCCGAATATCCCTAATATATAAAGACAACATGTTGACATATGTTTTCAAAAGAATACAACACCCAGTAAAGTTGTCATACGCAATGACCATTAATAAGAGTCAGGGACAGTCTTTAAATAAAATCGGCATATATTTTCCAAAACCCATCTTTGGTCATGGGCAATTATATGTTGCTCTATCGAGAGCAACATCACCAAATGGGCTCAAAATACTTATAAAAAGTGAAGACGGTCAAAGTCATAATGTAACAAAAAACATCGTTTACAAAGACTTTTTGGAAACCATTTTCTATCAACAGGTCATTAATAAACTATTAATTTTAATGATAAAATAGACCATATACGTATCCACACGTAATCATGTATTATTAGTAAATATTTTTACATATCATATACATCTCTAATAACATGAAATTTACTCTTATTGCAGAATGAATCAAGAAGCAGAGCTAGTACCAATCTCAACATTACGCCCGGGTCAGAGAATGAAAATCATAGAGGCGATAGTGTACAGACTATGGATAGCGAAACGTCCCAGAGAAACTAGGCCTCACGGATACTCTTGCATACTACTTGACATTGAGGTAAATACGATCAACCATTTAAAAAATTAGAATTTAAATCCTACCTTAATAAAATTTGAATTCATCGCATATAGGGTAATGCAATTCAAGCCAATATAGCCTGGAGGAACAGAAACCGCTTCATGAAAATTCTCCAAGTAAATAGAGCCTACAGAATGTCAAACTTCGTATGCACAACATCGGAAAAAATAGACCAAGCAATATCCAACCCTACATCCTTGGCTCTCGGTCTTGAAACCCGTATCGAAAACATCCCAGCCGTTGGTTACCCATCACATTTCTTCGAATTTACTCCTTACACGCATCTGGAACTATATACAGTAACAGGTAAACTTAACCCAATAATTTATCACCTCATTATTTCGTAATTATATACTAACATACAATCACTACAGACTATATTGGATGCATACAATACGTAGGAGACGTTCAAGAAAGTCGTGGGAAAAAAGGAGAGCTAATTTTGCGCCGTTCCATGAACATCGTTAATCTCAGGTTACTTCCGAAATCATTCATAAATAAATTATCTGTATATTCAACAATATAATTCAGAATTGCATCACTAAAAACACCCCTGAATCTAATGCAGCGAAATAACAATCGAATTTACATTATAGAACGACATGGCAACAAGCTTTGACAAGGAAGCGTACGATGCAATGCCAAAACCAGTCATGATAGCAATCGGTTCTTGCTGGGTAAAAGAGAACATAGGTATGCACAAAATGCATTTATAAATATCTTTCCATAAAATACCGGCTTTAATCATAAGTAAAAGGTAGTGAATATGAATATAAATATAACATGAAGAAAAAATAAAAGAAAGATAAAAAAAGGTTGGTCCCTTTTTAACTCATAAAGATGCGAAGCAATTGCCCAATTATGCTTATGGTATCAGTAAGATTGTGTTGGGTCACACTAAAATAATACAGGTATGAATTTATATTCAAAAAACATAATTGCTATAGCTTCTAACATGTATGTACTTTTAGTAGTAGACAAATCATGAATTATATTAGTTTTGTAAAGGTTAATTATTTGGTGTGCTTCTATTTCTAAAGCAGGTTCAATTCATTTTGACAAATCTTCAACTTATTTGTACTCCGTATATGTTAGTTATCATTATGATCGTTATTAGTGACATTTTGTTGAAATTTTTATGGTACTTGACATTTTCTTCAACTGGTAGTGTGTTTATTAGTCTATTTTAAGATTATGTTCCCTACAAAAAGGTTTAGGAATAAGTTGAATGGTGAGAATTGTCCTATTGATTCTGCAATTGGTATTGCGGGTTGTGTGTTCTAACCTGTCGCAAACTCACAGACTGCCAGATGTGGAGCTTTGAGAAATGATAGTTGTCTAGCTGGATAAATACATAACCCGTTGATAGTTATCAAATAATATATAACAAAATCACAGTCTGCTGTAGTCATCTCAAAATCTAAACTTCGGGGTCCATAACCTTATACTGACATGTAAATGGTAGTAGACCAAATGCCAAAAACAACCCAACAAATTTCTACCCAACTAGATAAATTGTACAAAAGCAACATAACTAACATTTCGATATTTGTTTCAGTCACCAACGAAAAACAACTCTCGGGAGTATCAGCAACACATTACTACCTAAATTCGGAAATTGACGAATATCATCAACAAATTGAAGCGTAAGTACCAATTACAATAAGTTTATAAAAAATAAACACACAAAACTAACGCAACTATAATGACAGATTCAGAGAGAAATTCGCAAGTCAGCCTCTTCTCCAGGCAGAACGCATTCAGTACAATGATCCTGACGTTGAAAAATATGCAGATAAATATCTTCTCACCGAAATACTTCAATTCAATCCAACCGCTTACAGGGTACACAAACAAGTATAAAAAACGTCAGCTTCACAAATCTGAAAAAAAAAACTAAACTGAAAATATTACTTACAGGGATGATCATTCAAGTTCGAAGCAACGATCTGCACAATAGTTCCAAATAATAATTGGCTCTATTACGGATGTCCGTCATGCACAAGAGCAATGCGCGAAAATCCACCAAATCTACAGTGCCCGGATCACGAAACCGAAGGCGACTGCCTTTTCTGGTAATACATTCTTTTTGAAATTGAAATTCATAAATCTCATAGAATTCATATCAATAAACCCTATTTTGTGAACCATTCTGTACTAGAATAATTTATGTGGAATTCATTTAGCAATAACCATATATATTTTTTTGAATTTTATTTTACCATCTTACATCAGTATAGATAGCAGATAAGTGTTACTACTGCCGCAGTCTTATTAAGGTAGTTTCTAACATTCTTTTTGAATGTCATCTATAGCATCTGTTAGTTACATATGCTTCACTTTTCCCTTTCTTTTATCTTTTTTTTTCATCACTTAGTATAGTCTTAAACTTGGTGATATATGCCTAGTTGCTTTAATGATATTTTACCTATTTTTGAAGTTTTTGCTGCTCGGATCCGAGTCAAACACGCATTCATCCCTCTTTTGCCATTAGTTTTACTTTTCTTTTTTGTTTATTATACAAAACCTCATCAGTTTTTAAACTATTATTGGAACTGTATAATTTTACCCTTTACTGCTTTAGAAAACAATACCTCGCTAGCCTGGGTGAGCAGCCTCATAGTTATCTTTACAAGCAACCAGCGTTCAATTCTTCCATGTGTGTAGTTTTATTTTGTTAGTCTAACTTTAAATGCGACTACATATTTGTGGTCATCCTAGATTACACTTTTACTTAGTTATAAGATAGTTCAGTAGTTAATAAAGAAAAATCAAAAGCCCACCAAAAGTTACCCAAAACTAACTTAAACACTTTGTCATACAAAAACTGCAGTTATTCATTCAAAGCAACAGTGATGGACGACACTGCATCAACAATTCTCACGTTCTTCTCAAATTCGGCTGACGAATTGGTAAGTATCGACTGCAAAACCATGGTAACAATGCTGGGACACGACAACAAGAAAGAGATACCGCCTCAAATAAAACAACTAGAAGGAACGCACCACATTATTGAGATAACCATCGGTACCAACAAATACGGAGAACCCAGCTACGTCTTCAAACGCCATTTCCCAACCACAACAGCACCATCTCCATTAGGTAACAAAATTAGAAAAAAAATCCAACTTTGACAATACGAAAAGAAATGTGCATTCACAAGCAGAAACACCAACTACTAATTGTTATATCACAATGTTAGGAAAAAAAACAAGAAGAAAGCAGCAGCCAAATTCAGGAACCACTCCCTCCAACACCAGCAAAAGAACAAGCACAAAACAGAACTCCAACATCACCAGGTTAGTCCCTTATAAATCTCACATATTAGCACTATAATTTCAAACACTTATTAGCCAATTACGCTACCATTCATACATATAATGTTTACAACGCAGGGAAAAATCAACAAAAAGCCAGCAACCAGAATCAGACACCAATCCCTCCAACCCCAGCAAAAGAACAAGAACAGAAGACAACCCGCACGGACACTAAAAGATCTCTCACTCCCGCACCAGAACAAGAAATGCCAAAAAAAGAAAAAAGACTAGGCAGCGAACCAATCCACCAAAACAAGAAAAAAAAATCCGTTAAATAATAAGCGCAACAATTTTCATTATGTATATATTAAATGTTGCACAAACGAATCACGTTCTCCAGTATGTAACTGCAACCATTTTCATTGTGAATATATATAGCTGCCATAAATAATAAGTAATCTCCTCCAAAAACATAAATTAACGAAATAGAAACATCACATAATAGACCGCAGCAACGCGCGGTCCGACCCATTTCAAGTTAATATACAAAATAAATATATATAACCTTTGAAATAAAAAATATGTTACTAAATTAAATAGGTAATATATATAAACTAGTTTGATTATTATTACATGTTAATTATATGTGTTAATATATATACTTGATATAGGTTCGTGAATCCGAGGCCAACCCTGCACTTGTTCAGTATCGTCGTATGCATATTTTTACTACAAAATATCGTATTGTGAGTTTTATTACTCCCTTTTTAAATGCTTTTGCAATATATATTTTTGGGACTGAGAATACATGCGCTACTTTTATAAATGTTTGACGGAATAGACAAAAGTACTTAAAAACATTCTACGAAATGAGTTACGGGTACACCGGATATCACCCCTTTAGTCTGGTAATCTAAGAATTAGGGAACTGGCCCCTAATTGACGCGAATCCTAAAGATAGATCTATGGGCACTAACAAGCCCCAGTCAGAGAATTTGAACTGCTTTAGTACTTCGATTTTGGTGTACAACCGCCAGCTTTAAAAGATATGATCTGTTTGTGAGGTGTACACAACCATCATATTTAAAAGAGTGGCCTGTTTGTATGCTTTTTGCATGACCGTGCGGAATGCCGGTATGCGGGGGATATTCTAGATGCATTTTGTTAAGGTCGAATATCAGGTGTTTATATTTAGTATGAATGACTTTTATCTCTATGCCGTGCGAAATGCCTGATACGAGATGATGTTTATGAAAAAAATGGAATTTAAATCTTGTGGTCTATTAAAAATATGGAATTGATGGATTATGATAAACTAATGAACTCACCAACCTTTTGGTTGACACTTTAAAGCATGTTTATTCTCAGGTATGAAAGAAATCTTCCGCTGTGCATTTGCTCATTTTAGAGATATTACTTGGAGTCATTCATGACATATTTCAAGAGACGTTGCATTCGAGTCGTTGAGTTCATCAAGATTTTTATTAAGTCAATTATAGTTGGATATATTATGAAATGGTATGCATGCCATCAACTTTCGATGTAATGAAAGTTTGTCTTTTGAAAAAAAATGAATGTCATGTTTGTAAAATATATCATATAGAGGTCAAGTACCTCGCGATGTAATCAACTATTATGAATCGTTTATAATCGATATGAATGGGGCATTTCAGTATCTCTGCTAAGTAAGGCCATGGAACACGGTTAGTGTTGACTAGTACACTTCAACATAACACGGTCTCAAGCATTGCACCCCGTTTGAGGGATTCTTGGTTAATTAAGGAACTGTTTGTTCAAACACATAAAGGATTGGACCTTTAGGATAACCGAACGTTTCCTGGAAGTCAGCTTGACTTGGCCATGGTGTTCTTTATGGTTAAACTCTTTTAAGGGCCTAACTATCTTCTAAACTAATCATTAACGAAAGCATTGCGACCCATCACGTCTCTCAGATATGGAAAACCATGTATTCTATTATGCTTAAGAATGTTTAGACCATTTCGGAATGTTAATACGTCACCCAACCGAGTCGCTCAATTGGATGAGCCGTCTGAACGTGTATGCCTGTAGTCAGACTGCACGGGCGTCGGGGGTAAGGGACGTTGCTGTCTATTCAAAATCTTCAAGCCTAGCACATTACCTAGTGACATGTCTTATGACAGGGGTGTTTAGGACTAGTGTAGTAAATACAGGGTCACTGCCTATCCATGAGCCAGCATTCCATAATACCAGGCAAAGTAACTGATGAAATCATAGCATGCACTTGTTTTTGCCTTATCTGAATTACAAATTTTATCGTATTTACTTTACTTTACTTTAATCTAGAAAACCCATAATTAGGTAATCACCAACTACTCCTGCACTTTATAATTATCTTAAGTTTTAGATATAGGTTCGATTCTACCGATATCTCAAAAATACGACTCTAGGTCATACTTCCCTTACTCATAATAAGGAGTAGTACGATTTAGGCCCCGCTAAATATAAATTTAAAACAAGTATCCCCCCTCTTGGTGGCCGGCCCTGACGCGCCGCGACCTAACGACATCGCGCGAAATAAAACCATCCGTTTCGGTCATATCAAGAGGGAGACAAGTTTTTGGCGCCGCTGCCGGGGAACTGGTATCAGACAATATTGCTCTCTATCAAACTCATTCACAAACATTTAAGTGGTGTCTAAGAAAGACAATTATACACGAACTTGGTTGTTGGATTTTCCGAACAGTCTCCAATTATATTGGAACTAAAAGGATCCTGCCTCTCCGTAGTCGGCCTGGCCACTTGGTTTGTTGAATAGTTCGTGCGAAGCTCTGTTATCGAAATACCAGGGAATCAGTAGGAAGAACCAAAAACATATCTATAATTAGGATAATTAGAATACCTTAGCCTAGAATAAGACTGCCTTAGACTATAATTAGAATACCTTAGATTACTTTAGATTAGCTTACCTTAGATTAAATTAGGAACTTAGTTTATCTGTATAAAAATTAAAACAACAAAAAGAGGCATACCCAATGTATGACTCAAACCCGATCTAGACCAGGGCCGTCGTTATTCGTACCTGATCCAGACGCCATAATCTCTAAAGCACGCAAGGAAGCACGAATCAGAAATCGAATGGCATTACGCGTTACTTTAGCAGAAAACACTAAACCCTCGATTGAAGGTCGAGGAGGACCGATCAGATTTCCAGAGATTCAAGGACACTCATTCGAGTTAAAACATTACAATCATCCAGCCCATTCAGAACAACTGTCAGTTTCATGGATTACCAAATGACGATCCTAATTCTCACCTTGATAAATTTATATCTCTTTCGAACTCCTACAAGCAGCCAGGGATCGAACAAGATATAGTCCGGCTATACTTGTTCCCCTATTCTCTCACTCATCATGCTCAAACCTGGTTCGAAGGACTGGAAAAAGATTCCATCACGTCATGGACGGAGATGGCTACTAAATTCCTAACCAAATATTTCCCTCCTTCTAAACAAACCAAGCTAAAGAATGACATCATTAACTTCAAACAAAGTTATGATGAATCTCTTTACACTGCATGAGAGTGATTCAAAACTCTGCTGAAGAAATGCCCTAATCACCAGCTAGAACGGTCAGCCCAAATCTGTACCTTCTACAATGGTCTTACGGTAAATCATAGGACAACGATCGATACGGCAGCTCAAGGAAATCTGATGAACCAAACTGCAGATGAAGCATGGGAGTTGCTCGAGAACATGACAATGCATCATCATGACTGGAACAGTGGTGAAACAACTTCATCATCTGCCCCACTCTATGCACTCAACAATCAAACGGAGGCCATCAAATCCCTCACAAATAAAATGTAATCTCTTGCTAAACAACTCGAAGAATTGAAGACGCAGCCGCATCAGGTCAACCAAGCTCAGGCTTGTGTAAATTGTACCAACCCGCAACCCACTGAAGAGTATCAAGTTGAGTACGAAAATCCTGACGGTTCGGTCTATTACGTTCAATACCCAGCTCGTCCACCAAATCCTAGATTCAATCAACAACCTAGGGTTAATCAATTTCAGCGAAGCAATCAACCTTTTCGCTATCGCTATCCACCTTACCCAGCCCAACAATCTTAATTGACCTACGATCAACCACTTCCACTCACTGGTACCCCAGTTGAGGAAAATTCCCCTACCACCCAGATTACGAAAGCAACTAACCCCACTCTCGGAGCTGATGATCAGTTAACTCAGTTCATTCAAGGACAACAACAGCTAAATCAGAGAACTGCAACAGGCAATATCAGACGGAGATACTAATGAGAAACCAATTAGCTCTGCTCAAAAGCCTGGAAACGCAACTCGGACAGTTATCACAACACCTTGAAACCCGATCGCATGGAAGATTGCCAAGTAATACTATCCAAAATCCCCACATAGAAGAAGCAAAACAAATGGATTCCGTAATCCCAGAGGAAGAATCATGGAGAAGGTCAGCCAGGCTTAAGAACAAATCAAGATATACTCAGAAGCTGACACCGAAAACTCCAGTTCATGTACCCTATCCTGGAAGGCTACAAGAAGAACCATCCAAGCTTGATTCCTTCAAACTTGATGGAAGATTCCTGGACAGTATGTCCAAAGTCCCCAACCAGAGGAGATACATCCGAAGGCTTCTCTCTACAAAGGAGAGGATACCAGACTCTAACAAAATTCCACTGAGTGAAGAATGCTCTGCATTACTCAGGAACTCTCTACCACCGAAGCTAGGAGATACGGGATTCATTTTTCTGTGTTCAATCTACCAATCTGGAACCATTCATGAGCTAGCAGATTTAGGAGCAAGTATCAACCTAATCCCCTACTTTCTCTACAAGAGATTAGAGTTAGGAGACTTGTCACTAACCAAAATGACAATCCAACTTGCCGATCACACAATTCGATATCCTAAGGGCATAGTTGAGAACGTCTTGGTGAGAGTCGATAAATTCTTGTATCCTACGGATTTCGTAGTAATGGATATCAAGGAAGACCTACACACACCAATAGTGTTAGGAAGACCTTTCATGAATACAGCTAGGACTATCATTGATGTGTACAATCAAACCTTGATCTTACGATCACATGGGGAGAGCGTTACCTTCAAAATTAACCGACCAACCGATCTTTCTGGACAGGCAGAGATGTTTGATATTTCCACCAGACGGATCACTTCCGATGACGAGTCTTCACCACCAGCCAATGATATCGAGATAGGTGTCGAATCACAGTCTGTAGACGACCCAGAAATGGAAGAAGAGGATCCCAGCGAAGAAATAGAGGAAGAAGAGGAATCTGAAGAGGAAGAGGAAATGGAAGACGTAAAAGAAACTGCGACAATACCCGCTCCAAGCATTGAGCGTCATGAAGAAATAATGAGGCTTGAGACGGCAGATCACAGTTTAATCATTCGCTTCAAGAAGAAGACCGACAAGGCTGAGGTCAAGGATATAGAAATTGATCCTGCAAGTATCAAACTGGAGAATCAGAATACTGAAGAAACCCGTTCATCAGGCGCATCCTCAGAAGAACAATACACCGATGATGATGAGGTAGAACAACATGAAGACATTCTGAATAACTCACACTCTCCAACCGAACCAGATCAAAGGGAGCCGGACTCTTCTTCAGATCGGATTCCAGTTATATCTACACACGCAGACATGATAACTTTCATCAATGATACCGATGAATTTGAAGATATTCTCAAAGCCATTCAAAAATCAACCATTGATTTTTTGCTACGCTTAACAGAACGAATTATGGCTATCCAAGAAGAACACAACCTCTATCTCCGAAGAAAATACAATGATGTTGAAATCCTAGAAGAACGCATTCAAGACTTTATCAATTCTCTTCACGATCATATCTACCGAGAAGAAAGGAAATGAGAGCACAATTTAGTGGTTCACGCTATTCTTGAGACAAGATTCTGTCGAGGTCAGAAGATCATTTACTGTAAGGTCTACAACGCCTTAGCAGGATCCGCACTTCCATTCTCACGAAACCAACGAGCACTACTGACTCTCATCTGAAAGCATATGGATCTTTCCACCGGACGCCGGACCTATCACTCTGATTTGCAAATGATCGAGGACATTCACAGCTTTTTCGCTCTCTTGGAAAGAGATAATTTCGAAAGCACACCAGACAGACTAGTGATTTACGTAACAATTGATCACCATGCTGATCTGATTATCAAAGAGTTACGAGACGCTGTTACGGAGGAAGTAAGGCGAAAAAATCCGTTCTCTCATCTTGAACCAGTTCGAGTCAACATTGCCACCTATGTTACGAAGCAGATATCACGTATCTTCCACGAATCCACAGATCCTAGTTTCACATTTAAAGCTAGATGTCGGGAGATATACTCAAAGGCGGTGACATTAATGCTCGGATCAGGATTGCTGTTCACTTCTTTTCAGCTTCGTCTTTTAACAAATCTGTGCAAAGCTACAGACTCTTACTATGGAGATCACTAGTCAGAAGACTTCGAGATTCTAAAGATACAGTTTCTAACATTGTTTGAAGACCTCTGAAATGAGCATCCCATCAGAGAAAAAATCACCACCAACACTGCCTCTATGATTGACATTTATGGGTCAACCAGCAGAGCCGTAGATCATATTCTCATCGGACTTCAAAACTTATCAAGAGCCGAAACTGCGCACTACTTATCATTCAGAAGATCTTTAAGAGAAGTACCAGATCTTCTACCACTATTGGTCCGGCACTTTTTCAGGATTTACCCGCCAAGACTCACATTCTCTCGAGAAAACCAAGATCACAACCATCAGCGAGGAATGTTTGCTTTTTAGAGCATCACTACGGTCGAGCCAACGACCTTAAACAAAAGCGCTTCTCGGGAGGCAACCCGTGCAATAAATTAGAGTATAAGAATAAAGGATGACAAGTGAGCCGATGAATAAAGGCCGAAACCTCCAAGCCAGCAAGCTAGTCACAAGCATCCACGTCTGCTAGGGGTACCCTTTTCTTTGCGCTACTAGCTCAAATTTCTATGCCACATCCCAGCTTATCACTAAGTGTGGGATTCCAACCCAAATGAACACTAAACGAATAATCCCAAATCTACAACTAAAACTCCTAAGTGTGGGATACACTAGGAACATTGAGGACAATGTTCGTTTAAGTGTGGGATGATGGTATAATCCTTTTTATGCTATATTTAAATAACCCATTACAAAGATTCCAAGTTTTTAAGCCAAATTTCAAATTTTTAACAAAAGAAAGCCTTTTCAAAAAAGTATTTTTGAAAACCTGAAACATTTGTAAATAAAAATAAGGCTTAAGTAACGTGGAAATCTTGTTAGGTTGAACCAAATATCTAAAAGAGCATTGCATGACTAGGCATTATCGACCTAAATTGATTATGGTGAGGCACCCAAATAAGACCAGCATTCATCTTTAATGCTTCGCTATTTTCCGTTGAGAGTGCCGCTGTCTGTGCTCGGAATCAGAACTTGCTTTAGATATGCATTTCCAAGTTGCGAAATGTGATTCGGTTATAATCAGAAGAGCTAGTCATTTGTCAAAAACAACCCGCTCACACTCCCATTTCTTTTACCTCATCCACATCATCTTCACTATCAATCGAAAATCCAGAAAATGAGATTCCTTCCGTAAACTCGATGCTACAAACTTCTCAAGTATCACGGTAAAGGTCTTTGATAGTGCTCCAAATAAACATATATTTAGTATCAATATCCTTCCAATATGTAAAGTTTTCAGTTGCAACTGTTCTATTTTCAAGTAATATTCGTTTAAATAAATAAGTGCAAAGACAAAAGGCGAAAACGAAGATTTGAAGAAGCAAACGTCCAAAAAGCTCAAATGTACAAGATATCATCCAAGTGGTTCAAATTATTGATAAGAAACGTCTAAAAATGACAAGAGTACAAGTTTCGGAACGCAAAGTACAAGATATTAAATTATACGAAAGGACGTTCGAAAATCCGGAATCGGGACCTGAGCCAACTATCAACGCCCGATGCAACGGACCAAAAATTATGAGTCTACTATGCACAAGAATATAATATAATATTTAAATAATTATATAAATTATTTATTTATTATATATTTAATTAAATATAACGTCGACAAGCTAGCAAACAAAGCAATTGGGCATGGCCAGGCTGGCCATGCGATCGCATGAGATTAACACTGAGAACTCATGCGATCGCATGAGCCTCAGGATCAGACCACATCTATAAAAGGCAACGAGTTTTGGCCAGAAAAAATATATATATATATATATCAATATTGTAGTGACCCGAACTTTTCCATGTTTATATATATTAATTGAGATTGATATTTACATGATTAAATGTTTCCAACATGTTAAGCAATCAAACTTGTTAAGACTTGATTAATTGAAATAGGTTTCATATAGACAATTGACCACCCAAGTTGACCGGTGATTCACGAACGTTAAAACTTGTAAAAACTATATGATGACATATATATGGTTATATATATAGTTAACATGATATTATGATAAGTAAACATATCATTAAGTATATTAACAATGAACTACATATGTAAAAACAAGACTACTAACTTAATGATTTTGAAACGAGACATATATGTAACGATTATCGTTGTAACGACATTTAATGTATATATATCATATTAAGAGATATTCGTACATCATAATATCATGATAATATAATAATTTAAAATCTCTTTTGATATTATAAACATTGGGTTAACAACATTTAACAAGATCGTTAACCTAAAGGTTTCAAAACAACATTTACATGTAACGACTAACGATGACTTAACGACTCAGTTAAAATGTATATACATGTAGTGTTTTAATATGTATTCATACACTTTTGAAAGACTTCAAGACACTTATCAAAATACTTCTACTTAACAAAAATGCTTACAATTACATCCTCGTTCAGTTTCATCAACAATTCTACTCGTATGCACCCGTATTCGTACTCGTACAATACACAGCTTTTAGATGTATGTACTATTGGTATATACACTCCAATGATCAGCTCTTAGCAGCCCATGTGAGTCACCTAACACATGTGGGAACCATCATTTGGCAACTAGCATGAAATATCTCATAAAATTACAAAAATATGAGTAATCATTCATGACTTATTTACATGAAAACAAAATTACATATCCTTTATATCTAATCCATACACCAACGACCAAAAACACCTACAAACACTTTAATTCTTCAATTTTCTTCATCTAATTGATCTCTCTCAAGTTCTATCTTCAAGTTCTAAGTGTTCTTCATATATTCTACAAGTTCTAGTTACATAAAATCAAGAATACTTTCAAGTTAGCTAGCTCACTTCCAATCTTGTAAGGTGATCATCCAACCTCAAGAAATCTTTGTTTCTTACAGTAGGTTATCATTCTAATACAAGGTAATAATCATATTCAAACTTTGGTTCAATTTCTATAACTATAACAATCTTATTTCAAGTGATGATCTTACTTGAACTTGTTTTCGTGTCATGATTTTGCTTCAAGAACTTCGAGCCATCCAAGGATCCATTGAAGCTAGATCCATTTTTCTCTTTTCCAGTAGGTTTATCCAAGGAACTTAAGGTAGTAATGATGTTCATAACATCATTCGATTCATACATATAAAGCTATCTTATTCGAAGGTTTAAACTTGTAATCACTAGAACATAGTTTAGTTAATTCTAAACTTGTTCGCAAACAAAAGTTAATCCTTCTAACTTGACTTTTAAAATCAACTAAACACATGTTCTATATCTATATGATATGCTAACTTAATGATTTAAAACCTGGAAACACGAAAAACACCGTAAAACCGGATTTACGCCGTCGTAGTAACACCGCGGGCTGTTTTGGGTTAGTTAATTAAAAACTATGATAAACTTTGATTTAAAAGTTGTTATTCTGTGAAAATGATTTTTATTATGAACATGAAACTATATCCAAAAATTATGGTTAAACTCAAAGTGGAAGTATGTTTTCTAAAATGGTCATCTAGACGTTGTTCTTTCGACTGAAATGACTACCTTTACAAAAACGACTTGTAACTTATTTTTCCGACTATAAACCTATACTTTTCTGTTTAGATTCATAAAATAGAGTTCAATATGAAACCATAGCAATTTGATTCACTCAAAACGGATTTAAAATGAAGAAGTTATGGGTAAAACAAGATTGGATAATTTTTCTCATTTTAGCTACGTGAAAATTGGTAACAAATCTATTCCAACCATAACTTAATCAACTTGTATTGTATATTATGTAATCTTGAGATACCATATACACGTATACAATGTTTCGACCTATCATGTCGACACATCTATATATATTTCGGAACAACCATAGACACTCTATATGTGAATGTTGGAGTTTGCTATACAGGGTTGAGGTTGATTCCAAAATATATATAGTTTGAGTTGTGATCAATACTGAGATACGTATACACTGGGTCGTGGATTGATTCAAGATAATATTTATCGATTTGTTTCTGTACATCTAACTGTGGACAACTAGTTGTAGGTTACTAACGAGGACAGCTGACTTAATAAACTTAAAACATCAAAATATATTAAAAGTGTTGTAAATATATTTTGAACATACTTTGATATATATGTATATATTGTTATAGGTTCGTGAATCAACCAGTGGCCAAGTCTTACTTCCCGACGAAGTAAAAATCTGTGAAAGTGAGTTATAGTCCCACTTTTAAAATCTAATATTTTTGGGATGAGAATACATGCAGGTTTTATAAATGATTTACAAAATAGACACAAGTACGTGAAACTACATTCTATGGTTGAATTATCGAAATCGAATATGCCCCTTTTTATTAAGTCTGGTAATCTAAGAATTAGGGAACAGACACCCTAATTGACGTGAATCCTAAAGATAGATCTATTGGGCCTAACAAACCCCATCCAAAGTACCGGATGCTTTAGTACTTCGAAATTTATATCATATCCGAAGGGTGTCCCGGAATGATGGGGATATTCTTATATATGCATCTTGTTAATGTCGGTTACCAGGTGTTCACCATATGAATGATTTTTATCTCTATGTATGGGATGTGTATTGAAATATGAAATCTTGTGGTCTATTATTATGATTTGATATATATAGGTTAAACCTATAACTCACCAACATTTTTTGTTGACATTTTAAGCATGTTTATTCTCAGGTGATTATTAAGAGCTTCCGCTGTCGCATACTTAAATAAGGACGAGATTTGGAGTCCATGCTTGTATGATATTGTGTAAAAACTGCATTCAAGAAACTTATTTTGTTGTAACATATTTGTATTGTAAACCATTATGTAATGGTCGTGTGTAAACAGGATATTTTAGATTATCATTATTTGATAATCTACGTAAAGCTTTTTAAACCTTTATTGATGAAATAAAGGTTATGGTTTGTTTTAAAATGAATGCAGTCTTTGAAAAACGTCTCATATAGAGGTCAAAACCTCGCAACGAAATCAATTAATATGGAACGTTTTTAATCAATAAGAACGGGACATTTCAGTTGGTATCAGAGCGTTGGTCTTAGAGAACCAGAAAATTTGCATTAGTGTGTCTTATCGAGTTTGTTAGGATGCATTAGTGAGTCTGGACTTCGACCGTGTTTTCTTTAAAAACGATTGCTTAACATTTTTGTTGGAAACTATATATTTTTAACATATGAATATTATGTGATATATTAATCTCTTAACGTGTTTGATATTATGTGATAGATGTCTACCTCTAGAACAAGTCCCATTGACTCACCTAATAATAATGAAGAGTCAAATGTAAATTGAAATGATTCGTGGACTGATTCACAAGTTCCCGAAGAGGAACCGGAAGAAGAGTCAGAACCGGAAGAAGAATCGGAACCGGAAGAAGAATCGGAACCGGAAGAAGAAATAGAACCGGTGGGGGAAATAATAAAATGGTTAAGTAAAAGAGAATCCTCAACCAACCGACCAAGGTTAATTATGGTCAATGGTGTTTCCGCCAAGGAAGCAAAATATTGGGAGGATTACCAATTCTCCGATGAATCGGATTCCGACGAGAATTCCGATGATGTTATAGAAATTACCCCAACTGAATTTAAAAAGGCAAAAGAAAATAATAAGGGAAAGGGCATGAAAATAGAGAAATCTAATTCCAACCCCGATGAACTTTATATGTATCGTCAACCCCCGAAGTCCTTAAGTTGTAACAATGACCCGGGAACCTCTAAACCACCAGGTTTTTCTAAACCAATGTGGAAAATTACGTCTCGTATTAGGGGAACATCATATATCCCTAGAAACTTGGCAAAACGAACCAAAATCGAAGAAAAAGAAACAAGCGAGTCGGAATAAGATAGTTGTATTCGTGTGGTGTAATATATGTAATATAGTGTGCTTATGCTTTATGATATATGTAAAAATTGCTTGTATTAATAAGTATTTTTTTATGAATCTAACTCTTGTCTATTTTACAGTATAAAAACACAAAATGGATAGACAACCTAATATTTTAAGAGACCTACCCGGAGACATGATTGATGAAATGTTGTCTAGAGTCGGTCAGAATTCTTCGGCACAACTATTTAAGGCGAGATCAGTTTGTAAGACATTCGAAGAACGTTCCAAGAATGCCTTGGTTTATAAAAGACTTTCGTTCGAAAGATGGGGGATATCACATTGGGAAATCCATAAGTTACGATGTGTTTACTTTGACGCATATATTGCGGGGAACCCAAATGCTATTTTACGCAATGGGTTAAGAAATTATTTTGACTCAATATATC
Organism: Rutidosis leptorrhynchoides; assembly: GCF_046630445.1. Taxonomy (NCBI): domain Eukaryota; kingdom Viridiplantae; phylum Streptophyta; class Magnoliopsida; order Asterales; family Asteraceae; genus Rutidosis; species Rutidosis leptorrhynchoides. The sequence goes on along the minus strand of NC_092333.1, from coordinate 126,434,170 downwards.
CGAATATTGGACTTCGTGATTTAGAAAAAGCGGCTAACATGCAACATAAAGAAGCATGTTATGCTTACGGATTAGTAATGTTCACTTCTCACCAAAGTGAGAACAAGAACATCGGGCTACAACTATTAAACAAAACGTTCCCACAAGTGACGGAGTCGGTAATTGGGGTAAGAAATGAGGTTTTTAGATTGTTACGGGACTGTTGGACATTACGTAACCCTCGTCCCTTTGACGACGTTACAACACGCTGTCTTATCAACGGCCATAACGGTTATGTTCCACAAGACCAAGGATGGGAAGTAATCCTAGTAAAACCAGAATGCATGAATTGTTTCTGGACGTATGAATTACGTGTCTTTATTGCCTTTGCTGAACGACTTGTGTACTAGCTAGAATTATCTTCACAACCATCTTGTATCAAATTTATTGTGTGCTATATTTCATGCTATATGTAAAATAAGCGGTATTGTAAGTTTGTAAAATATTGTGTAAAAGTTTGAACGCGAAATATTATTATAATCAGTTTTTCATATAGAATTATAGTAGTTGAATTGTATATTAGCTACTAAGTATGAACTTAACGGGTAGGTACTACCCGAATTTAAACTTATAAAACGCTAATATGAAGAAAAAGCTTTTATAAATGAGTTCATATTATGCTACGAAATACTATTAACTACTCTTAATATTCTGTATGATTAACTTGTTCCATTTGACTATTTTGAAGGAAATGGCACCGACTACTCGACACACCGTGAATATGAATGAAGAGGAATTCCGTACTTTTCTAGCTTCAAACATAGCTGCAGTACAGGCTGCGCTACATACCAACAATAACCTTGGATCTAGCAGTACGGGAAATCGTGTAGGATGCACCTACAAAGAATTCACTGCCTGCAAACCTTTGGAATTTGATGGAACCGAAGGACCGATCGGATTGAAACGATGGACCGAGAAGGTCGAATCGGTGTTTGCCATAAGTAAGTGTACTGAAGAGGACAAAGTGAAGTATGCTACGCATACCTTCACAGGTTCTGCGTTAACATGGTGGAATACCTATCTAGAGCAAGTGGGACAAGATGATGCGTACGCACTACCGTGGTCAGCATTCAAGCACTTGATGAACGAGAAGTACCGTCCCAGAACCAAGGTCAATAAGCTCAAGACAGAACTTAGAGGGTTACGAACCCAAGGATTTGATATTACCACGTACGAAAGACGATTCACAGAATTATGCCTATTGTGTCCGGGAGCGTTCGAAGATGAGGAAGAGAAGATCGACGCGTTTGTGAAAGGATTACCGGAAAGAATCCAAGAAGATATAAGTTCACACGAGCCCGCCTCCATACAACAGGCATGTAGAATGGCTCACAAACTAGTGAACCAGATTGAAGAAAGAATTAAAGAACAGACTGCTGAAGAGGCCAATGTGAAGCAAGTCAAAAGAAAGTGGGAGGAAAACGGTGATAAGAATCACCAATACAACAACAACAGCAATTACAACAATAATCGCAACAATTATCCCAACAATCGCAACATCAATCGCAACTACAACAAATGGCCCAACAACAACAACAACAACAACAACAACAACAGCAACTACAACAATCATCCCAACAACAATAATAACCGCAACAACAACAACAACAATCAGAAGCAGCTATGCCAAAGGTGTGAAAAGTATCACTCGGGGTTCTGCACCAAATTTTGCAACAAGTGTAAAAGAAATGGTCATAGCACGGCGAAGTGTGAGGTCTACGGACCAGGGGTTAATAGAACGAAAGGAAAAAATGGTGTCGGAACGAGTAATGGCGGAGCAAGTAGTGTCGGAGCAAGTTATGCCAATGTAGTTTGTTATAAATGTGGAAAACCGGGCCACATTATTAGAAATTGCCCGAACCAGGAGAACACGAATGGACAAGGCCGCGGAAGAGTTTTCAATATTAATGCGGCAGAGGCACAAGAAGACCCGGAGCTTGTTACGGGTACGTTTCTTATTGACAATAAATCTGCTTACGTTTTATTTGATTCGGGTGCGGATAGAAGTTATATGAGTAGAGATTTTTGTGCTAAATTAAGTTGTCCATTGACGCCTTTGGATAGTAAATTTTTACTCGAATTAGCAAATGGTAAATTAATTTCAGCAGATAATATATGTCGGAATCGAGAAATTAAACTGGTTAGCGAAACATTTAAGATTGATTTGATACCAGTAGAGTTAGGGAGTTTTGATGTGATAATCGGTATGGACTGGTTGAAAGAAGTGAAAGCAGAGATCGTTTGTTACAAAAATGCAATTCGCATTATACGAGAAAAAGGAAAACCCTTAATGGTGTACGGAGAAAAGGGCAACACGAAGCTACATCTTATTAGTAATTTGAAGGCACAAAAACTAATAAGAAAAGGTTGCTATGCTGTTCTAGCACACGTCGAGAAAGTACAAACTGAAGAAAAGAGCATCAATGATGTTCCCGTCGCAAAAGAATTTCCCGATGTATTTCCGAAAGAATTACCGGGATTAACCCCACATCGATCCGTTGAATTTCAAATAGATCTTGTACCAGGAGCTGCACCAATAGCTCGTGCTCCTTACAGACTCGCACCCAACGAGATGAAAGAACTGCAAAGCCAATTACAAGAACTTTTAGAGCGTGGTTTCATTCGACCAAGCACATCACCGTGGGGAGCTCCTGTTTTGTTTGTCAAGAAGAAAGATGGTACATTCAGGTTGTGTATCGACTACCGAGAGTTGAAAAAACTTACCATTAAGAACCGCTACCCACTACCGAGAATCGACGACTTATTTGATCAACTACAAGGCTCGTCTGTTTATTCAAAGATTGACTTACGTTCCGGGTATCATCAAATGCGGGTGAAAGAAGATGATATTCCAAAGACTGCTTTCAGAACACGTTACAGTCATTACGAGTTTATGGTCATGCCGTTTGGTTTAACTAATGCACCAGCTGTGTTCATGGACCTTATGAACCGAGTGTGTGGACCATATCTTGACAAGTTTGTCATTGTTTTCATTGATGACATACTTATTTACTCAAAGAATGACCAAGAACACGGTGAACATTTGAGAAAGGTGTTAGAAGTATTGAGGAAGGAAGAATTGTACGCTAAGTTTTCAAAGTGTGCATTTTAGTTGGAAGAAGTTCAATTCCTCGGTCACATAGTGAACAAAGAAGGTATTAAGGTGGATCCGGCAAAGATAGAAACTGTTGAAAAGTGGGAAACCCCGAAAACTCCAAAACACATACGCCAGTTTTTAGGACTAGCTGGTTACTACAGAAGGTTCATCCAAGACTTTTCCAGAATAGCAAAACCCTTGACTGCATTAACGCATAAAGGGAAGAAATTTGAATGGAATGATGAACAAGAGAAAGCGTTTCAGTTATTGAAGAAAAAGCTAACTACGGCACCTATATTGTCATTGCCTGAAGGGAATGATGATTTTGTGATTTATTGTGACGCATCAAAGCAAGGTCTCGGTTGTGTATTAATGCAACGAACGAAGGTGATTGCTTATGCGTCTAGACAATTGAAGATTCACGAACAAAACTATACGACGCATGATTTGGAATTAGGCGCGGTTGTTTTTGCATTAAAGACTTGGAGGCACTACTTATATGGGGTCAAAAGTATTATATATACCGAACACAAAAGTCTTCAACACATATTTAATCAGAAACAACTAAATATGAGGCAGCGTAGGTGGATTGAATTATTGAATGATTACGACTTTGAGATTCGTTACCACCCGGGGAAGGCAAATGTGGTAGCCGATGCCTTGAGCAGGAAGGACAGAGAACCCATTCGAGTAAAATCTATGAATATAATGATTCATAATAACCTTACTACTCAAATAAAGGAAGCGCAACAAGGAGTTTTAAAAGAGGGAAATTTAAAGGATGAAATACCCAAAGGATCGGAGAAACATCTTAATATTTGGGAAGACGGAACCCGGTATAGGGCTGAAAGGATTTGGGTACCAAAATTTGGAGATATGAGAGAAATGGTACTTAGAGAAGCTCATAAAACCAGATACTCAATACATCCTGGAACGGGGAAGATGTACAAGGATCTCAAGAAACATTTTTGGTGGCCGGGTATGAAAGCCGATGTTGCTAAATACGTAGGAGAATGTTTGACGTGTTCTAAGGTCAAAGCTGAGCATCAGAAACCATCAGGTCTACTTCAACAACCCGAAATCCCGGAATGGAAATGGGAAAACATTACCATGGATTTCATCACTAAATTGCCAAGGACTGCAAGTGGTTTTGATACTATTTGGGTAATAGTTGATCGTCTCACCAAATCAGCACACTTCTTGCCAATAAGAGAAGATGACAAGATGGAGAAGTTAGCACGACTGTATTTGAAGGAAGTCATCTCCAGACATGGAATACCAATCTCTATTATCTCTGATAGGAATGGCAGATTTATTTCAAGATTCTGGCAGACATTACAGCAAGCATTAGGAACTCGTCTAGACATGAGTACTGCCTATCATCCACAAACTGATGGGCAGAGGGAAAGAATGATACAAACGCTTGAAGACATGCTACGAGCATGTGTTATTGATTTCGGAAACAGTTGGGATCGACATCTACCATTAGCAGAATTTTCCTACAACAACAGCTACCATTCAAGCATTGAGATGGCGCCGTTTGAAGCACTTTATGGTAGAAAGTGCAGGTCTCCGATTTGTTGGAGTGAAGTGGGGGATAGACAGATTACGGGTCCGGAGATTATACAAGAAACTACCGAGAAGATCATCCAAATTCAACAACGGTTGAAAACCGCCCAAAGTCGACAAAAGAGCTACGCTGACATTAAAAGAAAAGATATAGAATTTGAAATTGGAGAGATGGTCATGCTTAAAGTTGCACCTTGGAAAGGCGTTGTTCGATTTGGTAAACGAGGGAAATTAAATCCAAGGTATATTGGACCATTCAAGATTATTGATCGTGTCGGACCAGTAGCTTACCGACTTGAGTTACCTCAACAACTCGCGGCTGTACATAACACTTTCCAGGTCTCGAATTTGAAGAAATGTTTTGCTAAAGAAGATCTCACTATTCCATTAGATGAAATCCAAATCAACGAAAAACTTCAATTCATCGAAGAACCCGTCGAAATAATGGATCGTGAGGTTAAAAGACTTAAGCAAAACAAGATACCAATTGTTAAGGTTCGATGGAATGCTCGTAGAGGACCCGAGTTCACCTGGGAGCATGAAGATCAGATGAAGAAGAAATACCCGCATCTATTTCCAGAAGATTCGTCAACACCTCCAACTGCTTAAAATTTCGGGACGAAATTTATTTAACGGGTAGGTACTGTAGTGACCCGAACTTTTCCATGTTTATATATATTAATTGAGATTGATATTTACATGATTAAATGTTTCCAACATGTTAAGCAATCAAACTTATTAAGACTTGATTAATTGAAATAGGTTTCATATAGACAATTGACCACCCAAGTTGACCGGTGATTCACGAACGTTAAAACTTGTAAAAACTATATGATGACATATATATGGTTATATATATAGTTAACATGATATTATGATAAGTAAACATATCATTAAGTATATTAACAATGAACTACATATGTAAAAACAAGACTACTAACTTAATGATTTTGAAACGAGACATATATGTAACGATTATCGTTGTAACGACATTTAATGTATATATATCATATTAAGAGATATTCGTACATCATAATATCATGATAATATAATAATTTAAAATCTCTTTTGATATTATAAACATTGGGTTAACAACATTTAACAAGATCGTTAACCTAAAGGTTTCAAAACAACATTTACATGTAACGACTAACGATGACTTAACGACTCAGTTAAAATGTATATACATGTAGTGTTTTAATATGTATTCATACACTTTTGAAAGACTTCAAGACACTTATCAAAATACTTCTACTTAAAAAAAATGCTTACAATTACATCCTCGTTCAGTTTCATCAACAATTCTACTCGTATGCACCCGTATTCGTACTCGTACAATACACAGCTTTTAGATGTATGTACTATTGGTATATACACTCCAATGATCAGCTCTTAGCAGCCCATGTGAGTCACCTAACACATGTGGGAACCATCATTTGGCAACTAGCATGAAATATCTCATAAAATTACAAAAATATGAGTAATCATTCATGACTTATTTACATGAAAACAAAATTACATATCCTTTATATCTAATCCATACACCAACGACCAAAAACACCTACAAACACTTTAATTCTTCAATTTTCTTCATCTAATTTATCTCTCTCAAGTTCTATCTTCAAGTTCTAAGTGTTCTTCATATATTCTACAAGTTCTAGTTACATAAAATCAAGAATACTTTCAAGTTTGCTAGCTCACTTCCAATCTTGTAAGGTGATCATCCAACCTCAAGAAATCTTTGTTTCTTACAGTAGGTTATCATTCTAATACAAGGTAATAATCATATTCAAACTTTGGTTCAATTTCTATAACTATAACAATCTTATTTCAAGTGATGATCTTACTTGAACTTGTTTTCGTGTCATGATTTTGCTTCAAGAACTTCGAGCCATCCAAGGATCCATTGAAGCTAGATCCATTTTTCTATTTTCCAGTAGGTTTATCCAAGGAACTTAAGGTAGTAATGATGTTCATAACATCATTCGATTCATACATATAAAGCTATCTTATTCGAAGGTTTAAACTTGTAATCACTAGAACATAGTTTAGTTAATTCTAAACTTGTTCGCAAACAAAAGTTAATCCTTCTAACTTGACTTTTAAAATCAACTAAACACATGTTCTATATCTATATGATATGCTAACTTAATGATTTAAAACCTGAAAACACGAAAAACACCGTAAAACCGGATTTACGCCGTCGTAGTAACACCGCGGGCTGTTTTGGGTTAGTTAATTAAAAACTATGATAAACTTTGATTTAAAAGTTGTTATTTTGTGAAAATGATTTTTATTATGAACATGAAACTATATCCAAAAATTATGGTTAAACTAAAAGTGGAAGTATGTTTTCTAAAATGGTCATCTAGACGTCGTTCTTTCGACTGAAATGACTACCTTTACAAAAACGACTTGTAACTTATTTTTCCCACTATAAACCTATACTTTTCTGTTTAGATTCATAAAATAGAGTTCAATATGAAACCATAGCAATTTGATTCACTCAAAACGGATTTAAAATGAAGAAGTTATGGGTAAAACAAGATTGGATAATTTTTCTCATTTTAGCTACGTGAAAATTGGTAACAAATCTATTCCAACCATAACTTAATCAACTTGTATTGTATATTATGTAATCTTGAGATACCATAAACACGTATACAATGTTTCGACCTATCATGTCGACACATCTATATATATTTCGGAACAACCATAGACACTCTATATGTGAATGTTGGAGTTAGCTATACAGGGTTGAGGTTGATTCCAAAATATATATAGTTTGAGTTGTGATCAATACTGAGATACGTATACACTGGGTCGTGGATTGATTCAAGATAATATTTATCGATTTGTTTCTGTACATCTAACTGTGGACAACTAGTTGTAGGTTACTAACGAGGACAGCTGACTTAATAAACTTAAAAAATCAAAATATATTAAAAGTGTTGTAAATATATTTTGAACATACTTTGATATATATGTATATATTGTTATAGGTTCGTGAATCAACCAGTGGCCAAGTCTTACTTCCCGACGAAGTAAAAATCTGTGAAAGTGAGTTATAGTCCCACTTTTAAAATCTAATATTTTTGGGATGAGAATACATGCAGGTTTTATAAATGATTTACAAAATAGACACAAGTACGTGAAACTACATTCTATGGTTGAATTATCGAAATCGAATATGCCCCTTTTTATTAAGTCTGGTAATCTAAGAATTAGGGAACAGACACCCTAATTGACGCGAATCCTAAAGATAGATCTATTGGGCCTAACAAACCCCATCCAAAGTACCGGATGCTTTAGTACTTCGAAATTTATATCATATCCGAAGGGTGTCCCGGAATGATGGGGATATTCTTATATATGCATCTTGTTAATGTCGGTTACCAGGTGTTCACCATATGAATGATTTTTATCTCTATGTATGGGATGTGTATTGAAATATGAAATCTTGTGGTCTATTATTATGATTTGATATATATAGGTTAAACCTATAACTCACCAACATTTTTTGTTGACATTTTAAGCATGTTTTTCTCAGGTGATTATTAAGAGCTTCCGCTGTCGCATACTTAAATAAGGACGAGATTTGGAGTCCATGCTTGTATGATATTGTGTAAAAACTGCATTCAAGAAACTTATTTTGTTGTAACATATTTGTATTGTAAACCATTATGTAATGGTCGTGTGTAAACAGGATATTTTAGATTATCATTATTTGATAATCTACGTAAAGCTTTTTAAACCTTTATTGATGAAATAAAGGTTATGGTTTGTTTTAAAATGAATGCAGTCTTTGAAAAACGTCTCATATAGAGGTCAAAACCTCGCAACGAAATCAATTAATATGGAACATTTTTAATCAATAAGAACGGGACATTTCAAATATCCCTCTGTAATATATAATAAATATATATCTAATATATATATATATATATATATATATATATATATATATATATATATATATAGTATAGGGTAGTTTTATATTAGATTAGTTTGGGTTATGCAAAGGTTATTTTACGGGTTTTAAAGTCGGAGCTCTGTCCGTGTAACACTACACGATAAATAATCAATGTAAGCTATGTTCTCCTTTTTAAATTAATGTCTCGTACTTAAGTTATTATTATGCTTATTTAAGACGAAGTAATCATGATGTTGGACTAAAAATAATTAAAATTGGGTAATTGGGCTTTGTACCATAATTGGGGTTTAGACAAAAGAACGACACTTGTGGAAATTAGACTATGGGCTATTAATGGGCTTTATATTTGTTTAACTAAATGATAGTTTGTTAATTTTAATATAAAGATTTACAATTGAACGTCCCTATAAATAATCATATACACTCGATCGGACACGATGGGCGGGATATTTATATGTACGAATAATCGTTCATTTAACCGGACACGGGAATGGATTAGTCTATGGAATTATTAAAACAGGGGTGAAATTATGTACAAGGACACTTGGCATAATTGATAACAAAGTATTAAAACCTTGGATTACACGCAGTCGATATCCTGGTGTAATTATTAAACAAAGTATTAAGACCTTGTTACAGTTTAAGTCCCCAATTAGTTGAAATATTTGACTTCAGATATAAGGATAATTTGACGAGGACACTCGCATTTTATATTTATGACTGATGGACTGTTATGGACAAAAACCAGACGGACATATTAAATAATCCAGGACAAAAAAACAATTAACCCATGGGAATAAACTAAAATCAACACGTCAAACATCATGATTATGGAAGTTTAAATAAGCACAATTCCTTTATTTCATATTTAATTTCCTTTATTTCATATTTAATTGAACTTTTAATTATCGTACTCTTTAATTATCGCAATTTTATTTTCTCGCACTTTTAATTATCTCAATTTCATTATCGTTATTTACTTTACGCTTTAAATTAAGTCTTATTTTTAATATATTTTACATTAGGTTTTAAAGGCGACTAAAGTTTTGAAATCGACAAACCGGTCATTAAACGGTAAACCCCCCTTTTATATATTATTATATATAATTATATATATTTTGTACAAATATAATTAATTAAAATATAGTGTGAAATAATCCAGCTCCCTGTGGAACGAACCGGACTTACTAAAAATTATACTACTCTACGATTAGGTACACTGCCTATAGTGTTGTAGCAAGGTTTAGGTATATCCCATCTGTAAATAAATAATTAAAACTTGTGTAATTTGTATCGCTTTTCGTATCAAAAATATATAGTATTTCACGTACACCTCGCACGACATCAAGTTTTTGGCGCCGCTGCCGGGGAGTCGGCGAAACGCAATATTTTTACTTTATTTTTGTATAAATATATTTATATATATTTTTAGAAAAACAATATATAATTATAAAAAAAAGGGAAACCAGGCCCATGCGATCGCATGAGCCGGCTGTTATAAAATCATGCGGTCGCATGAGGACAGCTGACAGGCCAACCTAGGATTGCATTTAATACATATTAGGGTTTTAATATATTTATTATTATTATTTAGGGTTTAGTTATTATATAAATTAAGTTTATTTTAGTTTTAATTTATAATATTAAGTTTTATTATTATTATTAAATATATAGATTAATATTTTTAAATAATAATAATATAAAAATAATATTTTTATAAAATTTGTATTTTTTTGTATTTTTATAGTTTATTCGTAATATTTGTATTTTTATCGTTCGTAATTAGTTATAAGCTAGTATTTTGCCGTAGTTAATTTTTATTTCTAGATTTTTAGGCTTTGCCGTAAAATCCCTTAAGTGCTTTTTCTTTGAACTAAGATTTAGGTGCTTTAGAATTTTGCGACGCTGTTTATAAATTTTAGTACCTTTTAAGTTACGACACGCTACTTTCTTATTTTTATTTTTCGACGTTTTTCGACGCGTAATCTTTTTCTTTCTTATTTCTCGACACGCTAGTTTTTAGGACATAGATTTTCTATTTCTTCTCTAAAATTCCAAACGAAAAATTATTTTAAGCGGTTAAATTGATAGACATCCAAATTTTATGGTTCGTAGTAATAGTTGGATTTGTTAGTGGCTGAGTTGTGAGCTTCCGATTTAAAGGGTTCTGGCTCCCTGCTGCATCTATTGGCTATTCGAAACGTGGGCAAAATCAGAAAAGTCTATTAATTTGATAACTTATATAATTTTTAGTTTTATAACTAATAGGATAATTAGTAAATGCACCACATTGTAGCTAAAATTTGGTAATAAGCGCATTATGGAAAATCTCGAGAATATTTTGGAAACTCTTTATGACATCCGAAATCAATACTCTCAAACGGGTGTTGATGACAATTCGTTCGATCAATCTTGGATCACGAATGACGAAACAATAACTGGTTGTGAAATCTGTGGAGATTATCACTCAACATGGGAATGTTATTATTACGTTCCTATGGAAAATTATGCACCCATGGAACCTGAATGGAATGATTATGAGGAATACAATTCTAATTGGGATTATTCCCAAGAATATATCCAAACTCAACAACCAGAAGACGAGGAAAATTATGTGTCTGAAAATTCTTTAGATTATATGAAAATCAAACTCGAAGAACTTGATGCTCAAAATGAACAAATGAGAGAGTTTGTAAATCGGCAAGCTGAAACTCTATCAGATTACACACCTGTTGATCTGAGGAGTCGTGTGCAAGAAAATCTCATATCATCGAATTTTGATGAATTCGAGAGCTCCGAAATCACCAACTATCCCGATGATACTTTTTATTCAGTCTTACCAATTTCACAACATATCGACACATTAGCCTCAACCGACGAAATCATCGATCCATCAATGGATGAAGAAGAAGTAAGGGTGACAAATTGGTACTCTTGGGAAAACAATAACGTTGAAAATTTTACCCCCGAGACCAAAGTGGAGGAACCGATAAAGACCGTTAATGAAGAAGAATTTGCTTCAATCCAGCCACAACCTTCCAACCCAATATTCTCAATAGACGAGTCATCTACCGAAGATGAACTACGAGCTGTAATAGATAATGACACCTCGGATTTCACCCAATTGGGTAATAGAGGTGAAAACTTTGATCCCGAGAATAAAAGGAAGGAAATGTTAGGAATTGTCCACCCTATAATATGTATGTCGGTGTATATCGATCCATTTGACCAAGAACCAGAAAAGAGACATATCCATTTACTAAAAGCTACACTTAAAAATGAATTAAGTAGTGACGATCGGGTGAGTCTAAACTTTAAACCCATTGATATATCATACACCACCCGAGATATAAATAACTGGCTCACTATTTTAATTCGTGGAACTTATTCTACTGACTTCACATGTCGTCAGCTAAGTGTGGGGAAGTCTAACCTCACTTAACATTAAATTAGAGGTTCGGGTTAGTGCATAACTCGTTAATAAAAATGCATGATGAGTTAGGGTAAAAGACGTATTTTCAAATATTAGAGAACAGTTCAGAAAAGTAACTGTTTTTGAAGAAAAACATGTGTGATAAAACAAGAAAGAATGAACGATGAGGCGCGCCATCTATCATTCGACGAGTTTTGTAATTACAAATTGGGTATTTTCAATCACTTTTCTACACTAATCACCCTCATGAATTTATAATTAGAGTCTGATTTCATGCAAATGAGGGCATTGCATGATCTCAAGTGTGAGGAAGGGTTATAAATTCTCTCGAGTTTATACTTGGTTTATTTTCTAAATTTTGTGAAAATTTTAAAAAAATTTCAACTAAATGAATTCAAAATCATGTTTATACATATTTATGAACGATGAAAACTAGGTGTTAATACTGAAATTATCGTTACCTCAAAAAGGACATAAATTGAGAAACAACTAAAACGCTTGAATTTATTTATTAAGATTTAAAAAGACGCATGAAAAAAGCCAAGTGTGGGGAGAATGTACCAAGTTATTCAATTAAAAACTATCTTTCACATGTTTCTGTAAAGTTTATTGCAGGTGCTTTTGTTTTGGACTAAATTAACTGTTTTACCCGGTTTACTGTAATATATTTGAAAGAGAGATGAATCTACACGATGAATCAATTTCATCATTAAAAGGGAAGTAAAAGTCTTCCGAAAAAGACACGCGCTTCTTGATTTAGGTCAGGAAGTTGTCGTCCAGACCAGCTGTAGGTTGACGAAAAATCTAGAAAAGTCATCTCTAAAATCAGCAGGAAATCCACGGACCTCAGCATCAAACAGGGTCGCCAAGTGGTCAGACTTATCCTAACCATAAGAGGATCTGTCTCGTAAAATGGGGAGGGCGCCGTGCAAATTAGCTTGATAAGACTAATGAATCAGACCCCCAGAAAGGATAATCTCCTTAAAGATCAAAAATCAGCTTTTAAGCCTGATATTACTCAATCCTTGAGATTGACCTTAAAGATTGAGAATTCAAACTCATGGAATTCGATGATATCTAAACTCGAGCTTGAACGAGAAAATATTTTGATCAAAATTACAAACCGATTTGTTTTCTGAAAAACCTGTTTTCAATGCGTTCATTACCATTGAACGTAAAATCTTAGGAATTCACCTAGAATTCATTAGGTCACCTGAACCAAATCGGGTGTCAACAGTAAGAACGGTGGTTGCATAGCATGGTTGAAGACATGACCTTGTGCCAGACCGAAAAATTATAAGGGTGATCTTTACTATTGCTCCTACAAAGGATAGTAATTGCATCCGACACGTTGTAGACCATGAACATCTGCATGTCATTAGACATTGCCTTAACAGTTGCTTGTTCAACGCTTTCCTTTACAACCGGACGGCAGTTTACCGAAAGGTAATATACGGGACAAGTAAACTGGATGTGTTGCTTTCCCAATACAAGGTTAGTAAGTGGGTGACACAAAACCGCAAGTTTTGACTTAAAATTTTAAAATCTAAAACCCACAAAACCCACAAAAACATTTTGCAACACCGATGAAGGGTTATTCCGGAAAACTTATCTAGGGTAAAAGCTAGATTGAATTTTCAAAAGATCAAATGTTTTCATAAAGATCCAATTTCCTTAAGGATCTAAATTTTTATAGTCATGTGGGACTTAAAACCACATCGTTACTACCATTGTTCATACCGCCGTATAGAAATCACTGATGTACAAAGTGTGAAGAATAAAGAAGTGATTCGTGTGATGTATTATTACAAGTTCTCTATTGCTTGAGGACAAGCAACGTTTAAGTGTGGAGATATTTGATAGTGCTCCAAATAAACATATATTTAGTATCAATATCCTTCTAATATGTAAAGTTTTCAGTTGCAACTGTTCTATTTTCAAGTAATATTCGTTTAAATAAATAAGTACAAAGACAAAAGGCGAAAACGAAGATTTGAAGAAGCAAACGTCCAAAAAGCTCAAATGTACAAGATATCATCCAAGTGATTCAAATTATTGATAAGAAACGTCTAAAAATGACAAGAGTACAAGTTTCGGAACGTAAAGTACAAGATATTAAATTATACGAAAGGACGTTCGAAAATCCGGAACCGGGACCTGAGCCAACTATCAACGCCCGACGCAACGGACCAAAAATTATGAGTCTACTATGAACAAGAATATAATATAATATTTAAATAATTATATAAATTATTTATTTATTATATATTTAATTAAATATAACGTCGACAAGCTAGCAAACAAAGCAATTGGGCATGGCCAGGCTGGCCATGCGATCACATGAGATTAACACTGAGAACTCATGCGATCGCATGAGCCTCAGGATCAGACCACATCTATAAAAGGCAACGAGTTTTCCCAGAAAAAAATATATATATATATCAATATCCCTCTGTAATATATAATAAATATATATAATATATATATATATATATATATATATATATATATATATATATATATATATATATATATATATATATATATATATATATATATATAGTATAGGGTAGTTTTATATTAGATTAGTTTGGGTTATGCAAAGGTTATTTTACGGGTTTTAAAGTCGGAGCTCTGTCCGTGTAACACTACGCGATAAATAATCAATGTAAGCTATGTTATCCTTTTTAAATTAATGTCTCGTACTTAAGTTATTATTATGCTTATTTAAGACGAAGTAATCATGATGTTGGACTAAAAATAATTAAAATTGGGTAATTGGGCTTTGTACCATAATTGGGGTTTGGACAAAAGAACGACACTTGTGGAAATTAGACTATGGGCTATTAATGGGCTTTATATTTGTTTAACTAAATGATAGTTTGTTAATTTTAATATAAAGATTTACAATTGGACGTCCCTATAAATAACCATATAAACTCGATCGGACACGATGGGCGGGATATTTATATGTACGAATAATCGTTCATTTAACTGGACACGAGAATGGATTAATAGTCTATGGAATTATTAAAACAGGGGTGAAATTATGTACAAGGACACTTGGCATAATTGATAACAAAGTATTAAAACCTTGGATTACACGCAGTCGATATCCTGGTGTAATTATTAAACAAAGTATTAAGACCTTGTTACAGTTTAAGTCCCTAATTAGTTGAAATATTTGACTTCAGATATAAGGATAATTTGACGAGGACACTCGCATTTTATATTTATGACTGATGGACTGTTATGGACAAAAACCAGACGGACATATTAAATAATCCAGGACAAAAAACAATTAACCCATGGGAATAAACTAAAATCAACACGTCAAACATCATGATTACGGAAGTTTAAATAAGCACAATTCCTTTATTTCATATTTAATTTCCTTTATTTCATATTTAATTGAACTTTTAATTATCGTACTCTTTAATTATCGCAATTTTATTTTCTCGCACTTTTAATTATCACAATTTCATTATCGTTATTTACTTTACGCTTTAAATTAAGTCTTATTTTTAATATATTTTACATTAGGTTTTAACTGCGACTAAAGTTTTGAAATCGACAAACCGGTCATTAAACGGTAAACCCCCCTTTTATATATTATTATATATAATTATATATATTTTGTACAAATATAGTTAATTAAAATATAGTGTGAAATAAGCCAGCTCCCTGTGGAACGAACCGGACTTACTAAAAACTATACTACTCTACGATTAGGTACACTGCCTATAGTGTTGTAGCAAGGTTTAGGTATATCCCATCTGTAAATAAATAATTAAAACTTGTGTAATTTGTTAAGCTTTTCGTATCAAAAATATATAGTATTTCACGTACACCTCTCACGACATCAGTCTTGAAAAAGTCTACCGGCAAAAGGTTTCTCGAGATGAAATCTCCCATAAAAAAAAAGTTCTGAGAAAAGGAGCAGAACTTATAAAGAGAAACGCCGAAGAAGAACTTAACCACAAACGTCTATTGCTTCTAAAAGAAGTATAGTTCAAAAGTGCTTCTCAAAAATACCAGCACTCCTATCTATCTAAAATTTTCCAAAATAAAAGTCTTTTGAGACTATGTTACACTTTTCACTCCTTAAAACAACTTCACCACCACTCCAAAATTCCGTTCCATCACTGACAAATAACTTAGAAGCTATGGTTACTACCGTTTTCACATTAATAGCAAGGATTTGAGTCTTTATCAAGCCTATGACGATGAGTACAACATGCAGGTTATGAGTGAAATTCATTTCTTAGATCTATAGGGAACCCTAAACACTTGAGTGATTTGAGTGACCCGTGAAAGCTAGCCTAAGTCATGTAACCTCCTCACATGCTTGCAGAGATAGTTTCAACCATAACATAGATGACTCACCTTATCTTTCACTCTTATAATAAAAAGCAAACCACTTAGGCTATTAGAAAAGAAACTCCGAAAAGATTTCTTGAAGTAAAAACGAGAAGTTTGCTTGAGGACAAGCAAAGTCTAAGTGTGGGATATTTGATATCGGCTAAAAAGTCACGTTTTCACCCCGGTATTAAGGCCCAAAAACAAGAAAGATTCGAACTTTATCGGAAAAATACCCACTTCGTCGGTTAGAATTGAAGAACAAGTAATTACGAAGACGACGCAAAAAGAATCAAGAGAATCGGAGCTAAAACGAATATTCTAGAGCAAAAACGGTGAAAGACAAGAAATCAAGTTACGATCCAGGGAATCAGCAGGCCAAACGGCCTGCTAAACGGCTTGCTAAACGGATTGCCAAACAGCCTGCCAATGTGAAAAACGGCCTACCAAACGACTAGATCAAACGGCCTCAGCAAACAGGCTGCCTCAGCAAACGGGCTGGCCAAACGGCCTGCCAAATAGCCTGCCAGCCGTTTGCAGGCAAAAATCAAGCTTATTTAAAGGGCACTTGTCATTCATTTTCAACACACACTTCAATTCACTTATTTCTCTCTCTTGTACAATATTAGTCATATTTTCAAGGTCTTCGACTCCGTGCGGGAAACCTAGTACCCGGAGAAGAACGCCGAAGATTGTATTAGGAGCGGTCTGGAGTCTTGAAGTTGTCACTTTTGTATTCAGAACTCGTTTAATCTACTGGTAATTCTATCCCTTGTCTTTTTATAATGTCTTCCATTATTATGCTTTGCGATATTGTTGCCATGATTAGCGAGTAGTTATCTTTAGTGTATGTTACGACATAATCAGTTATAATGCCGAAATTATATTATGGCTTGTGTATGTTGTCAAAATGCTTTCCGATTATGCTTTGAACTCAATCGCTTTTCCAACTAATAGAACGTAGTTATTGGCTCTGTTATTGGGAAGTCGTGAACCCCGATTCAGAGTACACTATCTGTGTCACCCCTTGGTAAGAGAAGTCTGTCGAATATAACGTGAGTTTGACTAAGGCACACCGGTTGTAGTAAGTCCACCGAGCTTTGGATTTCGGCTGAGGACTCTTTTGTAGTGAAACATCTGACTAGACCCCTAGTACATTGTCGGTCCTAGACCATGCTAGTGTAGTCACTAAGCATATAAACTTTGTACGTGCACGCTGAAGCACAACGGTTGTTGTAAGCTGTACCTCTGATAAGTAAGGCCATGGAACACGGTTAGTGTTGACTAGTACACTTCACCATAATGCGGTCTCAAGCATTGCACCCTGCTTGAGGGATTCTTAATTAATTAAGGAACTGTTTGTTCGAACACATAAAGGATTGGACCGTTAGGATAACCGAACGTTTCCTGAAAGTCAGCTTGACTTGACCATGGTGTTCTTTATGGTTAAACTCTTTTAAGGGCCTAACTATCTTCTAAACCAATCATTAACGAAAGCATTGCGACCCATCACGTCTCTCGGATATGGAAAACCATGTATTCTATTATGCTTAAGAAAGTTTAGACCATTTCGGAATGTTAATACGTCACCCAACCGAGTCGCTCAATTGGATGAGCCGTCTGAACATGTATGCCTGTAGTCAGAATGCACGGGCGTTGGGGGTAAGGGACGTTGCTGTCTATTCAGAATCTTCAAGCCTAGTGCATTACCCAGTGACATGTCTTATGACAGGGGCATTTAGGACTAGTGTAGTAAATACAGGGTCACTGCCTATCCATGAGCCAACATTCCATAATACCAGGCAAAGTAACTGATGAAATCATAGCATGCACTTGTTTTAGCCTTATCTGAATTACAAATTTTATCGTATTTACTTTACTTTACTATAATCTAGAAAACCCAAAATTAGGTAATCACCAACTACTCCTGCACTTTATAATTATCTTAAGTTTTAGATATAGGTTCGATTCTACTGATATCTCAAAAATACAACTCTAGGTCATACTTCCCTTACTCATAATAAGGAGTAGTACGATTTAAGCCCCGCTAAATATAAATTTAAAACAAGTGTCCCCCCTCTTGGTGGCCGGCCCTGACGCGCCGCGACCTAACGACGTCACCCGAAATAAAACCGTCCGTTTCGATCATATCACACCGTCAGACTCGAAATAATTTTATCAACAAAATGAAACTAACTACGTTCGAACCGTACAAATTTTAAAAAATAGTGA
This sequence comes from Rutidosis leptorrhynchoides, assembly GCF_046630445.1. Lineage (NCBI taxonomy): Eukaryota > Viridiplantae > Streptophyta > Magnoliopsida > Asterales > Asteraceae > Rutidosis > Rutidosis leptorrhynchoides. Next base: position 126,415,507 of record NC_092333.1, on the reverse strand, counting down.
AGACGACAACACCAACAACGGAGCTTAACACATGGAGCGTTTTCCCTTCTGTAAATGCATAAAGCTATGTTAAATATGAATACGCAGGCCGAAAGCCCCCGCCGTATCGTTTACCCTTAATGATGACTTATACAAAATTGTTGTTATAGTTTATTAAGGGATATTTTTGGAATAAAAGCAGCAAATGATGGTGGAAGGATAAAATTTGATGGTGGAAGTATCATCACCCATTGTTAATCCCTATCCAATCTATATCAGCTACAACAACCATTAATCTTAGGTATCTAGTGAAAAGAGTGAGATAGTCAGAAGCAATTGAATTTAAATTGGAATTTGATTAAAACGAGAAAAATAAACTCGTGCATCGCTGCGGGTGATTTCAGTCGATTAACGGTCAACAGTTTTGGTTGATTAAAAGTTGGTTAATTGGGTGTTTAAAAAAATAACGAAATGAAAAAAGAAGTGAATAAAAGGTTGTAAAGAAAAGGAGGGAAAGAAGGTTGTAAAAATAGGGAAAAACGTTTTTTTTTTCTTTTGGTCGGTTAACGGTTGGGATTTTTGATCGGTTATCAGCCGATTAATTCGGTGTTAGAAAAATAACGACATGAAAAAGGAATTGGAAAAAATGTTGTGAATTAAAAGGGGAACAAATTTTTCAAAAAAAAAATAAAGTTAACCAAAATACCCCCGAAGTTAGGGGTATTTACAAAGTTGTCATGGTGAATAGTGAAATCCTAATGGAATTTAGTATATTTAGTAGTAATAATAATAATAGTAATAAGATTAGCAATATGACTAAGATGATAAGATCTGATAAACATATTATTTCTACACTTTCCGACTAGTCCTATCGGAGTGATGGGATTATGATATCCAGGTCACGAAGGCATATAATATGGGTTTATATAGAGGTGTTCACTTCTTCGTTGACGGTTCCCCGAAGGTAGTGAATACATTGATTGCTTTACACCACCGAGAGAGAGACTCCAGGTGAATAGACTCCGGGTGGGATAAATGGACCACCTGTGACAATACCAGACATGAGTGGGTCAATAGACTCCAGGTGAAGCATGAACATTGCCTTTCAAGTTTCATACTCATCTTCATCAAATTTGGATGGTCTATTGGATGAGCCATTTTCAAGGTAAGTTGTATTTGAATATGCAGCCATGATAGAATTCAGATCCAAGATATTAAATTATCAAGACTGAAGCTCTGATACTAGTTGTTGGTCCCTTGATAAACAACAGGAGTATTGTAGAGGGGGGGTGAATACAATATCTTTTAATTAACTTACAGTTAAACACAATTTAGTATTCAAGCATGTAATTTAAATAGAGTCAAAGGTAATTTTTCAACGGTTATTCTTTATTGATTAAATCACAAAGAATTACAACTATCCTTGGCGGAATGATAGTTGGTTGATACAGATTTACCTAGATTATAGCTATGAGGATAAACTTAAAGCTATTACACTTTTTGGACTCTAAATAATAAAACCCGCACCACTAGTTGTTACAATAGTGGATACAACAATTTATAGTAGTCCTTTTATCCGTGTAATTGTTCTATTGTTCACTGGTACATAGGATGTCTATACTTGTGGGGACAACTGCATCAGAGAGCGTGCTCTCCTATTTCCTCTTTGGTAGCTATTTGCAGAAACACCCCAATTCGGTTTGGCACCACTATTTATTTAAACAAATAGAATGTTGTGTTCCTTAGGCATTGACGAAGTATAGCACATGTCTGCACATGCGTTAAACTTCAGCATTCCCACGTGGTCATGTAAGGTCACTTGTCAGCCATCGACGCGTGTCCTTTCCTGTTCAACTTTGTCTTTGACTTATGTTGAATAGTACAATTGATGTAGACAACTCAGGAAACTACTACGCTTGTAATGGAGCATAGCTGTCTTGTGTAGTAAGCTGCATTTCAGCTATGCTGGTTCTTCATTGCTGAGTCACTTGATATTATTAAATTACTGAGTATACATCATGTGCTGATTGAAGAACACTATCTACCTTGTGCTGGTAGGCTAAGCAGCAAACTAAACACCTGACACAGCAATATCTGCTGTCTATACATAAAAAAACTTGTGCTGGCTACACATAACATTTTAGTGCAAATAAATTACAGTTTTGTCATAATTAAATCCTTAATTATTTTGGGGACTCAACAATCTCCCCCTATTTGATGATGACAAAACCTATGACATTAAGAGAAAACAATAAAGCCAGCACTAAGGGACCTAATAAAAATAGGCAGTAAATTTGTCCCTTTTAAGTTTGTTTTAGGATCTTTTGCTGAGTTATCTATATCTTATAACTTGATATGATTTTAAAGATAAACTCATTTCATTTTCATTACAAAAGAGTATATACAATAATTACAAAACATCATAATGAAATATGAAATAATTAAAAGATACAAATTGAGCACTAAAAGGCTATCTGTCTTTATCTTTGTCTTTATCTTGTTCATCTTCAGATAGCTCTTCTTCTTTAACTTTGAGGGCTGCCCAGGCTTCAGGAAACAAGTAAGGCACTTCAGCAGGGTCGAATACTGGAATCTGAGAAAGTAAAATGATGGGATCTCTTCTGTGTGGGCCTTCACCAGTAGATTTCTTACCTTTAGGCTTTTGAGAGAGAACTTCATCTACATTCACTACTGGTGCATTCCCATACTTTATTGCTTTGTTGAAGAGCTCTTGAAATTCAGGTTTCAGTGTATCTTTGATACCACTTTTACCTTTGCCAATAAAGTACTGCAGTATCTCCATCCATTCACTGAACCCTAAGGTTCTCAGTTCAGTGTAGTCAATTCTTTCCTGAACATTACCTTCTCTGCTGACAGAGAAAGCCCTTTTTGTGCCTTTATGCACCTTGATGATCTTGCTTGGATTTGATCTTCTGGTTAGCACATCACCATATCTGCTCCTATAGTAATGATCAGATAATTCTATTGTTCATTCAGTTTCTATAGGAGCATCAGCAGGTGCTTTCTCAGTAGCTTTCAGTTCATCGAATGCCTTATCTTGTTCTTTAACAATAGCTTTGGCTAACTTGAGGGACTCGGCCTCTTGCTTTCTATCAGCAGCAAACTTATCTTCTTCTTCCTGAAACCTCAGCCTCTCAGCATATTCAGCATCAGCATCCTCCCTTCTTTGCCTTTCAACTTGTAGACCCAAAAGATAGTCATTGGCAGTGATGTTCAGGGATTTAGCTGTTTCAATCATCTTCCTGCCCTCAACAGTTTTAAGGGCATCACGATATTGCCTTAGATCCATATCCAGTCGCCTAGCCTCATGAAATTGAGCTTTTTCTTCATCAGAATGTAGCCTTTGACCACTGTTATTTAGATACACGCCAATTATAATGCCATAAGTCAAGGCAGTGATATAGAATGGCTGATCAACTGGATGATGCAGCAATCTAACTTGGCGTATCCTTTCAGAAATAGATGCTTGTATTTGCTCAAGCAATTCAGGTACAGTGATCTCCAGACTGTAAGCCTCTCTTGCATCTGGATTCATCCTTCTTAGATCTTGCTCACCTCGTGCAACTGAATCATCTTCCCAAGTTGTGTGTTTATCATGACATGTTGGGGAAGATGGAGGATACATGATTGATTCTGCTATGCCAGAAGAACTTACCGAGTACTGATTAATTCGTTCATCCTGTGTTCTTTCAAAATAAGTAAGAGTCCGGGCAGAGATAGGTGATTGAATAAATAGGTGATCTCCTCTGCCCCAGACTGTGAAGTCAGCAAGATTAACAATATCAGCATCTTGTTTAGCACCCAGCTCAGCCACCTTGGCTGGGTCTTCATCACTTGTTACACCCAGACGCACAATTCTGGCTGGGTCTTCAATCACAACACTTCTTGCTGTGTCTTCGGTACCAGCTGACTGATTAGTATCAGCTGGCACAACTGCTACAGTATCTTCATCAGCTGCCTCAAATAAGGGTCCTTTCCTTAGGGGCTGGTTGTCCCTAGGAGTAGATTTTACCCTTTGTTTATCGATTGGCATTGGTTCAGCTAATGGTTCTTGTGTTGATACTGGTTCTCGTGGAGGCAGATAGGGAACAATTGATAAGTGCTTCCCCTCAGCTTATTCATCCTCATTAAGGTTGATGATGTCTGCTGGCTGTTGATGTGCAGCTGGCTGAGCAGAAGATGCTGGTCGAGAGGATTGGCTGGTTTCTAACATTGCATCTAGCCTTTTCATGAAAACATCAGCTCTAACCCCTCCTGACTCAGTAGAAGCTAAGTAATCTTTCATCTCTTCAGGAGTCATCTTTTTAATTCTGTCTGCTCGCTCAGCATACAACTTTGCTTTATTTCTATCATATTTCACCATGAACTTAGCATTTCTTTTCAAGGCAGCCCTTGTCATAACCCGACCTTAACCATAAGGATGAATACAATAACATATGATTTCATCGCGAGGTATTGACCTCTATATGCGACATTTTTCAAAAACTGCATTCGTTTTTACAATACAAACCATAGCTTTTATTACAAATACAAGGTTTAAACAACTTAATAATGATTATCGTTTAGCGATAATCTTAGACTTACAAACTTTACATGTGATAATAACAATACGACCTCCAACATATTTTACATTACAAATCCTCCGATATGCAGTTTTATTTTTGACACAAATATGCATACTCAAGATCTTGCTTAAATTCAACATGTTGCAGCAGAAGCTTTTAGTTATCACCTGAGAATAAACATGCTTAAAACGTCAACATAAAGTTGGTGAGATATAGGTTTAATGCCGGCAGCGTTATAAATATAGACCACAAGATTTCATATATAAACGTTTTAATAAAAATATTCTAAGTTGTTGAGCACTTGATAACCATACTTAACATTTAATCAACGTCGCATATTCCCTTTATTATGAAATCTTACTACACCGTACCAAGTGTAGTTACCGAAACAAAGTACTGTGCAACCGTTGAATACTGGTCGTCCAGTCCGGTTGGGGTTGTCAGGCCCGATAGATCTATCAACAGGATTCGCGTTTACAATACCTCATGTAAATAATAGTTACCAAGTTACAGGGAAGTATGCCAGTGGTACAACTCAACGTAGAATATATATTTTTAATCACTTGTGTCCATAACGTAAATTATAAAATGCATGTATTCTCATCCCGAAATATTTAGAATTTAAAAGTGGGACTATATACTCACCTTTTCCTTGAAGGTATTTAACTCGACTTGGTCTCCGATAGATATCACGAACCTAACCATATATATAATATATCAACATATTTTCTTTTCAAGTAATCGTTACATATATATATATATATATATATATATATATATATATATATATATATATATATATATATATATATATATATATATATATATATACTTATAATACTTTTAATATTCTCTTAGTCCGTAGTTAGCAGTCTGTTGTTAATGGTCCACAATTAGTTGCTCAATAAAATAAATAAAGACCCCATCGTATTCGTATTGATCAGAATTAATCTCGACCCATGGTACCATGTTGTCAAATGACGTGTTGTGTACATAAAGTACCATGTTGTCAGATGACGTGTTGCGTACAATCATGAGGTCTTATGATTAATCTTCTCGTGTTGTTTACGGGTGGTCCTGGAATATATAAAATCAAATCATAAGTAAATATATATTAAATATTATGTTAATTAGCCAATATATGATTAATCCGATTTTGTCATAATATGATATATTACAGGTTTTGAAGTGTTTTAAAAATCAAATTAGAAGGATCTATTTAGTTTGCGAACAGGTTTGAAATCATTCAAACTATGTTCTTGTTGTTAAAAATTTTATAACACAAAATAAGATAGCTATATAAATATGAATCGAATAAGATTATGAATAAGGTTACTACCTCAAGTTACTTGGATAAAGCTACTGGAAAAGATAGAAAATAATCTTGATCAAACTTTCTTATGATGATTATAGGTTGTTTATGAAGCTAGTTCTTCATGAGTATTTGCTGAGATTGTGAAGAACACTTAGAGTTCCTAAGAGTGTGTTTTTTTTTTTTTTTGGTTAGAGAAAGATGGTTGTAAGAATGAAATGAAAAGCCAAGGTGATGGTGATACTTATAGGACAGTCTGGTTGTTGAGGGAACAAGGACAAATTATTGTGTTAAATTTTTGAGTAATAATGTATGCTAGCTTACAAATAAGATTCCCTCTTATCTAGGGCAGATCTAAAGCTGATAAGGATATTGATTTGATGTGTATTTATCAATAGTAAATACGTATGGATGATGAGTATGATACGGTAAAAGAAGCTCAAAATCGGGCTTTTATTTTGGGTCCAACCGGGCCAAAAAAAAAATTTTAAGACATTTTTAATAAAGCAATGTTAGCCCAAAAAAAAATTTCCAAGCTGACCTGGCAGCTCGACCCCAGCCAGGGGCTCTGCCCCTTGGACCCCGCTTATCGGGGGCGCTGCCCCCGAACCCCCGTCATAATCAAGATAAGTTCAAACAAGTGTGCACTCCACACTTCCCCAAACTTGTTCGATATTTATCAAGATTATTTTGGTTACAAATTAATCCTATTACACTTAAATCATATTGGTGACATAAATCACAACACATTATAGATTGTAAGTATATATGTCAAAGAACGTTACATATAGTTATCGTTTTGAAAACTTAAGTTAGTGGTCTCAAAGTATACTTATAACTCATTGTTGTTAGTTCACAATGAAATGTTAAACCATCCTTAAATCATGTTAAATATGTATAGATATGTACATATACATAATCGTATAATTATCGTGTGTTATATAGTTCGTGATATCATCGGTCAAATTGGACGGTCAAACGTTGTGTAAAACTCTTTTCAAAAATATAAGTCTCAACAGTTTGGATTGCTTATCATGTTGGTAAGGTTTAATTTATGTAAATATTAATCTCATAAGTATAGAACGATCGGAAAATTCCGGGTCGTTACAGTACCTACCCGTTAAATAAATTTCGTCCCGAAATTTTAAAATTGTACCTATTTTGCGTTTTCGGGAAAACAAATGTGGGTACTTTTGTTTCATCTGATCCTCTCATTCCCAAGTAAACTCGGGACCCCTTCGAGCATTCCAACGAACCTTAACGATTGGTATGTTGCTCTGCTTGAGTTGTTTAACTTCACGGTCCATGATTTCGACTGGTTCTTCTATGAATTGTAGTTTCTCGTCGACTTGGATTTCTTCAAGAGGAATGGTGAGGTCTTCCTTTGCAAGACACTTCTTAAGGTTTGAAACGTGAAATGTATTATGTACTCCGGCGAGTTGTTGTGGTAATTCGAGTCGATAAGCTACCGGTCCAATGCGTTCGATGATCTTGAACGGGCCTACATACCTTGGGTTCAGTTTACCTCTTTTTCCAAAACGTATTACACATTTCCAAGGTGACACCTTTAACATAACCATGTCACCGATCTGAAACTCTAATGGTTTCCTTCGAACATCGGCGTAGCTCTTTTGGCGACTACGGGCTGTTTTCAATCTCTCCTTGATTTGTACTATCTTCTCAGTCGTTTCGTGTATGATCTCGGGACCAGTTAATTGTCGATCTCCTACTTCATTCCAACAGATAGGGGATCTACACTTCCTTCCATACAGTGCTTCGAATGGTGCAGCTTTAATGCTCGCATGATAACTGTTATTATACGAGAATTCTGCTAATGGTAGATATTTATCCCATCCGTTTCCAAAATCGATCACACATGCCCTGAGCATGTCTTCAAGAGTCTGAATTGTTCTTTCACTCTGCCCGTCAGTTTGTGGATGATATGCGGTGCTCATATCCAAACGAGTTCCCAGGGCCTCCTGTAGTGATTGCCAAAACTTTGATGTAAATCTACTATCACGATCGGATATAATGGAAATAGGTATTCCATGCCTTGAAACAATTTCCCTTATGTATAATCGTAATAGTTTCTCCATTCTATCCGTTTCCTTTATAGGCAAGAAATGTGCAGATTTGGTGAGACGATCAACTATTACCCAAATGGTGTCATAACCCCAGGCAGTCTTAGGTAACTTTGTGATGAAATCCATGGTAATACCATCCCATTTCCATTCTGGGATTTCTGGTTGTTGAAGTAATCCTGATGGCTTCTGGTGTTCTGCTTTGACTTTGGAACAAGTTAAACATTCCCCAACATATGTTGCAACGTCTGTCTTCAAATTAGGCCACCAATAATGCGTCTTAAGATCTTGATACATCTTTCCAACTCCAGGATGTATCGCGTATCTTGTCTTATGTGCCTCATTCAATATCAACTTCCTTAATCCACCCAACTTTGGTACCCAAATACGGTTTGCAAAATATCGAATTCCATCTTCCCGTATAACGAGTTGTTTCCCATACTTCTTCATTATTTCATTTCCTATGTTTTCTTTAGTAAGAGCTTCTCGTTGAGCCTCTTTGATTTGTGAGTTGAGATTCATGCGAATTTTTATGTTCATTGCTCGTACTCGAATTGGTTCCCGTTCCTTTCTGCTTAGAGCGTCAGCCACTACATTCGCTTTCCCAGGATGATAGCGAATCTCACAATCATAGTCGTTTATCAGCTCGACCCACATACGTTGCCTCATGTTTAGCTGTTTCTGATCGAAGATATGTTGAAGGCTTTTATGATCGGTAAACACAGTGCATTTAACCCCATATAAGTAGTGTCTCCATATCTTCAATGCAAACACTACTGCTCCCAGTTCTAAATCATGCGTCATATAATTCCGCTCATGAATCTTCAATTGTCGGGATGCGTATGCTATAACTTTCTTCCGTTGCATAAGGACGCAACCAAAACCTTGTCGCGAAGCGTCACAATATATCTCAAAATCATCGTTCCCTTCAGGTAACGATAAAATAGGTGCTGTAGTCAACTTCTTCTTCAGTAATTGAAATGCACTCTCCTGCTCAGAAGTCCATTCGTACTTCTTCCCTTTTTGTGTTAACGCTGTTAATGGTTTAGCTATTCGGGAAAAATCTTGAATAAACCTTCTATAATAACCAGCTAAACCCAAAAATTGGCGTATCTGCGTTGGTGTCTTAGGAGTCTCCCATTTTTCAATGGCCTCAATTTTAGCTGGGTCAACCTGAATTCCTTTACTACTAACAACATGGCCAAGAAATTGCACTTCTTTCAACCAAAACGCACACTTAGAAAATTTGGCGTATAATTGTTCTTTTCTTAACAATTCTAATACCAATCTTAAATGCTGCTCATGCTCTTGCTCACTCTTAGAATAGATAAGAATATCGTCAATGAAAACGATAACAAACTTATCTAAATACGGACTACAAACTCGATTCATGAGGTCCATGAATACAGCTGGCGCATTCGTTAATCCAAACGGCATGACCAAAAATTCATAATGACCGTAGCGTGTCCGAAAAGCAGTTTTCGGAATATCTTCTTCTTTGACGCGTAGTTGATGATAGCCCGACCTTAGGTCGATTTTCGAGTAAACACATGATCCTTGCAATTGATCAAATAAATCATCAATTCTCGGTAGTGGATACCAATTCTTGATAGTTAACTTATTTAATTCACGATAATCTATACACATTCGGAAAGATCCGTCTTTCTTCTTGACGAATAAAATCGGAGCTCCCCACGGTGAAGTGCTCGGTCGAATGAAACCACGGTCCAGTAATTCTTGTAACTGGCTTTGTAACTCTTTCATCTCAGATGGTGCAAGTCTATATGGAGCACGAGCCACTGGTGCAGCTCCCGGTACTAGATCTATTTGAAATTCTACAGATCTAAATGGAGGTAATCCTGGTAACTCTTCCGGAAATACTTCAGGAAAATCTCTTGCCACAGGCACGTCGTTGATGCTCTTCACTTTTTCCTTCGTTTCGACTTTATTAACATATGCTAAGATAGCATAGCACCCTTTCTTCAAGAACTTTTGAGCTTTAAAATAACTAATGAGTTTTAGCTTTGAGTTACCCTTCTCTCCATAAATCATTACTAGCGTTTTATCCTTACGAGGAATGCGAATTGCCTTCATGGCGCACACAACTTCAGCTCCTATTTTGGACATCCAGTCCATGCCGACTATTACATCAAAACTTCCTAATTCTACGGGTATCAAATCAATCTTAAATGTTTCTCCGGCTAAATTTATTTTACAATCACGGCAAATTTTATCGGCTTTAATTAGTTTACCATTAGCTAACTTAATCATGTACTTAGCATCTAGAGGTAATGATGAACAATTCAATTTAGCGTAAAAGTCTCTACTCACGTAACTTCTATCGGCACCAGTATCAAATATAATAGATGCGGATAAGTTATTAATGGTAAACGTACCCGTAACAAGCTCCGGGTCTTCACACGCCTCTCTAGCATTAATAACAAATTCTCTTCCACGTGCAGATCCATTATTCTTCTCTGGATTCAGACACTGGCTCTTATAATGACCCTGTTTCCCATACCCATAACAAGTAACAGTGGCCAAGGCAGTTCTATTTGTATTGGTGGCAGGAGTCTTGGTACCGTTTGTATTTGTAGCAGGAACCCTACAATCTTCAGCAAGATGACCTTTTCGATTACAATTGTTGCACACCACATTACAATAACCAGAGTGATGTTTGTGGCATCTGTTACATAAAGGATTTCGTCCTTTGTAACCTGAGTTTGAACCACTACCCGCACCATGTGTGGTTTCTTGTTTCTTGTTGGATTGTTGATGATTACCTTCCCACTTTCTTTTGTTTCCCGATGTGTTGACATCGGTGTTCTTATCCAGAATAATCTGGTCCATCAATTCGTTCGCCATGGTGATAGCTTCATGAATAGTCTTGGGTTTGGATGCTGTAACATTTGCCTTGACCTTTTTAGGCAAACCGTCTTTGTACAGTTCAATCTTCCGTTCTTCGGTTGGTACCAATTCGGGACATAGCAAAGCTAATTCCATGAATCGCTGATTGTAGTTGGTGAGTTCAGTACCAACAGCTTTCAGGCTTCGTAATTCAGCTTCCAACTTCCTAACCTCGTTCCTTGGACAATATTCGTTGATTAGCATTGTTTTGAATTTTTCCCAAGGAGTATCATAAGCTACATCTCCTCCTACGGCCTTCACATAGTTTTTCCACCACGTGAGTGCACTATCTTGTAGGGTGCACGATGCATACTTGGTCATGTCCTTCTCAATACAACCACTGATTTTAAACACAGACTCAATCTTTTCGATCCACCGGGTTAAACCGACCGGTCCTTCTGTTCCACTGAATGATGAGGGCTTGCAACCTTGAAAAGTTTTGTAAGTGCACCCCACACGAGGATTTGGGTTAACTGCAGCACCTCTTGCAGCCTCGACCCATAACATTCTATCGTTTACTCGCTGATTGATGAGTTCCTGGATTTCTTGTTCCATCATTCGGTTCAATCGCGCCATAATCTTCAATAAGAATGAAAAAATAATTATTCACATGGAATATTATAGATGTAGTATGTATTTACAGTACATCGTAGCTTATTAATAATATGAACCAGTTATTATTATAAAAGCCTTTTCTTCTTATTAGCGTTTTATAATTATATCTAGGGTAGTACCTACCCGTTAAAGTTCATACTTAATAGCTTAGTACGAAAATCAATTACTACCACCCAAATGATACTTAACCATGGAAAATTATTGCATTTTACACTTCACTATTTTACATATGCTTATCTTACATCAAACATTAAGCAAACCACACTAGTAATATTATACAAAACATTATATAATCCCATGGTTTAAAACAACAGCGCATCATTTAACCCAAAGCGTTTGTGTTTAAAGAAATCACTTAAAGGTTATCATGGTTGTCTCCCTGCGTTTTAGCTGAGGAACTGAAGAACTGGATGTCGGGATAGAACTAATAGGAATAGCGGGAATAGGTGTGGAAGTATCTGGTGGAGTTGGTGCCACAACATCCTCTCTAGACTCGGGATTTAGATTTTCCATTTCAGTAGCCTTTCGTTTCTTTCCTCGTTCGAACTTATCTTTCGTAATTTCCTGTATTTCTTCCTCCTCAGGATCACTTTCCGGTTCCTCTTCAATTGATTCATCCGGAACTTGTGAGTCTTCCCCAAAGGTGTCGTTTTCATCATCAGATAGATTAATGACTGGAACACCATCTGAAGAGTCTGGTTCGGAGTCGCTGAATGTGATAATAAGTTCTAAGCCAGACATCTATCACATAACAACTAGCACGTTAATACCACATAATATTTACATATTAATTTTTAACCAACAAGGATAAGCAATAGTTTTCGAAATCAAACACGATCAAAGTCCAGACTCACTAATGCATCCTAACAAACTCGATAAGACACACTAATGCAAATTCTCTGGTTCTCTAAGACCAATGCTCTGATACCACATGTCATAACCCGACCTTAACCATAAGGACGAATACAATAACATATGATTTCATCGCGAGGTATTGACCTCTATATGCGACATTTTTCAAAAACTGCATTCGTTTTTACAATACAAACCATAGCTTTTATTACAAATACAAGGTTTAAACAACTTAATAATGATTATCATTTAGCGATAATCTTAGACTTACAAACTTTACATGTGATAATAAAAATACGACCTCCAACATATTTTACATTACAAATCCTCCGATATGCAGTTTTATTTTTGACACAAATATGCATACTCAAGATCTTGCTTAAATTCAACATGTTGCAGCGGAAGCTTTTAGTTATCACCAGAGAATAAACATGCTTAAAACGTCAACATAAAGTTGGTGATATATAGGTTTAATGCCGGCAGCGTTATAAATATAGACCACAAGATTTCATATATAAACGTTTTAATAAAAATATTCTAAGTTGTTGAGCACTTGATAACCATACTTAGCATTTAATCAACGTCGCATATTCCCTTTATTATGAAATCTTACTACACCGTACCAAGTGTAGTTACCGAAACGAAGTACTGTGCAACTGTTGAATACTGGTCGTCCAGTCCGGTTGGGGTTGTCAGGCCCGATAGATCTATCAACAGGATTCGCGTTTACAATACCTCATGTAAATAATAGTTACCAAGTTACAGGGAAGTATGCCAGTGGTACAACTCAACGTAGAATATATATTTTTAATCACTTGTGTCCATAACGTAAATTATAAAATGCATGTATTCTCATCCCGAAATATTTAGAGTTTAAAAGTGGGACTATATACTCACCTTTTCCTTGAAGGTATTTAACTCGACTTGGTCTCCGATAGATATCACGAACCTAACCATATATATAATATATCAACATATTTTCTTTTCAAGTAATCGTTACATATATATATATATATATATATATATATATATATATATATATATATATATATATATATATATATATATATATATATATATATATATATATACTTATAATACTTTTAATATTCTCTTAGTCCGTAGTTAGCAGTCTGTTGTTAATGGTCCACAATTAGTTGCTCAATAAAATAAATAAAGACCCCATCGTATTCGTATTGATCAGAATTAATCTCGACCCATGGTACCATGTTGTCAAATGACGTGTTGTGTACATAAAGTACCGTGTTGTCAGATGACGTGTTGCGTACAATCATGAGGTCTTATGATTAATCTTCTCGTGTTGTTTACGGGTGGTCCTGGAATATATAAAATCAAATCATAAGTAAATATATATTAAATATTATGTTAATTAGCCAATATATGATTAATCCGATTTTGTCATAATATGATATATTATAGGTTTTGAAGTGTTTTAAAAATCAAATTAGAAGGATCTATTTAGTTTGCGAACAGGTTTGAAATCATTCAAACTATGTTCTTGTTGTTAAAAATTTTATAACACAAAATAAGATAGCTATATAAATATGAATCGAATAAGATTATGAATAAGGTTACTACCTCAAGTTACTTGGATAAAGCTACTGGAAAAGATAGAAAATAATCTTGATCAAACTTTCTTATGATGATTATAGGTTGTTCATGAAGCTAGTTCTTCATGAGTATTTGCTGAGATTGTGAAGAACACTTAGAGTTCCTAAGAGTGTGTTTTTTTTTTTTTGGTTAGAGAAAGATGGTTGTAAGAATGAAATGAAAAGCCAAGGTGATGATGATACTTATAGGACAGTCTGGTTGTTGAGGGAACAAGGACAAATTATTGTGTTGAATTTTTGAGTAATAATGTATGCTAGCTTACAAATAAGATTCCCTCTTATCTAGGGCAGATCTAAAGCTAATAAGGATATTGATTTGATGTGTATTTACCAATAGTAAATACGTATGGATGATGAGTATGATACGGTAAAAGAAGCTCAAAATCGGGCTTTTATTTTGGGTCCAACCGGGCCAAAAAAAAATTTTAAGACATTTTTAATAAAGCAATGTTAGCCCAAAAAAAAATTTCCAAGCTGACCTGGCAGCTCGACCCCAGCCAGGGGCTCTGCCCCTTGGACCCCGCTTATCGAGGGCGCTGCCCCCGAACCCCCGTCATAATCAAGATAAGTTCAAACAAGTGTGCACTCCACACTTCCCCAAACTTGTTCGATATTTATCAAGATTATTTTGGTTACAAATTAATCCTATTACACTTAAATCATATTGGTGACATAAATCACAACACATTATAGATTGTAAGTATATATGTCAAAGAACGTTACATATAGTTATCGTTTTGAAAACTTAAGTTAGTGGTCTCAAAGTATACTTATAACTCATTGTTGTTAGTTCACAATGAAATGTTAAACCATCCTTAAATCATGTTAAATATGTATAGATATGTACATATACATAATCGTATAATTATCGTGTGTTATATAATTCGTGATATCATCGGTCAAATTGGACGGTCAAACGTTGTGTAAAACTCTTTTCAAAAATATAAGTCTCAATAGTTTGGATTGCTTATCATGTTGGTAAGGTTTAATTTATGTAAATATTAATCTCATAAGTATAGAACGATCGGAAAATTTTGGGTCGTTACAGCCCTTTTGTGTTCAGCAATGCTGAGAAGTTCATCATAAATTTCACGCTTTTCAGGATCGAGGGATCGTACATGCTCAATTTTATGTCGTTTCAGAGCAGCATATACCTCAAATTCAACGTTGAAAGCAGCATCTAGTTCTTGTCATCTCTACTGATGCCTCTCTAGTTTTCTTTTCATTTTTCGTTCAATAGTTTGAGAGACAGCAAAAGATTCACCTAAAGCCAGTTCAGACACATCACTTGGCTTACTGCCAGAACTAATATCATCCATAGATGTGGTAGACACACTGGGTTGAGATTCACCAGCTGCCTGGACACCTGCTTCAGTATGAACGTTGCTAGGCTTAGTGCCAGAACCTTGACCAGTACCATCACCACCATCATCACCATCCTTCCTTTGCTGTTTTGGAGCCTTTTCATGCTCATATTCCCCCTCAGATTGTTTTCTCTTTTTAGACTTCTTCTCTCCCTTTTTGTCATCAGCAGGGGCAGAAGGATGAGCAGGGAGACCTGTGCATCAAGGTCACTATCTGATTCAGGAACTGAATAGGCAAAGTTGTTCTAGTCAGCATCAGCAGGAGATAGATGGGCACCAGAATCTGCACCATATTGCCTGAGACATAGGTTTAAAGTTCTGACTTTATTCCTTGCAACACCCATGGCCATTTGATCAACAGTGGCCCAAACACCAGCTTGTAGGGCAGCCATTCGTTGCATAGTCTCCACCATTTAAACATAAGTAGAGGCAGGAACCATTGTGGCCATTTGTTGTTCCTGCGAATCCAATCTCTCTTCTAAAACCCTATTCTCCTCATTTAGAAAGAGAATCCTTCTATTAACAGCATCAAGTTTAGCTTGAAGACGGGCAATATGATCAGTGTATTCATTGTGAGAGATGATTTGCCTTTTTAGGTCCTCCTCTTCTTCATGGTGTTGGACAATGGCATCCACCGCAAGATTAGCAAAAGCACATACTTGTTTGAGCTGGGCTTCAATATTGGAATTTGTAACATCCCCAGATCTGCGTATGGCTTCAGTCCTTCGATCAACAAGAGTAGTGCGGATGGTTCTTTGTAGATCTGGTGTGATTCTGGCTACTGTACGGTAAACAGCCACCGTAGAAATAGCAGCCACCTCAGTAGGATGAAAACTACTGGTTGAGGGGTGATCACTAGCAGCGACAATAGGATTACCTCCGTGGGGTAGTGGAAGGTCATAATCTGACTCATCACCATGATCACCATCATTTTTACCTTCACCCGAAGGTTTAGAACCACTGGTATCCTTGTCAGCATCATTATCAGCATCATCAGTGAGATCCACTAGTGTGTCTTTGAAACCAGTCACATTATCAGTCACATTATCATGAGTGACTGGCTCGCCCTTACCAACACCTTTATCAGCATCACCATCAGATGAAGAAGATGATGAGGAAAAAGCTGAAGAATCAGAGGGTACTGGCGAATCGGGGACAATTCTGCATCACACACTTCTTGGTGACAGGATCTATGAAGAAGTTGAGAGGCCTCCAAGTACCAGGCCATGGAGAAGCAGCTGGAGCTATACTAAAGTAATGGTAGTATGGCTGCTCATTGATTTGTTGTAGGGTGGCCAGCCTCTTATATACTTCTTCTCTTGCTGGTCGATCAAGCTGAGACAAAAGTTCAACCAGCTCTTCCCTGGGTAGCTTGCTGGCAGAGATTAAAGCACTTTGAGGATCAATAGCCAGCTGATCCACCAGCAAGGCAATCTTGGGAGCAATAGAGGCTCCCATGTAGATGAAGTTAGGTACAACTTCATCAGGATCTGGTACCTGACACACATATAGTTTCTTCTCAGCAGAATCAGTAGCCTGAGAAGAATCAGTGGTGACAGAAGTGGAGGTACCAGCATCTAAAGTAGGTTCCGTAGAACCAGTAGCAGCAGTTGATAACTGCTCAGAAGATGAAATAACAGTAGCAAAAAACACTAGTATCCATCTGTGGTTCTTTTGGAACATAGCCAACATCCTGAAGAAATGAAGACCAGGATGCATTATCATCATCATTCAAGCCACCACCAATAACCACTTCAGTAGTAGTAGCAGTTGGAAGAGTAACAGTGGTAGTGGCAGCAACATCAAAATCAAGAACCTCCTTAACAATATTATCAATAACCTTTTCAAATGCAGGAGGAAGTTCCATTATCGTCTCATCAACCACTTCAGAATCAGTGGTTGAAGTAGTAATATCGAAGACTGTAGGAGGAGCAGCAGAAATATCAGCAGTAGCTAGCTCCTCATTAACAGTAAGATCTGTGGAACCAGCATCCATAATGTCTCCAGTAGAGCTAGCAGCAGTAGAAGCAACATCACTAGTATCAGCACCACCAGTAGACAAATCAGTAGCACCAACCTCAGTAGCAGAAATAGAGAGCTCATCAGTAGAAATAATAACATCCTTTTCTTGCTCCCCCTCTGCCTGTTCATCTACCCTGCTAAGAACTGAAACAAGAGAACATTTTATGTTAACAACTGTAGAACCAAATAAATTTGACTCAACAATTGCATCTGTTGTTGGTCTCTGGGGACAGACTGGTGATTTATTCAGCCCTTCAATTGAGACAGAGTTAGGTGTCTGTAAGTGCAGCCGTGACTCTGCTGACTCATTGGTAACGCATGTTAACCCAGATAGTGTAAGAGTTCTGGCTGGTAATGATGTAGGAGTGTGACTCTTATCATGATTCAAGTAACAATTGAGCTGTGCAGTAGCCTGAGCTGACTCAACACGATGAGGAGCCAGCTCAAGTCTGCTTTGGGGGTTAGTTATGTTCTCTGCTAGTTGTACTATCAGCAGAGGATATTTCATGAAGTATAATTTTGAAAAATGTAGAAGTGCCTGGTTAGAAGAGTATGGGTTGCTACTCTTCTTAACACTAGTTTTAAAACCAGTCAGCTTGGGAGCCAAGGTTGTGCCTTTAACTCAACTTTCATTTTTCAAGTCAGCAGTTAAAATATTTTTAATTAAGTTAGCGATCTCTTTTGTTTGGTCTTGATGTGCGCAGAGGTGTATATGAAATAGCTTTATTTTTACAACGAAAAAAACTATTAAGTACGATACAATTTTACACAAGATATTTATTTATTTATAGAATGGATATACTTAAACCTTGCTACAACACTTATAGACAGTGTACCTAATCGTACAGTAGTGTAGTTTTTAGTAAGTCCGGTTCGTTCCACAGGGAAAATCTTTAAACAAAGCTTAACGCTATATTAGTTTTAATTTATAAAAATATAAAAATATAAATAAGTAATATTATTATTATAAAGGGAGGTTTTTACCGTTTAATGAACAGTTTGTCGATTTTTAAAACTTTAGTCGCAGTTAAAACCTAATGTAAAATATTAAAAATAAATATAACTTAATTTAAAGCGTAAAGTAAATAACGATAATGAAATTGCGATAAATAAAAGTGCGATAAAATAAACTTGCGATAATTAAAAAGTACAATTAATTAAAAGTGTAATTAAATACAATAACAATAAATAAAAGTGCGATAATTAGAAGTGCAATTAAATATAAAATAAAGGAAATTAAATATGAAATAAAAGAATTATGCTTATTTAAACTTCCGTAATCATGATGTTTGACGTGTTGATTTTTAGTTTTATGCCCATGGGTTAATTGTCCTTTGTCCTGGATTATTTAATATGTTCGTCTGGTTTTTGTCCATAACAGTCCATCAGTCATAAATATAAAGTGCGAGTGTCCTCGTCAAATTATCCTTATACCCGAAGTCAAATATTCCAACTAATTGGGGACTTAAACTGTAACAAGGTTTTAATACTTTGTTTAATAATTACACCAGGTTATCGACTGCGTGTAACCCAAGGTTTTAATACTTTGTTATCAATTATGCCAAGTGTCCTTGTACATAATTTCACCCCTGTTTTAATAATTCCATAGACTATTAATCCATTCCCGTGTCCGGTTAAATGAACGATTATTCGTACATATAAATACCCCGCCCATCGTGTTCGATCGAGTGTATATGGTTATTTATAGGGACGTCCAATTGTAAATCTTTATATTAAAATTAACAAACTATCATTTAGTTAAACAAATATAAAGCCCATTAATAGCCCATAGTCTAATTTCCACAAGTGTCGTTCTTTTGTCCAAACCCCAATTATGGTACAAAGCCCAATTACCCAATTTTAGTAATTAGTCCAATATCATGATTACTTTGATTTAAATAAGCATAATAATAACTTAGCTACGAGACATTAAATTAAAAAGGTTGAACATAACTTACAATGATTAAAAATAGCGTAGCGTTACACGGACAGAATTTCGACTTACACCCTTACAACATTCGCTAACATACCCTTATTATTAGGATTTAAAATTAAAATTAAAATTAAAATTAAAATATAAATATATATATATATATATATATATATATATATATATATATATATATATATATATATATATATATATATATATATATATCGTATAATATAGATAGAGAGATTGATGGATGGATATTTAAAACGTTCAGAATGCACGAGCTTTTATAGGCATTTTTGTCCAGGACAGCTCCGCGAGTTGCGGCCTTTTTGCACTACAAACTCCGCAAGTCGCGGAGTTCGTAAATCCAGCTCACACAAGTTTGGATCCTAGTCTGCCGACGGTTTTAATATATAAATATAATATATATATATATATAATTTATATAATTAATTATATATTATATTATATTTATATACATAGTTAACTTGTAATTTTTAGTCCGTTGCGTCGAGCGTTGAGAGTTGACTTTGATCCCGGTTCCGAATTTTCGAACGTCCCTGCGTACTATTTTATATCGTGTACTTTGCGTTTTAAATCTTGTACTTTTGTAATTTTGAGACGTTTCTCATCAATAATTGGAACCTCTTTGATTGTATTTTGTACTTTTGAGCTTTTTGGTCGTCTGCGTCTTCAATTCGTCGAATCTGTCTTTTGTCTTCACCTTTTATTATTTAAACGAATATCACTTGTAAATAGAACAATTGCAACTAAAATCTTGTCTTTCTTGAGGGATAATGCTATGAAATATATGTTCGTTTTTAGCATTATCAAATATTCCCACACTTGAGTGTTGCTTGTCCTCAAGCAATATAGTCTTGAAATACTAGAATCACTTCTTTATTCTTCACACTTTGTACATCAGTGATTTCTTTACGGCGGTATAAACAATGGTAGTAACGTTATGGTTTACAGTCCCACATGACTTATGAAAATTTAGATCCATTAAGGAAATTAGATCCTTATGAAAACATTTGATCTTTTGAAAATTAAATCTAGCTTTTACCCTAGATAAGTTTTCCGGAATAACCCTTCACCGGTGTTTGCAAAATATTTTTGTAGGTTTGGTGGGTTTCAGATTTGAAAATTTTAGCTCGAAACTTGTGGTTTTGTGTCACCCACTTGCTAACCTTGTATTAGGAAAGCAACACATCCAGTATACTTGCTCCGTATATTACCTTTCGGTAAACTACCATCCGGTTGTAAAGGAAAGCGTTGAACAAGCAACTGTTAAGACAATGTCCCCTGACATGCTTTTAATTATGGTCTATAACGTGTCAGACGCAATTACTATCTTTTGTAGGAGCAATAGTAAAGCTCACCCTTATAATTTTTCGGTCTGGCACAAGGTCCTGTCTCCGACCATGCTATGCAACCACCGTTCTTACGGTTGACACCCGATTTGGTTCAGGTGACCTAATGAATTCCAGTTGAATTCCTAGGATTTTACGTTCAATGGTAATGAACGTATTGAAAATGGGTTTTCAGAAAACAAATCGGTTTTAATTTTTGATCAAAATATTTTCTCGTTCAAGCTCGAGTTTAGATATCATTGAATTCCATGAGTTTGAATTCTCAATCTTTAAGGTCAATCTCAAGGATTGAGTAATATCAGTCTTAAAAGCTGATTTTTGATCTTTTAAGGAGATTATCTTTTATGGGGATCTGATTCATTAGTCTTATCAAGCTAATTTACACGGTGCCCCCCATTGTACGAGATAAATCCTTCTCATGGTTAGGATAAATCTGACCACTTGGCGACCCTGTTTGATGCTGAGGTCCGTGGATTTCCTGCTGATTTTAGTGATGACTTTTCTAGATTTTTCGTCAACCTACAACTGGTCTGGACGACAACTTCATGACCTAAATCAAGAAGCGCGTTTCTTTTTCGGAAGACTTTACTTCCTTTTAATGATGGAATTGATTCATCGTGTAGATCCATCTTTCTTACAGAAAATCGGGTAAAACTTTTTAGAAATTGTCCAAAACAAAAGTATCTTCAGTTATTTGTACAAAAATATGTTTAAAATAATTTGGTAAATATTCCCACACTTGGCTTTTTTTTCTTTTATTTGCCTTTTTATTGTCCTCTATTCCATTTTAAATGAATTCTAATATTTTAGTTTGTTTCTCAATTTATGTCCTTTCCGAGGTAACGACAATCTCGGTATTAACACCTAGTTTTCATCGTTCATAAATATGTATAAACATGATTTTAAATTCATTTAGTTGAAAATTTTGAAAAATTTTACTAGAATTGGGTAGTCAGTATATAAGACTAGGGCTGTTCTTTGTTATCAGAGAGCACTAGATTCTAATACAACTACTACGTTACTAGTATTTTTAATAGTAACCAAGTGTTTAAGTTAAAAATTTTTAAAAATCCGAAAGAATTTAACCCCTTCCCACACTTACGATCTTGCAATGCCCTCATTTGCAAGAAATCAGTAACAATTTAAATTATTGAGGGTGATTAGCGTAGAAAAATGATTAAATTTTACCAAAGTTTCCAAACATATTGGCATTTGTTTGCTGAATGATAAATGGTGCATATCATTTGTTCATTCCGTCTGTTGGTACATCACATTTGTTTTTCGTTTTGTCGTCAAAATTAATAGCTTTTGCTGAACTTAATGTCAGTCTTTGAAAATGCGCTGTTTTACCCTGTTTTGTACATGAGATAAACTACAAACACATATATACAGAAATTTTTTTTTTAAACCTTATAACTTTTTAAAACATATAATTAATTAAATTTAAAATTTTGTTTCATTTTAGGATAAGGGTGTTTCGGAACAATGTCCTAGTCCGTCCCTCGACAAAATTTTAAAATTTGTCAATTCAAAGCGCGGTTTTAAAAGTAAAGATTTTTGGGTTTTTTTAATGTTTTTGGCATACTTTAATTCAATAAGATTAAAAATAATGATAATAAAAGTTATCGTCCCTCCCTTGGGTAAAGCAATTTTGGTTCAACGACCTAGTCTTCAACTTACGACGAATTTTAAAAATCATATTTTTAACTTAGCGAAATAAAGTAAATTTTTGTTTTTAAATTCACACCAAACTTAAATTTAAAATGCATAAAATTAGAAATTCACACCAAACTTAAATTATATTTTTGTTTTTATACATACAAACTTATATTAAAAATATTAATTTTCCAAATATTTACAATTTTAAATATATTGATTTAAAAAGTTTACAATATTATTTTAATATTAATTTTTTTAAAAATAAAATTAAAAATCTTTTTGGCTTTTATCCCACTTTAATCAATCAAATATTATCAAAAATATATGCCCCTCTTTTCGGTAAAGTAATTTCGGTTCCATGACCTAATTTAACTCATGACGAATTTTTGAAATATTTTGAGTTGATTGATTAAAGATATTTATACCTTAAGAATAAACGTTAAATTTCGCAGTGATGTAATAAATTTTTGTATGATATCAATAATTTCGGTCGCAAGACCTAATTTTATTGAATACCAATTTAATACTTTATAGCGAACAAATTAGCGTTTATTATCAAAAGGTTAAAAATAAAAATAAAAATAAAAACTGTACAAACTTACCTGTGAAATAGATTTCTTAGTGATATGCTCTAGCCCACTCATAAGATAGTCGGACTAATAGATTTTCCATGGCTACATAGGCGTAACCTCGAGCATTCAATGTTTTTTATTCTAAACATATGAACGGTCCATCTCTGCATAAAGTAACAAATTCGGTGTTTGAATAGGTTTGATTATTTGAACATTTACCTTCGTGTGACCATTTTCCGCATTTGTGACATCTTTCAAGGTGCCGTGCTCTTCTTTTCGCTGCGGATTTTGATTTTCCTTTACCAAATTGTAACTTATTATTTTCGCATCTGGATTCTTTTCTTACTCCGTCCAATTTTTCTCTGATTACTGATACTATTTCACTTGGAAGTGTGTCATTATTACGTTTAGTGATCAAAGCATGTAGCATTAAACCATGGTTTAGTTCACAGGAAGTCTTCATTTCGTAAAAACCTAAAAAAAATAAAAATTCAGAATGGGGGAAGAAGACTAGTTCTTTAGGGTCTGCTAGGGAAAGACCATTCGGGTTCCATTTTCGAGAACTACACGAAAACAGAAAATCTAACTCTAACAAAAATACATATTATCCTTTAAAGACTTGATTCTCCCCACACTTAGTTAGCTGTGGTGTCGAAATTGTGATTAAGTTCGTTGTCAACTTCCATCAGACTATCTATGTAATGTTTAACTCTGTGACCATTAACCTTAAATTCAATCCCATTTGAATTTATTAATTCTACTGTTCCGTATGGGAAAACTCTTTTGACTATGAATGGTCTAGACCATCTTGATTTCAATTTTCCAGTAAATAGCTTGAATCGTGAATTGAAAAGAAGAACTCTGTCTCCTTCTTTAAATTCTTTTGAACTTCTGATTCTTTTATCATGCCATTTCTTCGTTCTTTCTTTATAGATTAACGAATTTTCGTATGCTTCATGTCTTAATTCTTCTAATTCGTTTAATTGACTTAACCGTAGACGTCCAGCTTCATGTAAATCAAGATTACATGTCTTCAAAGCCCAAAATGCTTTGTGTTCAATTTCTACTGGAAGATGACATGCTTTTCCATAAACGAGTCTAAAAGGTGTGGTTTCAATTGGAGTTTTGTAGGCTGTTCTAAAAGCCCAGAGTGCATCCTCCAATTTTATGGACCATTCCTTCGGATTTGATCCTACGGTTTTCTCTAGAATACGTTTTAAAGCTCGGTTGATATTTTCAACTTGTCCACTTGTTTGTGGATGATATGCGGTGGAGATTTTATGAGTTACTCCATATCTTTTAAGAACTTTCTCAAGTTAATTATTACAAAAATGAGTTTCCCGATCACTTATTAAAGCTTTCGGTGTTCCAAACCTTGCAAAAAGACGTTTTAAAGAGTTGACTACAACTCGTACATCGTTAGTTGGGAGAGCTTGTGCTTCCTCCCATTTAGATACATAATCAATGGCTACGAGAATGTATAAATTATTATGAGATTTTGGAAATGGACCCATAAAGTCAATACCCCAAATGTCAAATACTTCACATACTTGAATGACATTTTGTGGCATTTCATCACGTTGACTTATTTTTCCGGCCCTTTGACAAGCATCACAGGATTTGCAAAGAAGGTGTGCATCTTTGTAAATTGTAGGCCAATAGAATCCAGCATCATAAACTTTTCTTGCTGTGAGTTGAGGCTCATAATGCCCTCCTGTTGGTCCTGTGTGACAATGGTTTAAAATTTTACTAGCTTCATCTCCGAATACACATCGGCGTATTATTCCATCGGGACAACTTTTAAACAAATGTGGATCTTCCCAGAAATAGTGTTTTATATCACTGAAGAATTTCTTTCGTTTGTGGTACGATAATCCTTTTTCAAGGAATCCACATACTAAGTAGTTTGCATAGTCTGCAAACCATGGAATTTCATTATAATCTATCTTCAATAGATATTCATCAGGAAAGTTGTCTTGTATGGCCGATTCATTTAGAACTTCTAATTCAGGATTTTCAAGACGAGAAAGATGATCAGCGGCGAGATTTTCTGCTCCTCTTTTATCTCGGATTTCAATATCGAACTCTTGTAAGAGTAAGATCCAACGGATTAATCTTGGTTTAGCATCTTGTTTCGAAAATATGTATCTAAGAGCAGAATGGTCGGTATAGACCACCGTTTTAGCTAGAATGAGATATGAACGAAATTTGTCAAAAGCAAAGACAATAGCAAGGAGTTCTTTTTCAGTAGTCGTATAATTTGTTTGTGCTCCTTGTAACATCTTACTAGCGTAATAAATTGGTTGAAATCGTTTTTCAATCCTTTGTCCTAAAACGGCTCCCATTACAAAATCACTTGCATCGCACATAAGTTCAAACGGTAGATTCCAATTTGGTGTTATCATGATCGGCGCATTAGTGAGTTTCTCTTTAAGAATATTAAAAGATTTGATACATTCATCTGAAAAGATGAATGGAGCATCCTTTTCTAGGAGTTTATTCATAGGAGTGGCAATTTTAGAAAAATCTTTTATGAAACGTCGGTAAAAACCGGCATGCCCTAGAAAACTCCTAACTCCTCTAACATTGGTGGGATGTGGAAGTTTAGCAATTACATCTACTTTAGCTCTATCCACTTCAATTCCTTCCTTTGAGATTTTATGTCCAAGAACGATGCCTTCGTTAACCATGAAATGGCATTTCTCCCAATTAAGAACTAGATTTGATTGTTCACATCTAATCAGCATTCGTTCAAGATTAGCTAGACACGTTTCAAAAGTATCACCGAAGACTGAAAAGACATCCATGAAAACTTCCATGCATTCTTCTATCATGTCGTGAAAAATCGCCATCATGCACCTTTGAAAGGTTGCAGGGGCGTTGCAAAGTCCAAATGGCATGCGTTTGTAAGCAAAAGTACCATAAGGGCACGTGAATGTGGTTTTCTCTTGATCTTCGGGTGCTATTGGAATTTGAAAATATCTAGAAAAACCATCTAGAAAACAATAGTAACTGTTTTCTGCTAATCTTTCCAACATTTGATCAATAAAAGGTAAGGAAAAGTGATCTTTTCTGGTGGCGTCAATTAATTTTCTATAATCAATACAAACACGCCATCCTGTTACAGTCCTAGTAGGAATAAGCTCATTTTTCTCATTTGTGATGACAGTCATGCCACCCTTCTTAGGCACGCATTAAACTGGACTTACCCATGGACTATCAGAAATTGGATAAATTAAACCTGCATCAAGCAGTTTAATAATTTCTTTCTTAACTACATCTTGCATATTAGGATTTAGTCTTCGTTGGCATTGCACATACGTTTTATGACCTTCTTCCATAAGGATTTTATGTGTGCAATACGAAGGACTTATTCCTTTAATATCATGAATCTTCCATGCAATAGCTGGTTTATGAGCTTTCAACACAGAAATGAGTTGCGATTTCTCATTTTCAGTAAGAGAAGACGATATTATTACAGGTAATTCAGATTCACCATGTAAATAAGCATATTCCAAATGGTTTGGAAGTGGCTTTAACTCTAATGTCGGTGGTTCTTCTATCGATGATTTATATCGATATCTGTCTTCTTCTTTTAGCATTTTAATTTCTTCTGTTGTTGGTTCATATCTATTAGCCATAAGTGTAGCTAACATTTCAGTTTCATCAATTGGTTCAGTTCCTTCTCCTAAAGAACATTCTCCCGTTCCTTGTAATTATGGAAATTCTTCTAAAAATTCTGCATGTGATTCTATTGTTTGAATATAATAACATGTATCATCTGCAGATTGTGGTTGTTGCATTGCTCTATTAACTGAAAAGGTAACACTCTCATCCTCTATACTTAGGGTCAGTTTCTTACCAAACACGTCTATCATTGCTTTAGCCGTGTTTAAGAATGGTCTTCCTAATATGAGAGGAACTTGAGAATCTTCTTCCATGTCCAGAACAACAAAATCTACTGGAAATACTAAAGTACCAACTTTAACTAGCATGTTCTCCATTATCCCTCTAGGATATTTTATTGATCGATCGGCTAGTTGTATGCTTATTCTTGTTGGTTTCAATTCTCCAAGGTCTAGTTTAGCGTATAGTGAATACGGCATTAAATTTATACTAACACCTAAGTCTGCCAATGCTTCTATTGAACTAAAACTACCCAGAAAACATGGAATTGTGAAACTTCCTGGATCTGATAGTTTTTCTGGTATCTTATTCAACAGCACTGCTGAATAATTAGCATTCATAGTAACGGCCGAGAGTTCTTCCATTTTCTTTCTATTTGTGATTAGATCTTTTAGAAATTTAACATATCTAGGCATTCCTGAAATCACATCAATAAAAGGAAGATTTACATTTATCTGTTTAAACATATCCAAAAATTTAGATTGCTCGGCTTCAAGTCTCTCTTTTTTCATTTTACTCGGGTAAGGAAGTAGTGGTTGGTATGGTTTAACATAAGGTTTAGCCTTAACTTTGTTATCTTCATTAACCTTTTCAACTACCGGTTATGTTTCCTTATCTTGTTCAGATTGTGGTTCTTGTGGAGTAGGAATAGCTTCATCAGAAATTACAGGTATTTCAGTTGGTTTAAGTGTAATACCACTTCTTGTGGTAATGGCTTTAGCTGTTTCATTCCGGGGGTTAGCATTTGTATCACTAGGTAGACTTCTCAGTTTTCTTTCACCTATTAACCTTGCTAGGTTACTTACTTCTTGTTCCAGATTTTGAATAGAAGCTTGTTGATTTCTAAATGCTTGAGCATTTTGTTCATTCGTTTGTTTCTGAGATGTGAAAAACTGCGTTTGAGTTTCAACTAGCTTCGTCATCATATCTTCTAAATTCGGCTTTTTATCATCGGGTTGTGGTGGTTTGTTTTGAAAATTAGGTCTTTGCTGATTGTAAGTATTATTGGATACTTGTTGATTGCTAGGACCTTGTTGATTGTTGTATGGAACATTTCGGTTATAATTCTGGTTTTGATTGTAAATCGATCTTAGCGGTTGATAATTATTCTGATAATTATTTCCAGGCCTTTGGTTTATGTATGAAATATTCTCTCTTTGTTCCATTGTTAGTTCAATACTGAGACAATCTTTTGTCAAATGTGGTCCTCCACACTGCTCACAACTAATTCGTATTGAGTGTATATCCTTAGTCATCTTTTCCATTCGTCTCTCGACAGCATCTATCTTTGCAGAAATGGAATCTAAGTCATGGCTAGAATCGGCTCTAGCTGCTTTAGATGATCTAACGATATCTTTTTCTTGGTGCCACTCATGTGAGTGGGAAGCAGTGTTATCAATAATTTTGTAAGCAGCAGTTTCGGTTTTCTTCATAATAGAACCACCAGCTGCTATATCGATGTCTTTCCTTGTAGTGATGTCGCATCCTTGGTAGAATATTTGTACTATTTGACAGGTGTCTAAACCATGTTGCGGACATCCTCTTAATAACTTTCCAAATCTTGTCCACGCCTCATATAGAGTTTCATTCGGTTTCTGTGTGAACGTAACAATTTCTCCTTGAAGTCTTACGGCTTTAGATGCCGGAAAGAATTGTTTAAGAAATTTTTCAACTAAAACGTCCCATGTATCAATCGCCCCTTTCGATAACGATTCCAACCAATCTTTGGCTTCTCCCTTTAAAGTCCAGGGAAATAACATGAGATATATCTGTTCATCCTCAACTTCTCTTATTTTAAATAGTGTGCAGATCCTATTAAAGGTACGAAGATATTCATTTGGATCTTCCTTCGGCGCACCACTAAATTGGCATTGATTAGTCACCATGTGTAGAATTTGTCCTTTGATTTCATAATCTGGCGCATTAATGTCTGGATGAGTAATTGCGTGACCTTGGCCAGTGCGTTTAGCTCGCATTCGGTCTTCCATACTTAAAGGTTCCAGATTTTCCATGATTGAATTTGTTGAATCTGAATCACTAGAGGATTCTGATTTAATGGTTCGTTCCTCAACAATCTCTGTTTGAATGATTGGTGGTTCCGGAGGAAAAATTAATGGTTCAGGATCTATGAATCGTCCCTGAATATTCTCCGGATTCTCAATTGTGAGGTCGGGTTCAAAAAATGGATTATCGGAAATTTGAATTGGAGTACTTGGTCGACTGGATGACGATTCTAAAGAAAAATTAACGGCGACAATATTTGCTAGATGTCTAGATCTGGTTACAGGTGGTGAACGTACAAAAGGTGGTGAACGTCTTGCTCGGTGCATTCACTGAATATCCTATTAGTTTTTAAAAGGAAAGAAAAATTATATAAGTTATCCAATTAATAGACTTTTCTGATTTTGCCCACGTTTCGAATAGCCAAAAGATGCAGCAGAGGGGCAGGATTCGTTTGGTCTCAATATAATTGAGTACTGTTTGGCTCCAATAACCCGGTCCACGTACAAATCCAACTATTACTACGAACCAGAAAATTTTGATGTCTATCAATTTAACCACTTAAAATAAATTTTCGTAATTTTAAGAAATTTAGATAAGAAATAGAGAAAATTCTAAGTCCTAAAAACTAGAATGGCGAGAAATAAGAAAGAAAAAGAGCGCGTCGATATTAAAATTGGAGAAATAAGAAAGAAAAAGAACGACTTATAAAACTTTAAAACACTCGACTAACCCAACCTTATTATTATCACTAACTTAAAATTAAAATTGCAAATTGAGATTACTAATTGGAGTGATAATTGATACATAGGTAAAAGACGTCGAAAAATAAAAATAAGAAAGTAGCGCGTTGAAACTTAAAAAAAGAACTAAAAACTAAGAATTAAAAGTTGCGTCTAAAAATATTAAAGCTTACAAGTAAAACTATATCCCAAATGGCAATATCTTAAAAAGGTACTAAAATTTAAAAATGGCGTCGCAAAATTCTAGAGCACCTAAATCTTAGTCTAAAGAAAAAGCACTTAAGGGATTTTACGGCAAAGCCTAAAAATCTAGAAGTGAAAATAAGCTACGGCAAAAACTAAAACTTAAAATTAGATACGAGCGAAAAATATAAATATTACGAATAAACGATTAAAAAGTTACAAAAATAAAAATAGGCTTAAAATTGATAAAGAGTACAATTTTTATAAAAATATTATTTTTATATTATTTATTTTATAAAAGTATTAATTTTTTATATACAAATAAACTAATTATAATTTAATATTATTAATTAATTTAAAAAACTTAAACTAAATAATAATAATAATTAAACTAATTTAGGGTTTATTAATAATAATAATTAATAATAGTCTGTAATTAATGCGATTAGGGTTATGTCAGGCGCGTCAGGTTAAACTCCGCGAGTGCGGTACCTAGCTGGCAACAAACTCCGCGAGTCGCGGAGAATGCAAATTCAAATGACAGGCTGGTTTCGTTCGACAGGTTTTTTTTTATGTTTTAAATAAATACGAAATATTTAAATAAAACTTATATTTTTTTAACACTAAAATAAAAATAAAGAAACTTTATAAAACTTTTAACAAACTCTTAAAAATATATAAATTTTTATTTTTCTTTTTATATTTTTGAATTTTTAAAACGTATTTTTACAAAAGCGTATTTTTTTATAAAAGTAAACTAAAAATAAAAATCTTTTTTTTTTTATATAGCGTTGCGCTTCCGCGATCCCCGGCAGCGGCGCCAAAAATACTTGATGCTATGCGCAGAGGTGTATATGAAATAGCTTTATTTTTACAACGAAAAAAACTATTAAATACAATACAATTTTACACAAGATATTTATTTATTTATAGAATGGATATACTTAAACCTTGCTACAACACTTATAGGCAGTGTACCTAATCGTACAGTAGTGTAGTTTTTAGTAAGTCCGGTTCGTTCCACAGGGAAAATCTTTAAACAAAGCTTAACGCTATATTAGTTTTAATTTATAAAAATACAAATATATAAATAAGTAATATTATTATTATAAAGGGGGGGTTTTATCGTTTAATGACCGGTTTGTCAATTTTTAAAACTTTAGTCGCAGTTAAAACCTAATGTAAAATATTAAAAATAAATATAACTTAATTTAAAGCGTAAAGTAAATAACGATAATGAAATTGCGATAAATAAAAGTGCGATAAAATAAAGTTGCGATAATTAAAAAGTACAATTAATTAAAAGTGTAATTAAATACAATAACAATAAATAAAAGTGCGATAATTAGAAGTGCAATTAAATATAAAATAAAGGAAATTAAATATGAAATAAAAGAATTATGCTTATTTAAACTTCCGTAATCATGATGTTTGACGTGTTGATTTTTAGTTTTATGCCCATGGGTTAATTGTCCTTTGTCCTGGATTATTTAATATGTCTGTCTGGTTTTTGTCCATAACAGTCCATCAGTCATAAATATAAAGTGCGAGTGTCCTCGTCAAATTATCCTTATACCCGAAGTCAAATATTCCAACTAATTGGGGATTTAAACTGTAACAAGGTTTTAATACTTTGTTTAATAATTACACCAGGTTATCGACTGCATGTAACCCAAGGTTTTAATACTTTGTTATCAATTATGCCAAGTGTCCTTGTACATAATTTCACCCCTGTTTTAATAATTCCATAGACTATTAATCCATTCCCGTATCCGATTAAATGAACGATTATTCGTACATATAAATACCCCACCCATCGTGTCCGATCGAGTGTATATGGTTATTTATAGGGACGTCCAATTGTAAATCTTTATATTAAAATTAACAAACTATCATTTAGTTAAACAAATATAAAGCCCATTAATAGCCCATAGTCTAATTTCCACAAGTGTCGTTCTTTTGTCCAAACTCCAATTATGGTACAAAGCCCAATTACCTAATTTTAGTAATTAGTCCAACATCATGATTACTTCAATTTAAATAAGCATAATAATAACTTAGCTACGAGACATTAAATTAAAAAGGTTGAACATAACTTACAATGATTAAAAATAGCGTAGCGTTACACGGACAGAATTTCGACTTACACCCTTACAACATTCGCTAACATACCCTTATTATTAGGATTTAAAATTAAAATTAAAATTAAAATTAAAATTAAAATATAATATATATATATATATATATATATATATATATATATATATATATATATATATATATATATATATATATATATATATATATCGTATAATATAGATAGAGAGATTGATGGATGGATATTTAAAACGTTCAGAATGCACGAGCTTTTATAGGCATTTTTGTCCAGGACAGCTCCGCGAGTTGCGGCCTTTTTGCACTACAAACTCCGCAAGTAGCGGAGTTCGTAAATCCAGCTCACACAAGTTTGGATCCTAGTCTGCCGACGGTTTTAATATATAAATATAATATATATATATATATATAATTTATATAATTAATTATATATTATATTATATTTATATACATAGTTAACTTGTAATTTTTAGTCCGTTGCGTCGAGCGTTGAGAGTTGACTTTGATCCCGGTTCCGAATTTTCGAACGTCCCTGCGTACTATTTTATATCGTGTACTTTGCGTTTTAAATCTTGTACTTTTGTAATTTTGAGACGTTTCTCATCAATAATTGGAACCTCTTTGATTGTATTTTGTACTTTTGAGCTTTTTGGTCGTCTGCGTCTTCAATTCGTCGAATCTGTCTTTTGTCTTCACCTTTTATTATTTAAACGAATATCACTTGTAAATAGAACAATTGCAACTAAAATCTTGTCTTTCTTGAGGGATAATGCTATGAAATATATGTTCGTTTTTAGCATTATCAGGTCTAGAGATGCACCAGGTTCCATAGCAGCTTTCTTTTCAGAAGCAGCAGTTGAGACTGGGGCAATTCCTCTTGTGGTTTGCTTGGAGCCAGCTTTAGCTCGTTTAGATTTGCCTGTTACCAAGAAATAGTTAAGCAACGGATTCCAATACTAGAAGTGGGTAGTCAGTTTATAAGACTAGGGTTGTTCTTTATTATCAGAGAGCACTAGATTCTAATACAACTACTGCTTTACCAGTATGTGAGACGGTGGTTGTACTAGTTGAGGTAGCTGGCTTCTTCCTTTTCACAGCTGGCTTGCACTGAGGTCCCTCCCACTCAGCTGGTGCAACACCAGAGGCAGTCGTTTGGTGAACTCCACCTTGAGCAGCAAGATACTCAAGCATTGCTGGCGTCAAAGAAGAATATGGAGCAGTAGGTGTATCCTTTGGCATCCCCTCTTGCTTTAGAGGCAGGTCAAAGGATTCATCAGCAATCTGCTGGTAAGCTTCACCCAGCTCATTCTCAAAAACAAGGCTCAAGAACCTTGGAAAGGGGATTAGATGTATTTTTTTGGGTGCAAGAACCATTTCCCTTAGCCTCAAGAAAATTTCTTCGACATAATCAATATTACGGTTAAACAACAACCCGTGACCAATCTTCAGCTCAAAATCTGAGCACTGGTCAAAACTCCCTGACTTCTGGCTGATGCATTGAGTCAGCAATCCAAAGAGATAATACCATAGAGGTGGCATATGCTTCCTTAAGGGCGTATAAGCCACTGGTTGATTGAACCCTATAATTTCCAGTACCTCCCTTCTAAACTCATAACTTGTAGGTGAAGTAACAAAAGGTCCACTTGGCAGATGAAAAGCTCGTCGGATGGCATCAACGGTGATTGAGCAGGTTAGGGTTTCAGTAACCATGCCATGAATACATGGAACGTTCTGTGGAGTGGTGGCCATGGTAGTAGTATACTAGAATCTGGCTAAGCAGGCTGGATAAAGACGTGAAGGTACACCTGTAATTGCTCGAGCCAGAGGTGATTGCCATATATAATTGATTAACGTTTCATAGCCCATGTTGGCTTTGGATTTGGGAATGGACAGGGCATGAGCAGCATTGCCTCTCGATAGGTGAATACGAGTGTGATCTGGTACATTAGCAGCCCTGACCAGATTAGGATGAAGATTGAACAGTGGACCCTGTACAACTTGTTCCTCGATGACCGGTGGAGGTTGTTGTTCTGGTTATTTTTGCTGTGGTTGTTGTTCCTCTGGTTGGTTTTCTATGGGTGGTGATTGTTGTTGTTGTTGGTCTGCCATTGATGAACTTGTTGAAGATGAGAGTTTGAAAGATTTCAAGATTTGAAGATTTAGGAATTTAGAGATAAAAGTGTGTGTGTTTGAAAGGTAAATCAAAGAGTTAATAACCGAAGGTTATTATGTGGAATGGATCGCCTTACTTAACCTTTCGGATTGGTGGAAAAAGTGCGGGAGAGAGAAAATGGCAACTGTCATCTGCAGGCGCGTGGGCAGAAGTGACAGACTCGCACATTTTCGAGGGGACACAGACTGTTGACATGACATTTAATAGGCTTGAACACTCATACCTCCCATTAAGCATTAAATGCAACAGTTTTCAATTCAAAATGAAGTTAAAAACCATAAGATAAATTTTGTATTAAATACAGAAATTATTTGTGACATTTAATATGTTATGAATTTAATTTTAAATCATTGGGAGTAAATGAGTTTCAGATTTAAGGTATCATTTAAGTATTGTGAGCTATTTATTATTTCGTTTTGAACATTGAATAACCATGATACAAAGACCTTGTTGTTCTGACTGTTTGACATGTAGGCAGTAAGTGAAAGTTGTAGCTTACTGGTTTGTCCTACATGTTGTAGAACCAGCACACCAACAAAGTTGTCTTTGATTTTAGAGTTCAAGCATACCCAGCTCAGAGATGAGATAGTTAAAACGTTTCTCATCTAAGGGCTTTGTGAAAAGATCTGCTAACTGCTGGTCTGTGAAAATAAAATGTAGCTCCACATCTCCTTTTTGAACATGATCCCTTATGAAATGATATCGAATGTCAATGTGCTTAGTTCTTGAGTGCATCACAGGATTATTGGTAATAGCAATAGCACTTGTGTTGTCACAGTAGATTGGATTTTTTGTAACATGAACACCATAGTCCTTCAGCTGGCTTTGCATCCATAGTACTTGAGCAGTACAACTAACAGCAGACACATATTCTGCCTCAGCAGTAGATGTGGACACAGTATTTTGTTTTTTGCTCGTCCAGCTGACTAGCCTACCACCCAGTAACTAGCAACCACCAGTAGTACTTTTTCTGTCTATCTTACACCCTGTAAAGTCAGCATTTAAATACCCAATTAGCTCAAAATCCTGGTCTTTGGGATACCAAAGACCACGTTTAGCAGTACCTTTCAGATACCTAAATATCATCTTTACTGCTAACAAGTGTGACTCTTTAGGATCAGCTTGATATCTAGCACAGAGACATGTGGCAAATGTAATATCTGGTCTGCTGACTGTGAGATAAAGTAGGGACCCAATCATACCTCTGTATTCAGTGATATTGACTGGTTCACCGTTGGGATCAGCATTAATTT
The DNA here is from genome assembly GCF_046630445.1 of Rutidosis leptorrhynchoides. Classification (NCBI taxonomy): domain Eukaryota; kingdom Viridiplantae; phylum Streptophyta; class Magnoliopsida; order Asterales; family Asteraceae; genus Rutidosis; species Rutidosis leptorrhynchoides. The sequence goes on along the minus strand of NC_092333.1, from coordinate 126,380,244 downwards.
TGATAGATGCTGCCATTGGAGTCCTTATATCTTTTAAACAGGTCAGACCAAATTTCTTTAACATATCTTTGATATATTTATCTTGACTTATAAAAATTCCATCATCAAGTTGTGTAATTTGCAATCCTAAAAAGTATTGCAAATCTCTTTGTAAGCTCATTTCATATGTCTTTGTCATAAGTTTTAAAAAATCTTGACAATGTTTCTCATTTTAGATCCATAAATAATATCATCCACATATATTTGTACCAGCAAGAGATCACCATCTATCTCTTTTGAGAATAGAGTGGTATCAATTGTTCCAACTTTAAAACCTATACCAGTGAGATACACATGAAGTGTCTCATACCATGCTCTTGGTGCCTGTTTGAGGCCATAAAGAGCTTTGTCTAGCTTGTAGACATGGTCTGGATATTTACTACTTACAAAACCAGGAGGCTGTTTGACATAAACTTCTTCTTGCAGCTTCCCATTTATAAATGCAGATTTAACATCCATCTGGAATACCCTAAAGTTCATCTTAGCAGCATATGCCAAGAACAATCTGATAGCTTTCATCCTAGCCACTGGTGCATATGTCTCTCCATAATTCAATCCTTCTTCATGTTTGAAGCCCTGAGCTACCAATCTAGCTTTGTTTCTGATCACAATCCCATCTTCATCCATCTTATTCTTGAAAACCCACTTGGTACCAATGATCTTTTTAGTTTCATCATCAGGTTTAGGTACCGAAGTCCAAACCTTATTCCTATCAAATGGGAGATCTCTTCATGCATAGCTCCTGCCCAGCTAGGATCTTTGATTGCTTCTTCAGGACATGTAGGTTCAATTGTAGATACAAAGTTCACATGCATACAAAAGTTGCTGGTTTCATGTCTTCTTATTTTAACACCACTTACCAGATTACCAATAACTTGCTCAATTGGATGCTCCTTTGTCCATCTAGTGTTATGAACAGGTGAGCTTGTTGTGGAACCCACAACATCTTGATCATCAGCTGGCTCAGAGGAATGAGCAGCAGTGGGAGACATCTGTTCATTATGAGTGCAACCAGTACCAGCTTGAGATCCTTCAGAACCAGTAGACCTATGCTCAAGTTGTAAAACTTCTGTAGAGCAAGTAGGTCTACCTGGTTTAGACACAGATGGAACAAAGTGTTCCATCTCATTATCAGAGAACCCAACAACATGGATTGGTGAGAGATTTGCTGCTGGTTCTCCTTCATCATCTAGAGCTTGCTGAGTTGGCTCTTCAAACAGTAACTCCTCATCTTCTTGACCAGAAGATGAAGTAGGGGCAGTTTCATCAAATGTAACATTAATAGATTCTTCAAAACAACCCCATCTTTTATTGAAAATCCTATATGCCTTTGACATGTTGGAATATCCAAGAAATATACCTTCATCAGCCTTAGCATCAAACTTGCCTAGCTGATCCCTATTATTTAGAATGAAACAGGGAGTGCCAAATACATGAAGAAATGAAATTGAGGGTCTTCTACCTTTGAGAACTTTATAAGCAGTTTTCTGATGTCTTTTCACTATTAAAGATCTATTCTGGGTAAAACATGCAGTGTTCACAGCTTCTGCCCAATATGAATTTTTCAACCCAGACTCAGCCAACATAGATCTTGCTGCATCACCGAGAGTTCTGTTTCTTCTTTCTGCAACACCATTCTGTTGAGGTGTTCTCACAACAGAAAAATTCTGTGAAATACCTTTGTCATCACAAAATTCTTCTAAAGTAGCATTTCTGAATTCTGTACCATGATCACTTCTAAGCTGCTTCACTAGTTGCCCATTCAGTAGTTCCATTCTTTTGATAAAATTGATAATTTCATCAGCAGCTTCACTCTTTTGCTTCAAAAAGAATACCCAAGTGTATCTGGAATATTCATCAACAATCACCAGTATATACTTCTTCCCACTACAACTGGCTATATTAACAGGACCAAAAAGATCCATATGAAGTAGGTGAAATGGTTTCTCAACAGATGAAATTTTTTTGACTTGAATGAGGCATGGTGATGCTTCCCTTTTTCACATCCAGGACACAGACTGTCCTTCACATAAGACATTGTGAGTAGCCCAGAAACCAAACTTTTACAAGATAACTTATGAATATCTTTGAAGTTGAGATGTGAGAGTCTCTTGTGCCATAACCACTTAAGGTTGTCTGCTGCCTTTGAATAAAAACAAGTATCAATTGTTGTGACTGCTGTGTTCATGTCAATTTGATACATGTTCTCATGTCTTTTTGCTGTCAATAGTGGCATCCCTGTCTTATCAAAAATAGTGCCAATCTACCTTCTGAACTGGACTATTTTACTTTTGCTTGTCAGTTGGCTTATGCTGAGTAGATTATGTTTAAGCCCAACGACATATGCTACATTTGAAAATGTAACATTCTCATTTGTTAAAGTACTAAAACCCTTTGTGTAACCCAACGAATTATCTCCATATGATATAACTGGACCATCCTTTTCTTGATAATCCATCAGCAGGAACTTACATTCGGTCATATGTCTCGAATAACCACTATCGAGATACCAGATTTGCTTGTTTTGAATGCCCTGCACAGTAGCTAAGAGATTAGTTCTTTTTGGGAACCCATCCAAGGATGGGTTCTGGAAGGGTCATCTTTGATGATCTCTTCCTGTCTGCTGGTTTGCTTGAAGAGGCAGCAGCAGATGGGGTTAGGGTTAGAGTACACCGGTTGGCTAAGTGAAACTTGCTGCCACACTTGTAGCATTTTCTCACATTTGGTATCAGTGACTGGTCATACACTAAGTAAATGGGTGCAGTAAGATCGGGTCTACTTTCAGATATGGCAGCTATGAGCTGGTCAAGCTTGACAGTCATTATCTCAGTGATAGATGACTCAACACATGATTCCACAATTTGGTTCACTTTAGCTTTTCCCATAAGGGCAGCTTTCCTTTTAGACCCAGTACCATAATCATGGTATACTGCCTTGCCTTTGTTGTTCAACGAGCCAGTGTGGGAAGTTACTGACCCGTCAGCTGATACCGGACGATTCGTGTGAATCTTGATTGCTGCCTTTGACTTGCCAGTATTGCGTTTTGCTGGCTTATCAGCAGCTACTGGTTGACCAGTACAATTTTCATCAGCTGGCTCGGCATTGGTGGAATTTGAGCATGAAGGGGAATCAATTGTTTTTGACTTTCTTTGGTTGTTTTCAGTTATTTCCCTTTTAATGCGTCTTTCCTTTGGAGTCATATAGTAAATGCTTGAGGGATCAGTAGTTTCATCAATTGAAGTACTGGTTTCCTTGGCTTTTACTTCATCCTCCAAAATTTCTTTCATGGACGGTGGTGGGGTCTCTGTAGGTCTGACAAATTTATTTGTTAAGACCTTTTTACCTTTAACTATCTTGGCAAAAGTATTTGGCAAGACAGCTTCAGGATCAGTTTCAAGAATGAGGTCCATGTAAGTAACTTCTGCAAGAGCAGTAGCAGCAGCATAGTCACCAGCAAAGAATGCTTCAACTTGGGCAGGCACCTGCTCATTCACACATTTTGCTGTGCGTTGAGCAGATGTACACCAGGAAGCAACAATCCTTTTGAGATCGTTTAGCTAGTTCTTGACCTCTACTGCCTCAACGTGAAGAGACTTTAAAGCAAAATTTTGTTTTTCAAGTTTGGAAATTTCATCTTTCAAGATTTTAATTTCATCGTTTTTGCCTTTAAGTTTTTCATTTAGAGATTTGTTATCAGATTTTAAAACTTCTTCACGTTTACTGCCTCTACATAAATCAACTCTTAGGTAGTCAAACATTTCAGCTTTTTCATCATCAGTATAAGTTCAAAAATTATCAACCTTATACATCATCTCAGATTTCCATTGAGATAAATCCTTTTTCAGATCAGCTTCCCTCATATCAGCCATAAACGTACTACCATTATCATTCTCATCAGACTCCTCGATATCCTTGGCCATCAAACACAACTTTTTACCAGAAGCATAACCAGCACCATCATCATCAGTATCACTGTCAGAAGATGAAGAAGAGCTGGTTTCATCCCAATCATGATGCTCAGCAACTAGAACCTTTTCTGGTTTATTTCCCTTCTTATCAGCCTTTATACTTTCCTTCATCTGAGCTTTCATTGCTTTGTACTTGTTCTTGTACTTGTCAGCTTTTGAGAAAGAGTTAGCATGTGAGACAGAAGGTTTCCTGGACATGCATTCAGCAGTAAAATGTCCAACCTTTTCACAATTGTAACACTCAGATTTAGGACCTTTGACTGATTTGCTGCTAAACCTAACACTTGGTTTCTTACTCCCTTTATATGACTTGCTGGTTCTATTACAATTAAACCTTTTGAAATGGCTAGCCAGCAAAGCCATACCTTCAGCAAACCCTTCCACATCATCTTCATCATCACTACTCTCCTCAGACCCAGTACCACTCTCCACATCATCTTCAGCTGACTCTTCTTCTGCTGTCAACTTTTGAACCAGTAAAGCCTTTTGAACTTTCTTTTTAGCAGCAGCAATAAGAGCAGTATCATTTATTTTAGAAGATTTTAAAGTGGTGGGGGCAGACTTAAAGTTTTCTTTCAAGTTTAGTTCAAGTTTAGCTTCTGCCTTCTCATGGTTCCAAAGTGTATCATAGAGGGAAGACATGTTAAAGTTCTTTAAAGTCTGAGTGGTTCTTAGAGGGTCAGTCACTGGTTTCCATTTAGTAGACAATGAGTCAATGAATTTGTTTACTTGTTCAAAATCAGTATATGTGATTTTCAAAGTAAGCAGGTCAGCAACTAAGGAGTTAAACCTAATGAAGGTTTGCTTAAGGGTCTCATTCTTATAGGCAAAGAACATTTCATACTCTCTTTTCAAAGCAATAATCTTGTTCTGCCTAACCTCATCCATGCCTTCATAAGTAACATCTAGATAGTCTAACATAAACTTAGCATTGAGTTTTCCCTTAATCAGTTTAACAAGTGGTTAGGTAATGTTATAGCTAACAGTGTCCTAATCTTAGGGTCAAGTCCAACGCGACGTTTATCCTCAGCATCCCATTTTGCTGGAGTGAGAATAACCTCTCTGCCAGGAATGGCAGGAGTGTCAGCAGTAGCTGGAATACTACCAATAGTCTCAGTTGGGATAAATGGACCATCTGTGGCAATACCAGGTATGAGTGGGTCAATAGACTCCAGGCGAAGCATGAACCTTGCCTTTCAAGTTTCATACTCATCTTCATCAAATTTGGATGGTCTATTGGATGAGCCATTTTCAAGTTAAGCTGTATTTGAATATGCAGCCATGAGAGAATTCAGATCTAAGATATTAAATTATCAAGACTGAAGCTCTGATACCAGTTATTGGTCCCTTGATAAACAACAGGAGTATTGTAGAGGGGGGTGAATACAATATCTTTTAATTAACTTACAGTTAAACACAATTTAGTATTCAAGCATGTAATTTAAATAGAGTCAAAGGTAATTTTTCAACGGTTATTCTTTATTGATTAAATCACAAAGAATTACAACTATCCTTGGCGGAATGATAGTTGGTTGATACAAATTTACCTAGATTATAGCTATGAGGATAAACTTAAAGCTATTACACGTTTTGGACTCTAAATAATAAAACTCAGACCACTAGTTGTTACAATAGTGGATACAACAATTTATAATAGTCCTTTTATCCGTGTAATTGTTCTATTGTCCACTGGTACATAGGATGTCTGTACTTGTGGGGACAACTGCATCAGAGAGCGTGCTCTCCTCTTTCCTATTTGGTAGCTATTTGCAGAAACACCCCAATTCGGTTTGGCACCACTATTTATTTAAACAAATAGAATGTTGTGTTCCCTAGGCATTGACAAAGTATAGCACATGTCTGCACATGCGTTAAACTTTTGCATTCCCACGTGGTCTTGTAAGGTCACTTGTCAGCCGCCGACGCGTGTCCTTTCCTGTTCAACTTTGTCTTTGACTTCTATTGAATAGTACAATTGATGTAGACCACTCAGGAAACTACTATGCTTGTAATGGAGCATATCTGTCTTGTGTAGTAAGCTGCATTCCAGCTATGCTGGTTCTTCATTGCTGAGTCACTTGATATTATTGAATTGCTGAGTATACATCCTGTGCTGATTGAAGAACACTGTCTACCTTGTGCTGGTAGACTAAGCAGCAAACTAAACACTCGACACAGCAATATCTGCTGTCTATACATAAAAAAACTTGTGCTGGCTACACATAACATTTTAGTGCAAATAAATTACAGTTTTGTCATAATTAAATACTTAATTATTTTGGGGACTCAACAATGAGTATTCAGTGTCTCCTTCATTGAACGTGAGACCTATCCATTTGTAGGAATCGAATTATACCTTTTGAGGTGTTGTGGGTTTTCTATGCATTATGAAAAGATTATTGGTCTTTCCATAAATGGATCTTGTCACGGAAAGGAAGGTGTCTTATCCCTTAAGTGAATATGGCGGTGGTCGAGCTACCTCCCTTTCATAGATGTTGACTTTGTTTAATCGAGGTTTCAGTGCACTCTATCTAAGGGCACTGCCACATATATGATCAGTTCTGTAGACTTACATCCGTTGTTTGCTTCGTAGCTGATCTGGTCACGAAGCCATTATTTGTGACCCGAATGTGGGGTACACTATCAAACCCATAGTTTAATTTTACGAAGCGGAAAACTAAGCTGAGCTTGGTAAAGTTAAACTTCATAAATTTAGTATATGTCAATTTGACTGCGACTGCAGCTGTCCCCTGCTGATATTGCACATTTCTCATATATTTATCATGGCAATATCCGTCATTTTACGTCCATTTGGATACGGTTTTGGTTATTATTCGCGGTTATTATGAAGATTGTGATTTTAGAGCCGAGAAGTGTTCATTCGAGGTAATTTATGAGTTCATGACGAGTTTTCAGCAGATTATGTGTTAATAGTTGATTTGGGGCGCGTTTAAGGCAAGCAATATGTAAAATCGAGTAAGAATTGAAGCCAAGGGATTAGCGCGTCGCGCGTTTGAGTGCGCACCGCGCTTTATAACGTGAATCAGGACCCGCCAACTTTTAATTTTGTGCAGTTATTTTCATGTACAAATGCGCGCCGCACATTTTTCTGCGCACCGCGCAAAACAGGTCGGCCAAATCAGTCCACTATTTAAGGAATCAGTTTTCTACCCTAAAGAATTATCTTTTTCACCAGCCGATTTTCAGAGCACAAAGGGCGATTTTCAGTGACTTTTGGAGAATTTCAAGGTTACTCTAACGCATCAATCATTCCGCTAACGGGGATAAATCCGAGCATCAATCAAGATTCATCGTGTTAGGTTGATTCCTTGTTTATCAACAATGTTTTCTTTGATTATTACTTTGATTTCAATTGTTGCCATGATTTTTGGCTAGTTTCTTAATGTTTGTCTAGGCTAATAAACATATGTGTTGGATGTGATTTTCATTAATTGTGGATTATAAGTATTTTGATTTGAAGTTTTGAATACATGAATGCATCTTATGAAACTTGTTCTTTTCGATTCAATTGATTGTATGTTTGCTTGATAGGACGAGAGTTCATCAATTTAATATATATATATATATATATATATATATATATATATATATATATATATATATATATATATATATATATATCTTCAACTGGTTTGTCTTAATTGGTGGTTTGCTTAATCGGAGACGATAGTAAATTGAATTCAAAAGAGCTAGACGATTTAGGTGTAAATCACTCACAACGAGAGTTGGTGTGATTATTGATTACTTCGAGAGTAGAGTCATAATTTGAACCCGATTATCAGTTGAGTCAACTTATCACATCTAGGAGGTCTTAAGTGACGGGGAATTCCGTGCTGTGTAATCTTAGTTGTTGTGTCTGCGCTGGGGAATTCCAGGTGGACCGATTAGGAAACTTACATGCTTTTAATCTACAATTCGAGCTTAATCTAATTGCATCCAGCACTAGGTGTAAAAGATCTAGACGAACATTCGTTCTTTTATTTGATCTACAATTATCTTATTTTTCCTGTTTGCTTTAAAGCTTAAATCTTAAAATACCAAGAATATTGTTCTTTCTTGTTATTAGTTAAAATTATTCTTGATTTGGCTAATCGTTAAATAGCCACAAAACCAAACTATTTCGTACTTTCATTTTCCTTGATTAAATTAGTTTATTTCATTAGTTCTGTCCTTGGAACGATCTTGGATTTACCAACTTATATACTATTGCACGATCGGGTATACTGCCCGTTAGTGTGTATTAATCTCTGAACTAGTATTTTCCATATATAAATTATAGACGCGATTTTACACATCACCTACTATATTACCATTTTGTCCTTTAAATATATTCATCTCGTTATGGCTGTCGAGGGGTAGTTTCGTCTTTTTATTCCGATTTCCAAGGCAGCGTTTTCAAATTTGAAGTTTGATTAAGATAGATACAAATAATAAATTGGGAAAGAAATAACCAATTAGGAGGGAGAAGAAACCTCATTGATTAGAAGACATATAATGTTTTGTTAGAAATTTTAATCAATATAGTTGAAAATTAAATCAATAAATGCTTAAAATCCAAATCAAATACGTAGTAATGGTTAAACGATATTAGAGGGAAAAATTTGACGTCATCACCCAAATCAATAGTAAAAATATGATTTAAAATAATTGACGGTTAGACTTTAATACACTTTTTTTTTGTGTATATTTAAATTTAAATTAGATTAAATTATAAAAGGTTATTAAGCAAAGTTCATGAAATCACTCAATACTAGTGATAAATTATAAAAAGTTATTAAGGCAAATGTTCATGAAATCAGTCGAGTAATATTTTTGTCTAAATCCAATTCAAATTAAGATATTATTCGACATGAACTCAACAAAATCGAATTTGAATATTATATGACGCTAATTCAAGCTAAACAAACTTGAACTTGAACTAACTCGCCGATTTCTCGAAATTGCGAACAACATAAGGCAAAATTTGAATAACTTACAACTTTAGAACATTAAAAGAGAATAAAATTTTTAACCTAAAGTCAGGCTGAAAAAAGAAAAAAGATGCATGGAGCCGAGTTGAAGATGTCCAACATCAACGACATTTGATTTGTTTTGATCGTTTGGTGTTTTCATGGTGGATGTCCCTCTATCTTGTTTAATTAGCGGTGTTTTAGGTTGAGTGGGTGTTTAGAGTTTGTTTCTTTATGTGTTTTATTTTTTCATGTGTTGGTTGTCTTTTATGTTTGGCCGGAGGTCCACTCGGAAGCAATCTCTTTATTCGTCGAATAGAGAGAGAGATGACTTTCTCTACTTAGAAATGACTTGTTTCTATTCTTGGATAGGGGAAGGATTGTCTACATCTCACCTCCCTCATACACCACTCATTGTGGTATTGGATTTTGTTGTTGTTGTTGTTGGTTGTCTTTTATGTTTTTACGTTGCTTTGTTTCAGTACATTTGCTCAAGCCTTAATTTCGGCTGTCTTGTTGGATTTTGAACGATTTTAGTGGGAGGGCCAAAATCATTTCAAAAACTTATATAAGAAAAATTCTAAAATCTTGAATGGACTATTATATAAGATATTTATATATTAGATCTCAAAAAATAAAATTTACAATAAGAGAACAAATTTTTGGAGGGGGCCAATGCCCACCCCTGCCACTCTAAAGATCCGTCCCTGCTTGTTTAGGTTTAGTTCAAGCTTGTATCTCTTGTTTGTATGTTAGTTAGCTTTTATCGATTGATGAAGCGTGTTCTCGTTTTATATACTTTTGTTTTTTTCTTCGAAAAAAGTGTAAATTGAACAAAGTAATGTAAATGGCCCCATTACTATTTATTACACTTGTACAAACTTACCAAACGATCCATCCGATGAAAAATAACATGAGATAAATCGAATTCAAAGACAAAATTGTTGGTCGGACGGATACAACATAAGAGATCGCAGCTGCCACCTTCCGAAATCTCGGGACCTGGGCCCCACTTATACAACATTAAAATACAAAAAAAAATATGTATAAACACCCCACAAACACACACCTGCTTACACCAACCCAATATCTCTGAAACTAACGCCACCACCGTAAACCCTGAAAGCCGCCACCGCCGCCACCACCAACCAACCACCATGGCTGCGGCGGCAATGTCTGCCATGGGCTTCACCTCTTCTTCATCAAAAGATTTCTCCAAATTCAATACCCACATTCCCTTTCAATCTTTTAATTTCCAACCTTCAATTTCACTTTCTGTCCGTACAATCAACAATTCGATATCTTTATTAAAACCCATTACAAACGATCAAAACCCCAACAAGTTTCCGATACTTCTCGCGTTTTCCGGCGATGGAGGTGACGGAATCGGAAACGGTAACAATTCCGGCGGCGGAGGTGGTGGTGACGGTGGTGGTGGGAATGACAATGAGAAAGAGGCGTTGATGGTGTTGGCTCAAGTGGGTAGGTCGTTGGATAGTTTACCGAAAGATTTGGCCGCTGCGATCGGGTCGGGTCGGATACCTGGATCGGTTGTAAATAGATTTTTGGAGCTTGAGAAGAGTCCATTTTTGAAATGGTTGATGAAGTTTGGTGGGTTTAAGGAAAGATTGCTTGCTGATGATTTGTTTTTGGCCAAAGTTGGGATTGAATGCGGCGTTGGTATGTTTACTAAGGTATGACCTAATGCTCGAGCATCAATTTTAATTTTAGTTTATAATCAGTAATAATATAAGTAAAATAAGTCATAAAGATTTGAACTTTTGGGATTAGTTATCTTCTTTTGTTAAATTGAATGTTGATTACAGGTGAACGTATTAGGGTGTTTTTCGGTATGATTTAGGCATTGATTTGGGAAATATCTGATGCCTTTGTGTTCATAAATAATTTTTTCGACATGTTAGCGGTAAGAAATGGAAGTTCAAAACTATTGCATGCTGGTTTATAGAAGCCAAAACGGTTACTGTTTTATTTGATTGGAAATACTCCTTTTTATAGCTAATTATGTTATCTAACCTTGCGTTGTAATGGAAACAGGGGAACCTGTGATAAACTGGTAATATGTTGTGAAAAAGTTAAAGATGAACGCCTTTAACATCTTTATTGTACTTTGCAATCACGTAAAATGCATAAAGACTCGTTTTTTTCCTTGTATGTTAGCAAATTAAGTAAAATGCAGAAAGACTTATGTCTTTCTGTCTTGTATGTTGCAAATTAAGTAAAATGCAGAATGACTCGTTCGTACAAAGTCTTTCTCTTGTTTGGTATGAAGATTAAGATTACAAATAGATAAGCTTCATTTTAGATGGTTTTTATGTAAGTTACATTGCTTCCTACTGTCATTATTGTGTATTTTTTGAGCAATGAGTTTTTGTGCAAGCCTCCTTGTGATATAATAATGTAATATAATATAATATATAATATAACAATATAATGTAAATGTAATTCTTACCGAGTTACTGACTATGTTGGATGCTATGCACTCCCTCCATTACTAGATGTTAATTGTTTAAGGTTTTGGCATGCCCGCTTAGGAATAAAAATACAATAACTAATTGTTGAAAGAATTATATTTCTAATTTCAGCTTTGTAACCAGTTAACACTTAACAGCATATGTACTTTTTTTCTAGAGATAAAGATATATTATATGTATTCGACTATGCGATTGCTCCTAGATTTCCTAAACAACTATTTTTGATAAGGTTAAAAAAGTTCTTGAAGTAAATGAACATATTGGAACAGGGGAGTACTTGTTATGTGCCTATGTGTGGTTTATGATTATGATCAATGTTCTAGAATCTATTTTAGAATTTCATCTGGCACATTGTAACTTTTTGCTTATATATATAAACTACTAGTTTTTCCTGTTTGCTATAAAACGATTTGCATAATAACCTCTCACGTGATGTATGTATGTATGTATCCATGTAGACTCTTGCAGAATATGAAAAACGCAAAGAAAATTTCTCCAAGGAGCTGGAAATTGTTTTTGCAGATGTGGTATGCTTCTTTTATGTTTTTTTTTTTTTTTTTTTTTTTTGCCCTTTTTATATTAGTTCAAAACGATTTTTTCTTGAATATATATTAATTAATAACTCTAGTTTGTTAAATGCCCAGGTAATGGCTGTAATTGCAGATTTCATGCTTGTTTTTCTTCCTGCCCCTACTGTGTCTCTTCGACCTCCTATTTCTCTTAATGCTGGACGTTTAGCCAAATTCTTCTACAACTGTCCTGACAATGCGTTCCAGGTTATTATTTTCTTTTTTATTAAACTTTTCTTATAATTATCCAATTATTTGGAGGTTAGTGTAAAAGGAATTTATATGTATCGAATAATACCAAATTTTATATCGTACTTTTTTCAGACTGCTCTGGGTGGAACATCATATTCCTTACTTCAAAGATTGGGTGCTACAGCGGTATGAAAGTTTTTTTTTTGTATGTTACATATGCAATTTTGAGTCTGTTAATATTCATGTATCTAATGTTTAATTGGACTCTTTTCAGCGCAACGGCACAAAGCTTTTTGGTGTGGGAACTGCATCATCATTGGTATCAAAATATTCTTATACTATCATATATGTTTAATTTGTCGCAATTTTTGTTGAGTTTATTTCAAAATGAACTCGGCTCAAAGTTCATTTTTATATACTTGAATAGTATAACATTATCAACCAACCATTTATTTGCCTAGTGTTTGTTGGTTTCTATGTTATGCGATAAACCATAGTAGAATGGGTCATACTAAATTTCTTTGATAGGGAAAGTATAGCAATATTCTATACCACATTAGGAAATTTGATTCGTTTTCAATTGTTTTTGTGTTTGTTTGTTTTACTTATATTGTGCAGCTTTATAAATTGATTGTTAAACATGTTCAGGTTGGCACAATTGTGACAAATACACTGATTAATGCTAAAAAGGCTGTTCAAAAACCAGGCGATGATGAGATCGAAAATATACCCGTGTTAGCAACCAGCGTGGGATATGGTGTTTATATGGCAATTTCTAGCAATCTTCGGTAAGTTTCAGATGTCACCATTATATTTGTATATCTACTTTAAATGACAAATGATCTTTTTTTGCCTAAATAAATTAGACCAACTGACTTTTCAAATGATATTAACTGGTTTTCTGTTACATACAGTTCATTATTCTTTTGAAAATTTAGAGGCGTTGGGTTGGGTAATGGTGAATACGGGCATTTTTTGATAACACGAAAGAGGCCAGTTTGTTGAAACACTTTTTGTTTTTGTGAGTTAATTGAGACGGTTTAGTTGGTCATATACATAGAACTTACACTTGACCTGTTAATACACTTAACTTGAACTGACCCGTTCATAAGTTAATAGTCGAAATTGCAATGTTAAAAAATGAAAAGAAACATTATATTTGGCAAGAATGATCATGCCTTTTAACCAATTGTGTCGAGCGTTGGTTTTTTGGGTAAAGGGCGCATAAGGTCCCAATTTAATTATATTTTCTCATTTTGGGTACCTAACTTTTGTTTTGTCAATTTAAGGTATGTGAGTTTTTTTTTTTTTGCCACCAAAAGGGAACTTTTTATCAATTTGAGGAAGTTAAGGTATTTATTGTGTTCAAAATAGGAAGGAAAAAATGTTTTGCAATGCTTCAAAGGTAAAAAAAAAAAAGAGAGACTCATTTGGATGTTGAAAAAAATACTTTTAGTACCTTCAATATATAATACAAAAGTTGAGTACCTGAAATGTGAAGTTTGGTAAATTTGGTTACCTTCTTTTTATATTGCGGTACGTTCAAAATCATTTGTTACTAGGTCTCACGTGTTTATTTTTCTTGCTTATTATCTGCAAAAAATATGACTTCTATAGTTTAGAATATTCAGTCATTTTTAGTTGGTGTTCCATATTCTCTTTCAAATTTCAGTTGAAACAAGTTCCCCTTCTCAGAGATGGTTAATTTTGAGTTTTGAGTGTCTAAAAGAGTTGTGCTTTATAACTTCAAACTCAATATTGTCTAATCTCCGTGTGAAAATAAATGATAATCTAAAAGTTTCATAACAAACTAAAAACAAGTCTTGTGTGAATTGAATATAAGAAGTATACCATTAACGCTAGCTCTACCTAAAGGTGTCAAAATGGGTTCGTAACGGGTAAATTTTAGGTGTAGGTTGAAATTAGTCGGTTTAACCGTTTAGGTAATGGTTCAAAACAGGTAACCTTTTTTGGTGTGGGTTGAAAATGGCTGGGATGGGATTTTCTGAAGTGCTTATTTGACCAAATTTTAGTGTTCTTCATAACTATTTAGTGTGTGAAATATGAGTACAGAAAATAATGCAAGTACAATAAGAATGTAGTTTTTGGAATGTACTATGAAATACACTTCGAGTTACTTTTTACCCATTCGACTGTTTCTCTATATATCCAAGTTCTTTTTTTTTGAAAAGCAAGAAAGACTTATATTAAACAATCACGAATAGTACATGGTTGACTGGGCACCCTTAACAGCACGATACATCACGAAAGAAATAAGGAAAACAAATTACATCGCCCTAAGCTAATTGCAAAGATTGCAACTAACAAAAGGAGTTAAAACTAAGGGTGTGAGAACCATTGTAGCCAATCCATAATATGACCCTTGCAACGTCGTGAAATCCAATCATATGAAAGAACTTGAACCTCGCTAAATAAAGATGGGACCGTCTCGAGCTTATTCTTGAACACCTTTGCATTTCGATTCTTCCATAGAATGTAACAAACCACCCAACAAACCGCTTACCATTGATTCTTTTTATGATCATGTGCTACACCACCGAAAGTACCATTAAAAATATCCTCAAACCCGAATATAGCCGAATTATACCCCCACCATTTAAGAACTTTAGCCCAAATGTATTTTGCCACTTGACAGAAAAAAAGTATATGCTCCACCGTCTCAATGTCACCATCACAAATCGGGCATCTCACACTATTCAATCGATGCCCCGTGTATCTAACTCGAATCTTACCGGTATACGTCCTAATCTCGCCCGCCAAATAAACACCTCCACTTTTTTTGGAACCAAACCATTTCGCAACGACTCAATAGAATTAACTGCACGTGGTAGAATAACTTTGTCGACAAGAACCGAACAGTCCTTGACCGTATAAATGCCCTTCGAATTAAGATTCCAGCTCCAACATTCTTTTTTACCTTCGGTCAGCTGCAAGTTCCGAACAGTATCACGCAACTCATTTAGTTCACTATTCGTTCGGCCCATCGGTGGATAGGCCCAATTGCCGAGCCCATCTCCCTTAAATTCTTCGATTTTGCTACTGATGTTGATATCTTTGTCAATCTCTAGCCTGTGTAGTCTTTTGAATCTGTCCTTAAACCTTGCGTTCCCCACCCAAATGTCATCCCAAAAAGAAGTGCTTTTTCCGTCCCCGATTGAGCGTATGAAAGAATTAGAGAAAGAAATCCCTAACCCGTCCACATGTTTTCCTGCATCACAAATAGAATTCCAAAGGCTAGCGTTTGAATTCCGGGCACGCTCGTTACCAAGCACAAGACCTCCACTAGAACCATAAATGCTACGAATAACGGTGACCCACAAAGTGTTAGTTTCGGTTTTAAACCTCCACCACCACTTACAAAGAAGAGCCAAATTTTTACTTTTTAAGGACATGATATTTAAACCTCCTTCTTCTTGAGGAAGAAGGATTTTTTCCCACTTAACCCATGACATTTTAGAATTAGAACCCGTCCCGCCCCAAAAAAATTTCCTTCTCACACTCTCGAGAGAATTAAGCACACAAGTAGGGGCACGAAAGAGCGAGAAGTAATAGAGAGGTAGGCTAGAGAGAACCGTCTTAACTAAAGTTAACCGTCCACCGAAAGAAATCATTTTTGCTCTCCAATCCGCTAACCTTTTGTTAAATTTCTCGATCACCGGGGACCAATCATTCAATTTCTTCATCCTATTACCCACGGGAATACCCAAATACATGAAAGGCAATCGACCGCCGAGACACGAACACCAAGACGCCAGAGCTTCCACGTTATCATTACTAATGCCTATCCCAAATAATTGACTTTTATTATAATTAACCTTCAACCCTGAAGCCAGTTCAAAACATTCCAACAAGTACATTAAATTTCGCGCATTACGTCTACTCCATTCGCCAAAAAAAATCGTATCATCCGCATATTGCAAATGGGAGATGACGACTTTATCTTTACCCACCTCCACCCCTTTATACATTCCTCTCTCAACCGCCACTTTCGTTAGGATATTAAGTCCCTCCGCTGCAATAATAAAAAGAAAAGGCGATAAAGGATCACCTTGGCGAATGCCCCTTTTAAGATTAAATTCACTTGTCGGAGACCCGTTTATGAGAATGGAGATTGTAGCCGATTTAAGACACGCGGAAATCCACTTGCACCATTTGTTACCGAACCCCATACATTTCATCACTACAAGAAGATAATCCCAATTAAGCGAATCAAAGGATTTCTCGAAGTCTACCTTAAAAATTAGGACGTGCTTTTTGTTTCGTTTAAGATCTTCGACCACTTCATTAGCAACTAACGCACCATCAAGAATATATCTACCCCCAAGAAACGCACTTTGTTCCATCCCTACAAGACGAGGTACCACTCTTCGAATTCTTAAGGACAACATTTTCGCGATAATTTTATAATAGCTGCATATAAGACTAATCAGACGATAATCACTAAAACTCAGCGGATCTGATTTCTTCGGAATAAGGGAAACAAAAGAAGCATTGCAACCCTTTGAAAACTCACCAAAACCCAAAAAACCCAAAACCAGTTGATTGCACCTACCAAATCATCTTTGATTATGGACCAAAACTTTTTGAAAAAACCAAAATTGAACCCATCCGGTCCCAGGGCCTTCGCACTACCACAACATTTGACCGATTCCCAAATTTCCTCTTCCGTGAAGGGAACTTCTAAGAGCTCATTATCCGCTGATTTAATCGATTCAGAAAATAGTCCTTCAAGGCTTGGTCCATCCGAATTATGCACCTCGAAAATGCTCTTAAAATGGTTGAAAGCAACTTCTTTGATTGTGTTAGGATTTTCACACCAAGACCCGTTAACATTAATCCCCCGGATGTTGTTTTTATTATATTTTCTCTTTAAGGAATTATGGAAATATTTTAAGTTTTCGTCTCCATCAATCATCCATCGAACACGGGCTTTTTGCTTTAGCATCCCTGTCTTAATTTTTTCCTTTTCCATCCATGTTTTTCTCAAGTTTAGCCATTTAGCTCGCTCTTCATCATTTAAACAACCTACTTCAGCTTTCAATTCAAGATCCGTTACTACCTTTTTAACCGTCTCAATCTCACTATCAAGCTTACCAAAGTGAACTTTACTCCATTCTTTAAGGTCATTTTTTAATCTTTTTAACTTGTTACGAAAAACGCAATCCTTCCGGTTACCCCCCATTGGACCAGACCAAGAATCGGCAATAACCTTGTCAATACCCTCAACCACGAACCAATCATCAAAGATTTTGAACGGTTTAGGCCCAAAATCCACCTCACCATCCGACAAAGAAATAGGACAATGGTCCGATACACTTCTATCTAAAGCCACCACTTTTAGATCGGTCCAAAGGTTAAGAAAGTCGTCCGAAACCAAGAATCTATCTAGCTTACTCATTTTCATCCCATCATCACTAACCCTAGTAAATTTCCTCCCACCCAAAGGAATGTCCACTAAACTATTTCTGTCAATGAACTCATTAAACCTCTTAGCCCGATTATCAAAAAATTCACAATTCAATCTTTCCGACTTATCTCTAACCTCGTTAAAGTCCCCACAAATGACCCACGACACACCATCAATACACAAAAAATTTTCAAGCGAAACCCAAAATTTACATTTGTTAGCGTCATCATGCGGACCGTACACATTGACAATAATCGATTCATTACCCGACTTTTTCCATTTTCCCCGTATAGCAATAAAAAAGTCACCAATTAACTCACTAGAAACCTCGAAGATGTTTTTATCCCAAATTAATAATTGTCCGCCCGACTTACCAACCATTTCTTTTTGAACATACCCACAATCAATAGAACCCCAAAGCCCGAATAACCAATTGTCGACTAGGTTATGACATTTCGTTTCTTGCAACGCTAGAATAGAGGGCCTTTCTACGAAACATAAGCTTTTAACATCACCAAATTTACTTTCTTTCCCGGACCCGAACCCACGAATGTTTAAGGAGATAATCTTCATTAATAAAAAGAAGATATGAACAGAGAAAAAAGACACTTACATATCTTTCTTGGTCCATTTTAGGCCAAGATTGGTGCTAAATTCCTCTACTCCAATACTGCTTTCCGATATCAATTGGCTTACCTCCTTTTTCTTGCTATTCCTAGACGACGATGACTTCTTACTCAGTTTCGATCTTCTACTACCACATGTCACACAATTAATCCCACTTGCTATCCAAGTTCTTTCCATCAATAGGATTAACACTTGACCATATTGACCTACTCTTAAGTAATTTGGTCAAAAATTTTAATGTTATTACAATCCTTTTCATGGGCACAATAAACTTACAGAAAGATATGTGGGACAGGTACCAACTTCTGGCCGGTGTTGTTGAGCAACGGCTTCTAGAACCTTTGTTACACCAACAGAAGCTAATGCTCAGTGCAGCCTGCTTTATCGTTAGGACAGGAAACACATACTTGGGATCAGTATTGTAAGTTCCATTTCCTTTTTTTGTTTAGTAAATTGTTATAATATTTCTATGTATAGCTGATTGTTTGATCAAATATTGCGTACAATGTTTTCAATGCAGGTGGGTGGATTATGCTCGTTTGGTAGGGCTTCAGAAGGCTCATGATGTTGAATGAATCCAGTTGTTGGACCCCAATATAGCTTCAGATTAGCCGACAATATTGCAATTATTCGTGATTGCGTTTCAAGGGGTGGCCGATTGCCCTTGGTCATTTATTAGACAGTGTAACAGGACTTGTTTTGGTTTCGGTTTTTGTTTTTAGCATTTTAATGCAAGAGTTAAATGCAAGAGTTTCTTGCGGTATTATAAAGATGGATGATAATGATGTCGGTCTTGATATTGAAACAAAAAGGTTTCTTGCACATTTGTTCAGATTAGTATCAATTAAGGTTTGATTCATGGAGTGTAGATTGTTGAATGTCGGTGATGATTTTGTTGTGATACTCTACAGTCTTGTGTCAGTATTAAACTCGATACATAATCACTTCACTTATTATTGTTTCAAAAGTAAGTTTATTTTAGGTTATATATGAATAATATGATTCTAATAACATAAGCCGTGTCACAAGATGATTCTAACATAAATCACATTGGTCCTTGTTGCAGGCTATGCATTCATACTGATGGAACTTGTAATTTTTTTAGTGTTATGCCTTAAATGGCTACGCAAACATAATGAAACATGTATCAAACCCTTAACCCGTTGATGAGTTCTCCTCCTTTCGTATAACCCAAGATTACCTTTGCGGTTATCGACTCACGACGGCTTCCGGCACCAAATCAAGCACCCGTGGTTGCATGCATTTACGCTTCCCTTAACATGGTGCGTGAGTGGCATTTTTACACTAGGATTAGTGCTCTTGGAATACTCAACCATTACCACACTGTTTCGAGGTTGTTAATAATCAGCAACCACGTTCCTAACGGCGCAATACTTAACCCCCTTTTCCTTTGCTACAACAAAAGTGGCTGATCGTGAAGACTATAGAGTAGATTTGCGAGTTGAGTTGAATAGGTTTCGTCCAGAGGGATGTACATCGGAAGTCACACTACCCGTTTATAGGGACGAGTTCTTTCACATTGTTTCTATCGCTATCACCGAAAGTGTATTATCTCAAGAAATTCTTATCCAGGATGTTGAAGTCTCGAAAGAATTAGACAAGATTGCGGAGGAGGCTGATTTTCAAACTTAGTTCTTTTGTTATTCAGTCAGAAGCTGGACTGGTTGCTAGCCAGTTGTGTGAGGATGGAAAAGTAGCTGTGAGGAGGGATGTTGATCTACGAAGTGCAACACAAATGCCCGGAGACGTAATACTCGACTTTGAGCTGAAAGTCAACACGACCAAGTTGTACGAGCTGGCTATGCGAGCAATGATGGCAGGTCTAACACTATCATCGACCGATTGGAGATATAGTGTTCATCTAACTGCTCTTTGTTTGGGCGTTGATGGCAGGGTCCTTATTACATTTATGAGGGACCACCTTGGCTTCAAAGTGGTGAGTGTTAAGAAGGACTCTCATGTTTTGGTGTTTGCATGCATATCATTTGTTTTGTCTGAACTTAATAGATATAATCACAACAGATGCAATGCAACTGAATTATCAGACAAATCAGATTACTGAACATGCATTAAGCACAATCTAATATTCGGTGCTTTGTAGGGTAACATATGATGTTGTGATGTGAGATATTAACAACGTGGATAATTATGAGACTATTTCGGCTCCTCCTCAGAAGTTTGCATGCATAGAGTTTCTCACGAAAGCTGAGAGGCTCATGAACAAGGGAGGCATATTCGTAATGAACATGGTTTCATCGGATGGACTCTGTATTTAGCTTGAACATGGTCCGTGCAATGAAGTGTGTTTTTTCGCTATTCCAAAAAATATCACTTCACAAGGACCATCGCTTCGTCTTATTTGGGTCCGTCCCTCCCACATCTAACTCTAGACTTGGACGGGCTACAAGTCTCTTAGGTATGGGATCAGATCCCATAGCTTGTTGTCACACATCCTTAATAGGGATAGACCCAAATAAGACGAAACAATGGTCTTTGTGAAGTGATATTTTTTGGACTAGAGAAAAACACACTTCATTGCACGGACCATGTTCAAGCAAAATACATAATCCGGTGAAACCACTCTCATTACGAGCAGGCCTCCTTTGTTCATGAGCCTCCAACCTTTCGTGAGCAACTATATGCATGCATACTCCTGAAGAGGAACCTAAACAGTCTCATAATCGTCCGCGATGTCAATATCTAACATCACGAAATCACAAGTTACCCCTATAAAATGTTGAATATTAGATTGTGCCATCTTGATGCATGTTCAGTTCTCTGTCTAATAAATTCAACTGCATTTTACGTGACTATATCCATTAAGTCTGATATGCAAACACCAAAACTTGAGAGTTGATCTTAACACCCACCACTTTAAAGCCAAGGTGGTCCCTCATAAATGTAATAAGGACCCTGCCACCAACGCATAAACAAAGGGCAGCCGGATGAACAATATATCTTAGATTGGTCGATGATAGTGTCACACCTGCGACAATTGCTTGCATAGCCGGCTGAAAGAACTCGATCGTGTTGACTTTTAGTTCAAAATCGGGCATTTCGTCTTCGAGCATTTTTGTTGCACTTTGTTGATCAACATCCCTCCTAGCAACTACTTTCCATCCTCCCATAACTGACTAACAACCGATCTAGCTTATGACTAAATAACAAAAGGATTGACTTTAAAAATCAGCTTTCTCATCAATTCTCGTCTATTTCCTTCGAGAAAAACTTCAACATCCTGGACAAGAGTTGTTTGAGATAATACACGATAGCGGTAGAAACAATGTGGAAGAACTCGTTCCGGGGGCCTTCTGCAAGTTAATAAAATTCTCACAGAACCCCACTTTTCTTCTATTGGCAGAGTCGGCTACGCTCTTCACATCCTAGAGCAAATTGCAACCTGTATGCCAATAAACAAATTGTAACACCTACTAACAGTCTTAAAAAGACTTTATTGTGTTGTCTTATTTCATAAGATTTAGCATAACATCTGATATAACTGCAGATTATCTGGCTGGATCTAGGTGTGAAGAAAATACAAATAATCTAAGCATGAAAGTTTTTTACATCAAGGTAACTATAAATTTATAAGCATTGATGAAGATTTTTGGGTGTTCAATACCATTGTTGATCCCATAAAATTGAGATTCATCACTTAACTTAGGTGGGTGGATTATGGCCGTTTGGTACAGCTTAAGAGTTAAGAAGGCTCATGATGTTGAATGTAGTCCAGTTCAAATAGCTAACATTTCAACAGTTATTTGTGATTATGTTTCAAAAGATGGCTAATCCCCCCACATTTTCATGATATATGGTTTTGTTTGGTCACTTTTAGGCAGTGTAAGTGGCGTCTTTTGGTTTTGTATGTATTTAGCATACAAAATAATCTCTTGCAGTATCATAAAGATGGATGATATTGTTCTTGATGTTGAAACAAATGTTTAATACACAGTTTTAATGAAGATTTGATTTTTGGGATGTAGATTGTTGAATGTAGGTGTTGATTCACTGTGATACTTTACAACCTTATTTGTATTTAATGAGGGTATGTGCCCGCGCTTTGCTGCAGGGTTAGTTTTATGGTTATTGTATCTATTTACGTAGACGGTTTTATGTAAAGCTATGTACATAGATGCATAGTTATTCCGTGGTTGGGATGTTTGGTACTTCGGTTACATAATATATCCTACATGATAGTTATTAGCTAGATTATCTTTTTTACGGAAGGGTCTAGTAGATGATGATATTCTAGCTAGTAATTACAACAAAAGGGTGCTAGCATGTGCTTCTGGTAGTTACAAAAGGATGTGCTAGCTAGTAATTACAACAAAAGGAACACTAAAAGTTGAACTTTCAAATTAAGTTCAAAACGTATCTTCTTATTACTCTTTGCCAAGCAAATTATTATGTATTACATAGTACCACGAAGATGAATGTTTTCACCATGCTTTGACCAAATGGCTCAAAGGGCCACCTCTTTAATGAAAGTATTTGGGGAATAAGGAAACAAAAGATAGGAAAAAGGGTTTTACCTCGTACGTTGAAGTACCATCAGAAGAGTTGGGCAGACGTTTTCTGATACGTGCATATTTTTGTTAATATAACTGACTTGCTGAGCTGTCATCCAATTTTTAGAGACACTTGCTAACCGTTTTAACCAAACTCTACTCTTTGCTTAATGAAATAATGTGTTTGTAGTGAATCAATGAAAGTTCAATAAAAGGGAAGGAACTCTTACCATCATCTCTGGCAAAGGCACTCCACTTACCGATGACATCAGCGAGATTGGGAAATTTGAGCCTTTGATGACATTTGATTGCAGGGTTATGAACCTATTGATTTTGCATACAGCAGTCGCTGGAAAGCTGAACCTGTATGTCTTGGAGAACATTGAAATACATTACGTATCAGTGTATCACAACTTTTATCCGATAATTTTCCAGTCTGAAGCACCAATAAAGTAATTTTAAGTGCATAAATGGGATTATAACAGGGACAATGAGAAGATTTTATAACATGTTGGAAAATTCAAACAACTTTTTGAACAAAATTTTAAAAGCTGCACCGAAACGTAAGTCTGAATTACATAGCTCTGTTTTCATGGTAACTAATTTATTTTTTAGCTTAAAGGAACAAAAATGTGGATGTAGACCTTACTGAAAGGGAATTTCCTAAGTATGTTGGAAAAGGTGAGTGTGGGGTCATAATCTCCAATGTGTGTTCCATTTTCAAAGTTTACAACTTCAATTTTTTTTATTTTTTTTTTATTTGGGCAAAATAACGATAACATTAGAACCGATCCGAAGATCAACAATTACAACCGTTACAAAAGAATTCAACGAGCCCTAGTCTAACAAAACTAACTAAACAAACCGGTTCACTAACAGGGTGAACAAACCCGTTTAATCTAGTAAACATAGTAAACCAAGGCTATAACTAGTGGAAACTTAAATAACATGCTACACTAAAAAAGAAAATAAAACAAAACAGCGGGGTACCCGTCAGAAAATCACTGGAACAGCAACCGGAAAACAAATCCGACAGCTAACATAACAACCAGTGACAGTCTAGCCAAAAAGTACCGACTGAAAAAAAATAAACAAATACCGCTAGCAGCCACGTTCAGGCTACCGAAAACAGCTGGTCAACTAACTGACAACCAACAACTCCGGCAGACCCTCCAGTAAAAAACCCCAGCCGGAAAAGAAGAAACCGGCATCACAGCCAAACAAGCCGCACTTTAAGAAAACCGAACGAGACAAGAGGACTTGCCAACAGATAACGCCGGAAAACACAAAGCACAAGTACTTTCGCCGCCTGTCATCGGAAAAGCTCGCCGGAAGTTCACCTAGTACTCGAAAGCCCAAGAAGAGAGACATGAAAGATAGATCTAAGGAGATCGAAGAAAAAGAAAAAGAAAGGAGAACCCTCCGGCCATCAGCGAGATGCCGATGACCGGAGATAACCACAAAACAGTAAAAACTACAAAAGAAATGGTGTGAGGAGGTGTAGGTTAGTGAGAAAAAAGTAAAAGCTTCACACAAAAATTTGTTAACAATATATGTAAAATTTTTGAAGTGAAAAGGATGGTGGAGAACAACAAGTGGGTAGGTAAATTTGAAACTGGTGGTGGAAGGGTGGCTTACGGTGGAGAGAGGAAGAGGAATTCGTTTACAACTTCAATTAGGATGTGAAGAAGGTATCACATTTATCATTTGTGAATCCTCTATTGTCAAGCTGAAACTTGCCATTACTCAGTCAATTAAAACAAAGGTGAATTGTGCGGCTGAGGATTGTTCCTGAACTCACAGCAGCAAAGCAGCAACGAAAGTCAGTCAACAGTTATCAACTGTATTTCTATTGCCTAAAATAACAATGAATTATCGGATAATGAAGCACAAAAGAGCAAATGACGCACAAAATAGCAAATGAACAAAAGACAATTAGGATGTAGCTAAGTTAAACTCACTATCTAACACAGCCCACTGCCAACGCCAACCACCAACATCGCAATAAAATCCCATACTATGAAGCACAAAACAGCAACTGAACAAAAGGCAATTAGGATATAGCTAAGTGAAAGACACTGTCAAACGCAGCCCACGACCACCACCAACCACCATTATCGCAATTATATTTCAGCAAATATTAAATCCCAGCGTATATGGCATAAAGTCATGCAAAATTTCTGCTATAACAATAAAAACGTCCTATTGTAGGTAAACATACATATCCAAAATTAAGAATAGATGAAGAAATTCAGCACTTACGAACATTGATGCCGATGGTTCGTAGTGAAGCACATGAAACCCTAATTTTTGGATCGTACCGGTAACCATCGTGCCACACAGCCACAGACAGTAACGCTTCCAAAGAATCACTGGAAAGAAATAGTATTCATAAATAGTTCGAAGAACTTGTCATTCCAAGTTTGTTAATCCGTTGGCATCAGCGAGGTTCTAAAAGTAGGTGATAATGAATTTGGTGGAAACACCGTAACTGGTAACAGGAACATAAAAAATATACACTAAACTGATTAGTAAAATGATGCTTCTAAACCAGTGAAAAGTAGTATTACAGTCAAGGTTGTAAAAGGTGTGGATAGGAGTCGCATCGGCCATGCTTAAAAAACGACGAGTCGGACGCAACGGGGACGCAACGTTGACGCAACGGGCATTGACTAACGTTGACTTTTAAAATATTTTTATTAAATATATATAATATTATATAGATTGAATCTTAAAATATAAACTATATATACAATAAACATGAACAATTAGCAATTATTAACAATATTACAAAAAAAAAAATAAAGAAAATTGACCAACTTTGACTGACGTTGACCGACTTTGACCGACTTTTTCCGACTTTGACCAACTTTTTACCGTTGACCGACTTTTTACCGTTGACCGACTTTTTAGCAACGACGCATCGGCCATGCCTAAATATTTTAATGCTTCATATACTATACAATTAACATGTTAACATTACTATTAAATACAATTAAATATTTTAATGACATTATGATGAGAATTTAGAATTTTTATCTTTATTTTTCAATTTTTTAAGCTTAGATAATACTTATTTATAACATCATTTATTAAATAATAGATTATAGTAAATTTGATAAGCGATCACTTTTAACTTATTACTTCAAATGGAAGTTTATTCAGGTTATTACATAGTAAGCCGTATCACAAGATGCAGTGGCGAATCTATTATGAAAATTAAATGGGATCCTAATTTTTATTTTTTTAAGTATCCTTCATAATTAGTAGTTATTTACCTTAAAAAAACTATAGCTTCAACAAATATATGGGGTCCCGTAATTAAATTTAATGGTGTCCTAAATGATTTTGAAGATATTTAATATATATATTTTTAAAAATAGTGGGGTCAAGGGACCCCCTTGACCTTTATATAGACTCGCCATTGACAAGATGGTACTATATAGGTAAGTCATTCGGTTTATTGTCGGAAACAGTCACGAAATAACACGTTTTAGGCTATCTTTTCCCGGTAGCTTGAACAAAGAAAATGTTTATTCATTGAAGTTATATGAGCCATTCGCCTAGCAGTAACGAGTGACCCCTCCGACGTTGTAGTCGTGAGTTCAATTCCTAAGGTGTACATTATGTATATATTCGTGTAAAAAATCATATTGGATGTGTGCGTTTTTGCTTTTTAAAATAAAAATAAAAATGATACTACTCCTTCCGTCCAAATTCTATTGTCCGGTATTCCTTTTTTAAATGTTCCAAATTAATTGACCACTTTTATAAATGAATAACAATAATGTGATTAAATTTTGTTGTGCTGCTCTACTTTATACATGTAAGACAACAAAAAATAGGTATATAGTAATGGTAAGACTCGAAAACTAATAAAAAGGTAAATGTGAGAGGTAATTTTTTTTAAACTATATATTTTTTGTCTGAAAACAATAGATTTGGAACATAGTCAGTATATACTATGTATCACACAAGTTGTGTTCTACGATCCATAACTAGATGACGCTTGGCAAGACCACCTAGGTGTGTAAGGGATGAAAAGAAAACGACAAGTTTACCCTTACTTGTATTGCACATAACCAAATTTAACAAAAACATTTAACGTGGATGTTTAACGTCTGCCGACCAAGGGACTATATTAGCAACATTTGCGAACCATGAGGACTATCTCGATAAAAAAGCTTAAGGATTATATCAACAATTTGGTGTAAACCACGTAAACTATCTGTGTAGTTATGTCTTTATTTAATTTTTCTATTTTTCGTCAAGCTTTGATTTTCTAATTCTATTTTTTGAACATATAACGCTTGCTTATGCCTTCCGTTTATGTCGCGTATATAAAAGGTAGAAGATTTTCCTGTTCAGGGTGAGGGCGAGTAATTCGACCCCATACTTTAATGTACGTAGCCCAGCATGATTACTTTCTATCTGTTTTCAACTCATCTTGACCACCGTACTATACAATATTCGAATCTGACATCTCCTGCATATACACAAATAATTAACTAGAGGACTGTAATGACACATATATCGAAATAAAGGGGCTATTTATGAACATTTAGCAAATAATAACATGTATATTCAAAAATACAGCGAGCCACAGTTCAGACTTTATAGCGTGAAACACTACTCATACTCTAGGGTTTCACCAAATATTAGGGTTTTCAAATCAAACCTCCAAACAACGAATTACCAATGGAGATAGAAGAATCCGGTACTGCCGTCACTAATCCATCAATCACCGTTGTACCGCCGCAATCTCTACCCCTAATTCGAAACCTAGCTTCCTGCAACACCTCCATTAGGTCAAAATCGCTTCGAGAACTCACAATCTGGCTTCCGAAACAGCGTGAAATCACCGAAGATGAAATGAAAAAGCTTTGGAAAGGTTTGTTTTACTGCGTTTGGCACGCCGACAAAGCTCCGGTACAATCAAATCTCATCGATAAACTTTCGTTAATGTTATTAAATTTAGATGTTTCCGTTTCACTTCATTATTTATCGGTGTTCTTTACGACGTTACGCCGTGAATGGTCCGGTATCGATGTGCTTAGGTTAGATAAATTTTACTTGCTTATTCGCAGATTTGTGAATTATAGTTTTCAATTGTTGAAAATGAATGCGTGGGATGTGGATTTGTGTAAACGTGTGATGGATATATACGAAGCGAAATCGTTGTTAGCTAATGAGAAGAAGTTTTTAGGAAATGGTGTTAATTATCATATTGCTTCGGTCTTTTTGGATGAGATTAAGAGTTATTTGCCGGTTAGCCGTGAAGTTTATGAGATTTTATTTAAGCCGTGGTTTAGTGCTATGAGTGGTTCGAAAGATAAGGTGTTGGTTGGTAAAATTAGGGATAATGTGTTTGAAAGGTTGTTGTGTATGGGGAAGAGTTTGCTTGATAAGAAGAAAAATGGAGAAGAGGAGGTTGAGGATACCGAGGTTTTGAACTTGGGGACGGTTGCTTTAAAGATGGGGCTTGCAGGTAAGTGTTACGAGTTTGGGTCGTCGAGTGAGTGTTTTCAAGGGAATAGGAAGGTTTTGTTTGGTTTGCAGAAGGAGTTTTTGAAATTGGAGAAGGATTTGGAGGCTTCTGGTGTTGATGTTATGTTTCCTGTTCAAATTGAAAATGGTGATGAAGAGGTTCCTGAGTTGGTACCAATAGTTTCTGAAAATATTGGAGAGGGATCTAAAAATTTGTCAAAGAAGAAAAAGAAGAAGAAGAATAAGGTGGTGAAGGAGGATGTAGATAGTGAAGACCATGGCATGACAAAAGAAAACGATGATGGTAATGTGATTGTTGCTAATGGGGAGAGTGTAAGCAATGGGATTATTAGTAATGGGAATGATGTTACGTTTACTGAGCTATTCAAATCAAATCTTCAAATGGAGTTTGAGAAGATTGCTGATGAAGAGGGTATGGATAAACACATTGAATCAAGTCTGCAAGATTCAACAACCAGTACAAATACTAAAGTGCCAAAAAAGAGAAAGAGAATGAGAAGTGGTGATGCAAGTGAGTCTAATCATGCTGAAACTCATGAACAAGGAGGAACTGCAATGAAGAGTGGTGAGAAGAGTTCAAAAAGAGTTAAATTTTCAATGAAAAATAACTTGGTTTGGAAGCCTCAGACTCCATTGCCACCTCAAAGTCTTAGAATCCCGCCATCTGTCACCCCGCGTGGCAGTGCCTTAAAGAAAGGAGTGTTACCTGGTCCAGTTAGAGAGATGCCTCCTGCAGGCGGCAAAAGAGTGATGAAGAAGAAGAAGAAGAAGCTTCGGAAAGTGATGAAGACCACATCTCCTGCCATTAAACGACTGAGGTCGCTGCAGACTCTTTCTACTTGACTTATGATGAAGTAAGGATAATCCTTAATGAATGTTTTAAATTTTGTTTTGTATTTTTTTTTTTTTTGTTTTTTTTTTTGTTTTTTATTTTTTTTGTTTTTTTTTTTAATCTTTTGAGATTTGTGATTCCATATTTCTGGTGCTTGTCTTTTAAGATTCAGACAGTACCCTATATACTCTGTACTTCTATATTTTGTTACTTGATATTCTGATTGAATCTGAAATTGAATGATATTACTCACTTATTGGGGCACTTATCGGTATCCGTGCATTTCATAAATAAATATATTTATATAATCATATGTATAAGAGGACTTGAGTTTAATGAGTATGCTGGAATATTATGTTTCTATGAACTAGTCAGTTGACAACATATAACTGCTTTTTAGTTTTATCAAAACAATTTGCTTGATAGGCTGGTTAATCTTTGTAACAATATTTGACAATTGAAGCTGTTTTAGTTAAAATATATTTATTTGCTTCCTACTGTATTCGATACAGCCTAAATATTACTTTATGATGTACATGATCCCTTAAAGGTTGGTCAGTATGTGCATAAATCCTCAATCCTGATAGCGATTTGCCTCGGACTTTTTTAACAGTCTGCTTTCTTCTTTATTTTTTTACTTGTATTGCTGTGTGACTTTTTGTATTTCGATGTCTAGTTTTGTAGCTTTAGACATTATCTTATTCCTAGTTCTGATTTGGGTCACATGCTCAAAATCCTCAAAATCGCGTAAACTGAAGATTTTTGAGTGTTTATAGGTCAACTTGAGATCATAGATTTTGCTGACCTGATTATGAAAATAAGACACTGCCCTCTATGGCTTTATGGCACTGCTGGGTTTGTGATGGTACTCGTTTTTGTATGTATAATAATTTCTGGTTGTTTCTATAGGTTTGGAACCAGTTGTATCAATTATGTCATAGAATTTTAGGTCTGTCTATTTGTGAGGAATTTTCAGTTGCATAAGCTTCTTAATTTGAGTTATGTTGTTTTTTTTTTTTTGCTTTTTGTTTTTTTTTTTTTGTTGCTTCTGCTTCTCTAAAAGCCTAAATTATAAACCCTCTGTATTCAGGATGACCTACTTCCTATGGCGTATATAACCTTTCATGGTTGGCATTAAACCCAGTTTCATATCCTCTTCCTCGTAGGTTTTGTTACTTGTTAATGTTATCGCACTCGTGAGACTGCACATTCCTGTAAGATATGATTATCTTTGCTCAATCCAGACTCCTCTGTAAAGTGTCTCTAAAGATTGCGCGTACTAACTTTTGAACTAACGATATTCAACCATTTGTAAAAAGACCGATATATGTCTACGCTAACAGTGTATGCTCACCCATGCGCATATAACTGCGGCTCACCTATACGTAGATAATTGCAGTTCACACATACGCAGATAATTGTGGCACGTTAACTGACGAATAAATTTCTGCGCATGAGCGGTCCTGGGTTGCGCGTCACGGTGCTTAACTGTGTCGCACGAAGTTTACTAGCGCGGAGCTTTAAGCCCACGGTGACGGAGCGGTGAAGAAAGTAACTATGCGCATGATTATAGTACAATACCTTTTAATGATCTAAAATTATATATCGTCCAATACTCATTTGAAATGCTAATTGTGACGATTAGCAACAACTAGACTTAACTTTATACTAGTAAAGAACGAGGTCTGCCCAACCAGGAGCCACATGAGCAATGACCTAGGACAACATGGTAACTATGAAGGACAACATTTTTAGTTTTGGGAAATTGGTCAAAATGTCCCGATTTTCGAAAAAGTTTAACAATATGCTATTACAAAAGTCTTAAATGATTTATCATCTGATCACGCACAACGCACGGTGCGTGCAAGTCCGTGGATAGTGCTTGTTACCGAGATTTTCATCGAGACAGCCTAATCTCTGGCGCAATACGCACCATGCATCAAGCACCAAATATCGTGTGTGGTGCTTAGTGCGTGTTTGAGCTGCACCATAACTGAAATTTAAATGGTCGTATGTTTTGACTTGTACCTCTGATTTAGTCGCTGTTTTTTTTTTTTTTTTAAATCGTGTATTTTTTCGAGTCAAAATATTTAGTTACTCAAGCTCCTATTTAGTCAACGTATTTTTAACGTCACTTTTCACAAATTGAATTTTTTTTTGCAATTTATTCAAATTGATCAAGGGGTTTCGTGTACTTTTAGTCAACATTAGTGATAAATTTGACAAATCACAAATTAGAATGTTACATAACAGGTTATGAGCTATCAAAGTGCATTTAAAAGTGAAAAGCAACGAAAACATCAAAATTCGAAAAATCTTGGGACAGACCACCTCCGGCCGTTTGTCAGCGGATTGTTGACTCGAAAAATATACGATTTCAAAGAAAAAAAACGGTGACTAGATCGGAGCCGCGAAGTAAAAGATACGACCATTAATTGTTCAGTTCTAGTGCAGCTCCTACCACTCATCACGCTCGTGTTTGGTGTGTGTTGCGATGAAAATAGACTGTCTCAGTGTATCTCGATAACATGCACCATGCACAGGCCATCACTCACTGTGCGTGATGCATGATCAAAGAGCATTTTTGCAATTACGATTTTTTAAGCATACTGTCAAATAATTTTAAAAAATAAACACCTTGACCAATTTCCATTTAGTTTTAGGCCCAGGTGTAATACTAGGTACATTTTGTAATTTAATTCAAGCCCAAGTAACCCATTTTTCAGTATATTATCTTAGGATTTTTAGTAAATTATTTTAGGCCAAAAAGTGACGAATCCATTTTGTAGCTCTGAAATTCCCATTGTCTACACAAACACTGAAACTATATTTTTTTACGATTAAAAAATGAATATATTATGAACGCTCTCTAGTAAAGTGCTAGGGAAAAAATTACAAAGAAGCTTAGAACCATATAGATGGGGCACGTGTAAAAATTTAATAAATTTTTCATTATCAGCAGGGGTAAACTCTAAAAAAAAAAAAACCTTATTTTTTGTTAAAAAAGATATTGTAATTTTTTTATTCGTTAAATTCAGGTGAAACGGATAGACCCTTTGAGTAACACTATGTTCCGGCCGTAATAGTACCCAAAAGGAAGTAACCACAATCACAATAATTTGCTTATTGATAGTATTCAAATGATTAGGACCCTCAATCCAATTACCGAAGTCTTCCCAAGTAGCAAAAGATGGCATGTTACAATTAACTCACAACCGTATGTTTCGCCACACTTCAGTGGTCATTGAACATACGTAAACAAGTGATCACGAACTCGGTATGTACTGAAATTGTTGATTCAAATGTTAATCGAAAAACTTTTAAATACTTATATTTTCTTTAATTACATGCTTGCATGTATATTTATATTTTTACTAGCTATATACTTTGTAATAATCATACGAGTACATTATAGATAATACTTCTTTCGGCAACTGCCACCACTGGCTACACTGACAACAGGCAAACGATGGCAGATCTACAACTTTTTTTCAATGGGGACAATTTTTTCTTAAACGTTTGAATTAAAAAATGGCATAAAATATGTAACTTCTTATAAAATTGGACATTATGCATTATTAGATACTCGTTTAAAATGATTAGCAAATTTTTTTATTAGTATTTATTGTTTTTTTTTTTAAAGATGAAATTAAAATTTATTAATGTTAGATATTATTTTATTAAGCTATAAGTATTGTGTTATAGTATTGTCTACGTTAAATTTAAATGGAACATCCTTTATTAAAAAGTGATTAAAAAGTGTTAGTTGTTAAATAAATATTGAAGTTAAAATGGTTAATTATTTAATATTGAGGTGTTGGTTTGATTACGTATGTTATAATGTGGGGGTATAATGAAACTATGCAAGTGGGGTCACTATTAAAGTTTCCATATTTTCATTTTCCTCGTTAATCAAGTGCATTAAAAGTTGTACAATGTGCTTTAAATATAACATCAACAGTTACATTAAAAAATATACGGTAAAAGTGTGTACTAGAATGTTATAATATGTGTTTTAGGAACGTCTTTGGATCTAAATGTATAGGATACTAGCTTAGCATCTTCACATTTTAGGCCTAAAGAAGTTGTATGCGTGCGAGATCAGGGCTCTGTTTATCACCCCTGCTGTATTTAGTTTTGTGATATGTTAATAATATTCTGCCTTTCCAAAATTTTTTTTTTTTACTATTCATAAGATTATATAAAGAAAAGATACCAATATTAGAAGGAAATGAATAGTTATTTGTGAGAAAATAATTGATGTTTTGTTTTGATATACGGAGTATGCAAAAAGACATCGTTTTATATAATGTAAGAACTTTAAATTTGAAGTTTCTCTCTTCCTATTGTAAAATCGGTGTGAAGATAATCGTATAGCTAATCAGGTCCTAACCTCCCAAAAATATGTTTACGAGGTCAATTATTTCATGACACTATCAGGGCATTAGATAAGGTAGGACTTAATATAAAAAATTAGTCGCTTTCGCTAGCTGCTGTCAAACAACAAGCCACGTATGAGTATTGTTTTAAGATATTTTGGTCAAGACAAATCCTTCTAATTAAAGTTATTTAATAATTGTTCCAGCTATATGTATCTAAACAAATTCGTTGAATTTTGTCCATGCCTAAAAGCTCTTTTATAAATTTTGTCCATTGTGATTGCTGTTATTCAAAAGTATCAAGAGTTTAATATGCATATAAATCCGTATCAAATAAATCCAATTTCTTAGTATGATTTATTAACATAATATCAAATAAAGCCCTCGAACAAGACCGCCACTAAGGTCCGGGACAAGAATAAGTGGACTTTATCTGACAAATCACAAATTTTCCGGATAACCTTCCCCGGATTATCCGTCTGAGAAGATAAACGGTACGTGACCGAACAAAAGACTACCGGACGGACAAAAACGAGGGTGTGAACACATAAGCCATCCAGAAGATAATCCGGAAACAATTTACCATGAAGATATACTTGAGAAGACCTTAGGCCATGTTCACATGTAAGCCCTACCGCCCAGATAAAAACGTTGTCTACCCGGTAATCTGCTTCCGGACGTGTAAGCCGTCCAGAATATTATCCGGGTATAAGTTGCCGTGAAGAAACACTTGAAAACCATAGGCCATGTTTACATGTAAGCCCTTTTCACTCGGTAAGTATATTGCCTACCCCACAATTTGCTCCCTGATATGTAAACTGTCTAGTAGATTGTTTAGGTACAACTTACCGAGAGGAAATACTTGAGAAGATTTCACACCTCACGTAAGCCCTTTCCACCCGGTTCAAAGTATGCTGTCTACACGATAGACTGCTCACGGATAACTACATAAGACAAAACACAAGAGTGGAGCGTGTATGCCACGTCAGTCCGTAAAATCAGGAAAGTTTGTTAGGATTCGTTTGTTACGCTCATGAAAGGGACATGTGTCACGTCATCATTCCCTCTAACAAACTTTTGGCGCTTATAAATACACCCTACGAGTCATTCATCATACAACGTGATCACCTTAACGTTACTCTACCAAAATCACTTTCTGATATCACAAATACGCTCAAATCAGTTGGATTCTGATCACCACCGGAGTTCAATCACCTCAGATATTAACTTATTCCATCTAATTGAATAAGTTAATTCGATTGATTGTTTTACACTCTAGTGAATCCAAATTTCGATCGAATTTGTACGATTGCCGGAGCTAAAACAATCTATCAACCATTTTTTCCCTCAAATTAAACACTCTAACCTAAATCTATTTCCAAAATCAGTTTAAAATTCGATCATCTACCTATAATATCTTTCATGTAGTTGATTTCAGTGACTTAAGGATCGATCTTAATGGTATTTAGTTATCATTCAGTTGTTTCACTCATAAGTATTGTGCAAGTTCATATTTTTTCTATTTTTGATGCATATAGTTTCCTATACTTATGGAGATAGATCCTAAATTCCTAAGTGACAGTAAAAATTGTCGTCGAAAAAAACGTGGTCAAACTTTTCAAAAAGGCTAATCAAAAACAATTTTGTTTGTTTTTTTTTGTCGTTTAGTAAATTTTTCTGGACGATTTAATGTCGTCTAAAAAAGTGTCATCCGATTTGGGTGTTTTTCTTCTGGTGTGACAAATTTCTTTTGGGGGGTGATAGCTCGGGTAAAAAAAAATAGCTTGGGTAAAATGGGATAATGTTATTGCACCTTACGGGGAGGGGGGTCTAAATATTGGGAGTCTAAAAAGCAAAAATCTTTCTTAATTGGGTAAATGGTGGTGGAGGTTTAAAACCGAAACCAACCAACTTTGGGTCAAAATCATCCGTAGCATTTATGGTCCTTGTGGTTGCCTTGTGTTGGGGTTGAGATCTTCCCATGCTTCGACACTTGGTGTTTGGAATAATATTGTGCGTGCAGGAAACCAAATTGAAGATTTACATATTCCTTTCAAGACTTCGTTCGTGAGTTCAATTGGCAATGGTGATAGCATTTCTTTTTGGAATGATCATTGGATTGGGAATAATTGTTTGAGTTCTCTTTTTCCAAGGCTTTACAAATTAGAATCAAATGTTTATGCTTATGTGAAAGATCGGATTCGACATACAAATTCTAGAAATGATGCTGCTGCTACTTTCAATGTTGATACAGTTTGTGTTGATGTTCTTGGTTCGTCAAATGATGCTGCTGTTGCTGTTTTGCCTCCGGTTAGTGATGCTGCTGATCATGGTATGGTAAATGTTAATGTTGCTGCTGCTCTACCTGATCATATCAACATGGTTGCTGCTCAAATCCCAATTGATGATGTCCAGTCTGATTCGATATCTGCTGCTACTGTTATGCCGGATTCTACTTTACCCAGCAATGTTTATCCACTTTCTTACTCATGGGAATGGGTTAGACCCCCTACCGGTCGAACCCATGATGAGTTAGATCTTCTCTGTAATTTAATTGGTTCGTGCTCCTTGGTTACTAATACTTCGGATACATGGAAATGGATTCTTGACTCAAATGGTTTATTCACGGTAAAAAAACTATCTTCTCTCGTTGATGAAAAGCTTCTTGCTTGTGGGAATCAGTGGGACGAAACAATAAGAAATCTCTTAGTTCCTAAAAAGATTGAGCTATTTGTGTGGCGTGCTTTGAAAAAAAGGCTTCCCGTTAGATTGGAACTTGACAAAAGGGGGATTGATTTGCATAGTGTACGTTGTCCTCTATGTGATGACGATCTCGAATCGGTTGATCATGTGCTAATTTTTTGCAATCATGCACAAGATGTTTGGTCTCGGGTTTATAAGTGGTGGAACCAAGGTAACTTCACAAACTTTAGTATTAATGAACTCTTTAAAGGCGATGCGAATATTTGGCAAGCGGTCACTTGGGTAACGTCCTATTTTATTTGGAAGAACCGCAACAATAAGGTCTTCAAAGGTAAAAGTTGGAATGCCCCGGTTGCCCTTAACGAAATTCAAGTTTGTTCTTTCGAGTGGATCTCGCGAAGGATTAAGGGCATCTCTATCGATTGGAACGTTTGGATTACCAATCCGGTATCATATGTTAAATAGATGTTTTTAGTTGGGGATGCTTACTCTGCATCCTATACTTTCGTGTTTTTCAATTTGAGTATGGTTGTTGTTTTCGTGTTTAGTTTTTTATTCGTGTCCTGGTCCGTTGTGGCATTCTCAATAAATGCTTGCTTTTCAAAAAAAAAAAAAAAAAAAAAAAATATATTGTACATATTTAGAAATTGAAATGATAAAAAGATGATGTCAAAATCATCCGCTTGGATGATGTAATAATGATGTCATGACTAGCTACTAACTGATATTTTCCTTATAAAATAACCACCAATTATCGATATCTATGAAACCGCATGGCTACACCTTTCTAATAGCACATATCACTTCAAGAATCACTCTCCCCACAACATCGATTCAGGTTGGCCAAACGACTCGAAGAATGATGCAAGAGGGTTCATACTATGAAGAACTCGTTAATAAAACAAAAGATCCGGTCCCACCACGAGGTTCGATCATAAAACAAATCGTGAATGATATAGTCACTGGTTGTGGTGGCAATAAAAACATTATGGCCTAGTTGTTAATTAATAGTTTCATATAGATCTTTAATCCTCACATGTACATACCATGAATCTTGCTTGTTACCAGATCTGGTCTACGTGGATCTTAATTACTCTTATGTTCTAGATTTGAATTTCAGAGTATTTTAATAATTTGGTGTACCTTGATCCAAGACAGTTAGTAGAAATAACTCAAGTGGATGTAATGTAAATATTTGTTTTTCTTATTATCATATTTGCGTTGTTTGTATCATATACGAAGTAATTTTTTTTTTCCTTATTTTCTTAATTAGATTACTCTTATTATTACAAATATATGATACTCCGTATATGATATGATATGATAGTATTATCTTGAAACATATGGAATATATTTGATCGTTACCCTTCTAATATATAGTGAAAAACAAATCTTGTTTTGATTCCAAGAATTTAGTGAGAGTAAGATTTTTTGAGAAATGCTAATCAAGAAATGGGTATCACTACAATAAAATTATGACCTCTCAAAGTCTCACACATATTGAATAAATTAAAAGTATACATATAATGTTATTTCTTTCTTTTTAAAAACCAGATAAATTAATTAAAAATGATTTATTTTGACTTGTTAGCTTATATCATTACTTCAAATCACCTTTATATGGTTAGATCAGAGAACTCAATAAACCTAATAAAAAAAACTAAATCAAGCTTAATTATTTACTTCAATTACTAGCTTCTTGCTAGTCTTGTTTATTTATTAATTTATTTTTTCTGAAAGCAAGCGTGTATATATATTATTATTATTATTATATATATATATATATATATATATATATATATATATATATATATATATATATATATATATATAGTGGTAGGATCAAGAGGGAAGTAACCAAGCGGGGGGAAGCAAATTTTTTTTTTTTCGTTTTTTTGAAAAAACTTTGTTCACGAACATTATAGATTGGATGAAAATATGAACATTTAATAAAGACACTTTATGATAAATGTTTTTATTTTGGCGGAAAAACGCTCGAAGAAGTAATATATAACAATTATCGTGTTTTTCGAGCGTATGTTGAGGTTTTAGATATTAGGGTTTAGATATCAGGGTTTAGATATTAGGGTTTATAGGGTTTAGATAACAGGGTTTAGAAATTTAGGGTTTAGGGTTTAGATTTAGGATTTAGATTGAGTTTTTAACACGAACGGTTTAGAGTTTAGGGTTTAGGGTTTAGGGTTTGGTGTTTTGGGTTTATTCACTGTAGCGACCCGACCAAATCATGTTTGACGGCGCCGTCTACTTAGGTCCCGTTACGTGGTCATAAGTCTTTAAGACAAAGTTTGACCAAAATATGTCGCCTTCATTTCAAAATAAAGATTGTTCCCAAAGTTTACAAGAATTGTTCAACCAATAGTTAAGTTACAACGTTATAATACGAATGAAATCTAGGCGACACGGTTTAAAGTAAAGTCAAAAGACGCTCTATGAAATGCACATATACTCGACATCCAATGCAAGTATCAAATAATGAGCGAAAGCATGTATCATGTATCGTTCAAGGACCTGAGAAAAACATAGAAATCTGTCAACGAAAACGTTGGTGAAATCATAGGTTTAAGTAAGTAAGTACAAGTGAATCACAAGATTTGCATCAATGAAATAATAGTAAATACATTCCAAAAGTTTATTTCACGAGCACCCAATTATCAATGCTTAACGTTTCCTTCCATCGAACCCCATCACTTAGTGCTAGAACATACACTGTTTCTCGAAAATATATTTCATTCGTAAACGGTAGCGAACCGTTTGAATGAGGGTTTGTCAAACCCATATGGATCCATACAACATAAGTTCTCGCTTACACCCGGCAAGTGTAACTAATGATAATCGAATTGAGGATTTTGTTCTAAACTCGTATGTAGAATGTTTGTTTTCCTGTACTTGTGTTCACTTAGTAAAGAAATGTTTATGTTTTCTCATCCCAAATGTAAGTTCAAAAAGAGTAAAAGTGGGACTATGATCTCACCTTGAGTGCACGAGTAGTAAAGTACTTCAACAAGTAAACGTGTGCAAAGAACAATGCTAGTCTTGACCTAAACAAATAGGTTGTATCAATAACGAAAGTCACGAGGGGTCAAAGTTGTTCAATTAGTCCTATGGCTCAATACGACTCGATTACGAAGCATGTGAAGCAAATAGTCAAGTTTCATGCAAGGTACACGTATAGAAACAAGTTAGAAAGATTACATAAGTAATTGGTCAAGTTTGATTAAAAGTCAAACTTGGTCGGGTCAAAGTCAACGAAAAAGTCAACACGTTCGGGTCGGGCCTCGAACGAATTTTCTGAAGTTTTTAATCATATATAAGCATGTTGGAACAAGTCTCATGTGAAACGGAGGTCTAGAACGTCCCAAACATTTTTCGTTAAATGACAACCAAAACAGCCCACTTTAGGCTTATGGGACGGCGTCCCAAAAGGCCTAGACGGCGTCCCACTTTGAAGGGCAAGACGGCGTCTTGGACCCCTAGACGGCGTCTAGGTTTGAAAGTCAGGACGTCGTCCTGGGTATTGGGACGGCGTCTTGGCTTGTTTCCAGACCCTGGTTGCTGAAACTCCTAAGTGCACGAGTCCAAACATAAACCAACACAAATTTCAACCCGCAAACATTCAAGACATGTATTTTATATCACCGGAAAGGTATTTTGACGAGGAACACAACTATGCACTTATCATCAATCAAACTTTCGCATACAACAACCAAAAACCGCATTTAGTGACCCTCATTCAATGCATATAAGTCATAAATGCTATTTAATGATTCGGTAACCAAAAGACATGAACAATATGCCGTTTCGAAGGTAATTAAGCATACAACACAACTTAACACTTATAATTAACACTTCATGTCATTTAATGCATCAAAGTCCATTCCTAGTTCATGAAACCCTAACCAAAAGTTACCAAATTTCATAATCAAGTTTAAGAGGTTTCTTTGATCAATCTTTACATCATAATGAAGCTAGTAACACTAGGAACAAGATTAAAACATGAAGTCTTAGCATCTAACAACACATGAACACTTAAAACTCAAGATTAAGCATGTTAACTTTCCATATGAACTAGTTACTCCAAAATATCAAAAACGAGCATACAAAACACACAAACAAACTAGACTTGAGCCATAGATACTAATTAACAAACTTATAACTTAAAAATCTCAAGAACACAAAGATTAGTGATTTTAGAAAGTTACCCAAAATTGATGAAACCGGTATGAAATCGAAGAGGAGATCACGAGGAGTTCAAATATGTATTTTGTTTGGCAAGAAGATCACTAGCTCGGTTTTGGATGATGAATCTTTGTTCTTGAAGTTGAGAGGAAAAGTTGAAGTATTAAGAAATTGGAAGAGATGAATGAATGGATAGAATGAGAGTTTGACTCTTTGACCTAGTCACAAGTTTCAACATTTGGCAAGATTGGTCCCTCAACTTAAATCGGGTGCGGGAATTACCTAACAAGATAATTCAAACGCATATTAACGAGATGTGTTATAAACATCTAACGGAACTTAAATAGTTAAACGGAAAAGTTGACGGAAAAAGGCGGGATGTTACATTACCTACTCCTTAAAAGAAATTTCGTCCCGAAATTTAAGTAGGCGTAGTAGTCGTTGTTTCTTCCTCGAGATCTTGCGTTTCCGAATTCACGAATAGATGAGGATACTTCCCTTGCATTTGATCTTGTCTTTCCCAAGTAAACTCGGGTCCCCTTTTGGCGTTCCAACGGACTTTAACAATCGGGATTCGGCTTTGTTTCAATGTCTTGACGGAGGTGTCCACAATTTCAACCGGTTCCTCCACAAAATGAAGTTTGTCATCAATAGTAAGTTCTTCGAGAGGGATGACGATGTCGGGTTCGGCAAGACACTTTTTCAAGTTAGATACATGGAAGGTGGGATGAACGGAGTTCAATTGAGGCGGAAGATCTAAACGATAAGCAACGGTTCCAATACGCTCCAAGATTTCGAAAGGACCAATATACCGCGGATTTAGCTTCCCGCGTTTCCCAAAACGGATTACACCCTTCCAAGGTGCGACTTTTAACATTACTCGGTCACCGACTTGAAATTCTAGATCGTTGCGTCGTTTGTCGGTATAGCTCTTTTGACGACTTCGGGCCGTCCTAAGCCTATCTCGGATTTGAACGATTTTCTCGGTGGTTTCGTGAATGAGTTCGGGTCCGGTGATTTGCACGTCGCCTACCTCGGCCCAACAAAGAGGTGAACGACATTTGCGGCCATATAGCGCTTCAAAAGGTGCGGCCTTTATACTCGCGTGATAACTATTATTGTAAGAGAACTCGGCGAGAGGTAAGTGCTTGTCCCAAGCTTTTCCGAAATCAACCACGCAAGCTCGTAACATGTCCTCTAAGGTTTGAATTGTACGTTCGCTTTGTCCATCGGTTTGAGGATGATATGCGGTGCTCATATCTAAACGCGTTCCCAACGCTTCTTGCAATGTACGCCAAAATCTAGAAACGAAACGGCCATCTCGGTCGGAGATAATCGATAAAGGTACACCGTGTCGGGCTACGATCTCCTTAATGTAAAGTTGTGCAACTTTCTCCATTTTGTCCGTTTCTTTCATGGCCAGGAAGTGTGCGGATTTGGTGAGACGGTCAACAATAACCCAAATGGCATCATAACCGCCCGTCGTTTTTGGTAGTTTGGTGATAAAATCCATCGTTATTCTTTCCCACTTCCATTGCGGGATCTCGGGTTGTCGAAGTAGTCCGGACGGTCTTTGGTGTTCGGCTTTGACTTTGGAACATGTCAAACACTTGGAAACATAAGTAGCTACGTCCCTTTTGATGTTCGGCCACCAATATAGTTGTTTAAGGTCGTGGTACATCTTATTGGCACCGGGGTGAATCGAGTATCGTGACTTATGGGCTTCATCTAAAATAAGGCTTCGTAGATCCCCATAACTAGGCACCCAAATTCTTCCGGCGAAATATCGGAGTCCGGTTTCTTTAACTTCGAATCGAGAGGTGAGGACGTTCAAGTGTTCGAGAGAGATATTTTCATCCTTGAGAGCCTCATCTTGGGCTACCCGAATTTGGCTATTAAGGTTGGTGTGAATGGTGATGTTTAAAGCTCGGACACGGAGAGGCACCACTCTTTCTTTTCGACTTAAGGCATCGGCTACTACATTTGCCTTCCCGGGATGGTAACGAAGCTCGCAATCGTAATCGTTTAAGGTTTCAATCCACCTTCGTTGTCTCATGTTTAGTTGCTTTTGATCGAAAATGTGTTGGAGACTTTTGTGGTCGGTAAAGATAGTACTCTTGGTTCCATAAAGATAGTGTCTCCACATTTTAAGTGCAAAGACAACGGCTCCGAGTTCGAGATCATGTGTCGTATAGTTTCGTTCATGAATTTTGAGTTGTCGAGAAGCATAAGCAATGACTTTCGTTCGTTGCATCAATACACACCCAAAACCATGTTTTGAGGCATCGCAATATACAACAAAGTCATCATTGCCTTCGGGAAGTGACAAGATAGGAGCGGTGGTTAGCTTCGTTTTCAAGATTTGGAATGCGGATTCATGTTCGGTCGCCCAAATGAATTTCTTTCCCTTGTGAGTCAATGCGGTTAGAGGACGTGCAACCAAAGAGAAATTTTCGATGAATCTACGATAGTACCCGGCGAGACCCAAAAATTGACGAATGTGAGTAGGAGTAGTAGGAGTCTCCCATTTGCTAATGGCTTCGATTTTCGTTGGATCGACTTTAATACCTTGGTCACTTACAACATGACCAAGAAATTGAACTTCCCTTAACCAAAATTCACACTTGGAGAATTTGGCATAGAGTTGTTCTTGTCTTAAAAGTTCAAGCACAAGTCGGAGATGTTGTTCGTGCTCTTCTTCATTTTTAGAATAGATCAATATGTCATCGATGAACACAATAACGAATTTATCGAGATACGGTTTGCACACGCGGTTCATAAGATCCATGAACACCGCCGGTGCGTTAGTGAGACCAAATGGCATGACAAGGAATTCATAACTACCATAACGAGTTCGGAAAGCGGTTTTGGAGACATCTTCCCCCTTAACCCTCAATTGATGATAACCCGAGCGGAGATCGATTTTCG
This sequence comes from Rutidosis leptorrhynchoides, assembly GCF_046630445.1. NCBI lineage: Eukaryota > Viridiplantae > Streptophyta > Magnoliopsida > Asterales > Asteraceae > Rutidosis > Rutidosis leptorrhynchoides. The sequence goes on along the minus strand of NC_092333.1, from coordinate 126,336,883 downwards.
AATATACACAAGACCCTTGTAGTTGATCAAAGAGGTCATCGATGCGAGGAAGAGGATATCGGTTCTTAACCGTCAATTTATTTAGTTCACGATAATCAATGCACATTCGTAGGGATCCGTCTTTCTTTTTAACAAACAAAATCGGAGCGCCCCAAGGTGAATGGCTAGGTTGGATAAAACCACGATCAAGTAGTTCTTGGATTTGACTTTGCAATTCTTGCATTTCAGATGGAGCGAGTCTATATGGTGCACGTGCTACGGGTGCGGCTCCCGGAATAAGATCGATTTGGAATTCAACCGGTCGATGAGGCGGAAGACCCGGCAACTCGTCGGGAAATACATCGGAATAGTCGCTAACAATTGGCACATCATCGATGTGCTTCTCATCGGACTCGACTTTCTTAACGTGAGCAAGGATCGCAAAACAACCCTTACGGAGTAGTTTTCTAACTTTAATACACGAAACGAGGTTGAGTCCGGTGCAACTCTTATCGCCATAAACAATCAAAGGTTCACCATTCTCGATAGGAATTCGGATTGCGTTAAGATCACAAAGAATGTGAGATTTCGTTTTGACTAACCAATTCATACCGATTATTACATCAAAGCTTCCTAATTCCATGGGTATCAAGTCAATTTCAAATTCCCTACCCAAAATGTTTAACGTACACCCCCGGTAATATGTGTCGGCACTTAATAGTTTTCCGTTAGCCACTTCAATGGTATAAGTGGTATCTAATGGAAGAGGTGGAGTGCTAAAAGAATGAGTCAAAGTCTTGGATACAAAACATTTATCGGCACCCGAATCGAATAAGCAAGTAACATAAGAGTTGTTGAGAAGAAACGTACCCGTGACTAGTTCAGTGTCATCCCGGGCTTCCTCGGTGTTGATGTTGAAAGCTCGGCCGCGCGTATTGGGGTTATCTTTCTTCTTTGGGCATGCATTTCTATAATGACCCATTTGGCCACATTCGTAACAAGTGCCCGTCTTTGGTGCATTGGGCCACTTTCGAGCGACGGGAGTGGCACTTTTACAATCGTTGGCCTTATGACCAACTCCTTGGCACCGGTGGCAAATTAACTTACTACATTCGCCAAAGTGATGTTTGTTGCATTTGTTGCAAAGAGGTAGGTTCCCGGCATAACCCTTCTTGCCGTCGGAAGTGAAAGATTTCTTGGCAAAGTTGTTGTTGCTTGATTGGGAGGGTTCCCACTTTCTTTTGTTGCCGCCCGATTTATCCTCGGCCTTAGGTGCCGGAACTACGATTTCGTCAACCGTTTCAATTAGTTGGCGAGCCATGTTCATAGCGGCTTGATGAGTAGTGGGTTTGGATGACATCACCCCTTGTTTGATGCTTTTTGGAAGACCGAGCATGTAGAGCTCAATCCTTTGAGATTCGGGGTTAACAAGATTAGGACACATCAAGGATAGTTCGGCGAAGCGTTGATTATAAGCTTTAAGATCGTTTTCGACCGATTTCAAAGCTCTTAGTTCTTCTTCAAGCTTTCGGGTTTCTTCGCGCGGAAAATATTCAACAATCATCTTTTCCTTTAGGTCGGCCCAAGAGAGTGCATGAGCTTCATCGGTACCCACCGATTGTACATAAGTATTCCACCATGTAAGAGCGATTCCGGAGAAAGTGTGAGTGGAGTATTTGACCTTGTCTTGGTCCCGACAACCGCTTATGCTAAAGACGGCTTCCGTTTGCTCAAACCATCGGGTGAGCACGACCGGTCCCCCGGTTCCATCAAAAGTGTGAGGTTTGCACCCCATGAAAGCTTTATAGGAGCATCCCTCGTTTGAGTTTCCGGCTCCATTGTTGTTGTTGTTGTTGTTGTTGTTGTTGTGGTTGTTATTATTATTGTTGTTGGATGAGTGACCGGCCATGGCCGCATCTACGGCGGTAGCTATCATCCGTTCGAGAGCTTGTTCGGGAGTTTCATTGCGGCGTACACGACGAGGAGCCATTGTTCCTTCAAGACACAAGAATATCATTGATTAGTATTCTCAATAATACTAACCGTGATATAGAATAAAGATAAAGAGAAGTTTTTCCTCGACTCGCCTTAAATTCTTTATGTCATAATGTCGGAACGTTCATATGAGTCACCGTAATATAATCCCGGAAATTATATTACCCTGATTCATATGTGCATTCGACATCATTTCATATAGTCAAGGTGGCGTGTCAATCAAATTAAACAACGTGAGATTAAGATGAACTAAGAGTAGATACGAGTAGAAGCATTCGAGTATAAATGCACAAGTAGTCAAATAATTCCTACTTCAAGTCTATATGCCGGTTGTAGTCTAGACTCACCAATGTACCCTATGACTCGAGGTTGACACCAATGAACTCTAAATCCCTACAACCAACGCTCTGATACCATCTGTAGCGACCCGACCAAATCATGTTTGACGGCGCCGTCTACTTAGGTCCCGTTACGTGGTCATAAGTCTTTAAGACAAAGTTTGACCAAAATATGTCGCCTTCATTTCAAAATAAAGATTGTTCCCAAAGTTTACAAGAATTGTTCAACCAATAGTTAAGTTACAACGTTATAATACGAATGAAATCTAGGCGACACGGTTTAAAGTAAAGTCAAAAGACGCTCTATGAAATGCACATATACTCGACATCCAATGCAAGTATCAAATAATGAGCGGAAGCATGTATCATGTATCGTTCAAGGACCTGAGAAAAACATAGAAATCTGTCAACGAAAACGTTGGTGAAATCATAGGTTTAAGTAAGTAAGTACAAGTGAACCACAAGATTTGCATCAATGAAATAATAGTAAATACATTCCAAAAGTTTATTTCACGAGCACCCAATTATCAATGCTTAACGTTTCCTTCCATCGAACCCCATCACTTAGTGCTAGAACATACACTGTTTCTCGAAAATATATTTCATTCGTAAACGGTAGCGAACCGTTTGAATGAGGGTTTGTCAAACCCATATGGATCCATACAACATAAGTTCTCGCTTACACCCGGCAAGTGTAACTAATGATAATCGAATTGAGGATTTTGTTCTAAACTCGTATGTAGAATGTTTGTTTTCCTGTACTTGTGTTCACTTAGTAAAGAAATGTTTATGTTTTCTCATCCCAAATGTAAGTTCAAAAAGAGTAAAAGTGGGACTATGATCTCACCTTGAGTGCACGAGTAGTAAAGTACTTCAACAAGTAAACGTGTGCAAAGAACAATGCTAGTCTTGACCTAAACAAATAGGTTGTATCAATAACGAAAGTCACGAGGGGTCAAAGTTGTTCAATTAGTCCTATGGCTCAATACGACTCGATTACGAAGCATGTGAAGCAAATAGTCAAGTTTCATGCAAGGTACACGTATAGAAACAAGTTAGAAAGATTACATAAGTAATTGGTCAAGTTTGATTAAAAGTCAAACTTGGTCGGGTCAAAGTCAACGAAAAAGTCAACACGTTCGGGTCGGGCCTCGAACGAATTTTCTGAAGTTTTTAATCATATATAAGCATGTTGGAACAAGTCTCATGTGAAACGGAGGTCTAGAACGTCCCAAACATTTTTCGTTAAATGACAACCAAAACAGCCCACTTTAGGCTTATGGGACGGCGTCCCAAAAGGCCTAGACGGCGTCCCACTTTGAAGGGCAAGACGGCGTCTTGGACCCCTAGACGGCGTCTAGGTTTGAAAGTCAGGACGTCGTCCTGGGTATTGGGACGGCGTCTTGGCTTGTTTCCAGACCCTGGTTGCTGAAACTCCTAAGTGCACGAGTCCAAACATAAACCAACACAAATTTCAACCCGCAAACATTCAAGACATGTATTTTATATCACCGGAAAGGTATTTTGACGAGGAACACAACTATGCACTTATCATCAATCAAACTTTCGCATACAACAACCAAAAACCGCATTTAGTGACCCTCATTCAATGCATATAAGTCATAAATGCTATTTAATGATTCGGTAACCAAAAGACATGAACAATATGCCGTTTCGAAGGTAATTAAGCATACAACACAACTTAACACTTATAATTAACACTTCATGTCATTTAATGCATCAAAGTCCATTCCTAGTTCATGAAACCCTAACCAAAAGTTACCAAATTTCATAATCAAGTTTAAGAGGTTTCTTTGATCAATCTTTACATCATAATGAAGCTAGTAACACTAGGAACAAGATTAAAACATGAAGTCTTAGCATCTAACAACACATGAACACTTAAAACTCAAGATTAAGCATGTTAACTTTCCATATGAACTAGTTACTCCAAAATATCAAAAACGAGCATACAAAACACACAAACAAACTAGACTTGAGCCATAGATACTAATTAACAAACTTATAACTTAAAAATCTCAAGAACACAAAGATTAGTGATTTTAGAAAGTTACCCAAAATTGATGAAACCGGTATGAAATCGAAGAGGAGATCACGAGGAGTTCAAATATGTATTTTGCTTGGCAAGAAGATCACTAGCTCGGTTTTGGATGATGAATCTTTGTTCTTGAAGTTGAGAGGAAAAGTTGAAGTATTAAGAAATTGGAAGAGATGAATGAATGGATAGAATGAGAGTTTGACTCTTTGACCTAGTCACAAGTTTCAACATTTGGCAAGATTGGTCCCTCAACTTAAATCGGGTGCGGGAATTACCTAACAAGATAATTCAAACGCATATTAACGAGATGTGTTATAAACATCTAACGGAACTTAAATAGTTAAACGGAAAAGTTGACGGAAAAAGGCGGGATGTTACATTCACCAAACCCTAAACTCTAAACCCTAAAACCTAAACTCTAAATCGGGCTAAATGTTACTTCACAAAACATGGAGAAAAAAAAAACGTGAACATTCTTCACGAACAATATTATCTTGAATGTTATTTTTGTAGATCGTTTTCCCGCCAAAATAATAACATTCATCACGAAGTGTCTCTTCTAAATGTTCATATTTTCATCCAGTCTATAATGTTCGTGAACAAAGTTTTTTCAAAAAACGAAAAAAAAAATTTGCTTCCCCCGCTTCCTCCCGATTGGTTACTTCTCCATTGATCCTGCCACTATATATATCTGTGTGTGTGTGTATATGTGTGTGAGAACAAACATTTACATCACAAGATATATTTACAGATATATGAATGGGTCATGCCCCACTATAAGACGTCTTGTAGCGGTTTGAAAAGGGGGCATATGATGCTTAGTTGGCAAGCAAGCAACACCAACTGGTGATGTATCAAGGCGTGGGATGGGGCTTTTTTGGGGGCATTCCTTGCTTTGCAACGGGTATGGCAAGAGAGTGGGTTGCCATTATATTAATTTTTATTATCTTAAAAATCTTAGTTTTACCCCATTTTTTAATATTTAATCAAATTATATTTTAACACATCGTCACAATACTCCTAACCCATACCAAAATGGCACACCACCACTACTCCACAAATATAACCCACACGTCCTAGTCATCAAAAAGGTAAAAAAAGCAACTCACGTCCCCCAACTCACGCCCTCAACCACTACAAATAGTCTAATGGTTATATAAGGTGTTACTCGTTTACATTTAACACCATAGGTTCATTTAACAAGTCTTATTTTTATTTATAAAATTTGTCTTTAAAACATTTCAAGTTTGATAAATCAATTTAATCTTGTGATAATAGTCATATCATATCACCATATATTCCTAATATATGAGATTTTGTTAGTTTTGTCAAGTAATGATCATCATACGGAGTATTAAGATAATGATCCTTGAAGCTCATACTTTAAGCCTTAAGTATTAAGATAATTCATGACATGTTTAATATGATTATTTTTTTTTCCGGCGAAAAAACGAAAACTTGTATTAAACAAATGAGTGCTTCAACAAAATTGAAGACTCACAAGAAGCTTACAACCAAAAAAAAAAAAAAAATCGAGCCCAAAAAAACCTAAACTAACTAAGCTCACACCAACCAAAAATAAATAAGAAATACATCAACAAAAGGCCAAAATAAAGAGGGAAGATATTCTAAAGTAAACCAAACTAGTAAAAACCATCTTCACCACAACCCATTGATGTGTGCGAGGTGTAGTACGAAATAGATTATATTTTACTACGAAATACTATTAAATACGATACAATTTTACACAAGTTATTTATTTATTTATTGAATGGATATACCTAAACCTTGCTACAACACTTATAGGCAGTGTACCTAATCGTAGAGTAGTGTAGTTTTTAGTAAGCCCGGTTCGTTCCACAGGGAGCTAGCTGAGTTTAACGCTATATTTATTTTAACTATATTTGTATATAAATATATAAATATAAGTAGTATTATTATTATTATAAAAGGAGGATTTTACCGTTTAATGACCGGTTTGTCAATTTTAAGATTTAAATCACAGTTAAAATCTAATATAAAATATTAAATATAAATATAACTTAATTTAAAGCGTAAAGTAAATGACGATAAATAAAAGTGCGATAAATAAAAGTACGATAATTAAAAGTGCAATAATATGAAGTACAAAAAATAAAATGACGATAAATAAAAATGGGATGAGATATAAAATAAAGGAATTATGCTTATTTAAACTTCTGTAATCATGATGTTCGACGTGTTGATTTTAATTTATTAACATGGGTTAATTGTCCTTTTTCCTGGATTATTCGATATGTCCATCTGGTTTTTGTCCATAATAGTCCATCGGTCATAAATATAAAGTGCGAGTGTCCTCGTCAAATTACCCTTATACCCGAAGTCAAATATTCCAACTAATTGGGGACTTAAACTGTAACGAGGTCTTAATACTTTGTTAATGATTACACCAGGTTATCGACTGCGTGTAACTCAAGGTTTTAATACGTTGTTAACAATTAAACCAAGTGTCCTTGTATGTAATCCACCCCTGTTTTAATGAGTTCATTGACTATTAATCCATTCCCGTGTCCGGTTAAATGAACGATTATTAGTATTTATAAATATCCCACCCATCGTGTCCGATCGAGTGTATGTGGTTATTTATAATTACCTCAAATTGTAAATCTTTATATTAAATTAACGAACTATCATTCAGTTAAACAAATATAAAGTCCATTAATAGCCCATAGTCCAATTTTCACAAGTGTCGGTCTTTTGTTCAAACCCCAATTATGGTCCAAAGCCCAATAACCCCGTCTTTATAGTTAGTCCAACATCACGATTACTTCGGCTTAAATAAACATAATAATAACTTAGCTACGAGACATTAATTTAAAAAGGTTGAACATAACTTACAATGAGTATTAATCGCGTAGTGTTACACGGACATAATTTCGACTTACAAACTTAAAACATTCGCCACTATAACCTTATTATTATTAACTTAATATTAAAATTATAATTATAAAATAAATATAAATATATTTGAGAGAGTGCAGAGAAGTGTATGATCAAGGTATAAATAACTCGTCGCCCAAACTTGCAATTTATAGCACTTGGCCAATAATTTGGGGCCATGCGATCGCATGGCCTGGGAGTGTTATTCCCATGCGATCGCATGGAGGCTTGGGACAGCTCACATATTTTTGTTTTCTTGTTTGCCGACGTTTTATTTAATATATATAATATAATATATATAATTTTATATAATTATATATATATATATATATATTATTATATTCTTGTGCATAGTTGACTTGTAATTTTAGGTCCGTTGCGTCGTGCGTTGATAGTTGATTCATGTCCCGGTTCCGAATTTTCGAACGTCCTTTCGCACGCTTTGAAATCTTGTACTTTGCGTTTCGCGGCTTGTATTCTTGTAATTTCTAGACGTTTCTCATCAATAAATTGAACCACTTGGATTGTACTTTGTACTTTTTAGCGTTTTAGTCATTTGCGTCTTCAAATCGTCGAATCTGTCTTTTGTCTTCACCTTTTAATATTTAAACGATAATCACTTGGAAATAGAACAATTGCAACTAAAAGCTTATCTTTCTTGAAGGATAATGCTATGAAATATGTGTTCGTTTTTAGCATTATCAAATATTCTCACACTTGAGCGTTGCTTGTCCTCAAGCAATATAGAACTTGAATACAACTTTACTAGAATCACTTCTTTATTCTTCACACTTTGTACATCAGTGATTTTGATACGGCGGTATGAACAATGATAGTAACATTGTGGTTTACAGTCCCACATGACTATAAAAATTTAGATCCGTTAGGAAATTGGATCTTTATGAAAACATTTGATCTTTTGAAAATTCAATCTAGCTTTTACCCTAGATAAGTTTTTCGGAATAACCCTTCACCGGTGTTTGCAAAATATTTTTGTGGGTTTTGTGGGTTTCAGATTTGACAATTTTAGCTCAAAACTTATGGTTTTGTGTCACCCACTTGCTAACCTTGTATTAGGAAAGCAACACGTCCAGTATACTTGCTCCGTGTATTACCTTTCGGTAAACTACCGTCCGGTTGTAAAGGAAAGCGTTGAACAAGCAACTGTTAAGGCAATGTCTAATGACATGCTTTTGATTATGGTTTATATCATGTCGGATGCAATTACTATCCTTTGTAGGAGCAATAGTAAATATCACCCTATAGTTTTTCGGTCTGGCACAAGGTCCTGTCTTCGACCATGCTATGCAACCACCGTTCTTACGGTTGACACCCGATTTGGTTCAGGTGACCTAATGAATTCCGGTGAATTCTTAGGATTTTACGTTCAATGGTAATGAACGCATTGAAAATGCATTTTCAGAAAACAAATCGGTTTGTAATTTGATCAAAGTATTTTCTCGTTCAAGCTCGAGTTTAGATATCATCGAATTCCATGAGTTTGAATTCTCAATCTCTAAGGTCAATCTCAAGAATTGAGTAATATCAGGCTTAAATGCCGATTTTTAATCTTTTAAGGATATTATCCTTTCTGTGGATCTGATTCATCAGTCTTATAAGCTAATTTGCACGGTGCCCCCATTGTACGAGACAAATCCTCTCATGAATAGGATAAGTCTGACCACATGGCGACCCTGTTTGATGCTGAGGTCCGTGGATTTCCAGCTGATTTTCAAGAAAACTTTTTAAGGTTTTTCGTAGACTCTACAACTGGTCTGGATTACAATTTCCTGACCTAAATCAAGAAGCGCGTGTCCTTTTCTCGGAAGACTTTACTTCCTTTTAAATTTCATTTATATTACAGTAAATCGGGTAAAACTGATTAATATCGTCCAAAACAAAAGTATCTTCAATTATTTGTACAAAAATATGTGATATATGTTCTAAATAACTTGGTAAATTTTTCCCACACTTGGCTTTTATTTTTCTTTTTTGCCTTTTTATTCTCTTCTATTCCATTTTAAATGAATTCAAGCGTTTTGGGTTGTTTCTCAATTTATATCCTTTCCGAGGTAACAATAATTTCGGTGTTAACACCTAGTTTTATCGTTCATAAATATGTATAACCATTATTTTGAGTTCATTTAGTTGAAATTTTTTTTAAAATTTTTACTAGAAGTGGGTAGTCAGTATATAAGACTAGGGCTGTTCTTTATTATCAGAGAGCACTAGATTCTAATACAACTACTGCGTTACTAGTAAAGTTTAACGGTGGCTATTAAACCAAGTGTATAAGTCAAAAATTTTAAAATCGAAAGAATTTAATCCCTTTCCACACTTAAGATCTTGCGATGCCCTCATTTGCAAGAAATCAGTAACAATTTAAATTATTGAGGGTGATTAGCGTAGAAAAATGATTAAATTTTACCAAAGTTTTCAAACATATTGTTGTTTGTTTGAATGATAAATGGTGCACATCATTTGTTCATTACTGCAGTTGTTATTTCACATATATTTTGCAACTTATAGTCAAAATTAGTTGCTTTTGCTGAACTTAATGCCAGTCTTTGAAAATGCGCTGTTTTACCCTGTTGTGTACATGAGATAAAATACATACAATATAAATATAAACATGCATGATATTTTGAAATGAGACTTAATATCCCACTTTCAAATTACAAAAATGAAATATTAGTACAAAATAATAAAAATGTTAAACATTACATAAAAGTATCAAAATGTTATATGTTTAACATAAATAGATAAAAATAATAAAAGATAAGAAATCACCAATGGAACACTATTGATTTGGATATGGATTCCAGTTCATATCATCGCTCGGGTTCCATGAATGGTGATAGGTGTCCTGATAGGCTTGATTGGGGTCGTACATGTCAAAGGGTGGTCGCATGGCAGGCTGATGTGGTGGATAGTAAGCAGGTCGAGTCGGGATATAGTTATGTGGTACCTGATATGATAGCTGGCTCATGATTTGGTGCTGATGAACTTGTCAGCTATCGTGTTGGCGTCGCCTGAATTGCGCATACTCATCCGCGGCTCTCCATTGCTCATACTGATGATGTCTAGTCTGGTTATTCATTTCCACCTCATCTACATGCTGGAAGACATCAGTATAACTATCCCTAATGACATCCCTAATGTCATCTGCTTCCTCCATCACCTCATCCGAATCCCTCTCTACCTGTAGATGGGTGCCCTGATATGGTATTGGCATATTGTGCCTCCGTTTTAGTACCTTTGCACCTTGATAAACCTGCAAGCCTATGCTCTCGGCTTGTTCCTCAATTTCTACCATCGGACCCCATGCTCTTTATCTACACGTAAGTACTCTCCAATGAGAGTAACAAAAATACCTCCCCCTATAATGCTTCCTGCTTGCTTACCGTCAACAACTTTAGACAAATAGTGACCTACGCAATAAGGAATGTTAACAAAGCTCCTCGGGTCTCGAATACACTTAAGATAGAATAAATCGTTTAGGGTCATTTTTTCCTTGTTTCTACCCCTTTGTGTAATTGAGTTTGCTAAGAATCTATGTATTACCCGGAGCTCTACTCTATCAATATCTAAGTAGGAGTATCTTCCACCCCGCGTAAATTCCCTAAATCTTGACATACGCCTCCATATGGCGTTAGCGTCAAAATTCCTATCTACTCTTTCACCTTCAGTAATTAAACTATTACAATCAGGTGTAATAATCTCAGAGGGGGGTGTAGATTAATAAAGCTCTAGCCATGTCTAATGATGTGTGCAGCGGTGTATACGAAATACTATTATTTTTATTACGAAATACGATACAATTTACACAAGTTTTTTTTATTTATTTATTGAATGGGGTATACTTAAACCTTGCTACAATACTTATAGGCAGTGTACCTAATCGTAGAGTAGTGTAGTTTTTAGTAAGTCCGGTTCGTTCCACAGGGAGCTAGCTGAGTTTAACGTTATATTTTTAACAACTATATTTATATAAAATATATATAATTATATATAGTAATATTATTATAAAAGGGTTTTTTTTTACCGTTTAATGACCGGTTTGTCGATTTTAAATGAAGCGTAAAGATAAATGTCGATAATATAAATGACAGAATTTAAATTGCGATAAAGTAAATTGCAGTAATTAAAATAACAGTAAATAAAGGTACGATGAAATATGAAATAAAAGTATTATGCTTATTTAAACTTCCGTAATCATGATGTTTGACGTTTTTGATTTTAATTTATTACTCTGGGTTAATTGTCCTTTGTCCTAGTTTATTTGATACCTATCTGGTTTTTGTCCATAATAGTCCATCGGTCATAATTATAAAATGCTCGTCAAATTAACCTTATACCCGAAGTCAAATATTCCAACTAATTAGGAATTTAAACTGTAACAAGGTTTTAATACTTTGTTAACAATTACACCATGTAATCCAATGTTTTAATACTTTGTTAATGTAACAACCCAACCCGTTAACCAACAAAAAACGCGGAATAAAAAAAAATTTAAAACTGATCTGGAGGGTGCGCGGCGCGCACCACTGCCTGTGCGCGGCGCGCACAAGGCCTGAGACAGCTCTGATCAAAATGTCCATTTTTCCGAAAAGATCTTCGACTTTCCGACACTTTTAGACCGAACGCTTTTCACAACAAACTTATATATGTAAAACTAACACGAATCAAACATAAAAATGATGTTTTACAAGCGGGACCCACACGACCCAAAATACAAGTTTAATACAAGTTTAGAGTTTCGACCACCAAAAAATTTAAGTTCCAAACTACACAATGAGCATGGCGTTTGGGATTAAACTACCCATCTACCGGTCAAACTCCAAGAGCTACTAAAGCCAAAAGCGTCCCCTAGTATCAAGCGAGATCTCTAGTCCAATACGATGCCCTTACCCTTGTCCAAAACCGAACCTATAAAAATGGTAAACCACGAGAGGGTAAGCAAAGCTTAGTGAATGCAATAATTATACGAATACATATATAATTATACCTACTTGCATACACTTACACAAACAGCAAACATGCTAGCAACACAATTAGCTTATCGTCACATTAACAAGCTATAATCTCCAATACCACAAGCTAGCAACAACCGCATAATAATATAACTCGAAATGATATAATATGCTTACAACACAAGTAACCATGGTCGACCAATAGTACAAGGGAACGGCGCTCGCGAAAATGCCATCGGTGTTCATAACATCCATTAGGGCACTTAACACCTCGCACCACTAACCCCTAGGGTGGCACCTTAACACCTCGGCACATCACCCCGAGTGGCATCTTAACACCTCGATGCAACACTCATTATTTTACGAAGTGGTGTCTTAACACCTCGACACTACACTCCTAGGTGGCATCTTAACACCTCGATGCTACACCCGAGTGGCATCTTAACACCTCGATGCTACACCCTTCACGTGAAACGTGGTGTCTTAACACCTCGACACTACACCTTTCACGCTACAACAAATAGATACATTATATACATACGCATATAATTATTCCACTCACCTTAACAATTAGATGACGATTTCAACCTCCACAAGCTTCAAAGCAAAGTACCTAATATAATAAGTACTTGATCAACACACAAGCTAAGTGGACTCAATACTAACACTCACACATGAGCATTTAATGACTTAATGTATTAAATCGCCCATTTATACCAAAACCGCCCAATTAAAGTCAAGACCACCACTAATCACTTAAAAGCTAGTGATTAAGGTCCAACAACACCAACTAACACATAATTAGGGTAATTCATACCCATCTTTCCAAACTAGGTCAATTTATTACCCAAATAACCATTTTAAGACAACACACCCATTTCGGGTCATCCACTAACTAACCAACACCCATTTACTAAATAACTAGGTGTGTTAGCAATTAAATCACCAATTAGGGTTCATAAACATCATTTAATACTTTGAAACCCTAGACTAGTCACCAATTAGTATTCAAGATTCAATTTTACCCAAGAACACCCAAAATCATCAATAATGGGTTTTGTGTTCATCATTTACTCAAACCCTAACCCTTACACTAAATCAAAGTAAGGAAAATAAAATTAGAACATACCACAACGAAGCTAGAGATAAGATGAACGACTTTAATGCTTGAACTTTAACCCAAAACAAGCTCCTTCCTCTTGGATTTAAGCCTTCTCTCTCAAAAATCACAATCTCTCTCTAGAATTAAAGTTAAAGTGATAAGGTTGTTGATAATGGAGTAATGGTGCTCCCCAAACTGACCTATCTGTCTTTAACCCGTCCATAAGTGAATTTACCAAAATGCCCATCAAAATATCTGATTTAAAAAGCTGGAACCCGGCTACAGTACGGGGTGCGCGGCGCGCTCCCTTTAGTGTGCGCGGCGCGCACTAGGCTCAGCTCACTCAGTGACTTTTGTTTAACTGCACAACATCACCCACACTCTATGTAACATAATTACACTGCTGTACAAACTGATTAGGGTCTTACAACTCTCCCCCACTTATTCGGAGCGCGTCCTCGCGATCCAAGCCGCATGACAAGAGGGAAGATAAACCAACACGTATTCTTCGGGCTCCCAAGTAAACTCGGAACCCTTACTACGACGCCATTGAACTTTAAAAGTCCTAACCTCTTTAAGCCTCAACCTTTTGACCTTCTCATCGAGTATGGCAATCGGCTCCTCAATATACTCTAACTTATTGTTTAGCTCAATTTCGTCTAACGACACCCATGATGAATCATCCGCAAGACACTTACGGAGATGGGAAACATGAAATGTATTATGAATCCCCGCAAGCTCTTCGGGTAATTCCAAACGATACGCAACTTCACCAACACGAGCTAAAACTTTAAAGGGACCAATAAACCAAGGAGCTAACTTTTCCCGTTTTCGAAATCGAATAATACCCTTCCATGGCGAAACCTTAAGCATCACCATATCGCCTTCTTGAAATTCGATCGTTCGTCTACGTTTGTCGGCATACGACTTTTGTCTATCTTGAGCCTTTCTCAAATGTTCCTGAATAATATCAATCTTGTTATTCGTCTCTAAAACCAAATCGGTACTCCCGATTTCTTTTTGACCCACTTCTCCCCAACAAATGGGAGTTCGACACCTCCGCCCGTAAAGCATCTCATAAGGTGGCATCCCGATACTAGTGTGATAACTATTATTGTACGAGAATTCCACCAAAGGCAAATGCTCATCCCAACTACCACCGAAATCAATAATGCACGCCCGTAACATATCTTCCAAAGTTTGGTTCGTACGTTCGGTTTGACCGTCCGTTTGAGGATGATACGCCGTGCTCAACTTCAATTGTGTACCCATATCCTCGTGAAACTTTTCCCAAAATTGAGATGTAAAACGGGTATCTCGATCCGAAATAATAGATATAGGAACCCCATGTCGAGCGACCACTTCCTTGATAAACAACTTAGCCAAGGTCTCCACCGATATTGCTTCTTTAATGGGAAGAAACAAATCACTTTTCGTCAACCGGTCAACTATCACCCAAATCCTATCAAATTGGGTTCTCGTCGTCTTAGGTAACTTTGTTATGAAATCCATGGTAATGTGCTCCCATTTCCATTTCGGAATTTCTAACGGTTGCAATTTACCATACGGCTTTTGGTGTTCGGCTTTTACTTGCAAACACGTGACGCATTGCTCAACATACTTCACAACATCACGCTTCATGCCCGGCCACCAATAATCTTTCTTTAAGTCAAGATACATTTTCGTCACGCCCGGATGAATGGAATATTTTGACTTATGTGCTTCATCAAGTAGCACTCGTCGGTAATCACCCATCTTAGGCACCCACACCCTTCCTTGGAAAGACAACAAACCACGCGGACCCATAGTGATAAACTCCGATTGGCCCACGATTCGCTCCGTATGCTTGTTGTGAACATAAGCCTCTATTTGAATCTCACCAAGCTTTTCAAGAAAATCGTTGGTAATAATCAAACGTAACGATCCAACTCGTATCGCCGGATGTTGACTCTTTCGACTCAATGCATCCGCGACAACGTTCGCCTTACCCGGATGATAAAGTATCTCACAATCATAGTCTTTCACCACATCCATCCACCTACGTTGGCGATAATTCAAATCTCGTTGATTAAAGAGATGTTTCAAACTCTTATGATCCGAATAAATCGTACACTTGACACCATACAAGTAATGGCACCAAATTTTCAACACATGCACTACCGCCGCCAACTCAAGATCATGAGTCGGATACCTCGTTTCATGTTCCTTTAATTGTCGAGAGGCATAAGCGATGACTTTACCTCTTTGCATTAGAACACACTCGAGAACATTTAAGGACGCATCACAATAAACCACCATGTCTTCAACACCTTCCGGTAACACTAACACCGGAGCTTGACACAACTTCTCTTTTAACAATTGAAAAGCAATTTCTTGCTCGTTCTCCCAAACAAACCTCGCATTCTTCCTTATCAATTTCGTCAACGAAGAAGCGATCTTAGAAAAATCGTGGATAAACCGATGATAATAACCGGCCAATCCGAGAAAACTTCGGATTTCCGTAGGCGTAGTCGGTCGTCCCCAACTCTTCACCGTCTCGATCTTCCCCGGATCTACTTGAATACCGTTTTCATTCACAATATGACCAAGGAATTGAACTTCCCTTAGCCAAAATTCACATTTGGAGAACATTGCATACAACTTCTCCTTTCGTAGCGTCTTCAATACTTCACGCAAATGATGTTCATGTTCGTTCATACTTTTCGAGTAGACTAGTATGTCGTAAATGAACACTATTACCGACTTGTCCAACATAGGTTGGTACACTCGGTTCATAAGATCCATGAATGCCATCGGTGCATTCGTAAGACCAAAGGGCATAACTACAAACTCATAATGCCCGTAACGCGTTGAAAAGCCGTTTTCTCTATGTCTTCCTCACGGACCCGCATTTGGTGATAGCCGGACCGTAGGTCGATCTTAGAGAAATACGTTGCACCTTGAAGTTGATCAAATAAATTGTCAATCCTAGGTAATGGATAACGATTCTTGATCGTCACTTTATTCAACTCACGGTAATCAATGCACATACGCATACTACCATCTTTCTTCTTCACAAATAACACCGGAGCGCCCCATGGCGAAGCACTCGGTCGAATAAAACCCTTCTCGAGCAACTCTTGGGTTTGATTTAACAACTCTTGCATTTCCGTTGGCGCTAAACGATAAGGAGTTTTAGCAATGGGAGTAGCTCCCGGAACCAACTCAATACGAAACTCAACTTGTCTTTCCGCCGGAACACCCGGTAATTTGTCCGGAAAAACGTCTTCGAATTCACTAACAATCGGAATTTCACGAATAGGTGGTGGCTCATTGCGAGTATCAAAAACATGAGCAAGGAAAGCCATGCCACCGGTAACAACAAAACGACGTGCCCGTGCAAAAGTGCATATCGGCACTGGTCTCCTTCGCTTATCACCATGAATAATTAACTCTCCCCCACTTAGGATCTTCACACGAATAAACTTATCATGGCATGTAATATCGGCTCTATAATGATCGAGCCAATCCATACCAACGACAATATCAAAGTAGCCCAAGGTCATTGGAATAAGATCAATTTTAAAGGTTTCGGCACCAAAAACAACATCACAATTTTCACACACATCAACCACTAGCACCGTCTTGCCGTCCGCTATTTCGACTTCTATCGGACGACTTAACTTAGCTAACGGTCTATTAAGTTTAGGCACAAATTTAGGAGACACAAACGACAAATTTGCACCGCTATCGAAAAGAATCCTTGCCGAATTAGAATTAACCATGTAAGTACCTGAGACAACTTCGTGCGATTGTTTGGCTTCATCATTGGTCATCAAATAGTTGCGACCCCTAGCCGTACCCGCTGCCCTCTCTAACCGCTTCACATTATCATTTCGCAAGTCGGGACACTCCGGCTTCTTATGCCCCTCTTTGCTGCAATTAAAACAAGTGACCTTGTTTCCGGAAGATGGTTTCGGACACTCACGAGCCATATGACCCGGTTGCCCACAATTGTAGCACGTATAAGAAAACCCACCGGTAGTGCCCTTCTTTGCACTATTGACACTTTCGGCCCCCTCTTGCTCTTGCTCTTCTTGCTTGAGGCGTTAGAGTAACTAAAACCTTCAAACTTTCTTTTGGAAAACATGAAATCACTCTTTCTTGGAACCTCCGGCTCAAAACCCCGAGCCAACTCAAACAATTCATCAAAAGTCTTAGCCATACCCCGACTAATCTTCCCCTTGTACTCATCATTCAAAGTACGGTAGAAATCCTTCATGAGCTTATGATCATCACCAACATATTCCGGGCAAAAACGAGTCTTTGCCAAGAATGTAGACTTGAGGGTAACCAAATCCATGGAACCTTGTTGCAAATAGTGCAACTCGTCCCGGATTCTATCGAGGTCGGAAGAAGTTCGGTATTCTTTGAAAAACACTTTCTTGAAGTCTTCCCAAGTCAAACCCATACATTGTTCTTCACCATACAAGTTGATTTTATCGTCCCACCACAACTTAGCTTCTTCGCGTAACATGCTAGAACCATACCTCATCTTCTTTTCGGGAGGACATTCTGCGGTACGGAAAGCTCCCTCAATATCGGAGATCCAACATGTACTTTTTAAAGGATCCCGCACCCCATTAAACATCGGGGGTTGAGCATCCTTGAAGTTCTTGTAGTGGAAGTCCCGCCTTCCTTCGCCTCCTTCACCGCGAGGATAGATATTCCTAGCGTCAAGGGCCTCTTCGATAGTGGCCTTCATTCGTTCATTTATCAAATCGGTCACCTACCTATCGACCGAATCTTGAAAGACCTTTCGGACGTCCGTAAGAAAATCCGCTTTTAAGTTTTTAAAGACGGCCTCAACCTTGGCCGAAAACTCGGCGTCCTCGCTTGTACTTCCGTTATCATGTTCGGGACCGTTTCTCGTCTTCATTCTATAAAACGAATTAGGTTAATCCACAAAAACGAAAGGACAATTACATGTGTATATACATATATGCCACACTACTCCATCTCGCTCAACAATCGTCGTACATTGCTTGTTTAACACGATTTGCGCCCGTAACAATGGTAGCTAATCATTATTACGCGAGCACGTCGAATTACTTGCTAGTACAACGTCCATCTCGCTCGATGCCCGCTAAACATACATAACAAATAGCGCATGATTATTTTACATAAACCTATGCACAAACCAATCCCGATCCGACCCAAAGTCCTACAAGTCCCGCGCCTATCTCAAGTCACCAAAATCCCTTAGACCATGCTCTGATACCACTTGTAACAACCCAACTCGTTAACCAACCAAAAACGCGGAATAAAAAAAAATTTAAAACTGATCTGGAGGGTGCGCGGCACGCACCACTGCCTGTGCGCGGCGCGCACAAGGCCTGAGACAGTTCTGATCAAAATGTCCATTTTTCGAGAAAAGATCTTCGACTTCCCGACACTTTTAGACCGAACGCTTTTCACAACAAACTTATATATGTAAAACTAACACGAATCAAACATAAAAATGATGTTTTACAAGCGGGGCCCACACGACCCAAAATACAAGTTTAATACAAGTTTAGAGTTTCGACCACCAAAAAGTTTAAGTTCCAAACTACACAATGAGCATGGCATTTGGGATTAAACTACCCATCTACCGGTCAAACTCCAAGAGCTACTAAAGCCAAAAGCGTCCCCTAGTATCAAGCGGGATCTCTAGTCCAATACGATGCCCTTACCCTTGTCCAAAACCGAACCTATAAAAATGGTAAACAACGAGAGGGTAAGCAAAGCTTAGTGAATGCAATAATTATACGAATACATATATAATTATACCTACTTGCATACACTTACACAAACCGCAAACATGCTAGCAACACAATTAGCTTATCGTCACATTAACAAGCTATAATCTCCAATACCACAAGCTAGCAACAACCGCATAATAATATAACTCGAAATGATATAATATGCTTACAACACAAGTAACTATGGTCGACCAATAGTACAAGGGAACGGCGCTCACGAAAACGCCATCGGTGTTCATAACATCCATTAGGGCACTTAACACCTCGCACCACTAACCCCTAGGGTGGCACCTTAACACCTCGGCACATCACCCCGAGTGGCATCTTAACACCTCGATGCAACACTCATTATTTTACGGAGTGGTGTCTTAACACCTCGACACTACACTCCTAGGTGGCATCTTAACACCTCGATGCTACACCCGAGTGGCATCTTAACACCTCGATGCTACACCCTTCACGTGAAATGTGGTGTCTTAACACCTCGACACTACACCTTTCACGCTACAACAAATAGATACATTATATACATACGCATATAATTATTCCACTCACCTTAACAATTAGATGACGATTTCAACCTCCACAAGCTTCAAAGCAAAGTACCTAATATAATAAGTACTTGATCAACACACAAGCTAAGTGGTCTCAATACTAACACTCACACATGAGCATTTAATGACTTAATGTATTAAATCGCCCATTTATACCAAAACCGCCCAATTAAAGTCAAGACCACCACTAATCACTTAAAAGCTAGTGATTAAGGTCCAACTAACACATAATTAGGGTAATTCATACCCATCTTTCCAAACTAGGTCAATTTATTACCCAAATAACCATTTTAAGACAACACACCCATTTCGGGTCATCCACTAACTAACCAACACTCATTTACTAAATAACTAGGTGTGTTAGCAATTAACTCACCAATTAGGGTTCATAAACATCATTTAATACTTTGAAACCCTAGACTAGTCACCAATTAGTATTCAAGACTCAATTTTACCCAAGAACACCCAAAATCACCAATAATGGGTTTTGTGTTCATCATTTACTCAAACCCTAACCCTTACACTAAATCAAAGTAAGGAAAATAAAATTAGAACATACCACAACGAAGCTAGAGATAAGATGAAAGACTTTAATGCTTGAACTTTAACCCAAAACAAGCTCCTTCCTCTTGGATTTAAGCCTTCTCTCTCAAAAATCACAATCTCTCTCTAGAATTAAAGTTAAAGTGATAAGGTTGTTGATAATGGAGTAATGGTGCTCCCCAAACTGACCTATCTGTCTTTAACCCGTCCATAAGTGAATTTACCAAAATGCCCATCAAAATATCTGATTTAAAAATCTGGAACCCGACTACAGTAAGGGATGCGCGGCGCGCTCCCTTTAGTGTGCGCGGCGCGCACTAGGCTCAGCTCACTCAGTGACTTTTGTTTAACTGCACAACATCACCCACACTCTATGTAACATAATTACACTGCTGTACAAACTGATTAGGGTCTTACAGTTAACAATTACACCAATTATCCTTGTATGTAATCCACCTATGTTTTAATTAGTCCATGATATATTAATTTATTCACTTGACCATAATGAATAATCAATTACCCAATCCAACTGATTAATCAAATGATTGTAAACGATGTCGCATAAACGTCACTAAATAGGACATTCGTAATTAATTTAATAATTATTAGATTAACTAATTTGAAGATAGGTTCGACAGGTTCTAATGAGTTGTCATTCAATTAGACAATACCCCTACCTATTAATAGTCAATAGTCCAATGTTCACAAGTGTCGGTCTTTTGTTCAAACCCGAATTATAGTACAAAATTCAATAACCTCATCTTAATATTTAGCCCAACACAATTACTTCGGCTCAAATAAGCATAATAATAACTTAGTTACGATACATTAATTTAAAAAGGAAGAACATAGCTTACAGTGGTGATTAATCGCGCAGCGTTACACGGACAGAGTTCCGTCTTACAAAACCTTAAAACATTTCTTACATTAACCCAATTATTATTAAACTTAATTTAAACTTTAAATTATAAATATAAATATATATATTTCTTTACAGAGGAAGAAAGAAAATTGAGGTGTGTTGAGCTCGTCCGAATTCGTGGCTATTTATAGCACTTGGCCAACTTCTGATACCCATGCGATCGCATGGGCTCTGTGCCTATATGCCATGCGATCGCATGGCTACCTGATCCAGCTCACAATGCTTTGTTTTCTAGTTTGCCGACACTTTATTTAAATATATATATAATATATATAATTTTATATAATTATATATATATTATATTATATTCTTGTGCATAGTTGACTTGTAATTTTAGCTCCGTTGACTTGCGCGTTGATGCTCGGTTTATGTCCCGGTTCCGAATTTTAGAACATCCTTTCGTACGATTTAATATCTTGTATTTTGCATTTCGCGACTTGTACTCTTGTCATTTTTGGACGTTTCTCATCA
The DNA here is from genome assembly GCF_046630445.1 of Rutidosis leptorrhynchoides. Classification (NCBI taxonomy): domain Eukaryota; kingdom Viridiplantae; phylum Streptophyta; class Magnoliopsida; order Asterales; family Asteraceae; genus Rutidosis; species Rutidosis leptorrhynchoides. The sequence goes on along the minus strand of NC_092333.1, from coordinate 126,315,245 downwards.
ATAAATTGAACCACTTGAATTATATCTTGTATGTTTGAGCTTTTTGGTCATTTGGGTCTTCAAATCGTTGTCTTCATCTTTTGTCTTCGCACTTATTTATTTAAACGATTATTACATAAAAATAGAACAATAGCAACTAAAAGCATTACATATTGGAAGGATATTGCGCCTAAATATATGTTCATTTGGAGCACTATCAAATATCCCCACACTTGAACGTTACTTGTCCTCAAGCAATACAGAACTTGAAATAGAATCACACTTCACTCGAATCACTTTTTTATTCTCACACTTTATACAACAGTGATTTTGATATAGCGGTATAAACAATGATAGTAATGATGTGGTTTACAGTCCCACATGACTATGAAAATTTAGATCCTTTAGGAAATTGGATCTTTATGAAAACATTTGATCTTTTGAAAATTCAATCTAGCTTTTACCCTAGATAAGTTTTCCGGAATAACCCTTCACCGGTGTTGCAAAATATTTTTGTGGGTTTTGTGGGTTTCAGATTTTAAAATTTTAGCTCAAAACTTGCGATTTTGTGTCACCCACTTGCTAACCTTGTATTAGGAAAGCAACACGTCCAGTATACTTGTTCCGTATATTACCTTTCAGTAAACTACCGTCCGGTTGTAAAGGAAAGCGATGAACAAGCAACTATTAAGGCAATGTCCCATGACATGCAGATAATTATGGTCAATAACGTGTCGGATGCAATTATTATCCTTTGTAGGAGCAATAGTAAAGATCACCCTATAATTTTTCGGTCTGGCACAAGGTCATGTCTTCGACCATGCTATGCAACCACCGTTCTTACGGTTGACACCCAATTTGGTTCAGGTGACCTAATGAATTTCGATGAAATCTTAGGGTTTTACGTTCAATGGTAATGAACGCATTGAAAATAGGTTTTCAGAAAACAAATTGGTTTTATTTTTAATCAAAATATTTTCTCGTTCAAGCTCGAGTTTAGATATCATCGAATTCCACGAGTTTGTAATTCTCAATCTTTAAGGTCAATCTCAAGGATTGAGTAATATCAGGCTTAAATGCTGATTTTTGATCTTTAAGAAGATTATCCTTTCTGGGGGTCTGATTCATTAGTCTTATCAAGCTAATTTGCACGGCGCCCTCCCTATTTTACGAGACAGATCCGCTCATGGATAGGATAAGTCTGACCACTTGGCGACCCTGTTTGATGCTGAGGTCCGTGGATTTCCAGCTGATTTTCGAGAAAACTTTTCAAGGTTTTTCGTAGACTCTACAACTGGTCTGGACGACAACTTCCTGACCTAAATCAAAAAGCGCGTGTCTTTTTCGAAAGACTTTACTTCCTTTTAATGATGAAATTGATTCATCGTGTAGATTCATCTTTTCTTTCAAATGTATTACAATAAACCGGGTAAAAATGATTAATTTAGTCCAAAACAAAAGTACCTGCAATAATCTTGTACAAATATATGTGATATATGTTTTAAAGAACTTGATAATTTCTTCCCACACTTAGCTTTTATTTATTCTTTTCTTTGCCTTTTTATTCTACTCTTTTCCATTTTAAATGAATTCAAACATTTTAAGTTGTTTCTCAATTTATGTCCTTTCCGAGCTAATGATAATTTCGGTAATAACACCTAGTTTTCATCGTTCATAAATATGTATAAACATGATTTTGAATTCATTTAGTTGAAAATTTTTCAAATTTTCACAAAATTTCTCAAATAAACCAAGTGTAAACCCGAGAGAATTTATAACCCTTCCCCACACTTGAGATCATGCAATGCCCTCATTTGCATGAAATCAGACTGTAATTATAAATTCATGAGGGTGATTAGTGTAGAAAAGTGATTAAAAATACCGAGTTTGCAAACTTATTGTTTTATATCTCATTTGATATTTTTGCGTCTTGTCGTCAAAATTAGTAGCTTTTGCTGAACTTTAATGCCAGTCTTTGAAAGTGCGCTGTTTTACCCTGTTTTGTACATAAGATAAACTACAAACATATATTATATATATATATATATATATATATATATATATATATATATATATATATATATATATATATATATATATATATATATATATATATATATATATTATTTTTATATATATAAAACCTTTATTTATTAAAACAATTTAAATGAATAATTTTTTAAAATTTTGTTTCCTTTTACTTTAGGTAGTTTCGGTATGTTTACCTAGTCCGTCCCTCGACAAAATTTAAAAAATTGTCGTTTTAAAGCGATTGTTTTAAAAACAAAGATTTTCGGGTTTTTTAATTTTTTTGGCATACTTTAGATCAATAATATTAAAAATAATGATAACAAAATTTTTTGCCCCGTCTTTGGGTAAAGCAATTTCGATTCTATGATTTAGTCTTTAACTCACGACGAATTTTATAAATCATTTTTTTTAAACTTAGTGAAATAAAGTAAATTTGGTTTTTTTTATCACACAAAACTTAAATTTAAAAAGCATATTAATTTTATACAAACCTACAAAACAAAATAAAATTCAGAATGGGGGGAAGAAAATTAGTTCTTTAGTGTCTGCTAGTGGAAAAGACCAATCGGATTCCATTCCTGAAACTACACGAGAACAGAACAACTAACTCTAGACAGTATTTTCTTTTTTAGAACATTTGAATCTCCCCACACTTAGGTAGCTGTGGTGTCGAAATTGTGATTAACTTCATCGTCAATTTCTTTTGGACCATAATCAACTTGCATATCTGTGATTTTTGCTTTAAGCCATTGGTCTGATTCCTGTGTAATATCCACAAATTCTACTAGTTTCTTCTTTTCTTTAGGCGATAGATTGGATACTAACCGATTACATAACTTAAAGTTCCCTTTGGTTCTAGCATCGCGAATCCATTTAATAAGTTTCTTCATTGAACTATTAATAACAGAGTCATTTAATTTCGTATCAACAATGGGGTTCTTTGTTATCAAGTCATCATTAGGTGTTACTTCATTTTCCCCACACTTAGGCGTTTTATTATTATTAAGCACTACCGTTGGAGTTGGTAAAACAACATGGTTCTTACCAATCGTTTTTGTTGGTTCAACGGTTTTGGTTGGTGGAGATTTAGCCTTTCGACTCACAAAGGTGAACGATTTGTCACCATCACTAAGTGTCATTCTACCCTCTCGTACATTAAATAATGCCCCGGTGGAGGCTAAGAATGGTCGACCTAAAATTAGAGGAATGTTTGAGTCCTCTTCTATGTCAATGACAGTAAATTCGACTAGAAAGGTTAAACTACCTACTTGAACGGGTAGGTTGTCAGCAATTCCAACTGGGTGCTTAATGGTTTGATCAAAGAGTCGAACACTCATTTTCGTTGGACTTAACTCACCTACTCCTAATCTCTTATATAATGAAAGAGGCATAACACTCGCACTTGCACCTAAATCTGCTAGTGTATCATACATGACACAATCACTAAGTAGACAAGGAACAATAAATTCACCTGGATCACCCAACCTGGGTGGAGGTTTCGGTGGAACTGTCTTCACCGAGTTTATTTTTACGGTTTTTGTTTCTTGTACTTTTTTATTCTTCTTCTTCTTTCCAGAGGTATCACAAACTTTATTACCTATTACTTTCTCATACTCAACTCCTTTTCTTGGAAACGGGATGGGAGGTCTGTATGGTGCCACCACTGGCTTTACATACTCGGGTAGTGGTGGTGGTGTTGTAACTTCTTCATTGTTACTCACATCGAAAACCTTTCCATCTTCTGATGCTGGTTTTTCAGAATTCGTTGACACCATATTAACATTCTCATTCTGAGGATTTACTTCAGTATTACTCGGTAGCTTTCCTTGTTCCCTCTCACTCATCATGCTAGCAAGAGTACCTACGTATTTTTCTATATTCAAAATGGAAGCTTGTTGAGTTCTTAATGACTGATCAAGCCTCTCATTTGTTTGGGTTTGAGATGTAATAAATTGTGTTTGAGATTCCATTAGCTTTGCCATCATTTCTTCCAGATTTGGCTTTTTCTCTTCGGTTTGTTGTGGTGGTTTATATAAGCCAGGTCTTTGTTGATTGAAAGTGTTGTTTTGAGTTGATTGGTTATTCGAACCTTGTTGGTTGTATGAGTTATTGTTGGGTCCATTTGGATTGTAAAGAATGTTTTGATTTCGATTAAAGTTTGGCCTTGGCGGTTGATAATTATTTCCCAGCCTTTGGTTCATGTAGGAAACATTCTCTCGTTGTTCCATCGTTTGCTCAATGTGACAATCTTTTGTTAAGTGTGATCCACCGCATTGCTCCCAACTGATTCGTATTGCGTGAATATCTTTAGTCATCTTTTCCATTCGTCTCTCGAAAGCATCTATTTTTGCGGAAACGGAATCAAAGTCATGGCTAGAATCGGCTCTAGCCGCTTTAGATGAACGAAAAATATCTTTTTCTTGATGCCACTCATGTGAGTGGGATGCTGTGTTATCAATAATTTTGTGAGCTTCGATTGCGGTTTTCTTCATAATGGAACCACCAGCTGCTGTGTCGATGTCTTTTCGTGTAGGAACGTCGACACCTTGGTAGAATATTTGCACTATTTGATAAGTGTCTAAACCGTGTTGAGGACATCCTCTCAAGAACTTTCCGAATCTTGTCCACGCCTCATATAATGTTTCATTTGGCTTTTGCTCGAACCTAACAATTTTTCCTTGAAGTTTCACGACTTTAGATGCCGGAAAGAATCTTTTAAAAAATTTCTCAACTAAAACATCCCATGTGTCATTCGCTCCTTCAGGCAATGATTCTAACCAATCTTTGGCTTCTCCCTTTAAAGTCCAGGGAAACAACATGAGATAGATCTGTTCATCCTCAACTTCTCTGATTATGAATAGAGTACAGATCCTATTAAAGGTTCAAAGATGTTCGTTTGGATCTTCTTTTGGCGTACCACTATATTGGCATTGATTAGTTACCATGTGTAGGATTTATCCTTTGATTTCATAATCTGGCTCATTAATGTCTGGCTTAATAATGGCGTGACCTTGGCTAGTGCGTGTGGCTCTCATTCGATCTTCCATACTTAGAGGTTCAGTTACTTCCATAATTAAATTTGTTAAATCCGAATAACTAGAAGATTCTGATTTAACGGTTTGTAGTTCAGGAGGAATTATTAGTGGTTCGGGATCTTGGAATTGTCCTTGAATATCCTCCGGGTTCTCAATTGTGAGGTCGGGTTCAAAAAATGGATTATCGGAAATTTGAATTGGAGTACTCGTTCGACTAGATGACGATTCTAAAGAAAAATCAACGGCGATAATATTGGCTATATGTCTTGATCGAGTTACAGGAGGTGAACGTATGAAAGGTGGTGAACGTTTTGCTCGGTGCATTCACTGAATATCCTATTAGTTATAAAAAAATAAAAAATTATATAAGTTATCAAATTAATAGACTTTTTTGATTTTGCTCACGTTTCGAATAGCCAATAGATGCAGCAGGTAGCCAGGACCCTTTAAATCGGAAGCCCACAACTCGCCACTAACAAATCCAACTATTACTACGAATCAGAAAATTTGGATGTCTATCAATTTAACCGCTTAAAATAATTTTTCGTCGAAATTTTGAAATAAAAATCTATGTCCTAAAACTAGAGCGTAGAAATGAGAAAGAAAAAGAGTGTATCGAAAAACGTCGAAAAATAAAAAGTCGAAAAATAAAAATAAGAAAGTAAAGCGTCGAAACTTAAAGGTCTAAAAATTAAAAATTAAAACTTGCGTCTAAAGGTATTAAAACTTAAAAGGAATTCTAAATCCAAAAAGGCAATAACTTAAAAAGCACTAAAATTTATTTAAAACTAAAGCGATAAGCGACGTCATAAAATTCTAAAGCGCCTAAATCTTAATCTAAAGAAAAAGTACTTAAGAGATTTTACGGCAAAGCCTAAGAATCTAGAAATATAAAATAACTACGGCAAAAACTAAGTTTAAAACTAATAAGAACGATAAATATACAAATTACGATTAAACGATAAAAATACAAAAAATGATAAAAATACAAATTTTATAAAAATATTATTTTTATATTATATTTTATAAAAGTACTAATTTTATAATTAATAAAACTAATTAAAACATAAAATACAAAATTAATTAAAACTTAAAACTAATTATTATTAAATTAAACCCTAATTATAATTAATTAATAATAATAATAATTAAAACCGTAACCCTAATTGTGTCGTACAAGGTTTCAGAACTGTCAGACTATTCCATGCGTTCGCATGGGATTAAAGTACTGCAGCCATGAGATCGCATGGTGTGCAAGTTCAATTTATATGCAGGTTCAAAAATTGCAGCTTCAGTTTTTTTTTTATGTATTTAATTTATAATTTTTACAAAATTAAAATATAAGTAATATTTAGAATTATATTTTTTAAGAACTTAATAGAAATACTTTTATACTTTATATAAAATATATTTTTTTTATTTGAACACTTAAATATATATATATATATATATATATATATATATATATATATATATATATATATATATATATATATATATATATATATTTTTGTTTTTAATATTTAAAACTTATAAACATATATTTTTACAAAAATAGTTTAAAACTTAATAAAAATCTTTTTTTTAATAATATAGCGTTTCGCTTTCGCTTCCCCGGCAGCGGCGCTAAATACTTGATGTGTGCAGCGGTGTATACGAAATACTATTATTTTTATTACGAAATACGATAAATTTACAAAAGTTTTTTTTATTTATTTATTGAATGGGATATACTTAAACCTTGCTACAGCACTTATAGGCAGTGTACCTAATCGTAGAGTAGTGTAGTTTTTAGTAAGTCCGGTTCGTTTCACAGGGGCTAGCTGAGTTTAACGCTATACTTTTAACAACTATATTTATATAAAATATATATAATTATATATAGTAATATTATTATAAAAGGGTTTTTTTTTACCGTTTAATGACCGGTTTGTCGATTTTAAATAAAGCGTTAAGATAAATGACGATAATATAAATGACAGAATTTAAATTGCGATAAAGTAAATTACAGTAATTAAAATAACAGTAAATAAAGGTACGATGAAATATGAAATAAAAGTATTATGCTTATTTAAACTTCCGTAATCATGATGTTTGACGTTTTGATTTTAATTTATTACTCTGGGTTAATTGTCCTTTGTCCTAGTTTATTTGATACCTATCTGGTTTTTGTCCATAATAGTCCATCGGTCATAATTATAAAATGCTCGTCAAATTAACCTTATACCCGAAGTCAAATATTCCAACTAATTAGGGATTTAAACTGTAACAAGGTTTTAATACTTTGTTAACAATTACACCAGGTTATCGACTGCGTGTAATCCAAGGTTTTAATACTTTGTTAACAATTACACCAATTATCCTTGTATGTAATCCACCCTTGTTTTAATTAGTCTATGATACATTAATTTATTCACTCGGCCATAATGAATAATCAATTACCCAATCCAATTGATTAATCAAATGATTGTAAAAGATGTCGTATAAATGTCACTAAATAGGACATTCGTAATCAATTTAATAATTATTAGATTAACTAATTTGAAGATAGGTTCGACAGGTTCTAATGAGTTGTCATTCAATTAGACAATACCCCCTACCTATTAATAGTCAATAGTCCAATGTTCACAAGTGTCGGTCTTTTATCCAAACCCGAATTATGGTACAAAATCCAATAACCCCATCTTAATATTTAGCCCAACATCACAATTACTTCGGCTCAAATAAGCATAATAATAACTTAGTTACAATACATTAATTTAAAAAGGAAGAACATAGCTTACAGTGGTGATTAATCGGTTAGTGTTACACGGACAGAGTTCCGTCTTACAAAACCTTAAAACATTTCTTACATTAACCCAATTATTATTAAACTTAATTTAAACTTTAAATTATAAATATAAATATATATATTTCTTTACAGAGGAAGAAAGAAAATTGAGGTGTGTTGAGCTCGTCCGAATTCGTGGCTATTTATAGCACTTGGCCAACTTCTGATGCCCATGCGATCGCATGGGCTTTGTGCCTTTATGCCATGCGATCGCATGGCTACCTGATCCAGCTCACAATGCTTTGTTTTCTAGTTTGCCGACACTTTATTTAAATATATATATATATACATATATAATATATAATTATATATATATTATATTATATTCTTGTGCGTAGTTGACTTGTAATTTTAGCTCCGTTGACTTGCGCGTTGATGCTCGATTTATGTCCCGGTTCCGGATTTTCGAACGTCCTTTCGTACGATTTAATATCTTGTACTTTGCGTTTCGCGACTTGTACTCTTGTCATTTTTGGACGTTTCTCATCAATAAATTGAACCACTTGAATTATATCTTGTACGTTTGAGCTTTTTGGTCATTTGCGTCTTCAAATCGTTGTCTTCTTCTTTTGTCTTCGCACTTATTTATTTAAACGATTATTACATAAAAATAGAACAATAGCAACTAAAAGCTTTACATATTGGAACGATATTGCGTCTAAATATATGTTCATTTGGAGCACTATCATCTAACATGGACATTCTATACATCGTACCTCCTAAAAGAAATCTAATAAGACTTTTATCTCCTATCATAGTAACTTCATTATTTAACTCTATAGTGCTAAGCAATTCAACACACCATTTTCTATATATAGTTCTACGTGTAGTAAATAAGCGGATCCAATCGTTAAATGCAGAGTTACCATACCTCTGAACTAGTAAATCCCTAACCGGTTCGGCTAGGTTAACCGCTTCAAAAATCATGTTTAGGATCAAGGTTTGGATCATTTAGCAACCTAAACATGTTTCACTACTTAATTTAGCAATAATTCATAACAAAAATTGGCCATAACCTGTTTATATCAAAAAGCCCCAAATTGCTCAAGAACACAAACCCTAGATTTCTAAAAAATTTGAAGTATCCTTTTCATGTATAGATAGATCATTTATTCCAAAACCCAATAAACCTGGGAAACTACGCCGTCTTACTCAACCACATAAAAACGACAGTGATGGATGCACCCAAATGAAACTACTTCCACTTGAGAAAGCAAGAAGACGACTTGAAATTTCCTCAGCTGCGAAAAGCACAACATAGGGCGTGGCCTCCGTAGTGACGAGCGCTCGAAAAGCACAGCCAGTTACGAAGGCCAGAGTCGAAGAGCATCCCATCTTTAGCAAAATGCTAGAGAGGGCCTTCCCTCCTAAGAAGCCGGCTACTTTCGCCAGAAGAGAGACAAAAAAGGAGACTCCTACTTTAAGGCTTCAAATCATGACAAATAGTATCAATCTAGGTTATACAAGCATAATATACTAACAATTTAAATCTAATTAAGCTAGAAATCATCAAAATTAAATTAGGACAATTAATTATAATTATCACAAAAATTAGGAAATTTAAGAGTTTAGGGGTGAAATTTCTACCTTTTTGCTCCCCCATCTGAAGAAAGGCATGTTTATAGCAGATTATAGCAACGAATTTCGTGAATTTTAGTGAACAAATGGTGAAATTTGAGAGTGTTTTTGAGAGTGTTCGTGTATTTGTGTGTGTTTTTGTGTGAAGGCAGAGAACAGCTCGTGATTTTTAATCCTGTCCAGCTTTTTGGTCCCATGCGATCGTATGGTTTACAAGGCCTAACCCCATGCGATCGCATGGGGTGTATTTTTTTTTATTTTTTTTTTATAAATCGTAACTAATAAAAACAATTAATTAATTAATTTTAAAATTTTGTGTTCCTTGATATTTAGAATGAGGTCGTTTCGGTACGTTTACCTAGTTCGTCCCTCGCCAAAATTTTAAATTTTTCAATTTCAAAGCGATTGTTTTAAAAGCAAAGATTTTTGGGTTTTTTTAAATATTTTTGGCATACTTTAGATCAATAAAATTAAAAAATAATAATAATAAAATTTCTCGTCCCGCCCTTGGGTAAAGCAATTTCGGTTCAACGACCTAGTCTTCAACTCACGACGAATTTTAAATATCAAATTTTTAACTTAATGAAATAAAGTAAATTTTTCTTTTTAAATTCATACCAAACTTAAATTTAAAATTCATAAAATAGAATTTCATATAAATATTAATATTTTTACAATCTTAGATTTGAAAATAATATAATTATATATTAATTTTTTAAAAACAAGGTAAAAATAAAAATAAAAGTCTTTTTGGTCTTTTATCCCACTTTAATCAATCAAATATTAACAAAAATATACGTCCCTCTTTTGGGTAAAGTAATTTCGGCTATATTACCTAGTTTTACTCCTAACGAATTTCTGAAATATTTTGGATTGATTGATTAAAGATATTTATACCTTATGAATAAACGGTAAATTTCGCAGTGATGAATTAAATTTTTGTATGATATCAATAATTTCGGTTTCGCATACCTAATTTTATTGAATATCAATTTAATACTTTATAGCGAACGATTCAGCGTTTATTATCAAAAGGTTAAAAGCAAAAAAAATAAAAACTGTACATACTTACCTGTGAGATAGAATTCTCAGAGACCTGCTTTAGTTGACTTATAGGCGAGTCGTTCGATTTGGTTTTCCATAGCTACATAGGCGTAACCTCGATTTTTCAATAACTTTTCTTCTAAACATATGAACGGTCCTTCTCTGCATAGAGTAACGAACTCGGTATTGGAATGTGTTTGATTGTTCGAATATTTCCCTTTTGTGTGACCATTTTCCGCATTTATGACATCTTTCAAGGTGTTGTGTGTAGTGACCCGAACTTTTTTCATGTTTATATATATTAATTGAGATTGATATTTACATGATTAAATGTTTCCAACATGTTAAGCAATCAAACTTGTTAAGACTTGATTAATTGAAATATGTTTCATATAGACAATTGACCACCCAAGTTGACCGGTGATTCACGAACGTTAAAACTTGTAAAAACTATATGATGACATATATATGGATATATATATAGTTAACATGATAATATGATAAGTAAACATATCATTAAGTATATTAACAATGAACTACATATGTAAAAACAAGACTACTAACTTAATGATTTTTAAACGAGACATATATGTAACGATTATCGTTGTAAAGACATTTAATGTATATATATCATATTAAGAGATATTCATACATGATAATATCATGATAATATAATAATTTAAAATCTCATTTGATATTATAAACATTGGGTTAACAACATTTAACAAGATCGTTAACCTAAAGGTTTCAAAACAACACTTACATGTAACGACTAACGATGACTTAACGACTCAGTTAAAATGTATATACATGTAGTGTTTTAATATGTATTTATACACTTTTGAAAGACTTCAATACACTTATCAAAATACGTCTACTTAACAAAAATGCTTACAATTACATCCTCGTTCAGTTTCATCAACAATTCTACTCGTATGCACCCGTATTCGTACTAGTACAATACACAGCTTTTAGATGTATGTACTATTGGTATATACACTCCAATAATCAGCTCTTAGCAGCCCATGTGAGTCACCTAACACATGTGGGAGCCATCATTTGGCAACTAGCATGAAATATCTCATAAAATTACAAAAATATGAGTAATCATTCATGACTTATTTACATGAAAACAAAATTACATATCCTTTATATCTAATCCATACACCAACGACCAAAAACACCTACAAACACTTTCATTCTTCAATTTTCTTCATCTAATTGATCTCTCTCAAGTTCTATCTTCAAGTTCTAAGTGTTCTTCATAAATTCCAAAAGTTCTAGTTTCATAAAATCAAGAATACTTTCAAGTTTGCTAGCTCACTTCCAATCTTGTAAGGTGATCATCCAACCTCAAGAAATCTTTGTTTCTTACAGTAGGTTATCATTCTAATACAAGGTAATAATAATATTCAAACTTTGGTTCAATTTCTATAACTATAACAATCTTATTTCAAGTGATGATCTTACTTGAACTTGTTTTCGTGTCCTGATTCTGCTTCAAGAACTTCGAGCCATCCAAGGATCCATTGAAGATAGATCCATTTTTCTCTTTTCCAGTAGGTTTATCCAAGGAACTTAAGGTAGTAATGATGTTCATAACATCATTCGATTCATACATATAAAGCTATCTTATTCGAAGGTTTAAACTTGTAATCACTAGAACATAGTTTAGTTAATTCTAAACTTGTTCGCAAACAAAAGTTAATCCTTCTAACTTGACTTTTAAAATCAACTAAACACATGTTATATATCTATATGATATGCTAACTTAATGATTTAAAACCTGGAAACACGAAAAACACCGTAAAACCGGATTTACGCCGTCGTAGTAACACCGCGGGCTGTTTTGGGTTAGTTAATTAAAAACTATGATAAACTTTGATTTAAAAGTTGTTATTCTAATAAAATGATTTTTATTATGAACATGAAACTATATCCAAAAATTATGGTTAAACTCAAAGTGGAAGTATGTTTTCTAAAATGGTCATCTAGACGTCGTTCTTTCGACTGAAATGACTACCTTTACAAAAATGACTTGTAACTTACTTTTCCGACTATAAACCTATACTTTTTCTATTTAGATTCATAAAATAGGGTTCAATATGAAACCATAGCAATTTGATTCACTCAAAACGGATTTAAAATGAAGAAGTTATGGGTAAAACAAATTGGATAATTTTTCTCATTTTAGTTACGTGAAAATTGGTAACAAATATATTCCAACCATAACTTAATCAATTTGTATTGTATATTATGTAATCTTGAGATACCATAGACACGTATACAATGTTTCGACCTATCATGTCGACACATCTATATATATTTCGGAACAACCATAGACACTCTATATGTGAATGTTGGAGTTAGCTATACAGGGTTGAGGTTGATTCCAAAATATATATAGTTTGAGTTGTGATCAATACTGAGATACGTATACACTGGGTCGTGGATTGATTCAAGATAATATTTATCGATTTATTTCTGTACATCTAACTGTGGACAACTAGTTGTAGGTTACTAACGAGGACAGCTGACTTAATAAACTTAAAACATCAAAATATATTAAAAGTGTTGTAAATATATTTTAAACATACTTTGATATATATGTATATATTGTTATAGGTTCGTGAATCAACCAGTGGCCAAGTCTTACTTCCCGACGAAGTAAAAATCTGTGAAAGTGAGTTATAGTCCCACTTTTAAAATCTAATATTTTTGGGATGAGAATACATGCAGATTTTATAAATGATTTACAAAATAGACACAAGTACGTGAAACTACATTCTATGGTTGAATTATCGAAATCGAATATGCCCCTTTTTATTAAGTCTGGTAATCTAAGAATTAGGGAACAGACACCCTAATTGACGCGAATCCTAAAGATAGATCTATTGGGCCTAACAAACCCCATCCAAAGTACCGGATGCTTTAGTACTTCAAAATTTATATCATATCCGAAGGGTGTCCCGGAATGATGGGGATATTCTTATATATATGCATCTTGTTAATGTCGGTTACCAGGTGTTCACCATATGAATGATTTTTTATCTCTATGTATGGGATGTGTATTGAAATATGAAATCTTGTGGTCTATTATTATGATTTGATATATATAGGATAAACCTATAACTCACCAATATTTTTGTTGACGTTTTAAGCATGTTTATTCTCAGGTGATTATTAAGAGCTTCCGCTGTCGCATACTTAAATAAGGACGAGATTTGGAGTCCATGCTTGTATGATATTGTGTAAAAACTGCATTCAAGAAACTTATTTTGTTGTAACATATTTGTATTGTAAACCATTATGTAATGGTCGTGTGTAAACATGATATTTTAGATTATCATTATTTGATAATCTACGTAAAGATTTTTAAAACCTTTATCTATGAAATAAAGGTTATGGTTTGTTTTAAAAATGAATGCAGTCTTTGAAAAACGTCTCATATAGAGGTCAAAACCTCGCAACGAAATCAATTAATATGGAACGTTTTTAATCAATAAGAACGGGACATTTCAGTTGGTATCAGAGCGTTGGTCTTAGAGAACCAGAAAATTTGCATTAGTGTGTCTTATCGAGTTTGTTAGGATGCATTAGTGAGTCTGGACTTCGACCGTGTTTACTTGAAAAATGATTGCTTAACAAATTTTGTTGGAAACTATATATTTTTAACATGTGAATATTATGTGATATATTAATCTCTTAATGCGTTTGCTATTATGTGATAGATGTCTACCTCTAGAACAAGTCCCATTGACTCATCTAATAATAATGAAGAGTCGAATGTAAATTGGAATGATTCGTGGACTGATTCACAAGTTCCCGAAGAGGAACCGGAAGAAGAGTCGGAACCGGAAGAAGAATCGGAACCGGAAGAAGAATCGGAACCGGATGAAGAAGTAGAACCGGTGGGGTAAATAATAAAATGGTTAAGTAAAAGAAAATCCTCAACCAACCGACCAAGGTTAATTATGGTCAATGGTGTTTCCGCCAAGGAAGCAAAATATTGGGAGGATTACCAATTCTCTGATGAATCGGATTCCGACGAGAATTCCGATGATGTTATAGAAATTACCCCAACTGAATTTAAAAAGGCAAAAGAAAATAATAAGGGAAAGGGTATAAAAATAGAGAAATGTAATTCCAACCCCGATGAACTTTATATGTATCGTCAACCCCCGAAGTCCTTAAGTTGTAACAATGACCCGGGAACCTCTAAACCACCAGGTTTTTCTAAACCAATGTGGATCACGACCGCTCGTATTAGGGGAACATCATATGTCCCTAGAAACTTGGCAAAACGAACCAAAACCGAAGAAGAAGAAACAAGCGAGTCGGAATAAGATAGTTGTATTCGTGTGATGTAATATATGTAATATAGTGTGCTTATGCTTTATGATATATGTAAAAATTGCTTGTATTAATAAGTATTTTTTTTTATGAATCTAACTATTGTCTATTTTACAGTATAAAAACACAAAATAGATAGACAACCCAATATTTTAAGAGACCTACCCGGAGACATGATTGATGAAATCTTGTCTAGAGTCGGTCAGAATTCTTCGGCACAACTATTTAAGGCGAGATCAGTTTGTAAGACATTCGAAGAACGTTCCAAGAATGCCTTGGTTTATAAAAGGCTTTCGTTCGAAAGATGGGGGATATCACATTGGGAAATCCATAAGTTATGATGTGTTTACTTTGACGCATATATTGCGGGGAACCCAAATGCTATTTTACGCAATGGGTTAAGAAATTATTTTGACTCAATATATCCGAATATTGGACTTCATGATTTAGAAAAAGCGGCTAACATGCAACATAAAGAAGCATGTTATGCTTACGGATTAGTAATGTTCGCTTCTCACCAAAGTGAGAACAAGAACATCGGGCTACAACTATTAAACAAAACGTTCCCACAAGTGACGGAGTCGGTAATTGGGGTAAGAAATGAGGTTTTTAGATTGTTACGGGATTGTTGGACATTACGTAACCCTCGTCCCTTTGATGACGTTACAACACGCTGTCTTATCAACGGCCATAACAGTTATGTTCCACAAGACCAAGGATGGGAAGTAATCCTAGTAAAACCAGAATGCATGACTTGTTTCTGGACGTATGAATTACGTGTCTTTATTGCCTTTGCTGAACGACTTGTGTACTAGCTAGAATTATCTTCACAACCATCTTGTATCAAATTTATTGTGTGCTATATTTCATGCTATATGTAAAATAAGCGGTATTGTAAGTTTGTAAAATATTGTGTAAAAGTTTGAACGCGAAATATTATTATAATCAGTTTTTCATATAGAATTGTAGTAGTTGAATTGTATATTAGCTACTAAGTATGAACTTAATGGGTAGGTACTACCCGAATTTAAACTTATAAAACGCTAATATGAAGAAAAAGCTTTTATAAATGAGTTCATATTATGCTACGAAATACTATTAACTACTCTTAATATTCTGTATGATTAACTTGTTCCATTTGACTATTTTGAAGGAAATGGCACCGACTACTCGACACACCGTGAATATGAATGAAGAGGAATTCCGTACTTTTCTAGCTTCAAACATAGCCGCAGTACAGGCTGCGCTACATACCAACAATAACCTTGGATCTAGCAGTACAGGAAATCGTGTAGGATGCACCTACAAAGAATTCACTGCCTGCAAACCTTTGGAATTTGATGGAACCGAAGGACCGATCGGATTGAAACGGTGGACCGAGAAGGTCGAATCGGTGTTTGCCATAAGTAAGTGTACTGAAGAGGACAAAGTGAAGTACGCTACGCATACCTTCACAGGTTCTGCGTTAACATGGTGGAATACCTATCTAGAGCAAGTGGGACAAGACGATGCGTACGCACTACCGTGGTCAGCATTCAAGCACTTGATGAACGAGAAGTACCGTCCCAGAACCGAGGTCAATAAGCTCAAGACAGAACTTAGAGGGTTACGAACCCAAGGATTTGATATTACCACGTACGAAAGACGATTCATAGAATTGTGCCTATTGTGTACGGGAGCATTCGAAGATGAGGAAGAGAAGATTGACGCGTTTGTGAAAGGATAACCGGAAAGAATCCAAGAAGATATAAGTTCACACGAGCCCGCCTCCATACAACAGGCATGTAGAATGGCTAACAAACTAGTGAACCAGATTGAAGAAAGAATTAAAGAACAGACTGCTGAAGAGGCCAATGTGAAGCAAGTCAAAAGAAAGTGGGAGGAAAACGGTGATAAGAATCACCAATACAACAACAACAGCAATTACAACAGTAATCGCAACAATTATCCCAACAATCGCAACATCAATCGCAACTACAACAAACGGCCCAACAACAACAACAACAACAACAACAACAGCAACTACAACAATCATCCCAACAACAATAATAACCGCAACAACAACAACAATCAGAAACAGCTATGCCAAAGGTGTGAAAAGTATCACTCGGGGTTCTGCACCAAATTTTGCAACAAGTGTAAAAGAAATGGTCATAGCGCGGCGAAGTGTGAGGTCTACGGACCAGGGGTTAATAGAACGAAAGGAACAAATGGTGTCGGAACGAGTAATGGCGGAGCAAGTAGTGTCGGAGCAAGTTATGCCAATGTAGTTTGTTATAAATGTGGAAAACCGGGCCACATTATTAGAAATTGCCCGAACCAGGAGAACGCGAATGGACAAGGCCGCAGAAGAGTTTTCAATATTAATGCGGCAGAGGCACAAGAAGACCCAGAGCTTGTTACGGGTACGTTTCTTATTGACAATAAATCTGCTTACATTTTATTTGATTCGGGTGCGGATAGAAGCTATATGAGTAGAGATTTTTGTGCTAAATTAAGTTGTCCATTGACGCCTTTGGATAGTAAATTTTTACTCGAATTAGCAAATGGTAAATTAATTTAAGCAGATAATATATGTCGGAATCGAGAAATTAAACTGATTAGCGAAACATTTAAGATTGATTTGATACCAGTAGAGTTAGGGAGTTTCGATGTGATAATCGGTATGGACTGGTTGAAAGAAGTGAAAGCAGAGATCGTTTGTTACAAAAATGCAATTCGCATTATACGAGAAAAAGGAAAACCCTTAATGGTGTACGGAGAAAAGGGCAACACGAAGCTACATATTATTAGTAATTTGAAGGCACAAAAACTAATAAGAAAAGGTTGCTATGCTGTTCTAGCACACGTCGAGAAAGTACAAACTGAAGAAAAGAGCATCAATGATGTTCCCATTGCAAAAGAATTTCCCGATGTATTTCCGAAAGAATTACCGGGATTACCCCCACATCGATCCGTTGAATTTCAAATAGATCTTATACCAGGAGCTGCACCAATAGCTCGTGCTCCTTACAGACTCGCACCCAGCGAGATGAAAGAACTGCAAAGCCAATTACAAGAACTTTTAGAGCGTAGTTTCATTCGACCAAGCACATCACCGTGGGGAGCTCCTGTTTTGTTTGTCAAGAAGAAAGATGGTACATTCAGGTTGTGTATCGACTACCGAGAGTTGAACAAACTTACCATCAAGAACCGCTACCCACTACCGAGAATCGACGACTTATTTGATCAACTACAAGGCTCGTCTGTTTATTCAAAGATTGACTTATGTTCCGGGTATCATCAAATGCGGGTGAAAGAAGATGATATTCCAAAGACTGCTTTCAGAACACGTTACGGTCATTACGAGTTTATGGTCATGCCGTTTGGTTTAACTAATGCACCAGCTGTGTTCATGGACCTTATGAACCGAGTGTGTGGACCATACCTTGACAAGTTTGTCATTGTTTTCATTGATGACATACTTATTTACTCAAAGAATGACCAAGAACACGGTGAACATTTGAGAAAGGTGTTAGAAGTATTGAGGAAGGAAGAATTGTACGCTAAGTTTTCAAAGTGTGCATTTTGGTTGGAAGAAGTTCAATTCCTCGGTCACATAGTGAACAAAGAAGGTATTAAGGTGGATCCGGCAAAGATAGAAACTGTTGAAAAGTGGAAAACCCCGAAAACTCCGAAACACATACGCCAGTTTTTAGGACTAGCTGGTTACTACAGAAGGTTCATCCAAGACTTCTCCAGAATAGCAAAACCCTTGACTGCATTAATGCATAAAGGGAAGAAATTTGAACGGAATGATGAACAAGAAAAAGCGTTTCAGTTATTGAAGAAAAAGCTAACTACGGCACCTATATTGTCATTGCCTGAAGGGAATGATGATTTTGTGATTTATTGTGATGCATCAAAGCAAGGTCTCGGTTGTGTATTAATGCAACGAACGAAGGTGATTGCTTATGCGTCTAGACAATTGAAGATTCACGAACAAAATTATACGACGCATGATTTGGAATTAGGCGCGGTTGTTTTTGCATTAAAGACTTGGAGGCACTACTTATATGGGGTCAAAAGTATTATATATACTGACCACAAAAGTCTTCAACACATATTTAATCAGAAACAACTGAATATGAGGCAGCGTAGGTGGATTGAATTATTGAATGATTACGACTTTGAGATTCGTTACCACCCGGGGAAGGCAAATGTGGTAGCCGATGCCTTGAGCAGGAAGGACAGAGAACCGATTCGTGTAAAATCTATGAATATAATGATTCATAATAACATTACTACTCAAATAAAGGAGGCGCAACAAGGAGTTTTAAAAGAGGGAAATTTAAAGGATGAAATACCCAAAGGATCGGAGAAGCATCTTAATATTCGGGAAGACGGAACCTGGTATAGGGCTGAAAGGATTTGGGTACCAAAATTTGGAGATATGAGAGAAATGGTACTTAGAGAAGCTCATAAAACCAGATACTCAATACATCCTGGAACGGGGAAGATGTACAAGGATCTCAAGAAACATTTTTGGTGGCCGGGTATGAAAGCCGATGTTGCTAAATACGTAGGAGAATGTTTGACGTGTTCTAAGGTCAAAGCTGAGCATCAGAAACCATCAGGTCTACTTCAACAACCCGAAATCCCGGAATGGAAATGGGAAAACATTACCATGGATTTCATCACTAAATTGCCAAGGACTGCAAGTGGTTTTGATACTATTTGGGTAATAGTTGATCGTCTCACCAAATCAGCACACTTCCTGCCAATAAGAGAAGATGACAAGATGGAGAAGTTAGCACGACTGTATTTGAAGGAAGTCGTCTCCAGACATGGAATACCAATCTCTATTATCTCTGATAGGGATGGCAGATTTGTTTCAAGATTCTGGCAGACATTACAACAAGCATTAGGAACTCGTCTAGACATGAGTACTGCCTATCATCCACAAACTGATGGGCAGAGCGAAAGGACGATACAAACGCTTGAAGACATGCTACGAGCATGTGTTATTGATTTCGGAAACAGTTGGGATTGACATCTACCGTTAGCAGAATTTTCCTACAACAACAGCTACCATTCAAGCATTGAGATGGTGCCGTTTGAAGCACTTTATGGTAGAAAGTGCAGGTCTCCGATTTGTTGGAGTGAAGTGGGGGATAGACAGATTACGGGTCCGGAGATTATACAAGAAACTACCGAGAAGATCATCCAAATTCAACAACGGTTGAAAACCGCCCAAAGTCGACAAAAGAGCTACGCTGACATTAAAAAAAAAAGATATAGAATTTGAAATTAGAGAGATGGTCATGCTTAAAGTTTCACCTTGGAAAGGCGTTGTTCGATTTGGTAAACGAGGGAAATTAAATCCAAGGTATATTGGACCATTCAAGATTATTGATCGTGTCGGACCAGTAGCTTACCGACTTGAGTTACCTTAACAACTCGCGGCTGTACATAACACTTTCCACGTCTCGAATTTGAAGAAATGTTTTGCTAAAGAAGATCTCACTATTCCGTTAGATGAAATCCAAATCAACGAAAAACTTCAATTCATCGAAGAACCCGTCGAAATAATGGATCGTGAGGTTAAAAGACTTAAGCAAAACAAGATACCAATTGTTAAGGTTCGATGGAATGCTCGTAGAGGACCCGAGTTCACCTGGGAGCGTGAAGATCAGATGAAGAAGAAATACCCGCATCTATTTCCAGAAGATTCGTCAACACCTTCAACAGCTTAAAATTTCGGGACGAAATTTATTTAACGGGTAGGTACTGTATGAAATGTCCCGTTCTTATTGATTAAAAACGTTCCATATTAATTGATTTCGTTGCGAGGTTTTGACCTCTATATGAGACGTTTTTCAAAGACTGCATTAATTTTAAAACAAACCATAACCTTTATTTCATCAATAAAGGTTTAAAAGCTTTACATAGATTATCAAATAATGATAATCTAAAATATCCTGTTTACACACGACCATTACATAATGGTTTACAATACAAATATGTTACAACAAAATAAGTTTCTTGAATGCAGTTTTTACATAATATCATACAAGCATGGACTCCAAATCTCGTCCTTATTTAAGTATGCGACAGCGGAAGCTCTTAATATTCACCTGAGAATAAACATGCTTTAAACGTCAACAAAAATGTTGGTGAGTTATAGGTTTAACCTATATATATCAAATCGTAACAATAGACCACAAGATTTCATATTTCAATACACATCCCATACATAGAGATAAAAATCATTCATATGGTGAACACCTGGTAACCGACATTAACAAGATGCATATATAAGAATATCCCCATCATTCCGGGACACCCTTCGGATATGATATAAATTTCGAAGTACTAAAGCATCCGGTACTTTGGATGGGGTTTGTTAAGCCCAATAGATCTATCTTTAGGATTCGCGTCAATTAGGGTGTCTGTTCCCTAATTCTTAGATTACCAGACTTAATAAAAAGGGGCATATTCGATTTTGATAATTCAACCATAGAATGTAGTTTCACGTACTTGTGTCTATTTTGTAAATCATTTATAAAACCTGCATGTATTCTCATCCCAAAAATATTAGATTTTAAAAGTGGGACTATAACTCACTTTCACAGATTTTTACTTCGTCGAGAAGTAAGACTTGGCCACTGGTTGATTCACGAACCTATAACAATATATACATATATATCAAAGTATGTTCAAAATATATTTACAACACTTTTAATATATTTTGATGTTTTAAGGTTATTAAGTCAGCTGTCCTTGTTAGTAACCTACAACTAGTTGTCCACAGTTAGATGTACAGAAATAAATCGATAAATATTATCTTGAATCAATCCACGACCCAGTGTATACGTATCTCAGTATTGATCACAACTCAAACTATATATATTTTGGAATCAACCTCAACCCTGTATAGCTAACTCCAACATTCACATATAGAGTGTCTATGGTTGTTCTGAAATATATATAGATGTGTCGACATGATAGGTCGAAACATTGTATACGTGTCTATGGTATCTCAAGATTACATAATATACAATACAAGTTGATTAAGTTATGGTTGGAATAGATTTGTTACCAATTTTCACGTAGCTAAAATGAGAAAAATTATCCAATCTTGTTTTACCCATAACTTCTTCATTTTAAATCCGTTTTGAGTGAATCAAATTGCTATGATTTCATATTGAACTCTATTTTATGAATCTAAACAGAAAAAGTATAGGTTTATAGTCGGAAAAATAAGTTACAAGTCGTTTTTGTAAAGGTAGTCATTTCAGTCGAAAGAACGACGTCTAGATGACCATTTTAGAAAACATACTTCCACTTTGAGTTTAACCATAATTTTTGGATATAGTTTCATGTTCATAATAAAAATCATTTTCTCAGAATAACAACTTTTAAATCAAAGTTTATCATAGTTTTTAATTAACTAACCCAAAACAGCCCGCGGTGTTACTACGACGGCGTAAATCCGGTTTTACGGTGTTTTTCGTGTTTCCAGGTTTTAAATCATTAAGTTAGCATATCATATAGATATAGAACATGTGTTTAGTTGATTTTAAAAGTCAAGTTAGAAGGATTAACTTTTGTTTGCGAACAAGTTTAGAATTAACTAAACTATGTTCTAGTGATTACAAGTTTAAACCTTCGAATAAGATAGCTTTATATGTATGAATCGAATGATGTTATGAACATCATTACTACCTTAAGTTCCTTGGATAAACCTACTGGAAAAGAGAAAAATGGATCTAGCTTCAATGGATCCTTGGATGGCTCGAAGTTCTTGAAGCAGAATCATGACACGAAAACAAGTTCAAGTAAGATCATCACTTGAAATAAGATTGTTATAGTTATAGAATTTGAACCAAAGTTTGAATATGATTATTACCTTGTATTAGAATGATAACCTACTGTAAGAAATAAAGATTTCTTGAGGTTGGATGATCACCTTACAAGATTGGAAGTGAGCTAGCAAACTTGAAAGTATTCTTGATTTATGAAACTAGAACTTTTGGAATTTATGAAGAACACTTAGAACTTGAAGATAGAACTTGAGAGAGATCAATTAGATGAATAAAATTGAAGAATGAAAGTGTTTCTAGGTGTTTTTGGTCGTTGGTGTATGGATTAGATATAAAGGATATGTAATTTTGTTTTCATGTAAATAAGTCATGAATGATTACTCATATTTTTGTAATTTTATGAGATATTTCATGCTAGTTGCCAAATGATGGTTCCCACATGTGTTAGGTGACTCACATGGGCTGCTAAGAGCTGATCATTGGAGTGTATATACCAATAGTACATACATCTAAAAGCTGTGTATTGTACGAGTACGGATACGGGTGCATACGAGTAGAATTGTTGATGAAACTGAACGAGGATGTAATTGTAAGCATTTTTGTTAAGTAGAAGTATTTTGATAAGTGTATTGAAGTCTTTCAAAAGTGTATAAATACATATTAAAACACTACATGTATATACATTTTAACTGAGTCGTTAAGTCATCGTTAGTCGTTACATGTAAATGTTGTTTTGAAACCTTTAGGTTAACGATCTTGTTAAATGTTGTTAACCCAATGTTTATAATATCAAAAGAGATTTTAAATTATTATATTATCATGATATTATGATGTACGAATATCTCTTAATATGATATATATACATTAAATGTCGTTACAACGATAATCGTTACATATATGTCTCGTTTCAAAATCATTAAGTTAGTAGTCTTGTTTTTACATATGTAGTTCATTGTTAATATACTTAATGATATGTTTACTTATCATAATATCATGTTAACTATATATATAACCATATATATGTCATCATATAGTTTTTACAAGTTTTAACGTTCGTGAATCACCGGTCAACTTGGGTAGTCAATTGTCTATATGAAACATATTTCAATTAATCAAGTCTTAACAAGTTTGATTGCTTAACATGTTGGAAACATTTAATCATGTAAATATCAATCTCAATTAATATATATAAACATGGAAAAGTTCGGGTCACTACAGTACCTACCCGTTAAATAAATTTCGTCCCGAAATTTTAAGCTGTTGAAGGTGTTGACGAATCTTCTGGAAATAGATGCGGGTATTTCTTCTTCATCTGATCTTCACGCTCCCAGGTGAACTCAGGTCCTCTACGAGCATTCCATCGAACCTTAACAATTGGTATCTTGTTTTGCTTAAGTCTTTTAACCTCACGATCCATTATTTCGACGGGTTCTTCGATGAATTGAAGTTTTTCGTTGATTTGGATTTCATCTAACGGAATAGTGAGATCTTCTTTAGCAAAACATTTCTTTAAATTCGAGACGTGGTAAGTGTTATGTACAGCCGCGAGTTGTTGAGGTAACTCTAGTCGGTAAGCTACTGGTCCGACACGATCAATAATCTTGAATGGTCCAATATACCTTGGATTTAATTTCCCTCGTTTACCAAATCGAACAACGCCTTTCCAAGGTGCAACTTTAAGCATGACCATCTCTCCAATTTCAAATTCTATATCTTTTCTTTTAATGTCAGCGTAGCTCTTTTGTCGACTTTGGGAAGTTTTCAACCGTTGTTGAATTTGGATGATCTTCTCGGTAGTTTCTTGTATAATCTCCGGACCCGTAATCTGTCTATCCCCCACTTCACTCCAACAAATTGGAGACCTGCACTTTCTACCATAAAGTGCTTCAAACGGCGCCATCTCAATGCTTGAATGGTAGCTGTTGTTGTAGAAAAATTCTGCTAACGGTAGATGTCGATCCCAACTGTTTCCGAAATCAATAACACATGCTCGTAGCATGTCTTCAAGCGTTTGTATCGTCCTTTCGCTCTGCCCATCAGTTTGTGGTTGATAGGCAGTACTCATGTCTAGACGAGTTCCTAATGCTTGCTGTAATGTCTGCCAGAATCTTGAAATAAATCTGCCATCCCTATCAGAGATAATAGAGATTGGTATTCCATGTCTGGAGACGACTTCCTTCAAATACAGTCGTGCTAACTTCTCCATCTTGTCATCTTCTCTTATTGGTAGGAAGTGTGCTGATTTGGTGAGACGATCAACTATTACCCAAATAGTATCAAAACCACTTGCAGTCCTTGGCAATTTAGTGATGAAATCCATGGTAATGTTTTCCCATTTCCATTCCGGGATTTCGGGTTGTTGAAGTAGACCTGATGGTTTCTGATGCTCAGCTTTGACCTTAGAACACGTCAAACATTCTCCTACGTATTTAGCAACATCGGCTTTCATACCCGGCCACCAAAAATGTTTCTTGAGATCCTTGTACATCTTCCCCGTTCCAGGATGTATTGAGTATCTGGTTTTATGAGCTTCTCTAAGTACCATTTCTCTCATATCTCCAAATTTTGGTACCCAAATCCTTTCAGCCCTATACCGGGTTCCGTCTTCCCGAATATTAAGATGCTTCTCCGATCCTTTGGGTATTTCATCCTTTAAATTTCCCTCTTTTAAAACTCCTTGTTGCGCCTCCTTTATTTGAGTAGTAATGTTATTATGAATCATTATATTCATAGATTTTACTCGAATGGGTTCCTGTCCTTCCTGCTCAAGGCATCGGCTACCACATTTGCCTTCCCCGGGTGGTAACGAATCTCAAAGTCGTAATCATTCAATAATTCAATCCACCTACGCTGCCTCATATTCAGTTGTTTCTGATTAAATATGTGTTGAAGACTTTTGTGGTCGGTATATATAATACTTTTGACCCCATATAAGTAGTGCCTCCAAGTCTTTAATGCAAAAACAACCGCGCCTAATTCCAAATCATGCGTCGTATAATTTTGTTCGTGAATCTTCAATTGTCTAGACGCATAAGCAATCACCTTCGTTCATTGCATTAATACACAACCGAGACCTTGCTTTGATGCATCACAATAAATCACAAAATCATCATTCCCTTCAGGCAATGACAATATAGGTGCCGTAGTTAGCTTTTTCTTCAATAACTGAAACGCTTTCTCTTGTTCATCATTCCATTCAAATTTCTTCCCTTTATGCGTTAATGCATTCAAGGGTTTTGCTATTCTGGAAAAGTCTTGGATGAACCTTCTGTAGTAACCAGCTAGTCCTAAAAACTGGCGTATGTGTTTCGGAGTTTTCGGGGTTTCCCACTTTTCAACAGTTTCTATCTTTGCCGGATCCACCTTAATACCTTCTTTGTTCACTATGTGACCGAGGAATTGAACTTCTTCCAACCAAAATGCACACTTTGAAAACTTAGCGTACAATTCTTCCTTCCTCAATACTTCTAACACCTTTCTCAAATGTTCACCGTGTTCTTGGTCATTCTTTGAGTAAATAAGTATGTCATCAATGAAAACAATGACAAACTTGTCAAGGTATGGTCCACACACTCGGTTCATAAGGTCCATGAACACAGCTGGTGCATTAGTTAAACCAAACGGCATGACCATAAACTCGTAATGACCGAAACGTGTTCTGAAAGCAGTCTTTGGAATATCATCTTCTTTCACCCGCATTTGATGATACCCGGAACGTAAGTCAATCTTTGAATAAACAGACGAGCCTTGTAGTTGATCAAATAAGTCGTCGATTCTCGGTAGTGGGTAGCGGTTCTTGATGGTAAGTTTGTTCAACTCTCGATAGTCGATACACAACCTGAATGTACCATCTTTCTTCTTGACAAACAAAACAGGAGCTCCCCACGGTGATGTGCTTGGTCGAATGAAACCACGCTCTAAAAGTTCTTGTAATTGGCTTTGCAGTTCTTTCATCTCGCTGGGTGCGAGTCTGTAAGGTGCACGAGCTATTGGTGCAGCTCCTGGTACAAGATCTATTTGAAATTCAACGGATCGATGTGGGGGTAATCCCGGTAATTCTTTCAGAAATACATCGGGAAATTCTTTTGCAATGGGAACATCATTGATGCTCTTTTCTTCAGTTTGTACTTTCTCGACGTGTGCTAGAACAGCATAGCAACCTTTTCTTATTAGTTTTTGTGCCTTCAAATTACTAATAAGATGTAGCTTCATGTTGCCCTTTTCTCCGTACACCATTAAGGGTTTTCCTTTTTCTCGTATAATGCGAATTGCATTTTTGTAACAAACGATCTCTGCTTTCACTTCTTTCAACCAGTCCATACCGATTATCACATCAAAACTCCCTAACTCTACTGGTATCAAATCAATCTTAAATGTTTCGCTAACCAGTTTAATTTCTCGATTCCGACATATATTATCTGCTGAAATTAATTTACCATTTGCTAATTCGAGTAAAAATTTACTATCCAAAGGCGTCAATGGACAACTTAATTTAGCACAAAAATCTCTACTCATATAGCTTCTATCCGCACCCGAATCAAATAAAACGTAAGCAGATTTATTGTCAATAAGAAACGTACCCGTAACAAGCTCCGGGTCTTCTTGTGCCTCTGCCGCATTAATATTGAAAACTCTTCCGCGGCCTTGTCCATTCGTGTTCTCCTGGTTCGGGCAATTTCTAATAATGTGGCCCGGCTTTCCACATTTATAACAAACTACATTGGCATAACTTGCTCCGACACTACTTGCTCCGCCATTACTCGTTCCGACACCATTTGTTCCTTTCGTTCTATTAACCCCTGGTCCGTACACCTCACACTTCGCCGCGCTATGACCATTTCTTTTACACTTGTTGCAAAATTTGGTGCAGAACCCCGAGTGATTCTTTTCACACCTTTGGCATAGCTGCTTCTGATTGTTGTTGTTGTTGCGGTTATTATTGTTGTTGGGATGATTGTTGTAGTTGCTGTTGCTGTTGTTGTTGTTGTTGTTGGGCCGTTTGTTGTAGTTGCGATTGATGTTGCGATTGTTGGGATAATTGTTGCGATTATTGTTGTAATTGCTGTTGTTGTTGTATTGGTGATTCTTATCACCGTTTTCCTCCCACTTTCTTTTGACTTGCTTCACATTGGCCTCTTCAGCAGTCTGTTCTTTAATTCTTTCTTCAATCTGGTTCACTAGTTTGTGAGCCATTCTACATGCCTGTTGTATGGAGGCGGGCTCGTGTGAACTTATATCTTCTTGGATTCTTTCCGGTAATCCTTTCACAAACGCGTCGATCTTCTCTTCCTCATCTTCGAATGCTCCCGGACACAATATGCACAATTCTGTGAATCGTCTTTCGTACGTGGTAATATCAAATCCTTGGGTTCGTAACCCTCTAAGTTCTGTCTTGAGCTTATTGACCTCGGTTCTGGGACGGTACTTCTCGTTCATCAAGTGCTTGAATGCTGACCACGGTAGTGCGTACGCATCATCTTGTCCCACTTGCTCTAGATAGGTATTCCACCATGTTAACGCAGAACCTGTGAAGGTATGCATAGCGTACTTCACTTTGTCCTCTTCAGTACACTTACTTATGGCAAACACCGATTCAACCTTCTCGGTCCACCGTTTCAATCCGATCGGTCCTTCGGTTCCATCAAATTCCAAAGGTTTGCAGGCAGTGAATTCTTTGTAGGTGCATCCTACACGATTTCCTGTACTGCTAGATCCAAGGTTATTGTTGGTATGTAGCGCAGCCTGTACTGCGGCTATGTTTGAAGCTAGAAAAGTACGGAATTCCTCTTCATTCATATTCACGGTGTGTCGAGTAGTCGGTGCCATTTCCTTCAAAATAGTTAAATGGAACAAGTTAATCATACAGAATATTAAGAGTAGTTAATAGTATTTCGTAGCATAATATGAACTCATTTATAAAAGCTTTTTCTTCATATTAGCGTTTTATAAGTTTAAATTCGGGTAGTACCTACCCGTTAAGTTCATACTTAGTAGCTAATATACAATTCAACTACTACAATTCTATATGAAAAACTGATTGTAATAATATTTCGCGTTCAAACTTTTATACAATATTTTACAAACTTTTATAGAATGGTCGGTATAGACCACCGTTTTTGCTAGAACGAGATATGATCGAAATTTGTCAAAAGCAAAGACAATAGCAAGGAGTTCTTTTTCAGTAGTTGTATAGTTCGTTTGTGCTCCTTGTAATGTCTTACTAGCATAATATATAGGTTGAAATCGTTTTTCAATCCTTTGTCCTAAAACGGCTCCCATTGCAAAATCACTTGCATCGCACATTAGTTCAAATGGTAGATTCCAATTTGGTGTTATCATGATCGGTGCATTAGTTAGTTTCTCTTTAAGAATATTAAAAGATTTGATACACTCATCTGAAAAGATGAATGGCGCATCCTTTTCTAGGAGTTTATTCATAGGAGTGGCAATTTTAGAAAAATCTTTTATGAAACGTCGGTAAAAACCGGCATGCCCTAGAAAACTCCTAACTCCTCTAACATTGGTGGGATGTGGAAGTTTAGCAATTACATCTACTTTAGCTCTATACACTTCAATTCCTTCTTTTGAAATTTTATGTCCAAGAACGATGCCTTCTTTAACCATGAAATGGCATTTCTCCCAATTAAGTACTAGATTTGATTTTTCGCATCTAATTAGCATTCGTTCCAGATTAACTAGACATGATTTAAATGTATCACCGAAGACTGAAAAGTCATCCATGAATACTTCCATGCATTCTTCTATCATGTCGTGAAAAATCGCCATCATAAACCTTTGAAAGGTTGCAGGGGCGTTACAAAGTCCAAATGGCATGCGTTTGTAAGCAAAAGTACCATAAGGGCACGTGAATGTGGTTTTCTCTTGATCTTCGGGTGCTATTGGAATTTGAAAATATCCGGAAAATCCATCTAGAAAACAATAGTAACTATTTCCGGCTAATCTTTCCAACATTTGATCTATGAAAGGTAAGGGAAAGTGATCTTTTCTGGTGGCGTCATTTAATTTTCTATAATCAATACACACACGCCATCCTGTTACAGTCCTAGTAGGAATAAGCTCATTTTTCTCATTTGTAATGACAGTCATGCCACCCTTCTTAGGTACGCATTGAACTGGGCTTACCCATGGACTATCAGAGATTGGATATATTAAACCTGCATCTAGCAGTTTAATAATCTCTTTCTTAACTACATCTTGCATATTAGGATTTAGTCTTCGTTGGCGTTGCACATACGTTTTATGACCTTCTTCCATAAGGATTTTATGTGTGCAATACGAAGGACTTATTCCTTTAATATCATGAATTTTCCATGCAATGGCTGGTTTATGAGCTTTCAACACAGAAATGAGTTGTGATTTCTCATTTTCAGTAAGAGAAGACGATATTATTACAGGTAATTCAGATTCACCATGTAAATAAGCGTATTCCAAATGGTTTGGAAGTGGCTTTAACTCTAATTTCGGAGGTTCTTCTATCGATGATTTATATCGATATCTGTCTTCTTCTTTTAGCATTTGAATTTCTTCTGTTGTTGGTTCATATCCATTAGCTATAAGTGTAGCTAACATTTCAGCTTCATCAATTGGTTCATTACCTTCTCCTAAAGAACATTCTCCTGTTCCTTGTAATTCTGGAAATTCTTCTAATAATTCTGCATGTGCATCTATAGTTTGAATATAATAACATGTATCATCTGCAGATTGTGGTTGTTGCATTGCTCTATCAACTGAAAAGGTAACACTCTCATCCTCTATACTTAGGGTCAGTTTCTTACCGAACACGTCTATCATTGCTTTAGCCGTGTTTAAGAATGGTCTTCCTAATATGAGAGGAACTTGAGAATCTTCTTCCATGTCCAAAACAACAAAATCTACTGGAAATACTAAAGTACCAACTTTAACTAGCATGTTCTCCATTATCCCTCTAGGATATTTTATTGATCTATCGGCTAGTTGTATGCTTATTCTGGTTGGTTTCAATTCTCCAAGGTCTAGTTTAGCGTATAGTGAATACGGCATTAGATTTATACTAGCACCTAAGTCTGCCAATGCTTCTATTGAACTAAGACTACCCAGAAAACATGGAATTGTGAAACTTCCTGGATCAGATAATTTTTCTGGTATCTTATTCAACAGCACTGCTGAACAATTAGCATTCATAGTGACAGCCGAGAGTTCTTCCATTTTCTTTCTATTCGTGATTAGATCTTTCAAGAATTTAGCATATCTAGACATTCCTGAAATTACATCAATGAAAGGAAGATTTACATTTATCTGTTTAAACATATCCAAGAATTTGGATTGCTCGGCTTCAAGTTTTTCTTTCTTCATTTTACTTGGGTAAGGAAGCGGTGGTTGGTATGGTTTAACATAAGGTTTATCCTTAACTGTGTTATCTTCATTAACCTTTTCAACTACCGGTTCTTTTTCCTTATCTTGCTCGGATTGTGGTTCTTGTGGAGTAGGAATGGTTTCATCAGAAGTTACAGGTATTTCCGGTGGTTTAAGTGTTGTACCACTTCTTGTGGTAATAGCTTTAGCTGTTTCATTCCGGGGGTTAGCATTTGTATCGCTAGGTAGACTTCCCGGTTTTCTTTCACCTATTAACCTTGCTAGGTTACTCACTTCTTGTTCCAGATTTTGAATAGAAGCTTGTTGATTTCTAAATGCTTGAGCATTTTGTTCATTTGTTTGTTTTTGAGATGTGAAAAACTGTGTTTGAGTTTCAACTAGCTTCGTCATCATATCTTCTAAATTTGGCTTTTTATCATCGGTTTGTTGTGGTGGTTTGTTTTGAAAATTCGGTCTTTGCTGATTGTAAGTATTATTGGATACTTGTTGATTGCTAGGACCTTGTTGGTTGTTGTATGGAATATTTCGGTTATAATTCTGGTTTTGATTGTAAATCGGTCTTGGCGGTTGATAATTATTCTGATAATTATTTCCAGGCCTTTGGTTTATGTATGAAATATTCTCTCTTTGTTCCATTGTTAATTCAATACTGAGACAATCTTTTGTCAAATGTGGTCCTCCACACTGCTCACAACTAATTCGTATAGCATGAATATCTTTAGTCATCTTTTCCATTCGTCTTTCGAAAGCATCTATCTTTGCGGAAATGGAATCTAAGTCATGGCTAGAATCGGCTCTAGCTGCTTTAGATGATCTAATGATATCTTTTTCTTGGTGCCACTCATGTGAGTGGGAAGCAGTATTATCAATAATTTTGTAAGCATCAGTTTCGGTTTTCTTCATAATAGAACCACCAGCTGCTATATCTATGTCTTTTCTTGTAGTGATGTCGCATCCTCGGTAGAATATTTGTACTATTTGACAGGTGTCTAAACCATGTTGCGGACATCCTCTTAATAACTTTCCATATCTTGTCCACGCCTCATATAGAGTTTCATTTGGCTTCTGTGTGAACGTAACAATTTCTGCTTGAAGTCTTACGGCTTTAGATGCAGGAAAAAATTGTTTAAGAAATTTGTCAATTAAAACGTCCCATGTATCAATCGCCCCTTCAGGTAACGATTCCAACCAATCTTTGGCTTCTCCCTTTAAAGTCCAGGGAAATAACATGAGATATATCTGTTCATCCTCCACTTCTCGGATTTTAAATAGTGTGCAGATCCTATTAAAGGTACGTAGATGTTCATTTGGATCTTCCTTTGGCGCACCACTAAATTGGCATTGATTAGTCACCATGTGTAGAATTTGTCCTTTGATTTCATAATCTGGCACATTAATGTCTGGATGAGTAATTGCGTGACCTTGGCCAGTGCGTTTAGCTCTCATTCGGTCTTCCATACTTAAAGGTTCCAGATTCTCCATAATTGAATTTGTTGACTCGGTATCACTAGATGGTTCTGATTTAATAGTTCGTTCCTCAACAATCTCTGTTTGAATGATTGGTGGTTCCGGAGGAAAGTTTAATGGTTCAGGATCTATGAACCGTTCCTGAATATTTTCTGGATTCTCAATTGTGAGGTTGGGTTCAAAAAATGGATTATCGGTAATTTGAACTGAAGTACTTGGTCGACTGGATGACGATTCTAAAGAAAAATCAACGGCGGTTATATTTGTTAAACGATGTCTTGATCGAGTTACAGGTGGTGAACGTACAAAAGGTGATGAACGTCTTGCTCGGTGCATTCACTGAATATCCTATTAGTTTTTAAAAGGAAAGAAAAATTATAATAAGTTATCCAATCAATAGACTTTTCTGATTTTGCCCACGTTTCGAATAGCCAAAAGATGCAGCAGAGGGGCAGGATTCGTTTGGTCTCAATATAATTGAGGACTGTTTGGCTCCAATAACCCGGTCCACGTACAAATCCAACTATTACTACGAACCAGAAAATTTTGATGTCTATTAATTTAACCACTTAAAATAAATTTTCGTAATTTTAAGAAATTTAGATAAGAAGTAGAAAAAATTCTAAGTCCTAAAAACTAGAATAGCGAGAAATAAGAAAGAAAAAGAGTTCGTCGCAAAAGGTCGAAAAAGAAAAAAATGGTTGAAAAATAAAAGGTGACGGAAAAATAAAAGAAACTTGTAAAAACTTAAAAATACTTAACTAACCTAACCTTATTACTATAACTAACTTAAAATTATAATCGCAAATTGAAATTACTAATTGGAATGATAATTGATACATAGTAAAAGGTCTAAAAATATTAAAGCTTACAGGAAAAACTAAATCCCAAATGGAAATAACTTAAAAAGAAACTAAAACTTAAAAAGGTATCGCAAAATTCTAAAGCACCTAAATCTAAGTCTAAAGAAAAAGCACTTAAGGAATTTTACGGCAAAGCCTAAAAATATAGGAGTAAAAATAACTATAGCAAAAACTAAGTTTAAAATTAAATATGAGCTAAAAATACAAATATTACGCTACAACGATTAAAAAGGGACAAAATATAAAAATATACAAAAAGTTGTAAAAGTATAATTTTTATAAAAAATATTATTTTTATATTTTATAATAAAAGTATTAAGTTTATAATATATAAAACTAGTTTAAAAGTAATATAAATAAAATAAAATAAAAACTTAATTATAATAATAATAAAAAGATTAGGGTTTAATAATAATAATAATATATTATCCGTAATAAATGCGTGATTAGGGTTTGGTTGTGGCCCTGTCAGACCCCTCATGCGAGTCGCATGGTTTAAGGGGGTGGGTCATGCGAGTCGCATGACTGAACTGGACTGGTTCAATTGACAGGTTCAATTTGACAGGTCACGTAATATTTATTATTTATTTATATTTTTTCTGTTTTATATTTAAAAGATAAATATATATATAATTAAAATAAAACTTAATTTTAAAAACTAAAAATATACTTAAAATACTTTATAATTTTGTAAAAATAAAAGAAAAACTTAAAAATATATTTAAAATACTTTTTTTTTTCGATTTTAAAAGCTTTTTTTTTTTTAATTTTTAAACAAAAATATAAATTTTACAAAAACTAATTATAACTTAAAAATTAAAAATATGGCGTTTCGCTTCGGCGAATGTCCCCGGCAGCGGCGCCAAAAATACTTGATGTCGAACGAGGTGTATATAAAATAGTTATTATTTTACTAGGAAAAACTATTAAATACGATACAATTTTACACAAGATATTTATTTATTTATAGAATGGATATACTTAAACCTTGCTACAACACTTATAGGCAGTGTACCTAATCGTACAGTAGTGTAGTTTTTAGTAAGTCCGGTTCGTTCCACAGGGAAATCTTTGAACAAAGCTCAACGCTATATTAGTTTACTTTTATAAAAATACAAATATATATATAAGTAATATTATTGTTATAAAGGGGGGTTTTTACCGTTTAATGACCGGTTTGTCGATTTTAAAACTTTAGTCGCAGTTAAAACCTAATGTAAAATATAAATACAAGACTAAAATTAAAGCGTAAAGTAAATAACGATAATGAAATTTCGAATAATAAAAATGCGATAAAATAAAATTGCGATAATTAAAAAGTACGATAATTAAAAGTGCGATTAAATAACAATAAATAAAAGTGCGATAATTAGAAGTGCAATTAAATATAAAATAAAGGAAATTAAATATGAAATAAAAGAATTATGCTTATTTAAACTTCCGTAATCATGATGTTTGACGTGTTGATTTTAGTTTTATGCCCATGGGTTAATTGTCCTTTGTCCTGAATTATTCAATATGTCCGTCTGGTTTTTGTCCATAACAGTCCATCAGTCATAAATATAAAGTGCGAGTGTCCTCGTCAAATTATCCTTATACCCGAAGTTAAATATTCCAACTAATTGGGGATTCGAATTGTAACAAGGTTTTAATACTTTGTTTGATGAATACACCAGGTTATCGACTGCGTGTAAACCAAGGTTTTACTACTTTGTTAACAATTACACCAATTACCCTTGAATGTAATTTCACCCCTGTTTTAATTATTCTAGTGGCTATTAATCCATTCCCGTGTCCGGTTAAATGAACGATTATTCGTACATATAAATACCCCGCCCATCGTGTCCGATCGAGTGTATATGGTAATTTATAGGGACGCCCAATTGTAAATCTTTATATTAACATTAACAAACTTTCATTTAGTTAAACAAATATAAAGCCCATTAATAGCCCATAGTCTAGTTTCCACAAGTGTCGTTCTTTTATCCAAACCTCAATTATGGTACAAAGCCCAATTACCCAATTTTAGTAATTAGCCCAACATCATGATTACTTCGTTTTAAATAAGCATAATAATAACTTAGCTACGAGACATTAATGTAAAAAGGTTGAACATAACTTACAATGATTAAAAATAGCGTAGCGTTACACGGACAGAATTTCGACTTACACCCTTACAACATTCGCTAACATACCCTTATTATTAGAATTATAATTAAAATTAAAATATAAATTATAAATATAAATATTAATTTTACGTATGAAGAGGAAGAAAAAGATGATTAAAACTCGGCACAAAACTGGCTTTATATAGGACCTGACCAGCAATCTCACTCCATGCGACTCGCATGGATTTGTGCCTTTGGCCATGCGAGTCGCATGGCCACCCTGGATCCAGCCAAATTGGTTTGTTTTCTTCTTGCCGACGTAATATAATAATAATATATAAAATAATATATAATTATATATAATTATATATATATTATATTATATTCTTGTGCATAGTAGACTAGATATTTTTGGTCCGTTGCGTCGGGCGTTAAGAGTTGACTCTGGTCCCGGTTCCGGATTTTCGAACGTCCTCGCGTACAATTTAATATCTTGTACTTTGCGTTTTGAATCTTGTATTCTTGTGATTTCGAGACGTTTCTTATCAATAATTGGAACCTTTTTGATTGTCTTTTGTTCTTTTGAGCTTTTTGGTCGTTTGCGTCTTCAAATCGTCGAATCTGTCTTCTGTCTTCACCTTTTATTATTTAAACGAATATCACTTGTAAATAGAACAATTGCAACTAAAAGCTTGTCTTTCTTAAGGAATAATGCTATGAAATATATGTTCTTTTTTAGCATTATCAAATATTCCCACACTTGAGCGTTGCTTGTCCTCAAGCAATATTGTCTTGAAATACTAGAATCACTTCTTTATTCTTCATACTTTGTACATCAGTGATTTCTATACGGCGGTATAAACAATGGTAATAACGATATGGTTTACAGTCCCACATGACTATAAAAATTTAGATCCATTAAGGAAATTGGATCTTTATGAAAACATTTGATCTTTTGAAAATTAAATCTAGTTTTTACCCTAGATAAGTTTTCCGGAATAACCCTTTACCGGTGTTTGCAAAATATTTTTGTGGGTTTGGTGGGTTTCAGATTTGAAAATTTTAGCTCAAAACTTGCGGTTTTGTGTCACCCACTTGCTAACCTTGTATTTGGAAAGCAACACGTCCAGTTTACTTGTTCCGTATATTACCTTTCGACAAACTACCGTCCGGTTGTAAAGGAAAGCGTTGAACAAGCAACTGTTAAGGGAATGTCCCGTGACATGCTTTTGATTATGGTCTATAACGTGTCGGACGCAATTACTATCCTTGGTAGGAGCAATAGTAAAGCTCACCCTTATAATTTTTCGGTCTGGCACAAGGTCCTGTCTTTGACCATGCTATGCAACCACCGTTCTTACAGTTGACACCTGATTTAGTTCAGGTGACCTAATGAATTCCAGGTGAATTCCTAGGATTTTACGTTCAATGGTAATGAACGCATTGAAAATAGGGTTTTCAGAAAACAAATCGGTTTATAATTTTGATCAAAATATTTTCTCGTTTAAGCTCGAGCTTAGATATCATTGAATTCCATGAGTTTGAATTCTCAATCTTTAAGGTCAATCTCTAGGATTGAGTAATATCAGTCTTAAAAGCTGATTTTTAATCTTTAAGGAGATTATCCTTTCTGGGGATCTGATTCATTAGTCTTATCCAGCTAATTTGCATGGTGCCCCCCCATTGTACGAGATAAATCCTTCTCATGGTTAGGATAAATCTGACCACTTGGCGACCCTGTTTAATGCTGAGGTCCGTGGATTTCCTGCTGATTTTAGTGATGACTTTTCTAGATTTTTCGTCAACCTACAGCTGGTCTGGACGACAACTTCATGACCTAAATCAAGAAGCGCGTGTCTTTTTCGGAAGACTTTACTTCCTTTTAATGATGGAATTGATTCATCATGTAGATCCATCTCTTCTTTTCTTTCATTGGGTAAAACAGTTTAGTTTAGTCCAAAGCAAAAGTATTTTCAGTTATTTGTTACAGATATATGTGACATATGTTTAAAATAACTTGGTAAATTTTCCCACACTTGGCTTTTATTTTCCTTTTTATCGTCCTCTATTCCATTTTAAATGAATTTTGACATTTTAGTTTGTTTCTCAATTTATGTCCTTTCCGAGGTAACAATAATTTCGGTGTTAAAACCTAGTTTTATCGTTCATAAATATGTATAAACATGATTTTAATTCATTTAATTAAAAATTTTGAAAATTTTTACTAGAATTGGGTAGTCAGTATATAAGACTAGGGCTGTTCTTTTTTATCAGAGAGCACTAGATTCTAATACAACTACTGCTTTACTAGTAGTTTTAATGGTAACCAAGTGTTTAATATAAAAATTTTAAAATCCGAAAGAATTTAACCCCTTCCCACACTTAAGATCTTGCAATGCCCTCATTTGCAAGAAATCAGTAACAATTTAAATTATTGAGGGTAATTTGTGTGAAAATGATTAAATTTTTACCAAAGTTTCCAAATATATTGGCGTTTGTTTGCTGAATGATAAATGGTGCACGTCATTTGTTCATTCCGTCTTGTTGTTATTTCACATATATTTTGCATCATTGTCGTCAAAATTACTTGCTTTTGCTGAACTTAATGCCAGTCTTTGAAAACGCGTTGTTTTACCCTGTTTTGTGCATAAAAGAGAATACATACAATACAAATATAATCATACATGCAATTTGAAATGGAACTTTGGCATCCCACTTTCAAACTATAAGAAAAATATTAGTACACAATAATAATAAGAATATCAAACATTACATAAACGTAATAAAAATGTTAAGTGTTTAAAATAATAAAAATATAAATTACCAACTTATCTCTACTGATCAGGAGGTGGGTTAGGAGGAAAATTAGGATATGGATCCCAATTCATGTTCGCGTCCGGGTTCCATGGCTGATTATAGGTGAACTGGTATGCTGCGTCATAATCATATGAATCATAGGGTGGTCTCATTTCTGGCTGATGTGCGGGATAGTATGCGGGTCGGGTCGGATAATACATCTCGCCAGGCTGCAACTGGCTTATAATTTGGCGCTGATGATAATCCCATCGGCCATGCTCTCGTTGCCGGGAATGCTCGTAGTCATTCCGACGTTGCCATGCCTCGTACTGCATATGCCTATCATAGTTCGTCATCTATTCATCCTCCATACGAACGCCTAAATCAAGAGCAGTCTCCCGAACAACTCCTATAATGTTGTTCGCCTCCTCCATCTCGTCATCCGAACCTCTTTCTACCTGTCGCTGAGGTCCCTCGTATCGATATACCCGACCACGTCTCATCAATAATACCCTTGCACCGTGATAAAGGTTTGAACTTATAGTTTCACCTCCGTCCTCTATTTCGTTCATTGGACCCCCTTGGTGCTTATCTACACCTAAATACTCTCCAATGAGAGTAATGAAAATACCACCACCTATAATACTCCCCGATTTCATCCCCGAAACTACATTAGCGAGATAATAACCAACACAATAGGGAATGTTAACGAAACTCCTCGGGTCTCTAATACACTTGAGGTAGAATAAATCGTTTACGGTCAATTTCTCCTTATTTCTTCCCCTTTGTGTAATTGTGTTTGCTAAGAATCTATGAATCACCCGGAGTTCAGCTCTGTCTATATCTAAGTATGTATGATTTCCACTGGCGTGAAATTCATTAAAGTGGGACATACGCCTCCAGATGGCGTTAATATCAAATTCCCTATCTACCCTTTCTCCTTGGGCAATCAGGCTATTACAGTCGGGGCTCAAAAGTTCAGCAGGGGTGTAAATCTTTAAGGCCCTGGCTAAATCTATCATGGACATTCTGTACATGCGTCCACCTAACAGAAATCTAATAAAGCTTCTATCATCTATCCTCCTAACATCACTGTTTAACTTAATAGTACTAAGTAATTCTATACACCATTCCCTATATATGGTTCTACGAATGGAAAATAGGCGCATCCAATCGTTAAACTGAGAATTACCATACCTTTGCACCAATAATTCCCGAATTGGTTCGGCAAGGTTAACTGTTTCCAAAGGTACCCAGTCAATTGCCCTTGGCATTTCAACAACCTTAAAGTAGAGAATGTGCATGTTCTTTTGATAATCTGGATACTCTATCCAACATCGATCAAATCTCAGATTTGGGTGTAACTGATCTTCATTAATGTCTAAGCTCAGAATCCTTTGATGTGGAGCGAATTGACGAAACTGATTCATGAATAATTGATCTTGATCGTGATATGGAATATGTTGCTCCTCCTGTTCTTCTTCTTCTTGTTGCATATGTTGTTCTTGTTCATGAAACATTTCTGGTTCGGGCTCTGGTTGCCTGGACGATGATGCTCCTGAACCTCCAGTATCGGCTCTCTGTAAAACACATTAAACACAAAAATTGTGCATCCAAATATGCATTAGTGTTAGCAAAATAATAACTTGAAACAATTATGATGACATGTTCAATTCATAACACATTTTATACACATTTTCTTAATAACATTTCTACACTTTTACATACGAAAATGTGTACAATGTTTTATCACATTTAAACTCTTAAACATGTCAACTATAATCATTATAGCAATTAAACACTTGTTACATGGCATTCAAATCAAACTAGTGCTCATTTTTATATTTTTGTCAAGTCTACACTTTGTCAAATAAGCATATACGAAAAATGTACATCAAGTTCATAAGCATTTATCTTAAATAACATGCCAAAATAATCACTACTAGCAATGAAACAAGTTTCAAATGGCCTTTATATCAAATTATCCAAGTTCATGAATTTTTAGACTTAAAAAGTCCACTTTAATTCTCAAAAACATGTTTAGGCTCAAAGTTTGGATCAATTAACTACCTAAACATGTTACACTACTTAATTTAGCAACAATTCATGACAAAAATCGGCCATAACCTGTTTATATCAAAAAGCCCCAAATTGCTCAAGAACACAAACCCTAGATTCTTAAAAATTTGAAGTTTTTAGCTTCAATTCATGTTAAATAGCTTCTATCTAGGATATACATGCATAATATAACAACAATTTAGCTCTAATTACACCTAAATTTAACAAAATCAAAATATAAATTTTCTAGCTCAAGAACACAAAAATTCGAATTTAA
This sequence comes from Rutidosis leptorrhynchoides, assembly GCF_046630445.1. NCBI lineage: Eukaryota > Viridiplantae > Streptophyta > Magnoliopsida > Asterales > Asteraceae > Rutidosis > Rutidosis leptorrhynchoides. Next base: position 126,274,648 of record NC_092333.1, on the reverse strand, counting down.
AGAGATTAGGGGTGAAATCTTTACCTTTCTCCTGAAGGGGTTGAGACTACTGAATCTAGGCATGATTATTGTGAAATTTTTGCAAGAAATTTGGTGAAAATTGGTGAAAAATTGAGAGAGTTTGAGAGGTTTTCGTGTTTGTGTATGTGTGTTTGTGAAAGAAGCAGAACTCGACTGAATAAATTGATCCTGTCCAGTTTTTTGCTTCCATGCGAGTCGCATGGTTTCCTGCCCATCCCCATGCGACTCGCATGGGGTTAAATTCCAGGTTTTTTTTTTTTTTTTTTTTTTTTTTTTTTTTTTATAAAAACCTTAAGCTTTTAAAACATAAATTAAATAAAATTTAAAAATTTTGTTTCTTTTTAAGACGAGGTCGTTTCGGGACGATGCCCTAGTCCGCCCCTCGACAAAATTTTAAAATTTGTCTTTTTGTAGCGATTGTTTTAAAAGCTAAGATTTTTGGGTTTTTTAATTTTTTTTTGACATACTTTAAATCAATAAGATTAAAAATAATGATAATAAAAGTTCTCGTCCCTTCCTCGGGTAAAGCAATTTCGGTTCAAAGACCTAGTCTTCAACTTACGACGAATTTTAAAAATCATATTTTTAACTTAATGAAATAAAGTAAATTTTTGTTTTTAAATTAACACAACTTAAATATAAAATTCAAAATTTATATTAAAAATTCACACCAAACTTAAAATTTGAAATGCATAAAATTAAAATTTCATATTTTAAAAATTAAAAATTCACACCAAACTTAATTTAAAAATTCATATTATAAATTCATACCAAACTTATATTAATTTTTCAAATATTTACAATTTTAAATATATTGTTTTTACAAAATTTACGATATTAATTTAAGATTTAAATATTAATTTTAAAAACATGGTAAAAAATAAAATTAAAAATCTTTTTGTCTTTTTATCCCACTTTAATTAATCAAATATTATCAAAAATATGCGCCCCTCTTTTCGGTAAAGTAATTTCGGTTCCAAGACCTAATTTGACTCATGACGAATTTTTGAAATATTTTGGGTTGATTGATTAAAGATATTTATACCTTAAGAATAAACGTTAAATTTCGCAGTGATGTAATAAATTTTTGAATGATATCAATAATTTCGGTCGCCAAACCTAATTTTATTTAATACCAATTTAATACTTTTTAGCGAACAAATTAGCGTTTATTATCAAAAGGTTAAAAATAAAAATAAAAATAAAAACTGTACAGACATACCTGCGGAATAGATTTCTTAGTTATATGATCTATTATATTCATAAGATAGTCGGTTTAATTGGTTTTCCATGGCTGCATAGGCGTAACCTCGAGCATTCATTGTCTTTTCTTCTAAACATATGAACGGTCCGTCTCTGCATAAAGTAACAAATTCGGTATTTGAATAGGTTTGATTATTTGAACATTTACCTCCATGTGACCATTTTCCGCATTTGTGACATCTTTCTAGGTGTCGTGCTCTTCTTTTCGCTGCGGATTTTGATTTTCCTTTACCAAATTGTAACTTATTATCTTCGCATCTGGATCCTTTTCTAACTCCGTCCATTCTTTCTCTGATTACTGATACTAATTCGCTCGGTAATATATCATTATTTCTTTTAGTGATCAAAGCGTGTAGCATTAGACCATGGTTTAGTTCACAGGCAGTCTTCATTTCGTAAAAACCTAAAAAAAATAAAAATTCAGAATGGGGGGAGAAGACTAGTTCTTTAGGGTCTGCTAGGGAAAGACCATACGTGTTCCATTTTCGAGAACTACACGAAAATAGACAATCTAACTCTAACAGAAATACATATAATCCTTTAAAGACTTGATTCTCCCCACACTTAGTTAGCTGTGGTGTCGAAATTGTGATTAACTTCGTTGTCGACTTCCATCGGACCATGTATGTAATGTTTAACTCTGTGACCATTAACTTTAAATTCAATCCCATTTGAATTTATCAATTCTATCGTTCCGTATGGGAAAACTCTTTTGACTATGAATGGTCCAGACCATCTTGATTTCAATTTTCCAGGAAATAGCTTGAATCGTGAATTGAAAAGAAGAACTCTGTCTCCTTCTTTGAATTCTTTTGAACTTCTGATTCTTTTATCATGCCATTTCTTCGTTCTTTCTTTATAGATTAACGAATTTTCGTATGCTTCATGTCTTAATTCTTCTAATTCGTTTAGTTGACTTAATCGTAGACGTCCGGCTTCATGTAAATCAAGATTACATGTTTTCAAAGCCCAAAATGCTTTGTGTTCAATTTCTACTGGAAGATGACATGCTTTTCCATAAACAAGTCTAAAAGGTGTGGTTCCAATTGGAGTTTTGTAGGCTGTTCTAAAAGCCCAGAGTGTATCCTCCAATTTAATGGACCATTCCTTTGGATTTGTTCCTAAGGTTTTCTCTAGAATACGTTTTAAAGCTCGGTTGGTATTTTCAACTTGTCCACTTGTTTGTGGATGATATGCGGTGGAGATTTTATGAGTTACTCCATATCTTTTAAGAACTTTCTCAAGTTGATTATTACAGAAATGAGTACCCCGATCACTTATTAAAGCTTTCGGTGTTCCAAACCTTGCAAAAAGAAGTTTTAAAAAGTTGACTACAACTCGTGCATCGTTAGTTGGGAGAGCTTGTGCTTCCGCCCATTTAGATACATAATCAATGGCTACGAGTATATATAGATTATTATGAGATTTTGGAAATGGACCCATAAAGTCAATACCCCAAATGTCAAATACTTCACATACTTGGATGACATTTTGTGGCATTTCATCAAGTTGACTTATTTTTCCGGCCCTTTGACATGCATTACAGGATTTGCAAAGAAGGTGTGCGTCTTTGTAAATTGTAGGCCAATAGAATCCAGCTTCATAAACTTTTCTTGCTGTTAGTTGAGGCCCATAATGCCCTCCTGTTGGTCCTGTGTGACAATGGTTTAAAATTTTACTAGCTTCATCTCCAAATACACATCGGCGTATTATTCCATCGGGACAACTTTTAAACAGATGTGGATCTTCCCAGAAATAGTGTTTTATATCACTGAAGAATTTCTTTCGTCTTTGGTACGATAATCCTTTTTCAAGGAATCCACAAACTAAGTAGTTTGCATAGTCTGCAAACCATGGGATTTCTTTATAATCTATCTTCAATAGATATTCATCAGGAAAGTTGTCTTGTATGGCTGATTCATTCAGAACTTCTAATTCGGGATTTTCAAGACGAGAAAGATGATCAGCGGCGAGATTTTCTGCTCCTTTTTTATCTCGGATTTCAATATCAAACTCTTGTAAGAGTAAGATCCAACGGATTAATCTTGGTTTAGCATCTTGTTTTGAAAATAGGTATCTAAGAGCAGAATGGTCGGTATAGACCACCGTTTTTGCTAGAACGAGATATGATCGAAATTTGTCAAAAGCAAAGACAATAGCAAGGAGTTCTTTTTCAGTAGTTGTATAGTTCGTTTGTGCTCCTTGTAATGTCTTACTAGCATAATATATAGGTTGAAATCGTTTTTCAATCCTTTGTCCTAAAACGGCTCCCATTGCAAAATCACTTGCATCGCACATTAGTTCAAATGGTAGATTCCAATTTGGTGTTATCATGATCGGTGCATTAGTTAGTTTCTCTTTAAGAATATTAAAAGATTTGATACACTCATCTGAAAAGATGAATGGCGCATCCTTTTCTAGGAGTTTATTCATAGGAGTGGCAATTTTAGAAAAATCTTTTATGAAACGTCGGTAAAAACCGGCATGCCCTAGAAAACTCCTAACTCCTCTAACATTGGTGGGATGTGGAAGTTTAGCAATTACATCTACTTTAGCTCTATACACTTCAATTCCTTCTTTTGAAATTTTATGTCCAAGAACGATGCCTTCTTTAACCATGAAATGGCATTTCTCCCAATTAAGTACTAGATTTGATTTTTCGCATCTAATTAGCATTCGTTCCAGATTAACTAGACATGATTTAAATGTATCACCGAAGACTGAAAAGTCATCCATGAATACTTCCATGCATTCTTCTATCATGTCGTGAAAAATCGCCATCATAAACCTTTGAAAGGTTGCAGGGGCGTTACAAAGTCCAAATGGCATGCGTTTGTAAGCAAAAGTACCATAAGGGCACGTGAATGTGGTTTTCTCTTGATCTTCGGGTGCTATTGGAATTTGAAAATATCCGGAAAATCCATCTAGAAAACAATAGTAACTATTTCCGGCTAATCTTTCCAACATTTGATCTATGAAAGGTAAGGGAAAGTGATCTTTTCTGGTGGCGTCATTTAATTTTCTATAATCAATACACACACGCCATCCTGTTACAGTCCTAGTAGGAATAAGCTCATTTTTCTCATTTGTAATGACAGTCATGCCACCCTTCTTAGGTACGCATTGAACTGGGCTTACCCATGGACTATCAGAGATTGGATATATTAAACCTGCATCTAGCAGTTTAATAATCTCTTTCTTAACTACATCTTGCATATTAGGATTTAGTCTTCGTTGGCGTTGCACATACGTTTTATGACCTTCTTCCATAAGGATTTTATGTGTGCAATACGAAGGACTTATTCCTTTAATATCATGAATTTTCCATGCAATGGCTGGTTTATGAGCTTTTAACACAGAAATGAGTTGTGATTTCTCATTTTCAGTAAGAGAAGACGATATTATTACAGGTAATTCAGATTCACCATGTAAATAAGCGTATTCCAAATGGTTTGGAAGTGGCTTTAACTCTAATTTCGGAGGTTCTTCTATCGATGATTTATATCGATATCTGTCTTCTTCTTTTAGCATTTGAATTTCTTCTGTTGTTGGTTCATATCCATTAGCTATAAGTGTAGCTAACATTTCAGCTTCATCAATTGGTTCATTACCTTCTCCTAAAGAACATTCTCCTGTTCCTTGTAATTCTGGAAATTCTTCTAATAATTCTGCATGTGCATCTATAGTTTGAATATAATAACATGTATCATCTGCAGATTGTGGTTGTTGCATTGCTCTATCAACTGAAAAGGTAACACTCTCATCCTCTATACTTAGGGTCAGTTTCTTACCGAACACGTCTATCATTGCTTTAGCCGTGTTTAAGAATGGTCTTCCTAATATGAGAGGAACTTGAGAATCTTCTTCCATGTCCAAAACAACAAAATCTACTGGAAATACTAAAGTACCAACTTTAACTAGCATGTTCTCCATTATCCCTCTAGGATATTTTATTGATCTATCGGCTAGTTGTATGCTTATTCTGGTTGGTTTCAATTCTCCAAGGTCTAGTTTAGCGTATAGTGAATACGGCATTAGATTTATACTAGCACCTAAGTCTGCCAATGCTTCTATTGAACTAAGACTACCCAGAAAACATGGAATTGTGAAACTTCCTGGATCAGATAATTTTTCTGGTATCTTATTCAACAGCACTGCTGAACAATTAGCATTCATAGTGACAGCCGAGAGTTCTTCCATTTTCTTTCTATTCGTGATTAGATCTTTCAAGAATTTAGCATATCTAGACATTCCTGAAATTACATCAATGAAAGGAAGATTTACATTTATCTGTTTAAACATATCCAAGAATTTGGATTGCTCGGCTTCAAGTTTTTCTTTCTTCATTTTACTTGGGTAAGGAAGCGGTGGTTGGTATGGTTTAACATAAGGTTTATCCTTAACTGTGTTATCTTCATTAACCTTTTCAACTACCGGTTCTTTTTCCTTATCTTGCTCGGATTGTGGTTCTTGTGGAGTAGGAATGGTTTCATCAGAAGTTACAGGTATTTCCGGTGGTTTAAGTGTTGTACCACTTCTTGTGGTAATAGCTTTAGCTGTTTCATTCCGGGGGTTAGCATTTGTATCGCTAGGTAGACTTCCCGGTTTTCTTTCACCTATTAACCTTGCTAGGTTACTCACTTCTTGTTCCAGATTTTGAATAGAAGCTTGTTGATTTCTAAATGCTTGAGCATTTTGTTCATTTGTTTGTTTTTGAGATGTGAAAAACTGTGTTTGAGTTTCAACTAGCTTCGTCATCATATCTTCTAAATTTGGCTTTTTATCATCGGTTTGTTGTGGTGGTTTGTTTTGAAAATTCGGTCTTTGCTGATTGTAAGTATTATTGGATACTTGTTGATTGCTAGGACCTTGTTGGTTGTTGTATGGAATATTTCGGTTATAATTCTGGTTTTGATTGTAAATCGGTCTTGGCGGTTGATAATTATTCTGATAATTATTTCCAGGCCTTTGGTTTATGTATGAAATATTCTCTCTTTGTTCCATTGTTAATTCAATACTGAGACAATCTTTTGTCAAATGTGGTCCTCCACACTGCTCACAACTAATTCGTATAGCATGAATATCTTTAGTCATCTTTTCCATTCGTCTTTCGAAAGCATCTATCTTTGCGGAAATGGAATCTAAGTCATGGCTAGAATCGGCTCTAGCTGCTTTAGATGATCTAATGATATCTTTTTCTTGGTGCCACTCATGTGAGTGGGAAGCAGTATTATCAATAATTTTGTAAGCATCAGTTTCGGTTTTCTTCATAATAGAACCACCAGCTGCTATATCTATGTCTTTTCTTGTAGTGATGTCGCATCCTCGGTAGAATATTTGTACTATTTGACAGGTGTCTAAACCATGTTGCGGACATCCTCTTAATAACTTTCCATATCTTGTCCACGCCTCATATAGAGTTTCATTTGGCTTCTGTGTGAACGTAACAATTTCTGCTTGAAGTCTTACGGCTTTAGATGCAGGAAAAAATTGTTTAAGAAATTTGTCAATTAAAACGTCCCATGTATCAATCGCCCCTTCAGGTAACGATTCCAACCAATCTTTGGCTTCTCCCTTTAAAGTCCAGGGAAATAACATGAGATATATCTGTTCATCCTCCACTTCTCGGATTTTAAATAGTGTGCAGATCCTATTAAAGGTACGTAGATGTTCATTTGGATCTTCCTTTGGCGCACCACTAAATTGGCATTGATTAGTCACCATGTGTAGAATTTGTCCTTTGATTTCATAATCTGGCGCATTAATGTCTGGATGAGTAATTGCGTGACCTTGGCCAGTGCGTTTAGCTCTCATTCGGTCTTCCATACTTAAAGGTTCCAGATTCTCCATAATTGAATTTGTTGACTCGGTATCACTAGATGGTTCTGATTTAATAGTTCGTTCCTCAACAATCTCTGTTTGAATGATTGGTGGTTCCGGAGGAAAGTTTAATGGTTCAGGATCTATGAACCGTTCCTGAATATTTTCTGGATTCTCAATTGTGAGGTTGGGTTCAAAAAATGGATTATCGGTAATTTGAACTGAAGTACTTGGTCGACTGGATGACGATTCTAAAGAAAAATCAACGGCGGTTATATTTGTTAAACGATGTCTTGATCGAGTTACAGGTGGTGAACGTACAAAAGGTGATGAACGTCTTGCTCGGTGCATTCACTGAATATCCTATTAGTTTTTAAAAGGAAAGAAAAATTATAATAAGTTATCCAATCAATAGACTTTTCTGATTTTGCCCACGTTTCGAATAGCCAAAAGATGCAGCAGAGGGGCAGGATTCGTTTGGTCTCAATATAATTGAGGACTGTTTGGCTCCAATAACCCGGTCCACGTACAAATCCAACTATTACTACGAACCAGAAAATTTTGATGTCTATTAATTTAACCACTTAAAATAAATTTTCGTAATTTTAAGAAATTTAGATAAGAAGTAGAAAAAATTCTAAGTCCTAAAAACTAGAATAGCGAGAAATAAGAAAGAAAAAGAGTTCGTCGCAAAAGGTCGAAAAAGAAAAAAATGGTTGAAAAATAAAAGGTGACGGAAAAATAAAAGAAACTTGTAAAAACTTAAAAATACTTAACTAACCTAACCTTATTACTATAACTAACTTAAAATTATAATCGCAAATTGAAATTACTAATTGGAATGATAATTGATACATAGTAAAAGGTCTAAAAATATTAAAGCTTACAGGAAAAACTAAATCCCAAATGGAAATAACTTAAAAAGAAACTAAAACTTAAAAAGGTATCGCAAAATTCTAAAGCACCTAAATCTAAGTCTAAAGAAAAAGCACTTAAGGAATTTTACGGCAAAGCCTAAAAATATAGGAGTAAAAATAACTATAGCAAAAACTAAGTTTAAAATTAAATATGAGCTAAAAATACAAATATTACGCTACAACGATTAAAAAGGGACAAAATATAAAAATATACAAAAAGTTGTAAAAGTATAATTTTTATAAAAAATATTATTTTTATATTTTATAATAAAAGTATTAAGTTTATAATATATAAAACTAGTTTAAAAGTAATATAAATAAAATAAAATAAAAACTTAATTATAATAATAATAAAAAGATTAGGGTTTAATAATAATAATAATATATTATCCGTAATAAATGCGTGATTAGGGTTTGGTTGTGGCCCTGTCAGACCCCTCATGCGAGTCGCATGGTTTAAGGGGGTGGGTCATGCGAGTCGCATGACTGAACTGGACTGGTTCAATTGACAGGTTCAATTTGACAGGTCACGTAATATTTATTATTTATTTATATTTTTTCTGTTTTATATTTAAAAGATAAATATATATATAATTAAAATAAAACTTAATTTTAAAAACTAAAAATATACTTAAAATACTTTATAATTTTGTAAAAATAAAAGAAAAACTTAAAAATATATTTAAAATACTTTTTTTTTTCGATTTTAAAAGCTTTTTTTTTTTTTAATTTTTAAACAAAAATATAAATTTTACAAAAACTAATTATAACTTAAAAATTAAAAATATGGCGTTTCGCTTCGGCGAATGTCCCCGGCAGCGGCGCCAAAAATACTTGATGTCGAACGAGGTGTATATAAAATAGTTATTATTTTACTAGGAAAAACTATTAAATACGATACAATTTTACACAAGATATTTATTTATTTATAGAATGGATATACTTAAACCTTGCTACAACACTTATAGGCAGTGTACCTAATCGTACAGTAGTGTAGTTTTTAGTAAGTCCGGTTCGTTCCACAGGGAAATCTTTGAACAAAGCTCAACGCTATATTAGTTTACTTTTATAAAAATACAAATATATATATAAGTAATATTATTGTTATAAAGGGGGGTTTTTACCGTTTAATGACCGGTTTGTCGATTTTAAAACTTTAGTCGCAGTTAAAACCTAATGTAAAATATAAATACAAGACTAAAATTAAAGCGTAAAGTAAATAACGATAATGAAATTTCGAATAATAAAAATGCGATAAAATAAAATTGCGATAATTAAAAAGTACGATAATTAAAAGTGCGATTAAATAACAATAAATAAAAGTGCGATAATTAGAAGTGCAATTAAATATAAAATAAAGGAAATTAAATATGAAATAAAAGAATTATGCTTATTTAAACTTCCGTAATCATGATGTTTGACGTGTTGATTTTAGTTTTATGCCCATGGGTTAATTGTCCTTTGTCCTGAATTATTCAATATGTCCGTCTGGTTTTTGTCCATAACAGTCCATCAGTCATAAATATAAAGTGCGAGTGTCCTCGTCAAATTATCCTTATACCCGAAGTTAAATATTCCAACTAATTGGGGATTCGAATTGTAACAAGGTTTTAATACTTTGTTTGATGAATACACCAGGTTATCGACTGCGTGTAAACCAAGGTTTTACTACTTTGTTAACAATTACACCAATTACCCTTGAATGTAATTTCACCCCTGTTTTAATTATTCTAGTGGCTATTAATCCATTCCCGTGTCCGGTTAAATGAACGATTATTCGTACATATAAATACCCCGCCCATCGTGTCCGATCGAGTGTATATGGTAATTTATAGGGACGCCCAATTGTAAATCTTTATATTAACATTAACAAACTTTCATTTAGTTAAACAAATATAAAGCCCATTAATAGCCCATAGTCTAGTTTCCACAAGTGTCGTTCTTTTATCCAAACCTCAATTATGGTACAAAGCCCAATTACCCAATTTTAGTAATTAGCCCAACATCATGATTACTTCGTTTTAAATAAGCATAATAATAACTTAGCTACGAGACATTAATGTAAAAAGGTTGAACATAACTTACAATGATTAAAAATAGCGTAGCGTTACACGGACAGAATTTCGACTTACACCCTTACAACATTCGCTAACATACCCTTATTATTAGAATTATAATTAAAATTAAAATATAAATTATAAATATAAATATTAATTTTACGTATGAAGAGGAAGAAAAAGATGATTAAAACTCGGCACAAAACTGGCTTTATATAGGACCTGACCAGCAATCTCACTCCATGCGACTCGCATGGATTTGTGCCTTTGGCCATGCGAGTCGCATGGCCACCCTGGATCCAGCCAAATTGGTTTGTTTTCTTCTTGCCGACGTAATATAATAATAATATATAAAATAATATATAATTATATATAATTATATATATATTATATTATATTCTTGTGCATAGTAGACTAGATATTTTTGGTCCGTTGCGTCGGGCGTTAAGAGTTGACTCTGGTCCCGGTTCCGGATTTTCGAACGTCCTCGCGTACAATTTAATATCTTGTACTTTGCGTTTTGAATCTTGTATTCTTGTGATTTCGAGACGTTTCTTATCAATAATTGGAACCTTTTTGATTGTCTTTTGTTCTTTTGAGCTTTTTGGTCGTTTGCGTCTTCAAATCGTCGAATCTGTCTTCTGTCTTCACCTTTTATTATTTAAACGAATATCACTTGTAAATAGAACAATTGCAACTAAAAGCTTGTCTTTCTTAAGGAATAATGCTATGAAATATATGTTCTTTTTTAGCATTATCAGCCGTTGATAAGACAGCGTGTTGTAACGTCATCAAAGGGACGAGGGTTACGTAATGTCCAACAGTCCCGTAATAATCTAAAAACCTCATTTCTTACCCCAATTACCGACTCCGTCACTTGTGGAAACGTTTTGTTTAATAGTTGTAGCCCGATGTTCTTGTTCTCACTTTGGTGAGAAGCGAACATTACTAATCCGTAAGCATAACATGCTTCTTTATGTTGCATGTTAGCCGCTTTTTCTAAATCATGAAGTCCAATATTCGGATATATTGAGTCAAAATAATTTCTTAACCCGTTGCGTAAAATAGCATTTGGGTTCCCCGAAATATATGCGTCAAAGTAAACACATCGTAACTTATGGGTTTCCCAATGTGATATCCCCCATCTTTCAAACGAAAGTCTCTTATAAACCAAGACATTCTTGGAACGTTCTTCGAATGTCTTACAAACTGATCTCGCCTTAAATAGTTGTGCCGAAGAATTCTGGCCGACTCTAGACAAGATTTCATCAATCATGTCTCCGGGTAGGTCTCTTAAAATATTGGGTTGTCTATCCATTTTGTGTTTTTAAACTGTAAAATAGACAAGAGTTAGATTCATAAAAAAATACTTATTAATACAAGCAATTTTTACATATATCATAAAGCATAAGAACACTATATTACATATATTACACCATACGAATACAACTATCTTATTCCGACTCACTCGTTTCTTCTTCTTCGGTTTTGGTTCGTTTTGCCAAGTTTCTAGGGATATATGATGTTCCCCTAATACGAGCCGTCGTTGTCCACATTGGTTTAGAAAAACCTGGTGGTTTAGAGGTTCCCGGGTCATTGTTACAACTTAAGGACTTCGGGGGTTGACGATACATATAAAGTTCATCGGGGTTGGAATTAGATTTCTCTATTTTTATGCCCTTTCCCTTATTATTTTCTTTTGCCTTTTTAAATTCAGTTGGGGTAATTTCTATAACATCATTGGAATTCTCGTCGGAATCCGATTCATCGGAGAATTGGTAATCCTCCCAATATTTTGCTTCCTTGGCGGAAACACCATTGACCATAATTAACTTTGGTCGGTTGGTTGAGGATTTTCTTTTACTTAACCGTTTTATTATTTCCCCCACCGGTTCTATTTCTTCATCCGGTTCCGATTCTTCTTCCGGTTCCGACTCTTCTTCCGGTTCCTCTTCGGGAACTTGTGAATCAGTCCACAAATCATTCCAATTTACATTTGACTCTTCATTATTATTAGGTGAGTCAATGGGACTTGTTCTAGAGGTAGACATCTATCACATAATATCAAACACGTTAAGAGATTAATATATCACATAATATTCATATGTTAAAAATATATAGTTTCCAACAAAAATGTTAAGCAATCATTTTTAAAGAAAACACGGTCGAAGTCCAGACTCACTAATGCATCCTAACAAACTCGATAAGACACACTAATGCAAATTTTCTGGTTCTCTAAGACCAACGCTCGGATACCAACTGAAATGTCCCGTTCTTATTGATTAAAAACGTTCCATATTAATTGATTTCGTTGCGAGGTTTTGACCTCTATATGAGACGTTTTTCAAAGACTGCATTCATTTTAAAACAAACCATAACCTTTATTTCATCAATAAAGGTTTAAAAAGCTTTACGTAGATTATCAAATAATGATAATCTAAAATATCATGTTTACACACGACCATTACATAATGGTTTACAATACAAATATGTTACAACAAAATAAGTTTTTTGAATGCAGTTTTTACATAATATCATACAAGCATGGACTCCAAATCTCGTCCTTATTTAAGTATGCGACAGCGGAAGCTCTTAATATTCACCTGAGAATAAACATGCTTTAAACGTCAACAAAAATGTTGGTGAGTTATAGGTTTAACCTATATATATCAAATCGTAACAATAGACCACAAGATTTCATATTTCAATACACATCCCATACATAGAGATAAAAATCATTCATATGGTGAACACCTGGTAACCGACATTAACAAGATGCATATATAAGAATATCCCCATCATTCCGGGACACCCTTCGGATATGATATAAATTTCGAAGTACTAAAGCATCCGGTACTTTGGATGGGGTTTGTTAAGCCCAATAGATCTATCTTTAGGATTCGCGTCAATTAGGGTGTCTGTTCCCTAATTCTTAGATTACCAGACTTAATAAAAAGGGGCATATTCGATTTTGATAATTCAACCATAGAATGTAGTTTCACGTACTTGTGTCTATTTTGTAAATCATTTATAAAACCTGCATGTATTCTCATCCCAAAAATATTAGATTTTAAAAGTGGGACTATAACTCACTTTCACAGATTTTTACTTCGTCGAGAAGTAAGACTTGGCCACTGGTTGATTCACGAACCTATAACAATATATACATATATATCAAAGTATGTTCAAAATATATTTACAACACTTTTAATATATTTTGATGTTTTAAGGTTATTAAGTCAGCTGTCCTTGTTAGTAACCTACAACAGTTAGATGTACAGAAATAAATCGATAAATATTATCTTGAATCAATCCACGACCCAGTGTATACGTATCTCAGTATTGATCACAACTCAAACTATATATATTTTGGAATCAACCTCAACCCTGTATAGCTAACTCCAACATTCACATATAGAGTGTCTATGGTTGTTCCGAAATATATATAGATGTGTCGACATGATAGGTCGAAACATTGTATACGTGTCTATGGTATCTCAAGATTACATAATATACAATACAAGTTGATTAAGTTATGGTTGGAATAGATTTGTTACCAATTTTCACGTAGCTAAAATGAGAAAAATTATCCAATCTTGTTTTACCCATAACTTCTTCATTTTAAATCCGTTTTGAGTGAATCAAATTGCTATGATTTCATATTGAACTCTATTTTATGAATCTAAACAGAAAAAGTATAGGTTTATAGTCGGAAAAATAAGTTACAAGTCGTTTTTGTAAAGGTAGTCATTTCAGTCGAAAGAACGACGTCTAGATGACCATTTTAGAAAACATACTTCCACTTTGAGTTTAACCATAATTTTTGGATATAGTTTCATGTTCATAATAAAAATCATTTTCTCAGAATAACAACTTTTAAATCAAAGTTTATCATAGTTTTTAATTAACTAACCCAAAACAGCCCGCGGTGTTACTACGACGGCGTAAATCCGGTTTTACGGTGTTTTTCGTGTTTCCAGGTTTTAAATCATTAAGTTAGCATATCATATAGATATAGAACATGTGTTTAGTTGATTTTAAAAGTCAAGTTAGAAGGATTAACTTTTGTTTGCGAACAAGTTTAGAATTAACTAAACTATGTTCTAGTGATTATAAGTTTAAACCTTCGAATAAGATAGCTTTATATGTATGAATCGAATGATGTTATGAACATCATTACTACCTTAAGTTCCTTGGATAAACCTACTGGAAAAGAGAAAAATGGATCTAGCTTCAACGGATCCTTGGATGGCTCGAAGTTCTTGAAGCAGAATCATGACACGAAAACAAGTTCAAGTAAGATCATCACTTGAAATAAGATTGTTATAGTTATAGAATTTGAACCAAAGTTTGAATATGATTATTACCTTGTATTAGAATGATAACCTACTGTAAGAAATAAAGATTTCTTGAGGTTGGATGATCACCTTACAAGATTGGAAGTGAGCTAGCAAACTTGAAAGTATTCTTGATTTTATGAAACTAGAACTTTTGGAATTTATGAAGAACACTTAGAACTTGAAGATAGAACTTGAGAGAGATCAATTAGATGAATAAAATTGAAGAATGAAAGTGTTTGTAGGTGTTTTTGGTCGTTGGTGTATGGATTAGATATAAAGGATATGTAATTTTGTTTTCATGTAAATAAGTCATGAATGATTACTCATATTTTTGTAATTTTATGAGATATTTCATGCTAGTTGCCAAATGATGGTTCCCACATGTGTTAGGTGACTCACATGGGCTGCTAAGAGCTGATCATTGGAGTGTATATACCAATAGTACATACATCTAAAAGCTGTGTATTGTACGAGTACGAATACGGGTGCATACGAGTAGAATTGTTGATGAAACTGAACGAGGATGTAATTGTAAGCATTTTTGTTAAGTAGAAGTATTTTGATAAGTGTATTGAAGTCTTTCAAAAGTGTATAAATACATATTAAAACACTACATGTATATACATTTTAACTGAGTCGTTAAGTCATCGTTAGTCGTTACATGTAAATGTTGTTTTGAAACCTTTAGGTTAACGATCTTGTTAAATGTTGTTAACCCAATGTTTATAATATCAAAAGAGATTTTAAATTATTATATTATCATGATATTATGATGTACGAATATCTCTTAATATGATATATATACATTAAATGTCGTTACAACGATAATCGTTACATATATGTCTCGTTTCAAAATCATTAAGTTAGTAGTCTTGTTTTTACATATGTAGTTCATTGTTAATATACTTAATGATATGTTTACTTATCATAATATCATGTTAACTATATATATAACCATATATATGTCATCATATAGTTTTTACAAGTTTTAACGTCCGTGAATCACCGGTCAACTTGGGTAGTCAATTATCTATATGAAACATATTTCAATTAATCAAGTCTTAACAAGTTTGATTACTTAACATGTTGGAAACATTTAATCATGTAAATATCAATCTCAATTAATATATATAAACATGGAAAAGTTCGGGTCACTACACTGTAGTGACCCGAACTTTTTTCATGTTTATATATATTAATTGAGATTGATATTTACATGATTAAATGTTTCCAATATGTTAAGCAATCAAACTTGTTAAGACTTGATTAATTGAAATATGTTTCATATAGACAATTGACCACCCAAGTTGACCGGTGATTCACGAACGTTAAAACTTGTAAAAACTATATGATGACATATATATGGATATATATATAGTTAACATGATAATATGATAAGTAAACATATCATTAAGTATATTAACAATGAACTACATATGTAAAAACAAGACTACTAACTTAATGATTTTTAAACGAGACATATATGTAACGATTATCGTTGTAAAGACATTTAATGTATATATATCATATTAAGAGATATTCATACATGATAATATCATGATAATATAATAATTTAAAATCTCATTTGATATTATAAACATTGGGTTAACAACATTTAACAAGATCGTTAACCTAAAGGTTTCAAAACAACACTTACATGTAACGACTAACGATGACTTAACGACTCAGTTAAAATGTATATACATGTAGTGTTTTAATATGTATTTATACACTTTTGAAAGACTTCAATACACTTATCAAAATACTTCTACTTAACAAAAATGCTTACAATTACATCCTCGTTCAGTTTCATCAACAATTCTACTCGTATGCACCCGTATTCGTACTCGTACAATACACATCTTTTAGATGTATGTACTATTGGTATATACACTCCAATGATCAGCTCTTAGCAGCCCATGTGAGTCACCTAACACATGTGGGAGCCATCATTTGGAAACTAGCATGAAATATCTCATAAAATTACAAAAATATGAGTAATCATTCATGACTTATTTACATGAAAACAAAATTACATATCCTTTATATCTAATCCATACACCAACGATCAAAAACACCTACAAACACTTTCATTCTTCAATTTTCTTCATCTAATTGATCTCTCTCAAGTTCTATCTTCAAGTTCTAAGTGTTCTTCATAAATTCCAAAAGTTCTAGTTTCATAAAATCAAGAATACTTTCAAGTTTGCTAGCTCACTTCCAATCTTGTAAGGTGATCATCCAACCTCAAGAAATCTTTGTTTCTTACAGTAGGTTATCATTCTAATACAAGGTAATAATCATATTCAAACTTTGGTTCAATTTCTATAACTATAACAATCTTATTTCAAGTGATGATCTTACTTGAACTTGTTTTCGTGTCATGATTCTGCTTCAAGAACTTCGAGCCATCCAAGGATCCATTGAAGCTAGATCCATTTTTCGCTTTTCCAGTAGGTTTATCCAAGGAACTTAAGGTAGTAATGATGTTCATAACATCATTCGATTCATACATATAAAGCTATCTTATTCGAAGGTTTAAACTTGTAATCACTAGAACATAGTTTAGTTAATTCTAAACTTGTTCGCAAACAAAAGTTAATCCTTCTAACTTGACTTTTAAAATCAACTAAACACATGTTATATATTTATATGATATGCTAACTTAATGATTTAAAACCTGGAAACACGAAAAACATCGTAAAACCGGATTTACGCCGTCGTAGTAACACCGCGGGCTGTTTTGGGTTAGTTAATTAAAAACTATGATAAACTTTGATTTAAAAGTTGTTATTCTAATAAAATTATTTTTATTATGAACATGAAACTATATCCAAAAATTATGGTTAAACTCAAAGTGGAAGTATGTTTTCTAAAATGGTCATCTAGACGTCGTTCTTTCGACTGAAATGACTACCTTTACAAAAACGACTTGTAACTTACTTTTCCGACTATAAACCTATAATTTTTCTATTTAGATTCATAAAATAGGGTTCAATGTGAAACCATAGCAATTTGATTCACTCAAAACGAATTTAAAATGAAGAAGTTATGGGTAAAACAAGATTGGATAATTTTTCTCATTTTAGCTACGTGAAAATTGGTAACAAATCTATTCCAACCATAACTTAATCAATTTGTATTGTATATTATGTAATCTTGAGATACCATAGACACGTATACAATGTTTCGACCTATCATGTCGACACATCTATATATATTTCGGAACAACCATAGACACTCTATATGTGAATGTTGGAGTTAGCTATACAGGGTTGAGGTTGATTCCAAAATATATATAGTTTGAGTTGTGATCAATACTGAGATACGTATACACTGGGTCGTGGATTGATTCAAGATAATATTTATCGATTTATTTCTGTACATCTAACTGTGGACAACTAGTTGTAGGTTACTAACGAGGACAGCTGACTTAATAAACTTAAAACATCAAAATATATTAAAAGTGTTGTAAATATATTTTAAACATACTTTGATATATATGTATATATTGTTATAGGTTCGTGAATCAACCAGTGGCCAAGTCTTACTTCCCGACGAAGTAAAAATCTGTGAAAGTGAGTTATAGTCCCACTTTTAAAATCTAATATTTTTGGGATGAGAATACATGCAGGTTTTATAAATGATTTACAAAATAGACACAAGTACGTGAAACTACATTCTATGGTTGAATTATCGAAATCGAATATGCCCCTTTTTATTAAGTCTGGTAATCTAAGAATTAGGGAACAGACACCCTAATTGACGCGAATCCTAAAGATAGATCTATTGGGCCTAACAAACCCCATCCAAAGTACCGGATGCTTTAGTACTTCGAAATTTATATCATATCCGAAGGGTGTCCCAGAATGATGGGGATATTCTTATATATATGCATCTTGTTAATGTCGGTTACCAGGTGTTCACCATATGAATGATTTTTATCTCTATGTATGGGATGTGTATTGAAATATGAAATCTTGTGATCTATTATTATGATTTGATATATATAGGATAAACCTATAACTCACCAACATTTTTGTTGACGTTTTAAGCATGTTTATTCTCAGGTGATTATTAAGAGCTTCCGCTGTCGCATACTTAAATAAGGACGAGATTTGGAGTCCATGCTTGTATGATATTGTGTAAAAACTGCATTCAAGAAACTTATTTTGTTGTAACATATTTGTATTGTAAACCATTATGTAATGGTCGTGTGTAAACATGATATTTTAGATTATCATTATTTGATAATCTACGTAAAGCTTTTTAAAACCTTTATCTATGAAATAAAGGTTATGGTTTGTTTTAAAAATGAATGCAGTCTTTGAAAAACGTCTCATATAGAGGTCAAAACCTCGCAACGAAATCAATTAATATGGAACGTTTTTAATCAATAAGAACGGGACATTTCATTGTGCTCTTCTTTTTATTGCGGATTTTGATTTTCCTTTACCAAAATGTGTCTTATGATAATCTTTCCTGAGTTCTTTCCTCACTTCGTCCATTTTGCATCTTATGAATGATACCAGTTCACTCGGGAAGGTGTTATTATTACGTTTAGTAATCATAGCGTGTAGTAGTAGACCATGGGTCAGATCAAAGGAATTCTTCATCTCGTAAAACCTAAAAACACAAAAATTCAGAATGGAGGGAGAAAACTAGTTCTTTAGGGTCTGCTAGGGAAAGACCAATCGGATTCCATTCTCGAGAACTACACAAAAACAGAACATCTAACTCTAACAGAAATTCATATTACCCTTAAAAGATTCGAATCTTCCCACGCATAGTTAACTGTGGTGTCGAAATTGTGATTAACTTCATCTTCAACTTCCATTGGATTATCTATGTAATGTCTAACTCTGTGACCATTAACCTTAAATTCAATCCTATTTGAATTTATTAACTTAACTGTTCCGTACGGGAAAACTCTTTTGACTATGAATGGTCCAGACCATCTTGATTTCAATTTTCCAGGAAATAGCTTGAATCGTGAATTGAAAAGAAGAACTCTGTCTCCTTCCTTAAATTCTTTTGAACTTCTGATTCTTTTATCATGCCATTTCTTCGTTCTTTCCTTATAGATTAACGAATTTTCATATGCCTCATGTCTTAATTCTTCTAATTCGTTTAGTTGACTTAACCGTAGACGTCCGGCTTCATGCAAATCAAGATTAGATGTCTTCAAAGCCCAAAATGCTTTGTGCTCAATTTCTACTGGTAGGTGACATGCTTTTCCGTAAACGAGTTTAAAAGATGGGGTTCCAATTGGAGTTTTGTAGGCTGTTCTAAAAGCTCAGAGTGCATCTTCCAATTTCATGGACCATTCCTTTGGATTTGATCCTACGGTTTTTTCTAGAATACGTTTTAAAGCTCGGTTGGTATTTTTAACTTGTCCACTTGTTTGTGGATGATAATCGGTTGAGATTTTATGAGTTACTCCATATCTTTTGAGAACTTTCTCAAGTTAGTTATTACAGAAATGAGTACCCCGATCACTTATTAAAGCTTTCGGTGTTCCGAACCTAGCAAAAAGACGTTTTAGGAAGTTGACTACAACTCGTGCATCGTTAGTTAGGAGAGCTTGTGCTTCCGCCCATTTAGATACATAATCAATGGCAACGAGAATGTAGAGATTATTATGAGATTTTGGAAATGGACCTATAAAGTCAATACCCCAAACGTCAAATATTCACATACTTGAATGACATTTTGTGGCATTTCATCACGTTGACTTATTTTTCTGGCTCTTTGACATTCATCACAGGATTTACAAAGAAGGTGTGCGTCTTTGAAAATTGTAGGCCAATAGAATCCAGCGTCATAAACTTTTCTTGCTGTGAGTTGAGGCTCATAATGCCCTCCTGTTGGTCCTGTGTGACAATGGTTTAAGATTTGACTAGCTTCATCTCTGAATACGCATCGGCGTATTATTCCATCGGGACAACTTTTGAATAAATGTGGATCTTCCCAAAAATAGTGTTTTATATCACTAAAGAATTTCTTTCGTTTTTGGTACGATAACCCTTTTTCAAGGAATCCACATACTAAGTAGTTTGCATAGTCTGCAAACCATGGAATTCATTATAATCGATCTTCAATATATATTCATCAGGAAAGTTATCTCGTATGGCCGATTCATTTAGAACTTCTAATTCAGGATTTTCAAGGCGAGAAAGATGATCAGCGGCGAGATTTTCTGCTCCCTTTTTGTCTCGGATTTCAATATCGAACTCTTGTAAGAGTAAGATCCAACGGATTAATCGTAGTTTGGCATCTTGTTTTGAAAATAGGTATCTAAGAGCAGAATGGTCGGTATAGACCACCGTTTTAGCTAGAACGAGATATGAACGAAATTTGTCAAAAGCAAAGACAATAGCAAGGAGTTCTTTTTCAGTAGTTGTGTAATTCGTTTGCGCTCCTTGTAACGTCTTACTAGCGTAATAGATAGGTTGAAATCGTTTTTCAATCATTTGTCCTAAAACGGCTCCCATTGCAAAATCATTTGCATCGCACATGAGTTCAAATGGTAGATTCCAATTTGGAGTTATCATGATCGGCGCATTAGTGAGTTTTTCTTTAAGAATATTAAAAGATTTGATGCATTCATCCGAAAAGATGAATGGAGCATCCTTTTCTAGGTGTTTATTCATAGGAGTGGCAATTTTAGAAAAGTCTTTTATGAAACGTCGGTAAAAATCGGCATGCCCTAGAAAACTCCTAACTCCTCTAACATTGGTGGGATGTGGAAGTTTAGCAATTACATCTACTTTAGCTCTATCCACTTCAATTCCTTCCTTTGAAATTTTATGACCAAGAACGATGCCTTCTTTAACCATGAAATGGCATTTCTCCCAATTAAGAACTAGATTTGATTGCTTGCATCTAATAAGTATTCGTTCAAGATTAACTAGACATGTTTCGAAAGTATCACCGAAGACTGAAAAGTCATCCATGAAAACTTCCATGCATTCTTCTATCATGTCGTGAAAAATCGCCATCATGCACCTTTGAAAGGTTGCAGGGGCGTTGCAAAGTCCAAATGGCATGCGTTTGTAAGCAAAAGTACCATAAGGGCACGTGAAGGTGGTTTTCTCTTGGTCCTCGGGTGCGATTGGAATTTGAAAGTATCCAGAAAAACCGTCAAGAAAATAATAGTAACTGTTTCCGGCTAATCTTTCCAACATTTGATCAATGAAAGGTAAGGGAAAGTGATCTTTTCTGGTGGCGTCATTTAGTTTTCTATAATCAATACAAACAGGCCATCCTGTTACAGTCCTAGTAGGAATAAGCTCATCTTTTTCATTTGTGATGACAGTCATGCCACCCTTCTTAGGTACACATTGAACTGGGCTTACCCATGGACTATCAGAGATTGGATAAATTAAACATGCATCGAGCAGTTTAATAATTTCTTTCTTAACAACATCTTGCATATTAGGATTTAGTCTTCGTTGGCGTTGCACATATGTTTTATGACCTTCTTCCATAAGGATTTTATGTGTGCAATACGAAGGACTTATGCCTTTAATGTCATGAATCTTCCATGCAATAGTTGGTTTATGAGCTTTTAGCACAGAAATGAGTTGAGATTTTTCATTTTTCGTAAGAGAAGACGATATTATTACAGGTAATTCAGATTCACCATGTAAATAAGCGTATTCCAAATGGTTTGGAAGTGGCTTTAACTCTAATATCGGTGGTTCTTCTATCGATGATTTGTATCGATATCTGTCTTCCTCTTTTAGTATTTGAAGTTCTTCTGTTGTTGGTTCGTATTCATTAGCCATGAGTGTAGCTAACATTTCAACTTCATCAATTGGTTCAGTTCCTTCTCCTAAAGAACATTCTTCTGTTCCTTGTAATTCTGGAAATTCTTCTAACAATTCTGCATGTGAATCTATAGTTTGAATGTAATAACATGTATCATCTGCAGATTGCGGTTGTTGCATGGCTCTATCAACAGAAAAGGTAACACTCTCGTCCTCTATACTTAGGGTCAGTTTCTTACCAAACACGTCTATTATTGCTTAAGCCGTGTTTAAGAATGGTCTTCCTAATATGAGAGGAACTCGAGAATCTTCTTCCATGTCCAGAATTACAAAGTCTACTGGAAATACTAAAGTACCAACTTTAACTAGAATGTTTTCCATTATCCCTCAAGGATATTTTACTGATCGATCGGCTAGTTGTATGCTTATTCTTGTTGGTTTCAATTCTCCAAGGTCTAGTTTAGCGTATAGTGAATACGGCATTAAATTTATACTAGCACCTAAGTCTGCCAATGCTTCTATTGAATTAAGACTACCCAAAAAACATGGAATTGTGAAACTTCCTGGATCTGATAATTTTTCTGGTAGTTTATTTAACAGCACTGCAGAACAATTAGCATTCATAGTAACAGCCGAGAGTTCTTCCATTTTCTTTCTATTTGTGATTAGATCTTTCAAGAATTTAGCATATCTTGGCTTTCTTGAAATCACATCAATGAAAGGAAGATTGACATTTATTTGTTTAAACATATCCAAAAATTTGGATTGGTCGGTTTCAAGTCTTTCTTTTCTCATTTTACTCGGGTAAGGAAGTGGTGGTTGGTATGGTTTAACATAAGGTTTAGCCTTAGCTGTGTTATCTTCATTAACCTTTTCAACTACTGGTTCTGTTTCCTTCTCTTGCTCAGGATGTGGTGCCTGTGTAGTAGGAATAGCATCATCAGAAATTACAGGTATTTCAGGTGGTTTAAGTGTAATACCACTTCTTGTGGTAATGGCTTTAGCTATTTCATTTCGGGGGTTAGCATTTGTATCGCTAGGTAGACTCCCTGGTTTTCTTTCACCTATCAACCTTGCTAGGTTACTTACTTCTTGTTCCAGATTTTGGATAGAATCTTGTTGATTTCTAAATGCTTGAGCATTTTGTTCATTGGTTTGTTTCTGAGATGTGTAAAACTGCATTTGAGATTCAACTAGCTTCGACATCATATCTTCTAAATTTGGTTTTTTATCATCGGTTTGTGGTGGTTTATTTGGAAAAATAGGTCTTTGCTGGTTGTAAGTATTATTGGATACTTGTTGATTGCTAGGACCTTGTTGGTTGTTGTATGGAACATTTCGGTTATAATTCTGATTTTGATTGTAGTTTGGTCTTGGCGGTTGATAATTATTTTGATAATTATTTTCAGGCCTTTGGTTCGTGTATGAAACATTCTCTCTTTGTTCCATTGTTTGTTCAATACTGAGACAATCTTTTGTCAAATATGGTCCTCCACACTACTCACAACTAATTCGTATAGCGTGAATATCTTTAGTCATCTTTTCCATTCGTCTTTCGAAAGCATCTAACTTTGCGAAAATGGAATCAAAGTCATGTCCAGAATCGGCTCTAGCTGCTTTAGATGATCTAATGATGTCTTTTTCTTGATGCCACTCATGTGAGTGTGAGGCTGTGTTATCAATAATTTTGTAAGCTTCAGTTGCGGTTTTCTTCATAATGGAACCACCTGCTGCTATATCGATGTCTTTTCGTGTAGTAATGTCGCATCCTTGGTAGAATATTTGTACTATTTGATAAGTGTCTAAATCATGTTGAGGACATCCTCTCAACAACTTTCTGAATCTTGTCCACGCCTCATATAGAGTTTCATTTGGCTTCTGCGTGAACGTAACAATTTCTCCTTGAAGTCTCACGGCTTTAGATGCCGGAAAGAATCTTTTAAGAAATTTCTCAACTAAAACATCCCATGTGTCAACCGCTCCTTCAGGTAACGATTATAACCAATCTTTGGCTTCTCCCTTTAAAGTCCAGGGAAATAACATGAGATAGACCTGTTCATCCTCAACTTCTCTGATTTTAAATAGAGTATAGATCCTATTAAAGGTTCGAAGATGTTCGTTTGGATCTTCTTTTAGCGTACCACTAAATTGGCATTGATTAGTTACCATGTGTAGGATTTGTCCTTTGATTTCATAATCTGGCGCATTAATGTCTGGTTGAGTAATTGCATGACCTTGGCCCGTGCGTGTGGATCTCATTCGATCTTCCATACTTAGAGGTTCCTGATTTTCCATGATTGAGTTTGTTGAATCTGAATCACTAGGGGATTCTGATTTAATGGTTTCTTCCTCGACAATCTCTGGTTGAATGATTTGTGGTTCAGGAGGAATGATTAGTGGTTCAGGATCTCTGAATTGTCCTTGAATATCCTCCGGATTCTCAATTGTGAGGTCAGGTTTAAAAAATGGATTATCAAAAATTTGAATTGGAGTACTTGGTCGATTAGATGACGATTCTAAAGAAAAATTAACGACGACAATATTGGCTAGATGTCTTGATCGAGTTACAGGTGGTGAACGTATGAAAGGTGGTGAACGTTTTGCTCAGTGCATTCACTGAATATCCTATTAGTTATAAAAATAAAAAATTATATAAGTTATCAAATTAATAGACTTTTCTGATTTTGCCCACGTTTCGAATAGCCAATAGATGCAGCAGGTAGCCAGGACCCTTTAAATCGGAAGCCCACAACTAGCCACTAACAAATTCAACTATTACTACGAACCAGAAAATTTTGGATGTCTATCAATTTAACCGCTGAAAATATTTTTTCGTCGAAATTTAAAGAAAATTTTGAAAATTCTATGTCCTAAAAACTAGAGCGTCGTGAAATAAGAGGAAGAAAAAGAGTGCGTTGAAAAACGCCGAAACATAAAAGGTCGAAAAATAATAATAATAAGAAAGTAAAGCGTCGAAACTTAAAAGTCTAAAAACTAAATATTAAAAGTTGCGTCTAAAGGAATTAAAGCTTAAAAGGAATTCTATATCCAAAACGGCAATAACTTAATACGCACTAAAATCTATTAAATATTAAAGCGATAAGCGACGTCGTAAAATTCTAAAGCGCCTAAATCCTAATCTAAAGAAAAAGCACTTAAGGGATTTTACGGCAAAACCTAAAAATCTATAAATTAAACTACGGCAAAAACTAAATTTAAAACTTATTACGAACGAAAAATATACAATATACGAATAAACGATTAAAAAGATATAAACATAAAAAGGAACTAAATTGATAAAAATACAATTTTATAAAAATATTATTTTTATATTATTATTTTTATATTATTATTTTCTAAAAGTATTATTTTATAAGACTAAATAAACTTAAATTTCAAAATAACTTAAATTAAAACTAAAATTAATTAATAATTTAATTAAACCCTAATCTATAATTAAATAATAATAATTATTATTAATACAAACCCTAATTCGTACGACTAATGATCAGGACCTGTCACCTCGCATGAGTTGAAGGTAATGAATCCATACGGTCGCATGGAGGTAGATTCAAATTATAATGCAGGTTCAAAAATTGCAGGTTCAACGTGTAAATTTTTTTTTTACTTTTTTTATTTGATTTTTTTTCTTATTTTATAGAAAATATAATATAACTAAAACTTATAAAAAAAAACTTATTAGTTTTTGTAACTAAAAAAAAACTTATTTTAATTTAAACTCTTAAAAATATAGATAATTTTTTTTTCTTTTTTATGTTTTTATATTTTTTATTTTTGTTTTTAATATTTAAAACTTATGTAAATATATTTTTACAAAAATAGATTAAAACTATTTTTTTATTATAGCGTTCTATAGCGTCCCCGGCAGCGGCGCCAAAAATACTTGATGTGTGTGAGGTGTAGTACGAAATAGATTATATTTTACTACGAAATACTATTATATACGATACAATTTTACACAAGTTATTTATTTATTTATTGAATGGATATACCTAAACCTTGCTACAACACTTATAGGCAGTGTACCTAATCGTAGAGTAGTGTAGTTTTTAGTAAGTCCGGTTCGTTCCACAGGGAGCTAGCTGAGTTTAACGCTATATTTATTTTAAACTATATTTGTATATAAATATATAAATATAAGTAGTATTATTATTATAAAAGGGGGGTTTTACCGTTTAATGACCGGTTTGTCAATTTTAAGATTTAAATCACAGTTAAAACCTAATATAAAATATTAAATATAAATATAACTTAATTTAAAGCGTAAAGTAATTGACGATAAATAAAAGTGCGATCAATAAAAGTACGATAATTAAAAGTGCAATAATTTGAAGTACGAAAAATAAAATGACCATAAATAAAAGTGCGATGAGATATAAAATAAAGGAATTATGCTTATTTAAACTTCCGTAATCATGATGTTCGACGTACTGATTTTAATTTATTACCATGGGTTAATTGTCCTTTGTCCTGGATTATTCGATATGTCCATCTGGTTTTTGTCCATAATAGTCCATCGGTCATAAATATAAAGTGCGAGTGTCCTCGTCAAATTACCCTTATACCCGAAGTCAAATATTCCAACTAATTGGGGACTTAAACTGTAACAAGGTCTTAATACTTTGTTAATGATTACACCAGGTTATCGACTGCGTGTAACCCAAGGTTTTAATACGTTGTTAATAATTACACCAAGTGTCCTTGTATGTAATCCACCCCTGTTTTAATGAGTCAATTGACTATTAATCCATTCCCGTGTCTGGTTAAATGAACGATTATTAGTATTTATAAATATCCCGCCCATCGTGTCCAATCGAGTGTATGTGGTTATTTATAATTACCTCAAATTGTAAATCTTTATATTAAATTAACGAACTATCATTCAGTTAAACAAATATAAAGCCCATTAATAGCTCATAATCCAATTTCCACAAGTGTCGGTCTTTTGTCCAAACCCTAATAACCCCGTCTTTATAGTTAGTCCAACATCACGATTACTTCGGCTTAAATAAACATAATAATACCTTAGCTACGAGACATTAATTTAAAAAGGTTGAACATAACTTACAATGAGTATTAATCGCGTAGTGTTACACGGACAGAATTTCGACTTACTAACTTAAAACATTCGCCACTATAACCTTATTATTATTAACTTAATATTAAAATTATAATTATAAAATAAATATAAATATATTTGAGAGAGTGCAGAGAAGTGTATGATCAAGGTGTAAATAACTTGTCACCCATACTTGCAATTTATAGCACTTGGCCAATAATTTGGGGCCCTGCGATGGCATGGCCTGGGAGTGTTATTCTCATGCGATCGCATGGAGGCCTGGGACAGCTCACATATTTTTGTTTTCTTGTTTGCCGACATTTTATTTAATATATATAATATAATATATATAATTTTATATAATTATATATATATATATATATATATATATATATATATATATATATATATATATATATATATTATATTATATTCTTGTGCATAGTTGACTTGTAATTTTAGGTCCATTGCGTCGTGCGTTGATAGTTGGTTCATGTCCTGGTTCCGGATTTTCGAACGTCCTTTCGTACGCTTTAAAATCTTGTACTTTGCGTTTCGCGGCTTGTATTCTTGTAATTTCTAGACGTTTCTCATCAATAAATTGAACCACTTGGATTGTACTTTGTACTTTTTAGCGTTTTGGTCATTTGCGTCTTCAAATAGTCGAATCTGTCTTTTGTCTTCACCTTTTAATATTTAAACGATAATCACTTGGAAATAGAACAATTGCAACTAAAAGCTTGTCTTTCTTGAAGGATAATGCTATAAAATATGTGTTCGTTTTTAGCATTATCACATGAAATGTCCCGTTCATATTGATTATAAACGTTCCATATTAATTGATTTCGTTGCGAGGTTTTTACCTCTATATGAGACGTTTTTCAAAGAATGCATTCATTTTTAAAACAACCATAACCTTTATTTTATCTATGAAGGTTTAAAAAGCATTACGTAGATTATCAAATAATGATAATCTAAAATATACCATTTACACACGACCATTACATAATGGTTTACAATAAGAATATATTACATCAAAAATAAGTTTCTTGAATGTAGTTTTACATAATATCATACAAGCATGGACTCCAAATCTTGTCCTTATTTTAGTATGCAACAGCAGAAGCTCTTAGTATTCACCTGAGAATAAACATGCTTTAAACGTCAACAAAAATGTTGGTGAGTTATAGGTTTAACCTATATATATATCAAATCGTAACAATAGACCACAAGATTTCATATTTCAATACACATCCCATACATAGAGATAAAAATCATTCATATGGTGAACACCTGGTAACCGACATTAACAAGATGCATATATAAGAATGTCCCCATAATTTCGGGACACCCTTCGGATATGATATAAATTTCGAAGTACTAAAGCATTCGGTACTTTGGATGGGGTTTGTTAGTCCCAATAGATCTATCTTTAGGATTCGCGTCAATTAGGGTGTCTGTTCCCTAATTCTTAGATTACCAGACTTAATAAAAAGGGGCATATTCGATTTCGATAATTCAACCATAGAATGTAGTTTCACGTACTTGTGTCTATTTTGTAAATCATTTATAAAACCTGCATGTATTCTCATCCCAAAAATATTAGATTTTAAAAGTGGGACTATAACTCACTTTCACAGATATTTCCTTCCTCGGAAATAAGACTTGGCCACGGATCGATTCACGAACCTATACAAATATGTACATATATATCAAAGTATGATCAAAATATAATTACAACCATTTTTATTATATTTTAAAGATTTGAGTGTATTAAGTCAGCTGTCCTCGTTAATAACCTACAACTAGTTGTCCACAGTTAGATGTACAGAAATAAATAGATATATATTATCTTGAATCAATCCACGACCCAGTGTATACATGTCTCAGGCTAAATCACAACTCAAAGTATATATATTTTTGGAATAAACCTCAACCCTGTATACCTAACTCCAACATTACTGCATATAGAGTGTCTATGGTTGTTCCAAATAATATATATACATGGGTCGATATGATATGTCAAAACATTTGCATACGTGTCTATGGTATCCCAAGATTACATAATATATTAAAATACATGTATAATACAATATAAGTTAGCTATGATATGATTTGTATATATTTGTTAAACATTTCTCGGAGCTAAAAAGATCAAAAATATCCAATCTTGTTTTACCCATAACTTCTTCATTTTAAATCCGTTTTGAGTGAATCAAATTGCTATGGTTTCATATTGAACTCTAATTTAAGAATCCATACAGAAAAAGTATAGGTTTATAGTCGGAAATTTAAGTTACATGTCAATTACTAAAGAGGTAGTCATTTCCGTCGAAAGAACGACATCTTGATGACCATTTTGAAAAACATACTTTCACTTTGAGTTTAACTAAGATTTTTGGATATAGTTTCATGTTCATATGAAAAATCATTTTCCCAGAATAAAAACTTTTAAATCGAAGTTTATCATAGTTTTTAATTATCCAAACCAAAACAGCCCCCGGTTTCACTACGACGGCGTATATCCGATTTTATGGTGTTCATCGTGTTTCCAGGTTTTAAATCATTAAGTTAGCATATCATATAGATATAGAACATGTGTTTAGTTGATTTTAAAAGTCAAGTTAGAAGGATTAACTTTTGTTTTCGAACAAGTTTAGAATTAACTAAACTATGTTCTAGTGATTACAAGTTTAAACCTTCGAATAAGATAGCTTTATATGTATGAATCGAATGATGTTATGAACATCATTACTACCTCAAGTTTTCTTAATGAAACTACTGGAAATGAGAAAAATAGATCTAGCTTCAAAGGATCCTTGGATGGCTTGAAAGTTCTTGAAGCAGAATCATGACACGAAAACAGTTCAAGTAAGATTTTCACTCGAAATAAGATTGTTATAGTTGTAGAAATTGAATCAAAGTTTGAATATGAATATTACCTTGAATTAGAAAGATAACCTACTGTAAATAATAAAGGTTCCTTGATCTTAGATGATTACTTGGAATGGATTAGAAAGCTTGAAAGTAGACTTGCAAACTTGGAAGTATTCTTGATTTTTATGAAACTATACTTATGGAATTTATGAAGAACACTTAGAACTTGAAGATGGAACTTGAGAGAGATCAATTAGATGAAGAAAATTGAAGAATGAAAGTGTTTGTAGGTGTTTTTGATCGTTGGTATATGGATTAGATATAAAGGATATGTAATTTTGTTTTCATGTAAATAAGTCATGAATGATTACTAATATTTTTGTAATTTTATGAGATATTTCATGCTAGTTGCCAAATGATGGTTCCCACATGTGTTAGGTGACTCACATGGGCTGCTAAGAGCTGATCATTGGAGTGTGTATACCAATAGTACATACATCTAAGAGATGTGTATTGTACGAGTACGAATACGGGTGCATACGAGTAGAATTGTTGATGAAACTGAACGAGGATGTAATTGTAAGCATTTTTGTTAAGTAGAAGTACTTTGATATGTGTCTTGAAGTCTTTCAAAAGTGTAAGAATACATATCAAAACACAACATGTATATACATTCTAATGGAGTCGTTAAGTCTTCGTTAGTCGTTACATGTAAGTGTTGTTTTGAAACCTTTAAGTTAACGATCTCAATTAATGTTGTTAACCCAATGTTTATTATATCAAATGAGATGTTAAATTATTATGTTATCATGATATTATGATGTATGAATATCTCTTAATATGATATATACATTAAAATATCGTTACAACGATAATCGTTACATATAAGTCTCGTTTCGTAATTCTTGGGTTAGTAGTCTTGTTTTTACATATGTAGTTCATTGTTAACACACTTAATGATATATTTAAATATCATTTTATCATGTTAAATATAGTGTATCAATATCTTAATATGATACATATGTATTTAGTAGACGTTATTATAACGATAATCGTTATATATATCATTTCGAGTTTCTTAACTTAGTAATCTCATTTCTTATGTATATCACACATTGTTAATATACTTAGTGAGATACTTACTCATCATAATCTCATGTCAACCATATATATATGTCTATATATACCACAACATGTAGTTTTTACAAATTTGTAACGTTCGTGAATCGCCGGTCAACTTGGGTGATCAATTGTCTATATGAAACTTATTTCATTTAATCAAGTCTTAACAAGTTTGATTGCTTAACATGTTGGAAACACTTAATCATGTAAATATCAATTTCATTTAATATATATAAACATGGAAAAGTTCGGGTCACTACATCACCATCTATCATGTAAAGGAAAGAGAGATCAAGCGTCCTTAATAAAATCTCCAAACTTCTCCATTTCCGCTCCTTGAACCCGACGTCTTCTTTTCAGAGCCTTTAATCTAGTCACCTTCGAAGAGGTTACACCGGAAGAGGTGGGAATGTCATCACCATTAAGAGTTTCGGCCGCCAAAGTATTCATCAAAGTATCAAATTCGGCGTAAGAATTAACCGGCCCCGAAAAGTCCTCATTCGTATGTGAAACCGAGGGTAACATAAGCGAACTAATATGAGGTTTACTAAATCTAGATGCAACCGTCTCAAAATCAACCGTACTACTCTTATCACAACCCTCCATCGGTAGCAATGGCAAAATGACCCGTACCCGATGGGGAAAATCGTTATAATTGGGCCGGTTCTGACCCGAGTCCGTCGGGTCATGAGCCGGGTATGGGGATGGTTACAAAAAATTTCCGGGTTCGGGTTCGGGTATGGTTTGGAATACAAACCCGTTTACCCGACCCTTTTACCCGACCCGCATAACCGTATACCCGGCCCGAGGGATTTTAATAATAATTTTTATGTAAAATTTTAGTATTACTATTATATTGTTAATGTATGAAATATTTCTCTTATTTGTTTTGAAAATGAGTATAATTTTATTCAATATAATCATATACAACAAGTTTTCGAGATGTGATATTTTATATACTTTGTGTATTTTAGAACCTTTTCAATCAATTTTTTGTATGTGATATTTTATAATAGTTTAAATATGAAGTAGTTAAGTTATTTTTCGATATTTTGATTTGATAACTTATTAAAAAGTAGATACAGAATGACTAATCGGGTATACCCGTTTACCCGTGGGGAAACCCGAAACCCGATAGTATGTAAGTAAATGGGGACCCGACGAGCTTCGGGACGGGTTTGGGGCGGGGTTTCTTAATCGGGTTCGGGTCCAGGATTACCTAAACCCGACCCAAACCCAACCTGATGCCATTCCTATCCATCGGGAGCGATTCGGAAGAATCCAAACCATTCAAACCCATCGAAGAAGAAGATCCATGTTTAATATGAATAATGTTTATCAAGCATGTTCCATTATTAGTTAGTTAATTTATTAAATAAAAATTAGAATCAAACAAAAAGTGGTGCACATTCCTTTCTTGCACATAGTTTGATCATATATGGTTAGATCCACGCGATCTTTACACAAAGAAATTATTTATCTATTTTAGTTTTATTTAACTAATTTTTTCTTCGGAGGCTTCTACTATGTAAGTTTATGGCCGGCGGCCCTCTTTTGGAATGTTTTATTTTAATATTAGAATTAGAATCATAACTTATCATAACTTTTGGAATAAATCATAACTTATCATTACTTTTGGAATAAAACTAGAACAGAAATCGCGCTTTGCTGTAGGGAGGTTTTGGTCAGTTAACCAAGCGTTTTAGCAAAAAAAAAAGTTTATTACAACCAGTTAATTGAACCTTTAAAAAAGGTCTAGGATTCTTATACACGATCTTTAGATTTTTATTCCGAATTGAAACAGTTTTCTCCTTGCAGCTTCTGTCATAATGACATCACAAACCGAAATTAACCCATTTATCTATTAACTTTGAATGAAGATAGTATCTCAATTTATTAATCACAAAAATAGTACCTGAATTGCAACCTTAACTTGCTCTTCTGTCACGAAAGTTACAAACCCTACAGCCGTTATATTCTTTGTTATAGCTGACTTATATTCAATCCCCTACATATAACACATTATATTACACAACAATATCATAGTAACATGGGGGTATCTGTATAAGCTTTATTTCCTAAGAGCGTATTTAATTTTTTAATAAGCCAATAAGACTGCAAATAACCCGGCGTGGTGGCCTGAAAAATCACCCATCGCGCCGTAGTGGGGCGTGATGGTGGCAATTTTCCTCCGACGCGATGACCCGATCACCTGGCGTGAAACAGAGCTGAAACGAATTTAATTGGAGGAGGGGAGTAACGGTCGAGTTGTGGGGTTCGGATTTTGTGATTCCTAGCCGTTTTCAAACGGTAATAAATAATAAAATTAAATAATTTATATAAACTCTATAAATACACCCCATTTCATTCCATTTTTATACCACAAAACACACTCATTTCTCTCATTTTTATACACTCTTATAATTTATATTTACCAACTCAAAACCCCGATCAAAATGAGTTCGGTTCCGGTAACATCTACAATTTCGGGTCACCTAATATGCCCGGATCGAGCTCAAATTCTCCTCAGAATGTTCGGGGTAATTGGCCATTTGGCAACGTCCCGCCACAAAATCTTCAACATGAATTTAATAATCCGCTACTATTTTCTCAATTTCTACAACAACAATTACAACAACAACAAATTCCACAACAACAACAATATCCAAATTCATATAAACAACAACAATTTCCAAACCCGTATCAACAATTTTCTAATTTTGCACGACCCGGTGTTATATCTTTTCAACTCTCAAATACTCAATCATGGCAACAATCACAACCGACATTTACTCCTTTAAATACCGAAGAAGTAGCAGAAATTCGTGGTGAGCCGAGCCAACCAAAAGTACGCGTTCGACCTAGTCATAAACGAAAGGGAAAAGGCGTTCCAAAAGAACCACAAATTAAAAAATTGTGGACTCCACAAGAAGAAATTTGGTTGGCTACGTGTTGGATTGATTGCTCGGAAGACGGAGTTCATGGTAACTCTCAAAAACATGACGCATTTTGGGTTAGAGTTCGAAATAAGTTTAACAATAACGATTTTGGTTATTGTCGAAATGATGATCAATTAAGTGAGAAATGGCGTCATTTGGATAAGGTGTGCAAAGATTTCACGAGCATATACAATGAAGAAGAACGTAACCCAAGGCGTAGCGATCGCAACGAGGAAGACATATATAACGTATCGGTGCAAAGATACGTTAATCAGGCATCGAAGCCGTGGGCTTACAAGGATGTTTGAGAATTTTTGAAGAAAAGGCCAAAGTGGTATACTCCACCTTCGATTAGTGGTAGTGGTAAGAAAAAAGCAACAAAAAATGTAGTACAACTCGGAGACGATGATGATGATGACGATTATGATGATGTGGCTGAAAACCAAACAATTAATCTCGGAGAAGATCGTTTGAACAACCTCGGTCCGCTATTTCGCGACGATGCTATTATACGTCCAATCGGAAGAGATCGATCAAAGGCTGTGAGAAAATCCGTTTCGTCTGATGCGGCTACTTCATCACGTGGTACAGGCTCTTCACGAGGTACGGCCTCTTCGAGATTCGGTGAGTTGTCTGAAAAATGGGAAGCAAGAAAGGAGGTGGAAATGGAAGATCGACAGACTTGTTTGCAGGCTATCGTTGAAGAGGAACGCCGTCGATCAGCAATAGACTGCGTTACGAAATTATGGAACTTGAACGTTGATGACATTAAGGACCCGGTGGAGAGGCAGAAAGCTTTGAGGTTCAAGAAAAAGATCACAAAAAAAATACAAAGACTATATCGAAGTTTCAAGCGACAGCGACGAGTAGTAATTGTTATCTTTTTTTTTTTTTATTAATGTGTGTTTTAACTTTTAGGAAATTAATAAGGTAATTGTATTAGGAATTTTTAATTATCGTAATTTTTATTTTTTAGGACTTTTATAAATTTTATCCGTTTGATTTTAATTAATTTACATGTGTTTTTATAAAATTTTATTACTTCCATCACCTTTGTCACATCAGCACTATGCCCCACAAAAACCCTCATCACCCCATCACCATTAAAAAGAGTCTAAGCACATTTGTTGCGTGTTACTCCGTACCGTACTAACTTGTGCTTTACGGATTAAACAACGATATAACTGAGCTTATAGGCTTTTTCAAAGGGTAGTGATATATACACAACCAATTTTTACAAATACACAACCAAACATGTTTTACAGTGTTGTACTGTACAACACAGTAAAGCATGTTTCGTTGTGTATTTGTAAAATTTGGTTGTGTATATATCATCACCCTTTTCGAAATTTTAGTAAGCCATTGAGTCAGCCAAACACAATAGCATATTTAGCTAAGCTTATTTTCAGCTTTTATAAGCCCATTGCAATTCAAAAGTGCAGTTATCGGCTAGAAATACATTTAACCAACCTCCAATTATATTACTCCGTATATTATATATCTACATTAACAGAACTATAAATTTTAAAAACATCATACCTCCTCATTTAGAAACTTTTTTAAATCACCAGAACTCCATTTCAATGAAAGATTAATCAAACACTTATCAAGTGCGGATTCAGCTGTTATCGTCTCCATCACTATGACGTCTCCACCACTTCGTAAAAAGTGAAGTGGGCGAATACAAATTGTGGGGTGAAAAATGATGAGATGTTAAAAACTATAGGTTTGTCAATGAAAAGAGAAATACTGCTATGAGTTTGGCATAAAAAATGAAAATTTGCAAGATGTGTAAAGTACAATGCCATTGAATTTTAGAGAAGAAACAAGTTAAAATAATACTAGTAATATATTGTTGGATTGCATCTATAATATGTAAGTGCCATTTTTGATATAACAAGTTACAGATTGGTCCACGCGTTTTTATGGAAGTTATTTCGGTTGGTTAGTTTTTACGTGTTTTCAATAACAGGTAATTAGGCATTAGCTAATATTATTTGATAGCAATACTCATTGATAAAATTCCTATAGCTTAGCTTGTCTAAATCTTTTCTGGTAAACTTTTGTAGTGTACAGTTTTCATCTAAATAATATAAATAGTAAGAGAATCCGGTTGTTTTTTGGCTGTATAATAAATGAAAGAGTGGTATTTGGTTTTACCTTCAAGAGTTTGAGTAATCTAATGACCAACATGTTGATGATTTTAGTGTCATCGGTCATTTTGTGTGATAAGGTGATTTACTTGAGAAAAATGGATTTCTAGTTAAGCTTTATAATAAGTTAGGAGAGTGTGGAGTACACGCTTGTTTAAACTAACTAGAGTCATTTAATTGAAAGGTTATGTTTATTAGTTGGTGTCTTTTTGGTCAAAGGACACAACTATTCATGAAATGGTGACTATCATTAATGAAATGGTGTAACTTGTAATGAAATTGTGTCTTACCTTTTAATCAAAAGGTATGATTTTTCATGGAATCTTTTATACCAAGGGATGTGTCTTTTCATAGTAACCATTCATACTCTATAAATAGAGAAGATTTGTCTCATTTTCAAGATGATGAAAACATGAACATTCACAACATACATAAACTCTTTGTTCTTGACTTCCAATTTTAATTGCCTATATTGGAGTTGTGCCTTTGTCTTATCCCGAATAAAGATTTCGTGTAACCCTAAGACAATCTATGTATAGGGTCGAAATACTTTATCGCGAAAGTGATTACACGATTCAAAAGTTTATCCGGCATTCAAACCCTATGATCCAACAAAGCGATAAAGTATTTTGTTGTGATGAACCTTTGATGATCGGTGGAAAATATGAAAATTTTATTTAATAATAGGCACAATAAACGATCCTTGCATGGTTATGTAAATTGTTACGGTTAAACAAATTAAAGATTTTGGTCCATGAAAAGTAATATTGCATAAGATTCTTGACAGAGAGTCGGTGTAACAGTTTAATTGGGATCGTTGGTTCCTTTGGTGACTGATTTTATTAATGGGAAGTTTACTTTGAGGCTTATGATAAATTCCTCCAAAATTTTCATATGCGTACATCATTTTAAAAGGCAAGCGACACCGACGATTGTTTGGCAGATACAAATGAAGGACTTAGTGCAATTTGATTATGAAAGACATTCAAAGATTGGTGAAGATCTAAAGAGTGGAATAATCAACACACGAGTACGCAATTTCTATCTTTTGTTTTTTGTTTATACCATGATTGATAGGAATGCATGCATGAAACTTACTTAACTAAATAAGCATGATGATAAAATTTGTGTTTGATTTGTTATATATCAAAGTTCTGGATACGTGCATAAACTATTTCTATGCGATGCAAAACAAATACTTATGTATGTGTCGGTTACCGTATATCTTTGCAATTAAGAATACCAAACGTATGTTGCCACTTCTTTGTGTTGGAAATAAACTCATATCAAGAAGAATCAACTTGGTTATTTTTCTATGGTTAATTATTTCCATTGAATGTCAAAGAAAGTTGTGACTTTTAGTATTCGCAAGGGTTCAATGACAACGGTTATAACTATAAATTGAATAGTCATAATGGTTGACGGTGTATTGTATATACGCGTGTATGCCTGACGGTAATCCTATACAAGTATACATGCGTGATATCAACGGGTAATACATATGAACGCATCATATAAATTTAATGATCTGTTCCATGTTTAATCCATGGTTTTCATAGAACCTAATTTTACAATCGTTTATGTTAGCCGATATGATTCTTAGCCCACTTATTATGTTGCTTGGGCCTAGCCCATTTTGTATCTCTTAGGTTTTCCGCTATATATGCCTTTGTATGATCTACTACTGTTCTCAAGCAAGATAATGAAATACCTACTTTAACATGGTATCAGAGCCCAGAACTACACCCCTCCACTTTCCATTCAACTAATTCATATATCTACCTCAATCGATCACTTATCCTGTTCCAGTTTACTATTATTGTCTTCCTCTATTTCTTGTTCTCTACAGAAAATAGTAAAAGCATTCAACAAAAAAAAAAATTACAGAGGTCTATGAATGTTTAGTAGCAAGCACAATCAAGAGTTTTACCTTTGATTTGAGTATTTTCTGTTCTCCACCGCCATTAGCCGCCTCTGTTTTCGCCGGAATCTGCACCTTGTTCTTCCTCTTTTTCTTCAAGTTTCATTGAACGATTGAGATTCGTTCAAATAAGTGTGTCTTAAGAATCAACTTGTTCATCACGATTGAGATTAGTGTGTCTTAATTAAAAAGGAAAAAAAAAAGCAAACAAAACGTGGGACTCTCCTTTGGGGTTTTCGGTTGACAAAGGCAAGAAGGAAAAGAGACGAAGTTTAATTTAATTGAATTAAAGAAGGGTGCATTTGATTGGTAAAAAGAATAATCAATTTTGTTGTTGGCACTTGGTAACGTACAGAGCACACAGAAAGGGTTGGAATTAATTTCTTCTTTTGTCTATGCATTGAAATTAAAAAGTGAGATATTCACAAAAAATATTTCAATTAGACAAATAATGGAGGTTCAACTATTAAATATCATACAAGCTCAACAGAGGATGATATCTCACCCGCAGCAGTCACAATGCTTTTACACAGCTCAACCCGGTTCTTTTGAGTCTTTTAAGGGCGCTCCACAAACACAGACTCAGGATTACGGTGCTGCCGGGTGGCACATGGACACAGGTGTGTCTTCACATCTTACCTCCTGTATTAATAATCTTAGTACTGTTTTTAATAATTGCAAATATTCATCAGTAGCTGTTGGTAACGGGAACTCCATTCCCGTCACTAACACCGGTCATACCTTGTTGCCTAATGTACACCGACCGTTACATTTAAATAATGTCCTTGTAACCCCCAACTTCGTTAAAAATCTCATATCTGTTCATCAATTTACCCGTGATAATCTAGTTTCTGTTGAATTTGATCCTTTTGGTTTCTATGTGAATGATTATCTGACGCGTCGTCTGCTTCTCCGATGTGATAGCACCGGGGATCTCTACCCACTTACATCACCTACCTCTCACTCTCCTCAGCAGGCTCTTCTCACCAGTCCCGTAACATGGCATCAACGTCTCGGGCATCCCGGACATGATGTTTTTCGTAGACTTCTTTCTAATAAAGATATTATTTGTAATAAATCGTTGTCCCCCGTTCTTTGCCATGCTTGTCAGCTTGGCAAACACGTGCGTCTCCCTTTTTCTGTTTCTAGTTCTAATGTTAATGCTACTTTTGATATTATCCATTCGGATTTATGGACGTCTCCTATTTCTAGTCTTAGTGGTTTAAAATATTATATTATATTTCTTGATCATTTTTCGCATTATGCATGGGTTTTTCCTTTACGCAATAAATCTGATGCTCTTAACACATTCATACAATTTCGTACATTTGTTCGCACTCAATTTAACCAAGAAATCAAAGCTTTTCAATGTGATAATGGGGGTGAATTCGATAACACTGCTTTCCATCAACTTTTTCAAACTAATGGTATTCAATTCCGATTCTCCTGTCCTCACACCTCTCAGCAAAACGGAAAGTCCGAACTAATGCTCCGCACCATTAACAATCTAATTCGCACCCTACTCTTTCAAGCTCATCTTCTGCCCACTTACTGGGTGGAAGCTCTCCACATGGCAGCCTATCTACTCAACATTCTTCCCTCTTCCGCCATTAGTCATGACATCCCGCACTCCTGTCTCTACAAAAGAAAACCTAACTACGCCACTCTCCGTGTCTTCGGTTGCCTCTGCTATCCTCACCTTCACACCACACACAAACTTGCTCCTCGCTCCACTCCATGTATTTTTCTTGGGTACCCCTCCAATCATCGGGGCTACCGTTGTCTGGATCTTACCATTAACAAAATCATCCTCTCTCGGCATGTCACCTTCGATGAGACATGCTTCCTGATGTCGTAGGGGGTGTATACAAAATAGTATTATTTTTAGTGCGAAATACTATTAAATATGCTACAATTTTACACAAGTTATTTATTTATTTATCGAGTGGATATACTTAAACCTTACTACAACACTTATAGGCAGTGTACCTAATCGTATTATAGTATAGTTTTTAGTAAGTCCGGTTCGTTCCACAGGGAGCTCGTGAAGTATAACACTATATTTTTTTACACACAATAATTGTAAAAATACAAATATATATATTTAAGTAATATTATTATTATAAAGGGGGGTTTTTACCGTTTAATGACCGGTTTGTCGATTTTAAAACTTTAGTCGCAGTTAAAACCAAATGTAAAATATTAAAAATAAATACAAGACTTAAATTAAAGCATAAAGTAAATAACGATAATGAAATTGCGAATAATAAAAGTGCGATAAAATAAACTTGCGATAATTAAAAAGTACGATAATTAAAAGTGCAACAATAACAATAAAAATGCGATAATTAGAAGTGCAATTAAATATAAAATAAAGGAAATTAAATATGAAATAAAAGAATTATGCTTATTTAAACTTCCGTAATCATGATGTTTGACGTGTTGATTTTAGTTTTATGCCCATGGGTTAATTGTCCTTTGTCCTGGATTATTTAATATGTCCGTCTGGTTTTTGTCCATAACAGTCCATCAGTCATAAATATAAAGTGCGAGTGTCCTCGTCAAATTATTCTTATACCCGAAGTTAAATATTCCAACTAATTGGGGACTTAAACTGTAACAAAATTTTAATACTTTGTTTAGTAATTACACCAGGATGTCGACTGAGTGTAACCCAAGGTTT
The DNA here is from genome assembly GCF_046630445.1 of Rutidosis leptorrhynchoides. Taxonomy (NCBI): domain Eukaryota; kingdom Viridiplantae; phylum Streptophyta; class Magnoliopsida; order Asterales; family Asteraceae; genus Rutidosis; species Rutidosis leptorrhynchoides. Next base: position 126,233,683 of record NC_092333.1, on the reverse strand, counting down.
TAATATTTTATTATCAATTATACCAAGTGTCCTTGTACATAATTTTACCCCTGTTTTAATTATTCTAGTGGCTATTAATCCATTCCCGTGTCCGGTTAAATGAACGATTATTCGTACATATAAATACCCCGCCCATCGTGTCCGATTGAGTGTATATGGTAATTTATAGGGACGCTCAATTGTAAATCTTTATATTAACATTAACAAACTATCATTTAGTTAAACAAATATAAAGCCCATTAATAGCCCATAGTCTAATTTTCACAAGTGTCGTTCTTTTGTCCAAACTCCAATTATGGTACAAAGCCCAATTACCCAATTTTAGTAATTAGCCCAACATCATGATTACTTCGTTTTAAATAAGCATAATAATAACTTAGCTACGAAACATTAATATAAAAAGGTTGAACATAACTTACAATGATTAAAAATAGCGTAGCGTTACACGGACAGAATTTCGACTTACACACTCAAACGATCTCTATCATAAATCTTATTATTATCATAATTTAAAATTAAAATTAAGATTATTGTTATATCTTATTAAGTTAACATTATGATAGAGATATAGAATATAGATATTGATAATTGATATTGATAATAGATAGATGGATCGATATATAGATGGAAAATATGATCGAAAAAAAGTTGTACTTCAATTACGTTTACATAGCCTTTTATAGGCGAATTTATAAATTGAATTTTCACTTATGACCCCTGAACTATGCTCAATTAACAACTTTTTATTATTTAATATTATTCTTATTATGAATCATTTAAATATTATATTTTATTCTTGTGCATAGTTGACTCATAATTTTTACACCGTTGAGTCGAGCGTTGAAAGTTGGTTCATGCCTCGGTTCCGGATTTTCGAACGCCCTTTCGTACAATTTTATATTGTGTACTTTGCGTTTTGTAACTTGTACTCTTGTCATTTTTAGACGTTCTTCATCAATAATTTGAACCTTTTTGATTGTATCTTGTACTTTTGAGCTTTTTGGACCTTTGTGTCTTCAATTCGTCGTTTTCGCCTTTTGTCTTCGCACTTATTTAATATAAACGAATATTACTTGAAAATGGAACAATTGCAACTAAAATCTTGTCTTTCTTGGGGAATAATGCTATGAAATATATGTTCCTTTTTAGCCTTATCACTTCCCGTTTGGTTCCATGACACCCACTCAACCACCATCATATGACTTTCTGGACCCTCCTCCAAATCTCTTTTCTCGAACATTTCATCTACCACCGGAGACACAGCCTCCTCCTACTGAGGCTACCAACACCACACCTCCAGCTCATCCTATTCCGGAGACACAACCTTCTCCTACTGAGGTTACCGACCTCACACCCCCACCTCATCCTATTCCAGAGCCACAGCCTCCTCCTACTGAGGCTACATCTTCCTCTACTTCTCTCTCCACTCACCCTATGATCACCCGCACCCGCCTTGGTACCACCAAGCCGGTTCAACGTCTCAACTTTCACACAACCACCATATCTCCCATTCCCCGCACTTACCATGACGCTCTTCACGACCCCAACTGGAAACAAGCTATGACTGATGAATATAATGCTTTAATTAACAACGGTACTTGGAAACTTGTGCCTCGCCCATCGGACACGAACATAGTTCGCTCCATGTGGCTATTCAAGCACAAGTATAATGCTGACGATAATTTAAGCAGGTATAAGGCTCGACTTGTTGCTAATGGTCGAAGCCAGCAGGTTGGCAATGATTGTGAGGAGGCTTTTAGCCCGGTTGTCAAACCGGCATCGATACGCACTGTCCTCAATTTGGCAGTTTCTCGACACTGGCCAGTGCATCAGCTAGATGTCAAGAACGCCTTTCTTCATGGATACCTTACAGAGAAAGTTTATATGCACCAGCCACCAGGGTTTCGGGGTCCCAGATACCTGGATCATGTATGCTTATTGCAGAAATCTCTATATGGCCTTAAACAGGCCCCTCGTGCCTGGTTTCAGCGTTTTGCGGGATATGCCCAGTGGATTGGTTTTCACCAAAGCCGTTGTGATACATCCCTTTTTATTTACCGCCACGGATCAAACACAGCCTACCTGCTTCTGTATGTTGATGATATTGTGTTGACTGCTTCTTCTACAGGTTTACTTCAGCGGATTATTTCTTCCTTACATAAGGAATTTGTTATGACTGATTTGGGTCCCTTGAACTACTTTCTTCGAATTCACGCCACCCGCACAGCATCTGTCATGTTCCTCTCTCAGAGGCAATATGCTATCGAGGTTATTGAGCGGGCCAGAATGCCCACTTGTCATCCTTGCAGGACCCCTGTTGAACCTGGTGCCAAGCTTACTAGTCACGGTCCTCCTGTAAAGGACGCAACTCTCTATCGGAGCCTTGCAGGCGCATTACCGTACCTAACATTCACTCGCCCAGATATCTTATACGCTGTTCAGCAGATTTGCCTTTTCATGCACAATCCTCGGGAACAGCACATGCATGCCCTCAAACGGATCATTCGCTATATACAGGGTACTAGTGATCTCGGTTTACAGTTATATGCATCATCTCACACTACTTTGGTTGCATACTCTGACGCTGATTGGGCCGGCTGCCCAACTACCATACGCTCTACCTCTGACTACTGTGTTTTTCTCGGTAACAACCTTCTCTCATGGTCGTTAAAGCGGCAACTCACGCCCTCTCGCTCTAGTGCCGAAGCGGAGTACCGTGGGGTTGCCAATACCATTGCAGAGACTTGCTGGATCCGTAACCTTCTCCGCGATCTTCATTGTCCTCTCACCTCTGCTACTTTGGTATACTGTGATAACGTCAGCTCGGTCTACCTGTCGACTAACCCAGTTCAGCATCAGCGAACTAAGCACATTGAGATCGACATTCACTTTGTTCGCGATCTTGTTGCTCAGAGGCAGGTACGGGTTCTTCATGTGCCACCCAGATATCAGTTTGCGGACATCTTCACCAAAGGTCTCCTGTATGCATTGTTTGATGAGTTCAGATCTAGTTTGAGCATCCGCAATACTCCCGCTTCAACTGCGGGGGATGTTAGCCGATATGATTCTTAGCCCACTTATTATGTTGCTTGGGCCTAGCCGATTTTGTATCTCTTAGGTTTTCGACTATATATGTCTTTGTATGATCTACTACTGTTCTCAAGCAAGATAATGAAATACCTACTTTAACAGTTTCTACCTATTGGATAGAAACAAGAGGATTTGCCATCTTTTTCTTTTAACAAATATTGAATTGTTATATCATACCTTTGACAAAAGGCAGTTTTCGTCGATTACTCCGGTATTAACCAAAACATGGGAGTGATATAATGATTACTATCATTAGTATACATACCAAAATTGAAAGAGGAAAATGTGAATGTTTTTGGTGTTTTTTAACGTCTCTCAAATTTGAATATTCTGTTTGGAATCTTCATGTACGTTTTAATTTGATTTTAATATTTAATATGCATGATTTCAAATGCATGATTTTAATATGGAATTTGGTTTCCATATATATGTTGGTGGTAAGATACTGAACCGAATTTATGCTTTGGAGATTTGGAGTATCGTCACTATTATGAAATTACATGACCAATGTTGCATATGTGATAAGATTAAGCCTGGACTAGTATAATTCATTGTGACGTGGTTTAAGTACTTGAATACTTGTAAAATCCAATTATGACTTATGGTTTAATTCACAATGAGAATCCTTATGGTTTAATTCACAATGATGCATCTACAAGTTGTTGAATTTTACACTTGATTTGGATGAGATATCATGGATCAAGAAAATAATATTGAGATTATTGACACTATAAACTTGTTGTCATTTCTTCTTGGTCTTAGAAGAGGTTTGACTAAGGTAAGTTTATGATTATAATCTCATCATCCAATGTAACGGTAATAAGTGTGTGCATAATGATAATGGAGATACATTATCAAGGGTGTACAATTATAGGTTTACATTGGTGACTTGTGAAAAGTGGACATGTGAATGACTAATCAATCTGTTGGTTAGTAATCCAATGATAATATTCAAATATTAACCATCTTGTTTTGATGATAACACTAAATGGCAAGTGCTTACCAATGTGTATACAATACAAGTTCACAAGCCTACATGATCTCTAGCAAGAGACCATAAATCATTAGAAACAAAAATATTTGAAAAACGCACGGCTGCACCACGGTCGACGGTAGGCCTGACTGTGGATGCCTTTTGCCCAGTTTCGAACCAAAATTCAAATCGTTTTGAAAACTGGCTTCACGGTCGACCATACGGCTGACCGTGATTGAAGCCGCAATTTTTGCTGTTAAACTTTTCAATCAAACAAAGATCTACCACTTCCGGGCATCCATAATTTATGAAACCTTTTTTTAACATACTGAGAATTGATGCCCTTTTCATATCCAAAAAAGTTTTTATCATAAAGCGCTAATTTCGACTAATCTCACTTAATAAAGTCTTAATGACGTTTTGAGCCAAATTAGTACTAACACATAAGTGTTATATCTTTTTACATCTTGTTACACAATACTACTTAAACATTTTTTAAACATACTAATGATGGTCATTAAAGTCTCAATTAAAGAGATGCTCTCCCATTTCTCTTAAGTATCACTTGTATGTGTATTATGTAAGTATGTATGCTTAATTAAATCAAGGCTAGTTACAAAGTGTTCAACTAGATTCAAACTAGTCAACTAAGGATGTAACAAGGTTCCAACTAGCAAGATATTTCCATCAAGAAGAAGACAAGGGATTAAGGTGCTAGTTAAGCTTGTTTGGAAGTTTATGGTTTGTCAAGAGATGATTAAAGCAACTAGCCTAGGGATTCTTCATTATAATTAAACAAGTCAAGATTGACTTGTAGCAAGCAACCAATGGGAGATGATACTTCCATTCAAGTATTGACAAAGCTTAAGATTCATGGGTTATTGTGTTTGGACCTTTGTAGATTATCAAGGGACAAGGTTTCAGCATTTTCCATAATAGGAAATCAATGACACAAGAGAAGGACAATGGAACTTTCCTCATTTGCAAGCTTATGTCAACTTCATTGAATGCATCCAAAGTAAGAGATGATGGTCAAGGGTATCAAGATGTTTTGGCATCTTTTTGCAGACATCAAACAAAGGAAAATGGCCAAAAAATGCAGATTACAATGGCTCTATAACGGATTTATTTTCAGTACAGCAGGGAGCTCGATCGATCCCCGGTCGACCGTGCAGAGAGCCGTGCAGGTTCTGTCAGCATTTTTCTCTTCCTATATATACCAACATTTTCCAAACTTGAAGACCACCTCTTTCAAAAACAATTTCAAATACATATCTACTGATCTTCCAAGCCTCAAGCAACTGTCCATGGAGAGATTATAAGAGGGAAAGAGAGATTCTACTTACACCAAGTAGAATTAGATTGTAAACTTCATGCTTATCATTGTATCTTTAAGTTTATATTGTAAGATACTTCCTTGCTTTATGATTCACATGGTGAGGTAAGTTTGCTTATTTCTAGTCTATTTAATATTTGTGTACTTCAAATGTTGTGATAATTAACAAAACTATGATTGAAAAGAAAAGCTTGAACAAAGAAACATTTTTTTTAAACTAAGTTAATTTTTGAAAAATAAAGTATGAAACTAAGTTAATTTTTGAAAAATAAAGTATGTAAAGAAAAATGTGGGGTTGGGTCAAAATCACAACTATAGTGTACACAATAGAAGCACATTGAAACTTGCCATTAAACTTAGGTCAATGCAATCTATGTGATAATTGAAATTACTTGTGCCTTGAATCCTTGCATGAAAAATGACATGGGTGATTACTTGATGTATGCTTGATTAATTAATCTTACATGCTAGAATATGTAGGTTGTCACACATCTTAGAGCATTAAGTGATAGATATAATATCTAAGATTAGACTCTAAGTATCTTAATAAGCATTCTCGAAACCCATATAATCAAACAAAAGGTTACTTAGGGGTAATAATAATTTGAAACTAGAATCACTAGCTTATGACTATTTTGAACAAGAAAAAGAATTACCTTTCTTCAAAAATGACAAAAAAAAGTGGGATATAGTAAAAGTGATTTTTAAAGATACCAAATGAAAGACACCTTGAGTGAACCTATCACAAGCTTTTCAAAAACACACTTGATAAAACTCAACACAATGTCAAACCTGTAGGAGGTTGAACCTACGGTCGACCGTGGATCAACCGCATAGGCTCTGATCAAAATGTGCTTTCGCAATTTTATGATCGGCCGTGGTTTGACACTTTTAGATGTTGAATTATTTTAAAATGATTACAATATTGGTTTTACATTGTTTATTGGTAAGATTAAAACATTTGCTAATGTGAAGCTAATTATCGTCATTAAACGACACTCATTTAAAAGGTTAAGTTTTCAACCCGTAAGTGTTAGTGACTTTTAAACAACTATAAGCGTACAAGATCAATTATTCTCAATCAAGACATGAAATTGGATTGTCGAAATTTAAAATATAAACATGTCTAAAAGAACAATAGTCTACTCTTTGAGAAAGGTACAAAGATGAGTTATCGTGAGAATATTTGATGCTAACAATCTCAGACCCAACAAACATTGAGTATCATGTTTTGTGTCTCTAACAAGTTGTAGGTTTTGTGGAAGATGATGTTATCACAAGCACTCAAAACACATGTCCATGATAAATATGTCACACCAAGCACAAAGAACATGATGATGGTGACGTAATATTGGATGGACATATTTGAGGAATAATCATCGGTTGAGGTAACTTTACTTACAAATGAGATAGTCTTAAAAGTGTGCTATTTGATCTCTATAAGTGTTTAATATGAAAATATCTTAACATGCTAGTTAAAGTCATATTCCATTTAAGAAAACATGCTACAATTAGGTAGAACGTCTTATATGCTTACAAGTGAAATTGGTGAAAAGATAAAAATATATCAACATATGATTTTCAATTTGATGGCATAAAAGATTAGATCACACGACTATGAAACTAATCATTAGAGATCTACCTAAAAGTAATATATGATGATCACTAAGTGAGCTAACGTATTAAAAAGATCATCCTTAACAAAGTAAATATTTGAGAAACGATGATAACTAAGAAATGATAAATGACAAGATCATAAAATGAATCATAACAAACAAATCTTAGGAGACATCGATAGGAGACAAATTAGATCTTAAGTGTGTAGTATAAATTCTCCATTTTCTAGGTATAGTATAGATTTCCAAAGTTCAACTTTGTAGTCTTACTAAATGGGTTGTATATGATTTCTACCATCTATGCTTAATGAGGTACATTTTTGATAATAGAACTCATACTAGGCTAACACTTAAAAAATATTATTCGTGTATAAATTACTAGAGTAGTAGTCATTGATAAAAATTGTTAGCTAAACACATAAGCGTTTGTTGAATTGTTGAAGTATTTAAAATACACTTAGACGTATTAGGATGAATAAGGTTAGAAAACTTTAAGAATGATTCGTGCTCTTAAATTCTAAACTAGGATTAGGTTTGTGTCAAATAAACACCTAGAACAAACGAGTTAAATGAAAAGTTTCTTCAACCTTTTATACGTCAAAGATTTAGATAATCTTACCCCACACAAATGTTTATTTAAACTATTTGTCTTGAGTCTTAAACTTACACGCAATGAGATTAATGAAAGAATGATGAGTGTTCTAAAAGCCTTACTCAACTCATGAATCAAAGTAACTCTAAGATAGCACTCTTATAAATCAACCTAATGAATACACTTAAAGTTTTGGTATGATAAGTGCTAAGGTATTAGACACACCTATGAAAATTAATGCTTGATTTTCACTCAAAGATGTAGGTGTGACTCCAAAGGTAGGTACGTCTCTAGGATACTCTTTAAAAATCAAAACCTAACTAGTTCTAGATAGACGTCCGAGTAGCTTTAAGGATTAATCAAACATACATGAAAAGGTTATATCTTTGCATCTTGAAAATCTTGATAGACTTAGGGCATACTTGCTTGATCATGTGTGTGAAATGGTAAAAGTTAGCAATACATTATTTGCTAAAAAGCATGAGAATAAAATGTTAATGACTTGGTTATTGTTCCAATTAACCATTTTTCTTGTGACAAGTTCTTTGAACTCATGGATGATAAGTTTGAAATATACTTGATAGAGAAACTTGAATTCTTTATGGTATGCTTTACACTCTAGGCTTAACTCTAGGCTTCCGCTCATTATACACTAGGTGTAAACTGCATAATCTTTATCTATTATATGTGCCGATTTATGTGTTCATTGCTTGTATAAGTATGTGTGCAACATCTACATGTCATATTTGTATGCTTATGTGTTCGTATATGTGCAAATCTACTTGTCATACTCGCATGCTCATATGATCTTCAGGCTTGACAAATTGAGTTATCTCTTTTGAACCAATGTTGGTTAAAATCACCTTGTTAGTGGTTATACTACACACTTTAGGCTCATTAACTTGCTAATTGAATCTTATTTGTGATGGCATTGTGCTTAATATTTGCTACATCTAACATGCCATATATTTTTCATCATGCTTATGTGCTTACATGCTTATGATTTATTAACATGTTGAAAAATTATGCATGGATGTTTTTATACTCACGATCCAATATAACACTCCAAATTGTTAACTATGATACATCGAAAATTTTAGCTAGTTAACATTATACGTAGTCAAGTTAACATATCTCTACATGATGATAATTCTCTTAAATCATATTTGTTGAGTGCTAAATAATACTTTGATATTAGCTAGTTTACCATGAGTTATGTGATTGCTTGTTACGTTATATCATTTAGGTACAATCTTGAGCTATATTTGAATAAATGATCAAATAAGTAGTGACTTAACATAAATCATGTTGATCGTAGTTTACAAGTCAAATACCTGCTTGATCTAGTTATTTAGTTTATGTATTTTCTCATCAATATTCATACTATGGAACATGCGTATATTTTGAAATGTCCCGTTCATAATAATTATAAACGTTTCATATTAATTGATTTCGTTGCGAGGCTTTGACCTCTATATGATACGTTTTTCAAAGACTGCATTCGATTTTTAAAACAAACCATAACCTTTAAAATATTACGACGATTATCAAATAATGATAATCTAAAATATAGCGTTTTCACACGACCATTACATAATGGTTTACAATCATATTACACAACAATATATGTCTTCGAATGCAGTTTTTAAACAATATTATACAAACATGCTGAATCCAACTTTTGTCCATAAATTAGCATGCAACAGCGGAAGCTCTTAATAATCACCTGAGAATAAACATGCTTTAAACGTCAACAAAAAATGTTGGTGAGTTATAGGTTTAACCTATATATCAAATTGTAATAATAGACCACAAGATTTCATCTTTCAATAACATGCAATCTGCATAAAAATCATTCATATGTTTGAACACCTGGTAACCGACATTAACAAAATGCATCTAGAATATCCCCATAAATAATATCGAAGTATTAAAGCAGTTCAAATTCTCTGACTGGGGCATGTCAAAGCCCATAGATCTATCTTTAGGATTCATGTCAACTGGTGGCAATTATAATAAACACCAATTCTTAGGTTACCAAGTTCAACAAGGGCGATATCCGGTATAACAATTCAACATAGAATGTAGTTTTAATTACTTGTGTCTATTTTGTATATCATTTTCAAATCTGCATGTATTCTCATCCCAAAAATATTAGATATTAAAAATGGGACTATAACTCACTTTCACAGACTTTTCCTTCGTCGGGAAAATAAGACTTGGCTACGGGTCGATTCACGAACCTATAACAAATATGTACATATATATCAAAGTATGATTGAAATATATTCACAACATTTTTTATTACGTTTTTATGATTTAAGTTTGCTAACTTAGCAGTCCTCGTTAGTAACCTACAACTAGTTGTCCACAGTTAGATGTACAGAAATAAATTAATATATATTATCTTGAATCAATCCACGACCCAGTGTATACAAGTCTCAGGCTAGATCACAACTCAAAGTATATATATATTATTTTGGAATCAACCTCAATCCTGTATAGCTAACTCAAACATTACTGCATATAGAGTGTCTATGGTTGTTCCGAAATATTTATATATATAGATGGATCGATATGATATGTCAAAACATTTTATACGTGTCTATGGTATCCCAAGATTACATAATATGTATAATATAATATAAATTAGTTAGGATATGTTTAGTCTAGATTTGTTACAAAATTTTCGTAGCTAAAACTAGCAAATTTACCCAATTTTGTTTTACCCGTCATTTCTTCGTTTCAAATCCGTTTTGAGTGATTCAAGTTGCTATGGTTTCATAATGAACTGAAATTTATGAAACTAAACAGAAAAAGTATAAGTTTATAGTCGTAAATATAGGTTACAAGTCATTTTTAAAGAGGTAGTCATTTCCGTTGAAAGAACGACATCTTGATGACCATTTTGAAAAAACATACTTCCACTTTGAGTTTAACCATGATTTTTAGATATAGTTTCATGTTCATAAGAAAAATCATTTTCCTAGAAGAACAACTTTTAAATCAAAGTTTATCATAGTTTTTAATTATCAAACCTAAAACAGCCCGCGGTGTTACTACAACGGCGTATGTCCGGTTTTACGGTGTTTTTCGTGTTTCCAGGTTTTAAATCATTAAGTTAGCATATCATATAGATATATAACATGTGTTTAGTTGATTTTAAAAGTCAATTTAGAAGGATTAACTTTATTTGCGAACAAGTTTAGAATTAACTAAACTATGATCTAGTGATTACAAGTTTAAATCTTCGAATAAGATAGCTTTATATGTATGAATCGAATGATGTTATGAACATCATTACTACCTCAAGTTTTGTGGATAAACCTACTGGAAAAGAGAAAAATAGATCTAGCTTCAAAGGATCCTTGGATGGCTTGAAATTTCTTGAAGTAGAATCATGACACGAAAATAAGTTCAAGTAAGATTTTCACTCGAAATAAGATTGTTATAGTTATAGAAATTGAATCAAAGTTTGTGTATGAGTATTACCTTGAATTAGAAAGATATCTTACTGTAAATAAAAAAGATTTCTTGAGATTGAATGATCACTTGAAATGGATTTGCAAGATTGGAAGTAAGCTAGCAAGTTTGAAAGATTTCTTGAAGTGTTCTTGAATGGTTGTTTTTATGATGATTAAAGCTTGTAATTGAAGCTAAAAGATGGTGAAAATGCTTGGAGATGATCAAGTATGATGTTAGGAGTATTTTGAGAGAAAATTTGGAGTGTAAGTATGAGAAAATGGAATGGAAAAATGGGGTGAAATCATAAAAATGGGATTACTTGTTATAAAGAAAAAAAAAATTCTTAAGTTTGTTTTTAGCTCATTAGTCATACAAGTTGTTAAATAATGGTTCCACATGTTTTTGACTTTAAGATGGCTGCTAAGAATGAATGATTAAAGGTGTATATACCAATAGTAAATACATCTAGAAGCTTTGTATTGTTCGAGTACGAATACGGGTACATACGAGTAGAATTGTTGATGAAAATGAATGAGAATGTAATTGTGAGCATTTTTGCTAAGTAGAAGTACTTTGATATGTGTCTTGAAGTCTTTCAAAAGTGTACTAATACATATTAATACACTACATGTATATACATTTTAACTGAGTCGTTAAGTCACCGTTAGTCGTTACATGTAAGTGTTGTTTTGAAACCTTTAAGTTAATGATCTTGTTAAATGTAATTAATCCATTGTTATAATACTTAAATAAGATGTTAAATTGTTATGTTATCATAATAACATGGTGTATAAATATATTATAACATCATATATATATATATATATATATATATATATATATATATATATATATATATATATATATATATATATATATATATATATATATATATATATGTTAAAATACTATTACAACGATAATCGTTACATATATGTCTCGTTTCGAAATCCTTAAGTTAGTAGTCTTGTTTTTACATATGTAGTTCATTGTTAACACACTTAATGATTTACTTAATTATCACTTTATCATGTCAAATATAGTGTAAAAATATCTTAATATGATACATATGTATTTAGTAAGACGTTGTTATAACGATAATCGTTATATATATCATTTTCGAGTTTCTTAAATCAATAATCTCATTTGTTTGTATATAACTCATTGTTAACATATTTATGGAGATACTTACTTATCATAATCTCATGTTAACCATATATATATATATATATATATATATATATATATATATATATATATATATATCCATTTATATAACATCATGTAGTTTTTCCAAGTTTTTAACGTTCGTGAATCGCTGGTCAACTTGGGTGGTCAATTGTCTATATGAAACTCATTTCAAATAATCAAGTCTTAACAAGTTTGATTGCTTATCATGTTGGAAATATTTAATCATATAAATATCAATCGCATTTAATATATATAAACATGGAAAATTTCGGGTCACTACAGTACCTACCCGTTAAATAAATTTCGTACCGAAATTTTAAGCTGTTGAAGGTGTTGATGAATCTTCTGGAAATAGATGCGGGTATTTCTTTTTCATCTGATCTTCACGTTCCTAGGTGAACTCAGGTCCTCTATGAGCATTCCATTATTTCGACGGGTTCTTCGATGAATTGAAGTTTTTCATTGATTTGAATTTCGTCTACCGGAATAGTTGTAAAGACCCGTCCTAATCCATCCAGACGAAGTCCATATCGATTATAAATGAGTCACAACAGTTGATTACATCGCGAGGTACTTGACCTCTATATGATACATTTTACAAACATTGTATTCATTTTTGAAAGGACAATCTTTCATTACATCGAAAGTTGACGGCATGCATACCATTTTATAATATATCCACCTATAATTGACTTAATAATAATCTTGATGAGCTCAACGACTCGAATGCAACGTCTTTTGAAATATGTCATGAATGACTCCAAATAATATTTCTAAATTGAGCAAATGCACAGCGGAAGATTTCTTTCGTACCTGAGAATAAACATGCTTTAAAGTGTCAACCAAAAGGTTGGTGAGTTCATTAGTTTATCATAAATAATCATTTCATAATTTTAATAGACCACAAGATTTCATATTTCCATTTCTCATAAACATACGTCCATACATAGAGACAAAAATCATTCATACGGATTGAACACCTGGTAACCGACCTTAACAAGATGCATATAGAACATCTCCATCATTCCAGGATCCTCCTTCGGACATGATATAAATTTCGAAGTACTAAAGCATCTGGTATTTTGGATGGGGCTTGTTAGGCCCAATAGATCTATCTTTAGGATTCACGTCAATTAGGGTGTCTGTTCCCTAATTCTTAGATTACCAGACTAAAAAGGGGCATATTCGATTTAATAATTCAGCCATAGAATGTAGTTTTAAGTACTTGTGTCTATTTCGTAAAACATTTATAAAAATTGCGCATGTATTCTCAGCCTAAAAATATAAAGGGTAAAAAGGTAAATGAAACTCACAGTACTGTATTTTGTAGTAAAAATACATATGACGACATTGAACAATGCAGGGTAGGCCTCGGATTCACGAACCTATATCATTTATATATATTAATACACATATTTGCAATCTAACCATTGTATATCATATATATGAATTTATTAGCTATGTCATATTTATATTAATAATGTGTATATGTTTTCATATTTTCATTTTGTATATAAAAATATAAATTTTATTATGTTATAAGTATTAAATATATATATATTTATATATATCATTTGCTTGAAAGATAGGAATTATAATAATACTAAAATAATATTAAATATGGTAAAATTATAATACTTTTTAATACTTAAGTTTTCTAATAGAAGTAATAATGTTAATATTTCTGTTAGTGATAATACTAATAATGATATTAATGATAATACATATAATCATGTTAGTGGTAATAATAATAATGATCTTAATATTAATATTAATGATGATAATATTAATAATGATAATATTAGTAATAATACTTATGTTTATTAAAATTGATAATAACACTAATAATAACATGTTTTATTTTCATAAATCCACTAATTATAATAATCATAATAATAATATTAATAATACTTATGTCAATATCAATATTAATAATAATAATAATAGTAGTTGTTAATATTAATAATACTAATGTTACTCAATGATATTATTTAGTAATATATCTAAAAAAAAATGATAATAATATTAATCATATAATTTATTTTAAAATAGCTACAACAAATATTAATATTCATAACACTAACAATAACAACAATGATAATAATAATAATAATTATTATAATTGTTGGTGTTATTTTGATAATAATACTAATTCTAATTCTAATCATAATAATAACAAAAATAATAATATTAACAATAATAATAATAATACTTATTTAATGAAAATTCTAAAATTTTAATAATGATACTTATAATAATAAAGATAGAATCATTCATAATTATATTATTAGTGATCACCATAATTAACATTAACATAACATATTTAATAATAATGAAAATTAATAATAATAATCTTGATAATGAAGCTACCTCAAGAGCTTTTCCCAAAAAAAAAATTGACGGGAACAGGATCGAACCCTAGACCACTTGCTAACCCAACACGCACCCTAACCATTGATCCGTTTCAGTTTTCTGAATAAACTCTTAACTAAACATAATATAACCCGTGTCTCTGTGTTCTTATTTCTTCTTCTTCTTCTTCATTTTCATAATCAAAATCGACCAGGGAGTTTAATTACCAAAATAACGAATTTATGATGTGATGTCGTGCGAGGTGTATATAAAATAGCTTTATATTTTACAAGGAAATACTATTAAATACGATACAATTTTACACAAGATATTTATTTATTTATAGAATGGATATACCTAAACCTTGATACAACACTTATAGGCAGTGTACCTAATCGTACAGTAGTGTAGTTTTTAGTAAGTCCGGTTCGTTCCACAGGAAAAATCTTTAAATAAAGCTTAACGCTATATTAGTTTACTTTTATAAAAATACAAATATATATATATATATAAGTAATATTATTATTATAAAGGGGGGTTTTTACCGTTTAATGACCGGTTTGTCGATTTTAAAACTTTAGTCGCAGTTAAAACCAAATGTAAAATAATAAATAAATATAAGACTTAATTTAAAGCGTAAAGTAAATAACGATAATGAAATTGCGATAAATGAAAGTGCGATAAAATAAACTTGCGATAATTAAAAAGTACGATAATTAAAAGTGCAATTAAATACAATAACAATAAAAATGCGATAATTAGAAGTGCAATTAAATATAAAATAAAGGAAATTAAATATGAAATAAAAGAATTATGCTTATTTAAACTTCCGTAATCATGATGTTTGACGTGTTGATTTTAGTTTTATGCCCATGGGTTAATTGTCCTTTGTCCTGGATTATTTAATATGTCCGTCTGGTTTTTGTCCATAACAGTCCATCAGTCATAAATATAAAGTGCGAGTGTCCTCGTCAAATTATCCTTATACCCGAAGTTAAATATTCTAACTAATTGGGAACTTACACTGTAACAAGATTTTAATACTTTGTTTAATAATTACACCAGGATGTCGACTGAGTGTAACCCAAGGTTTTAATACTTTGTTAACAATTATGCCAAGTGTCCTTGTACATAATTTCACCCCTGTTTTAATAATTCTAGTGGCTATTAATCCATTCCCGTGTCCAGTTAAATGAACGATTATTCGTACATATAAATACCCCGCCCATCGTGTCCGATTGAGTGTATATGGTTATTTATAGGGACGTTCAATTGTAAATCTTTATATTAAAATTAACAAACTATCATTTAGTTAAATAAATATAAAGCCCATTAATAGCCCATAGTCTAATTTCCACAAGTGTCGTTCTTTTGTCCAAACCCCAATTATGGTACAAAGCCCAATTACCCAATTTTAGTAATTAGCCCAACATCATGATTACTTCGTTTTAAATAAGCATAATAATAACTTAGCTACGAGACATTAAATTAAAAAGGTTGAACATAACTTACAATGATTAAAAATAGCGTAGCGTTACACGGACAGAATTTCGACTTACACCCTTACAATATTTGCTAACATACCCTTATTATTAGGATTAAAATTAAAATTAAAATTAAAATATAAATTATAAATATAAATATTACGTATAGATAGATGGATGGATATATTAGATATATTTTACGATCAGAATGCGCGAGCTTTATAGGCAGTTTCAAAATTTGGGGCTCCGCGACTCGCGGCCCTTTTCTTCTTCAAACTCCGCAAGTCGCGGAGATCGTATTTCCAGCCCACACATCTTTATCTTTTAATCTGCAGACGGAATTTAATATATAAATATAATATAAATATATAATTTATATAATTAATTATATATTATATTATATTTATATACATAATTAATTTATAACTTTCGGTCCGTTGCGTCGAGCGTTGAGAGTTGACTCTGGTCCCGGTTCTGGATTTTCGAACGTCCTTGCGTACAATTTAATATCTTGTACTTTGCGTTTTGAATCTTGTACTCTTGTAATTTCGAGACGTTTCTTATTAATAATTGGAACCACTTTGATTGTATTTTGTACTTTTGAGCTTTTTGGTCGTTTGCATCTTCAATTCGTCGAATCTGTCTTTTGTCTTCACCTTTTAATATTTAAACGAATATCACTTGTAAATAGAACAATTGCAACTAAAAGCTTGTCTTTCTTGGGGAATAATGCTATGAAATATATGTTCGTTTTTAGCATTATCAAATATTCCCACACTTGAGCGTTGCTTATCCTCAAGCAATATAGTCTTGAAATACTAGAATCACTTCTTTATTCTTCACACTTTGTACATCAGTGATTTCTTTACGGCGGTATAAACAATGGTAGTAACGATATGGTTTACAGTCCCACATGACTATAAAAATTTAGATCCATTAAGGAAATTGGATCTTTATGAAAACATTTGATCTTTTGAAAATTAAATCTAGTTTTTACCCTAGATAAGTTTTCCGGAATAATCCTTCACCGGTGTTTGCAAATTATTTTTGTGGGTTTGGTGGGTTTCAGATTTGAAAATTTTAGCTCAAAACTTGCGGTTTTGTGTCACCCACTTGCTAACCTTGTATTAGGAAAGCAACACGTCCAGTTTACTTGTCTCGTATATTACCTTTCGGTAAACTACCGTCCGGTTGTAAAGGAAAGCGTTGAACAAGCAACTGTTAAGGCAATGTCCCCTGACATGCTTTTAATTATGGTCTATAACGTGTCGGACGCAATTACTATCCTTGGTAGGAGCAATAGTAAAGCTCACCCTTATAATTTTCTGGTCTGGCACAAGGTCCTGTCTTTGACCATGCTATGCAACCACCGTTCTTACGGTTGACACCCGATTTTGTAAAAACCCGTCCTTATCCTCCTGGACGAAATCAACTACATCTGGTTCCATGGTGATGATCGACTCCAAGTAATGTTCTTAACACGAGCAAATGCACAGCGGAAGACTTAATTCGTACCTGAGAATAACATGCTTTAAAATGTCAACATAAAGTTGGTGAGATATATAGGTTTGATGCTAGCAGCGTTATAACTATAGACCACAAGATTTCATATATATACATAATACACTCGCAAGTGTATGGAAAGGTCGTTGAGCACTTGGTAACCATACTTAACATTTAAATCACAGCAGCATATTCTTAAATAAACCCTACACCGTACCAAGTGTAGTAACGAAACGAAGTACTGTGCAACCATTTAAAACTGGTCGTCCAGCCCGGTTGGGGTTGTCAGGCCCGATAGATCTATCAACAGGATTCGCGTTTACGCTCCTCACGTAAATATTAGCTACCAAGTATAAAGAAATATGCCATGGTACAACTCAACGTAGAATTTATTTTTGATCACTTGTGTCCATATCGTAAATCATTTATAAAAAAACAGCGCATGTATTCTCAGCCCAAAAATATTTAGAGTTTAAAAGGGACTATATACTCACCTAATGTATTTTGTAGTAAAAATACATATAACACCATTGAACATGTATAAGGTTGGCCTCGGATTCACGAACCTATATCATTTGTATATTTATTAATTTACATAACAATAATAGTAATAGTTTTAATATTAACAAAATAATAATGATAATATTAATAATACTAATAAAATTGGTAATTTTAATAAAATGTTAATTTTAATAATAAAAATGATACTTTTGTTGTTAATGATAATTTTAATAACAAAAAAATGATATTTTTAATATTAATAATAATTTTAATAATAAAAATGATATTTTTAATATTAATGATAAGTTTATTAATAATAAGTATAGTAAGACAAATAATAATAATAATTA
Source organism: Rutidosis leptorrhynchoides (assembly GCF_046630445.1). Taxonomy (NCBI): domain Eukaryota; kingdom Viridiplantae; phylum Streptophyta; class Magnoliopsida; order Asterales; family Asteraceae; genus Rutidosis; species Rutidosis leptorrhynchoides. The sequence continues at coordinate 126,215,230 of NC_092333.1, read as the reverse complement.
CAATACTTATCTTAATACTAATAATGTTTATAATAATAATAATATTTAACCATAATGTTATTAATAATCATAATCATAATCATAATTATAATTATAATCATATTAATAATATTAATAGTAATAATAATAATAATTTGTTATGGAAACTACCTTTAGAAAGCCTCTAAAAAAAAAATGTTGCAAGCAAGGCTCGAACCCTAGACCTTTCCCTCATCAAGCCTACACCCAAACCGTTTAACTGTTTCTGTCTTTCTGAATTAACTTCACTCCTTTTTCTTATAACCCGAAATAATCGAGACCCATTTAACAAGCCCAACTAATTTGTTCCAAGCCCAACTAAACTGATCCAATTTGTCTTAAAGGGTTTTGATCGAAATAAAAAAAAAAAAAAACGCACAATTAATTGCCATCCTCTTTACAGCTCATTGTCATTATCTTTTCTTTTTTTTTTTTATACCGCAACTACTATCATCATTCAATATTTTCTTTTATTATTTTTTTTTTTCGTCGGCCACAATCTCTCTAACTTGTCCCACTTGTAACGATTGATCGTAGTAATCTAATGGATTATTATGGTCGAAACAGAAACAGTGATATGCAGCCCGTTATGGTGGGTTAATGATGGAACCTAGGTTGTTTTGACGAATTTCTCAACCGGGATAGAAATAGAAGAATACAGTAGCGTTTTATTCGATGGTTGTCCTCAGTGATGGTTATTCAAGTCGATGACTGTGATAGAATTTTACAGACAGCAGCAAAATGTTTGTTTTGTGGCCTGATTCGACAGAAAAACCTAACAGGAAATAAAAGAGAAGGAATATGAAGGAAAACTTAGTGGTTTATTCGAAACAGCTAATGGGGTGGCGTTTGGGTTGATCTTCGTTGGTTTGATTTGGTATTGTGATAAAACAGAAAAGAAAATAATGTGTAGTTCGTTGGTGGGATTTAAATGGGTTTGGAGTTGGTTTCATAGAACGAATCAGGAAAACAAAAGCAGCAGCAGTCCATCGTGGCTTGTGATTCTCAAGGTGCTAGAAAGTGGGTTACAAGTTGAAGATGGCGATGTATTGTTATGGTTGTGAGTTTAATGTTTGGTCGGTTCAACGAAGAAAAATATAGCAACAACCCCTTTTGGTTTTGGTTTATAGATTATTTGAAACAGAAACACGAAGTAAAAACTTGCAGCAATCTTCAAGGGTGTTTTGGGTAATGGGTCTTGAAAACCAATAACAACAAACGTGGTGGTTCGGGGGTTTGGTGTTCGAGCTTAGAACCGTAGGAAAAGAGCCAGAGAAGAAACCGTTTGTTTGATGATCATGCTTGCTATATGATTGTGTAGATAATAGCTGAGAAATTGGAAGATGAATGAGAAAAAAAAGAAAAGATCAGACAAGAAAACCCAAGTTGGTTTTGTTGATTCATGGTGATTGGTTGTATATGTGTATGATTTGTCTTGGTTAAATTTAGAAAGGAAGTAAGTGGGTTTTGTTGGTGATTGTTTGACATTAAATCACGAGTGGAGTAGATGGTAGGAAAAAAATAAAATGATACATCTAATAATTGATATGGGTGAAGGAAATAATCACGGGTTTATATCAATAATGTGAAGGGATTATGTGGTTAATATTACATAATGTTGACAGGTTATTCGAAACAAAAGGAAAAAAAAAAAACAAAAATAACTATGATACAGATAGTGATACGAATTTGTAAATTCTATTTCTATATATTTATATTATCAAATCATTTAAATAAAAAGATCAGATATAGATGCTACAACTCTGTATTATTTAATATGATTTATATATAATAAATATTAGTAATCGAGAATATATATATAATAATTTTTAATGAAGAAAATAAGTATAAACTTATAACTATAATAATAATAATAACTAATAACATTTAAATTACTACTAGGTTATAATTTTAATCTTTGTTATAATATTATTTATAACTATATATATACACACACATTCATTTACAATTATCTGTTCGTGAATCGTCGGAATTGGTCAAGAGGGTAACTAGTCATCCAAATATAGATTTTAGACTTTCTAGACTCAACATTAGGGTTTTTGCTTATCGTGTCGGAGATATATAGAGAATAATGTTTAAATTTGGTCAGAAATTTCCGGGTCGTTACAGATTTGGTTCAGGCGACCTAATGAATTCCAGGTGAATTCCTAGGATTTTACGTTCAATGGTAATGAACGCATTGAAAATGGGTTTTTAGAAAACAAATCGGTTTATAACTTGATCAAAATATTTTCTCGTTCAAGCTCGAGTTTAGATATCATTGAATTCCATGAGTTTGAGTTCTCAATCTTTAAGGTCAATCTCTAGGATTGAGTAATATCAGGCTTAAAAGCTGATTTTTAATCTTTAAGGAGATTATCCTTTCTGGGGATCTGATTTATTAGTCTTATCAAGCTAATTTGGACGGTGCCCCCCATTTTACGAGATAAATCCTTCTCATGGTTAGGATAAATCTGACCACCTGGCGACCCTGTTTGATACTGAGATCCGTGGATTTCCTGCTGATTTTAGTGATGACTTTTCTAGATTTTTCGTCAACCTACAGCTGGTCTGGACGACAACTTCCTGACCTAAATCAAGGAGCACGTTTCTTTTTCGGAAGACTTTACTTTCTTTTAATGATGGAATTGATTCATCGTGTAGATCCATCTCTTCTTTTCTTTCATCGGGTAAAACATTTTAGTTTAGTCCAAAGCAAAAGTATTTTCAGTTATTTGTTATAGAAATATGTGACATATGTTTAAGATAACTTGGTAATTTTTCCCACACTTGGCTTTTATTTTCCTTTTTATTGTCCTCTATTCCATTTTAAATGAATTCTAACATTTTGGTTTGTTTCTCAATTTATGTCCTTTCTGAGGTAACAATAATTTCGGTGTTAAAACCTAGTTTTATCATTCATAAATATGTATAAACATGATTTTGAGTTCATTTAATTGAAAATTTTGAAAAATTTTACTAGAATTGGGTAGTCAGTATATAAGACTAGGGCTGTTCTTTATTATCAGAGAGCACTAGATTCTAATACAACTACTACTTTACTAGTATTTCTAATGGTAACCAAGTGTATAAAGTAAAAATTTTAAAAATCCGAAAGAATTTAACCCCTTCCCACACTTAAGATCTTGCAATGCCCTCATTTGCAAGAAATCAGTAACAATTTAAATTATTGAGGGTGATTTGTGTGAAAATGATTAAATTTTACCAAAGTTTCCAAATATATTGGCGTTTGTTTGCTGAATGATAAATGGTGCATATCATTTGTTCATTCCGTCTTGTTGTTATATCACATTTATTTTGCATCTTGTCGTCAAAATTAGTTGCTTTTGCTGAACTTAATGCCAGTCTTTGAAAATGCGTTGTTTTACCCTGTTGTGTACATAAAATAAACTGCAAACATATATACATATTTTTGAAGTTTAGTATATTACCCCACATTCAAAAATTATTAAAATCTAATAATAAAATTTAGAAAATTATAAAAACTAATACAAATCCAACATAAGTATTAAATGTATCAACATTACAAATTATAAAATAAATAAAACTAAGTAGACTAGGGATGATACTGATACCAGTAGGGGTTCCTTGCATAACCATAGGTGTTATAAAATGCTTCGGCTGGGTTATACGTAGGATACGGTGGTTAGATCTCTATAGACTAGGGAGGGAATATGGGCGATGGAGTAGGAATATAGTTTCTACCTATATGTTGGCAATAAGCTATGATTTGGTTTTGATGAACTTGCCAATCTTCAAATGCTCTATGTCTAGCATTTTCATACTCTTGTGAAGCTATAAACCTTTGCATTTCTGCCATTTCATTTCCCCTCCTACATTACCTTGCTGTTGGTTTCTCTCAACCTGTGGATGTCTACCATTATATCATGCTGCGGCGTTATTTCGCCTCTTCAAAACTTTCGCACCATGGTATACATTTAAACCTATTGTATCTCGGGGTTCTGGTTCTTCGATTAGTAATCCCCCCGACTTATATCCACACCGAGATATTCAGCAATCAAAGTAATAAATATACCACCTCCTATTATGCTATGCGGTCTCATCCCCCTAACCATAGCTGATAAATAATAACCCACACAATAAGGTATACTTACAGCGCTTTGTGGGTCTCGAATACACATGTGGTAAAACAAATCCTGTTCATTTACCTTTTCCTTGTTCTTACCTTGTTGTGTAATCGAATTGGCTAAAAACCTATGAATTACTCTTAATTCAGCTCTATCTATATCCAAATAAGAGTAATTTCCCCCTTTAAATCGGTGATGGCTAGTCATTTGACTCCATACACCATGCGTATCAAAATTTTCGTCTATCTTCCTACCATTCAATATCAACCCTCTACAATCGGCAGATGCTAACTCCTCAGGCGTATATATACGTAAAGCCTGAGCCATGTCTAGTAAAGACATGTGGCGCATCGAACCTCCTAACAAAAATCTAATAAAAGATTGATCGGTTAAACTAGCTACCCGATCATTTAATTCTATACTACACAACAATTCTTCACACCATACTTTATATACAGGTCTACGCATGTTGAATAACCGTACCCAATCGTTAAAAGTAGAATTACCATACCTCTGTGCAAGTAATTCCCTAATTGGCCCGGCCAATTCTACAGCTTCTAATGGTCCCCATTCTATGACCCTAGGTACTTCAACAGCTTTAGAATGAAGAGTATGCAAACCCCTTTGGTATTTTGGATAATCTATCCAAAGTCTGTCAAATCTCAGGTTCGGGTGCAAATCTTCCAAGTGCATATCAGAAAATGTCATGACTGGATGAGGTATATCTTGTTTGTAGTAGTTATCCACCTCCTGTTGTTCCGCATTTTCAGCAGGAGCATTGCGAGCTTGGGATGAAGATTCACCCCTTTCAGTCTGCAAAACACATCAAACATAATTTTTGTGCATCTAAATATGCATTAGTGTCAGCAAAATCATCAATCAAAATAATTACAATGACATGTTTAATTTATATCAAACTTAAGCTCATTTTCATATTTTCATCAAATCTACACTTTTTCAAATAAGCATATACGAAAATGTTCGCCAAGTTCATAAGCATTCAACTCAAATAACATGTCAAAATAATCATTACTAGCAATTAAACAAGTTTCAAATGGCATTATCTCTCAAAAATCAAGTTCATGAATTTTAAACTTGAAAAAGTCCACTTTAATTCTCAAAATCATGTTTAGGCTCAAAGTTTGGATCATTTAACTACCTAAACATGTTACACTACTTAATTTAGCAACAATTCATGACAAAAATCGGCCATAACCTGTTTATATCAAAAAGTCCCAAATTGCTCAAGAACACAAACCCTAGATTACTCAAAATTTGAAGTTTAAGGCTTCTAATCATGTTAAATAGCATCAATCTAGGTTATACAAGCATAATACATAAGCAATTTAAGCATAATTACACTAAAAAGCATCAAAATCGAATTGGGAAAAAAATTGCTCAAGAACACTAATTTTCGGATTAAATGGTGTTTAGGTGTAGAAATTTACCGTTTTTCTTGAGTAATTCATTGATAGCATCCTTCTCAACATGGCTTTAGTAAAAGATTTGATGATTAACGGTCAAAAATTGCGAATTTGGTGTGTGTTTTTCGGGTTTTTTTTCGGGTTATTTTCGCAGTTTTTGTGGTGTTAGGATGTTCAACTGATCAGTTTTTGCGTTTTATTTTTTTTCTGTATTTTGGTCCCTCCGCGAGTCGCGGAGTTTGTATTTTTTTTATATATATCTTATACTAATTAAAACAATTAAGTAATTAATTTTAAAATTTTGTTTCCCTTGTTATTTAGGGCGAGGTCGTTTCAGATTGATGTCCTAGTCCGTCCTTCGACAAAATTTTAAAATTTGTCTTTTTGTAGCGATTGTTTTAAAAGCTAAGATTTTTGGGTTTTTTTAATGTTTTTGGCATACTTTAATTCAATAAGATTAAAAATAATGATAATAAAAGTTCTCTTCCCTCCCTTGGGTAAAGCAATTTCGGTTCAATGACCTAGTCTTCAACTTACGACGAATTTTAAAAATCATATTTTTAACTTAATGATATAAAGTAAATTTTTGTTTTTAAATTCACACCAAACTTAAAATAAAAATACATAAAATTCAAAATTAATATTAAAAATTCACACCAAACTTAAAATTTGAAATGCATAAAATTAAAAATTCTTATTTTAAAAATTAAAAATTCACACCAAACTTAATTTAAAAATTCATATTATAAATTCACACCAAACTTATATTATATTTTTCAAATATTTACAATTTTAAATATATTGTTTTTACAAAGTTTACAATATTAATTTAAGATTTATATATTAATTTTAAAATGGTAAAAATAAAATTAAAAATCTTTTTGGCTTTTTATCCCACTTTAATCAATCAAATATTATCAAAAATATGCGCCCCTCTTTTCGGTAAAGTAATTTCGGTTCCAAGACCTAATTTAACTCATGACGAATTTTTGAAATATTTTGGGTTGATTGATTAAAGATATTTATACCTTAAGAATAAACGTTAAATTTCGCAGTGATGTAATAAATTTTTGTATGATATCAATAATTTCGGTCGCCAAACCTAATTTTATTCAATACCAATTTAATACTTTATAGCGAACAAATTAGCGTTTATTATCAAAAGGTTAAAAATAAAAATAAAAATAAAAACTGTACAGACTTACCTGTGAGATAGTATTCTTAGTTATATGATCTATCCCATTCATAAGATAGTCGGTTTAATTGGTTTTCCATAGCTACATAGGCGTAACCTCGAGCATTCAGTGTTTTTTCTTCTAAACATATGAACGGTTCGTCTCTGCATAAAGTAACAAATTCGGTATTTGAATAGGTTTGATTATATGAACATTTACCTCCATGTGACCATTTTCCGCATTTGTGACATCTTTCAAGGTGTCGTGCTCTTCTTTTCACTGCAGATTTTGATTTTCCTTTACCAAATTGTAACTTATTATCTTCGCATCTGGATTCTTTTCTTACTCCGTCCAATCTTTCTCTGATTACTGATACTATTTCACTCGGAAGTGTGTCATTATTACGTTTAGTGATCAAAGCGTGTAGCATTAGACCATGGTTTAGTTCACAGGCAGTCTTCATTTCCTAAAAAAATAAAAATTCAGAATGGGGGGAGAAGACTAGTTCTTTAGGGTCTGCTAGGAAAAGACCATTCGGGTTCTATTTTCGAGAACTACACGAAAACAGACAATCTAACTCTAACAGAAATACATATTATCCTTTAAAGACTTGATTCTCCCCACACTTAGTTAGCTGTGGTATCGAAATTGTGATTAACTTCATTGTCGATTTCCATTGGACTATCTATGTAATGTTTAACTATGTGACCATTAACTTTAAATTCAATTCCATTTGAATTTATTAATTCTACTGTTCCGTATGGGAAAACTCTTTTGACTATGAATGGTCCAGACCATCTTGATTTCAATTTTCCAGGAAATAGCTTGAATCGTGAATTGAAAAGAAGAACTCTGTCTCCTTCTTTAAATTCTTTTAAACTTCTGATTCTTTTATCATGCCATTTCTTCGTTCTTTCCTTATAGATTAACGAATTTTCATATGCCTCATGTCTTAATTCTTCTAATTCGTTTAGTTGACTTAACCGTAGACGTCCGGCTTCATGCAAATCAAGATTAGATGTCTTCAAAGCCCAAAATGCTTTGTGCTCAATTTCTACTGGTAGGTGACATGCTTTTCCGTAAACGAGTTTAAAAGATGGGGTTCCAATTGGAGTTTTGTAGGCTGTTCTAAAAGCCCAGAGTGCATCTTCCAATTTCATGGACCATTCCTTTGGATTTGATCCTACGGTTTTTTCTAGAATACGTTTTAAAGCTCGGTTGGTATTTTTAACTTGTCCACTTGTTTGTGGATGATAATCGGTTGAGATTTTATGAGTTACTCCATATCTTTTGAGAACTTTCTCAAGTTGGTTATTACAGAAATGAGTACCCCGATCACTTATTAAAGCTTTCGGTGTTCCGAACCTAGCAAAAAGACGTTTTAGGAAGTTGACTACAACTCGTGCATCGTTAGTTAGGAGAGCTTGTGCTTCCGCCCATTTAGATACATAATCAATGGCAACGAGAATGTAGAGATTATTATGAGATTTTGGAAATGGACCCATAAAGTCAATACCCCAAACGTCAAATACTTCACATACTTGAATGACATTTTGTGGCATTTCATCACGTTGACTTATTTTTCCGGCTCTTTGACATTCATCACAGGATTTACAAAGAAGGTGTGCGTCTTTGAAAATTGTAGGCCAATAGAATCCAGCGTCATAAACTTTTCTTGCTGTGAGTTGAGGCTCATAATGCCCTCCTGTTGGTCCTGTGTGACAATGGTTTAAGATTTGACTAGCTTCATCTCTGAATACGCATCGGCGTATTATTCCATCGGGACAACTTTTGAATAAATGTGGATCTTCCCAAAAATAGTGTTTTATATCACTAAAGAATTTCTTTCGTTTTTGGTACGATAACCCTTTTTCAAGGAATCCACATACTAAGTAATTTGCATAGTCTGCAAACCATGGAATTTCATTATAATCTATCCTCAATAGATATTCATCAGGAAAGTTGTCTTGTATGGCCGATTCATTTAGAACTTCTAATTCGGGATTTTCAAGACGAGAAAGATGATCAGCGGCGAGATTTTCTGCTCCTCTTTTATCTCGGATTTCAATATCGAATTCTTGTAAGAGTAAGATCCAGCGAATTAATCTTGGTTTAGCATCTTGTTTCGAAAATAGGTATCTAAGAGCAGAATGGTCGGTATAGACCACCGTTTTAGCTAGAACGAGATATGATAGAAATTTGTCAAAAGCAAAGACAATAGCAAGGAGTTCTTTTTTAGTAGTTGTATAATTTGTTTGTGCTCCTTGTAACGTCTTACTAGCATAATATATAGGTTGAAATCGTTTTTCAATCCTTTGTCCTAAAACGGCTCCCATTGCAAAATCACTTGCATCGCACATTAATTCAAACGGTAGATTCCAATTTGGTGTTATCATGATCGGCGCATTAGTGAGTTTCTCTTTAAGAATATTAAAAGATTTGATACATTCATCTAAAAAGATGAATGGAGCATCCTTTTCTAGGAGTTTATTCATAGGAGTGGCAATTTTATAAAAATCTTTTATGAAACGTCGGTAAAAACCGGCATGCCCTAGAAAACTCCTAACTCCTCTAACATTAGTGGGATGTGGAAGTTTAGTAATTACATCTACTTTAGCTCTATCCACTTCAATTCCTTCTTTTGAAATTTTATGACCAAGAACGATGCCTTCTTTAACCATAAAATGGCATTTCTCCCAATTAAGAACTAGATTTGATTGTTCGCATCTAATAAGCATTCGTTCAAGATTAGCTAGACATGTTTCAAATGTATCACCGAAGACTGAAAAGTCATCCATGAAAACTTCCATGCATTCTTCTATCATGTCGTGAAAAATCGCCATCATACACCTTTGAAAGGTTGCAGGGGCGTTGCAAAGTCCAAATGGCATGCGTTTGTAAGCAAAAGTACCATAAGGGCATGTGAACGTGGTTTTCTCTTGATCTTCGGGTGCTATTGGAATTTGAAAGTATCCGGAAAATCCATTAACAATAGTAACTATTTCCGGCTAATCTTTTCAACATTTGATCAATGAAAGGTAAGGGAAAGTGATCTTTTCTGGTGGCGTCATTTAATTTTCTATAATCAATACATACACGCCATCCTGTTACAGTCCTAGTAGGAATAAGCTCATTTTTCTCATTTGTAATGACAATCATGCCACCCTTCTTAGGCACGCATTGAAATGGGCTTACCCATGGACTATCAGAAATTGGATATATTAGACCTGCGTCTAGCAGTTTAATAATTTCTTTCTTAACTACATCTTGCATATTAGGATTTAGTCTTCGTTGGCGTTGCACATACGTTTTATGACCTTCTTCCATAAGGATTTTATGTGTGCAATACGTAGGACTTATTCCTTTAATATCATGAATCTTCCATGCAATGGCTAGTTTATGAGCTTTCAACACAGAAATGAGTTGTGATTTCTCATTTTCAGTAAGAGAAGACGATATTATTACAGGTAATTCAGATTCACCATGTAAATAAGCGTATTCCAAATGGTTTGGAAGTGGCTTTAACTCTAATTTCGGAGGTTCTTCTATCGATGATTTATATCGATATCTGTCTTCTTTTTTAGCATTTGAATTTCTTCTGTTGTTGGTTCATATCCATTAGCTATAAGTGTAGCTAACATTTCAGCTTCATCAATTTGTTCAGTTCCTTCTCCTAAAGAACATTCTCCTGTTCCTTGTAATTCTGAAAATTCTTCTAATAATTCTGCATGTGCATCTATAGTTTGAACATAATAACATGTATCATCTGCAGATTGTGGTTGTTGCATTGCTCTATCAACTGAAAAGGTAACACTCTCGTCTTCTATACTTAGGGTCAATTTCTTACCGAACACGTCTATCATTGCTTTAGCCGTGTTTAAGAATGGTCTTCCTAATATGAGAGGAACTTGAGAATCTTCTTCCATGTCCAGAACAACAAAATCTACTGGAAATACTAAAGTACCAACTTTAACTAGCATGTTCTCCATTATCCCTCTAGGATATTTTATTGATCGATCGGCTAGTTGTATACTTATTCTTGTTAGTTTCAATTCTCCAAGGTCTAGTTTAGCGTATAGTGAATACGGCATTAAATTTATACTAGCACCTAAGTCTGCTAATGCTTCTATTGAACTAAGACTACCCAGAAAACATGGAATTGTGAAACTTCCTGGATCAGATAATTTTTCTGGTATTTTATTCAACAGCACTGCTGAACAATTAGCATTCATAGTAACAACCGAGAGTTCTTCCATTTTCTTTCTATTTGAGATTAGATCTTTCAAGAATTTAGCATATCTAGGCATTCCTGAAATCACATCAATGAAAGGAAGATTTGCATTTATCTGTTTAAACATATCCAAGAATTTGGATTGCTCGGCTTCAAGTTTCTCTTTCTTCATTTTACTCGGGTAAGGAAGTGGTGGTTGGTATGGTTTAACATAAGGTTTAGCCTTAACTGTGTTATCTTCATTAACCTTTTCAACTACCAGTTCTTTTTCCTTATCTTGATCAGGTTGTGGTTCTTGTGGAGTAGGAATAGCTTCATCAGAAGTTACAGGTATTTCAGGTGGTTTAAGTGTTGTACCACTTCTTGTGGTAATAGCTTTAGCTGTTTCATTCCGGGGGTTAGCATTTGTATCACTAGGTAGACTTTCCGGTTTTCTTTCACCTATTAACCTTGCTAGGTTACTTACTTCTTGTTCCAAATTTTGAATAGAAGCTTGTTGATTTCTAAATGCTTGAGCATTTTGTTCATTTGTTTGTTTTTGAGATGTGAAAAACTGCGTTTGAGTTTCAACTAGCTTCGTCATCATATCTTCTAAATTTGGCTTTTTATCATCGGTTTGTTGTGGTGGTTTGTTTTGAAAATTAGGTCTTTGCTGATTGTAATTATTGTTGGACACTTGTTGATTGTTAGGTCCTTGTTGGTTGTTGTATGGAACATTTCTGTTATAATTCTGGTTTTGATTGTAGATCGGTCTTGGCGGTTGATAATTATTCTAATAATTATTTCCAGGCCTTTGGTTTATGTATGAAATATTCTCTCTTTGTTCCATTGTTAATTCAATACTGAGACAATCTTTTGTCAAATGTGGTCCTCCACACTGCTCACAACTAATTCGTATTGAGTGAATATCCTTAGTCATCTTTTCCATTCGTCTCTCGACAGCATCTATCTTTGCGGAAACGGAATCTAAGTCATGGCTATAATCGGCTCTAGCTGCTTTAGATGATCTAACGATATCTTTTTCTTGGTGCCACTCATGTGAGTGGGAAGCAGTGTTATCAATAATTTTATAAGCATCAGTTTCGGTTTTCTTCATAATGGAACCACCAGCTGCTATATCTATGTCTTTCCTTGTGGTGATGTCGCATCCTTGGTAGAATATTTGTACTATTTGACATGTGTCTAAACCATGTTGCGGACATCCTCTTAATAACTTTCCAAATCTTGTCCACGCCTCATATAGAGTTTCATTTGGCTTCTGTGTAAACGTAACAATTACTCCTTGAAGTCTTACGGCTTTAGATGCCGAAAAAAATTGTTTAAGAAATTTTTCAACTAAAACGTCCCATGTATCAATCGCCCCTTCAGGTAACGATTCCAACCAATCTTTGGCTTCTCCCTTTAAAGTCCAGGGAAATAACATGAGATATATCTGTTCATCCTCAACTTCTCTTATTTTAAATAGAGTGCAGATCCTATTAAAGGTACGAAGATGTTCATTTGGATCTTCCTTCGGCGCACCACTAAATTGGCATTGATTAGTCACCATGTGTAGAATTTGTCCTTTGATTTCATAATCTGGCGCATTAATGTCTGGATGAGTAATTGCGTGACCTTGGCCAGTGCGTTTAGCTCTCATTCGGTCTTCCATACTTAAAGGTTCCAGATTCTCGATAATTGAATTTGTTGAATCGGAATCACTAGAGGATTCTGATTTAATGGTTCGTTCCTCAACAATCTCTGTTTGAATGTTTGGTGGTTCCGGAGGAAAATTTAATGGTTCAGGATCTATGAATCGTCCCTGAATATTCTCCGGATTCTCAATTGTGAGGTCGGGTTCAAAAAATGGATTATCGGAAATTTGAACTGGAGTACTTGGTCGACTGGATAACGATTCTAAAGAAAAATCAACGGCGGTAATATTTGCTAAATGTCTTGATCTAGTTACAGGTGGTGAACGTACAAAAGGTGGTGAATGTCTTGCTCGGTGCATTCACTGAATATCCTATTAGTTTTTTAAAAGGAAAGAAAAATTATATAAGTTACCCAATCAATAGACTTTTCTGATTTTGCCCACGTTTCGAATAGCCAAAAGATGCAGCAGAGGGGCAGGATTCGTTTGGTCTCAATATAATTGAGGACTGTTTGGCTCCAATAACCCGGTCCACGTACAAATCCAACTATTACTACGAACCAGAAAATTTTGATGTCTATTAATTTAACTACTTAAAATAAATTTTCGTAATTTTAAGAAATTTAGATAAGAAGTAGAATAAAAATCTATGTCCTAAAAACTAGAATAGCGAGAAATAAGAAAGAAAAAGAGCGTGTCGGAAAAAGATCGAAAAATAAAAATAAGAAAGAAAAAGAGTGACTTATAGAACTTAAAAACACTCGACTAACCCAACCTTATTACTATCACTAACTTAAAATTATAATCGCAAATTGAGATTACTAATTGGAATGATAATTGATACATAGGTAAAAGGTGTCTAAAAATATTAAAGCTTACAAGAAAAACTATATCCCAAATGGCAATAACTTAAAAAGAAACTAAAACTTAAAAAGGCGTCGCAAAATTCTAAAGTACCTAAATCTTAGTCTAAAGAAAAAGCACTTAAGGAATTTTACGGCAAAGTCTAAAAATCTAGAAGTAAAAAATAATTATGGCAATAACTTAGTTTAAAACTAAAAATTAACGAAAAATACAAATATTACGCTAAAACAATTAAAAAGGGAGAAAATATAAAATATACAAAAAGTTGTAAAAAGTACAATTTTTATAAAAATATTATTTTTATATTATTTATTTATTAAAACTAGTAATTTTACATTAATTAAACTAATTTAACTAAATATATAAATTAAATAAAAAGAAACTTAAAACTAATTATAATAATAATAAGTAATTAGGGTTAATAATAATAATAATTAATAATTACCCCGTATTTAATGCCTGATTAGGGTTTCTGTCGGCGTGTCAGAGTGTCTCCGCGAGTCGCGGTATTCGAAGCTGCAAACTCCGCGAGTCGCGGGGTTTCAATTTTCAGATGACAGGTTGATTAAAATTCGACGCGTTTTTTTTTTATATTCTGTTTTATATTTTCTGTTTAAATAAAAATATTTATATAATAAAAACTTATATTTAAAAACTAAAATAAAAATAGAACTACTTTATAATTTTAAAAATATCTTAAAAATAGATTTATATATATATTAATTTTTTTTCGGTTTTTTTTTTATGTTTTAAATAAAAATATTTAAATAAAACTTATATTTTTATAAAATAAAAATAAAGAAACTTTATAAAACATAAATATTTAACAAAATCTTAAAAAATATATAAATTTTTATTTTCTTTTTATGTTTTCGAATAATTAAAAACGTATTTTTACGAAATACTATTAACTACTCTTAATATTCTGTATGATTAACTTGTTCCATTTAACTATTTTGAAGGAAATGGCACCGACTACTCGACACACCGTGAATATGAATGAAGAGGAATTCCGTACTTTTCTAGCTTCAAACATAGCCGCAGTACAGGCTGCGCTACATACCAACAATAACCTTGGATCTAGCAGTACAGGAAATCGTGTAGGATGCACCTACAAAGAATTCACTGCCTGCAAACCTTTGGAATTTGATGGAACCGAAGGACCGATCGGATTGAAACGGTGGACCGAGAAGGTCGAATCGGTGTTTGCCATAAGTAAGTGTACTGAAGAGGACAAAGTGAAGTACGCTACGCATACCTTCACAGGTTCTGCGTTAACATGGTGGAATACCTATCTAGAGCAAGTGGGACAAGACGATGCGTACGCACTACCGTGGTCAGCATTCAAGCACTTGATGAACGAGAAGTACCGTCCCAGAACCGAGGTCAATAAGCTCAAGACAGAACTTAGAGGGTTACGAACCCAAGGATTTGATATTACCACGTACGAAAGACGATTCACAGAATTGTGTCTATTGTGTCCGGGAGCATTCGAAGATGAGGAAGAGAAGATCGACGCGTTTGTGAAAGGATTACCGGAAAGAATCCAAGAAGATATAAGTTCACACGAGCCCGCCTCCATACAACAGGCATGTAGAATGGCTCACAAACTAGTGAACCAGATTGAAGAAAGAATTAAAGAACAGACTGCTGAAGAGGCCAATGTGAAGCAAGTCAAAAGAAAGTGGGAGGAAAATGGTGATAAGAATCACCAATACAACAACAACAACAATCGCAACATCAATCGCAACTACAACAAACGGCTCAACAACAACAACAACAACAACAACAACAACAACAACAACAGCAACTACAACAATCATCCCAACAACAATAATAACCGCAACAATAACAACAATCAGAAACAGCTATGCCAAAGGTGTGAAAAGTATCACTCGGGGTTCTGCACCAAATTTTGCAACAAGTGTAAAAGAAATGGTCATAGCGCGGCGAAGTGTGAGGTCTACGGACCAGGGGTTAATAGAACAAAAGGAACAAATGGTGTCGGAACGAGTAATGGCGGAGCAAGTAGTGTCGGAGCAAGCTATGCCAATGTAGTTTGTTATAAATGTGGAAAACCGGGCCACATTATTAGAAATTGCCCGAACCAGGAGAA
Organism: Rutidosis leptorrhynchoides; assembly: GCF_046630445.1. Lineage (NCBI taxonomy): Eukaryota > Viridiplantae > Streptophyta > Magnoliopsida > Asterales > Asteraceae > Rutidosis > Rutidosis leptorrhynchoides. Next base: position 126,199,660 of record NC_092333.1, on the reverse strand, counting down.
CACGAATGGACAAGGCCGCGGAAGAGTTTTCAATATTAATGCGGCAGAGGCACAGGAAGACCCGGAGCTTGTTACGGGTACGTTTCTTATTGACAATAAATCTGCTTACGTTTTATTTGATTCGGGTGCGGATAGAAGCTATATGAGTAGAGATTTTTGTGCTAAATTAAGTTGTCCATTGACGCCTTTGGATAGTAAATTTTTACTCGAATTAGCAAATGGTAAATTAATTTCAGCAGATAATATATGTCGGAATCGAGAAATTAAACTGGTTAGCGAAACATTTAAGATTGATTTGATACCAGTAGAGTTAGGGAGTTTTGATGTGATAATCGGTATGGACTGGTTGAAAGAAGTGAAAGCAGAGATCGTTTGTTACAAAAATGCAATTCGCATTATACGAGAAAAAGGAAAACCCTTAATGGTGTACGGAGAAAAGGGCAACACGAAGCTACATCTTATTAGTAATTTGAAGGCACAAAAACTAATAAGAAAAGGTTGCTATGCTGTTCTAGCACACGTCGAGAAAGTACAAACTGAAGAAAAGAGCATCAATGATGTTCCCGTCGCAAAAGAATTTCCCGATGTATTTCCGAAAGAATTACCGGGATTACCCCCACATCGATCCGTTGAATTTCAAATAGATCTTGTACCAGGAGCTGCACCAATAGCTCGTGCTCCTTACAGACTCGCACCCAGTGAGATGAAAGAACTGCAAAGCCAATTACAAGAACTTTTAGAGCGTGGTTTCATTCGACCAAGCACATCACCTTGGGGAGCTCCTGTTTTGTTTGTCAAGAAGAAAGATGGTACATTCAGGTTGTGTATCGACTACCGAGAGTTGAACAAACTTACCATCAAGAATCGCTACCCACTACCGAGAATCGACGACTTATTTGATCAACTACAAGGCTCGTCTGTTTATTCAAAGATTGACTTACGTTCCGGGTATCATCAAATGCGAGTGAAAGAAGATGATATTCCAAAGACTGCTTTCAGAACAAGTTACGGTCATTACGAGTTTATGGTCATGCCGTTTGGTTTAACTAATGCACCAGCTGTGTTCATGGACCTTATGAACCGAGTGTGTGGACCATACCTTGACAAGTTTGTCATTGTTTTCATTGATGACATACTTATTTACTCAAAGAATGACCAAGAACACGGTGAACATTTGAGAAAGGTGTTAGAAGTATTGAGGAAGGAAGAATTGTACGCTAAGTTTTCAAAGTGTGCATTTTGGTTGGAAGAAGTTCAATTCCTCGGTCACATAGTGAACAAAGAAGGTATTAAGGTGGATCCGGCAAAGATAGAAACTGTTGAAAAGTGGGAAACCCCGAAAACTCCGAAACACATACACCAGTTTTTAGGACTAGCTGGTTACTACAGAAGGTTCATCCAAGACTTTTCCAGAATAGCAAAACCCTTGACTGCATTAACGCATAAAGGGAAGAAATTTGAATGGAATGATGAACAAGAGAAAGCGTTTCAGTTATTGAAGAAAAAGCTAACTACGGCACCTATATTGTCATTGCCTGAAGGGAATGATGATTTTGTGATTTATTGTGATGCATCAAAGCAAGGTCTCGGTTGTGTATTAATGCAACGAACGAAGGTGATTGCTTATGCGTCTAGACAATTGAAGATTCACGAACAAAATTATACGACGCATGATTTGGAATTAGGCGCGGTTGTTTTTGCATTAAAGACTTGGAGGCACTACTTATATGGGGTCAAAAGTATTATATATACCGACCACAAAAGTCTTCAACACATATTTAATCAGAAACAACTGAATATGAGGCAGCGTAGGTGGATTGAATTGTTGAATGATTACGACTTTGAGATTCGTTACCACCCGGGGAAGGCAAATGTGGTAGCCGATGCCTTGAGCAGGAAGGACAGAGAACCCATTCGAGTAAAATCTATGAATATAATGATTCATAATAACATTACTACTCAAATAAAGGAGGCGCAATAAGGAGTTTTAAAAGAGGGAAATTTAAAGGATGAAATACCCAAAGGATCGGAGAAGCATCTTAATATTCGGGAAGACGGAACCCGGTATAGGGCTGAAAGGATTTGGGTACCAAAATTTGGAGATATGAGAGAAATGGTACTTAGAGAAGCTCATAAAACCAGATACTCAATACATCCTGGAACGGGGAAGATGTACAAGGATCTCAAGAAACATTTTTGGTGGCCGGGTATGAAAGCCGATGTTGCTAAATACGTAGGAGAATGTTTGACGTGTTCTAAGGTCAAAGCTGAGCATCAGAAACCATCAGGTCTACTTCAACAACCCGAAATCCCGGAATGGAAATGGGAAAACATTACCATGGATTTCATCACTAAATTGCCAAGGACTGCAAGTGGTTTTGATACTATTTGGGTAATAGTTGATCGTCTCACCAAATCGGCACACTTCCTACCAATAAGAGAAGATGACAAGATGGAGAAGTTAGCACGACTGTATTTGAAGGAAGTTGTCTCCAGACATGGAATACCAATCTCTATTATCTCTGATAGGGATGGCAGATTTATTTCAAGATTCTGGCAGACATTACAGCAAGCATTAGGAACTCGTCTAGACATGAGTACTGCCTATCATCCACAAACTGATGGGCAGAGCGAAAGGACGATACAAACGCTTGAAGACATGCTATGAGCATGTGTTATTGATTTCGGAAACAGTTGGGATCGACATCTACCGTTAGCAGAATTTTCCTACAACAACAGCTACCATTCAAGCATTGAGATGGCGCCGTTTGAAGCACTTTATAGTAGAAAGTGCAGGTCTCCGATTTGTTGGAGTGAAGTGGGGGATAGACAGATTACGGGTCCGGAGATTATACAAGAAACTACCGAGAAGATCATCCAAATTCAACAACGGTTGAAAACCGCCCAAAGTCGACAAAAGAGCTACGCTGACATTAAAAGAAAAGATATAGAATTTGAAATTGGAGAGATGGTCATGCTTAAAGTTGCACCTTGGAAAGGCGTTGTTCGATTTGGTAAACGAGGGAAATTAAATCCAAGGTATATTGGACCATTCAAGATTATTGATCGTGTCGGACCAGTAGCTTACCGACTAGAGTTACCTCAACAACTCGCGGCTGTACATAACACTTTCCACGTCTCGAATTTGAAGAAATGTTTTGCTAAAGAAGATCTCACTATTCCGTTAGATGAAATCCAAATCAACGAAAAACTTCAATTCATCGAAGAACCCGTCGAAATAATGGATCGTGAGGTTAAAAGACTTAAGCAAAACAAGATACCAATTGTTAAGATTCGATGGAATGCTCGTAGAGGACCCGAGTTCACCTGGGAGCGTGAAGATCAGATGAAGAAGAAATACCCGCATCTATTTCCAGAAGATTCGTCAACACCTTCAACAGCTTAAAATTTCGGGACGAAATTTATTTAACGGGTAGGTACTGTAGTGACCCGAACTTTTCCATGTTTATATATATTAATTGAGATTGATATTTACATGATTAAATGTTTCCAACATGTTAAGCAATCAAACTTGTTAAGACTTGATTAATTGAAATAGGTTTCATATAGACAATTGACCACCCAAGTTGACCGGTGATTCACGAACGTTAAAACTTGTAAAAACTATATGATGACATATATATGGATATATATATAGTTAATATGATACTATGATAAGTAAACATGTCATTAAGTATATTAACAATGAACTACATATGTAAAAACAAGACTACTAACTCAATGATTTTTAAACGAGACATATATGTAACGATTATCGTTGTAAAGACATTTAATGTATATATATCATATTAAGAGATATTCATACATGATAATATCATGATAATATAATAATTTAAAATCTCATTTGATATTATAAACATTGGGTTAACAACATTTAACAAGATCGTTAACCTAAAGGTTTCAAAACAACACTTACATGTAACGACTAACGATGACTTAACGACTCAGTTAAAATGTATATACATGTAGTGTTTTAATATGTATTTATACACTTTTGAAAGACTTCAATACACTTATCAAAATACTTCTACTTAACGAAAATGCTTACAATTACATCCTCGTTCAGTTTCATCAACAATTCTACTCGTATGCACCCGTATTCGTACTCGTACAATACACAGCTTTTAGATGTATGTACTATTGGTATATACACTCCAATGATCAGCTCTTAGCAGCCCATGTGAGTCACCTAACACATGTGGGAACCATCATTTGGCAACTAGCATGAAATATCTCATAAAATTACAAAAATATGAGTAATCATTCATGACTTATTTACATGAAAACAAAATTACATATCCTTTATATCTAATCCATACACCAACGACCAAAAACACCTACAAACACTTTCATTCTTCAATTTTATTCATCTAATTGATCTCTCTCAAGTTCTATCTTCAAGTTCTAAGTGTTCTTCATATATTCTACAAGTTCTAGTTACATAAAATCAAGAATACTTTCAAGTTTGCTAGCTCACTTCCAATCTTGTAAGGTGATCATCCAACCTCAAGAAATCTTTGTTTCTTACAGTAGGTTATCATTCTAATACAAGGTAATAATCATATTCAAACTTTGGTTCAATTTCTATAACTATAACAATCTTATTTCAAGTGATGATCTTACTTGAACTTGTTTTCGTGTCATGATTCTGCTTCAAGAACTTCGAGCCATCCAAGGATCCGTTGAAGCTAGATCCATTTTTCACTTTTCCAGTAGGTTTATCCAAGGAACTTAAGGTAGTAATGATGTTCATAACATCATTCAATTCATACATATAAAGCTATCTTATTCGAAGGTTTAAACTTGTAATCACTAGAACATAGTTTAGTTAATTCTAAACTTGTTCGCAAACAAAAGTTAATCCTTCTAACTTGACTTTTAAAATCAACTAAACACATGTTCTATATCTATATGATATGCTAACTTAATGATTTAAAACCTGGAGACACGAAAAACACCGTAAAACCGGATTTACGCCGTCGTAGTAACACCGCGGGCTGTTTTGGGTTAGTTAATTAAAAACTATTATAAACTTTGATTTAAAAGTTGTTATTCTGAGAAAATGATTTTTATTATGAACATGAAACTATATCCAAAAATTATGGTTAAACTCAAAGTGGAAGTATGTTTTCTAAAATGGTCATCTAGACGTCGTTCTTTCGACTGAAATGACTACCTTTACAAAAACGACTTGTAACTTATTTTTCCGACTATAAACCTATACTTTTTCTGTTTAGATTCATAAAATAGAGTTCAATATGAAACCATAGCAATTTGATTCACTCAAAACGGATTTAAAATGAAGAAGTTATGGGTAAAACAAGATTGGATAATTTTTCTCATTTTAGCTACGTGAAAATTTGTAACAAATCTATTCCAACCATAACTTAATCAACTTGTATTGTATATTATGTAATCTTGAGATACCATAGACACGTATACAATGTTTCGACCTATCATGTCGACACATCTATATATATTTCGGAACAACCATAGACACTCTATATGTGAATGTTGGAGTTAGCTATACAGGGTTGAGGTTGATTCCAAAATATATATAGTTTGAGTTGTGATCAATACTGAGATACGTATACACTGGGTCGTGGATTGATTCAAGATAATATTTATCGATTTATTTCTGTACATCTAACTGTGGACAACTAGTTGTAGGGTACTAACGAGGACAGCTGACTTAATAAACTTAAAACATCAAAATATATTAAAAGTGTTGTAAATATATTTTGAACATACTTTGATATATATGTATATATTGTTATAGGTTCGTGAATCAACCAGTGGCCAAGTTTTACTTCCCGACGAAGTAAAAATCTGTGAAAGTGAGTTATAGTCCCACTTTTAAAATCTAATATTTTTGGGATGAGAATACATGCAGGTTTTATAAATGATTTACAAAATAGACACAAGTACGTGAAACTACATTCTATGGTTGAATTATCGAAATCGAATATGCCCCTTGTTATTAAGTCTGGTAATCTAAGAATTAGGGAACAGACACCCTAATTGACGCGAATCCTAAAGATAGATCTATTGGGCTTAACAAACCCCATCCAAAGTACCGGATGCTTTAGTACTTCGAAATTTATATCATATCCGAAGGGTGTCCCGGAATGATGGGGATATTCTTATATATGCATTTTGTTAATGTCGGTTACCAGGTGTTCACCATATGAATGCTTTTTATCTCTATGTATGGGATGTGTATTGAAATATGAAATCTTGTGGTCTATTATTATGATTTGATATATATAGGTTAAACCTATAACTCACCAACATTTTTGTTGACGTTTTAAGCATGTTTATTCTCAGGTGATTATTAAGAGCTTCCGCTATCGCATACTTAAATAAGGACAAGATTTGGAGTCCATGCTTGTATGATATTGTGTAAAAACTGCATTCAAGAAACTTATTTTGTTGTAACATATTTGTATTGTAAACCATTATGTAATGGTCGTGTGTAAACAGGATATTTTAGATTATCATTATTTGATAATCTACGTAAAGCTTTTTAAACCTTTATTGATGAAATAAAGGTTATGGTTTGTTTAAAAATGAATGCAGTCTTTGAAAAACGTCTCATATAGAGGTCAAAACCTCGCAACGAAATCAATTAATATGGAACGTTTTTAATCAATAAGAACGGGACATTTCGATTGATCTATTTAGTTTCAAACGTACAAAAAAACATTTTCAGTTTAAAAAGAACTTTATTATTAAAACGTATATAACTTTTATAAATATCTAGAACCACTTTTGACAACTCATTACTTAACTAGTATGATAAAGATAACGATATTTATATTTTATTTTATTAAATATATATAACGATTTAAATTAATATTATATATATTTATATGCGTATTATACGTACATAGTTTTATACTTTTACTATACTTGAACTTTACCTTTACTTTATTTTTACTTTACTTTAACTTTAATAATTCACTTTAATAATTCATACTTTAATAATTCACTTTAATAATTCATACTTTAATAATTCACTTTAATAATTCATACTTTAATAATTCACTTTAATAATTCATACTTTAATAATTCACTTTAATAATTCATACTTTAATAATTCACTTTAATAATTTATACTTTAATAATTCACTTTAATAATTCAAAAATCTATTATAAATAGAATTCAATAGGTTTCATTATTTCATAGAAACTTGAAAATATTTTTCTCTAAACTCTCTCAATCGATTTACATATATATATATTTACTCCGTATTATTTCAAAATATTATTAGTATACATAAAATATTACGACGGAGTGCTGTCCAAGTGATTTCGAAATTGTTTTTCGAGTAGGATAGGATTAAGGAAATTATGGGTTATAGCTATGGAGGTGATTGAGTATGGTTCATGGGTATGCTCGTGAGGTCAATATAGTGTTTATCATTTCCGTTGCGTCTGCGTACCTTTCCTGCAATATTGAATCTCAATATTGATACGTGAGTATTCATAATTTAACTTTTACATACTAATAGTGTATCCCCGACTAGTGCTCGAGTATTTAGGATTATGCATGTTTGTACTTTTGATATTGCCCTTAGACAGGTTAGGTTGAATATTGAATTAGTTACACTTGCGGTTGAGATAAGGTATAAGATATGCATGTCCATGGAAAGCTAGCGAAAAATTAAGAACTTTTCCTTTAGATATCGAATGGTTTCGATGAACAGATTAGAAGTTATAATCAATTGATTATTATTATCGTCGTTTTTATCGTCGTTCTAGTTTTATCTTATTTTATCATTATTATTATCTTTATCAATAAAAGGGATTTATCATTAAAAATTGTTATTATTTTTTTTATTATTACTATCGTTATTATTGTTAAAGTTATAATTAGTATTATTATTATTATCCAATTATTATTATTATTATTATTATTATTATAATTATTATTAGTATTATTATTATTATCATTATTAATATATATATATCATTATTTAAAAATAGTTATTGTTATTGTTATTGTTATTATTATTATTACTATATTATCATTAAGATAATTATTAGTATTATCGTTAATAATGTTATAGTAACTATCATTATTAATATTAGTGTAATTAAAACAAATATTTATAACACCTAATTATTTTGATTACTATTATTATCATTATTATGAACACGATATAAAAGACGATTAAAAGCTATTAAACGAAACGAAACGATTAGGAAATAATGAGTAAGAGTATCATGATGAAATTAAAATATTATAAGATATTGATTTAGATAAAATTATCGTTCTTATTATTTTTATCATTACTATTATTATTAAAAGTATCGTTAGTATTAAAACTATCATTTTAACAAAAATTATCATTTTAATAGAAATGTCATTGTTACTATAAAATATCATTATTATTATTATTTTAAATAGAATTATTATTTTAAAGATAATATTAAAAATTATCGTAAATATTAAAGTTATCATAATTAGAATTATCGTTTTATCATAATGTCATCTTAGTAATTATAAATATTGATATTTTTATAATAATTATTATTATTACAAAATAATACAACTTTTACTTACTATCATTATAGATATTATTTTATCAAATAAATATGTGATACAAACATATTTTACTACGTGTAATAACTTACTTTAATAATACATATCATATTATCTTTATGATATTAAATGAACCCTATAAATTTTATTACTTAATATATATAAAAGTATATTTTATTACATAAATTAAATATAAAATTTTATTTATTAATAAATAAATTATATTATTACTCTAATAAATCTTTTAAAAATATTTAAAAATATAAAATGACGATATTTAAACTATATATTAATCATGTATAGATTTTTGGAAATTATTTTGAGTCAAATTTACTTTTGTTGACTTTTGCATATTAGTCTCGAGCATTAGGATTGTGGTACACTATGACTTGACCTAATTTGTTAGACAAATATTGACAAACACATAATTATATATAATTAATTTAGGTTCGTGAATCCGAGGCCAACCTTGCACTTGTTCAATGACGTTATATGTATTTTTACTACGAAATACAGTATGGTGAGTTTCATTTGCTCCCTTTTACTCATTACATTTTTGGGCTGAGAATACATGCAATGTTTTAATAACTGTTTTGCAATATTTATATGCGTGAGTTTCATTCGCCCTTTTTACTCTTTACATTTTTGGCCTGAGAATACATGCAAATGTTTTATTAACTGTTTTACAATATTTATATGCGTGAGTTTCATTTGCCTTTTTACCCTTTATATTTTTGGGACTGAGAATACATGCGCTTTTATAAATGTTTGACGAAATAGACACAAGTAATTGAAACTACATTCTATGGTTGAATTATCGAAATCGAATATGCCCCTTTTTATTAAAGTCTGGTAATCTAAGAATTAGGGAACAGACACCCTAATTGACGCGAATCCTAAGGATAGATCTATTGGGCCTAACAAACCCCATCCAAAGTACCGGATGCTTTAGTACTTCGAAATTTATATCATGTCCGAAGGAGGATCCCGGAATGATAGGGGATATTCTTATATGTATCTAGTTAATGTCGATTACCAGGTGTTCACCATATGAATGATTATTTATGTCTCTATGCATGGGACGTATATTTATGAGAACTGGAAATGAAATTCTTGTGGTCTATTAAAATGATGGAAATAAATGATTATGATAAACTAATGAACTCACCAACCTTTTGGTTGACACTTTAAAGCATGTTTATTCTCAGGTGTTAAAGAAATCTTCCGCTGTGCATTTGCTCATTTTAAAGATATTACTTGGAGTCTTTCATAGCATATTTCGAAGAACGTTGCATTCGAGTCATTGAGTTCATCAAAGATTATTATTAAATCAATTTATAGTTGGATAGTGGATATTATGAAATGGTATGCATGCCTATCAATTTTCAATGTAAAGAAAGTTTGTCTTTTAAAAACGAATGCAATGTTTGTAAAATGTATCATATAGAGGTTAAATACCTCGCAATGTAATCAACTATTGTGAATCGTTTATAATGTATATGAACGGGTCACCACAGTACTGAAATGTCCCGTTCTTATTGATTAAAAACGTTCCATATTAATTGATTTCGTTGCGAGGTTTTGACCTCTATATGAGACGTTTTTCAAAGACTGCATTCATTTTTAAACAAACCATAACCTTTATTTCATCAATAAAGGTTTAAAAAGCTTTACGTAGATTATCAAATAATGATAATCTAAAATATCCTGTTTACACACGACCATTACATAATGGTTTACAATACAAATATGTTACAACAAAATAAGTTTCTTGAATGCAGTTTTTACACAATATCATACAAGCATGGACTCCAAATCTTGTCCTTATTTAAGTATGCGATAGCGGAAGCTCTTAATAATCACCTGAGAATAAACATGCTTAAAACGTCAACAAAAATGTTGGTGAGTTATAGGTTTAACCTATATATATCAAATCATAATAATAGACCACAAGATTTCATATTTCAATACACATCCCATACATAGAGATAAAAATCATTCATATGGTGAACACCTGGTAACCGACATTAACAAAATGCATATATAAGAATATCCCCATCATTCCGGGACACCCTTCGGATATGATATAAATTTCGAAGTACTAAAGCATCCGGTACTTTGGATGGGGTTTGTTAAGCCCAATAGATCTATCTTTAGGATTCGCGTCAATTAGGGTGTCTGTTCCCTAATTCTTAGATTACCAGACTTAATAACAAGGGGCATATTCGATTTCGATAATTCAACCATAGAATGTAGTTTCACGTACTTGTGTCTATTTTGTAAATCATTTATAAAACCTGCATGTATTCTCATCCCAAAAATATTAGATTTTAAAAGTGGGACTATAACTCACTTTCACAGATTTTTACTTCGTCGGGAAGTAAAACTTGGCCACTGGTTGATTCACGAACCTATAACAATATATACATATATATCAAAGTATGTTCAAAATATATTTACAACACTTTTAATATATTTTGATGTTTTAAGTTTATTAAGTCAGCTGTCCTCGTTAGTACCCTACAACTAGTTGTCCACAGTTAGATGTACAGAAATAAATCGATAAATATTATCTTGAATCAATCCACGACCCAGTGTATACGTATCTCAGTATTGATCACAACTCAAACTATATATATTTTGGAATCAACCTCAACCCTGTATAGCTAACTCCAACATTCACATATAGAGTGTCTATGGTTGTTCCGAAATATATATAGATGTGTCGACATGATAGGTCGAAACATTGTATACGTGTCTATGGTATCTCAAGATTACATAATATACAATACAAGTTGATTAAGTTATGGTTGGAATAGATTTGTTACAAATTTTCACGTAGCTAAAATGAGAAAAATTATCCAATCTTGTTTTACCCATAACTTCTTCATTTTAAATCCGTTTTGAGTGAATCAAATTGCTATGGTTTCATATTGAACTCTATTTTATGAATCTAAACAGAAAAAGTATAGGTTTATAGTCGGAAAAATAAGTTACAAGTCGTTTTTGTAAAGGTAGTCATTTCAGTCGAAAGAACGACGTCTAGATGACCATTTTAGAAAACATACTTCCACTTTGAGTTTAACCATAATTTTTGGATATAGTTTCATGTTCATAATAAAAATCATTTTCTCAGAATAACAACTTTTAAATCAAAGTTTATAATAGTTTTTAATTAACTAACCCAAAACAGCCCGCGGTGTTACTACGACGGCGTAAATCCGGTTTTACGGTGTTTTTCGTGTCTCCAGGTTTTAAATCATTAAGTTAGCATATCATATAGATATAGAACATGTGTTTAGTTGATTTTAAAAGTCAAGTTAGAAGGATTAACTTTTGTTTGCGAACAAGTTTAGAATTAACTAAACTATGTTCTAGTGATTACAAGTTTAAACCTTCGAATAAGATAGCTTTATATGTATGAATTGAATGATGTTATGAACATCATTACTACCTTAAGTTCCTTGGATAAACCTACTGGAAAAGTGAAAAATGGATCTAGTTTCAACGGATCCTTGGATGGCTCGAAGTTCTTGAAGCAGAATCATGACACGAAAACAAGTTCAAGTAAGATCATCACTTGAAATAAGATTGTTATAGTTATAGAAATTGAACCAAAGTTTGAATATGATTATTACCTTGTATTAGAATGATAACCTACTGTAAGAAACAAAGATTTCTTGAGGTTGGATGATCACCTTACAAGATTGGAAGTGAGCTAGCAAACTTGAAAGTATTCTTGATTTTATGTAACTAGAACTTGTAGAATATATGAAGAACACTTAGAACTTGAAGATAGAACTTGAGAGAGATCAATTAGATGAATAAAATTGAAGAATGAAAGTGTTTGTAGGTGTTTTTGGTCGTTGGTGTATGGATTAGATATAAAGGATATGTAATTTTGTTTTCATGTAAATAAGTCATGAATGATTACTCATATTTTTGTAATTTTATGAGATATTTCATGCTAGTTGCCAAATGATGGTTCCCACATGTGTTAGGTGACTCACATGGGCTGCTAAGAGCTGATCATTGGAGTGTATATACCAATAGTACATACATCTAAAAGCTGTGTATTGTACGAGTACGAATACGGGTGCATACGAGTAGAATTGTTGATGAAACTGAACGAGGATGTAATTGTAAGCATTTTCGTTAAGTAGAAGTATTTTGATAAGTGTATTGAAGTCTTTCAAAAGTGTATAAATACATATTAAAACACTACATGTATATACATTTTAACTGAGTCGTTAAGTCATCGTTAGTCGTTACATGTAAGTGTTGTTTTGAAACCTTTAGGTTAACGATCTTGTTAAATGTTGTTAACCCAATGTTTATAATATCAAATGAGATTTTAAATTATTATATTATCATGATATTATCATGTATGAATATCTCTTAATATGATATATATACATTAAATGTCTTTACAACGATAATCGTTACATATATGTCTCGTTTAAAAATCATTGAGTTAGTAGTCTTGTTTTTACATATGTAGTTCATTGTTAATATACTTAATGACATGTTTACTTATCATAGTATCATATTAACTATATATATATCCATATATATGTCATCATATAGTTTTTACAAGTTTTAACGTTCGTGAATCACCGGTCAACTTGGGTGGTCAATTGTCTATATGAAACCTATTTCAATTAATCAAGTCTTAACAAGTTTGATTGCTTAACATGTTGGAAACATTTAATCATGTAAATATCAATCTCAATTAATATATATAAACATGGAAAAGTTCGGGTCACTACAGTACCTACCCGTTAAATAAATTTCGTCCCGAAATTTTAAGCTGTTGAAGGTGTTGACGAATCTTCTGGAAATAGATGCGGGTATTTCTTCTTCATCTGATCTTCACGCTCCCAGGTGAACTCGGGTCCTCTACGAGCATTCCATCGAATCTTAACAATTGGTATCTTGTTTTGCTTAAGTCTTTTAACCTCACGATCCATTATTTCGACGGGTTCTTCGATGAATTGAAGTTTTTCGTTGATTTGGATTTCATCTAACGGAATAGTGAGATCTTCTTTAGCAAAACATTTCTTCAAATTCGAGACGTGGAAAGTGTTATGTACAGCCGCGAGTTGTTGAGGTAACTCTAGTCGGTAAGCTACTGGTCCGACACGATCAATAATCTTGAATGGTCCAATATACCTTGGATTTAATTTCCCTCGTTTACCAAATCGAACAACGCCTTTCCAAGGTGCAACTTTAAGCATGACCATCTCTCCAATTTCAAATTCTATATCTTTTCTTTTAATGTCAGCGTAGCTCTTTTGTCGACTTTGGGCGGTTTTCAACCGTTGTTGAATTTGGATGATCTTCTCGGTAGTTTCTTGTATAATCTCCGGACCCGTAATCTGTCTATCCCCCACTTCACTCCAACAAATCGGAGACCTGCACTTTCTACTATAAAGTGCTTCAAACGGCGCCATCTCAATGCTTGAATGGTAGCTGTTGTTGTAGGAAAATTCTGCTAACGGTAGATGTCGATCCCAACTGTTTCCGAAATCAATAACACATGCTCGTAGCATGTCTTCAAGCGTTTGTATCGTCCTTTCGCTCTGCCCATCAGTTTGTGGATGATAGGCAGTACTCATGTCTAGACGAGTTCCTAATGCTTGCTGTAATGTCTGCCAGAATCTTGAAATAAATCTGCCATCCCTATCAGAGATAATAGAGATTGGTATTCCATGTCTGGAGACAACTTCCTTCAAATACAGTCGTGCTAACTTCTCCATCTTGTCATCTTCTCTTATTGGTAGGAAGTGTGCCGATTTGGTGAGACGATCAACTATTACCCAAATAGTATCAAAACCACTTGCAGTCCTTGGCAATTTAGTGATGAAATCCATGGTAATGTTTTCCCATTTCCATTCCGGGATTTCGGGTTGTTGAAGTAGACCTGATGGTTTCTGATGCTCAGCTTTGACCTTAGAACACGTCAAACATTCTCCTACGTATTTAGCAACATCGGCTTTCATACCCGGCCACCAAAAATGTTTCTTGAGATCCTTGTACATCTTCCCCGTTCCAGGATGTATTGAGTATCTGGTTTTATGAGCTTCTCTAAGTACCATTTCTCTCATATCTCCAAATTTTGGTACCCAAATCCTTTCAGCCCTATACCGGGTTCCGTCTTCCCGAATATTAAGATGCTTCTCCGATCCTTTGGGTATTTCATCCTTTAAATTTCCCTCTTTTAAAACTCCTTGTTGCGCCTCCTTTATTTGAGTAGTAATGTTATTATGAATCATTATATTCATAGATTTTACTCGAATGGGTTCTCTGTCCTTCCTGCTCAAGGCATTGGCTACCACATTTGCCTTCCCCGGGTGGTAACGAATCTCAAAGTCGTAATCATTCAACAATTCAATCCACCTACGCTGCCTCATATTCAGTTGTTTCTGATTAAATATGTGTTGAAGACTTTTGTGGTCGGTATATATAATACTTTTGACCCCATATAAGTAGTGCCTCCAAGTCTTTAATGCAAAAACAACCGCGCCTAATTCCAAATCATGCGTCGTATAATTTTGTTCGTGAATCTTCAATTGTCTAGACGCATAAGCAATCACCTTCGTTCGTTGCATTAATACACAACCGAGACCTTGCTTTGATGCATCACAATAAATCACAAAATCATCATTCCCTTCAGGCAATGACAATATAGGTGCCGTAGTTAGCTTTTTCTTCAATAACTGAAACGCTTTCTCTTGTTCATCATTCCATTCAAATTTCTTCCCTTTATGCGTTAATGCAGTCAAGGGTTTTGCTATTCTGGAAAAGTCTTGGATGAACCTTCTGTAGTAACCAGCTAGTCCTAAAAACTGGTGTATGTGTTTCGGAGTTTTCGGGGTTTCCCACTTTTCAACAGTTTCTATCTTTGCCGGATCCACCTTAATACCTTCTTTGTTCACTATGTGACCGAGGAATTGAACTTCTTCCAACCAAAATGCACACTTTGAAAACTTAGCGTACAATTCTTCCTTCCTCAATACTTCTAACACCTTTCTCAAATGTTCACCGTGTTCTTGGTCATTCTTTGAGTAAATAAGTATGTCATCAATGAAAACAATGACAAACTTGTCAAGGTATGGTCCACACACTCGGTTCATAAGGTCCATGAACACAGCTGGTGCATTAGTTAAACCAAACGGCATGACCATAAACTCGTAATGACCGTAACGTGTTCTGAAAGCAGTCTTTGGAATATCATCTTCTTTCACTCGCATTTGATGATACCCGGAACGTAAGTCAATCTTTGAATAAACAGACGAGCCTTGTAGTTGATCAAATAAGTCGTCGATTCTCGGTAGTGGGTAGCGATTCTTGATGGTAAGTTTGTTCAACTCTCGGTAGTCGATACACAACCTGAATGTACCATCTTTCTTCTTGACAAACAAAACAGGAGCTCCCCAAGGTGATGTGCTTGGTCGAATGAAACCACGCTCTAAAAGTTCTTGTAATTGGCTTTGCAGTTCTTTCATCTCACTGGGTGCGAGTCTGTAAGGAGCACGAGCTATTGGTGCAGCTCCTGGTACAAGATCTATTTGAAATTCAACGGATCGATGTGGGGGTAATCCCGGTAATTCTTTCGGAAATACATCGGGAAATTCTTTTGCGACGGGAACATCATTGATGCTCTTTTCTTCAGTTTGTACTTTCTCGACGTGTGCTAGAACAGCATAGCAACCTTTTCTTATTAGTTTTTGTGCCTTCAAATTACTAATAAGATGTAGCTTCGTGTTGCCCTTTTCTCCGTACACCATTAAGGGTTTTCCTTTTTCTCGTATAATGCGAATTGCATTTTTGTAACAAACGATCTCTGCTTTCACTTCTTTCAACCAGTCCATACCGATTATCACATCAAAACTCCCTAACTCTACTGGTATCAAATCAATCTTAAATGTTTCGCTAACCAGTTTAATTTCTCGATTCCGACATATATTATCTGCTGAAATTAATTTACCATTTGCTAATTCGAGTAAAAATTTACTATCCAAAGGCGTCAATGGACAACTTAATTTAGCACAAAAATCTCTACTCATATAGCTTCTATCCGCACCCGAATCAAATAAAACGTAAGCAGGTTTATTGTCAATAAGAAACGTACCCGTAACAAGCTCCGGGTCTTCCTGTGCCTCTGCCGCATTAATATTGAAAACTCTTCCGCGGCCTTGTCCATTCGTGTTCTCCTGGTTCGGGCAATTTCTAATAATGTGGCCCGGTTTTCCACATTTATAACAAACTACATTGGCATAGCTTGCTCCGACACTACTTGCTCCGCCATTACTCGTTCCGACACCATTTGTTCCTTTTGTTCTATTAACCCCTGGTCCGTAGACCTCACACTTCACCGCGCTATGACCATTTCTTTTACACTTGTTGCAAAATTTGGTGCAGAACCCCGAGTGATACTTTTCACACCTTTGGCATAGCTGTTTCTGATTGTTGTTATTGTTGCGGTTATTATTGTTGTTGGGATGATTGTTGTAGTTGCTGTTGTTGTTGTTGTTGTTGTTGAGCCGTTTGTTGTAGTTGCGATTGATGTTGCGATTGTTGTTGTTGTTGTATTGGTGATTCTTATCACCATTTTCCTCCCACTTTCTTTTGACTTGCTTCACATTGGCCTCTTCAGCAGTCTGTTCTTTAATTCTTTCTTCAATCTGGTTCACTAGTTTGTGAGCCATTCTACATGCCTGTTGTATGGAGGCGGGCTCGTGTGAACTTATATCTTCTTGGATTCTTTCCGGTAATCCTTTCACAAACGCGTCGATCTTCTCTTCCTCATCTTCGAATGCTCCCGGACACAATAGACACAATTCTGTGAATCGTCTTTCGTACGTGGTAATATCAAATCCTTGGGTTCGTAACCCTCTAAGTTCTGTCTTGAGCTTATTGACCTCGGTTCTGGGACGGTACTTCTCGTTCATCAAGTGCTTGAATGCTGACCACGGTAGTGCGTACGCATCGTCTTGTCTCACTTGCTCTAGATAGGTATTCCACCATGTTAACGCAGAACCTGTGAAGGTATGCGTAGCGTACTTCACTTTGTCCTCTTCAGTACACTTACTTATGGCAAACACCGATTCGACCTTCTCGGTCCACCGTTTCAATCCGATCGGTCCTTCGGTTCCATCAAATTCCAAAGGTTTGCAGGCAGTGAATTCTTTGTAGGTGCATCCTACACGATTTCCTGTACTGCTAGATCCAAGGTTATTGTTGGTATGTAGCGCAGCCTGTACTGCGGCTATGTTTGAAGCTAGAAAAGTACGGAATTCCTCTTCATTCATATTCACGGTGTGTCGAGTAGTCGGTGCCATTTCCTTCAAAATAGTTAAATGGAACAAGTTAATCATACAGAATATTAAGAGTAGTTAATAGTATTTCGTAGCATAATATGAACTCATTTATAAAAGCTTTTTCTTCATATTGGCGTTTTATAAGTTTAAATTCGGGTAGTACCTACCCGTTAAGTTCATACTTAGTAGCTAATATACAATTCAACTACTACAATTCTATATGAAAAACTGATTATAATAATATTTCGCGTTCAAACTTTTATACAATATTTTACAAACTTACAATACCGCTTATTTTACATAAAGCATGAAATATAGCACACAATAACTTTGATACAAGATAGTTGTGAAGATAATTCTAGCTAATACACAAGTCGTTCAGCAAAGGCAATAAAGACACGTAATTCATACGTCCAGAAACAAGTCATGCATTCTGGTTTTACTAGGACTACTTCCCATCCTTGGTCTTGTGCAACATAACCGTTATGGCCGTTGATAAGACAGCGTGTTGTAACGTCGTCAAAGGGACGAGGGTTACGTAATGTCCAACAGTCCCGTAACAATCTAAAAACCTCATTTCTTACCCCAATTACCGACTCCGTCACTTGTGGAAATGTTTTGTTTAATAGTTGTAGCCCGATGTTCTTGTTCTCACTCTGGTGAGAAGCGAACATTACTAATCCGTAAGCATAACATGCTTCTTTATGTTGCATGTTAGCCACTTTTTCTAAATCACGAAGTCCAATATTCGGATATATTGAGTCAAAATAATTTCTTAACCCGTTGCGTAAAATAGCATTTGGGTTCCCCGCAATATATGCGTCAAAGTAAACACATCGTAACTTATGGGTTTCCCAATGTGATATCCCCCATCTTTCAAACGAAAGTCTCTTATAAACCAAGACATTCTTGGAACGTTCTTCGAATGTCTTACAAACTGATCTCGCCTTAAATAGTTGTGCCGAGGAATTCTGGCCGACTCTAGACAAGATTTCATCAATCATGTCTCCGGGTAGGTCTCTTAAAATATTGGGCTGTCTATCCATTTTGTGTTTTTAAACTGTAAAATAGACAAGAGTTAGATTCATAAAAAAAATACTTATTAATACAAGCAATTTTTACATATATCATAAAGCATAAGCACACTATATTACATATATTACACCACACGAATACAACTATCTTATTCCGACTCGCTTGTTTCTTCTTCTTCGGTTTTGGTTCGTTTTGCCAAGTTTCTAGGGATATATGATGTTCCCCTAATACGAGCCGTAATTTTCCACATTGGTTTAGAAAAACCTGGTGGTTTAGAGGTTCCCGGGTCATTGTTACAACTTAAGGACTTCGGGGGTTGACGATACATATAAAGTTCATCGGGGTTGGAATTAGACTTCTCTATTTTTATGCCCTTTCCCTTATTATTTTCTTTTGCCTTTTTAAATTTAGTTGCGGTAATTTCTATAACATCATCGGAATTCTCGTCGGAATCCGATTCATCGGAGAATTGGTAATCCTCCCAATATTTTGCTTCCTTGGCGGAAACACCATTGACCATAATTAACCTTGGTCGGTTGGTTGAGGATTTTCTTTTACTTAACCGTTTTATTATTTCCCCCACCGGTTCTATTTCTTCATCCGGTTCCGATTCTTCTTCCGGTTCCGATTCTTCTTCCGGTTCCGACTCTTCTTCCGGTTCCTCTTCGGGAACTTGTGAATCAGTCCACGAATCATTCCAATTTACATTTGACTCTTCATTATTATTAGGTGAGTCAATGGGACTTGTTCTAGAGGTAGACATCTATCACATAATATCAAACGCGTTAAGAGATTAATATATCACATAATATTCACATGTTAAAAATATATAGTTTCCAACAAAATTTGTTAAGCAATCATTTTTCAAGTAAACACGGTCGAAGTCCAGACTCACTAATGCATCCTAACAAACTCGATAAGACACACTAATGCAAAATTCTGGTTCTCTAAGACCAACGCTCGGATACCAACTGAAATGTCCCGTTCTTATTGATTAAAAACGTTCCATATTAATTGATTTCGTTGCGAGGTTTTGACCTCTATATGAGACGTTTTTCAAAGACTGCATTCATTTTTAAACAAACCATAACCTTTATTTCATCAATAAAGGTTTAAAAAGCTTTACGTAGATTATCAAATAATGATAATCTAAAATATCCTGTTTACACACGACCATTACATAATGGTTTACAATACAAATATGTTACAACAAAATAAGTTTCTTGAATGCAGTTTTTACACAATATCATACAAGCATGGACTCCAAATCTTGTCCTTATTTAAGTATGCGATAGCGGAAGCTCTTAATAATCACCTGAGAATAAACATGCTTAAAACGTCAACAAAAATGTTGGTGAGTTATAGGTTTAACCTATATATATCAAATCATAATAATAGACCACAAGATTTCATATTTCAATACACATCCCATACATAGAGATAAAAATCATTCATATGGTGAACACCTGGTAACCGACATTAACAAAATGCATATATAAGAATATCCCCATCATTCCGGGACACCCTTCGGATATGATATAAATTTCGAAGTACTAAAGCATCCGGTACTTTGGATGGGGTTTGTTAAGCCCAATAGATCTATCTTTAGGATTCGCGTCAATTAGGGTGTCTGTTCCCTAATTCTTAGATTACCAGACTTAATAACAAGGGGCATATTCGATTTCGATAATTCAACCATAGAATGTAGTTTCACGTACTTGTGTCTATTTTGTAAATCATTTATAAAACCTGCATGTATTCTCATCCCAAAAATATTAGATTTTAAAAGTGGGACTATAACTCACTTTCACAGATTTTTACTTCGTCGGGAAGTAAAACTTGGCCACTGGTTGATTCACGAACCTATAACAATATATACATATATATCAAAGTATGTTCAAAATATATTTACAACACTTTTAATATATTTTGATGTTTTAAGTTTATTAAGTCAGCTGTCCTCGTTAGTACCCTACAACTAGTTGTCCACAGTTAGATGTACAGAAATAAATCGATAAATATTATCTTGAATCAATCCACGACCCAGTGTATACGTATCTCAGTATTGATCACAACTCAAACTATATATATTTTGGAATCAACCTCAACCCTGTATAGCTAACTCCAACATTCACATATAGAGTGTCTATGGTTGTTCCGAAATATATATAGATGTGTCGACATGATAGGTCGAAACATTGTATACGTGTCTATGGTATCTCAAGATTACATAATATACAATACAAGTTGATTAAGTTATGGTTGGAATAGATTTGTTACAAATTTTCACGTAGCTAAAATGAGAAAAATTATCCAATCTTGTTTTACCCATAACTTCTTCATTTTAAATCCGTTTTGAGTGAATCAAATTGCTATGGTTTCATATTGAACTCTATTTTATGAATCTAAACAGAAAAAGTATAGGTTTATAGTCGGAAAAATAAGTTACAAGTCGTTTTTGTAAAGGTAGTCATTTCAGTCGAAAGAACGACGTCTAGATGACCATTTTAGAAAACATACTTCCACTTTGAGTTTAACCATAATTTTTGGATATAGTTTCATGTTCATAATAAAAATCATTTTCTCAGAATAACAACTTTTAAATCAAAGTTTATAATAGTTTTTAATTAACTAACCCAAAACAGCCCGCGGTGTTACTACGACGGCGTAAATCCGGTTTTACGGTGTTTTTCGTGTCTCCAGGTTTTAAATCATTAAGTTAGCATATCATATAGATATAGAACATGTGTTTAGTTGATTTTAAAAGTCAAGTTAGAAGGATTAACTTTTGTTTGCGAACAAGTTTAGAATTAACTAAACTATGTTCTAGTGATTACAAGTTTAAACCTTCGAATAAGATAGCTTTATATGTATGAATTGAATGATGTTATGAACATCATTACTACCTTAAGTTCCTTGGATAAACCTACTGGAAAAGTGAAAAATGGATCTAGCTTCAACGGATCCTTGGATGGCTCGAAGTTCTTGAAGCAGAATCATGACACGAAAACAAGTTCAAGTAAGATCATCACTTGAAATAAGATTGTTATAGTTATAGAAATTGAACCAAAGTTTGAATATGATTATTACCTTGTATTAGAATGATAACCTACTGTAAGAAACAAAGATTTCTTGAGGTTAGATGATCACCTTACAAGATTGGAAGTGAGCTAGCAAACTTGAAAGTATTCTTGATTTTATGTAACTAGAACTTGTAGAATATATGAAGAACACTTAGAACTTGAAGATAGAACTTGAGAGAGATCAATTAGATGAATAAAATTGAAGAATGAAAGTGTTTGTAGGTGTTTTTGGTCGTTGGTGTATGGATTAGATATAAAGGATATGTAATTTTGTTTTCATGTAAATAAGTCATGAATGATTACTCATATTTTTGTAATTTTATGAGATATTTCATGCTAGTTGCCAAATGATGGTTCCCACATGTGTTAGGTGACTCACATGGGCTGCTAAGAGCTGATCATTGGAGTGTATATACCAATAGTACATACATCTAAAAGCTGTGTATTGTACGAGTACGAATACGGGTGCATACGAGTAGAATTGTTGATGAAACTGAACGAGGATGTAATTGTAAGCATTTTCGTTAAGTAGAAGTATTTTGATAAGTGTATTGAAGTCTTTCAAAAGTGTATAAATACATATTAAAACACTACATGTATATACATTTTAACTGAGTCGTTAAGTCATCGTTAGTCGTTACATGTAAGTGTTGTTTTGAAACCTTTAGGTTAACGATCTTGTTAAATGTTGTTAACCCAATGTTTATAATATCAAATGAGATTTTAAATTATTATATTATCATGATATTATCATGTATGAATATCTCTTAATATGATATATATACATTAAATGTCTTTACAACGATAATCGTTACATATATGTCTCGTTTAAAAATCATTGAGTTAGTAGTCTTGTTTTTACATATGTAGTTCATTGTTAATATACTTAATGACATGTTTACTTATCATAGTATCATATTAACTATATATATATCCATATATATGTCATCATATAGTTTTTACAAGTTTTAACGTTCGTGAATCACCGGTCAACTTGGGTGGTCAATTGTCTATATGAAACCTATTTCAATTAATCAAGTCTTAACAAGTTTGATTGCTTAACATGTTGGAAACATTTAATCATGTAAATATCAATCTCAATTAATATATATAAACATGGAAAAGTTCGGGTCACTACAGTACTGAAATGTCCCGTTCTTATTGATTAAAAACGTTCCATATTAATTGATTTCGTTGCGAGGTTTTGACCTCTATATGAGACGTTTTTCAAAGACTGCATTCATTTTTAAACAAACCATAACCTTTATTTCATCAATAAAGGTTTAAAAAGCTTTACGTAGATTATCAAATAATGATAATCTAAAATATCCTGTTTACACACGACCATTACATAATGGTTTACAATACAAATATGTTACAACAAAATAAGTTTCTTGAATGCAGTTTTTACACAATATCATACAAGCATGGACTCCAAATCTTGTCCTTATTTAAGTATGCGATAGCGGAAGCTCTTAATAATCACCTGAGAATAAACATGCTTAAAACGTCAACAAAAATGTTGGTGAGTTATAGGTTTAACCTATATATATCAAATCATAATAATAGACCACAAGATTTCATATTTCAATACACATCCCATACATAGAGATAAAAATCATTCATATGGTGAACACCTGGTAACCGACATTAACAAAATGCATATATAAGAATATCCCCATCATTCCGGGACACCCTTCGGATATGATATAAATTTCGAAGTACTAAAGCATCCGGTACTTTGGATGGGGTTTGTTAAGCCCAATAGATCTATCTTTAGGATTCGCGTCAATTAGGGTGTCTGTTCCCTAATTCTTAGATTACCAGACTTAATAACAAGGGGCATATTCGATTTCGATAATTCAACCATAGAATGTAGTTTCACGTACTTGTGTCTATTTTGTAAATCATTTATAAAACCTGCATGTATTCTCATCCCAAAAATATTAGATTTTAAAAGTGGGACTATAACTCACTTTCACAGATTTTTACTTCGTCGGGAAGTAAAACTTGGCCACTGGTTGATTCACGAACCTATAACAATATATACATATATATCAAAGTATGTTCAAAATATATTTACAACACTTTTAATATATTTTGATGTTTTAAGTTTATTAAGTCAGCTGTCCTCGTTAGTACCCTACAACTAGTTGTCCACAGTTAGATGTACAGAAATAAATCGATAAATATTATCTTGAATCAATCCACGACCCAGTGTATACGTATCTCAGTATTGATCACAACTCAAACTATATATATTTTGGAATCAACCTCAACCCTGTATAGCTAACTCCAACATTCACATATAGAGTGTCTATGGTTGTTCCGAAATATATATAGATGTGTCGACATGATAGGTCGAAACATTGTATACGTGTCTATGGTATCTCAAGATTACATAATATACAATACAAGTTGATTAAGTTATGGTTGGAATAGATTTGTTACAAATTTTCACGTAGCTAAAATGAGAAAAATTATCCAATCTTGTTTTACCCATAACTTCTTCATTTTAAATCCGTTTTGAGTGAATCAAATTGCTATGGTTTCATATTGAACTCTATTTTATGAATCTAAACAGAAAAAGTATAGGTTTATAGTCGGAAAAATAAGTTACAAGTCGTTTTTGTAAAGGTAGTCATTTCAGTCGAAAGAACGACGTCTAGATGACCATTTTAGAAAACATACTTCCACTTTGAGTTTAACCATAATTTTTGGATATAGTTTCATGTTCATAATAAAAATCATTTTCTCAGAATAACAACTTTTAAATCAAAGTTTATAATAGTTTTTAATTAACTAACCCAAAACAGCCCGCGGTGTTACTACGACGGCGTAAATCCGGTTTTACGGTGTTTTTCGTGTCTCCAGGTTTTAAATCATTAAGTTAGCATATCATATAGATATAGAACATGTGTTTAGTTGATTTTAAAAGTCAAGTTAGAAGGATTAACTTTTGTTTGCGAACAAGTTTAGAATTAACTAAACTATGTTCTAGTGATTACAAGTTTAAACCTTCGAATAAGATAGCTTTATATGTATGAATTGAATGATGTTATGAACATCATTACTACCTTAAGTTCCTTGGATAAACCTACTGGAAAAGTGAAAAATGGATCTAGCTTCAACGGATCCTTGGATGGCTCGAAGTTCTTGAAGCAGAATCATGACACGAAAACAAGTTCAAGTAAGATCATCACTTGAAATAAGATTGTTATAGTTATAGAAATTGAACCAAAGTTTGAATATGATTATTACCTTGTATTAGAATGATAACCTACTGTAAGAAACAAAGATTTCTTGAGGTTGGATGATCACCTTACAAGATTGGAAGTGAGCTAGCAAACTTGAAAGTATTCTTGATTTTATGTAACTAGAACTTGTAGAATATATGAAGAACACTTAGAACTTGAAGATAGAACTTGAGAGAGATCAATTAGATGAATAAAATTGAAGAATGAAAGTGTTTGTAGGTGTTTTTGGTCGTTGGTGTATGGATTAGATATAAAGGATATGTAATTTTGTTTTCATGTAAATAAGTCATGAATGATTACTCATATTTTTGTAATTTTATGAGATATTTCATGCTAGTTGCCAAATGATGGTTCCCACATGTGTTAGGTGACTCACATGGGCTGCTAAGAGCTGATCATTGGAGTGTATATACCAATAGTACATACATCTAAAAGCTGTGTATTGTACGAGTACGAATACGGGTGCATACGAGTAGAATTGTTGATGAAACTGAACGAGGATGTAATTGTAAGCATTTTCGTTAAGTAGAAGTATTTTGATAAGTGTATTGAAGTCTTTCAAAAGTGTATAAATACATATTAAAACACTACATGTATATACATTTTAACTGAGTCGTTAAGTCATCGTTAGTCGTTACATGTAAGTGTTGTTTTGAAACCTTTAGGTTAACGATCTTGTTAAATGTTGTTAACCCAATGTTTATAATATCAAATGAGATTTTAAATTATTATATTATCATGATATTATCATGTATGAATATCTCTTAATATGATATATATACATTAAATGTCTTTACAACGATAATCGTTACATATATGTCTCGTTTAAAAATCATTGAGTTAGTAGTCTTGTTTTTACATATGTAGTTCATTGTTAATATACTTAATGACATGTTTACTTATCATAGTATCATATTAACTATATATATATCCATATATATGTCATCATATAGTTTTTACAAGTTTTAACGTTCGTGAATCACCGGTCAACTTGGGTGGTCAATTGTCTATATGAAACCTATTTCAATTAATCAAGTCTTAACAAGTTTGATTGCTTAACATGTTGGAAACATTTAATCATGTAAATATCAATCTCAATTAATATATATAAACATGGAAAAGTTCGGGTCACTACAGTACCTACCCGTTAAATAAATTTCGTCCCGAAATTTTAAGCTGTTGAAGGTGTTGACGAATCTTCTGGAAATAGATGCGGGTATTTCTTCTTCATCTGATCTTCACGCTCCCAGGTGAACTCGGGTCCTCTACGAGCATTCCATCGAATCTTAACAATTGGTATCTTGTTTTGCTTAAGTCTTTTAACCTCACGATCCATTATTTCGACGGGTTCTTCGATGAATTGAAGTTTTTCATTGATTTGGATTTCATCTAACGGAATAGTGAGATCTTCTTTAGCAAAATATTTCTTCAAATTCGAGACGTGGAAAGTGTTATGTACAGCCGCGAGTTGTTGAGGTAACTCTAGTCGGTAAGCTACTGGTCCGACACGATCAATAATCTTGAATGGTCCAATATACCTTGGATTTAATTTCCCTCGTTTACCAAATCGAACAACGCCTTTCCAAGGTGCAACTTTAAGCATGACCATCTCTCCAATTTCAAATTCTATATCTTTTCTTTTAATGTCAGCGTAGCTCTTTTGTCGACTTTGGGCGGTTTTCAACCGTTGTTGAATTTGGATGATCTTCTCGGTAGTTTCTTGTATAATCTCCGGACCCGTAATCTGTCTATCCCCCACTTCACTCCAACAAATCGGAGACCTGCACTTTCTACTATAAAGTGCTTCAAACGGCGCCATCTCAATGCTTGAATGGTAGCTGTTGTTGTAGGAAAATTCTGCTAACGGTAGATGTCGATCCCAACTGTTTCCGAAATCAATAACACATGCTCGTAGCATGTCTTCAAGCGTTTGTATCGTCCTTTCGCTCTGCCCATCAGTTTGTGGATGATAGGCAGTACTCATGTCTAGACGAGTTCCTAATGCTTGCTGTAATGTCTGCCAGAATCTTGAAATAAATCTGCCATCCCTATCAGAGATAATAGAGATTGGTATTCCATGTCTGGAGACAACTTCCTTCAAATACAGTCGTGCTAACTTCTCCATCTTGTCATCTTCTCTTATTGGTAGGAAGTGTGCCGATTTGGTGAGACGATCAACTATTACCCAAATAGTATCAAAACCACTTGCAGTCCTTGGCAATTTAGTGATGAAATCCATGGTAATGTTTTCCCATTTCCATTCCGGGATTTCGGGTTGTTGAAGTAGACCTGATGGTTTCTGATGCTCAGCTTTGACCTTAGAACACGTCAAACATTCTCCTACGTATTTAGCAACATCGGCTTTCATACCCGGCCACCAAAAATGTTTCTTGAGATCCTTGTACATCTTCCTCGTTCCAGGATGTATTGAGTATCTGGTTTTATGAGCTTCTCTAAGTACCATTTCTCTCATATCTCCAAATTTTGGTACCCAAATCCTTTCAGCCCTATACCGGGTTCCGTCTTCCCGAATATTAAGATGCTTCTCCGATCCTTTGGGTATTTCATCCTTTAAATTTCCCTCTTTTAAAACTCCTTGTTGCGCCTCCTTTATTTGAGTAGTAATGTTATTATGAATCATTATATTCATAGATTTTACTCGAATGGGTTCTCTGTCCTTCCTGCTCAAGGCATCGGCTACCACATTTGCCTTCCCCGGGTGGTAACGAATCTCAAAGTCGTAATCATTCAGCAATTCAATCCACCTACGCTGCCTCATATTCAGTTGTTTCTGATTAAATATGTGTTGAAGACTTTTGTGGTCGGTATATATAATACTTTTGACCCCATATAAGTAGTGCCTCCAAGTCTTTAATGCAAAAACAACCGCGCCTAATTCCAAATCATGCGTCGTATAATTTTGTTCGTGAATCTTCAATTGTCTAGACGCATAAGCAATCACCTTCGTTCGTTGCATTAATACACAACCGAGACCTTGCTTTGATGCATCACAATAAATCACAAAATCATCATTCCCTTCAGGCAATGACAATATAGGTGCCGTAGTTAGCTTTTTCTTCAATAACTGAAACGCTTTCTCTTGTTCATCATTCCATTCAAATTTCTTCCCTTTATGCGTTAATGCAGTCAAGGGTTTTGCTATTCTGGAAAAGTCTTGGATGAACCTTCTGTAGTAACCAGCTAGTCCTAAAAACTGGTGTATGTGTTTCGGAGTTTTCGGGGTTTCCCACTTTTCAACAGTTTCTATCTTTGCCGGATCCACCTTAATACCTTCTTTGTTCACTATGTGACCGAGGAATTGAACTTCTTCCAACCAAAATGCACACTTTGAAAACTTAGCGTACAATTCTTCCTTCCTCAATACTTCTAACACCTTTCTCAAATGTTCACCGTGTTCTTGGTCATTCTTTGAGTAAATAAGTATGTCATCAATGAAAACAATGACAAACTTGTCAAGGTATGGTCCACACACTCGGTTCATAAGGTCCATGAACACAGCTGGTGCATTAGTTAAACCAAACGGCATGACCATAAACTCGTAATGACCGTAACGTGTTCTGAAAGCAGTCTTTGGAATATCATCTTCTTTCACTCGCATTTGATGATACCCGGAACGTAAGTCAATCTTTGAATAAACAGACGAGCCTTGTAGTTGATCAAATAAGTCGTCGATTCTCGGTAGTGGGTAGCGATTCTTGATGGTAAGTTTGTTCAACTCTCGGTAGTCGATACACAACCTGAATGTACCATCTTTCTTCTTGACAAACAAAACAGGAGCTCCCCAAGGTGATGTGCTTGGTCGAATGAAACCACGCTCTAAAAGTTCTTGTAATTGGCTTTGCAGTTCTTTCATCTCACTGGGTGCGAGTCTGTAAGGAGCACGAGCTATTGGTGCAGCTCCTGGTACAAGATCTATTTGAAATTCAACGGATTGATGTGGGGGTAATCCCGGTAATTCTTTCGGAAATACATCGGGAAATTCTTTTGCGACGGGAACATCATTGATGCTCTTTTCTTCAGTTTGTACTTTCTCGACGTGTGCTAGAACAGCATAGCAACCTTTTCTTATTAGTTTTTGTGCCTTCAAATTACTAATAAGATGTAGCTTCGTGTTGCCCTTTTCTCCGTACACCATTAAGGGTTTTCCTTTTTCTCGTATAATGCGAATTGCATTTTTGTAACAAACGATCTCTGCTTTCACTTCTTTCAACCAGTCCATACCGATTATCACATCAAAACTCCCTAACTCTACTGGTATCAAATCAATCTTAAATGTTTCGCTAACCAGTTTAATTTCTCGATTCCGACATATATTATCTGCTGAAATTAATTTACCATTTGCTAATTCGAGTAAAAATTTACTATCCAAAGGCGTCAATGGACAACTTAATTTAGCACAAAAATCTCTACTCATATAGCTTCTATCCGCACCCGAATCAAATAAAACGTAAGCAGATTTATTGTCAATAAGAAACGTACCCGTAACAAGCTCCGGGTCTTCCTGTGCCTCTGCCACATTAATATTGAAAACTCTTCCGCGGCCTTGTCCATTCGTGTTCTCCTGGTTCGGGCAATTTCTAATAATGTGGCCCGGTTTTCCACATTTATAACAAACTACATTGGCATAGCTTGCTCCGACACTACTTGCTCCGCCATTACTCGTTCCGACACCATTTGTTCCTTTTGTTCTATTAACCCCTGGTCCGTAGACCTCACACTTCGCCGCGCTATGACCATTTCTTTTGCACTTGTTGCAAAATTTGGTGCAGAACCCCGAGTGATACTTTTCACACCTTTGGCATAGCTGTTTCTGATTGTTGTTATTGTTGCGGTTATTATTGTTGTTGGGATGATTGTTGTAGTTGCTGTTGTTGTTGTTGTTGTTGTTGTTGTTGAGCCGTTTGTTGTAGTTGCGATTGATGTTGCGATTGTTGTTGTTGTTGTATTGGTGATTCTTATCACCATTTTCCTCCCACTTTCTTTTGACTTGCTTTACATTGGCCTCTTCAGCAGTCTGTTCTTTAATTCTTTCTTCAATCTGGTTCACTAGTTTGTGAGCCATTCTACATGCCTGTTGTATGGAGGCGGGCTCGTGTGAACTTATATCTTCTTGGATTCTTTCCGGTAATCCTTTCACAAACGCGTCGATCTTCTCTTCCTCATCTTCGAATGCTCCCGGACACAATAGACACAATTCTGTGAATCGTCTTTCGTACGTGGTAATATCAAATCCTTGGGTTCGTAACCCTCTAAGTTCTGTCTTGAGCTTATTGACCTCGGTTCTGGGACGGTACTTCTCGTTCATCAAGTGCTTGAATGCTGACCACGGTAGTGCGTACGCATCGTCTTGTCCCACTTGCTCTAGATAGGTATTCCACCATGTTAACGCAGAACCTGTGAAGGTATGCGTAGCGTACTTTACTTTGTCCTCTTCAGTACACTTACTTATGGCAAACACCGATTCGACCTTCTCGGTCCACCGTTTCAATCCGATCGGTCCTTCGGTTCCATCAAATTCCAAAGGTTTGCAGGCAGTGAATTCTTTGTAGGTGCATCCTACACGATTTCCTGTACTGCTAGATCCAAGGTTATTGTTGGTATGTAGCGCAGCCTGTACTGCGGCTATGTTTGAAGCTAGAAAAGTACGGAATTCCTCTTCATTCATATTCACGGTGTGTCGAGTAGTCGGTGCCATTTCCTTCAAAATAGTTAAATGGAACAAGTTAATCATACAGAATATTAAGAGTAGTTAATAGTATTTCGTAGCATAATATGAACTCATTTATAAAAGCTTTTTCTTCATATTAGCGTTTTATAAGTTTAAATTCGGGTAGTACCTACCCGTTAAGTTCATACTTAGTAGCTAATATACAATTCGACTACTACAATTCTATATGAAAAACTGATTATAATAATATTTCGCGTTCAAACTTTTATACAATATTTTACAAACTTACAATACCGCTTATTTTACATAAAGCATGAAATATAGCACACAATAACTTTGATACAAGATAGTTGTGAAGATAATTCTAGCTAATACACAAGTCGTTCAGCAAAGGCAATAAAGACACGTAATTCATACGTCCAGAAACAAGTCATGCATTCTGGTTTTACTAGGACTACTTCCCATCCTTGGTCTTGTGCAACATAACCGTTATGGCCGTTGATAAGACAGCGTGTTGTAACGTCGTCAAAGGGACGAGGGTTACGTAATGTCCAACAGTCCCGTAACAATCTAAAAACCTCATTTCTTACCCCAATTACCGACTCCGTCACTTGTGGAAATGTTTTGTTTAATAGTTGTAGCCCGATGTTCTTGTTCTCACTCTGGTGAGAAGCGAACATTACTAATCCGTAAGCATAACATGCTTCTTTATGTTGCATGTTAGCCGCTTTTTCTAAATCACGAAGTCCAATATTCGGATATATTGAGTCAAAATAATTTCTTAACCCGTTGCGTAAAATAGCATTTGGGTTCCCCGCAATATATGCGTCAAAGTAAACACATCGTAACTTATGGGTTTCCCAATGTGATATCCCCCATCTTTCAAACGAAAGTCTCTTATAAACCAAGACATTCTTGGAACGTTCTTCGAATGTCTTACAAACTGATCTCGCCTTAAATAGTTGTGCCGAGGAATTCTGGCCGACTCTAGACAAGATTTCATCAATCATGTCTCCGGGTAGGTCTCTTAAAATATTAGGCTGTCTATCCATTTTGTGTTTTTAAACTGTAAAATAGACAAGAGTTAGATTCATAAAAAAAATACTTATTAATACAAGCAATTTTTACATATATCATAAAGCATAAGCACACTATATTACATATATTACACCACACGAATACAACTATCTTATTCCGACTCGCTTGTTTCTTCTTCTTCGGTTTTGGTTCGTTTTGCCAATTTTCTAGGGATATATGATGTTCCCCTAATACGAGCCGTAATTTTCCACATTGGTTTAGAAAAACCTGGTGGTTTAGAGGTTCCCGGGTCATTGTTACAACTTAAGGACTTCGGGGGTTGACGATACATATAAAGTTCATCGGGGTTGGAATTAGACTTCTCTATTTTTATGCCCTTTCCCTTATTATTTTCTTTTGCCTTTTTAAATTCAGTTGCGGTAATTTCTATAACATCATCGGAATTCTCGTCGGAATCCGATTCATCGGAGAATTGGTAATCCTCCCAATATTTTGCTTCCTTGGCGGAAACACCATTGACCATAATTAACCTTGGTCGGTTGGTTGAGGATTTTCTTTTACTTAACCGTTTTATTATTTCCCCCACCGGTTCTATTTCTTCATCCGGTTCCGATTCTTCTTCCGGTTCCGATTCTTCTTCCGGTTCCGACTCTTCTTCCGGTTCCTCTTCGGGAACTTGTGAATCAGTCCACGAATCATTCCAATTTACATTTGACTCTTCATTATTATTAGGTGAGTCAATGGGACTTGTTCTAGAGGTAGACATCTATCACATAATATCAAACGCGTTAAGAGATTAATATATCACATAATATTCACATGTTAAAAATATATAGTTTCCAACAAAATTTGTTAAGCAATCATTTTTCAAGTAAACACGGTCGAAGTCCAGACTCACTAATGCATCCTAACAAACTCGATAAGACACACTAATGCAAAATTCTGGTTCTCTAAGACCAACGCTCGGATACCAACTGAAATGTCCCGTTCTTATTGATTAAAAACGTTCCATATTAATTGATTTCGTTGCGAGGTTTTGACCTCTATATGAGACGTTTTTCAAAGACTGCATTCATTTTTAAACAAACCATAACCTTTATTTCATCAATAAAGGTTTAAAAAGCTTTACGTAGATTATCAAATAATGATAATCTAAAATATCCTGTTTACACACGACCATTACATAATGGTTTACAATACAAATATGTTACAACAAAATAAGTTTCTTGAATGCAGTTTTTACACAATATCATACAAGCATGGACTCCAAATCTTGTCCTTATTTAAGTATGCGATAGCGGAAGCTCTTAATAATCACCTGAGAATAAACATGCTTAAAACGTCAACAAAAATGTTGGTGAGTTATAGGTTTAACCTATATATATCAAATCATAATAATAGACCACAAGATTTCATATTTCAATACACATCCCATACATAGAGATAAAAATCATTCATATGGTGAACACCTGGTAACCGACATTAACAAAATGCATATATAAGAATATCCCCATCATTCCGGGACACCCTTCGGATATGATATAAATTTCGAAGTACTAAAGCATCCGGTACTTTGGATGGGGTTTGTTAAGCCCAATAGATCTATCTTTAGGATTCGCGTCAATTAGGGTGTCTGTTCCCTAATTCTTAGATTACCAGACTTAATAACAAGGGGCATATTCGATTTCGATAATTCAACCATAGAATGTAGTTTCACGTACTTGTGTCTATTTTGTAAATCATTTATAAAACCTGCATGTATTCTCATCCCAAAAATATTAGATTTTAAAAGTGGGACTATAACTCACTTTCACAGATTTTTACTTCGTCGGGAAGTAAAACTTGGCCACTGGTTGATTCACGAACCTATAACAATATATACATATATATCAAAGTATGTTCAAAATATATTTACAACACTTTTAATATATTTTGATGTTTTAAGTTTATTAAGTCAGCTGTCCTCGTTAGTACCCTACAACTAGTTGTCCACAGTTAGATGTACAGAAATAAATCGATAAATATTATCTTGAATCAATCCACGACCCAGTGTATACGTATCTCAGTATTGATCACAACTCAAACTATATATATTTTGGAATCAACCTCAACCCTGTATAGCTAACTCCAACATTCACATATAGAGTGTCTATGGTTGTTCCGAAATATATATAGATGTGTCGACATGATAGGTCGAAACATTGTATACGTGTCTATGGTATCTCAAGATTACATAATATACAATACAAGTTGATTAAGTTATGGTTGGAATAGATTTGTTACAAATTTTCACGTAGCTAAAATGAGAAAAATTATCCAATCTTGTTTTACCCATAACTTCTTCATTTTAAATCCGTTTTGAGTGAATCAAATTGCTATGGTTTCATATTGAACTCTATTTTATGAATCTAAACAGAAAAAGTATAGGTTTATAGTCGGAAAAATAAGTTACAAGTCGTTTTTGTAAAGGTAGTCATTTCAGTCGAAAGAACGACGTCTAGATGACCATTTTAGAAAACATACTTCCACTTTGAGTTTAACCATAATTTTTGGATATAGTTTCATGTTCATAATAAAAATCATTTTCTCAGAATAACAACTTTTAAATCAAAGTTTATAATAGTTTTTAATTAACTAACCCAAAACAGCCCGCGGTGTTACTACGACGGCGTAAATCCGGTTTTACGGTGTTTTTCGTGTCTCCAGGTTTTAAATCATTAAGTTAGCATATCATATAGATATAGAACATGTGTTTAGTTGATTTTAAAAGTCAAGTTAGAAGGATTAACTTTTGTTTGCGAACAAGTTTAGAATTAACTAAACTATGTTCTAGTGATTACAAGTTTAAACCTTCGAATAAGATAGCTTTATATGTATGAATTGAATGATGTTATGAACATCATTACTACCTTAAGTTCCTTGGATAAACCTACTGGAAAAGTGAAAAATGGATCTAGCTTCAACGGATCCTTGGATGGCTCGAAGTTCTTGAAGCAGAATCATGACACGAAAACAAGTTCAAGTAAGATCATCACTTGAAATAAGATTGTTATAGTTATAGAAATTGAACCAAAGTTTGAATATGATTATTACCTTGTATTAGAATGATAACCTACTGTAAGAAACAAAGATTTCTTGAGGTTGGATGATCACCTTACAAGATTGGAAGTGAGCTAGCAAACTTGAAAGTATTCTTGATTTTATGTAACTAGAACTTGTAGAATATATGAAGAACACTTAGAACTTGAAGATAGAACTTGAGAGAGATCAATTAGATGAATAAAATTGAAGAATGAAAGTGTTTGTAGGTGTTTTTGGTCATTGGTGTATGGATTAGATATAAAGGATATGTAATTTTGTTTTCATGTAAATAAGTCATGAATGATTACTCATATTTTTGTAATTTTATGAGATATTTCATGCTAGTTGCCAAATGATGGTTCCCACATGTGTTAGGTGACTCACATGGGCTGCTAAGAGCTGATCATTGGAGTGTATATACCAATAGTACATACATCTAAAAGCTATGTATTGTACGAGTACGAATACGGGTGCATACGAGTAGAATTGTTGATGAAACTGAACGAGGATGTAATTGTAAGCATTTTCGTTAAGTAGAAGTATTTTGATAAGTGTATTGAAGTCTTTCAAAAGTGTATAAATACATATTAAAACACTACATGTATATACATTTTAACTGAGTCGTTAAGTCATCGTTAGTCGTTACATGTAAGTGTTGTTTTGAAACCTTTAGGTTAACGATCTTGTTAAATGTTGTTAACCCAATGTTTATAATATCAAATGAGATTTTAAATTATTATATTATCATGATATTATCATGTATGAATATCTCTTAATATGATATATATACATTAAATGTCTTTACAACGATAATCGTTACATATATGTCTCGTTTAAAAATCATTGAGTTAGTAGTCTTGTTTTTACATATGTAGTTCATTGTTAATATACTTAATGACATGTTTACTTATCATAGTATCATATTAACTATATATATATCCATATATATGTCATCATATAGTTTTTACAAGTTTTAACGTTCGTGAATCACCGGTCAACTTGGGTGGTCAATTGTCTATATGAAACCTATTTCAATTAATCAAGTCTTAACAAGTTTGATTGCTTAACATGTTGGAAACATTTAATCATGTAAATATCAATCTCGAGAATACATGCAGGTTTTATAAATGATTTACAAAATAGACACAAGTACGTGAAACTACATTCTATGGTTGAATTATCGAAATCGAATATGCCCCTTGTTATTAAGTCTGGTAATCTAAGAATTAGGGAACAGACACCCTAATTGACGCGAAT
Source organism: Rutidosis leptorrhynchoides (assembly GCF_046630445.1). NCBI lineage: Eukaryota > Viridiplantae > Streptophyta > Magnoliopsida > Asterales > Asteraceae > Rutidosis > Rutidosis leptorrhynchoides. The sequence continues at coordinate 126,163,328 of NC_092333.1, read as the reverse complement.
CCTAAAGATAGATCTATTGGGCTTAACAAACCCCATCCAAAGTACCGGATGCTTTAGTACTTCGAAATTTATATCATATCCGAAGGGTGTCCCGGAATGATGGGGATATTCTTATATATGCATTTTGTTAATGTCGGTTACCAGGTGTTCACCATATGAATGATTTTTATCTCTATGTATGGGATGTGTATTGAAATATGAAATCTTGTGGTCTATTATTATGATTTGATATATATAGGTTAAACCTATAACTCACCAACATTTTTGTTGACGTTTTAAGCATGTTTATTCTCAGGTGATTATTAAGAGCTTCCGCTATCGCATACTTAAATAAGGACAAGATTTGGAGTCCATGCTTGTATGATATTGTGTAAAAACTGCATTCAAGAAACTTATTTTGTTGTAACATATTTGTATTGTAAACCATTATGTAATGGTCGTGTGTAAACAAGATATTTTAGATTATCATTATTTGATAATCTACGTAAAGCTTTTTAAACCTTTATTGATGAAATAAAGGTTATGGTTTGTTTAAAAATGAATGCAGTCTTTGAAAAACGTCTCATATAGAGGTCAAAACCTCGCAACGAAATCAATTAATATGGAACGTTTTTAATCAATAAGAACGGGACATTTCAGTTGGTATCCGAGCGTTGGTCTTAGAGAACCAGAATTTTGCATTAGTGTGTCTTATCGAGTTTGTTAGGATGCATTAGTGAGTCTGGACTTCGACCGTGTTTACTTGAAAAATGATTGCTTAACAAATTTTGTTGGAAACTATATATTTTTAACATGTGAATATTATGTGATATATTAATCTCTTAACGCGTTTGATATTATGTGATAGATGTCTACCTCTAGAACAAGTCCCATTGACTCACCTAATAATAATGAAGAGTCAAATGTAAATTGGAATGATTCGTGGACTGATTCACAAGTTCCCGAAGAGGAACCGGAAGAAGAGTCGGAACCGGAAGAAGAATCGGAACCGGAAGAAGAATCGGAACCGGATGAAGAAATAGAACCGGTGGGGGAAATAATAAAACGGTTAAGTAAAAGAAAATCCTCAACCAACCGACCAAGGTTAATTATGGTCAATGGTGTTTCCGCCAAGGAAGCAAAATATTGGGAGGATTACCAATTCTCCGATGAATCGGATTCCGACGAGAATTCCGATGATGTTATAGAAATTACCGCAACTGAATTTAAAAAGGCAAAAGAAAATAATAAGGGAAAGGGCATAAAAATAGAGAAGTCTAATTCCAACCCCGATGAACTTTATATGTATCGTCAACCCCCGAAGTCCTTAAGTTGTAACAATGACCCGGGAACCTCTAAACCACCAGGTTTTTCTAAACCAATGTGGAAAATTACGGCTCGTATTAGGGGAACATCATATATCCCTAGAAACTTGGCAAAACGAACCAAAACCGAAGAAGAAGAAACAAGCGAGTCGGAATAAGATAGTTGTATTCGTGTGGTGTAATATATGTAATATAGTGTGCTTATGCTTTATGATATATGTAAAAATTGCTTGTATTAATAAGTATTTTTTTTATGAATCTAACTCTTGTCTATTTTACAGTTTAAAAACACAAAATGGATAGACAGCCCAATATTTTAAGAGACCTACCCGGAGACATGATTGATGAAATCTTGTCTAGAGTCGGCCAGAATTCCTCGGCACAACTATTTAAGGCGAGATCAGTTTGTAAGACATTCGAAGAACGTTCCAAGAATGTCTTGGTTTATAAGAGACTTTCGTTTGAAAGATGGGGGATATCACATTGGGAAACCCATAAGTTACGATGTGTTTACTTTGACGCATATATTGCGGGGAACCCAAATGCTATTTTACGCAACGGGTTAAGAAATTATTTTGACTCAATATATCCGAATATTGGACTTCGTGATTTAGAAAAAGCGGCTAACATGCAACATAAAGAAGCATGTTATGCTTACGGATTAGTAATGTTCGCTTCTCACCAGAGTGAGAACAAGAACATCGGGCTACAACTATTAAACAAAACATTTCCACAAGTGACGGAGTCGGTAATTGGGGTAAGAAATGAGGTTTTTAGATTGTTACGGGAATGTTGGACATTACGTAACCCTCGTCCCTTTGACGACGTTACAACACGCTGTCTTATCAACGGCCATAACGGTTATGTTGCACAAGACCAAGGATGGGAAGTAGTCCTAGTAAAACCAGAATGCATGACTTGTTTCTGGACGTATGAATTACGTGTCTTTATTGCCTTTGCTGAACGACTTGTGTATTAGCTAGAATTATCTTCACAACTATCTTGTATCAAAGTTATTGTGTGCTATATTTCATGCTTTATGTAAAATAAGCGGTATTGTAAGTTTGTAAAATATTGTATAAAAGTTTGAACGCGAAATATTATTATAATCAGTTTTTCATATAGAATTGTAGTAGTTGAATTGTATATTAGCTACTAAGTATGAACTTAACGGGTAGGTACTACCCGAATTTAAACTTATAAAACGCTAATATGAAGAAAAAGCTTTTATAAATGAGTTCATATTATGCTACGAAATACTATTAACTACTCTTAATATTCTGTATGATTAACTTGTTCCATTTAACTATTTTGAAGGAAATGGCACCGACTACTCGACACACCGTGAATATGAATGAAGAGGAATTCCGTACTTTTCTAGCTTCAAACATAGCCGCAGTACAGGCTGCGCTACATACCAACAATAACCTTGGATCTAGCAGTACAGGAAATCGTGTAGGATGCACCTACAAAGAATTCACTGCCTGCAAACCTTTGGAATTTGATGGAACCGAAGGACCGATCGGATTGAAACGGTGGACCGAGAAGGTCGAATCGGTGTTTGCCATAAGTAAGTGTACTGAAGAGGACAAAGTGAAGTACGCTACGCATACCTTCACAGGTTCTGCGTTAACATGGTGGAATACCTATCTAGAGCAAGTGGGACAAGACGATGCGTACGCACTACCGTGGTTAGCATTCAAGCACTTGATGAACGAGAAGTACCGTCCCAGAACCGAGGTCAATAAGCTCAAGACAGAACTTAGAGGGTTACGAACCCAAGGATTTGATATTACCACGTACGAAAGACGATTCACAGAATTGTGTCTATTGTGTCCGGGAGCATTCGAAGATGAGGAAGAGAAGATCGACGCGTTTGTGAAAGGATTACCGGAAAGAATCCAAGAAGATATAAGTTCACACGAGCCCGCCTCCATACAACAGGCATGTAGAATGGCTCACAAACTAGTGAACCAGATTGAAGAAAGAATTAAAGAACAGACTGCTGAAGAGGCCAATGTGAAGCAAGTCAAAAGAAAGTGGGAGGAAAATGGTGATAAGAATCACCAATACAACAACAACAACAATCGCAACATCAATCGCAACTACAACAAACGGCTCAACAACAACAACAACAACAACAACAGCAACTACAACAATCATCCCAACAACAATAATAACCGCAACAATAACAACAATCAGAAACAGCTATGCCAAAGGTGTGAAAAGTATCACTCAGGGTTCTGCACCAAATTTTGCAACAAGTGTAAAAGAAATGGTCATAGCGCGGCGAAGTGTGAGGTCTACGGACCAGGGGTTAATAGAACAAAAGGAACAAATGGTGTCGGAACGAGTAATGGCGGAGCAAGTAGTGTCGGAGCAAGCTATGCCAATGTAGTTTGTTATAAATGTGGAAAACCGGGCCACATTATTAGAAATTGCCCGAACCAGGAGAACACGAATGGACAAGGCCGCGGAAGAGTTTTCAATATTAATGCGGCAGAGGCACAGGAAGACCCGGAGCTTGTTACGGGTACGTTTCTTATTGACAATAAATCTGCTTACGTTTTATTTGATTCGGGTGCGGATAGAAGCTATATGAGTAGAGATTTTTGTGCTAAATTAAGTTGTCCATTGACGCCTTTGGATAGTAAATTTTTACTCGAATTAGCAAATGGTAAATTAATTTCAGCAGATAATATATGTCGGAATCGAGAAATTAAACTGGTTAGCGAAACATTTAAGATTGATTTGATACCAGTAGAGTTAGGGAGTTTTGATGTGATAATCGGTATGGACTGGTTGAAAGAAGTGAAAGCAGAGATCGTTTGTTACAAAAATGCAATTCGCATTATACGAGAAAAAGGAAAACCCTTAATGGTGTACGGAGAAAAGGGCAACACGAAGCTACATCTTATTAGTAATTTGAAGGCACAAAAACTAATAAGAAAAGGTTGCTATGCTGTTCTAGCACACGTCGAGAAAGTACAAACTGAAGAAAAGAGCATCAATGATGTTCCCGTCGCAAAAGAATTTCCCGATGTATTTCCGAAAGAATTACCGGGATTACCCCCACATCGATCCGTTGAATTTCAAATAGATCTTGTACCAGGAGCTGCACCAATAGCTCGTGCTCCTTACAGACTCGCACCCAGTGAGATGAAAGAACTGCAAAGCCAATTACAAGAACTTTTAGAGCGTGGTTTCATTCGACCAAGCACATCACCTTGGGGAGCTCCTGTTTTGTTTGTCAAGAAGAAAGATGGTACATTCAGGTTGTGTATCGACTACCGAGAGTTGAACAAACTTACCATCAAGAATCGCTACCCACTACCGAGAATCGACGACTTATTTGATCAACTACAAGGCTCGTCTGTTTATTCAAAGATTGACTTACGTTCCGGGTATCATCAAATGCGAGTGAAAGAAGATGATATTCCAAAGACTGCTTTCAGAACACGTTACGGTCATTACGAGTTTATGGTCATGCCGTTTGGTTTAACTAATACACCAGCTGTGTTCATGGACCTTATGAACCGAGTGTGTGGACCATACCTTGACAAGTTTGTCATTGTTTTCATTGATGACATACTTATTTACTCAAAGAATGACCAAGAACACGGTGAACATTTGAGAAAGGTGTTAGAAGTATTGAGGAAGGAAGAATTGTACGCTAAGTTTTCAAAGTGTGCATTTTGGTTGGAAGAAGTTCAATTCCTCGGTCACATAGTGAACAAAGAAGGTATTAAGGTGGATCCGGCAAAGATAGAAACTGTTGAAAAGTGGGAAACCCCGAAAACTCCGAAACACATACACCAGTTTTTAGGACTAGCTGGTTACTACAGAAGGTTCATCCAAGACTTTTCCAGAATAGCAAAACCCTTGACTGCATTAACGCATAAAGGGAAGAAATTTGAATGGAATGATGAACAAGAGAAAGCGTTTCAGTTATTGAAGAAAAAGCTAACTACGGCACCTATATTGTCATTGCCTGAAGGGAATGATGATTTTGTGATTGATTGTGATGCATCAAAGCAAGGTCTCGGTTGTGTATTAATGCAACGAACGAAGGTGATTGCTTATGCGTCTAGACAATTGAAGATTCACGAACAAAATTATACGACGCATGATTTGGAATTAGGCGCGGTTGTTTTTGCATTAAAGACTTGGAGGCACTACTTATATGGGGTCAAAAGTATTATATATACCGACCACAAAAGTCTTCAACACATATTTAATCAGAAACAACTGAATATGAGGCAGCGTAGGTGGATTGAATTGTTGAATGATTACGACTTTGAGATTCGTTACCACCCGGGGAAGGCAAATGTGGTAGCCGATGCCTTGAGCAGGAAGGACAGAGAACCCATTCGAGTAAAATCTATGAATATAATGATTCATAATAACATTACTACTCAAATAAAGGAGGCGCAACAAGGAGTTTTAAAAGAGGGAAATTTAAAGGATGAAATACCCAAAGGATCGGAGAAGCATCTTAATATTCGGGAAGACGGAACCCGGTATAGGGCTGAAAGGATTTGGGTACCAAAATTTGGAGATATGAGAGAAATGGTACTTAGAGAAGCTCATAAAACCAGATACTCAATACATCCTGGAACGGGGAAGATGTACAAGGATCTCAAGAAACATTTTTGGTGGCCGGGTATGAAAGCCGATGTTGCTAAATACGTAGGAGAATGTTTGACGTGTTCTAAGGTCAAAGCTGAGCATCAGAAACCATCAGGTCTACTTCAACAACCCGAAATCCCGGAATGGAAATGGGAAAACATTACCATGGATTTCATCACTAAATTGCCAAGGACTGCAAGTGGTTTTGATACTATTTGGGTAATAGTTGATCGTCTCACCAAATCGGCACACTTCCTACCAATAAGAGAAGATGACAAGATGGAGAAGTTAGCACGACTGTATTTGAAGGAAGTTGTCTCCAGACATGGAATACCAATCTCTATTATCTCTGATAGGGATGGCAGATTTATTTCAAGATTCTGGCAGACATTACAGCAAGCATTAGGAACTCGTCTAGACATGAGTACTGCCTATCATCCACAAACTGATGGGCAGAGCGAAAGGACGATACAAACGCTTGAAGACATGCTACGAGCATGTGTTATTGATTTCGGAAACAGTTGGGATCGACATCTACCGTTAGCAGAATTTTCCTACAACAACAGCTACCATTCAAGCATTGAGATGGCGCCGTTTGAAGCACTTTATAGTAGAAAGTGCAGGTCTCCGATTTGTTGGAGTGAAGTGGGGGATAGACAGATTACGGGTCCGGAGATTATACAAGAAACTACCGAGAAGATCATCCAAATTCAACAACGGTTGAAAACCGCCCAAAGTCGACAAAAGAGCTACGCTGACATTAAAAGAAAAGATATAGAATTTGAAATTGGAGAGATGGTCATGCTTAAAGTTGCACCTTGGAAAGGCGTTGTTCGATTTGGTAAACGAGGGAAATTAAATCCAAGGTATATTGGACCATTCAAGATTATTGATCGTGTCGGACCAGTAGCTTACCGACTAGAGTTACCTCAACAACTCGCGGCTGTACATAACACTTTCCACGTCTCGAATTTGAAGAAATATTTTGCTAAAGAAGATCTCACTATTCTGTTAGATGAAATCCAAATCAACGAAAAACTTCAATTCATCGAAGAACCCGTCGAAATAATGGATCGTGAGGTTAAAAGACTTAAGCAAAACAAGATACCAATTGTTAAGATTCGATGGAATGCTCGTAGAGGACCCGAGTTCACCTGGGAGCGTGAAGATCAGATGAAGAAGAAATACCCGCATCTATTTCCAGAAGATTCGTCAACACCTTCAACAGCTTAAAATTTCGGGACGAAATTTATTTAACGGGTAGGTACTGTAGTGACCCGAACTTTTCCATGTTTATATATATTAATTGAGATTGATATTTACATGATTAAATGTTTCCAACATGTTAAGCAATCAAACTTGTTAAGACTTGATTAATTGAAATAGGTTTCATATAGACAATTGACCACCCAAGTTGACCGGTGATTCACGAACGTTAAAACTTGTAAAAACTATATGATGACATATATATGGATATATATATATAGTTAATATGATACTATGATAAGTAAACATGTCATTAAGTATATTAACAATGAACTACATATGTAAAAACAAGACTACTAACCCAATGATTTTTAAACGAGACATATATGTAACGATTATCGTTGTAAAGACATTTAATGTATATATATCATATTAAGAGATATTCATACATGATAATATCATGATAATATAATAATTTAAAATCTCATTTGATATTATAAACATTGGGTTAACAACATTTAACAAGATCGTTAACCTAAAGGTTTCAAAACAACACTTACATGTAACGACTAACGATGACTTAACGACTCAGTTAAAATGTATATACATGTAGTGTTTTAATATGTATTTATACACTTTTGAAAGACTTCAATACACTTATCAAAATACTTCTACTTAACGAAAATGCTTACAATTACATCCTCGTTCAGTTTCATCAACAATTCAACTCGTATGCACCCGTATTCGTACTCGTACAATACACAGCTTTTAGATGTATGTACTATTGGTATATACACTCCAATGATCAGCTCTTAGCAGCCCATGTGAGTCACCTAACACATGTGGGAACCATCATTTGGCAACTAGCATGAAATATCTCATAAAATTACAAAAATATGAGTAATCATTCATGACTTATTTACATGAAAACAAAATTACATATCCTTTATATCTAATCCATACACCAACGACCAAAAACACCTACAAACACTTTCATTCTTCAATTTTATTCATCTAATTGATCTCTCTCAAGTTCTATCTTCAAGTTCTAAGTGTTCTTCATATATTCTACAAGTTCTAGTTACATAAAATCAAGAATACTTTCAAGTTTGCTAGCTCACTTCCAATCTTGTAAGGTGATCATCCAACCTCAAGAAATCTTTGTTTCTTACAGTAGGTTATCATTCTAATACAAGGTAATAATCATATTCAAACTTTGGTTCAATTTCTATAACTATAACAATCTTATTTCAAGTGATGATCTTACTTGAACTTGTTTTCGTGTCATGATTCTGCTTCAAGAACTTCGAGCCATCCAAGGATCCGTTGAAGCTAGATCCATTTTTCACTTTTCCAGTAGGTTTATCCAAGGAACTTAAGGTAGTAATGATGTTCATAACATCATTCAATTCATACATATAAAGCTATCTTATTCGAAGGTTTAAACTTGTAATCACTAGAACATAGTTTAGTTAATTCTAAACTTGTTCGCAAACAAAAGTTAATCCTTCTAACTTGACTTTTAAAATCAACTAAACACATGTTCTATATCTATATGATATGCTAACTTAATGATTTAAAACCTGGAGACACGAAAAACACCGTAAAACCGGATTTACGCCGTCGTAGTAACACCGAGGGCTGTTTTGGGTTAGTTAATTAAAAACTATTATAAACTTTGATTTAAAAGTTATTATTCTGAGAAAATGATTTTTATTATGAACATGAAACTATATCCAAAAATTATGGTTAAACTCAAAGTGGAAGTATGTTTTCTAAAATGGTCATCTAGACGTCGTTCTTTCGACTGAAATGACTACCTTTACAAAAACGACTTGTAACTTATTTTTCCGACTATAAACCTATACTTTTTCTGTTTAGATTCATAAAATAGAGTTCAATATGAAACCATAGCAATTTGATTCACTCAAAACGGATTTAAAATGAAGAAGTTATGGGTAAAACAAGATTGGATAATTTTTCTCATTTTAGCTACGTGAAAATTTGTAACAAATCTATTCCAACCATAACTTAATCAACTTGTATTGTATATTATGTAATCTTGAGATACCATAGACACGTATACAATGTTTCGACCTATCATGTCGACACATCTATATATATTTCGGAACAACCATAGACACTCTATATGTGAATGTTGGAGTTAGCTATACAGGGTTGAGGTTGATTCCAAAATATATATATAGTTTGAGTTGTGATCAATACTGAGATACGTATACACTGGGTCGTGGATTGATTCAAGATAATATTTATCGATTTATTTCTGTACATCTAACTGTGGACAACTAGTTGTAGGGTACTAACGAGGACAGCTGACTTAATAAACTTAAAACATCAAAATATATTAAAAGTGTTGTAAATATATTTTGAACATACTTTGATATATATGTATATATTGTTATAGGTTCGTGAATCAACCAGTGGCCAAGTTTTACTTCCCGACGAAGTAAAAATCTGTGAAAGTGAGTTATAGTCCCACTTTTAAAATCTAATATTTTTGGGATGAGAATACATGCAGGTTTTATAAATGATTTACAAAATAGACACAAGTACGTGAAACTACATTCTATGGTTGAATTATCGAAATCGAATATGCCCCTTGTTATTAAGTCTGGTAATCTAAGAATTAGGGAACAGACACCCTAATTGACGCGAATCCTAAAGATAGATCTATTGGGCTTAACAAACCCCATCCAAAGTACCGGATGCTTTAGTACTTCGAAATTTATATCATATCCGAAGGGTGTCCCGGAATGATGGGGATATTCTTATATATGCATTTTGTTAATGTCGGTTACCAGGTGTTCACCATATGAATGATTTTTATCTCTATGTATGGGATGTGTATTGAAATATGAAATCTTGTGGTCTATTATTATGATTTGATATATATAGGTTAAACCTATAACTCACCAACATTTTTGTTGACGTTTTAAGCATGTTTATTCTCAGGTGATTATTAAGAGCTTCCGCTATCGCATACTTAAATAAGGACAAGATTTGGAGTCCATGCTTGTATGATATTGTGTAAAAACTGCATTCAAGAAACTTATTTTGTTGTAACATATTTGTATTGTAAACCATTATGTAATGGTCGTGTGTAAACAGGATATTTTAGATTATCATTATTTGATAATCTACGTAAAGCTTTTTAAACCTTTATTGATGAAATAAAGGTTATGGTTTGTTTAAAAATGAATGCAGTCTTTGAAAAACGTCTCATATAGAGGTCAAAACCTCGCAACGAAATCAATTAATATGGAACGTTTTTAATCAATAAGAACGGGACATTTCAGTACTGTAGTGACCCGAACTTTTCCATGTTTATATATATTAATTGAGATTGATATTTACATGATTAAATGTTTCCAACATGTTAAGCAATCAAACTTGTTAAGACTTGATTAATTGAAATAGGTTTCATATAGACAATTGACCACCCAAGTTGACCGGTGATTCACGAACGTTAAAACTTGTAAAAACTATATGATGACATATATATGGATATATATATATAGTTAATATGATACTATGATAAGTAAACATGTCATTAAGTATATTAACAATGAACTACATATGTAAAAACAAGACTACTAACTCAATGATTTTTAAACGAGACATATATGTAACGATTATCGTTGTAAAGACATTTAATGTATATATATCATATTAAGAGATATTCATACATGATAATATCATGATAATATAATAATTTAAAATCTCATTTGATATTATAAACATTGGGTTAACAACATTTAACAAGATCGTTAACCTAAAGGTTTCAAAACAACACTTACATGTAACGACTAACGATGACTTAACGACTCAGTTAAAATGTATATACATGTAGTGTTTTAATATGTATTTATACACTTTTGAAAGACTTCAATACACTTATCAAAATACTTCTACTTAACGAAAATGCTTACAATTACATCCTCGTTCAGTTTCATCAACAATTCTACTCGTATGCACCCGTATTCGTACTCGTACAATACACAGCTTTTAGATGTATGTACTATTGGTATATACACTCCAATGATCAGCTCTTAGCAGCCCATGTGAGTCACCTAACACATGTGGGAACCATCATTTGGCAACTAGCATGAAATATCTCATAAAATTACAAAAATATGAGTAATCATTCATGACTTATTTACATGAAAACAAAAATACACATCCCATACATAGAGATAATAGAGATTGGTATTCCATGTCTGGAGACAACTTCCTTCAAATACAGTCGTGCTAACTTCTCCATCTTGTCATCTTCTCTTATTGGTAGGAAGTGTGCCGATTTGGTGAGACGATCAACTATTACCCAAATAGTATCAAAACCACTTGCAGTCCTTGGCAATTTAGTGATGAAATCCATGGTAATGTTTTCCCATTTCCATTCCGGGATTTCGGGTTGTTGAAGTAGACCTGATGGTTTCTGATGCTCAGCTTTGACCTTAGAACACGTCAAACATTCTCCTACGTATTTAGCAACATCGGCTTTCATACCCGGCCACCAAAAATGTTTCTTGAGATCCTTGTACATCTTCCCCGTTCCAGGATGTATTGAGTATCTGGTTTTATGAGCTTCTCTAAGTACCATTTCTCTCATATCTCCAAATTTTGGTACCCAAATCCTTTCAGCCCTATACCGGGTTCCGTCTTCCCGAATATTAAGATGCTTCTCCGATCCTTTGGGTATTTCATCCTTTAAATTTCCCTCTTTTAAAACTCCTTGTTGCGCCTCCTTTATTTGAGTAGTAATGTTATTATGAATCATTATATTCATAGATTTTACTCGAATGGGTTCTCTGTCCTTCCTGCTCAAGGCATCGGCTACCACATTTGCCTTCCCCGGGTGGTAACGAATCTCAAAGTCGTAATCATTCAACAATTCAATCCACCTACGCTGCCTCATATTCAGTTGTTTCTGATTAAATATGTGTTGAAGACTTTTGTGGTCGGTATATATAATACTTTTGACCCCATATAAGTAGTGCCTCCAAGTCTTTAATGCAAAAACAACCGCGCCTAATTCCAAATCATGCGTCGTATAATTTTGTTCGTGAATCTTCAATTGTCTAGACGCATAAGCAATCACCTTCGTTCGTTGCATTAATACACAACCGAGACCTTGCTTTGATGCATCACAATAAATCACAAAATCATCATTCCCTTCAGGCAATGACAATATAGGTGCCGTAGTTAGCTTTTTCTTCAATAACTGAAACGCTTTCTCTTGTTCATCATTCCATTCAAATTTCTTCCCTTTATGCGTTAATGCAGTCAAGGGTTTTGCTATTCTGGAAAAGTCTTGGATGAACCTTCTGTAGTAACCAGCTAGTCCTAAAAACTGGTGTATGTGTTTCGGAGTTTTCAGGGTTTCCCACTTTTCAACAGTTTCTATCTTTGCCGGATCCACCTTAATACCTTCTTTGTTCACTATGTGACCGAGGAATTGAACTTCTTCCAACCAAAATGCACACTTTGAAAACTTAGCGTACAATTCTTCCTTCCTCAATACTTCTAACACCTTTCTCAAATGTTCACCGTGTTCTTGGTCATTCTTTGAGTAAATAAGTATGTCATCAATGAAAACAATGACAAACTTGTCAAGGTATGGTCCACACACTCGGTTCATAAGGTCCATGAACACAGCTGGTGCATTAGTTAAACCAAACGGCATGACCATAAACTCGTAATGACCGTAACGTGTTCTGAAAGCAGTCTTTGGAATATCATCTTCTTTCACTCGCATTTGATGATACCCGGAACGTAAGTCAATCTTTGAATAAACAGACGAGCCTTGTAGTTGATCAAATAAGTCGTCGATTCTCGGTAGTGGGTAGCGATTCTTGATGGTAAGTTTGTTCAACTCTCGGTAGTCGATACACAACCTGAATGTACCATCTTTCTTCTTGACAAACAAAACAGGAGCTCCCCAAGGTGATGTGCTTGGTCGAATGAAACCACGCTCTAAAAGTTCTTGTAATTGGCTTTGCAGTTCTTTCATCTCACTGGGTGCGAGTCTGTAAGGAGCACGAGCTATTGGTGCAGCTCCTGGTACAAGATCTATTTGAAATTCAACGGATCGATGTGGGGGTAATCCCGGTAATTCTTTCGGAAATACATCGGGAAATTCTTTTGCGACGGGAACATCATTGATGCTCTTTTCTTCAGTTTGTACTTTCTCGACGTGTGCTAGAACAGCATAGCAACCTTTTCTTATTAGTTTTTGTGCCTTCAAATTACTAATAAGATGTAGCTTCGTGTTGCCCTTTTCTCCGTACACCATTAAGGGTTTTCCTTTTTCTCGTATAATGCGAATTGCATTTTTGTAACAAACGATCTCTGCTTTCACTTCTTTCAACCAGTCCATACCGATTATCACATCAAAACTCCCTAACTCTACTGGTATCAAATCAATCTTAAATGTTTCGCTAACCAGTTTAATTTCTCGATTCCGACATATATTATCTGCTGAAATTAATTTACCATTTGCTAATTCGAGTAAAAATTTACTTTCCAAAGGCGTCAATGGACAACTTAATTTAGCACAAAAATCTCTACTCATATAGCTTCTATCTACACCCGAATCAAATAAAACGTAAGCAGATTTATTGTCAATAAGAAACGTACCCGTAACAAGCTCCGGGTCTTCCTGTGCCTCTGCCGCATTAATATTGAAAACTCTTCCGCGGCCTTGTCCATTCGTGTTCTCCTGGTTCGGGCAATTTCTAATAATGTGGCCCGGTTTTCCACATTTATAACAAACTACATTGGCATAGCTTGCTCCGACACTACTTGCTCCGCCATTACTCGTTCCGACACCATTTGTTCCTTTTGTTCTATTAACCCCTGGTCCGTAGACCTCACACTTCGCCGCGCTATGACCATTTCTTTTACACTTGTTGCAAAATTTGGTGCAGAACCCCGAGTGATACTTTTCACACCTTTGGCATAGCTGTTTCTGATTGTTGTTATTGTTGCGGTTATTATTGTTGTTGGGATGATTGTTGTAGTTGCTGTTGTTGTTGTTGTTGTTGTTGTTGTTGAGCCGTTTGTTGTAGTTGCGATTGATGTTGCGATTGTTGTTGTTGTTGTATTGGTGATTCTTATCACCATTTTCCTCCCACTTTCTTTTGACTTGCTTCACATTGGCCTCTTCAGCAGTCTGTTCTTTAATTCTTTCTTCAATCTGGTTCACTAGTTTGTGAGCCATTCTACATGCCTGTTGTATGGAGGCGGGCTCGTGTGAACTTATATCTTCTTGGATTCTTTCCGGTAATCCTTTCACAAACGCGTCGATCTTCTCTTCCTCATCTTCGAATGCTCCCGGACACAATAGACACAATTCTGTGAATCGTCTTTCGTACGTGGTAATATCAAATCCTTGGGTTCGTAACCCTCTAAGTTCTGTCTTGAGCTTATTGACCTCGGTTCTGGGACGGTACTTCTCGTTCATCAAGTGCTTGAATGCTGACCACGGTAGTGCGTACGCATCGTCTTGTCCCACTTGCTCTAGATAGGTATTCCACCATGTTAACGCAGAACCTGTGAAGGTATGCGTAGCGTACTTCACTTTGTCCTCTTCAGTACACTTACTTATGGCAAACACCGATTCGACCTTCTCGGTCCACCGTTTCAATCCGATCGGTCCTTCGGTTCCATCAAATTCCAAAGGTTTGCAGGCAGTGAATTCTTTGTAGGTGCATCCTACACGATTTCCTGTACTGCTAGATCCAAGGTTATTGTTGGTATGTAGCGCAGCCTGTACTGCGGCTATGTTTGAAGCTAGAAAAGTACGGAATTCCTCTTCATTCATATTCACGGTGTGTCGAGTAGTCGGTGCCATTTCCTTCAAAATAGTTAAATGGAACAAGTTAATCATACAGAATATTAAGAGTAGTTAATAGTATTTCGTAGCATAATATGAACTCATTTATAAAAGCTTTTTCTTCATATTAGCGTTTTATAAGTTTAAATTCGGGTAGTACCTACCCGTTAAGTTCATACTTAGTAGCTAATATACAATTCAACTACTACAATTCTATATGAAAAACTGATTATAATAATATTTCGCGTTCAAACTTTTATACAA
The DNA here is from genome assembly GCF_046630445.1 of Rutidosis leptorrhynchoides. Lineage (NCBI taxonomy): Eukaryota > Viridiplantae > Streptophyta > Magnoliopsida > Asterales > Asteraceae > Rutidosis > Rutidosis leptorrhynchoides. The sequence goes on along the minus strand of NC_092333.1, from coordinate 126,148,070 downwards.
TATTTTACAAACTTACAATACCGCTTATTTTACATAAAGCATGAAATATAGCACACAATAACTTTGATACAAGATAGTTGTGAAGATAATTCTAGCTAATACACAAGTCGTTCAGCAAAGGCAATAAAGACACGTAATTCATACGTCCAGAAACAAGTCATGCATTCTGGTTTTACTAGGACTACTTCCCATCCTTGGTCTTGTGCAACATAACCGTTATGGCCGTTGATAAGACAGCGTGTTGTAACGTCGTCAAAGGGACGAGGGTTACGTAATGTCCAACAGTCCCGTAACAATCTAAAAACCTCATTTCTTACCCCAATTACCGACTCCGTCACTTGTGGAAATGTTTTGTTTAATAGTTGTAGCCCGATGTTCTTGTTCTCACTCTGGTGAGAAGCGAACATTACTAATCCGTAAGCATAACATGCTTCTTTATGTTGCATGTTAGCCGCTTTTTCTAAATCACGAAGTCCAATATTCGGATATATTGAGTCAAAATAATTTCTTAACCCGTTGCGTAAAATAGCATTTGGGTTCCCCGCAATATATGCGTCAAAGTAAACACATCGTAACTTATGGGTTTCCCAATGTGATATCCCCCATCTTTCAAACGAAAGTCTCTTATAAACCAAGACATTCTTGGAACGTTCTTCGAATGTCTTACAAACTGATCTCGCCTTAAATAGTTGTGCCGAGGAATTCTGGCCGACTCTAGACAAGATTTCATCAATCATGTCTCCGGGTAGGTCTCTTAAAATATTGGGCTGTCTATCCATTTTGTGTTTTTAAACTGTAAAATAGACAAGAGTTAGATTCATAAAAAAAATACTTATTAATACAAGCAATTTTTACATATATCATAAAGCATAAGCACACTATATTACATATATTACACCACACGAATACAACTATCTTATTCCGACTCGCTTGTTTCTTCTTCTTCGGTTTTGGTTCGTTTTGCCAAGTTTCTAGGGATATATGATGTTCCCCTAATACGAGCCGTAATTTTCCACATTGGTTTAGAAAAACCTGGTGGTTTAGAGGTTCCCGGGTCATTGTTACAACTTAAGGACTTCGGGGGTTGACGATACATATAAAGTTCATCGGGGTTGGAATTAGACTTCTCTATTTTTATGCCCTTTCCCTTATTATTTTCTTTTGCCTTTTTAAATTCAGTTGCGGTAATTTCTATAACATCATCGGAATTCTCGTCGGAATCCGATTCATCGGAGAATTGGTAATCCTCCCAATATTTTGCTTCCTTGGCGGAAACACCATTGACCATAATTAACCTTGGTCGGTTGGTTGAGGATTTTCTTTTACTTAACCGTTTTATTATTTCCCCCACCGGTTCTATTTCTTCATCCGGTTCCGATTCTTCTTCCGGTTCCGATTCTTCTTCCGGTTCCGACTCTTCTTCCGGTTCCTCTTCGGGAACTTGTGAATCAGTCCACGAATCATTCCAATTTACATTTGACTCTTCATTATTATTAGGTGAGTCAATGGGACTTGTTCTAGAGGTAGACATCTATCACATAATATCAAACGCGTTAAGAGATTAATATATCACATAATATTCACATGTTAAAAATATATAGTTTCCAACAAAATTTGTTAAGCAATCATTTTTCAAGTAAACACGGTCGAAGTCCAGACTCACTAATGCATCCTAACAAACTCGATAAGACACACTAATGCAAAATTCTGGTTCTCTAAGACCAACGCTCTGATACCAACTGAAATGTCCCGTTCTTATTGATTAAAAACGTTCCATATTAATTGATTTCGTTGCGAGGTTTTGACCTCTATATGAGACGTTTTTCAAAGACTGCATTCATTTTTAAACAAACCATAACCTTTATTTCATCAATAAAGGTTTAAAAAGCTTTACGTAGATTATCAAATAATGATAATCTAAAATATCCTGTTTACACACGACCATTACATAATGGTTTACAATACAAATATGTTACAACAAAATAAGTTTCTTGAATGCAGTTTTTACACAATATCATACAAGCATGGACTCCAAATCTTGTCCTTATTTAAGTATGCGATAGCGGAAGCTCTTAATAATCACCTGAGAATAAACATGCTTAAAACGTCAACAAAAATGTTGGTGAGTTATAGGTTTAACCTATATATATCAAATCATAATAATAGACCACAAGATTTCATATTTCAATACACATCCCATACATAGAGATAAAAATCATTCATATGGTGAACACCTGGTAACCGACATTAACAAAATGCATATATAAGAATATCCCCATCATTCCGGGACACCCTTCGGATATGATATAAATTTCGAAGTACTAAAGCATCCGGTACTTTGGATGGGGTTTGTTAAGCCCAATAGATCTATCTTTAGTATTCGCGTCAATTAGGGTGTCTGTTCCCTAATTCTTAGATTACCAGACTTAATAACAAGGGGCATATTCGATTTCGATAATTCAACCATAGAATGTAGTTTCACGTACTTGTGTCTATTTTGTAAATCATTTATAAAACCTGCATGTATTCTCATCCCAAAAATATTAGATTTTAAAAGTGGGACTATAACTCACTTTCACAGATTTTTACTTCGTCGGGAAGTAAAACTTGGCCACTGGTTGATTCACGAACCTATAACAATATATACATATATATCAAAGTATGTTCAAAATATATTTACAACACTTTTAATATATTTTGATGTTTTAAGTTTATTAAGTCAGCTGTCCTCGTTAGTACCCTACAACTAGTTGTCCACAGTTAGATGTACAGAAATAAATCGATAAATATTATCTTGAATCAATCCACGACCCAGTGTATACGTATCTCAGTATTGATCACAACTCAAACTATATATATTTTGGAATCAACCTCAACCCTGTATAGCTAACTCCAACATTCACATATAGAGTGTCTATGGTTGTTCCGAAATATATATAGATGTGTCGACATGATAGGTCGAAACATTGTATACGTGTCTATGGTATCTCAAGATTACATAATATACAATACAAGTTGATTAAGTTATGGTTGGAATAGATTTGTTACAAATTTTCACGTAGCTAAAATGAGAAAAATTATCCAATCTTGTTTTACCCATAACTTCTTCATTTTAAATCCGTTTTGAGTGAATCAAATTGCTATGGTTTCATATTGAACTCTATTTTATGAATCTAAACAGAAAAAGTATAGGTTTATAGTCGGAAAAATAAGTTACAAGTCGTTTTTGTAAAGGTAGTCATTTCAGTCGAAAGAACGACGTCTAGATGACCATTTTAGAAAACATACTTCCACTTTGAGTTTAACCATAATTTTTGGATATAGTTTCATGTTCATAATAAAAATCATTTTCTCAGAATAACAACTTTTAAATCAAAGTTTATAATAGTTTTTAATTAACTAACCCAAAACAGCCCGCGGTGTTACTACGACGGCGTAAATCCGGTTTTACGGTGTTTTTCGTGTCTCCAGGTTTTAAATCATTAAGTTAGCATATCATATAGATATAGAACATGTGTTTAGTTGATTTTAAAAGTCAAGTTAGAAGGATTAACTTTTGTTTGCGAACAAGTTTAGAATTAACTAAACTATGTTCTAGTGATTACAAGTTTAAACCTTCGAATAAGATAGCTTTATATGTATGAATTGAATGATGTTATGAACATCATTACTACCTTAAGTTCCTTGGATAAACCTACTGGAAAAGTGAAAAATGGATCTAGCTTCAACGGATCCTTGGATGGCTCGAAGTTCTTGAAGCAGAATCATGACACGAAAACAAGTTCAAGTAAGATCATCACTTGAAATAAGATTGTTATAGTTATAGAAATTGAACCAAAGTTTGAATATGATTATTACCTTGTATTAGAATGATAACCTACTGTAAGAAACAAAGATTTCTTGAGGTTGGATGATCACCTTACAAGATTGGAAGTGAGCTAGCAAACTTGAAAGTATTCTTGATTTTATGTAACTAGAACTTGTAGAATATATGAAGAACACTTAGAACTTGAAGATAGAACTTGAGAGAGATCAATTAGATGAATAAAATTGAAGAATGAAAGTGTTTGTAGGTGTTTTTGGTCGTTGGTGTATGGATTAGATATAAAGGATATGTAATTTTGTTTTCATGTAAATAAGTCATGAATGATTACTCATATTTTTGTAATTTTATGAGATATTTCATGCTAGTTGCCAAATGATGGTTCCCACATGTGTTAGGTGACTCACATGGGCTGCTAAGAGCTGATCATTGGAGTGTATATACCAATAGTACATACATCTAAAAGCTGTGTATTGTACGAGTACGAATACGGGTGCATACGAGTAGAATTGTTGATGAAACTGAACGAGGATGTAATTGTAAGCATTTTCGTTAAGTAGAAGTATTTTGATAAGTGTATTGAAGTCTTTCAAAAGTGTATAAATACATATTAAAACACTACATGTATATACATTTTAACTGAGTCGTTAAGTCATCGTTAGTCGTTACATGTAAGTGTTGTTTTGAAACCTTTAGGTTAACGATCTTGTTAAATGTTGTTAACCCAATGTTTATAATATCAAATGAGATTTTAAATTATTATATTATCATGATATTATCATGTATGAATATCTCTTAATATGATATATATACATTAAATGTCTTTACAACGATAATCGTTACATATATGTCTCGTTTAAAAATCATTGAGTTAGTAGTCTTGTTTTTACATATGTAGTTCATTGTTAATATACTTAATGACATGTTTACTTATCATAGTATCATATTAACTATATATATATCCATATATATGTCATCATATAGTTTTTACAAGTTTTAACGTTCGTGAATCACCGGTCAACTTGGGTGGTCAATTGTCTATATGAAACCTATTTCAATTAATCAAGTCTTAACAAGTTTGATTGCTTAACATGTTGGAAACATTTAATCATGTAAATATCAATCTCGAGTAAAGACCGGCACAGAGGTTCTATATTTTGAAGGCACATGTATTCAGCCGTGGGGTGAAAGACCGGAACAGATGGTTACTATTATATTTTGGAATCCTCACCAGGTGTTCTTCATATGAATGATATTTTTCTTGTGCAGTTGGAATGGGACCTCTGCACGTCTTATTAAATAAAAATCTTGTGGTCTATTAAAATGATAAAATGAAATGATTACTATAAACTAATGAACTCACCAACCTTTTGGTTGACACTTTAAAGCATGTTTATTCTCAGGTATTGAAATGCTTCTGCTGTCTGCTTGCTAATTGCTCAAGGTGTTGCATGGAGTCTTTCATGCCATATTTTCAAAAAGACATTGCATTCAAAAATTATTGTTATAATCTATTAATAAATAATTTGACGATTTAGTCATTTTGTATAAGTTGACATATATATTTGGGAAATGTCTCCATTTTTGGTAAACTTTCTATGTATAGAAAGTATGTCATTTAAAAATGAATGCAATTTTTATCAAAACGTATCATATAGAGGGCAAAACCTCACTGTGAGACCAAATGTTGATGACTTCATCCCTATGGATTGGGTCGGGTCGTCTCAGGTGGTATCAGAGCGTTGGTTCTAGGGAATTAGGTGCATTAATGTGTCTGACCTGGACCGTTAGGATACATTAGTGATCTAGTCTAGAACCGTGTCGTTATACTTATATGTGATTATGTGCATACTCTGATATTAATATAATATTATTACTATCGGTGAGAAAGTATTTCTCCCTTTGATTACAAGCCTTCTCCTGCTCAAGCGAGTTCATTTTCAACACCCCGGTCATTGAAAAACCGGGAAGTGTTATTCAGGACTTTCGAAATTTCCGACATTCCTACGTGAGTTATTACTTATATAATTTTATAGATATCATTTGTGTTATAACATTTGCTTATGTGCTTCGATTAAGAAATTCTGGACGTCTCAAATTGTGAATCAGAAGAAGTCTTTTCCGACTCACGAAAATTCTCAGTAGTTTCAAAGACATTCTTACCACATTCCCTTTCAATATTATTAATTATAATATTATATTCCCATACTATTTTTAGTACACCTCTTTTTGAAATCATTTTGATTCATAAATTTTGTAAAACGACACTTGTTTCATATCCATAAATATTTTGGAGTAGTGTTGGAATGGAAGTATGAGTTAGTGTAATATAATTACGCTTGATCAACGTGGTTATATTACGGTAAGTCATGCGGAAGTTCTAATGGAACATGATGGTGGTAATGCTTGATCAACTTTACCTTCACCACGTACCATATTACATGAATCCTTTATTTTCTCTTCTGACATCTGAATATTATGACACTCTATACTTGACATCATTTGGATCACACATAATTTCCCCCTCATCTTTATCATATCATACTTGCACTCCGAACAGTTTATTTAAATGTATTCGTCATCAAAGGAATATGATCTCGTTTTAGCTAATTTCCATACTTAACTACAAGATGCTCGATCTTTCTATGTCAAGACGAACATTCCTATCCTCACTTGTTTCCTAAACGCCGTTTAATCACACCAACCAAAATTTCGGGACGAAATTTTCTTTAAGGGGTAGGTAATGTAACAACCCGACTTTTTCCGTTAAAAACTTAACAACTGTCTGTTAAATTCAACGTTTTTCCACGCTAAATTTTTTTTTTAAAACAATATATATTATTACATAAGTTTTATAGGTGTTAAATAAAACACTACAATTAGTGTAACCAAAAAAAAAAAATAAATAAATAAATAAAATAATAATAAAATAAAATAACTTTTCAGACAACGAAACATATGAATATTTATTTTAAGTATTATTTTATGTAATAATTAAGTTTTAAAAATCATTTTAACTAATTAGGATATTCTTAATTTAAACTTGAAAAAAAAAATAAGTTTAAACATTCATGTTTAAATAAAGGACAAATATTTATTTAATGTTAAAAAAAGTAAATAAGTATTTATGAAAAACACCAACTAGGTACAATGTCAAGAATTTAAAAGGTTTTGAACAATATATATGTAAATGTATTTTATAAATATAAAAATTTACCAATTATTGAATCATATTAAGATAAAATACATTGGGTTTTAGATATCGGATAAAAATTTAATTATAACCCGTGATTACATAGTAATACCCGTGTTTAATTATTATACCCGTGACTACACATTATTACGTCCGTGATATCAATAATTGAGATAGATATTTACCCGTGACTCTATCTTATCTATATTATCTATATCAGATTCATTTCATCAAACAACCACGTACACACTTTTCTCTTAAAAACACCCATCTACTATTCATCATCTTCATCGCTCTTCCTTCCTCAAAAACACCTTCAAGAATTCACTTGATCATAAAATTGTTTACATATTCGGACTCCTCTCGAAGAACTCTACACATCCATACCAACAATTTCTTGATTGGAGTAAGTTTTAAAAACTCTAATTTTTGGGTTTCATGTTTTTGTTACATATTAGGAGAAATATAGTGTCTAGTGCTCAAGTCCTTGAATGTTTACAAATGAATTTGTGTTTAATTGATCATTTGAGTAGTTTTAATGAAATCACGTTTTTATATTGCATGCTACTGATATGAAAGACATATTTTATGTAAATTATATGTATCAAGATGAAATCCTCTCGAAAAATTAATAACTTTAGGCTCAAGAATTGTTTGATTTCGTTTTGTGATGCTTCCGACATGATTAATTGAGTTTCAATATGTTATTGAATGAAATCCGAAATTTTTGAGATGTATGTTTTGTGTTTGAGTTTGTGAACTGATAACCAAATGATAGGTTATTAAAAACTACACATTTTAGGCTTAAGAATCATCGAATTTCGTTAAGAATTGCTCTCGTTATGCTTATTTGAAGTTTTAACCTTTTTATGCTTAATCCGAATTTTCTGGGCAAAATAATTTATGATTTGGAATGTGATTTGGTTACCAACTGTTAGATAATTAAAAATCACTCAAGTTAGGCTAGGATATCATGTAAAATGGATGCGTATTGCTCATGTTATGATTAATTGTTTTCGGTTTAAAAATTCGTAATTGAAACTTAGAATCTCGAAAAGTATGATATATATTCAGGTCTTGAGAGGTACATAGTTGTATTCCTTGCGAAAAAACATTTGGTTTTCATTTAGATATTGTCAAATTCCGATAAACGAGTCAAAATCTACGGCCAAATCAAAGTTACAAATTTATACTTTTTAAAACCGAACAGAACAGTTGCCTCGTGATGCGTGCGACCCGATCTCAGATTTCTGGGTTCACGGTTGCGTGCGTATCGAAAAATTAATAAGTTTAGACTCAAGAAACGAGTCATTTGGATACTTTTTGGATGTGATATGATTTTTCAAAGTTTATACATTTTAGTTAAAAGTGCTGAAACGTTTCAGCATGTACAGCCTAGTACATTTTCAGTCACTGCGATCATTCTGTTTGGAGTTAGAGCTTGTGCTTTGGATATATTATAGTCGACTAAATTTCGGAGATTTTGACGCGTATTTCAAGTCAAACGGACCTGTACATATTTTTATAAAAATTCCAGAAGTTGACTGCATTTTTTAAACTAAAAATGATGTGCAGTTGACTTTGTTGACCAAATGGGTTTAAAGTGTCAAAATGGGTAACGGGTACCGTGGACACGTCACATATGTTGATTTAAGTAAGTTTGAAGATTATAGTGTTTTAAAAATGAGTTTTGGCGAGTTTTGGTCAAAATGGGTATTTATGACTCATTTGGGTCATACGAGCCTACTTTGACCCATATGCGAAATTTTGAGAACCAAAGGTATGTAACACATCCCGTATATTGATTTAAATATGTTTGCAAGTTTTGGTGCTTTAAAAATGAGTTTGGGTCAAATTTGATCTAAAGAAAGTTTTATGACTCATTCGGGTCAAACGTGCATAAATTGACCCATATGCATAATTTTGGAAAACGAAAGTCACCAACACATCTAAAATGTCATTTTTGAGCTGTGACAAAAATTCAAAAAAGTCAGGTCAGCCGGATTCAAATTTGGATCGTCAACCGAAAATTTTAGTATTTTAACAAAATTGTCAAAATGACTCTCGGGCCTACTTTGAGGACTCGTAAGTTGAAATCAGTTAAGTTTAGATAAAAACTATTATTTGTTATTGAAAGTATTTGCGACAAGCTTTAAAACGATACATTATTTGTATAATTTTACTGAGTTTAAACAGGTATAAGACAAGCGAGAAAATGGGCAATCGCTGCTGAATTTTGAACACAACCAAAAATTTTATCAGCATTTTATGTTTCGGGAGACTGTTTTCGCGAGGTCATAACTTTAAAACCGTAACTCCGTTTTTGTCAAATAAACTGTCTATAGAAAGGTGGGATGACATACTTTGCAATGGTCACGACCTAAGGTATTATATCGAATTTGGTGGGACCCGGAATCAACTGCAAAATACTAAAAAATACATATATGTAAATAATATAAATTTTTCTAAGTAAAAATGAATAACTTAAGTTTGACCTATGTTTGACTATTTGACCAACTTGTGTAATTTTATGCGGTTGTTGACTTGTGTTAACCATGTTGACTGTGTTTGACTTGCGTTTGACTTACATTTGACTTACTTTGACTTGCGTTGACTTTTGTTGACTTTTGCTAAATTTTGCTAAATTTATGAGTCGGACTTGAGCAATAGGACTATATGAACCCTATGGACCAACCTAGCTTATTAGACACTTATTGACCAACATATATTCTCTAGGTTAAGGTCTACGGTTACTTGCATTCCGATATTCGATCACATCTCTGTGATTTATTTCTGAAGTTGTCAGGTGAGTTTCATTTGCTCCCTTTTTAAATACTTTACAATATATATTTTTGGGACTGAGAATACATGAGCTTTTATAAATGTTTGACGCAATAGACACAAGTATCTTAACTGCATTCTATGATAGAATTATCTGGGATTGGGATTGATTATAATGGCACGTATTGTCACTGGTTTATTTCGGTTAGAGCGAATGAGCTCCCGAGTTGAATGAATGGTTTTGTATTTTGGCACCGGTTGTCCTATATTTTATATACATGTGTTCAGCCGTGGGGGAGTAAAGACCGGCACAGAGGTTCTATATTTTGAAGGCACATGTATTCAGCCGTGGGGTGAAAGACCGGAACAGATGGTTACTATTATATTTTGGAATCCTCACTAGGTGTTCTTCATATGAATGATATTTTTCTTGTGCAGTTGGAATGGGACCTCTGCACGTCTTATTAAATAAAAATCTTGTGGTCTATTAAAATGATAAAATGAAATGATTACTATAAACTAATGAACTCACCAACCTTTTGGTTGACACTTTAAAGCATGTTTATTCTCAGGTATTGAAATGCTTCCGCTGTCTGCTTGCTAATTGCTCAAGGTGCTGCATGGAGTCTTTCATGCCATATTTTCAAAAAGACATTGCATTCAAAAATTATTGTTATAATCTATTAATAAATAATTTGACGATTTAGTCATTTTGTATAAGTTGACATATATATTTGGGAAATGTCTCCATTTTTGGTAAACTTTCTATGTATAGAAAGTATGTCATTTAAAAATGAATGCAATTTTTATCAAAACGTATCATATAGAGGGCAAAACCTCGCTGTGGGACCAAATGTTGATGACTTCATCCCTATGGATTGGGTCGGGTCGTCTCAGGACTGAAATGTCCCGTTCTTATTGATTAAAAACGTTCCATATTAATTGATTTCGTTGCGAGGTTTTGACCTCTATATGAGACGTTTTTCAAAGACTGCATTCATTTTTAAACAAACCATAACCTTTATTTCATCAATAAAGGTTTAAAAAGCTTTACGTAGATTATCAAATAATGATAATCTAAAATATCCTGTTTACACACGACCATTACATAATGGTTTACAATACAAATATGTTACAACAAAATAAGTTTCTTGAATGCAGTTTTTACACAATATCATACAAGCATGGACTCCAAATCTTGTCCTTATTTAAGTATGCGATAGCGGAAGCTCTTAATAATCACCTGAGAATAAACATGCTTAAAACGTCAACAAAAATGTTGGTGAGTTATAGGTTTAACCTATATATATCAAATCATAATAATAGACCACAAGATTTCATATTTCAATACACATCCCATACATAGAGATAAAAATCATTCATATGGTGAACACCTGGTAACCGACATTAACAAAATGCATATATAAGAATATCCCCATCATTCCGGGACACCCTTCGGATATGATATAAATTTCGAAGTACTAAAGCATCCGGTACTTTGGATGGGGTTTGTTAAGCCCAATAGATCTATCTTTAGGATTCGCGTCAATTAGGGTGTCTGTTCCCTAATTCTTAGATTACCAGACTTAATAACAAGGGGCATATTCGATTTCGATAATTCAACCATAGAATGTAGTTTCACGTACTTGTGTCTATTTTGTAAATCATTTATAAAACCTGCATGTATTCTCATCCCAAAAATATTAGATTTTAAAAGTGGGACTATAACTCACTTTCACATATTTTTACTTCGTCGGGAAGTAAAACTTGGCCACTGGTTGATTCACGAACCTATAACAATATATACATATATATCAAAGTATGTTCAAAATATATTTACAACACTTTTAATATATTTTGATGTTTTAAGTTTATTAAGTCAGCTGTCCTCGTTAGTACCCTACAACTAGTTGTCCACAGTTAGATGTACAGAAATAAATCGATAAATATTATCTTGAATCAATCCACGACCCAGTGTATACGTATCTCAGTATTGATCACAACTCAAACTATATATATTTTGGAATCAACCTCAACCCTGTATAGCTAACTCCAACATTCACATATAGAGTGTCTATGGTTGTTCCGAAATATATATAGATGTGTCGACATGATAGGTCGAAACATTGTATACGTGTCTATGGTATCTCAAGATTACATAATATACAATACAAGTTGATTAAGTTATGGTTGGAATAGATTTGTTACAAATTTTCACGTAGCTAAAATGAGAAAAATTATCCAATCTTGTTTTACCCATAACTTCTTCATTTTAAATCCGTTTTGAGTGAATCAAATTGCTATGGTTTCATATTGAACTCTATTTTATGAATCTAAACAGAAAAAGTATAGGTTTATAGTCGGAAAAATAAGTTACAAGTCGTTTTTGTAAAGGTAGTCATTTCAGTCGAAAGAACGACGTCTAGATGACCATTTTAGAAAACATACTTCCACTTTGAGTTTAACCATAATTTTTGGATATAGTTTCATGTTCATAATAAAAATCATTTTCTCAGAATAACAACTTTTAAATCAAAGTTTATAATAGTTTTTAATTAACTAACCCAAAACAGCCCGCGGTGTTACTACGACGGCGTAAATCCGGTTTTACGGTGTTTTTCGTGTCTCCAGGTTTTAAATCATTAAGTTAGCATATCATATAGATATAGAACATGTGTTTAGTTGATTTTAAAAGTCAAGTTAGAAGGATTAACTTTTGTTTGCGAACAAGTTTAGAATTAACTAAACTATGTTCTAGTGATTACAAGTTTAAACCTTCGAATAAGATAGCTTTATATGTATGAATTGAATGATGTTATGAACATCATTACTACCTTAAGTTCCTTGGATAAACCTACTGGAAAAGTGAAAAATGGATCTAGCTTCAACGGATCCTTGGATGGCTCGAAGTTCTTGAAGCAGAATCATGACACGAAAACAAGTTCAAGTAAGATCATCACTTGAAATAAGATTGTTATAGTTATAGAAATTGAACCAAAGTTTGAATATGATTATTACCTTGTATTAGAATGATAACCTACTGTAAGAAACAAAGATTTCTTGAGGTTGGATGATCACCTTACAAGATTGGAAGTGAGCTAGCAAACTTGAAAGTATTCTTGATTTTATGTAACTAGAACTTGTAGAATATATGAAGAACACTTAGAACTTGAAGATAGAACTTGAGAGAGATCAATTAGATGAATAAAATTGAAGAATGAAAGTGTTTGTAGGTGTTTTTGGTCGTTGGTGTATGGATTAGATATAAAGGATATGTAATTTTGTTTTCATGTAAATAAGTCATGAATGATTACTCATATTTTTGTAATTTTATGAGATATTTCATGCTAGTTGCCAAATGATGGTTCCCACATGTGTTAGGTGACTCACATGGGCTGCTAAGAGCTGATCATTGGAGTGTATATACCAATAGTACATACATCTAAAAGTTGTGTATTGTACGAGTACGAATACGGGTGCATACGAGTAGAATTGTTGATGAAACTGAACGAGGATATAATTGTAAGCATTTTCGTTAAGTAGAAGTATTTTGATAAGTGTATTGAAGTCTTTCAAAAGCGTATAAATACATATTAAAACACTACATGTATATACATTTTAACTGAGTCGTTAAGTCATCGTTAGTCGTTACATGTAAGTGTTGTTTTGAAACCTTTAGGTTAACGATCTTGTTAAATGTTGTTAACCCAATGTTTATAATATCAAATGAGATTTTAAATTATTATATTATCATGATATTATCATGTATGAATATCTCTTAATATGATATATATACATTAAATGTCTTTACAACGATAATCGTTACATATATGTCTCGTTTAAAAATCATTGAGTTAGTAGTCTTGTTTTTACATATGTAGTTCATTGTTAATATACTTAATGACATGTTTACTTATCATAGTATCATATTAACTATATATATATCCATATATATGTCATCATATAGTTTTTACAAGTTTTAACGTTCGTGAATCACCGGTCAACTTGGGTGGTCAATTGTCTATATGAAACCTATTTCAATTAATCAAGTCTTAACAAGTTTGATTGCTTAACATGTTGGAAACATTTAATCATGTAAATATCAATCTCGAGTAAAGACCGGCACAGAGGTTCTATATTTTGAAGGCACATGTATTCAGCCGTGGGGTGAAAGACCGGAACAGATGGTTACTATTATATTTTGGAATCCTCACCAGGTGTTCTTCATATGAATGATATTTTTCTTGTGCAGTTGGAATGGGACCTCTGCACGTCTTATTAAATAAAAATCTTGTGGTCTATTAAAATGATAAAATGAAATGATTACTATAAACTAATGAACTCACCAACCTTTTGGTTGACACTTTAAAGCATGTTTATTCTCAGGTATTGAAATGCTTCCGCTGTCTGCTTGCTAATTGCTCAAGGTGTTGCATGGAGTCTTTCATGCCATATTTTCAAAAAGACATTGCATTCAAAAATTATTGTTATAATCTATTAATAAATAATTTGACGATTTAGTCATTTTGTATAAGTTGACATATATATTTGGGAAATGTCTCCATTTTTGGTAAACTTTCTATGTATAGAAAGTATGTCATTTAAAAATGAATGCAATTTTTATCAAAACGTATCATATAGAGGGCAAAACCTCGCTGTGGGACCAAATGTTGATGACTTCATCCCTATGGATTGGGTCGGGTCGTCTCAGGTGGTATCAGAGCGTTGGTTCTAGGGAATTAGGTGCATTAATGTGTCTGACCTGGACCGTTAGGACACATTAGTGATCTAGTCTAGAACCGTGTCGTTATACTTATATGTGATTATGTGCATACTCTGATATTAATATAATATTATTACTATCGGTGAGAAAGTATTTCTCCCTTTGATTACAAGCCTTCTCCTGCTCAAGCGAGTTCATTTTCAACACCCCGGTCATTGAAAAACCGGGAAGTGTTATTCAGGACTTTCGAAATTTCCGACATTCCTACGTGAGTTATTACTTATATAATTTTATAGATATCATTTGTGTTATAACATTTGCTTATGTGCTTCGATTAAGAAATTCTGGACGTCTCAAATTGTGAATCAGAAGAAGTCTTTTCCGACTCACGAAAATTCTCAGTAGTTTCAAAGACATTCTTACCACATTCCCTTTCAATATTATTAATTATAATATTATATTCCCATACTATTTTTAGTACACCTCTTTTTGAAATCATTTTGATTCATAAATTTTGTAAAACGACACTTGTTTCATATCCATAAATATTTTGGAGTAGTGTTGGAATGGAAGTATGAGTTAGTGTAATATAATTACGCTTGATCAACGTGGTTATATTACGGTAAGTCATGCGGAAGTTCTAATGGAACATGATGGTGGTAATGCTTGATCAACTTTACCTTCACCACGTACCATATTACATGAATCCTTTATTTTCTCTTCTGACATCTGAATATTATGACACTCTATACTTGACATCATTTGGATCACACATAATTTCCCCCTCATCTTTATCATATCATACTTGCACTCCGAACAGTTTATTTAAATGTATTCGTCATCAAAGGAATATGATCTCGTTTTAGCTAATTTCCATACTTAACTACAAGATGCTCGATCTTTCTATGTCAAGACGAACATTCCTATCCTCACTTGTTTCCTAAACGCCGTTTAATCACACCAACCAAAATTTCGGGACGAAATTTTCTTTAAGGGGTAGGTAATGTAACAACCCGACTTTTTTCGTTAAAAACTTAACAACTGTCTGTTAAATTCAACGTTTTTCCACGCTAAATTTTTTTTTTAAAACAATATATATTATTACATAAGTTTTATAGGTGTTAAATAAAACACTACAATTAGTGTAACCAAAAAAAAAAAAATAAATAAATAAATAAAATAATAATAAAATAAAATAACTTTTCAGACAACGAAACATATGAATATTTATTTTAAGTATTATTTTATGTAATAATTAAGTTTTAAAAATCATTTTAACTAATTAGGATATTCTTAATTTAAACTTGAAAAAAAAAATAAGTTTAAACATTCATGTTTAAATAAAGGACAAATATTTATTTAATGTTAAAAAAAGTAAATAAGTATTTATGAAAAACACCAACTAGGTACAATGTCAAGAATTTAAAAGGTTTTGAACAATATATATGTAAATGTATTTTATAAATATAAAAATTTACCAATTATTGAATCATATTAAGATAAAATACATTGGGTTTTAGATATCGGATAAAAATTTAATTGTAACCCGTGATTACATAGTAATACCCGTGTTTAATTATTATACCCGTGACTACACATTATTACGTCCGTGATATCAATAATTGAGATAGATATTTACCCGTGACTCTATCTTATCTATATTATCTATATCAGATTCATTTCATCAAACAACCACGTACACACTTTTCTCTTAAAAACACCCATCTACTATTCATCATCTTCATCGCTCTTCCTTCCTCAAAAACACCTTCAAGAATTCACTTGATCATAAAATCGTTTACATATTCGGACTCCTCTCGAAGAACTCTACACATCCATACCAACAATTTCTTGATTGGAGTAAGTTTTAAAAACTCTAATTTTTGGGTTTCATGTTTTTGTTACATATTAGGAGAAATATAGTGTCTAGTGCTCAAGTCCTTGAATGTTTACAAATGAATTTGTGTTTAATTGATCATTTGAGTAGTTTTAATGAAATCACGTTTTTATATTGCATGCTACTGATATGAAAGACATATTTTATGTAAATTATATGTATCAAGATGAAATCCTCTCGAAAAATTAATAACTTTAGGCTCAAGAATTGTTTGATTTCGTTTTGTGATGCTTCCGACATGATTAATTGAGTTTCAATATGTTATTGAATGAAATCCGAAATTTTTGAGATGTATGTTTTGTGTTTGAGTTTGTGAACTGATAACCAAATGATAGGTTATTAAAAACTACACATTTTAGGCTTAAGAATCATCGAATTTCGTTAAGAATTGCTCTCGTTATGTTATAAATATAAAGCTATTTTATAAATATCCCTGTGGAACGACGGAATTTAATATATAAATATAATATAAATATATAATTTATATAATTAATTATATATTATATTATATTTATATACATAATTAATTTATAACTTTCAGTCCGTTGCGTCGAACGTTGAGAGTTGACTCTGGTCCCGGTTCCAGATTTTCGAACGTCCTTGCGTACAATTTAATATCTTGTACTTTGCATTTTGAATCTTGTACTCTTGTAATTTCGAGACGTTTCTTATTAATAATTGGAACCACTTTGATTGTATTTTGTACTTTTGAGCTTTTTGGTCGTTTGCGTCTTCAATTCGTCGAATCTGTCTTTTGTCTTCACCTTTTAATATTTAAACGAATATCACTTGTAAATAGAACAATTGCAACTAAAAGCTTGTCTTTCTTGGGGAATAATGCTATGAAATATATGTTCGTTTTTAGCATTATCATGATGTTACTTAGAACTTGTAAACAATCATGGAACTTTATAGTTGTGACCTTGATAAAAAAAAACGAAAAAAAAAAATAGATATATATACCTGCTGTCACAACATTTATATAAAAAAAATTGATTTCGAATTTTAAGAACATTTTAGATAATATTTATAACATGAATTGTGTTTCAAATGGTTCATATAAACTTTATGAATCATTAATTTCCACAGAAACGCCACCTAGAACTCCAATTTGATCTTAGAACAACGTTTGACTTTTTAATATCAAAACTTTGACTCCGAAATTAAGATTCGATATGAGGAATTTGAACTTCAAATTTTGCAGATAGTTTTAGTAAAAGAATCCTAACAACTCTGTATTTTTAGATTTTGAAAATTGGTTCGTAATCGAAATAATGATATAGGAAGCTCGTACAGAGCAGGTAACTGGGTTCTTCCCTTTTTTCTGTTTAATTCTAAATAAAAAAAATGTTAATGATTTCTGGAGTTGGTAATTGATGAGTGAAGTTGTATGGTACCAATTATCAACTGACCTGGATTGTTTTGTAGCAATTTACTCGACACAGAAAATCAATCGTACATGGAAGAAAATAAAAAAAAATAAAGGACAATCTTGAGTTGTACTAGATTTTGTATTGTAATGGTAATCTGATTCTGACCTCTAACAGATTGGAGATAAGAACAAAGAAAAAAAATAAAAGTTTGAAAGTGATTTTCAACTTAATCCGGTTCCAAAATTGAGTACGTATGAATTTATATATATATTAATAATTAATAATAATAATTAAATTTCCATTAGTATTAATAATAGATTTAATAATAATAATACTAATATTATCATTATCAAATAATACAAAACGATTTTAATATTATTATTAATAATAATAAATTGTAATATTTTCTAATAATTATAATAATGATAATGATAATAATTTATAATAATAATTTATAATAATAATATCTAATAATAATACTATTAATAATCATAATAACTGAAATTAAAAAAAAATATTATTAGTCATAATGATATTAACAATGATATAGATGTTATTATAAATTTATTAATAATACTACTTATATAATATGGAGTACAACTTATACATATCTAATTTTATTAATAATATTAATAATACAAGTATTAATATTAATTTTAATCTTAATGAAAGTAATGATCATAATACAACATTTATACTTTAACTTGTATTTACATATAACATATTAACTTTACATTTCATTACTTATGTATTACTTATGCTTATTCCATATAATAACACATTTGAATAACTAACATTTATATATATTCTATATAAATTGCATTATAATAATTATTAATAACAATCACGTATAAATTCATTTTAAATTACACTTAACTATTTTGTATCTTATTTTACATATTTAATTCTAATGTATAAATTAGATTTTATAAATTTCAATTTATCATATATACTTACATTTATATATATATATATATATATATATATATATATATATATATATATATATATATATATATATATATATATATATATATATATATATATATATATATATATATATATATATATATATATATATATATATATATATTTACAATTAGATGTTCGTGAATCGTCGAGCATAGTCAATGGGTAATTGATTACATGAATATAGATTTCAAAACTTTCGAGACTCAACATTACAGATTTTTCTTATCGTGTCGGAAACATATAAAGATTAAAGTTTAAATTTGATCAGAAATTCCCGGGTCATCACAGTACCTACCCGTTAAAGAAATTTTGTCCCGAAATTTGAGTGAGGTCGTCATGGATAACAATAAAGATGTTTGCCTGACGAATGTGAGCTGATAAATAGAGTTTTATCTTCATTGAGTAATATGAATAAGACAATTCGATTACTCGAAGAGTACGAATGAAGCTATCATTAAATAGTGAAATAAGAAAGACAAATTTCATCATAACTTTTGACTAGTCATGGTTGAATTTAGAAAATAAGGTGCGTCTTGACTTTTGACGTTGTCTTGATTGAATTTCGGAATTCAAGGGATTTAAAGAAAATCTTCGAAAACTAAAAGATTTAACTCTTCGGTGAGTAAGGAAATTAAGATCTCTATAATTAAATACGGTGATCTGCATCGATTACTCTGTCTGATATTTCCATTATAAATTTACCTTTTCCGTCCCATTAGTTTCCACCACTTCTATACCTTCTTTCTCAGTTCATATATCCAAAAGATTATAATAATGCTTAATCCGGTTCTAATCCTTGTTCTTATTCTGACTATCGCAATGATCGTTCTTCTTTTCCAACTCCCACCGGAAGAATCTGTTTATTTCTACTATGTTCTAGGGATTATTGTATTTATAATACTCCCGTGTCTTTATATTGCTATACGCACTGATATCCACAGTTTGTAACTTCGGTGTTGTCATTGGGCTTTATATTTTCTCTTATACTTCGAAGTCCTTGCTTCTATTTTTCTATAATCATTGTCATCTCCAGTTAATACTCTCCCTATTTGCTGCGATTTATACTCCAATTTCTATTTCGGAGCTTTGTCCCTTCGTTTCTTCTTCTTGTGATTGGGCATCTCTTGTAATGGTCCAGAATTCGCAGATATAAGTTTCAGAATGAACATCGTTAATGTCCTAAGAAAGAAATGGTAATAGCACAATTTGACTTGTCAAATTACCAGAATTCAAGGAAAGATAGGACTATCAAGAAAAATATGTTCTTGATATGTTTATAGATTAGACAGAACGTAAGAGTCGTGTAACATGGCACATGATGACGTTATGATCTGTGAATCATCATATTCCATTTAGAAACTTAGCATGACTTACTGTAATATAATCACGTTGATCAAGTGTCATTATATTATACTAACTCATGCATCAGTTCCCAACATTACTTCAATAACATTCATATTTTAAGCTCGAAAGTTTACAGAATATAGAAACTAACAGTTTTTATATGATGTAACACTGATAGCACGAAGTGATTAATGATTTCAGATAAGAATAGTTATGAAAATATCTTCAGAAATATGGAGGACATTTATATTGAAAGATACGATGATATCTCGGAATTTCTAATATCGATGGTTGATGAAGAAAGATTTTCTGCAAGATTTTAACATGAGTACGGAACAAGATATACGTTGAAGGTTTCATTGGATCTAGAATTACCTGGATTCTTTGAATATAGGGTATGGTTCTTGTATTTGTCCTTGGTCTCCTTCGTAGTTAGCTCAATCTGTTTTTCAGTACAAAATTTTCTATCGAGCGTTCCTAACGCTCATTTCTTTATCATTAAACTTTTGGCCGTTTAGACCATCTACAATTTTTCTGTTTCCTCTGTATTTAATGCTACGATATCTGAATCATCAGTTATCAATCCGAGGTGGTTTCAGGAGAATTGTGTTTTTAGATGATTAAACGCTGATGGTAGTATGGTGAAATATAAAAGGTTCTCCGGTAACAATAAAAGAGCATACACATAAATCAAGGTGATAATAAGGTTGTTTCGAACGAAAAGTCGAAGTTGACTTGCTGGAGCTGTGACAAAATTTGCTATTTTGAAAGGGAACTGCAAAGTTATTTTGGGTAATAATAACGCCAAAGAAGCTAGCACAGATACGTGTTAAACTTTTACTCAGGTTTCGAGTATTTTCAGGTGCATGACTATATGCATCAATCTTTTCTTCCGTAGATGAAATGCGGTTGGTTCCTGCTCTCGATTGAGATGTTTTCAAGAATCATGAAAGGTTTGAACGCAGAATGTAATCGTCAAGATACAAAGGAGGTTTAAGATGAAATCAAGTGGCAAACTTGAAGAAATGTTTAGTTTCATATGTTATAATCAATATTTTAACTCATTTTAATTGTCCGATATTATTAGTCCACAGTCGATAGTCTACAGTTAACAGTCCAATAATTCATATATAGTTTAATATATAATATTCGAATTAATTAATACGCATCGTGACCCGTGTACGTGTCTCAGACTCGATCACAACTCAAAGTATATATATTATTGTAGAATCAACCTCAACCCTGTATAGAGAACTCGATCATTACTGCATATAGAGTGTCTATGGTTATTCCAAATAATATATATATATATATATATATATATATATATATATATATATATATATATATATATATATATATATATATATATATATATATATATGCGTCGATATGATATGTCAAAACCTTGTATACGTGTCCCGATATTTAAAGTGCGTAAAAATAAATAACGGAAATTAAATGACGATAAATAAAGTGCGTAAAGTAAATAACATAATTTAAATGACGATAAATAAAATTGCGAGAATGTAAAATGTGATAATTAAATTGCGATAAATAAAATGTAATCAGTTAGCTAGGAACAGTTAGCGTGGATTCTTAACAAAATTTCTCATAGTTAATTTGTTTGTTTCTAACAAATTTTATTTTGTCAAATGTTTTCTTCGCTATGCCACTTGTTGGGTTCTGATAAATCAAAATCCAAATATGAAATTGGATGAAAATGGTTATTCTGTGGTGAACGGATTTGTATATCGGTGGATGTAAGTAGGATAGTAAACGACTATTGAATCAGCTTCGAAGATTGTACAGTGTAACTTATTAATGTGAAATATGAATATTCCTCTGGTATTACCTACCCGTTAAAATATTTTCATCATTAACAGTTTGTACAAAAGAATTTTTAATTACAATCATTATGAAAAAATATATACAAATATATTTTCTTCAGATGTAATCATGGATTTAATGAGTTAACATGATATTAATCTCATTTGCTTTTCGGTTTGAGCTAGAATAAGTAATCTCTAAAACTTTTAGAAACCACATATTCTTCGCAGAATATTTCTTCAATGAAGTTATGAATTAATACTTCATCGTTCATTGTTGTTGGTACTCCTTGGTATCTATGGTGCGTATGACGTTGATGTTCGTGTGACAGATGGTGAAGTTGAGGTTTGCGATGCGGTTGTTGTTGGTGGTGGTAATGGTACTGTTGGCGTTGGTAGTGGTGATATTGGTTATGCTGCTGGTGCTGCTGCTGGTGTTTGTAACCTTTGCACCATATTCTCCAAAGCCACTACCCGAGCGCGAAGCTCGTTGACTTCTTCTATAACACCGGGGTGATTGTCGGTTCAGACGAGCGGATAAATATGATCTAGAATTTGGTATAGTATATAATCGTGACGAGATACCTTGGAAATGAGAGAGAATATGGTGTTTCGGACAGGTTTGCCGGTAAGTGCTTCAGGTTCTTCGTCAAGAGGGTAATGTGGTGGATGGAAAGGATCGCCTTCTTCTTGTCTCCAATGATTAAGGAGGCTACGAACCCATCCCCAATTCATCCAAAATAGATGATGACTGATTGGTTGATCCATTTCGGTCACACTGCTTTCGGAGCTTGAGTGGGATTCCATTTCGGAATCCGAGTGACTTGAACTAATGACGAATTCCATTTCGTACGATTGAATAAAGAATTTTTAGATATGAAATGATTTTCTGGCTAACGAATGGTATTCTAATTACATAGAATATCCATATATATAGAACAAAAGGTTTCGTAGATTACGGAGGAATTTACGGGATACGCCAAATAAGGTTTACAGTAACATACGCGAAGATATGAATTTTGTCTATACACTATTCATGCAATCAATGCAGCAAGACGTGTCTAGACTAAGAATGATAAGCAGATAATTTTCGACACAAAATGATAAGCAAAAATTTTTGACATGCAGACCAGGTCGAAGTCCAGACTCACTAATGCATCCTAACGACTACTAGTTAGACACACTAATGCAAGACCTGGTTCGCTATGACCACCACTCTGATACCAACTGTAAATACAGTTGGGGACAACCACCGTCCCACCCAGTGCCTTCCCAGCTAACCGCCTGGTGACCACTGAGTGTACCTCAGATACTGATTTTAGGACCTGCCTCTCGGCTATTGCCAACCCTCGTAAGGGATCGCAAGGAGTAAGAACCAATGCTTCATCACAGGTAACACTGTGAGAACCTCCTTTATGACTAACCCGTCACACATGGACGGCGTTATACCAGCTCTGATACCAACTGTACAGACCCGTCCTAATCCATCCAGACGAAGTCCATATCGATTATAAACGAGTCACAATAGTTGATTACATCGCGAGGTACTTGACCTCTATATGATACATTTTACAAACATTGTATTCGTTTTTGAAAGGACAATCTTTCATTACATCGAAAGTTAACGACATGCATACCATTTTATAATATATCCACCTATAATTGACTTAATAATAATCTTGATGAACTCAACGACTCGAATGCAACATCTTTTGAAATATGTCATGAATGACTCCAAATAATATTTCTAAAATGAGCAAATGCACATCGGAAGATTTCTTTCGTACCTGAGAATAAACATGCTTTAAAGTGTCAACCAAAAAATTGGTGAGTTCATTAGTTTATCATAAATAATCATTTCATAATTTTAATAGACCACAAGATTTCATATTTCCATTTCTCATAAACATACATCCCATACATAGAGACAAAAATCATTCATACGGATTGAACACCTAGTAACCGACCTTAACAAGATGCATATAGAATATCTCCATCATTCCGGGATCCTCCTTCGGACATGATATAAATTTTGAAGTACTAAAGCATCCGGTACTTTGGATGGGGCTTGTTAGGCCCAATAGATCTATCTTTAGGATTCGCGTCAATTAGGGTGTCTGTTCCCTAATTCTTAGATTACCAGACTAAAAAGGGGCATATTCGGTTTAATAATCCAGCTATAGAATGTAGTTTTAAGTACTTGTGTCTATTTCGTAAAACAGTTATAAAAATTGCGCATGTATTCCCAGCCCAAAAATATAAAGGGTAAAAAGGCAAATGAAACTCACAGTACTGTATTTTGTAGTAAAAATACATATGACGACATTGAACAATGCAGGGTAGGCCTCGGATTCACTAACCTATATCATTTATATATAGTAATACACATATTTGCAATCGAACCATTGTATATCATATATATGAATTTATTAGCTATGTCATATTTATATTAACAATGTGTATATGTTTTCATATTTTCATTTTGTATATAAAAATATAAATTTTATTATGTTATAAGTATTAAATATATATATATATATATATATATATATATATATATATATATATATATATATATATATATATATATATATATATTTATATATCATTTGCTTGAAAGATAGGAATTATAATAATACTAAAATAATATTAAATATGGTAAAATTATAATACTTTTTAATACTTAAGTTTTCTAATAGAAGTAATAATGTTAATATTTCTATTAGTGATAATACTAATAATGATATTAATGATAATACATATAATCATGTTAGTGGTAGTAATAATAATGATCTTAATATTAATATTAATGATGATAATACTAATAATGATAATATTAGTAATAATACTTATGTACATTAAAATTGATAATAACACTAATAATAACATGTTTTATTTTCATAAATCCACTAATTATAATAATCATAATAATAATATTAATAATACTTATGTCAATATCAATATTAATAATAATAATAATAATAGTAGTTGTTAATATTAATAATACTAATGTTACTCAATGATAATATTTAGTAATATATCTAAAAAAATGATAATAATATTAATCATATAATTTATTTTAACATAGCTACAACAAATATTAATATTCATAACACTAACAATAACAACAATGATAATAATAATAATTATTATTATTATAATTGTTGGTGTTATTTTGATAATAATACTAATTCTAATTCTAATTATAATCATAATAATAACAAAAATAATAATATTAACTATAATAATAATAATAATACTTCTTTAATGAAAATTCTAAAATTTTAATAATGATACTTATAATAATAAAGATAGTATCATTCATAATTTTATTATTAGTGATCACCATAATTAACATTAATATAACATATTTAATAATAATGAAAATTAATAATAATAATCTTGATAATGAAACTACCTCAAGAGCTTTCCCCAAAAAAAAAATTGACAGGAACCAGGATCGAACCCTAGACCACTTGCTAACCCAACACGCACCCTAACCATTGATCCGTTTCAGTTTTCTGAATAAACTCTTAACTAAACATAATATAACCCGTGTCTCTATGTTCTTATTTCTTCTTCTTCTTCATTTTCATAATCAAAATTGACCAGGGAGTTTAATTACCAAAATAATGAATTTATGATGTTACTTAGAACTTGTAAACAATCATGGAACTTTATAGTTGTGACCTTGATAAAAAAAATGAAACAAAAAAAAATAGATATATATACCTGCTGTCGCAACATTTATATAAAAAAAATTGATTTCGAATTTTAAGAACATTTTAGATAATATTTATAACATGAATTGTGTTTCAAATGGTTCATATAAACTTTATGAATCATTAATTTCCACAGAAACGCCACCTAGAACTCCAATTTGATCTTAGAACAACGTTTGACTTTTTAAAATCAAAACTTTGACTCCGAAATTAAGATTCGATATGAGGAATTTGAACTTCAAATTTTGCAGATAGTTTTAGTAAAAGAATCCTAACAACTCTGTATTTTTAGATTTTGAAAATTGGTTCGTAATCGAAATAATGATATAGGAAGCTCGTACAGAGCAGGTAACTGGGTTCTTCCCTTTTTTCTGTTTAATTCGAAATAAAAAAAAATGTTAATGATTTCTGGAGTTGGTAATTGATGAGTGAAGTTGTATGGTACCAATTATCAACTGGCCTGGATTGTTTTGTAGCAATTTACTCGACACAGAAAATCAATCGTACATGGAAGAAAATAAAAAAAAATAAAGGACGATCTTGAGTTGTACTGGATTTTGTATTGTAATGGTAATCTGATTCTGATCTCTAACAGATTGGAGATAAGAACAAAAAAAAAAAAGTTTGAAAGTGATTTTCAACTTAATCCGGTTCCAAAATTGAGTACGTATGAATTTATATATATATTAATAATTAATAATAATAATTAAATTTCCATTAGTATTAATAATAGATTTAATAATAATAATACTAATATTATCATTATCAAATAATACAAAACGATTTTAATATTATTATTAATAATAATAAATTGTAATATTTTCTAATAATTATAATAATGATAATGATAATAATTTATAATAATAATTTATAATAATAATATCTAATAATAATACTAATAATAATCATAATAACTGAAATTAAAAAAAAATTATTATTAGTCATAATGATATTAACAATGATATAGATGTTATTATAAATTTATTAATAATACTACTTATATAATACGGAGTACAACTTATACATATCTAATTTTATTAATAATATTAATAATACAAGTATTAATATTAATTTTAATCTTATTGAAAATAATGATCATAATACAACATTTATACTTTAACTTGTATTTACATATAATATATTAACTTTACATTTCATTACTTATGTATTACTTATGCTTATTCCATATAATAACACATTTGAATAACTAACATTTATATATATTCTATATAAATTGCATTATAATAATTATTAATAACAATCACATATAAATTCATTTTAAATTACACTTAACTATTTTGTATCTTATTTTACATATTTAATTCTAATGTATAAATTAGATTTTATAAATTTCAATTTATCATATATACTTACATTTATATATATATGTATATATTTATTTACAATTAGATGTTCGTGAATCGTCGAGCATAGTCAATGGGTAATTGATTACATGAATATAGATTTCAAAACTTTCGAGACTCAACATTACAGATTTTTCTTATCGTGTCGGAAACATATAAAGATTAAAGTTTAAATTTGATCGGAAATTCCCGGGTCGTCACAATAGTGAGATCTTCTTTAGCAAAACATTTCTTCAAATTCGAGATGTGGAAAGTGTTATGTACAGCCGTGAGTTGTTGTGGTAACTCAAGTCGATAAGCTACCGATCCGACACGATCAATAATCTTGAATGGTCCAATGTACCTTGGATTTAGTTTCCCCGTTTACCAAATCGAACAATGCCTTTCCAAGGTGTAACCTTAAGCATGACCATCTTTCCAATTTCAAATTCTATATCTTTTCTTTTAATGTCCGCATAGCTCTTTTGTCGACTTTGGGCATTTTTCAACCGTTGTTGAATTTGGATGATTTTCTATGTGGTTTCTTGGATGATTTCTGGACCCGTAATCTGTCTATCCCTCACTTCACTCCAACAAATCGAAGACCTGCACTTTCTACCATAAAGTGCCTCAAACGGTGCCATCTCAATACTCGAGTGGTAATTGTTGTTATAGGAAAAATCTGCTAATGGTAGATATCGATCCCAACTATTTCCAAAATCAATAACACATGCTCATAGCATGTCTTCAAGCATCTGTATCATCCTTTTACTCTGCCCATCAGTTTGTGGATGATAGGCAGTACTCATGTCTAGATGAGTTTTCAATGCTTGTTGTAATGTCTGCTAAAACCTTGACACAAATCTGCCATCACTATCAGAGATAATAGAGACTGGTATTTCATGTCTGCAGACAACTTTCTTCAAGTATAATTGTGCCAACTTCTCCATTTTATCATCTTCTCTCATTGGCAGAAAATGTGCTGATTTGGTGAGACGATCGACTATTACCCAAATAGTATCATAACCACTTGCAGTCCTTGGCAATTTAGTAATGAAATCCATGGTAATGTTTTCCCATTTCCATTCCGGGATTTCAGGTTGTTGAAGTAGACCTGATAGTTTCTGATGTTCAGCTTTGACCTTAGAACACGTCAAACATTCCCATACATATCTCGCAATATCGACTTTCATACCCGGCCACCAAAAATGTTTCTTGAGGTCCTTGTACATCTTTTCCGCTCCGGGATGTATTGAGTATCTGGTTTTATGTGCTTCTCCAAGTACCATTTCTCTCACATCTCCAAACTTTGGTACCCAAATTCTTTCGGCTCTATACCGAGTTCCGTCTTCCCGAATATTAAGGTGTTTCTCCGACCCTTTGGGTATATCATTTTTCAAATTCTCTTATTTTACAACTCACTGTTGCGCCTCCTTTATTTGAATAGTAAGGTTAGTGCGAATAATTATATTCATAGCTTTTACCCGTATAGGTTCTCTGTCCTTTCTACTCAAAGCGTCGGCTACCACATTCGCCTTCCCCGGATGGTAACGAATCTCGAAATCGTAATCATTCAATAACTCAATCCACCTACGCTATCTCATGTTCAGTTGTTTCTGATTAAATATGTGTTGGAGACTTTTGTGATCGGTATATATAATACTTTTGACCCCATATAAGTAGTGCCTCCAAGTCTTTAATGCAAAAACAACCGCGCCTAATTCCAAATCATGTGTCGTATAATTCTGCTCGTGAATCTTCAATTGTCTAGACGCATAAGCAATTACCTTAGTTCGTTGCATTAATACACAACCGAGACCTTGCTTTGAGGCGTCACAATATATCACAAAATCATCATTCCCTTCAGGCAATGACAATATAGGTGCCGTAGTTAACTCTTTCTTCAACAATTGAAACGCTTTTTCTTGTTCATCCTTCCATTCAAATTTCTTCCCTTTATGCGTTAATGAAGTCAAGGTTTTTGCTATTTTGGAAAAATCTTGGATGAATCTTCTGTAGTAACCAGCTAATCCTAAAAATTGGCGTATGTGTTTCGGAGTTTTTGTGGTTTCCCATTTTTTAACGGTTTCAATCTTTGCCGGATCCACCTGAATACCTTCTTTGTTCACTATATGACCGAGGAATTGAACTTCTTCCAACCAAAATGCACACTTTGAAAACTTAGCGTATAGTTTTTCATTCCTCCACAACTCTAGCACTTTTCTCAAATGTTCTTCGTGCTCTTGATCATTCTTTGAGTAGATAAGTATGTCTTCGATGAAAACAATGAAAAACTTGTCAAGATATGGTCCACACACTCGGTTCATAAGGTCCATAAACACAGCTGGTGCATTAGTCAATCCAAATGGCATAACCATAAACTCGTAATGACCGTAACGCGTCCTAAAAGCTGTTTTCGGAATATCATCCTCCTTTACCCGTATTTGATGATATCCAGAACGTAAATTGATCTTCGAATAAACCGACGAGCCTCGTAGTTGATCAAATAAGTCATCGATTCTCGATAGTGAGTAACGGTTCTTGATGGTAAGCTTGTTCAACTCTCGGTAGTCGATACACAACCTGAATGTACCATCTTTCTTCTTGACAAACAAAACAGGAGCTCCCCATGGTGATGTGCTTGGTCGAATGAAACCACGCTCTAAAAGTTCTTGTAATTGACTTTGGAGTTCCTTCATTTCACTGGGTGCGAGTCTGTATGGAGCACGAGCTATTGGTGCAGCTCCTGGTACAAGATCTATTTGAAATTCAACAGATCGGTGTGGAGTTAGTCCCGGTAATTCTTTCGGAAATACATCGGGAAATTCTTTTGCAATGGGAACATCATTGATGTTCTTTTCTTCAGTTTGTACTTTCTCGACATGTGCTAGCACATCATAGCAACATTTTCTTATTAGCTTTTGCGCCTTCAAATTACAAGTAAGATTTAGCTTCGCGTTGCTCTTTTCTCAGTATACCATTAAGGGTTTTCCTTTTTTCCGTACAATGCGAATCACATTTTTGTAATAAACGACCTCTGCTCTCACCTTTTTCAGCCAGTCCATGCCAATTATTACATCAAAACACCCTAACTCGACTGGTATTAAGTTAATCTTAAATGTTTCGTCAACCAATTTAATTTCTCTATCCCGACATACTCTATCTGCTGTAATTAGTTTACCGTTTGCTAATTCGAGTAAAAAATTACTATCCAAAGGCATTAATGGACAATTTAATTTGGCACAAAAATCTCTACTCATATAGCTTCTATCCGCACCGAATCAAATAAAACATAAGCAGATTTATCGTCAAGAAGAAACGTACCTGTAACAAGCTCCGGGTCTTCCTGCGCTTCTGCCGAATTAATGTTGAAGACTCGTCCACGGCCTTGCCCATTATTATTCCCTTGATTAGGGCATGCTTTGCTGAAATGTCCCGGCTTTCCGCATCCGTAACAAATAATGGAATTATTTGTTCTGTTATTTTTATATGCCTTTGGTCCATAGACATCACACTTCATTACACTATGTCCGATTCTGTTACACTTGGTACACACTACTACACAGAACTTATCTGGATGATACCCTCCACACCTTAGACATTTATTGTTCTCATTGTTGTTGCCATTGTTGTTATTGATTTGGTTGTTGTTGCGATTGTTATTGTTGTTAGGACGGTTATTGTGGTTGTTGTTGTTGTTGGGATAGTTGTTGTTGCGTTTGTTTTTGCAAAAAATGGGGCGATTGTAGTTGTAATTGCTGTGTTGGTTGTTGAAGCGATAGTTACTGTTGTTTTGTTGGTGACTCTTGTCACTGTTTTCTTCCCACTTCCTCTTGACTTGTTTCGTGTTGGCTTCTTTGGCTGCCTGCTCTTTAATTCTTCCCTCAATCTGATTTATGAGTTTATGAGCCATTCGACTTGCCTTTTGTATGGAGGCGGGCTCGTGTGAACTCACATCTTCTTGAATCCTTTCTGGTAACCCTTTTACAAACGCGTCGATCTTCTCTTCTTCATCTTCGAACGCTCCCGGACACAATAGGCACTACTCTGTAAATCGTCGTTCGTACATGGTAATATCAAATCCTTGTGTTTGTAACCCTCTAAGCTCTACCTTGAGCTTATTGACCTCGTTTCTGGGACGGTACTGCTCGTTCATCAAGTGCTTGAATGCTGACCACGATAATGCGTAAGCAGCATCTTGTCCCACCTGCTCGAGATAGGTGTTCCACCATGTTAACGCAGTACCTGTGAAGGTATGCATAGCGTACTTTACTTTTCTTCTTCAGTACATTTACTTATGGCAAACACCGATTCAACCTTTTCAGTCCACTGTTTTAATCTGATTGGACCCTCGGTTCCATCGAATTCCAAAGGTTTGCAGGCAGTGAATTCTTTGTAGGAGCATCCTACACGAGTTCTTGTGGAATTTGTTCCACTGCTAGAACCAGAGTTATTGTTGTTATTTTGCATTGCAACTTGCACTGCAGCTATGTTCGCAACAAGGAAAACACGGAAGTCTTCCTCGCTCATGTTCAAGTTCTGACGAGTAGTCGGTGCCATTTCCTTCAAAAATAGCCAAAAGAATTAAGTTAATCATATAGAATATTAAGAGTAGTCAATAGTATTTCGTAGCATAATATGAACTTATTTATAAAAGCTTTTTCTTCATATTAGCGTTTTATAGTTTTAATTCGGGTAGTACCTACCCATTAAGTTCATACTTAGTAGCTAATATATAATTCAACTACTACAATTCTATATGAAAAACTGATTACAATAATATTTCACATTCAAACTTATATACAATATTTTGCAAACTTACAATACCGCTATTTTACATATAGCATGAAATATAGCACATAAAAACTTTGATACAAAGCAGTTGCGAAGACAATTCTAGTTAATACGCAGGTCGTTCAACAAAGGCAATAAAGACACGTAATTCATACGTTCAGAAATAAGTCATGCATTCTGGTTTTACTAAGACTACTTCCCATCCTTGGTCTTGTGGAACATAATCGTTGTGGCCGTTGACAAGACAACATGTTGTAACATCGTCGAAGGGACGAGGGTTTCGTAATGTCCAACATCCCCGTAATAATCTAAAAACCTTGTTTCTCACCCCAACTACTGAATCTGTCACTTGTGGGAAGGTTTTATTTAAAAGTTGAAATCCGATGTTCTTTTTCTCACTTTGGTGAGAAGCGAACATCACTAACCCGTAAGCATAACATGCTTCTTTATGTTGCATGTTAGCTGCTCTTTCTAAAGTTCAAAGTCCTATGTTGGGATATGTTGAGTCAAAATAGGTTTTTAACCCGTAGCGTAAAATTGCATTTGAGTTCCACGCATTTAACGCTTTAAAGAAAACACGGCATAACTTACGGTCTCCCCAATGTGATATACCCCATCTTTCAAATGAAAGTCTTTTATAAACTAAGGCATGCCTGGAACGTTCATCAAATATTCTACAAACTAATTTTGCCGTAAATAACCGTGCTGACGAATTCTAACCGACTTTAGACAAGATTTCATCAATCATGTCCCCGGGTAGGTCTTCTAAAATTTTTGGTTGTCTATCCTTAACATCCATTTTGTTTTTATACTGTAAAAATAGACAAGGGTTAGATTTGTAAAAGATAATTATCAAATAATACAAGCAATTTTCACATACAACATAATAGTACAAACACACTTATATTACATATTTTACACCTCATGATTACAACTCTTTATTCTGACTCACTTGTTTCTTCCTCTTCAGACTTGTTTCGTTTTGCTAAATTTCTAGCGATATATGGTGCTCCCCTAATACGAGCTGTTCTTTTCACAAATGGTCTAGAAAAACCTGGTGGCTTAGAGGTTCCTGAGTTATTGTTACAACTTAAGAAATACGGGTGTTGACGATACATATATAGTTCATCGGGGTTGGAATCAAGTTTCTCTATTTTAATGCCCTTTCCCTTATTATTTTCTTTTGCTTTTTCATATTGGGTCGAGGTAATTTCTATAACATCATCGGAATCCTCATCGGGATCCGATTCATCAGAAAATTGGTAATCTTCTCAATATCTTGCTTCCTCGGCAGAAACACCATTGACCATTATTAATTTTGGTCCATTAGTTGAGGGTTTTCTTTTATTTGTCTGTTTTTCAGTGGTTCCTAAAATTTCTCCCTCCAGAACCTCTTCTTCCGGTTCCTCTTCTTCCGGTTCCTCCTCTTCCGGTTCCTCTTCTTCCTATTCCTCTTGGAGAATTTGTGAATCTTTCCAAAATATATTCGACTCTTCATTAATATTAGGTGAGTCGATGGGATTTGTACTAGAGGTAGACATCTATCACGCATTATCAAGCACGTTAAGAGATTAATATATCACATAATATTTACATGTTAAATATGTATAGTTTTCAACAAAAAGTGTTAAGCACTCGTTTTTAAAGAAAAATATACGGTCGAAGTCCAGACTCACTAATGCATCCTACATACTCGATAAGATACACTAATGTAAATTTCTGGTTCTCTAAGACCAACGCTCGGATACCAACTGAAATGTCCTGTTCATAATAATTATAAACGTTTCATATTAATTGATTTCGTTGCGAGGTTTTGACCTCTATATGAGACGTTTTTCAAAGACTGCATTCGATTTTTAAAACAAACCATAAACTTTAAAATATTATGACGATTATCAAATAATAATAATCTAAAATATATCGTTTTCACACGACCATTACATAATAGTTTACAATCATATTACACAACAATATATGTCTTCGAATGCAGTTTTTAAACAATATTATACAAACATGCTGAATCCAACTTTTGTCCATAAATTAGCATGCAACAAAGGAAGCTCTTAATAATCACCTGAGAATAAACATGCTTTAAACGTCAACAAAAATTGTTGGTGAGTTATAGGTTTAACCTATATATCAAATTGTAATAATAGACCACAAGATTTCATCTTTCAATAACATGCAATCTCCATAAAAATCATTCATATGTTTGAACACCTGGTAACCGACATTAACAAAATGCATCTAGAATATCCCCATAAATAATATCGAAGTACTAAAGCAGTTCAAATTCTCTGACTGGGGCGTGTCAAAGCCCATAGATCTATCTTTAGGATTCGCGCCAACTGGTGGCAATTATAATAAACACCAATTCTTAGGTTACCAAGTTCAACAAGGGCGATATCCGGTATAACGATTCAACATAGAATGTAGTTTCAATTACTTGTGTCTATTTTGTAAATCATTTTCAAATCTACATGTATTCTCATCCCAAAAATATTAGATATTAAAAATGGGACTATAACTCACTTTCACAGATTTTTCCTTCGTCGGGAAGATAAGACTTGGCCACGGGTCGATTCACGAACCTATAACAAATATGTACATATATATCAAAGTATGATTGAAATATATTCACAACATTTTTTATTACATTTTTATGATATAAGTTTGTTAAGTTAGCAGTCCTCGTTAGTAACCTACAACTAGTTGTCCACAGTTAGATGTACAGAAATAAATTAATATATATTATCTTGAATCAATCCACGACCCAGTGTATACAAGTCTCAGGCTAGATCACAACTCAAAGTATATATATTATTTTGGAATCAACCTCAACCCTGTATAACTAACTCAAACATTACTGCATATAGAGTGTCTATGGTTGTTCCGAAATATATATAGATGGGTCGATATGATATGTCAAAACATTGTATACGTGTCTATGGTATCCCAAGATTACATAATATGTATAATACAATATAAATTAGTTAGGATATGTTTAGTCTAGATTTGTTACAAAATTTTCGTAGATAAAACTAGCAAATTTATCCAATTTTGTTTTACCTGTCATTTCTTCGTTTCAAATCCGTTTTGAGTGATTCAAGTTGCTATGGTTTCATAATGAACTGAAATTTATGAAACTAAATAGAAAAAGTATAAGTTTATAGTCAGAAATACAGGTTACAAGTCATTTTTAAAGAGGTAGTCATTTCCGTCGAAAGAACGACATCTTGATGACCATTTTGAAAAAACATACTTCCACTTTGAGTTTAACCATGATTTTTAGATATAGTTTCATGTTCATAAGAAAAATCATTTTCCCAGAAGAATAACTTTTAAATCAAAGTTTATCATAGTTTTTAATTATCAAACCCAAAACAGCCCGCGGTGTTACTACAACGGCGTATGTCCGGTATTACGGTGTTTTTCGTGTTTTCAAGTTTTAAATCATTAAGTTAGCATATCATATAGATATAAAACATGTGTTTAGTGTGTAGTAACTCGAACTTTTCCATGTTTATATATATTAAATGAAATTGATATTTATATGATTAAGTGTTTCCAACATGTTAAGCAATCAAAGTTGTTAAGACTTGATTAATTGAAATTTATATAGATAATTGACCACCCAAGTTTACCGGTGATTCACGAACGTTAAAACTTGTAAAAATTATATGATGTCATATATATATATATATATATATATATATATATATATATATATATATATATATATATATATATATATATATATATATATATATATATATATATATATAGTTAACATGGTATTATGATAAGTAAACATATCATTAAGTATATTAACAATGAACTACATATGTAAAAACAAGACTACTAACTTAAGGATTTCGAACGAGGCATATATGTAACGATGATCATTGTAACGACATTTAAATGTATATATATCATATTAAGATATATTAATATATCATAATATCATGATAATATAATAATTTAACATCTCATTAGATATAATAAACAATGGGTTAACAACATTAAATGAGATCGTTAACTTAAAGGTTTCAAAACAACATTTACATGTAACGACTAACGATGACTTAACGACTCAGTTAAAATGTATATACAAGTAGTGTATTTAGATGTATTAATATACTTTTGGAAGACTTCAAGACATATATCAAAACACTCATACTTAACGAAAATGGTTACAGTTACATTCTCATTCTTTTTTCATCAAGAATTCTAGTCGTATTCATACCCTATTATACACAGCTACTAGATGTACTTACTATGGGTATATACCAATAGGAACTAGCATGAGATTCCACTCTTGATTATGTCATGCATGACTAATCAATTTTAACTTCTACCATGAACTAGTCAACTACCCCACTCACCACTCACCACTTACCACTCATCATTCACTCCATTTCACTCCCAATTCTCTTTCTAATTCTCTCTCAACACACACACACACACACACACTTATGAACGAATTTTTCCAGTAGCTAATCATCATCTTCATCAAAAATTACTTCAAGAATCAAGCTAGAATCATCTTAGGAAGAACACTTCAAGAACACTTCGAAAATCCTTTCAAGTTTACTAGTTTACTTCCAAGCTTTCTAATCCATTCCAAGTAATCATCTAAGATCAAGAAACCTTTGTTATTTACAGTAGGTTATCTTTCTTATTCAAGGTAAAATTCATATTCAAACTTTGATTCAATTTCTATAACTATAAACTATCTTAATTCGAGTAAAAATCTTACTTGAACTTGTTTTGTGTCATGATCCTACTTCAAGAACATTCAAGCCATCCAAGCTCCTTTGAAGCTAAAATATTTCTTTTCACTTCCAGTAGGTTTACCTACTAAACTTGAGGTAGTAATGATGTTCATAACATCATTCAATTCATATATATAAAACTATCTTATTCGAAGGTCTAAACTCGTAATCACTAGAACATAGTTTAGTTAATTTTAAACTTGTTCACAAACAAAAGTTAATCCTTCTAACTTGACTTTTAAAATCAACTAAACACATTTTCTATATCTATATGATATGCTAACTTAATGATTTAAAACTGGAAAACGCGAAAAACACCGTAAAACCGGATATGCGCCGTCATAGTAACACCGCGGGCTGTTTTGGGTTAGTTAATTAAAAACTATGATAAACTTTTGATTTAAAATTTGTTCTTCTGGGAAAATGATTTTTCTTATGAACATGAAACTATATCCAAAAATCATGGTTAAACTCAAAGTGAAAGTATGTTTTCCAAAATGGTCATCTAGACGTCGTTCTTTCGACTGAAATGACTACCTTTACAAAAATGACTTGTACCCTGTATTTCTGACTATAAACTTATACTTTTTTCTGTTTAGATTCATAAACTTAAGTTCAATATGAAAGTATAGCAACTTGAAACACTCAAAACGGATTTAAAATAAAGAAGTTATGGGTAAAACAAGATTGGATATTTTTGCTTGTTGTAGCTACGTGAAAATTGGTAACAAATCTATATTAATCATATCCTAGCTAACTTATATTGTATTATACATGTATTCTAATATATTATGTAATCTTGGGATACCATAGACACGTATGCAAATGTTTTGATATATCATATCGACCCATCTATATATATTATTTGGAACAACCATAGACACTCTATATGCATTAATGTTGGAGTTAGCTATACAGGGTTGAGGTTGATTCCAAAAATATATATACTTTGAGTTGTGATCTAACCTGAGACGTGTATACACTGGGTCATGGATTGATTCAAGATAATATATATCGATTTATTTTTGTACATCTAACTATGGACAACTAGATGTAGGTTACTAACGAGGACAACTGACTTAATAAACTTAAAACAGTAAAACGTATTAAAAATGTTGTAAATATATTTTGAACATACTTTGATATATATGTACATATTTGTTATAGGTTCGTGAATCGACCAGTGGCCAAGTCTTACTTCCCGACGAAGTAAAAATCTGTGAAAGTGAGTTCTAGTCCCACTTTTAAAAATCTAATATTTTGGGATGAGAATACATGTAATTTTATAAATGTTTTACGAAATAGACACAAGTAAATGAAACTACATTATATGGGTGAATAATCGAAGCCGAATATGCCCCTTTTTAGCTTGGTAGCCTAAGAATTTGGGAACAGACCCCCAAATTGACGCGAATCCTAAAGATAGATCTATCGGGCCCAACAAGCCCCATTCTGGAATTTGGAATGCTTTAGTACTTTGATTTTATCATGTCCGATGGGTGTCCCGGAATGATGGGGATATTCTATATGCATCTTGTTAATGTCGGTAACCAGGTGTTCACCATATGAATGATTTTTATCTCTATATATGAGATGTATATTGAAATATGAAATCTTGTGGTCTATTAATATGATTTGATAATATATAGGTTAAACCTATAACTGACCAACATTTTTGTTGACGTTTTAAGCATGTTTATTCTCAGGTGATTATTAAGAGCTTCCGATGTTGCATACTAAAATAAGGACCAAATTTGGAGTCCATGCTTGTATGATATTATGTAAAAACTGCATTCAAGAAAATTATTTTTGATGTAATATATTCTTATTGTAAACCATTATGTAATGGTCGTGTGTAAACGGTATATTTTAGATTATCATTATTTGATAATATACGTAATGCTTTTTAAACCGTTATCGATAAAATAAAGGTTATTGTTGTTTTAAAAATGAATGCAGTCTTTGAAAAACGTCTCATATAGAGGTCAAAACCTCGCGATGAAATCAATTAATATGGAACGTTTATAATCAATATGAACGGGACATTTCAGTTGGTATCAGAGCATTGGTCTTAGAGAACCAGAATTTTTGCATTAGTGTGTCTTACTGAGTTTGTTAGGATGCATTAGTGAGACTGGACTTCGATCGTGTTTTTCTTCAAAAAAAAACGATTGCTTAACTTTTTTGTTGGAAACTATATATTTTTAACATGTAATTATTATGTGATATATTAACCTCTTAATATGTTTGATATTATGTGATAGATGTCTACCACTAGTACAAATTCCATCGACTCACCTAATAATAATGAAGAGTCGAATATACTTTGGGAAGATTCACAAATTCCCGAAGAGGAATCGGAAGAGGAGGAACAAGAAGAAGAGGAACCGGAAGAAGAGGAACCAGAAGAGGAGGAATCGGAAGAGGAGGAACCGGAAGAAGAAGAGGTTCCGGAGGAAAAAATATTGATACCTACAGTAAATCGTTTAAAGAAAAGAAAATCCTCAACCAACGAACCAAATTTAAAAATGGTCAATGGTGTTTCCGCCGAGGAAGCAAAATATTGGGAAGATTACCAATTTTCCGATGAATCAGATCCCGATGAGGATTTCGGTGATATTATAGAAATTACCTCGACCCAATTTAATATAGCAAAAGAAAATAATAAGGGAAAAGGTATAAAAATAGAGAAACCTGATTCCAACCCCGATGAGCTTTATATGTATCGGCAACATCCGTATTTCCTAAAGTGTAACAATAACCCGGGAACCTCTAAACCACCAGGTTTTTCTAAACCATTGTGGAAAACGACGACTCGTATTAAAGGAACACCATATATCCCTAGAAAATTAGGAAAGCGAACCAAGTCCGAAGAAGAAGAAACCAGTGATTCAGATTAGGGAGTTGTAATCATGTTGTGTATTATATGTATTGTAGTGTGCTTGTACTTTTATGTTCTATGTAAAAATTGCTTGTATTGTTTGTTATTTATCTTTTACGAATCTAATCCTTGTCTATTTTACAGTATAAAAACAAAATTGGCGTTAAGGGTAGACAACTAAATATTTTAGAAGACCTACCAGAGGATATGATTGAGGAAATATTGTCTAGAGTCGGTCAGAATTCATCAGCACATTTAGTTATGGCGAAATTAATTTGTCAAACATTTGAAAGAATTTCCAGAAATGCCTTAGTTTATAAAAGGCTTTCCTTTGATAGGTGGGGTATATCACATTGGGGAGACCGTAAGTTACGCCATGTTTTCTTTAAAGCGTTAAATGCGGGGAACCCAAATGCAATTTTACGCTACGGGTTAAGAACCTATTTTAACTCAACATATCCCAATATAGGATTTCACGAGTTAGAAAGAGCTTCTAACATGCAACATAAAGAAGCATGTTATGCTTACGGGTTAGTGATGTTCGCTTCTTACCAAAGTGAGAAAAAGAACATCGGATTACAACTTTTAAATAAAACCTTTCCACAAGTGACGGATTTAGTAGTTGAGGTGAGAAACAAGGTTTTTAGATTGCTACGAGGCTGTTGGGCATTACGAAACCCTCGTCCTTTTGACGACATTACAACATGCTGCCTAGCCAATGGTCATAACGGTTACTTTCCACAAGACCAAGAATGGGAAGTCGTTTCAGTAAAACCAGAATGCATGACCTGTTTCTGGACTTATGAATTACGTGTCTTTATTGCCTTTGCTGAACAACTTGCGTATTAACTAGAATTGCCTTTATAGCTGCTGAATAGCAAATATATTATGTACTATATTTCATCCTATATGTATAATGGTGGTATTGTAAGTTTGTAAAATTTTGTATAAAGGTTTGAACGCGAAATATTATTGTAATAAGTTTTTCATATAGAAGCGTAGTAGTTGAGTTGTATAGTAGCTAGTAAGTATGAACTTAACGGGTAGGTACTACCCGAATTAAAACTATAAAATGCTAATATGAAGAAAAAGCTTTTATAAATAAGTTCATATAATGCTACGAGATACTATTGACTACTCTTAAATTCGATATGATTAACTCAATTCTTTTGGCTATTTTTGAAGGAAATGGCACCGGCGACTCGTCAGAATTTGAACATCAGCGAGGAAGACTTCCGTGTTTTCCTTGTAGCAAACATAGCCGCAGTACAGGCTGCGATGCAAAATAACAATAACTCTGGATCTAGCAGTGGAACTAATTCCACAAGAAATCGTGTAGGATGCTCCTACAAAGAATTCACTGCCTGCAAACCTTTGGAATTTGATGGAACTGAAGGACCAATTGGATTGAAACGGTGGACTGAGAAAGTTGAATCGGTGTTTGCCATAAGTAAGTGTACTGAAGAGGACAAAGTTAAGTATGCTACGCATACCTTCACAGGTACTGCGTTAACGTGGTGGAACACCTATCTTAAATAGGTAGGGCAAAATGCTGCTTACGCACTACCGTGGTCGGCATTCAAGCAATTGATGAACGAGCAGTACCGTCCTAGAAACGAAGTCAAAAAGCTCAAGGTAGAGCTTAGAGAGTTACGAACACAAGGGTTCGATATTACCACATATGAACGACGATTCACAGAGTTGTGCCTATTATGTCCAGGAACGTTCGAAGATGAAGAAGAGAAGATCGACGCGTTTATAAAAGGGTTACCAGTAAGGATTCAAGAAGATGTGAGTTCACACGAGCCCGCTTCCATACAAAAGGCAAGTCGAATGGCTCATAAACTCATAAATCATATTGAGTGAAGAATTAAAGAGCACGCGGCTGAAGAAGCCAACACGAAACAACTCAAGAGAAAGTGGGAAGAAACCAGTGACAAGGGTCACCAATACAACAACAACAACAATTACAACCACAGCCGCAACAACAATCGCAACAATAACCGCAATCCCAACAATAACTACAACAAACGTTCCAACAACAACAACAACTACAACAACCGTTCCAACAACAATAACAATCCCAACAACAACCTCAATAACAACAACGGCAACAAAAACCAAAAATACCAAAGGTGTGAAGAGTACCACCAGAATGGGTTCTGCACGACATTTTGCACCAAGTGTAAAAGAACTGGCCATGGTGCGAAAAAGTGTGAGGTCTACGGACCAAAGTTTAACAGAACTAAAGGAATAAATAATGGCAAAACAAGTAATGCTGCCTTTGTTTGTTATGGATGTGGAAAACCGGGCCACATTAGAAGTAATTGCCCGAATCAGGGGAATACTAATGGGCAGGGCCACGGTAGAGTTTTCAATATTAATACGGCATAAGCGCAGGAAGACCCGGAGCTTGTTACGGGTACGTTTCTTATTGATAATAAATCTGCTTATGTTTTATTTGATTCGGGTGCGGATAGAAGCTATATGAGTAGAGATTTTTGTGCTAAGTTAAGTTGCCCATTGACGCCTTTGGATAGTAAATTTTTACTCGAATTAGCAAACGGTAAATTAATTTCAGCAGATAATATATGTCGAGATATAGAAATTAAACTGGGGGATGAAACGTTTAAAATTGATTTAATACCAGTCGATTTAGGGAGTTTTGATGTAATAATTGGTATGGACTGGTTGAAAAAGGTGAGAGCAGAGGTCGTTTGTTACAAAAATGCGATTCGCATTATGCGTGAAAAGAGAAAACCTTTAATGGTGTACGGAGAAAAGAACAAGGCGAAATTTAATCTTATTAGTAGTTTGAAGGCGCAAAAACTAATAAGAAAAGGTTGTTACCTCATTCTAGCACACATCAAGGAAGTTAAACCTGAAGAAAAGAACATCAGTGATGTTCCTGTCGTAAAAGAATTTTCCGATGTATTTCCGAAAGAATTACCGGGATTACCCCCACATTGATCCGTTGAATTTCAAATAGACCTTGTATCAGGAGCTACACCAATAGCTCGTGCTCCATACAGACTCGCACCCAGCGAAATGAAAGAATTACAAAGTCAGTTACAGGAACTTTTAGAGCGTGGTTTCATTCGACCAGGCACATCACCATGGGGAGCTCCTGTTTTGTTTGTCAAGAAGAAGGATGGTACATTTAGGTTGTGTATCGACTACCGAGAATTGAACAAACTTATCATCAAGAACCGTTACCCACTACCGAGAATCGATGACTTATTTGATCAACTACAAGGCTCATTGGTTTATTCGAAGATTGATTTACGTTCTGGATATCATCAAATGCGGGTGAAGGAGGATGATATTCTGAAGACTGCTTTTAGGACGCGTTACGGTCATTACGAGTTTATGGTTATGCCGTTTGGATTGACTAACGCACCAGCTGTGTTCATGGACCTCATGAACCTAGTATGTGGACCTCATGAACCTAGTATCCTGGAACGGGAAAGATGTACAAGGATCTTAAGAAACATTTTTGGTGGCCAGGTATGAAAGCCGATGTTGCTAAATATGTAGGAGAATGTTTGACGTGTTCTAAGGTCAAAGCTGAGCATCAGAAACCATCAGGTCTACTTCAACAACCCGAAATCTCGGAATGGAAATGGGAAAACATTACCATAGATTTCATCACTAAATTGCCAAGGACTGCAAGTGGTTTTGATACTATTTGGGTAATAGTTGATCGTCTCACCAAATCAGCACACTTCCTGCCAATAAGAGAAGATGACAAGATGGAGAAGTTAGACTGTATTTGAAGGAAGTCGTCTCCAGACATGGAATACCAATCTCTATTATCTCTGATAGGGATGGCAGATTTATTTCAAGATTCTGACAGACATTACAGCAAGTATTAGGAACTCGTCTAGACATGAGTACTGCCTATCATCCACAAACTGATGGGCAGAGTGAAAGGACAATACAAACACTTGAAGACATGCTACAAGCATGTGTTATTGATTTCGGAAACCGTTGGGATCGACATCTACCGTTAGCAGAATTTTCCTACAACAACAGCTACCATTCAAGCATTGAGATGGCACTGTTTGAAGCACTTTATGGTAGAAAGTGCAGGTCTCCGATTTTTTGGAGTGAAGTGGGGGTTAGACAGATTACGAGTCTGGAAATAATACAAGAAACTACCGAGAAGATCATCCAAATTCAACAACGGTTGAAAATTGCCCAAAGTCGACAAAAGAGCTACGCGGACATTAAAAGAAAAGATATAGAATTTGAAATTGGAGAGATGGTCATGCTTAAAGTTGCACCTTGGAAAGGCGTTGTTCGATTTGTTAAATGGGGGAAATTAAATCTAAGGTATATTGGACCATTCAAGATTATTGATCGTGTCGGACCAGTTGCTTACCGACTTAAATTACCACAACAACTCGCGGCTGTACATAACACTTTCCACGTCTCAAATTTGAAGAAATGTTTTGCTAAAGAAGATCTCACTATTCCGTTAGACGAAATCTAAATCAACGAAAAACTTCAATTCATCGAAGAACCCGTCGAAATAATGGATCGTGAGGTTAAAAGACTTAAGCAAAACAAGATACCAATTGTTAAAGTTCGATGGAATGCTCGTAGAGAACCCAAGTTCACCTGGGAATAAGAAGATCAGATGAAGAAGAAATACCATCACTTATTTCCAGAAGATACGTCAACACCTCCAACTACTTAAAATTTCGGGACGAAATTTATTTAACGGGTAGGTACTGTAGTGACGCGAACTTTTCCATGTTTATATATATTAAATGAAACTGATATTTATATGATTAAGTGTTTCCAACATGTTAAGCAATCAAACTTGTTTGACTTGATTAATTGAAATAGGTTTTATATAGACAATTGACCACCCAAGTTGACCGGTGATTCACGAATGTTAAAACTTGTAAAAACTATATGATGTCATATATATGGATATATATATATATATATATATATATATATATATATATATATATATATATATATATATATATATATATATATATATATATATATATATATATATATATATATATATATATAGTTAACATGGTATTATGATAAGTAAACATATCATTAAGTATATTAACAATGAACTACATATGTAAAAACAAGACTACTAACTTAAGGATTTCGAACAAGGCATATATGTAACGATGATCGTTGTAACGACATTTAAATGTAAATATATCATATTAAGATATATTAATATATCATAATATCATGATAATATAATAATTTAACATCTCATTAGATATAATAAACAATGGGTTAACAACATTAAATGAGATCGTTAACTTAAAGGTTTCAAAACAACACTTACATGTAACGACTAACGATGACTTAACGACTCAGTTAAAATGTATATACATGTAGTGTATTTAGATGTATTAATATAATTTTGGAAGAATTCAAGACATATATCAAAATACTCATACTTAACGAAAATGGTTACAGTTACATTCCCATTCTTTTTTCATCAAGAATTCTAGTCGTATTCATACCCGTATTATACACAGCTAC
The DNA here is from genome assembly GCF_046630445.1 of Rutidosis leptorrhynchoides. Taxonomy (NCBI): domain Eukaryota; kingdom Viridiplantae; phylum Streptophyta; class Magnoliopsida; order Asterales; family Asteraceae; genus Rutidosis; species Rutidosis leptorrhynchoides. The sequence continues at coordinate 126,103,088 of NC_092333.1, read as the reverse complement.
TAGACGTACTTACTATGGGTATATACCAATAGGAACTAGCATGGGATTCCACTCTTAATTATGTCATGCATGACTAATCAATTTTAACTTCTACCGTAAACTAGTCAACTAACTAGAACTCCTTTTAACCTCACTCACCACTCACCACTTACCACTCATCATTCACTCCATTTCACTTCCAATTCTCTTTCTAATTATCTCTCAACACACACACACACTTATGAACGAATTTTTCCAGTAGCTAATCATCATATTCATCAAAAATTACTTCAAGAATCAAGCTATAATCATCTTAGGAAGAACACTTCAAGAACACTTCGAAAATCCTTTCAAGTTTACTAGTTTACTTCCAAGCTTTCTAATCCATTCCAAGTAATCATCTAAGATCAAGAAACCTTTGTTATTTACATTAGGTTATCTTTCTTATTCAAGGTAATATTCATATTCAAACTTTGATTCAATTTCTATAACTATAAACTATCTTAATTCGAGTAAAAATCTTACTTGAACTTGTTTTGTGTCATGATCCTACTTCAAGAACATTCAAGCCATCCAGGCTCCTTTGAAGCTAGATAATTTTTTGTCACTTCCAGTAGGTTTAACTACTAAACTTGAGGTAGTAATGATGTTCATAACATCATTCGATTCATATATATAAAACTATCTTATTCGAAGGTTTAAACTTGTAATCACTAGAACATAGTTTAGTTAATTCTAAACTTGTTCACAAATAAAAGTTAATCCTTCTAAATTGACTTTTAAAATCAACTAAAAACATGTTCTATATCTATATGATATGCTAACTTAATGATTTAAACCCGGAAAACACGAAAAACAACCTAAAACCGGATATACGCCGTCGTAGTAACACCGCGGGCTGTTTTGGGTTAGTTAATTAAAAACTATGATAAACTTTGATTTAAAAGTTTTTCTTCTGTAAAAATGATTTTTCTTATGAACATGAAACTATATCCAAAAATCATGGTTAAACTCAAAGTGAAAGTATGTTTTCCAAAATGGTCATCTAGAAGTCGTTCTTTCGACTGAAATGACTACCTTTACAAAAACGACTTGTAACCTGTCTTTCCGACTATAAACTTATACTTTTTCTGTTTAGATTCATAAACTTAAGTTCAATATGAAACCATATCAACTTGAAACACTCAAAACGGATTTAAAACGAAGAAGTTATGGGTAAAACAAGATTGGATATTTTTGCTTGTTGTAGCTACGTGAAAATTGGTAACAAATCTACATTAATCATATCCTAGCTAACTTATATTGTATTATACATGTATTCTAATATATTATGTAATCTTGGGATACCATAGACACGTACGCAAATGTTTTGACATATCATATCGACCCATCTATATATATTATTTGGAACAACCATAGACACTCTATATGCAGTAATGTTGGAGTTAGCTATACAGGGTTGAGGTTGATTCCAAAAATATATATACTTTGAGTTGTGATCTAGCCTGAGACGTGTATACACTGGGTCATGGATTGATTCAAGATAATATATATCGATTTATTTTTGTACATCTAACTATGGACAACTAGATGTAGGTTACTAACGAGGACAGCTGACTTAATAAACTTAAAACAGTAAAACGTATTAAAAATGTTGTAAATATATTTTGAACATACTTTGATATATATGTACATATTTATTATAGGTTCGTGAATCGACCAGTGGCCAAGTCTTACTTCCCGACGAAGTAAAAATATGTGAAAGTGAGTTGTAGTCCCACTTTTAAAAATCTAATATTTTGGGATGAGAATACATGTAATTTTATAAATGTTTTACGAAATAGACACAAGTAAATGAAACTAAATTATATGGGTGAATGACCGAAGCCGAATATGCCCCTTTTTAGCTTGGTAGCCTAAGAATTTGGGAACAGACCCCCAAATTGACGCGAATCCTAAAGATAGATCTATCGGGCCCAACAAGCCCCATTCTGGAATTTGGAATGCTTTAGTACTTCGATTTTATCATGTCCGATGGGTGTCCCGGAATGATGGGGATATTCTATATGCATCTTGTTAATGTCGGTTACCAGGTGTTCACCATATGAATAATTTTTATCTCTATGTATGGGATGTATATTGAAATATGAAATCTTGTGGTCTATTACTATGATTTGATAATATATAGGTTAAACCTATAACTCACCAACATTTTTGTTGACATTTTAAGCATGTTTATTCTCAGGTGATTATTAAGAGCTTCCGCTGTTGCATACTAAAATAAGGACCAGATTTGGAGTCCATGCTTGTATGATATTATGTAAAAACTGCATTCAAGAAACTTATTTTTGATGTAATATATTCTTATTGTAAACCATTATGTAATGGTCGTGTGTAAACGGTATATTTTAGATTATCATTATTTGATAATCTACGTAATGCTTTTTAAACCTTTATCGATAAAATAAAGGTTATGGTTGTTTTAAAAATGAATGCAGTCTTTGAAAAACATCTCATATAGAGGTCAAAACCTCGCGATGAAATCAATTAATATGGAACGTTTATAATCAATATGAACGGGACATTTCATAGTTGATTTTAAAAGTCAAGTTAGAAGGATTAACTTTATTTGCGAACAAGTTTAGAATTAACTAAACTATGTTCTAGTGATTACAAGTTTAAATCTTCGAATAAGATAGCTTTATATGTATGAATGGAATGATGTTATGAACATCATTACTACCTCAAGTTTTGTGGATAAACCTACTAGAAAAGAGAAAAATAGATCTAGCTTCAAAGGATCCTTGGATGGCTTGAAAGTTCTTGAAGTAGAATCATGACATGAAAATAAGTTCAAGTAAGATTTCCACTCGAAATAAGATTGTTATAGTTATAGAAATTGAATCAAAGTTTGAGTATGACTATTACCTTGAATTAGAAAGATATCTTACTGTAAATAAGAAAGATTTCTTGAGATTGAATGATCACTTGAAATGGATTTGCAAGATTGGAAGTAAGCTAGCAAGTTTGAAAGATTTCTTGAAGTGTTCTTGAATGGTTGTTTTTATGATGATTAAAGCTTGTAATTGAAGCTAAAAGATGGAGAAAATGCTTGGAGATGATCAAGTATGATGTTAGGAGTATTTTGAGAGAGAATTTGGAGTGTAAGTATGAGAAAATGGAATAAAAAATGGGGTGAAATCATAAAAACGGGATTACTTATTATAAAGAAAAAAAAATCCTTAAGTTTGTTTTTAGCTCATTAGTCATACAAGTTGTTAAATAATAGTTCCACATGTTTTTGACTCTAAGATGGCCGGTAAGAATGAATGATTAAAGATGTATATACCAATAGTAAATACATCTAGAAGCTGTGTATTGTACGAGTACGAATACGAGTACATACGAGTAGAATTGTTGATGAAAATGAATGAGAATGTAATTGTGAGCATTTTTGCTAAGTAGAAGTACTTTGATATGTGTCTTGAAGTCTTTCAAAAGTGTACTAATACATATTAATACATCACATGTTTATACATTTTAACTGAGTCATTAAGTCACCGTTAGTCGTTACATGTAAGTGTTATTTTGAAACCTTTAAGTTAACGATCTTGTTAAATGTAATTAATCCATTGTTATATTGTTATAATACTTAAATAAGATGTTAAATTGTTATGTTATCATAATAACATGGTGTATAAATATATCTTAACATCATATATATATGTTAAAATACTATTACAATGATAATCGTTACATATATGTCTCGTTTCGAAATCCTTAAGTTAGTAGTCTTGTTTTTACATATGTAGTTCATTGTTAACACACTTAATGATTTACTTAATTATCATTTTATCATGTTAAATATAGTGTAACAATATCTTAATATGATACATATGTATTTAGTAAGACGTTGTTATAACGATAATCGTTATATATATCATTTTCGAGTTTCTTAAATCAATAATCTCATTTGTTTGTATATAACTCATTGTTAACATATTTATGGAGATACTTACTTATCATAATCTCATGTTAACCATATATATATCCATTTATATAACATCATGTAGTTTTTACAAGTTTTTAACGTTCGTGAATCGCCGGTCAACTTGGGTGGTCAATTGTCTATATGAAACTCATTTCAAATAATCAAGTCTTAACAAGTTTGATTGCTTATCATGTTGGAAACATTTAATCATGTAAATATCAATCTCATTTAATATATATAAACATGGAAAAGTTCGGGTCACTACATATTTGACTATCATGATTACTTACTTGTTATGCATGATTGCTACTCACTTGTAGTATGAATTTTAATTAAGCTTATGATGCATGACTGCTTTTTTTGATGTGACATGTGCTTACTATGATAAATATTATTCTTGAATCCTATGCATGCATATATTTTTCTAACAATACATGCGAGACTTGTTCAACTCATTGTTATGCTCATCACTCATGCAAAGGAAAGTCCGAATATCTCACACTATTGAGCCGTTACAAGATCTTTTAAAAAATCTAAAGATCTCTATGCATCATGGTCTTGTGCATTCTAGATTCTCCAACATCGATTTCATGTGTCTTGGGGCTTCGGATGATGATGGATTGCTACGATTTAGAAAAGTGGTATATGTACATTCGTTGGTTTATGGATAACCTCGTGGATCTAAAAAAACAAACATATGTAGCTTTCTCTACTATCAAAGCCGAGTATGTAGCAATTGGAAGATCATGTGCTAAAAGCTTATGGATGAATCAAACTTTCCTAGATTATGGTACCATTTCTTCCGAAACTCATATACATGTGCATTCTCATGATAAAATTGGACTAATAAATATTTGAACACCAATTTAGCTTAGATCATTACATGATAAGTGAAATATTAACATACTCTTTATGTTTAGGATTATACATGCGTTTATCAATGCGTATAGGGTGATATGTTTCTATCTGATAACTATTTGACATGCTTTGATTATGATGCTCATAATGCTAATGTGCTTAATGCATGCTATAACATCTATGCCCATATAAAACTCTGATTATTATGCATGATTATTTGCTTGAAAATTGAGCTCATATTAGCTTTTGCATGCTACTTTCACTTGTGTCTTCACATTGTGCTATGAGTAAGATGTATGCCATGCCATGTTATGCTTGTGTCTTTACATGCTTGTTTGAAACTACTATCTATAGTGTTGTATGACATGATTACGTATGCTACTGATACTTGTTTGTCATGCTATGTTATGCTTGTGTTTTAACATGCTTTCTTTCATACATACTCTAGCATCTAAGCTTATAAATATGATTGTTATGCATGGTTATTTGATTGAGAATTGACCTCATGTATATTGGCTTTTACATGCTACACTCACTTGTGTTTCCACATTGTGCTTTGTGCAATTTGTATAGCGTACTATGCTGCATGGTTCTACAGGCTTGTTAAAAACCTACTTACTCCTATACATGCATGAAATTGGTAGAACTAGTAGATTAATGTTGGTACTTTATGATAGTATTGCATGATATACTAAGTCTTTCGCTCACTACATGTTATATCACAAACCCATGCTATACCATTCCTTACTTGGTCTTATGATCATGTATGGTTCAAGGGGGAGCGATGTTGTCTTTTGCTACTTAATGTGGTATACCATTTAAGGGGGAGCATTACTCTAGGGTGCGCTTAGTTCCAAGTGGGACTAACCTTTTTGCTTCGACAAAAGGGGGAGAGGTTGTATGGTAAGTGACGTTAACACTTGTATTGTATGCATGTCTAAGCACTTACCTATATTTGTCATCATCAAAAAGGGGAGAATGTTGGTTAGTAATCCAATGATAATATTCAAATATTAACCATCTTGTTTTGATGATAACACTAAATGGCAAGTGCTTACCAATGGGTATACAATACAAGTTCACAAGCCTACATGATCTCTAGCAAGAGACCACAAATCATTAGAAACAAAAATATTTGAAAAATGCACGGCTGCACCACGGTCGACTGTAGGCCTGACCGTGGATGCCTTTTGCCCAGTTTCGAACCAAAATTCAAATCGTTTTGAAAACTGGCTTCACGGTCGACCATGCGGCTGACCGTGATTGAAGCCGCAATTTTTGCTGTTAAACTTTTCAATCAAACAAAGATCTACCACTTCCGGGCATCCATAATTTATGAAACCTTTTTTAACATACTGGGAATTGATGCCCTTTTCATATCCAAAAGAGTTTTTATCATAAAGAGCTAATTGCGACTAATCTCACTTAATAAAGTCTTAATGACGTTTTGAGCCAAATTAGTACTAACACATAAGTGTTATATCTTTTTACATCTTGTTACACAATACTACTTAAACATTTTTTAAACATACTAATGATGGTCATTAAAGTCCCAATTAAAGAGATGCTCTCCCATTTCTCTTAAGTATCACTTGTATGTATATTATGTAAGTATGTATGCTTAATTAAATCAAGTCTAGTCACAAAGTGTTCAACTAGATTCAAACTAGTCAACTAAGGATGTAACAAGATTCTAACTAGCAAGATACTTCCATCAAGAAGAAGACAAGGGATTAAGGTGCTAGTTAAGCTTGTTTGGAAGTTTATGGTTTGTCAAAAGATGATTAAAGCAACTAGCCTAGGGATTCTTCATTATAATTAAACAAGTCAAGATTAACTTGTAGCAAGCAACCAATGGGATATGATACTTCCATTCAAGTATTGACAAAGCTTAAGATTCATGGGTTATTATGTTTGAAACTTTGTGGGTTGTCAAGGGACAAGGTTTCAGCATTTGCCATAATAGAAAATCAATGACACAAGAGAAGGACAATGGAACTTTCCTCATTTGTAAACTTATGTCAACTTCATTGAATGCATCCAAAGTAAGAGATGATGGTCAAGGGTATCAAGATGTTTTGGCATCTTTTTGCAGACATCAAACAAAGGAAAATGGCCAAAAAATGCAGATTACAATGGCTCTATAACGGATTTATTTTCAGTACAGCAGGGAGCTCGGTCGATCCACGGTTGACCGTGCAGAGAGCCGCGCAGGTTCTGTCAGCATTTTTCTCTTCCTATATATACCAACATTTGCCAAACTTGAAGACCACCTATTTCAAAAAACACTTTCAAATACATATCTACTGGTCCCCCAAGCCTCAAGCAAATATCCATGGAGAGATTATAAGAGGGAAAGAGAGATTCTACTTACACCAAGTAGAATTAGATTGTAAACTTCATGCTTATCATTGTATTTTTAAGTTTACATTGTAAGATACTTCCTTAAGGGGTCAAGGAAGTTAAATGGTTCTTGTGATAGGAAACACCATCTTGCTTTATGATTCAAGTTCCTTAAAGGATCTAGGAACTTAATCAATTCCATTAGGAATTAAGTTGGTGTAACCTATTGAAGAACTATGAGTGGGTGAATCTTGTATCTTGTAATAGTAGCATTAGGTAACTTAGTGATCAATCTTCCTTAATGGGAACTAGGAAGTTGATTAATTCCATTGGGGATTAATGATTATCCAAGGTGAAGACAAGTTGATCTAAGTTAAGATCTTTCGAAGGGATGGAAAGGTTAAAGATGTTACCTAGCAAGTATAGAAGATTTGTGATTTCACTAGGATTAGAGCATTAGGATCTTGTGGTAAGAGCATTTAGTGTTTGTGAATTCTTCAAAGGGACATAAGGGTTCATAAGTAGTGGCTTATCGAGGAGCTAGTGTTGTATCCGGACACTCCACCGGGATTGGGGTATCATAGTGAAGAAAAGTCTCAATTCGTAGAATTGAGGAGTGGATTAAGGTGGATTAGTTAACATCCACCCGAACCACTATAAATCCTTGTGTTTGTGCACTTACATACTTTACATACTTGCATTAACAAACACAAACGCTTCCACACTTAAAACTTATGTTTTGATCGTTAAAGATTTCGAAAAAGTTTTAAGAAACCACTAAGTAACTATTCACCCCCTCTGTAACGACCCTGGATTTCCCAACGTTTATTTATTAATAATTATTATTATTAATACGTGTGATTAAATGAATGTACGTTATTACATTTACATGTTGCCATGAATGCCCGTACTTGACTTTAAATGCCCGAAACGTCTTTGTGACACACGAAACTTGCACGAATAATATTTTCAAGTATTATTTACATTCATGATTAGTTTTATTAATCATTTTAATTAACTAAGGTTGTTAGTTAATTACTTGGGCCTTTATTAGTGTTAATGGACTTTTACTTGGATTAATTTGTTAATTAATACATACTTGGGCTTTATGATTGAACATGGGCTTATAAGCCCACCCTACACCCTTAAGTGGACTAGTTAGCCCATCATCACATGTAAGTATCACTTTTATATGGAACTAGTTAGTTTAGTGTAAAGGAATCGAGTTACATAATACTTACAACTAGTTCCCATGTAAACACCTCCATTAACCACCTTTTAAAGACTTTACCATGCATGATCTTGTGGACAACTCCCTTCCCTTTTTTTTGAAGCAAACCGTCAACTTAGAGGGGTAAATGGGAGGGTTCTTTTCATTTTACTTGTTATTTCTTTCACTAGCTCATTTCATTTCTCACACACATTCTTAATTGCAAATACTTCTCTCTCTTTTCTCTCTCAATTTTGTAAGTGACTTGAGACTTTTCTCTCCTCTTTCTTTGTCCCAAAACCGAATTACATACATACATAATCATCATCATCACTTGTTCTTTGATTATTGTTTTGTTATTTGTTGTTGTTATTACTTACTTACAAGTTGTTATTTATTATTTACTTACTAGTTTCAAGAATCAAACTTACTAGTTTCATTCTTCTTTTATCTTGTAATTTCAAGAACACTCAAGAACTAAATTTACTAGTTTATGTTCTACATATGTTGTTTTAAAGTTTGTAAGTTCATGGTTGTAAAAATGATACTTGTGAATCATGTTTGTAAACTTATAAGTTTACATTCTTAAAGATCAAACTTTGGTTTGAATCTTTAAAGTATGAACAACCCATGAACTAGTTACTAGTTACTAGTTACTAGTTACTTAGTTTATTTACTTCATATTATGCATTTTGAATTCATGTTTGTTGGTTGAAATTGGTCAAATGTTACTAGTTAACTTTGATCTCATTAATCTTGAACTAAAAGTTAACTTTAAAAGTTCAAGAACATGTAAGTAAGCTTTCTTTAAATTATAACTTGGTACACTTATGTTAGATCTAGACTTTTGAGTCTTGGATCTTCAAGATCAAACTAAGAACTATGTTCTACAACTCAAGATCTTGATTTCATAAGTTTACTTTCAAGTTTGTAACTTATTATTAGTTTTAAAGTTCATGTATGTGTTAGATCTAAGACTTTGATGTAACCTTGGTTCATCAAACTTCATAGAACTCTTAAGTGAGTTGTGCTACATGTCTTAGACCTACACTTGTGTCATAATAGTCAAAACTTGGATAATATTACTTTTACATTTCATGTACGTGTTGAATCTAAGACTTTGATGTAACTTTGGTTCATCAAAACACTTGCAACACTTAAGTGAGTTGTGCTTCATGTTTTAGACTTACACTTGGGTTATGATGGTAAAACCTTGGTGAAGATGATACAAACACATCAACGAGTTGTACACTTGAAGCTATATGCATCAAGGATGAGAACCGTGATAAGCATCGAGCACCAAGACCACCGGAACCCACTATTTTTCTGTTTTCTGTCTTCTTCCTACTGTTTTCTGGTTTCTGTAACAGACCACTACACCTGGGCTACTGTAACCGTGATTTTCAGATAGATCTTTTTGAGTAGATAATTTTTCATATAGGACTCGTCTTAATCCGAGTTACGGTTTAGGATTTATGGCCCTCCGATCATCACTATGTCCTTTTAACGTTGTGCAGAAATTTATGACCTACTCGCACTTAGACCGTCGCCATGGTCAAACGAAGACGAGTTTGCTTCTGTAAATTTTACCACAATTAAAGGACTCATATACGGAGCCATGACCACTGGTATCACCTTAATTCAGTAAGGTTAGAGGCCGTGGTGACTGATCGAAGTCAGCCTTTGTTTTAAACTACTTTCATGAACGAAACCTACTTTACACCTTTTGTTTGATGATGAATGATGATCACCCTTAAGACCTTATTTACATACTTTTAAACCTATTCGGACGATTTACTGACTTAGTACTATTTGACTTAGGTTGAGGACCCATTTGGACGACCTACATACTTCCTTACTTTCCGAGTCATACTTTACCGCTACTTTATCATTGTGAGTTATAGCATTCCTTTTTACTTTAACTTATTTTGGGAACTGAGAATACATGTGGATTTTATGTTTTACATACTAGGCACGAGTACTTAAACTTATATATGTGTGGGTTATACAACGGCATAAACATTCCCTTTAGCTCGGTAACGTTTAATCATTGGTTTTTGAACCGTGAACGCTAATCTTAGATATGGATCCATAGGGTTTGACATCCCCACTCGGGCTAGTAGCGCTAGCATTTAATGAGTGTTTAATACTTCGTAAACATACGCACTTGCCAAGTGTACTTTCAGGGGGTATAAACGTTAAGTTAGTTACCAAGTGCCCACGGTTAACATATACTTTATCATACTGTTTTGAAACGCTCTTTGTAGCACTGAAATCTCGTGGCCTACCTTACATACTGTTATACTTAAACTATAGCTCATCAACCTTTGTGTTGACGTTTTTAAGCATGTTTTTCTCAGGTGCATAAGGTTATTTGCTTCCGCTGTCGTGCTAGTCTTGCCGTAGACACCCGCTGCTCTAGTGTTATCACCGCATGAACTGTTTATCTTGCATTCTAACTTTAATACATTTGAAACTATGTTTTGTAACGACCTAAGGGTCACATACATTTATTCATGCTTGCTATCCGTAGAAGCATACTGTTGGAGTAAAACATTTGATGTCGGTTATAACGTCACCTTTTTATCGTGAATGCAACTTCTTTTATTACAGCATATAGTACTTAACCTTGTAATGATCCTGTTGTTGATGATTCGTACACGATGGTTTTATACGGGGCATCACACCCTCTAGTTACTTACACAATCAATTAAGTTTGAGTACACGCGTGTTTCTTATGATAAAATAAGAATTTCATAAATCCTTAGATAAAAGGATTGTAAAGGGAAATTGATTGAAGTCATTATGAATGAGTTTAATGTTTATGATGATCCCTATTTATGGGACGTTCTTTGACTAAGGCATGTTGTTTATGTAAAAAGTAAAGTCTAGACACCTAAGCCTTAGACAAATTGTATTTCGTGGATTGATAACGAATGTAGTGATATATGTGGATTTTGTTGGGTCACAACAATGTTTGACAAAATCACCGGACAAAACATTAGCCGGAAGTGCGCACAAGTTGGCTAATGTTATGGGATTGAAGTCCATAAAATCTTCCAAATTGAGACGCCCAATTCCCTTCTAGTACAATGCTAGAAGTTGAATTCAATGAGGTAAGCTTACTTTCTGAAGATTGAAACACATAAATATACTGATCCTAAAGTATGTGTTTAGACCCGTGAGTTGAGTAGGTTGAAGTTAAACTTCTTAATAGTTTTCTTGAAAAATTGCATCGCGGGAGCAAGATTAAAGAAAGCTACCTAAGTGAGTATGAAGTTTTTCCGCTTCAAAGAAGCTTGGACTTGGCTTCCTATATACTCATGAATGGATATGGACGCATGACTTATAAAAGCGTCAAGACGAACAATAGAGATTGTAAGAAACCGATGTGTATATTATTTTATAGTTTTCAAATGAATTGAAGGGTTCAATTTTTCACAAACACTCTGATTTTCGAATTCTCGTAAATAATATACTAAGTGGAAATTCAATTCTTCACGAACATTTCCATTTACGCATTAGTTTGTGTGTTTGTTCAAGTTATTAAGTAAATCTAAGGATTACACTAAAATGGGGGGGGGGATTGTTGGTGATTTTAGTGTCATCGGTCATTTTGTGTGATAAGGTGATTTACTTGAGACAAATGGATTTCTAGTTAAGCTTTATAACAAGTTAGGAGAGTGTAAAGTACACGCTTGTTTAAGCTAACTAGAGTCATTTAATTGAAATGCTTGTTTAAGCTAACTAGACACAACTATTCATGGAATGGTGACTATCATTAATGAAATGGTGTAACTTGTAATGAAATTGTGTCTTACCTTTTAATCAAAAGGTATGACTTTTCATAGAATCTTTTATACCAAGGGATGTGTCTTTTCATAGTAACCATTCATAGTCTATAAATAGAGAAGATTTGTCTCATTTTCAAGATGATGAAAACATGAACATTCACAACATACATAAAACTCTTTGTTCTTGACTTCCAATTTTAATTGCCTATATTGGAGTTGTGCCTTTGTCTTATCCCTAATAAAGAATTCGTGTAACCCTAAGGCAATCTATGTATAGGGTCGAAATACTTTATCGCGAAAGTGATTACACGATTCAAAGGTTTATCCGGCATTCAAACCCTACATGATCAAACTCTTTTGATATGTAATACAGTAATAATAATAATAATAATAATAAATATATACCATTTGTGCATTTCGTGGTACACCGATTATCTGAGTATTCGGTGAATACGAAAGGTCTAGGTTTCGATCCTCAAGGGGAGTTTTTTCATTGCAGTTTTTTTTCCCGATACGTGCCATTGATATGATTGGGTGGATGGTATATCAATGTGAACTCGTTAGTGACTTTTAACTTGTTGTTAAAATAAATAATAACAAATATATAAATTTAAATAGCATATAATAATAATAAAATTCATTGAAAAGATGGTTAAAGATAACTTGAAAAGTGAATGAGGAGAATGGAGTATATAATATAAGTGTTGTTATAAGACAAATATGTATGGCCGACAACTTTTATGCATATGGCCAAATGCATTTAACAACTCTCAACTATGTACAGTAGATTTAAGCACTATAAATAAGCCTCATATGTATGTAAGTTTTGTATACCTGAATAATATCAATATGCTCTCTCCCTCTCTTTTATCTTCTAATTATCAATAGCCTACAGTCAAGAAACAGACCACTAAAGGTAGTTATAAGCCTACTGAATTATAACACGTTCACCACTAAAGGTAGTTATAAGCCTACTGAATTATAACACGTTATCAGCACGAAGTGCTCCGTATAATCAAGGTAATAAAAAAAATTCTTTAACGATATCTTCTATTATTTATTAGTAAGGTAAATATTATTATCATCATAACTAACATTTATATTTATATTATTTAAGTTATATATGGTCGGTTATACCGCCTGAATTATATTTCTGTAATCTAACTTTTATTAACTTCATTAACATTTATATTTATGTTATCTAACATTTATGATTATTTATGCAATTAATCATTATTTATTTCATGCATACTAATGTTTATTCTTAAATTTATTATTTATGCATAATATGTTTATTCTCTTAATCTTCGTATTTATACTAAACATATTTATAATAAATATATTTTATAGTAATAATATTTATACTAATAAAATTCTTTTATTAAAATGATTATTAATATAACGAGTACATAACATTCGTTAACGTCAACTAACGACGTTACAACGGTCATATATACATAACAGTTGTTAACGTCAACTGACGACGTTACAACGATTATATATTTCAAATATAAAATAAACATCTCCGTTTTCATATTTTCACAAATCAATCTTCATTTTCTCAGATTACCACTCTCAAAAAGTTTTTGTAAAGATGATTCACACAAGGATGATTTTTTCTATTGTATTGGTCATATTAACTATCATCAGTGTTGCTAATATACCACCGGGTGAACCTATATTCTATCCTGCCCTTGTGGTTTTATTATTTGTAATCATACCATTATTCTGATGTTTGCTACTTATGAATTTAAAATGATTCTAATTTCATGTTGTTAGAAATTGATTATGATTATAATTTATGTTGTTCATCTTTCTGAAAATAGAAAATGTCAAATTTATCAAAGCTTGAGTTTGATGCCCTAGACGTATCGGGAACAAACTACACATCATGGGTCATGGATGTAGAAATAAATCTTGGATCATTGGGTATTCTAGAAACTTTAAAAGAAAACAATACTTGTTCTGATCAAGATAAATTAAAATCAATTGCTTTTATTCGCAAACATATTGATATCACCTTAAAACATATGTATCTCACTATCAAAGATCCACATGTTTTATGGGAAAGTATTAAGAGTAGATTCGATAATCAAAAGGAAATATTACTCCCAGCTGCGAGGGAAGAATGGAGAAATCTAAAGTTCCAAGACTTTAAAAAGGTAAGTGAATACAGCTCGGCCATGTTCAAGATCTGTTCAAAGCTTCAATTCTGTGGTCAAGAAATAAGTGATGCTGATATGATGGAGAAAACTTTCTCCACAATGCATTCTGTAAACATAACTATACAAGAAAATTTAAGATTGCAGAATTACAAAACTTTTTCCAAACTTCAAACTTATCTCTTAGTTGTAGAAGTGAATAAAGAATTACTGATGAAGAATCAAGAATCTCGTCCTACGGGTGCACTAGCATTCCCTGAAGCTAATGCTATTAACAATAATAATAATAAAAAAAGAAATGCACCTGGACGAGGACGTAGGCGAGGTCGTGGTCATATTGGCCAAAATCATCATCATGGAAATTACCATAACAATAATAAAAAATCATAACTATGTTCGAAATCATCCTTATGGTAATGGTTGTGGTGGTGGTCGTGGTCGTAATGGTTACGATGGTAGTGGTCGTGGACAAAGAAATAATAATCCACAAAATTATAAATTTCAACTACCATACAATCCCACAAATCATAATGTTGAAGGAAGCTCTTCAAAGAATATTGAAGATTCTTGTTATCGATGTGGTAAAATTGGACATTGGTTTAAGAACTGTCGAACAAATTAATATTCTGTTAATCAATATCAAGAATCCCTAAAGGGAAAAGGAAAAGAGGCAAACCTTGTGGATGACCTTGATACAAAAATCACTGAGCCAACAAGTGACTACTTTAATGAATAAATTTTCTATTATATGTCCATATCAAATAAATGGATATAGATTTACGATCTATACCATATCTACCTTACTATATCTTTCCTTATTATGTACTTTCGTTTATAACATATTTTGAATGTAATATATTGATGAATTATGTACTCATTATTTGTTTCTCATATTTTGAAGTTCATGATGTACACTACTGGAGTGCAAAATCAGTCAAATGGTGGGGATCTTTGTATTGCAGACAGTGGTACCACACACATTATACTCAAATCTAAAAAATATTTCACTGATTTTAAAGCAACAGAAGGAACGGTACATACTATATCAGGTCCTGCGGATTTAATAAAAGGAATGGGAAAGGCAAAATTCATGTTACCAAATGGTACAAATTTTCTGATAAAAAATGCCTTATTTTCTCCCATGTCAAAGAGAAATTTGTTAAGCTTCTCTGACATATACCATAATGGATATGATTATCAGTCAGTGACTACAGAAAATGATAAATACTTAAGTATCACTGACAAGAAGCATGTAATTGAAAAACTACCAAGACTTAGTTCTAGTTTACATTATACATATATAAATGTACCAGAAGCACACATGGTAGTTAATGAAAAGGTATGTGATCCTGTAATGATCAATCTGTGGCATGAAAGATTAGGCCACCCAGGATCAACAATGATGAAAAGTATAATTCAAAATACACATGGAAATCCATTGACGGATCAAAAGATCCCTCATGATGCACTTATCCCATGTACATCATGTTCACTTGGAAAATTGATAATAAGACCATCACCTCTTAAAGTTGAAAAAGAATCACCATTGTTTCTTGAAAGAATTCAAGGTGATATATGTGGACCAATTCATCCACCATGTGGACCATTTAGATATTACATGGTCCTAATAGACGCATCTAGTAGATGGTCTCATGTTTGTCTATTATCAAGTCGAAATGTGGCATTTGCAAAATTTCTTGCTCAAATTATTAAATTGAGAGCACATTTCCCTGATTATACTATTAAAAGGGTGAGATTGGATAATGCTGGTGAGTTTACATCTCAAGCATTTAATGATTTTTGCATGTCTATTGGGATTGTTGTTGAACATCCTGTTGCCCATGTGCATACACAAAATGGTTTAGCCGAATCACTAATCAAACGATTGCAATTAATAGCTAGACCATTGATAATGAAAACAAAAATCCCAGTATCTGTATGAGGTCATGCAATTTTACATGCTGCATCATTAATTCTCATTAGACCAAGTGAAAGTCATACATATTCTCCTTTGCAATTTGCTTTTGGCCATCAGCCAAATATTTTCCACCTTAGAACATTTGGTTGTGCAGTTTATGTTCCTATCGCACCACCACAACGCACTAAAATGGGTCCTCAAAGAAGGATGAGAATATATGTTGGATATGAAACATCTTCAATCATAAGATATATTGAACCCATGACGGGTGATGTTTTTACAGCACGTTTTGCTGATTGTCACTTTAATGAAACATTGTTTCCTAGATTAGGGGGAGAAATAAAAAAATAA
Source organism: Rutidosis leptorrhynchoides (assembly GCF_046630445.1). NCBI lineage: Eukaryota > Viridiplantae > Streptophyta > Magnoliopsida > Asterales > Asteraceae > Rutidosis > Rutidosis leptorrhynchoides. The sequence goes on along the minus strand of NC_092333.1, from coordinate 126,086,482 downwards.
AGAAAATGACGTTTCATGGTGTGAACCTCAATTAATGTATCTTGATCCTCGCACAAAAGAATGCGAGATCGAAGTTCAAAAAATAATACATATGCAAGAACTTGCGAATAAATTGTCTGATGCATTTACAGATACAAAAAGAGTGACTAAATTATATATACCAGCAGCAAATGTTCCAGCTCAAATTGAAATTCCAAAAGCTGGCAATAATGTCACTCTTGAGTCTTTGCCACGCCAGAAACGTGGGAGACCAATTGGTTCCAAAGATAAAAATCCTCGAAAAAGAAAATCAACTGATAATGAGGTAAAAGAAAGTGTTCAAGAAGAACCACAAATCAATACTCCTTCTGCAGAGGAGATTGATGATGTCAATACAAAATTTTCAATTAATTATGCACATTCAAAAATATTATGGAACCGAAATGAAATGAAAAATCTTGATGAGATATTTTCATATAATGTTGCATATGACATCATGAATGATGATGATGATCCAGAACCAAAATCTGTCATGGAATGTCAAAATAGACATGATTGGAATCATTGGAAAGGAGCAATACGAGCTGAATTTGAATCGCTCAATAAAAGAAAAGTTTTCGGATCTATCGTTCTCACACCTAAAGATGTGAAACCAGTGGGGTATAGATGGTTTTTTGTGCGAAAAAGAAATGAGAAAAATGAAGTTACAAGGTATAAAGCTAGACTTGTAGCTCAAGGTTTTTCTCAAAGACCGGGAATTGATTATGATGAAACTTATTCCCCTGTTATGGATGCAATTACTTTTAGATACTTAATCAGTCTGGCAGTTTCTAAAAATTTAGAAATGCATCTCATGGATGTTGTGACTGCTTATCTATATGGATCACTTGATAGTGATATATATATATATGAAGATACCTGAAGGATTTAAGGTATCAGAAGCAACCAATGCAAAATCCAAAGAAATGTACTCAATCAAGTTACAAAGGTCTTTATATGGGTTGAAACAATCGGGTCGCATGTGGTATAAACGATTAAGTGATTACTTGATATGCAAAGGGTATACCAATAATCTTATTTGCCCATGTGTATTCATTAAGAAAACAACATCCGGATATGTGATCATAGCCGTTTATGTCGATGATCTTAACATCATAGGTACAAATAAAGAGATCCATGAAGCCATTCAACTTCTAAAGAAAGAATTTGAAATGAAAGATCTCGGAAAAATCAAGTATTGCCTTGGTTTGCAGATTGAGCATATGCCTAATGGTTTACTTGTACATCAAACAACTTATACGGAAAAGATTTTAAAACGTTTCAATATGGACAAGGTAAAACCATTAAGTACTCCTATGGTTGTTAGATCACTTAATGTTGACACTGATCCATTTCGTCCCTGTGAAGATCATGAAGATATCCTGGGACCAGAAGTACCATATCTTAGTGCAATTGGAGCTCTTATGTATCTTACAAATTGTACAAGACCTGACATTTCTTTTGCAGTTAATTTGTTGGCAAGGTTCAGCTCAGCTCCTACCAAAAGATACTGGAATGGGATCAAACACATATTTAGATACCTTCGAGGAACTACTGATTTAGGATTATTTTATTCTAACGAATCAAAACAAGATTTGGTTGGTTATGCAGATGCAGGTTATTTATCTGATTCACATAAAGCTAAATCTCAAAATAGATATGTATTCCTAAATGGAGGTACTGCAATATCATGGCGTTCTCAAAAACAAACACTTGTTGCAACATCATCAAATCATGTCGAAGTGATTACATTACATGAAGCTACTCGGGAATATTTTTGGTTGAGATCAATGACACAACTCATTACTGATTCTTGTGGACTAGAACGCGATAAAAGTCCAACAACTATCTATGAAGATAATGCAGCTTGCATAGCACAGAAGACATAATGGTATATCAAAAGTGACCGAACAAAACACATACCTCCTAGATTCTTCTCATATACTCAAAATCTCATCAAAGACAACCAGATTGAAATGAGATATGTTCAATCCAGCAAAAACTCTGCCGATCTTTTCACCAAAGCACTTTCAACTGCTATTTTTAGAATGCATGTTCACAATATTGGCATGAGGCATGTTCAAAAGATGTAAAAGATCAACGATGTCTACTTGAGGGGGAAACAACTATATGCTGCACTCTTTTTTCCTTAGCTAAAGTTTTTCCCACTGGGTTTTCTTTAGAAAGGTTTTTAACGAGACAGTAACTTGTATTTAATCTTATGAAACAAAATTGTCGTCCAAGGGGGAGTGTTATAAGACAAATATGTATGGCCGACAACTTTTATGCATATGGCCAAATGCATTTAACAACTCTCAACTATGTACAGTAGATTTAAGCACTATAAATAAGCCCCATGTGTATGTAAGTTTTGTATACATGAATAATATCAATATGCTCTCTCCCTTTCTTTTATCTTTTAACTATCAATAGTCTACAGTCAAGAAACAGACCACTAAATGTAGTTATAAGCCTACTGAATTATAACACGTTCACCACTAAAGGTAGTTATAAGCCTACTGAATTATAACACGTTCACTATTAAAGATAGTTATAAGCCTACTGAATTATAACAAGTTTGATTATGATAGATTTGGATTTATTGCTTCCATTATTGGTTGGTTACTTTTTACTTTTGGAGTCATTGCTTCCACTATTGACACGATCTACATAACGCTATGTGGGATACAAATTTTTGTTGACCGCGATAAAGTAGAAAGTTTATAAATTTATTTATGTTTTTTTACTAAAAATAGAGCGGTATGTTATAAATCATTAAAAATATTTGTACATCACCATTCTTTAGATGAGTTCAACAAGCAAAAACATGACCCGTGCATTGCGGCGGGCATTTTGAATAGTGAATCTTTTGCGCGTATTATTTAACACTTATGCTCCATGTTGTTAATACTAGAAAAAAATTCGATCGGGTCGAATTTGAATATACGTTATTTGGTACCTAATATATCTAGTAGGTTGGGTTGTTTGTTGGACGTGTATGTATATGTATGAAATATAGCTCGAAATATTTAGTGTTTTTTTAACGATGTCCGTTTCGCGTATAGTTAGTCGCGTTCTGTTCGTAAAATTATTTCGAGTTGAACGGTGGTTACGGAAAAATTTAACTCGCACCGAGCGAGAATATAGGGCCCATTATTTAGTGTTTTTTTAACGATCTCCGTTCCGCATATAGTTAGTCGCGTTGTGTTCGTCAGATTTTTTCAAGTTGAACGGTGGTCTCGAAAAAATTTAACTCGCACCGAGCGAGAATATAGGGCACATTAAAAATTTGGGTGGAATTAATTTATTTTATTTTAATAAAATTATATATTTACACTTTCTACCCCTGAAAAAGTGTAAATTTGAGGGGCATCGTGTAAATGGAGCCGAAGTTGAGGGACCTTTTGTAGTGTAAACGCAAATTCAAAACGACAATCCGATAAAACTGAAAGAAAATTTGGAGGAAGGAATAATATAATAATAAAATAATAATAATAGTTAATGCATAAAGTATTGTAATATTGCACAAATTAATAAGTTTCTAATGTGTTTACAATATCGAGAATTAATATTTACAACAAAAATGCCTGCAATATATACATTCATATTTACCTGTTTTTTTTATTTGATAATGGAAATAAATAATATACGAAGTAATAATTTAAATAAAGAAAAAAGAGAGTTTTGTTTCATAAGTAAAAAAAAAAAGCAAATGTATGTAATTAAAATAAATATGTTGGTTGGTGTAATTTTAATTATAATATAAATATAAATAAATACGTTGGTAGGTCGTAGGTGTAATTTTACACTTTTTTGGATTTCTAAGCTCAATATTTGCATTATGTAGTCCAACCCATTAGACTTACAAATGTTGCAATTCTAAGCTCAAATTTTGAATTATGTAGTCCAGTCCATTAGACACTCAATGAAGTAAACGAAGGAGGAGGGAAAAAAAAAAAAAAAAAAAAAAAACCAAAAACCTCCGAAGGTGCTAACTACCCACGCTGGACAACAGATCCGATTATAAACTTAAAAGCTTATATTCCTTAAGCAGAACAAATGGTAATTTAAGCATTAAAAAAATGCTATGAACATCAAAAGTATATGTTTGATATATATATATATATATATATATATATATATATATATATATATATATATATATATATATATATATATATATATATATATATATATATATATATATAGTGGTAGTATCAAGAGGGAAGTAACCATTCGGGGGAAGCGGGGGGAAGCAAAAACTTTTTTTTTTCTTCGTTTTTTGAAAAAACTTTGTTCACGAACATTATAGATGAGATGAAAATAGGAATATTTAGTAGAGACACTTTGTGATAAATATTTTTATTTTGGCGAGAAAATGCTCGAAGAAGTAATATGGAGTAACAATTATCGTGTTTTTCGAGCGTATTTTGAGGTTTTAGCTATTGGGGTTTAGATATTAGGGTTTAGATATTAGGGTTTATAGGGTTTAGATATTAGGGTTTAGAAATTTAGGGTTTAGGGTTTAGATTTAGGGTTTAGATTTAGAATTTAGAATGAGTTTTTAACATGAACGGTTTAGAGTTTAGGGTTTAGGGTTTGGTGTTTTGGGTTTATGGAATAAACCCCAAACCCTAAACCCTAAACTCTAAATCGGGCTAAATTTTACTTCACAAAACATGAAGAAAAAAAAACGTTCATATTCTTCACGAACAATATTATCTTGAATGTTATTTTTGTCGATCGTTTTCCCGCCTAAATAATAATATTCATCACGAAGTGTCTCTTCTAAATGTTCATATTTTCGTGTGATCTTGATGCCGGAAAAAATAATTTCAAAAAAAAACGAAAAAATTTTTTTTTGCTTCCCCCCGCTTCCCCCCGATTGGTTACTTCCCCATTGATCCTGCTATATATATATAAAACAGCTTAGAAATTTTATAAAAACTAGCAAGAAGCTAGAATATTACAAGGAGTTCAACGGATTCATTAACCAGTCATTCCAATTAAGCCTGACTTTCTTATAACGAGCCGAAAGCCAGTCAAAAAAGGATAATACAATCGAATCAATAATGTGACATTTCTTGAACTTGTTGGGATCGAAGATTCTTCCGTTTCGGTAACGCCAAAGAGTCCAAAGAGTAGCGTAGCAAATTCCTTCTAAAGTAATTGTCTTCGAACGCGATTGAAAAACGTCATAATCCATTGCATTAAACCATCCATAGAATCCCAAACAGGAAGAGTAATATCTAACCAAGAAGATATATAACTCCATACTTGCATCGCAATCTCACATTCAAAAAAAATGTGAGTAGTGTCTTCCACATTTATTGAGCATGAAGAACACAGTAAGTTAATAGACTGAACACCCCTCTCCAAAAGATTACAGTTGTCCGGCAACCTGTTTAACCGAGCACGCCACAAAAAGAAATTTATATTGGGAGGGATAAACTTACACCAATGAGTCGGACAATTACCAATAACATCTTGACTGAAGAGGCTACGAAAACCGCTAACAGAAAAAGTATCTTTAGGAAATCTTGTGCACACCCATTTGTCACTCGAATCGTTAAGAGTGACATGATCGATTGTTGAACTTAACTCGGAGAATTGTTGAGCTTCTGCTCCGGATCTAATGTTCCTCCTCCAACTCCAACACCATCCATTAATAGAAAGGCGATCAGATAATTTGCACAGCTTATCAGATTCAAGAGCATAAAGCCGATGAAATTTATCGCATAACTTAGAGCCTCCAATCCAGTTATGATGCCAAAATAAAGTGTCTTGGCCATTACCAATCCTTAAAGATAGGATATTAGAGATTTTCGGGAGTTGATCATGCATCTCAATTATACAACGATTAATAGATGACCATGGCCCGCTAACCGAACGGGTAACATAGGAAAAATACCATCTAGCTGCACACCATAGATGGCTTGAATAATTGATACCCAAAGCCAACCTTTGCAAGTAACGTACCTCCATCTCCACTTATATAAAAGAGCTTTGTTGAGCGAATCAAAACTAACAACCCCGAGACCGCCTTTATCCTTAGACTTAAGAATGTCATCCCATTTGATCCAATGAATTTTCCGAACATTATTAGTGCCACCCCATAGGAAATTAGAACGAAGGGATTCTAGGTGATTTAAAACACTTTTGGGAGCTTTGAAAATAGAAAAGTAATAAGATCCAAGAGCTCCCAAGACTGAATTGATCAACGTTAACCGACCACCAAAAGAGGGGAGATTTACTTTCCAGTTCGCTAAACGTTTTTTAACCTTGTTAATAATCGGTTTCCAATTTTCGCAAAGCCTCATGTTAGCTCCGATGGGGATACCAAGATAAGAAAAAGGAAAAGTAGCCGGATTGCATCCCAAAGAAGACGCAAGTCTGTTAAGTTCTACAGTTGGGATGCCTATACCAAGAAGATTGGATTTATGAACGTTTAATTGAAGGCCCGAAACCAAGTAGAAACAATGCAAAACATCGATAAGGTGCTTGACGTTAGAGTCACTCCATTCACCTACGAAAAGAGCATCATCCGCAAAAAAATGAGTGAGACACAAGAACTAAATGATTATGATCACCAATTAGTAAGCCCTTGAAAAGATTCCGATCAATAGCGTCTAATATGGCAACATGAAGACCCTCCATACAAATAATGAACAAGAAAGGGGAGAGCGGATCACCTTGACGAAGACCGCGATAAATTTTAAACTCATCCGTCGGACTCCCATTGACTAAACCGAGGCAAAAGAAGAAGTGAGACACCCCTTAATCCAAAGAATCCATCTACGACCGAATCCAAGGGATTCAAGCATAGATATAAGGAAGTCCCAACTAATCAAATCAAAAGCTTTCTCAAAATCCACCTTGAGAAGCATTGCTTTTTTCTTTTTCCTCTTACACCAACCAAGGATTTCATTAATAAACAAAGGGCCGTCCAAAATTTGTCGACCTTTGATAAAGGCAGACTGCTCCCGACTAATAACAGTGTCGATGACCAAGGAGAGCCGGTTAGCAAGAAGTTTTTCTAATATTTTATATTGGATCCCTATGAGGCTAATAGGACGAAAGTCTTTGGCATGAAGAGGATTATCAATCTTCGGAATCAAGGTGAAAAACGAGGAGTTACATCCTTTAGGAATGAATCCAGAAGAAAGAAAATTATCAACAAATTTAAGGATATCCACTTTAATCAGGTCCCAAAATTGTTTAACGAAACGGAATGAAAAACCATCCGTACGGGGTGCTTTGTCATCACCACACCCCCATATAGCACATTTAACTTCAGCTTCAGAAAAAGGCTTTTCTAACTCTAATGCAAGTGCTGCAGATAGAGGATTCAAATGAGTACTTTGCCTAATAATCTTGACAGTGTTAAATCAGGTAAATTAGCTTTGAAGAAGTCAAGGAATATACTCTTGACAAGGTCAGGGGAAGATGTCCACGGACCATTAGCTAGTACCCGTGAAATAGCCACTTTTTTTCGCTTCCGGTTAATCAATGAGTGGAAAAACGAAGAGTTCTCATCACCTTGAAAGTTTCATAGTTTTTTAAATTTTTTAGCCATGTTCATTCCTTCTCTTTTTTCTATAGAACTCAGATCCTTGAGGGCATTAACACGAAGTCCAGAAAGATCAATATTATCACCTCCATTAACTAAGTCATCATCAATTGCATCAATAGTAGCTAAAAGGCGTTTCTTATCAGCACAACAGGAACTCGAAAAGGCTTTATACCAATCTTTAAGAATAAACTTGACAAATTTGAGTTTCATTTTGAAAGCAATGAAAGGATTTTTATTAATGCATTCACTAACAATCTGAGGGTCCTCCCATGCATTACGAACCACAACCTCAAAGCCATCAATTAAGAACCATGATGCAAAAAGTTTAAACGGAGTAGGACCGTAATGGGGAAACGTGGTATATGAATGGTTATATGAAATAGTATTGAAAAATACCGATTAAAGATTGTTACACACTAACAAGCAGTGTACCCGATCGTGTAGTAGTATAAATAATGGTTTAGTTCCGTGTATCGTTCCAAGGACAGTTGGATTAGTCAAACTAAAATTAGAAACTATATTGTGATTAACTAAGTAAATGAAACTTAAAGGTACAAGATATTATGTTTTTGTGGCTATTTAACGATTTAGCCAAATCAGAGAAGATTAAAAGTAAAAATAATATTTTTGGTCTTTTAAGTTTATATAATGAAAACAAGTGCAAAGAAATAAAATAAGATAGTTTGATTAAGATCAAAGATACGAAATGTTCATCTAGATATTCTACCCTCGGTATTGGATGTAAGTTATATTGTTAAGACCCGATTGAATGACTATGTATGTGAGTTATCTAATAGATTTACCAAGAGTTCTCTTTAGTAAACATGCAAACTCGATTACAAGATCAAGGGTTCCCTTTTCTCTATAGTTCTCGTGTTTGTAACCAAATAACTATGATATATATGCTAATCACTCAAATCGACTTGCCAAGAGTTCTCTTTAGCAAGTACTCAAACTAGAATTACTAAGTGGAGGGTTCCCTATCACCTAGACCTTTTTGTTTGTGACTAGTTGATTAGCTAGATCAAAGACTTGAATAACAATTGTCTTTTGCGTTCGCTCTACACAATTCATTCCTATATCGTCTAATTATTTTGATCTAATTTACCCCCTTGGTCCGGTTTAGTAAACAATCAATCTAAGACAAGTTGATTGTAAATCAATATGATACATCAACAAGAGTTCTCTTTATCAACAACATATCAATTAACTAGATACAAATGATTTGACATTAATAAGCATGGTTCTTTGATTCAAGCTCTAATCTAATCACACATACTACATTCAATCCATAAGATTACATCCAATACCTCAGTTATTAATCTAGACAAACATTATAGAGTTTAGCCAACAATCATATTAACAAACAAAATAACAATCAATTGATAAGTAGAATTCATTGTGAAGAACAAGAAATCAACCTAATAGAGAATGAATCTTGAATGGAGAAGCTGTTGAATCTTGATTCTTGGATGTTAAGCCTCTTCCAAGAGCTTGGAATTCTCCAATTTTGCTCCTAAAATCGTCTTGGAACTCCTCTGTTTCGTAACTGTTCGTATCTGATCATATCTCTCCTTTTTAAAGTGGTAAAAGCTGGTCAAAAGCAAAAAGTAGGCTGAAACCTACTTCTGGACGGCATCCAAGATACTGGATGGCATCTAGTTGTAAAGGCCTGGATGGCGTCCAGATTTCTGGACGGCGTCCAGTTGTGAAGGGCTGGACGGCGTCCAGAAATCTGGACGGCGTCCAGTTATGCTGAATTGTACTGTCTCGTTTTTTCCAAATCTCCCTTCATTTGGACGGCGTCCCAATCATTTTGGACGGCGTCCAACATATCTGCAGCCTTGTTTTATCGTTTTAGAGCGCTAATTTGACCATAACTTGTATCGGGATCAACTATGATGAAATCACAACTTATAGAATGGTCATAATTCACTAAAACTCTTTATAAACCACTTTCCGATACACTTTTCATACCTTTGTGTATTACTTGTAGAAACCGCCTTAACTATCCTTGATTCGAGAGTATTTTACACGATATTGCGAGATATATATATATATATGATGTAATTGAGCAATATCAAAATACCCCACACTTAAACCTTGCTTGTCCTCAAGCAATTCATTCTTACAAAGTAGAAAACTATCAAACACACTTACACAATATAGATTACATACATCACACAAATCACGTGAAACACATGAAACACACACGTTTATTTGAAACGCAAACTCACGCTATATGAAACACACGCTTTAAGTATAACACACACATTTATTATAATCACACTCACGCTATATACACAATGAGAACACACGCAAACATTTTTGGGAGTTTTAGAGCCAAGTATCCGAAAAATTTGATCCTACGAAAATCAGGACCTTTATGAAAAACGTTTTATGTTTTTGAAAATATAATGCTAGTTTTTACACTAGGCACATTTTCCGATTTTTGTCGGATTTTCTGAATTTTTTTTGGAAAATGAGTACGGGTTTTCCGCTATTGGTCAAGCCAATCCCTCCCACAGTACCTAACATTGTTAGATGTTGGTAAGAAAATAATGCGTTTAGGAGGATACACATTACGTCCAGATATCATCGATAATCATGAGGTAATCATCTAATCCGTTAAGTCAACCATAAAGATTGAGGTTCATCAGGCTTAAAAGCTGATATCTTACCTTTCCGGAGGTTATCCACTGGGAATCTGATCAATTCACTGACATTTTGTGTATCATGGTGCGCTTCCCATTTGGCCAGCAAATCTCCCTCATTGAGATAAGCTTTGACTACCAGTTTCCCTGTTTGACGTTGAGGCCTGGTAGATTTCCAGTCGATTTTAGCAATGACTTTTCAAGATTTTTCGTCACCCTACAACTGGTCTGGACTACAACTTCTGAAACAAATCAGCAAGTGTGCCGTGCGGAAGACTTTACTTCTTTGAGGATGGAATGGATACATCCTATGGGTAATAATAAAGTGGTCGGATGCAACATTGTCCTTGTTAGGAGAAACAATGAGGATCGTCCTGTTTTAGTTTTCGATCTGGCGCGAGGTTCGATTTCCGACCACGCTATGCAATCACCGCTCTCTCACGGTTTACACTCGTTTTGGTACAAGTGACCTACAAGTTAGCTTTACTAAACTAGTAAGATTTTCATTCAAATAATTGAATGATAGTACAACTTCAAAGACTATTAATAATTTAAAACATAACTCAACATTTCTTTTCTAGTTTTAGAACACAATGTATGTAAAATGGTTTTGGACAATTTTCGTTTCTAAGGCTACCTGAAAATTTTAAAATTTTGATCATAAACGCCTTAATTTTTTTTTCTGAAAAACGAATTCCCGATAAATTTCTATCTCCCACCCCACACTTAAGATCATGCAAGGCCCTCGTTGCATGAAATCAGAAAAATAATTAAATTTAGAGGGCAAAGTGATAGGGTGATTGTAGAAATTTTTAAATTTTTAACCTGTAAATCGTGGAACATGTAGACGAATGCCGCTGAACTTACTGCCAGCATAAGAGCATCATCCATTCCTCGATTATCAACATACATACATCATAATTTCAAATGTTGCTGAACTTAATGCCAGTCTTTGAAGTTCAACCACGCTGCACAAATTAACAAACCACACAAATAATAATAAAAATATCGGTGTTTTTACAATCACATCCATTATCAAACCACACAATTAGTTTAAAAATACAAACCAATATTGTTTTAATACACACCATAACAAATAAATAGATTGTTTGAAAATGTAACAAGATGATCATTGGCTCGCAGGCCTTCAGTTATCGTAAGGCCAAAAGTAGTTTTCTGAGCCATCTCTGCTTCGGCGTCCTTGCGGGTATTCCTGATCAAATCGGTTCCTGGTATCCTGCATCGCATCGTTAGTATTATAAATTGGGTAAGGCGGAGGTGGGTTTTCAGGATCAGTGTAGTATTGGGGTGTCAAACGTGTTGTTCCATAGTACTGATCGGGGTTGGAATAATATAACTCAGTGTTATGGTTATTCCAATCAATACCATAACTGTTCCAACCCTGGTTATGTACTTGAGCAATCTGGCGTTGCTCCATTCCTTGCTGACTCACCCTCATGTTATTCATATTATTGACCAAATCATCCCAACCAGATTGAGACGGATGCCAAGGACCTTGACCTTGAACATTTGTCTGGGCTTCCATTTCTGCTTCCTCTTCCTCTTGTTGTTCTTTTTGTACATTCGCTCCACTACCACTCGTGCCACCTGCCACAAAAGGTACCAAACGCCTATTTTCATTGTACATCAAAATCTCGGTGTTAACATAAGAAACCTTTTTCAGGGGTTTCATTGCATGGTCACATTCTATCAGACGATTAAGATCAATATTAAAGTGACGAGCAATCCGCGTAATGTAGTGGCCCCCTAGAAGCGGTTTGTCTCTTCGTGCATCCATAGCGATACCCAGCAAATAGTTCCCAATTAACCCCGGTATATCGGTGTGACAACCCCTTTTTATTTGATCCATTATCCATAGATCCAGAGATTTAACCTTTTCATGTCCTTCGACTCTCGCATTAAAGGTACATGCGATAAGTCGATGTAGTAGCTTATCATCAGGGGTTACTATTTCAGTATACCTGTGTCTGCTTGATTTGAACGGGCTAGATGAATTTGGCCCTCTAATCCTTCTCCAAAAGGATTGTTCATTAAAACTCACTCCCCCATGATACTCTGAGCTTAACAAATATTGCCTTAATTGTGCGTCAGTAAGCTCGTGAAAAATACCCAAAACTACTCAAACTTCTTTCATCACCCCCTAGCCGGAATCTAAAGAAAGCATCCGAGAGTGGATCGCGAACATTATTGAATCGGAAAGTTGAGTAAAATTCTTTACATAGCACGGGAAACACTTGATCGTGTAGACTGAAAATTTGTTCCCATGCGTAGGTCAATCTGTTACTATATGGTATAGCTAACAAACGAGTGACATGGGCATGCATACCCGCCTCAATCAAAGGAGCCCAGTCCAAATACCATGTAGCATTAATTGGTCGATGAGTAATTCGAGCAAAAGTTTTCCCGTAATCATCATTGTTCCGAAGATGTTCTAACCAAACTATTGGATTATTTTGAGCGTCTTCTTCTTCGCCAGATGATGATGATGAATGTTGTTGAACCAGTGGTGGTGGTGGAACGTTTCTTGATGTTCTTCCCCTTTTTGGTTGTCCACCCCTGCTAGATTGTCCCTGCAAAACATAATAACACCAAACCAAAGAACATAGAAACCGTTGTATTAATGTTAGCTAAAAACATAACCGAGTAGCAAGGGGAATTAGTCATGCTATTCAAAGTTCATAAGCATTGTGATTCATCTAAGTAAAGGCGTATGTTCAGAATAATTGATCACAGTCAACCAAAGTCATCATAAACTAGCAAATACACTCTCACAAAAATGTGGATCACAAAATTCACAATTAGGCATCAACTTAGGATTCAAACATGTGGCGTTCATAGGTCATGACATTTAAACTTGCATTCTAATGATATTCATTACAATCATAGCACTAGTTATCACAATTTAGTTCAAAATGACCATTATAACGCCACTACATTATAGCATTTCATACCATCCATCCACTTCAATAGGCTTTAAACAAATGAAAATCAAGCATACATCCTTCATAAGATCATTACAATTCAAAGCATGCTAAAAATTCAAGAACATTCAATTTATGACGTGGCCAAATTAACATCTATATCATCAACAACAATTAAACACTTCACAAGCTTCATAAACAACACAAACAAACTCAATATCTTGAATTAATTACCCTAATTTCGGATTTAATCATCACAAACCCTAGAATCATGAGCATACCCCTTAAACATGTAATTATTGTAAAATCAAGACATAATGGGTAATTAAACAACTAAGGCATGTTAATCTAAACAAGAATCATGCAAATCAAACACCCCACACTTATCTTTCACTAAATTATGCATATAGACATACAAATCAAGTAATTGAGAAAGAAAGGTATGAAAAGAGATTATCAATACCCTAGAAAACATGATTCAAGCTTGAATTTGAAGGAAGAATGCACGAATTTGAAGTAAGTAATTAGGGTTTTTGAGAGTTGGTTCGTTTGTGGCATAAGGAATAAGAGAGAAGTGTGTTTTGTGGTTGAAAATTGGGTTAGAATGATATAAAACGCATTTTTTATGGGTCAGACATCTGGACGGCGTCCAACATTCTGGACGGCGTCCAACATTCTGGACGGCGTCCAGTATTGAAGATCTGGACGGCGTCCAACATTCTGGACGGCGTGCACTATTGAAGAGCTGGATGGCGTCCAAAAATCTGGACGGCGTCCAGTTACACTAAAACTTACTGACTTCTTTTTTCGAAAATCCTTTGAATTTGGACGACGTCCAAGGGATTTTGGACGGCGTCCCAATGGTCTGGTGGCTCAAAATCTTCATAAAACTCATAAAAATTCCCATTTTCAACACACAAAAGCTCATATCATCATCATAGATCATTTTGTACATTAAAAACAATCAAACCAATCATAAAATACTCGATTCACACTATTTACACGCGTGAACTTTCTTTAATGAGTCGTTCACCCAACTTGTCCCCATTTTGATTTAGGCTTTGTTCTCGAAATTGAGGCTAACCTCGTCTTCGATTTTCAGGGGACCATCGACATAGTGTTTGACTCGGTGGCCATTCACTTTAAAAATATCGCCCTTCCAGTTCACCACTTCAATTGTACCATAAGGGTACACCCTTCTAACAACAAATGGTCCCGACCATCGGGACTTAAGCTTTCCTGGTGATAACTTGAAACGGGCATTATAAACAAGGACACGATCTCCTTCCATGAACTTCTTTGGATTTTTCAATCTCTTATCGTGCCATTGTTTGGTCTTTTCCTTATAAATTAGAGAGTTGTCATAGGCTTCAAGCCTCAACTCATCTAATTCATTCAACTGGGTCAAACGTAACCGACCCGCCTCTTGGTAATCCAAATTACATGCCCTTAATGCCCAATGCACTTTGTGTTCAATTTCCAAAGGGAGATGGCATGCTTTTCCGTATACCATTCAGAAAGGAGTGGTTCCAATAGGTGTTTTGTAGGCTGTGCGAAAGGCCCACAATGCATCGTTTAACTTAACAGACCACTCTTTTGGATTTGCACCAATGGTCTTTTCAAGTATGCGTTTTAGAGATCGATTGGTATTCTCTACCTGCCCACTTGTTTGAGGGTGATAAGATGTTGAAATTTTATGGATCACTCCATATCTATTCAACACCTTTTCTAATTGCTTATTGCAAAAGTGGGTGCCCCGGTCACTGATAAGGGCTTTAGGCGTGCCAAACCTTGAGAAAAGTTCCATTAAAAAGGTTACTACAACTCGGCCATAATTTGTAGGGAGAGGTTTTACCTCCGCCCATTTGGAAACATAATCAATGGCTACGAGTATGTAGAGATAAGAATGAGATTTTGGAAAGGGCCCCATAAAGTCAATTCCCCAAACATCGAACACCTCGCATACTTGGATGCTTTGTTGAGGCATTTCATCCCGTTTAGTGATTTGACCGGCCCGTTGGCACGCGTCACAAGCCTTACAAACGGCGTAGGCATCTTTGAAGGGCCTCGTAAACTTTCCTCCCCGTAATTTGGGGACCAAAGTGCCCACCCGTTGGACCACGGTGACAATCAAGAAGAATTTGAGTGCATTCCTTTCCCGAAACACACCTCCGAATCATACCATTAACGCAACGCCTAAAAAGATAAGGGTCTTCCCAGAAGTAGTATTTCAGGTCACTAAAGAATTTTTTTTCTTTTCTGATGTAACCAACGGGTTTCTAAGTACCCTCCAACAAGATAGTTGACTATGTCAACAAACCAAGGATCATCAATTTTCTCAATTTTCGTGAGATTTTTGTCCGAAAAGTTATCTTGGATAACAGTCTCATGAAGAACCTCAAGATTCGGGTTCTCAAGTCGAGAAAGGTGATCGGCAGCTAGGTTTTCGGCCCCTTTTTTGTCTTTAATATCAATGTCGAATTCTTGCAAAAGCAAGACCCAACGTATTACCCGGGGTTTAGCATCTTGCTTAGCAAGCAAGTACTTTAATGCTGAATGGTCTGTATAGACAACCGTCTTTGCTAGTACCAAATAGGATTGGAATTTATCAAATGAAAAGACAATTGCTAGGAGTTCCTTCTCGGTGGTAGTGTAATTAATTTGGGCTCCTTGCAATGTCTTACTAGCATAATAAATGGGCTGAAAATGTTTTTCAATTCTTTGCCCCAAGACGGCACCAATAGCAAAGTCACTAGCATCACACATAAGTTCGAATGGAATTGACCAATTCGGCGATATGAGAATGGGTGATTGCATGAGTTTTGCTTTAAGGAGGTTAAAGGCGTTAAGACACTCGTCCGTAAAGACAAATGGAGCATCTTTCTCAAGAAGTTTGTTCATCGGGGCTACAATTTTAGAAAAATCTTTAATGAATCGACGGTAGAAACCGGCGTGCCCCAGAAAACTTCTTACACCTTTCACATTTGACGGTGGTGGTAATTTAGCTATGACTTCCACTTTAGCTCTATCCACCTCCAGTCCTGCAGAGGAAATTTTATGACCTAAAACAATGCCCTCTCTTACCATAAAATGACATTTTTCCCAGTTAAGTACAAGATTAGATTCTTCACACTTAATCAACATACGCTCAAGTTTATGAAGACATGAATCAAAAGAATCACTGAAGACTGAAAAGTCATCCATGAATACTTCCATAAAGTCTTCAATCATATCATGAAAAATACCTACCATACACCTTTGAAAGGTAGCAGGAGCATTGCATAAGCCAAAGGGCATACGTCGATAGGAGAAAGTACCATAAGGGCATGTAAAGGTGGTTTTCTCTTGGTCCTCGGGTGCTATAGGGATTTGGAAATATCCCGAGAAACCGTCAAGAAAACAATAAAAGTTCTTTCTTGCTAACCTTTCCAACATTTGATCAATGTAAGGAAGGGGAAAGTGGTCTTTTCGGGTAGCATCATTTAATTTTCTATAATCAATACATACCCTCTAACCCGTGATAGTCCTAGTGGAAATTAATTGATCGTTTTCATTGGTGATAACGGTCATGCCACCCTTTTTGGGTACACATTGGACATGACTCACCCAAGGACTATCCGAAATTGAATAAATAAGACCCGTATATAGGAGTTTGACAATCTCCTTTTTAACGACCTCTTGCATATTAGGGTTCAGTCGCCTTTGCCTTTGTATACATGGCTTATAGTTATCTTCCATTAATATCTTATGTTTACAATAAGAGGGACTTATACCCTTGATGTCATGAATTTTCCATGCTAGAGCCGGTTTATGGGCTTTTAACATGGAAACAAGTTTAGACTTCTCACTTACAGAGAGTTCGGATGAAATGATAACCGGGATAGTAGAATCATCTTGAAGGTAAGCATATTCCAAGTGACTTGGAAGTGTGATAATGCTAAAAACGAACATATATTTCATAGCATTATCCCTCAAGAAAGACAAGCTTTTAGTTGCAACTATTCTATTTACAAGTGATATTCGTTTAAATAATAAAAGGTGAAGACAAAAGACAGATTCGACGAATTGAAGACGCAAACGACCAAAAAGCTCAAAAGTACAAAATACAATCAATGAGGTTCCAATTATTGATAAGAAACGTCTCAAAATTACAAGAGTACAAGATTCAAAACGCAAAGTACAAGATATTAAATTATTCGCAAGGACGTTCGAAAATCCGGAACCGGGACCAGAGTCAACTCTCAACGCTCGATGCAACGGACTAAAAATTACAAGTCAACTATGCATATGAATATAATATAATATAATATATAATTAATTCTTAAAATTAATATATATATTATATTATATTTAAATAAACGTCGGCAGAAGAAAACAATCAAATTTGGCTCTCCCCAG
The DNA here is from genome assembly GCF_046630445.1 of Rutidosis leptorrhynchoides. Taxonomy (NCBI): domain Eukaryota; kingdom Viridiplantae; phylum Streptophyta; class Magnoliopsida; order Asterales; family Asteraceae; genus Rutidosis; species Rutidosis leptorrhynchoides. The sequence goes on along the minus strand of NC_092333.1, from coordinate 126,068,897 downwards.
CTGGCCATGCGATCGCATGGCCTTGAAGGGTAAAGCTCATGCGATCGCATGAGCATCTTTTTCAGATCACAGGCCTATAAAAATCGAGCTTTGGTGTAACACAAAACACATCTTTTTCCATCTTCATCATACGTAAATTATATATATATATATATATATATATATATATATATATATATATATTTTAATTTTAATTTTAATTTTAATTTTAATTTTAATTTTAATTTTAATTTCTAATAATAAGGGTATGTTAGCGAATGTTGTAAGGGTGTAAGTCGAAATTCTGTCCGTGTAACGCTACGCTATTTTTAATCATTGTAAGTTATGTTCAACCTTTTTAATTTAATGTCTCGCAGCTAAGTTATTATTATGCTTATTTAAAACGAAGTAATCATGATGTTGGGCTAATTACTAAAATTGGGTAATTGGACTTTGTACCATAATTGGGGTTTGGACAAAAGAACGACACTTGTGGAAATTAGACTATGGGCTATTAATGGGCTTTATATTTGTTTAACTAAATGATAATTTGTTAATGTTAATATAAAGATTTACAATTGGACGTCCCTATAAATAACCATATATGTAACATCCCGCATTTTTCTGTTAAATTATTTTAACACCCGTCTTTTTCTTTTTAAATAATACCCTTCGTATCTAGATTCGTATCCTTTGTTAAGTAACATTTTAAATATTCTCGTTATCGGAATTTAATATCTCCCGTACTCCCGTGAAATTTAAAATAATTCGTTCGGTTAATTCCCGCACCCGATTCATAGTTGAGGGACCAAACTTGCCAAGGGTTCAAACCTTTGACTAGGTCAAAGGGTCAAACCCTTTCCACCCTTTCATTATCACCTCCTCCATTTTATTACTTCCTCCATTTTCTCTCTAACTCCAAACACAAAGATTCATCATCCATTTATGATCTAGCGGGTATTTTGCAAAACAAATTACATATTTGAGCTCCTTACAACTTCCTCTTCGTTTTGGTACCAACTTCATCTCATTTGGGTAACATTTCTAAAACACTAGATTTCTTTAAATTCGTGTTCTTGACTTATAAAGTTGTTAATTAGCGTCTATGGCTCATTGTGATGTCGTGTATGTAGTTTGTATGCTCGATTCGTTGTTTTTGGTGTAACTAGTTCAATATGAAAATTACTTGCTAAATCCTTGATTTTGGATGATCAAATGTTGTTAGATTGTTAAAGTGCATGTTTTAAAAGTGTTACTAGTATCATTAGCTTCGTTTTGATGTATATGTTGATTAAGGAAACTCCAAGAACATGATTAGTGATTTTGTGAACTTGGATTAGGGTTTGATAAGCTTTACATGAAATTTTGATGCGTCAAATGCTATGAGATATTGTTGTTAAGTGTTTTGTTGCAATGTGTGTTTGATCACCTTCGAAACGGCATATCATACATGTAAGACGGTTGCCCGAATCATGAAATGCATATTTGGAACTTGAACTTTGACTATGGACGTTTAAATGCGGTTTTGGGGTGTGTAAGTGTTGAATTGCTTAATGAAATGTGTCTAGGTGTTTTCCTCGTCAAATTACCTTTCCGGTGATATAAAATACATGTTCTAATTGTTTGCGGTTTGTAATTTGGGTTGGTTTGATTGTTGGTTCGTGCACTTAGAGTTGCAGCAAACAGGGCCTGGAAACCAACCAGGACGCCGTCCAGAAACTCAGGACGCCGTCCCACTTCTAATACCTGGACGCCGTCTAGGTACTCAGGACGCCGTCCCACTCTTCAATATAGGACGCCGTCCAGCCATCTGGGACGCCGTCCTAATGGCCTAAAACTGGCTGTTCGCTTAGTCTTTTGACGAAAAATGTTTGGCATGTTCTAGACCTCAAATTCACGTGCAACTTGTTTTAACATGCTTATATATGAATAACTAGCATAGAAAATTTGTCCGAGACCCGACCCGACCATGTTGACTTTTCCGTTGACTTTGACCCGACCAAGTTTGACTTTTTGTCAAACTTAACCAAATACTTATTCAACCTTTCTAACATGATTATTTACTTGTAACTTGCATGAAACTTGACTAGTTGATTCACATGTTAATATAATCGAGTCGTAACGAGCCATAGGACTAATTGAACATCTTTGACCCTTCGTGACTATCGTTATTGATACAACCTATTTGTTTAGGTCAAGACTAGCATTGTTCTTTGCACACGTTACTTGTCGAAGTACTTTTTGGTTCGTGCATACAAGGTGAGATCATAGTCCCACTTTTACTCTTTTTGAACTTATATTTGGGATGAGAAAACATAAACGATTCTTTTGAACTAAGTGAACACAAGAACGGGAAAACAAACATTCTACATACGAGTTTAGAACAAAAATCCTCAATTCGATTATCATTAGTTACACTTGCCGGGTGTAAGCGAGAACTTATGTTATATGGCCATATGGGTTGACAACCCTCATCTTTGACGGTTCGCTACCGTCTACGGATGAAATATATTTTCGAGAATCAGTGTTTGTTCTAGCACTATGGATGGGGTATACAATGGATGGAATGTTAAGCTTTGATAATTGGGTGCTCGTGAAACAAACTTTTGGAATGTATTACTATTATTTCATTGATGCAAATCTTGTGGTTCACTTGTACTTACTTACTTAAACCTATGATTTCACCAACGTTTTCGTTGACAGATTTCTATGATTTTCTCAGGTCTTGCACGATATGTGAAACATGCTTCCGCTTACTAGTTGATACTTGCATCCGATGTCGAGTATACATGCATTTCATGGAGCGTCTTTTGACTTTACTTTAAACCGTGTCGCCTAGATTTCAATCGTACTTATAACGTTGTAACTTAACTTTTGGTTGAACAATTCTTGTAAACTTTGAAACAATTTTTATTTTGAAATGAAGGCGACATATTTTGGTCAAACGTTATCTTAAAGAGTTATAATCAGGTAATGGGACCCACGTAGCCGACGCCGTCACTTGACGATTTGACGGGGTCGCTACAATATACACTCGATCAGATACGATGGGCAGGGTATTTATATGTACGAATAATCGTTCATTTAACCGGACACGGAAATGGATTAATAACCACTAGAATTATTAAAACAGGGGTAATATAATTTCCGGGATTATATTACGGTGATTCACATGGACGTTCCGACATTATGACATAGAGAATTTAAGACGAGTCAAGGAAAATTTTCTCTCTATCCTTATTCCATGCCACGGTTAGTATTGTTGAAAATACTAACCAACGATATTCTTGTCTCATGAAGGAACAATGGCTCAACAAGGTCAACACAACACTCCTCTCGAAACTCTAGAACAAGCTCTTCAACGAATGATAACCACCGCCGTGGGTACGGCCGTGGCCAATCACTTTTCTAACAACAACAATCATGGAGCCGGTAATTCAATCGAAGGTTGCTCCTACAAGAACTTCATGAAGTACAATCCTCCCACTTTCGATGGAACCGGAGGACCGGTTACTCTCACCCGATGGTTTGAACAAACAGAATCCGTTTTTAGCATAAGCGGTTGTCAGGACCAAGATAAGGTCAAGTTTTCCACCCTCACTTTCACCGGCATTGCTCTCTCGTGGTGGAACACGTATGTACAATTGGTGGGAAGCGATGAAGCCCACACACTCTCTTGGACCGAATTAAGAGAAAGAATGATCACCGAATACTTCCCGCGCGACGAAACTCGAAGGCTCGAGCAGGGTCTAAGGAATTTAAAAACGGTCGGGAATGACCTCGAAGCTTATAATCAACGGTTTACCGAACTAGTCTCGATGTGTCCAAATCTTATGACTCCCGAATCCCTAAGAGTCGAACTTTACATGGATGGCCTCCCTAAGAGCATTCAACACAAGGTAATGACATCTCAACCCACTAACCTACAAGAGGCTTTAACAATGGCCCGCCAAGCCTTAGAAACGGTGAATGAAATGGAAGCACCGGCACCAATGGTCGAGAACCACCCGAGTAACAACAAAAGAACATGGGAAGCCTCTCAATCAAGCAACCACAACAATAACAACAACCCCGCCAAGAAGCCTTTTACCTCCAACGACAAGAAAGGCTATACCGGAAAACTACCTTTTTGTAACGAATGCCACAAGCATCACTTTGAAGGATGTGGCAGGTTTCGCCACCGGCGCCAAGGACCCGTCGCTCGAAAGATGCCCAACGCACACAGAACGGGTGCTTGCTTCGAATGTGGCCAACTGGGTCATTTTAGGAATGTGTGCCCAAATAAGAAAATCAACCCCAACGCACGCCGTTGAACCTTCAACATCGACACCTAGGATTCCCGAAACGACGATGGACTAGTAACGGGTACGTTTCTTCACAACAAACCGTATACTTCATACTTATTCGATTTCATTACCGTTAGACGTTTTATAACCAAGTCTTTGACTCGTGCTCTTTGCACTCCACTTTTTCCCTAGATACTACTTAGGCAATTTAAGCGACCAACGGAAAGATATTGTATGTCTATAAATTCTATCGGAGGATATACGTTAAGAATATTGACTTGACACCTATAGAACTAGGGAGCTCAGAACCTATTCGTTAAGGAGAAATTGTTTCCCTACAACTAGGTATAGATTATTGTGAACTAAATAATTTTCGGTTGAAAACTGATACCCTCTTCTTCGTATCCATGACCACCTGATTACTTGCATGAATCCCGTGTGCATTCCAAAACGACCTCCGTTCTGGTTATCACCAATTGGGGGTTAAGGGAGACGATGTCTCCTAAGCCATTTCCGAACTCACAACGTTAGTTGTAAATCTCTCTTAGTACCGTTTGATTTATTTAGGACTCCGTCCGTATTCATGAACCTCCTAAACCACGTATGCAACTTATCTAGACAAATCTGTTATCGTATTTATAGATGACATCTTAACTTATTTAAGTAAAGAAGGAAAACGAACAACATCACCCTCTTACGCTTGAACTTTTGAGAAAAGAGCAACTCTATACCAAAGTCTCTGAGTGAGAATTTCTGTTGAACGAAGTCCAATTTTCTAGACCATGATGTTTATGGTCAGGTCGTTACAATCAATCTCGAAATCAAGCCACATGTAATCAGGAAACTCTCCCAACTCAGACTTGTATTCGTAAAAATCTTAGATCTCACCGGTTGTTACCGAAGATTCATTTCTGACTTTTCTCGTGTTACACAACTTTAAACCTCTTCATGTCTGAGCCTTGAACGTGATTCTTCACACCAACCTTCCTAGCTAAATTCGTATAGCACTAGATGGAACTCAAACATGGAAATATTTCTACTTGAACGCCGAAAGGCATACTCTCTCGACTCAAAATCAACGTAACTAAAATTCGTTATTTTGCGCGAAGAATTCGAATACTAAATTGTGGATCCGATCAACTTTCTCGTCATCACGTACCACACTACTTACCTATGTTATTTCACCGTTACCGTCTGATATTACTGGAATTTAAGATAACACACAATCCAACGATACTTCACTCTTCTTTGACTTAACGCCCTTGCATCGCTGATAATCGTCCAACCATTATTCAACCCCGAACTATACAATTACGTGTACTATCTCGTTTCTCTTTCAGATTTCAATTTTTTTTTTTTTTGACAACTAGAGGCACGTTATGGCAACCTCGAGATGTAAGCTCATCCTATTCTAAGTCCTCGTTTCACTCCTATCTTTATCGCTCGCACTTCCGTTTAAGGGAACTCCTTGTAACATTTCTCCATGGATAGAGAAATTCCTCATATTACCTTAGTATTCGCCACGAGGGTGAATAATCCTAACGAACATTTTTTTTCGAACCCTAACTGACTTGTTCAAACATATCTTAAGAGATCCTATTCTAACACGGTGTACCATTGCCAATTACCTCGGATCAAAATACTCGTATCGCTTCTAGTTTTGCAAGAAACCTTGGAAACCCACTTGGACATACGTACCGCGTATCTCCCACAACCGACAAACCGAGCAAACGTACGATTCAATCTTGGAAAGACATGTTACAGACTGGTATTGTCACCTTTAGTAGTTCCTTTTACGATGACAGCTATCACTCGTATATTAACGCAACACTTCCGAAACCCTATATGACCGCTAATGTCATACCCCTGTTCATTTAACCAAAACATGCGGCAAGCAAATCGCCGAATCTGAACTCCATCAAGAAACAACAATTGAGATCGTTCAAGTCCGAGGAGGGCTAGAGACAACCCATGGTCGCCAGAAGAGTTATACCAAACTTAGATGAAAACCTCACAAATCCCAGTGTGTAATCGCGTAATATTGAGAAACCGCACCTTGGAAAGGTGAAATCCATTTTAGGAATTCGAGAAAGGCTATATCTGCAATATTGAACCTTTTGAAACCTCGGGGCGTATTGGAACCGCTTCCTACCGTTTAGAACTTCCGATGCAATTAAGTTTCCGTTTACCCTACATTTCGTGTAACAAACTTAGAAACGTGTCCTGCGGAACAGGAATGTGCAATCCTGCTGGATACATCAACTATCGATGACAAACTTCTCTTCATAGGAAAACCAGTTGAAACCGGGGATCGTAAAAACCGAACCTTAATGCAACGTAAAACCCTGACTATCCAAATTCATGAGAACCCTCAAGAACGTACTTTCACTTATTCATAGCATTGACAACGTAAAGTCTCGAGTAAGAGATATCGACTACTACTTCCAACTAAATTTCGGGACGAAATTTCTTTTGAGGTGTGGATAATGTAACATCCCGCATTTTTCTGTTAAATTATTTTAACGCCCGTCTTTTTCTTTTTAAATAATACCCTTCGTATCTAGATTCGTATCCTTTGTTAAGTAACATTTTAAATATTCTCGTTATCGGAATTTAATATCTCCCGTACTCCCGTGAAATTTAAAATAATTCGTTCGGTTAATTCCCGCACCCGATTCATAGTTGAGGGACCAACTTGCCAAGGGTTCAAACCTTTGACTAGGTCAAAGGGTCAAACCCTTTCCACCCTTTCATTATCACCTCCTCCATTTTATTACTTCCTCCATTTTCTCTCTAACTCCAAACACAAAGATTCATCATCCATTTATGATCTAGCGGGTATTTTGCAAAACAAATTACATATTTGAGCTCCTTACAACTTCCTCTTCGTTTTGGTACCAACTTCATCTCATTTGGGTAACATTTCTAAAACACTAGATTTCTTTAAATTCGTGTTCTTGACTTATAAAGTTGTTAATTAGCGTCTATGGCTCATTGTGATGTCGTGTATGTAGTTTGTATGCTCGATTCGTTGTTTTTGGTGTAACTAGTTCAATATGAAAATTACTTGCTAAATCCTTGATTTTGGATGATCAAATGTTGTTAGATTGTTAAAGTGCATGTTTTAAAAGTGTTACTAGTATCATTAGCTTCGTTTTGATGTATATGTTGATTAAGGAAACTCCAAGAACATGATTAGTGATTTTGTGAACTTGGATTAGGGTTTGATAAGCTTTACATGAAATTTTGATGCGTCAAATGCTATGAGATATTGTTGTTAAGTGTTTTGTTGCAATGTGTGTTTGATCACCTTCGAAACGGCATATCATACATGTAAGACGGTTGCCCGAATCATGAAATGCATATTTGGAACTTGAACTTTGACTATGGACGTTTAAATGCGGTTTTGGGGTGTGTAAGTGTTGAATTGCTTGATGAAATGTGTCTAGGTGTTTTCCTCGTCAAATTACCTTTCCGGTGATATAAAATACATGTTCTAATTGTTTCGGTTTGTAATTTGGGTTGGTTTGATTGTTGGTTCGTGCACTTAGAGTTGCAGCAAACAGGGCCTGGAAACCAACCAGGACGCCGTCCAGAAACTCAGGACGCCGTCCCACTTCTAATACCTGGACGCCGTCTAGGTACTCAGGACGCCGTCCCACTCTTCAATATAGGACGCCGTCCAGCCATCTGGGACGCCGTCCTAATGGCCTAAAACTGGCTGTTCGCTTAGTCTTTTGACGAAAAATGTTTGGCATGTTCTAGACCTCAAATTCACGTGCAACTTGTTTTAACATGCTTATATATGAATAACTAGCATAGAAAATTTGTCCGAGACCCGACCCGACCATGTTGACTTTTCCGTTGACTTTGACCCGACCAAGTTTGACTTTTTGTCAAACTTAACCAAATACTTATGCAACCTTTCTAACATGATTATTTACTTGTAACTTGCATGAAACTTGACTAGTTGATTCACATGTTAATATAATCGAGTCGTAACGAGCCATAGGACTAATTGAACATCTTTGACCCTTCGTGACTATCGTTATTGATACAACCTATTTGTTTAGGTCAAGACTAGCATTGTTCTTTGCACACGTTACTTGTCGAAGTACTTTTTGGTTCGTGCATACAAGGTGAGATCATAGTCCCACTTTTACTCTTTTTGAACTTATATTTGGGATGAGAAAACATAAACGATTCTTTTGAACTAAGTGAACACAAGAACGGGAAAACAAACATTCTACATACGAGTTTAGAACAAAAATCCTCAATTCGATTATCATTAGTTACACTTGCCGGGTGTAAGCGAGAACTTATGTTATATGGCCATATGGGTTGACAACCCTCATCATTGACGGTTCGCTACCGTCTACGGATGAAATATATTTTCGAGAATCAGTGTTTGTTCTAGCACTATGGATGGGGTATACAATGGATGGAATGTTAAGCTTTGATAATTGGGTGCTCGTGAAACAAACTTTTGGAATGTATTACTATTATTTCATTGATGCAAATCTTGTGGTTCACTTGTACTTACTTACTTAAACCTATGATTTCACCAACGTTTTCGTTGACAGATTTCTATGATTTTCTCAGGTCTTGCACGATATGTGAAACATGCTTCCGCTTACTAGTTGATACTTGCATCCGATGTCGAGTATACATGCATTTCATGGAGCGTCTTTTGACTTTACTTTAAACCGTGTCGCCTAGATTTCAATCGTACTTATAACGTTGTAACTTAACTTTTGGTTGAACAATTCTTGTAAACTTTGAAACAATCTTTATTTTGAAATGAAGGCGACATATTTTGGTCAAACGTTATCTTAAAGACTTATAATCAGGTAATGGGACCCACGTAGCCGACGCCGTCACTTGACGATTTGACGGGGTCGCTACAATATACACTCGATCAGATACGATGGGCAGGGTATTTATATGTACGAATAATCGTTCATTTAACCGGACACGGGAATGGATTAATAACCACTAGAATTATTAAAACAGGGGTGAAATTATGTACAAGGACACTTGGCATAATTGATAACAAAGTATTAAAACCTTGGGTTACACGCAGTCGACATCCTGGTGTAATTATTAAACAAAGTATTAAAACCTTGTTACAGTTTAAGTCCCCAATTAGTTGGAATATTTAACTTCGGGTATAAGGATAATTTGACGAGGACACTCGCACTTTATATTTATGGCTGATGGACTGTTATGGACAAAAACCAGACGGACATATTAAATAATCCAGGACAAAGGACAATTAACCCATGAGCATAAAACTAAAATCAACACGTCAAACATCATGATTACGGAAGTTTAAATAAGCATAATTCTTTTATTTCATATTTAATTTCCTTTATTTTATATTTAATTGCACTTCTAATTATCGCACTTTTATTTATTGTTATTGTATTTAATTGCACTTTTAATTATCGTACTTTTTAATTATCGCAAGTTTATTTTATCGCACTTTTATTTATCGCAATTTCATTATCGTTATTTACTTTACGCTTTAAATTAAGTCCTTTATTTATTTAATATTTTACATTTTGTTTTAACTGCAACTAAAGTTTTAAAATCGACAAACCGGTCATTAAACGGTAAAAACCCCCTTTATAATAATAATATTACTTATATATATATTTGTATTTTTATAAAATAAAACTAATATAGCGTTAAGCTTTGTTTAAAAGATTCCCTGTGGAACGAACCAGACTTACTAAAAACTACACTACTGTACGATTAGGTACACTGCCTATAAGTGTTGTAGCAAGGTTTAAGTATATCCATTCTCTAAATAAATAAATATCTTGTATAAAATTGTATCGTATTTAATAGTATTTCCATGTAAAATATAAGCTATTTTATATACACCTCGCATAACATCAAGTTTTTTTGGCGCCGCTGCCGGGGACAATCTAGTTTAAAAGCCGGAAGCACAACGCTAATATATATATAAAAACAAAATACGCTTTTGTAAAAATACATTTTAAATATTCAAAAATATAAAAAGAAAAACAAAAATATAAATATTTTTAAGAGTTTGGTAAATATTTAATTTTTATAAAGTTTCTTTATTTCTATTTTTTTAGTTTGTAAAAATATAAGTTTTATTTAATTTATAAATATATTTTATAAATATATTTTACAGCAAAAACAGAAAATAAAAAAAATATTAAAACTCGAGTCCGGTACTGTAGCAGCCCACTCTGCGGCCCGAAACCCTAGCCCATGCGATCGCATGGCCGGGTAGCTTAGGACTCATGCGATCGCATGAGCCCGTCTGACACGCCACAGTTGACTGCTGCCTGCATTAATTACGGATTATAATTATTATTATTATATTTAAACCCTAATTAGGGTTATATATTATATAATTTAATTTATTGTTATTTATTTAATTTGTATTTTTAGTTTAATTAGTTTATTTAAATTGTAAAATTAATAGTTTTATTAAATAAATAATATAAAAATAATATTTTTATAAAAATTGTACTTTTTACCACTTTTAGTATAATTTTATATTTTGTCCCTTTTTATTTATTTTTAGCGTAACTTTTGTATTTTCCGTTCATATTTAGTTTTAAGACATAGTTTTTGCCATAGTTATTTTTACTTCTAGATTTTTAGGTTTTGTCGTAAAATTCCTTAAGTGCTTTTTCTTTAGACTAAGATTTAGGTGCTTTAGAATTTTGTGACATCTTTTTAAGTTTTAGTACCTTTTTAAGATATTGTCATTTGGGATATAGTTTTACCTGTAAGCTTTAATATTTTTAGACGCCGTTTACCTATGTATCAATTATCATTCCAATTAGTAATCTCAATTTGCGATTATAATTTTAAGTTAGTGGTAGTAATAAGGTTGGGTTAGTCGAGTGTTTTTAAGTTTTATAGTCATTCTCTGTTTCTTTCATTTTTTGACGCCTTTTTCAATCTTTTATTTTTCGACCTTTTTCGACGCGCTCTTTTTCTTTCTTATTTCTCGCTATTCTAGTTTTTAGGACTTAGAATTTTCTCTTCTTCTTATCTAAATTTCTTAAAATTACGAAAATTTATTTTAAGTGGTTAAATTGATAGACATCAAAATTTTCTGGTTCGTAGTAATAGTTAGATTTGTACGTGGACGGGGTTATTGGAGCCAAACAGTCCTCAATTATATTGAGACCAAACGAATCCTGCCCCTCTGCTGCATCTTTTGGCTATTCGAAACGTGGGCAAAATCAGAAAAGTCTATTGATTGGATAACTTATATAATTTTTCTTTTCTTTTTAAAAACTAATAGGATATTCAGTGAATGCACCGAGCAAGACGTTCACCACCTTTTGTACGTTCACCACCTGTAACTAGATCAAGACATTTAGCTAATATTACCGCCGTTGATTTTTCTTTAGAATCGTCATCCAGTCGACCAAGTACTCCAAGTCAAATTTCCGATAATTCATTTTTTGAATCCGACCTCACAATTGAGAATCCGGAGAATATTCAGGGACAATTCATAGATCCTGAACCATTAAATTTTCCTCCGGAACCACCAATCATTCAAACAGAGATTGTTGAGGAATGAACCATTAAATCAGAATCCTCTAGTGATTCAGATTCAACAAATTCAAATATGGAGAATCTGGAACCTTTAAGTATGGAAGACCGAATGAGAGCTAAACGCACTGGCCAAGGTCACGCAATTACTCATCCAGACATTAATGCGCCAGATTATGAAATCAAAGGACAAATTCTACACATGGTGACTAATCAATGCCAATTTAGTGGTGCCCCGAAGGAAGATCCAAACGAACATCTTCGTACCTTTAATAGGATCTGCACACTATTTAAAATAAGAGAAGTGGAGGATGAACAGATATATCTCATGTTATTTCCCTGGACTTTAAAGGGAGAAGCCAAAGATTAGTTGGAATCGTTACCTGAAGGGGCGATTGATACATGGGACGTTTTAGTTGAAAAATTTCTTAAACAATTCTTTCCGGCATCTAAAGCCGTAAGACTTCAAGGAGAAATTGTTACGTTCACACAGAATCCAAATGAAACTCTATATGAGGCGTGGACTAGATTTGGAAAGTTATTAAGAGGATGTCCGCAACATGGTTTAGACACCTGTCAAATAGTACAAATATTCTACCAAGGATGCGACATCACTACAAGGAAAGACATCGATATAGCAGCTGGTGGTTCTATTATGAAGAAAACCGAAACTGATGCTTATAAAATTATTGATAACACTGCTTCCCACTCACATGAGTGTCACCAAGAAAAAGATATCGTTAGATCATCTAAAGCAGCTAGAGCCGATTCTAGCCATGACTTAGATTCCATTTCCGCAAAGATAGATGCTGTCGAGAGACGAATAGAAAAGATGACTAAAGATATATACTCAATACGAATTAGTTGTGAGCAGTGTGGAGGACCACATTTGACAAAAGATTGTCTCAGTATTGAATTAACAATGGAACAAAGAGAGAATGTTTCATATCTAAACCAAAGGCCTGGAAATAATTATCAGAATAATTATCAACCGCCAAGACCGATTTACAATCAAAACCAGAATTATAACTGAAATATCCCATACAACAATCAACAAGGTCCTAGTAATCAACAAGTATCCAACAATACTTACAACCAGCAAAGACCTAATTTTCAAAACAAACCACCACAAACCGATGATAAAAAGCCGAATTTAGAAGATATGATGACAAAGCTAGTTGAAACTCAAACGCAGTTTTTCACATCTTAAAAACAAACTAATGAACAAAATGCTCAAGCATTTAGAAATCAACAAGCTTCTATTCAAAACTTAGAACAAGAAGTAAGTAACCTAGCAAGGTTAATAGGTGAAAAAAAACCGGGAAATTTACCTAGTGATACAAATGCTAACCCCCGGAATGAAACAGCTAAAGCCATTACCACAAGAAGTGGTACAACACTTAAACCACCTGAAATACCTGTAACTTCTGATGAAACTATTCCTACTCCACAAGAACCACAACCTGAACAAGATAAGGAAAAAGAACCGGTAGTTGAAAAGGTTAATGAAGATAACACAGTTAAGGCTAAACCTTATGTTAAACCATACCAACCACCACTTCCTTACCCGAGTAAAATGAAAAAAGAGAAACTTGAAGCCGAGCAATCCAAATTCTTGGATATGTTTAAACAGATAAATGTAAATCTTCGTTTCATTGATGTGATTTCAGGAATGCCTAGATATGCTAAATTTTTGAAAGATCTAATCTCAAATAGAAAGAAAATGGAAGAACTCTCGGCTGTTACTATGAATGCCAATTGTTCAGCAGTGCTGTTGAATAAGATACCAGAAAAACTATCTGATCCAGGAAGTTTCACAATTCCATATTTTCTGGGTAGTCTTAGTTCAATAGAAGCATTGGCAGACTTAGGTGCTAGTATAAATTTAATGCCGTATTCATTATACGCTAAACTAGACCTTGGAGAATTGAAACCAACCAGAATAAGTATACAACTAGCCGATCGATCAATAAAATATCCTAGAGGGATAATGGAGAACATGCAAGTTAAAGTTGGTACTTTAGTATTTCCAGTAGATTTTGTTGTTCTGGACATGAAAGAAGATTCTCAAGTTCCTCTCATATTAGGAAGACCATTCTTAAACACGGCTAAAGCAATGATAGACGTGTTTGGTAAGAAACTGACCCTAAGTATAGAGGACGAGAGTGTTACCTTTTTAGTTGATAGAGCTATGCAACAACCGCAATCTGCAGATGATACATGTTATTATATTCAAACTATAGATTCACATGCAGAATTGTTAGAAGAATTTCCAGAATTACAAGGAACAGGAGAATGTTCTTTAGGAGAAGGAACTGAACCAATTGATGAAGCTGAAATGTTAGCTTCACTAATAGCTAATGGATATGAACCAACAACAGAAGAAATTCAAATGCTAAAAGAAGAAGACAGATATCGATACAAATCATCGATAGAAGAACCTCCGACATTAGAGTTAAAGCCACTTCCAAACCATTTGGAATATGCTTATTTACATGGTGAATCTGAATTACCTGTAATAATATCGTCTTCTCTTACTGAAAAAGAGAAATCACAACTCATTTCTGTGTTGAAAGCTCATAAACCAGCCATTGCATGGAAGACTCATGATATAAAAGGAATAAGTCCTTCGTATTGCACGCATAAAATCCTTATGGAAGAAGGTCATAAAACGTATGTGCAACGCCAACGAAGACTAAATCCTAATATGCAAGATGTTGTTAAGAAGAAAATTATTAAACTGCTAGATGCAGGTTTAATTTATCCAATTTCTGATAGTTCATGGGTAAGCCCAGTTCAATGCGTGCCTAAGAAGGGTGGCATGACTGTCATTACAAATGAGAAAAATGAGCTTATTCCTACTAGGACTGTAACAGGATGGCGTGTTTGTATTGATTATAGAAAATTAAATGACGCCACCAGAAAAGATCACTTTCCCTTACCTTTCATTGATCAAATGTTAGAAAGATTAGCCAGAAATAGTTACTATTGTTTTCTAGATGGTTTTTCCGGATATTTTCAAATTCCAATAGCACCCGAAGATCAAGAGAAAACCACATTCACGTGCGCTTATGGTACTTTTGCTTACAAACGCATGCCATTTGGACTTTGCAACGCCCCTGCAACCTTTCAAAGGTGCATGATGGCGATTTTTCACGACATGATAGAAGAATGCATGGAAGTTTTCATGAATGACTTTTCAGTCTTCGGTGATACATTTGAATCATGTCTAGTTAATATGGAACGAATGCTTATTAGATGCGAACAATCAAATCTAGTACTTAATTGGGAGAAATGCCATTTCATGGTTAAAGAAGGCATTGTTCTTGGACATAAAATCTCAAAGGAAGGAATTGAAGTGGATAGAGCTAAAGTAGATGTAATTGCTAAACCTCCACATCCCACCAATGTTAGAGGAGTTAGGAGTTTTCTAGGGCATGCCAGTTTTTACCGACGTTTCATAAAAGATTTTTCTAAAATTGCCACTCCTATGAATAAACTTCTAGAAAAGGATGCTCCATTCATCTTTTCAGATGAATGCATCAAATCTTTTAATATTGTTAAAGAGAAACTCACTAATGCGCCGATCATGATAACACCAAATTGGAATCTACCGTTTGAATTAATGTGCGATGCAAGTGATTTTGCAATGGGAGCCGTTTTAGGACAAAGGATTGAAAAACGATTTCAACCTATATATTATGCTAGTAAGACGTTACAAGGAGCACAAACGAATTACACAACTACTGAAAAAGAACTCCTTGCTATTGTCTTTACTTTTGACAAATTTCGTTCATATTTCGTTCTAGCAAAAACGGTGGTCTATACCGACCATTCTGCTCTTAGATACCTATTTTCGAAACAAGATGCCAAACCAAGATTAATCCGTTGGATCTTACTCTTACAAGAGTTCGATATTGAAATTCGAGATAAAAGAGGAGCAGAAAATCTCGCCGCTGATCATCTTTCTCGTCTTGAAAATCCCGAATTAGAAGTTCTAAATGAATCGGCCATACAAGACAACTTTCCTGATGAATATCTATTGAAAATAGATTATAATGAAATTCCATGGTTTGCAGACTATGCAAACTACTTAGTATGTGGATTCCTTGAAAAAGGATTATCGTACCAAAAATGAAAGAAATTCTTTAGTGATATAAAACACTATTTCTGGGAAGATCCACATCTGTTTAAAAGTTGTCCAGATGGAATAATACGCCGATGTGTATTCGGAGATGAAGCTAGTAAAATTTTAAACCATTGTCACACAGGACCAACAGGAGGGCATTATGAGCCTCAACTAACAGCAAGAAAAGTTTATGATGCTGGATTCTATTGGCCTACAATTTACAAAGACGCACACTTTCTTTGCAAATCCTGTGATGCTTGTCAAAGGGCCAGAAAAATAAGTCAACGTGATGAAATGCCACAAAATGTCATTCAAGTATGTGAAGTATTTGACATTTGGGGTATTGACTTTATGGGTCCATTTCCAAAATCTCATAATAATCTATATATTCTCGTAGCCATTGATTATGTATCTAAATGGGCGGAAGCACAAGCTCTCCCAACTAACGATGCACGAGTTGTAGTCAATTTTTTAAAACATCTTTTTGCAAGGTTTGGAACACCGAAAGCTTTAATAAGTGATCGGGGTACTCATTTCTGTAACAATCAACTTGAGAAAGTTCTCAAAAGATATGGAGTAACTCATAAAATCTCCACCGCATATCATTCACAAACAAGTGGACAAGTTAAAAATACCAACCGAGCTTTAAAACGTATTCTAGAGAAAACCATAGGATCAAATCCGAAGGAATGGTCCATTAAATTGGAGGATGCACTCTGGGCTTTTAGAACAGCCTACAAAACTCCAATTGGAACCACACCTTTTAGACTTGTTTATGGAAAAGCATGTCATCTTCCAGTAGAAATTGAACACAAAGCATTTTGGGCTTTGAAGACATGTAATCTTGATTTACATGAAGCTGGACGTCTACGGTTAAGTCAACTAAACGAATTAGAAGAATTAAGACATGAAGCATATGAATATTCGTTAATCTATAAGGAAAGAACGAAGAAATGGCATGATAAAAGAAACAGAAGTTCAAAAGAATTCAAAGAAGGAGACAGAGTTCTTCTTTTCAATTCACGATTCAAGCTATTTCCTGGAAAATTGAAATCAAGATGGTCTGGACCATTCATAGTCAAAAGAGTTTTCCCATACGGAACGATAGAATTAATAAATTCAAATGGGATTGAATTTAAAGTTAATGGTCACAGAGTTAAACACTACATAGATAGTCCAATGGAAATCGACAACGAAGTTAATCACAATTTCGATACCACAGCTAACTAAGTGTGGGGAGAATCAAGTCTTTTAAGGATTTTATGTATTTCTATTAGAGTTAGATTGTCTGTTTTCATGTAGTTCTCGAAAATGGAACTCGAATGGTCTTTCCCTAGCAGACCCTAAAGAACTAGTCTTCTCCCCCCATTCTGAATTTTTATCTTTTTAGGTTTTTACGAAATGAAGACTGCATGTGAACTAAACCATGGTCTAATGCTACACGCTTTGATCACTAAACGTAATAATGACACACTTCCGAGTGATCTAGTATCAGTAATCAGAGAAAGGTTGGACGGAGTAAGAAAAGAATCCAGATGCGAAGATAATAAGTTACAATTTGGTAAAGGAAAATCAAAATCCGCAGCGAAAAGAAGAGCACGACACCTTGAAAGATGTCACAAATGCAGAAAATGGTCACATGGAGGTAAATGTTCAAATAATCAAACCTATTCAAATACCGAATTTGTTACTTTATGCAGAGACGGACCGTTCATATGTTTAGAAGAAAAAACACTGAATGCTCGAGGTTACGCCTATGTAGCCATGGAAAATCAATTAAACCGACTATCTTATGAATGGGATAGATCATATCACTAAGAATACTATCTCACATGTAAGTCTGTACAGTTTTTATTTTTTATTTTCATTTTTAACCTTTTGATAATAAACGTTAATTTGTTCGCTATAAAGTATTAAATTGGTATTCGATGAAATTAGGTTTGGCGACCGAAATTATTGATATCATTCAAAAATTTATTACATCACTGCGAAATTTAACGTTTATTCTTAAGGTATAAATATCTTTAATCAATCAACCCAAAATATTTCAAAAATTCGTCATGAGTTAAATTAGGTCATGGAACCGAAATTACTTTACCGAAAAGAGGGGCGCATATTTTTGATAATATTTGATTGATTAAAGTGGGATAAAAGCCAAAAAGATTTTTAATTTTATTTTTACTTTGTTTTTAAAATTAGTATTAAAAAAATTATTGTAAACTTTTTAAATCAATATATTTAAAATTGTAAATATTTAAAAAAATTAATATTTTTAATATAAGTTTGTATGTATAAAAACAAAAAAATTAAATTTAAGTTTGGTGTGAATTTTTAATATTAATTTTGAATTTTATGCATTTTAAATTTAAGTTGTGTGAATTTAAAAACAAAAATTTACTTTATTTCGCTAAGTTAAAAATATGATTTTTAAAATTCGTCGTGAGTTGAAGACTAGGTGATTGAACCGAAATTGCTTTACCCGAGGGAGGGACGAGAACTTTTATTATCATTATTTTTAATCTTATTGAATTAAAGTACGCCAAAAATATTTAAAAACCCAAAAATCTTTACTTTTAAAACCGCGCTTTGAATTGACAAATTTTAAAATTTTGTCGAGGGACGGACTAGGACATCGATCCGAAACACCCTCGCTCCTAAAGGAAAACAAATTTTTAAAATTTAATTAATTATAAGTTTTATAAAGTATAAGGTTTTATAAAAAAAAAAAAAAAAAAAAGGTCAAAACACTGTAGCCGGGTACCCATGCGATCGCATGGGAATCACCTTATACCTCCATGCGATCGCATGGAGGCAAAAATCTGGCCTGATACATACAGACAGCGAGTCTGTCTTCCTCACCACAACACACACACAAACACGAAACTCTCTCAAATCTTCACCAAATTTCATCAATTTTCCACCGTAATTCGTCATTTTTCTTGCTTTAATCATGCATAGATTCTCATTCTTCAGCAAAATGGTAAAAATTACACCCCTAAACTCTATAAATTCCTAGTTTTTGTGATAATTACCAATTTTTTACCTAATGCAATTTTGTTAATTTCTGGTGTAATTAGTGTTAAATTGTTAGTATTTTATGCATGTATAACCTAGATTGATGCTATTTAACATGATTTGAAGCCAAAAACTTCAAAATTTTTAGAAATCTAGGGTTTGTGTTCTTGAGCAATTTGGGGCTTTTTGATATAAACAGGTTATGGCCAATTTTTGTCATGAATTATTGCTAAATTGAGTAGTGTAACATGTTTAGATAGTTAAATGATCCAAACATTGATCCTAAACATGATTTTTGGAGATTAAAGTGGACTTTTTAAGTCCAAAATTCATGAACTTGATTAATTTGATATATTTGCCATTTGAGACTTGTTTAATTATTAGTAATGACTATTTTGACATGTTATTTGAGTTAAAAGCTTATGAACTTTGTATACATTTTCATATGTGCTTATTTGAAAAGTGTAGAATTGTGAAAAATTGTGAAAATGTGTATAAGTTTAATTTTGATTTAACATGTTATAGTGATTGTTTTAAGTTGTTATTTTGCTAACACTAATGCATATGTGGATGCACAAATTTTGTGTTTAATGTGTTTTGCAGAAAGCCGATACGGGAGGTTCAGGAGCATCATCATCTAGACGACCAGCACCAGCACCAGAACCAGAACCAGAAATGCAACACGAACAAGAACCACAACAACAGCCTGATCAGCACATACCTTATTATGATCCGGTACAATTTGTTGATGAATTCATAGTATTCCCAATGAGGCCGCCAGTAGAATTCCCAACGATTCCTGAGCACACTCTGCATCCTAATCTGAGATTTGATAGGAGATGGAGAGATTACGAGACATATCAAAGGAACAAATTCAAATTGGTAACAAAAAATGTAGAGGTGCCAAGGGTAATCGATTGGGCCCCTTTGAAAACGGTCCATCTAGCTGACCGTGTTAGACAGCTTTTAGTTCAAAGGTATGGCAGTTCTTCTTTTACAGATTGGGAACGTCTTTTCACCATTCGTAGACCTGTATATAAGGAATGGTGTGTTGAGTTGATGAGTACTGTATCACTTGATACAAATATAGTTAGAATAGATGATAGAAGATTTCTTAGGTTTATCCTTGGTGGTAGGATGTACAGAATGTCCATGCTGGACATGGCCAGGGCTTTACAGATATATACTCCTGGTGAGTTGCTACTACCCGATTGTACAAACTTGATTCATTATGGTGAAAGGGTAGATAGAAACTTTGACGCTGACGCCATTTGGAGGCGTATGTCACATTTTGATGTTTTTACACGAGCAGGAGGACACTCCTATACACATATTGACAGAGCCGAGCTTCGTATTATTCATAGATTTTTGGCTAACTCGATTACACAGAGAGGTCACAATAAAGAAAAAATTACCATACATGATTTATTCTACCTTACATGATTTATTCTACCTAAAGTGTATTCGGGATCCTAGAAGCTTTGTCAATATCCCTTACTGTGTTGCTTTTTATTTATCTAAAATGGTAGAGGGAATACAGGACGGGAGTATAATAGGAGGAGGTATTTTTGTTACTCTCATTGGAGAGTATTTAGGTGTTGATAGGAACCAAGGAGGTCCATTACAGCTTTGTAGAGAACAGGTTGAGCCCTTAGGATTGAAAGTTTATGTGGGTGCTAAGGTATTGAAAAGTAGACGTAACCAGGCAGTACCCTATGAGGGATCTCATCCTCAGGTAGAGAGAGGCTCAGACGAGGAAATGGAGGAGGCGGAAGACATTAGGGATGTCTTTCGAGATGCTATTCTTGACGTCCACGTTCGTATAGATGAGGAAGCAATGACGAACGCGGCCAGACATAGTATGTATGAGCAGTGGAACTCCGAGCGAGTATACGAGGATTATAGGCGACGCCAACACTATAGCTGGTTAGTTCATCAGCACCAAATCATGAGCCAGCTATCATATCAGGTACCAAATAACTATGTACCTACTCGACCTGCTCATTTTTCGCCACACAGCCCCGATATCCGACCACCCTTTAACCGGTATGACTATAACCAAGCCTATCAGAACACCTATAACCAACAATGGAACCCACCTGACGAGATGAACTGGAACCCATATCCAGACTGATTTAGTTCCATTTGGTTATTTATATGATTTTTATGTTTTTATCTTTTTACTTATTCATGTTTAAACTTATGTTATTGAATATACTTATGTAATCTTTATCATTTTTATTATTATTGTGTACTAATATTTCACATTTAGGATTTGAAAGTGGGATATTAAGTCCCATTTCAAATTGCCATGCATGTTTATATTTGTATGTATGTATATTGTAAATTGTACAAAACAGGGTAAAACAGCGCATTTTCAAAGACTGGCATTAAGTTCAGCAAAAGCTACTAATTTTGACGACAAGATGATAAATAAATGTGATGTAACAACAGACCGAATGAACAAATGATATGCACCATTTATCATTCAGCAAACAAACGCCAATATGTTTGGAAACTTTGGTAAAATTTAATCATTTTTACGCTAATCACCCTCAATAATTTAAATTGTTACTGATTTCTTGCAAATGAGGGCATTGCAAGATCTTAAGTGTGGGAAGGGGTTAAATTCTTTCGGATTTTAAAAAATTTTACTTTATACACTTGGTTACCATTAGAAATACTAGTAAAGTAGTAGTTGTATTAGAATCTAGTGCTCTCTGATAATAAAGAACAACCCTAGTCTTATATACTGACTACCCAATTCTAGTAAAATTTTTCAAAATTTTCAATTAAATGAACTCAAAATCATGTTTATACATATTTATGAACGATAAAAATAGGTGTTAACACCGAAATTATTGTTACCTTGGTAAGGACATAAATTGAGAAACAAACCAAAATGTTAGAATTCATTTAAGAATGGAATAGAGGAGAACAAAAAGGAAAATAAAAGCCAAGTGTGGGAAATTTTCACCGAGTTATTCAAAATATATATCACATATTTTTGTACAAATAATTGAAAATACTTTTGTTTTGGACGATAATTAACTGTTTTACCCGATGAAAGAAAAGAAAAGATGGATCTACACGATGAATCAATTCCATCATTAAAAGGAAGTAAAGTCTTCCAAAAAAGACACGCGCTTCTTGATTTAGGTCATGAAGTTGTCGTCCAGACCAGCTGTAGGTTGACGAAAAACCTAGAAAAGTCATCACTAAAATCAGCAGAAAATCCATGGACCTCAGCATCAAACAGGGTGGCCAAGTGGTCAGATTTATCCTAACCATGAGAAGGATTTATCTCGTACAATGGGGGGTACCGTGCAAATTAGCTTGA
This sequence comes from Rutidosis leptorrhynchoides, assembly GCF_046630445.1. Lineage (NCBI taxonomy): Eukaryota > Viridiplantae > Streptophyta > Magnoliopsida > Asterales > Asteraceae > Rutidosis > Rutidosis leptorrhynchoides. The sequence continues at coordinate 126,046,597 of NC_092333.1, read as the reverse complement.
TAAGACTAATGAATCAGATCCCCAGAAAGAATAATCTCCTTAAAGATCAAAAATCAGCTTTTAAGACTGATATTACTCAATCCTAGAGATTGACCTTAAAGATTGAGAATTACAAACTCATGGAATACAATGATATCTAAACTCGAGCTTGAACGAGAAAATATTTTGATCAAATTAAAACCGATTTGTTTTCTGAAAACCCTATTTTCAATGCGTTCATTACCTTTGAACGTAAAATCCTAGGAATTCACCTGGAATTCATTAGGTCACCTGAACCAAATCGGGTGTCAACCGTAAGAACGGTGGTTGCATAGCATGGTCGAAGACAGGACCTTGTGCCAGACCGACAAATTAAAAGGGTGAGCTTTACTATTGCTCCTACCAAGAATAGTAATTGCGTTCGACACGTTATAGACCATAATTAAAAGCATGTCAGGGGACATTGCCTTAACAGTTGCTTGTTCAACGCTTTCCTTTACAACCGGACGGTAGTTTACCGAAAGGTAATATACGGAGCAAGTATACTGGACGAGTTGCTTTCCTAATACAAGGTTAGCAAGTGGGTGACACAAAACCATAAGTTTTGAGCCAAAATTTTCAAATCTAAAACCCACCAAACCCAAAAAAAAAAAAAAAAAAAAAAAAAAAAATTGCAAACACCGGTGAAGGGTTATTCCGGAAAACTTATCTAAGGTAAAAGCTAGATTGAATTTTCAAAAAGATCAAATGTTTTCATAAAGATCCAATTTCTTAAAGGATCTAAATTTTTATAGTCATGTGGGACTGTAAACCACAACGTTACTACCATTGTTTATACCGCCGTAAAGAAATCACTGATGTACAAAGTGTGAAGAATAAAGAAGTGATTCTAGTATTTCAAGACTATATTGCTTGAGGACAAGCAACGCTCAAGTGTGAGAATATTTGATAATGCTAAAAACGAACATATATTTCATAGCATTATCCCTCAAGAAAGACAAGCTTTTAGTTGCAACTGTTCTATTTACAAGTGATATTCGTTTAAATAATAAAAGGTGAAGACAAAAGACAGATTCGACGAATTGAAGATGCAAACGACCAAAAAGCTCAAAAGTACAAAATACAATCAATGAGGTTCCAATTATTGATAAGAAACGTCTCAAAATTACAAGAGTACAAGATTCAAAACGCAAAGTACGAGATATTAAATTATTCGCAAGGACGTTCGAAAATCCAGAACCGGGACCAGAGTCAACTCTCAACGCTCGACGCAACGGACTAAAAATTACAAGTCAACTATGCATATGAATATAATATAATATATAATTAATTCTTAAAATTAATATATATATTATATTATATTTAAATAAACGTCGGCAGAAGAAAACAACCAAATTTGGCTCTCCCCAGCTGGCCATGCGATCGCATGGCCTTGAAGGGTAAAGCTCATGCGATCGCATGAGCATCTTTTTCATATCACAGACCTATAAAAATCGAGCTTTGGTGTAACACAAAACACATCTTCTTCCTTCTTCATCATACGTAAATTATATATATTTATATTTATATTTATATTTATATTTTAATTTTAATTTTAATTTTATTTTTAATTTCTAATAATAAGGGTATGTTAGCGAATGTTGTAAGGGTGTAAGTCGAAATTCTGTCCGTTTAATGCTACGCTATTTTTAATCATTGTAAGTTATGTTCAACCTTTTTAATTTAATGTCTCGTAGCTAAGTTATTATTATGCTTATTTAAAACGAAGTAATCATGATGTTGGGCTAATTACTAAAATTGGGTAATTGGGCTTTGTACCATAATTGGGGTTTGGACAAAAGAACGACACTTGTGGAAATTAGACTATGGGCTATTAATGGGCTTTATATTTGTTTAACTAAATGATAATTTGTTAATGTTAATATAAAGATTTACAATTGGACGTCCCTATAAATAACCATATACACTCGATCGGATACGATGGGCAGGGTATTTATATGTACGAGTAATCGTTCATTTAACCGGACACGGGAATGGATTAATAACCACTAGAATTATTAAAACAGGGGTGAAATTATGTACAAGGACACTTGGCATAATTGATAACAAAGTATTAAAACCTTGGGTTACACGCAGTCGACATCCTGGTGTAATTATTAAACAAAGTATTAAAACCTTGTTACAGTTTAAGTCCCCAATTAGTTGGAATATTTAACTTCGGGTATAAGGATAATTTGACGAGGACACTCGCACTTTATATTTATGACTGTTGGACTGTTATGGACAAAAACCATACGGACATATTAAATAATCCAGGACAAAGGACAATTAACCCATGGGCATAAAACTAAAATCAACACGTCAAACATCATGATTACGGAAGTTTAAATAAGCATAATTCTTTTATTTCATATTTAATTTCTTTTATTTTATATTTAATTGCACTTCTAATTATCGCACTTTTATTTATTGTTATTGTATTTAATTGCACTTTTAATTATCGTACTTTTTAATTATCGCAAGTTTATTTTATCGCACTTTTATTTATCGCAATTTCATTATCGTTATTTACTTTACGCTTTAAATTAAGTCCTTTATTTATTTAATATTTTACATTTTGTTTTAACTGCAACTAAAGTTTTAAAATCGACAAACCGGTCATTAAACGGTAAAAACCCCCCTTTATAATAATAATATTACTTATATATATATTTGTATTTTTATAAAATAAAACTAATATAGCGTTAAGCTTTGTTTAAAAGATTCCCTGTGGAACGAACCGAACTTACTAAAAACTACACTACTGTACGATTAGGTACACTGCCTATAAGTGTTGTAGCAAGGTTTAAGTATATCCATTCTCTAAATAAATAAATATCTTGTGTAAAATTGTATCGTATTTAATAGTATTTCCTTGTAAAATATAAGCTATTTTATATACACCTCGCGTAACATCAAAGTGGCTTGAGTTCCAAAACGGGAGGTTCTTCAATTTATGTCTTACATCGGTACTCATTTTTTAAATCCAACTTTCTGTATTCTTCATCATTTGGCTCATAACCGTTAGCCATCAAGGTGGTCAACATCTCCACTTCTTCCACCATGTTTTCTTCATCACCTTCCGCCAAAATGCATTCTCCCGAACCTTGCAATTCTGGAAATTCCTGCAACAACTCCGAATATGCGTCTACAGTTTGCAAATAATAACATTAGTCATCAGTAGACTCAGGGTATTGCAAGGCATGGTCAACGGAAAAGGTAACCTTAACATCCTAAATACTAAGGGTCAATTTCTGCCCATGAACATCTATCATAGCTCTAGCGGTATTGAGGAAAGGTCGACCCAATATAAGAGGCACACGTGTGTCCTCTTCCATGTCCAAAATTACAAAATCGGCCGGAAATACTAGGGTACCCTCTTTTACTAACATATTCTCTAAAATTCCACGAGGGAATTTAACAGAGCGGTCCGCTAGTTGAATTGTCATTCGGGTTGGTTTTAGTACCCCGGTATTTAGCTTAACATATAATGAATAAGGCATTAAATTTATGCTAGCCCCTAAATCCGCTAATGCTTTAATGCATTCCAAATCTCCTAGGAGACATGGTATGGTAAAACTCCCAAGATCTGCTAACTTCTTTGGTATCTTGTTCATCAAAATAACTGAATAATTAGCATTCATGGTGACGGATGAAAGTTCCTCCATTTTCTTCCGATTAGTAAGTAAGTCTTTTAAAAACTTAGCATACTTTGGCAAACCTGAGATCACATCAATAAAAGGCATATTTATGTTAATTTGTTTAAACATATCTAGAAATTTTGACCTTTCGGCTTCTAGCCTTTCTTGTTGTTGCTTCCTTGGGTATGGGAGCGGTGGTTGATATGGCTTCACTACGGGTTTCTCCCGTTCTTCCTTTTCAACTACTTGTTCTGGCTCCTTAACTGGTTCATCATTTCAGTTCAACGGAACACTGAAATCAGAATTTTCGGGCATTCTTGGAGCTTCGTATGCTAAACCACTCCGTGTGGTGATAACATTGGCGTGCTCATTTCGGGGGTTCTTATTGGTATCGCCCGGTAAACTCCCTGGTTTTCTTTCACTAAGTAAACTAGCTAAACCACTCATTTGCTTCTCCAAATTCTGAATTGAGGCTTGTTGGTTTCTAAACTGGTGTTCGTTTTTCTCATTTGTTTGGTTTATGTTTGTGACAAGCTGAGTTTGTGATGCAATCAACTTTTCCAACATGCTCTCCAAATTTGACTTTTTCTCTTCCTGTTGGGGTTTTTGATAAAAACCCGGAGTTTGTTGTTGGAACCCACTACTTGACCCTTGTTGGTAATTGAAATTTTGACCTTGAGGGTTGTATGGGTTGTTGAAGTTTCGGTTAAACTGGGCTCTTCCTTGAAATTGATTATTATTTCTTTGGCTTATGAAAACCACTTCTTCTTTTTGAGCCATTGTTAAACCGGCATCACAATCTTTTCTTAAATGGAGACCACCACAGTATTCACAACCTACTTTCATACTATGAATTTCCTTGGTGATTTTATTCATGTTTCGAGCAACACCGTCTATTTTCACACTTAGGGAACTAAGGTCATCATAAGCACCAGCGCTTTGGACTTGAGCATTATGAGTAATTAGTCGTTCTTAATGCCACTCATGAGAATAATCGGCTAGCTTCTCGATTATCTCATAAGCCTCTTGCTCGGTTTTGTCCATGAGTGAACCTCCGGACGCTTGATCAATGGAAATTCGGGTTGCAACATCACAACCCTTGTAAAAGATTTGGACTTTTTGGAAGGTATCCAAACCATGGTTTGGACAACCTCTTAGCATTTTGGAAAATCGATTCCATGCTTCGTACAAGGTTTCCATCGGCTTTTGAAAGAATTGGTTAATTTCGTGTTGGAGTCTCGCGGACTTAGAAGCTGGAAAATATTTCTTAAGAAATTTTTCCAGCATACCATCCCAAGTTTCTATCGTAGCCTCGGCCAATGAATCTAACCAACTTCGTGCTTCCCCGTGGAGTGTCCATGGGAAAAGTCTTAAAAATATGGCCTGGTCAGTGTCTGGTTTAAGTTTGAAAAGAAGACATATCTCTTAAAAAAGACGAATATGTTCATTTGTATCTTCATTCGGACCACCACCAAATTGACACCTGTTATTAATCATTTGGAGAATAGGTCCTTTTATTTCAAAATTTACCTCACCAGTGGGCGGAGTAATAGCACTACCTTGTCCGGTTCGGGTTGCCTTCATCTTGGGCTCCATTGATTGTCTTGGTACCACCGGTCTTGCTTCTCCTTCCATTTCAAATTTTGGAGGAGGAACGGGCTCACCAATTCAGAATATTTCGGCTTGGTTATACTTGATTCTGAATCAAAAGTTTCCTGCTTTGATGAAGATTCAAAAAGTTCAAGTACTTCTTTTGGAATCCTACCAAGCTTTCTATCAGGTTCTGTAAGCGGTGTAAGTAATGGAGAATCTGAACTTCGGAAATGTGGCATATGCAACCTAAAATCTGACAATCACACAACTAACAAAACTATTAAACGCACCGATTCTTTAAGTCTAAAAATCAAAGACTATTAATAATTCAAAATAATTAAGAAACTACTTAATCACAAATTAGTTAACAATTCTATTTTGACACAAAACTGTCCCCGGCAGCGGCGCCAAAAACTTGATGTGGGAAACGTGGTATATGAATGGTTATATGAAATAGTATGGAAAAATACCGATTAAAGATTGTTACACACTAACGAGCAGTGTACCCGATCGTGTAGTAGTATAAATAATGGTTTAGTTCCGTGTATCGTTCCAAGGACAGTTGGATTAGTCAAACTAAAATTAGAAACTATATTGTGATTAACTAAGTAAATGAAACTTAAAGGTACAAGATATTATGTTTTTGTGGCTATTTAACGATTTAGCCAAATCAGAGAAGATTAAAAGTAAAAACAATATTTTTGGTCTTTTAAGTTTATATAATGAAAACAAGTGCAAAGAAAGCAAATAAGATAGTTTGATTAAGATCAAAGATACGAAATGTTCATCTAGATATTTTACCCTCGGTATTGGATGTAAGTTATATTGTTAAGACCCGATTGAATGACTATGTGTGTGAGTTACCTAATAGATTTACCAAGAGTTCTCTTTAGTAAACACGCAAACTCGATTACAAGATCAAGGGTTCCCTTTTCTCTATAGTTCTCGTGTTTGTAACCAAATAACTATGATATATATGCTAATCACTCAAATCGACTTGCCAAGAGTTCTCTTTAGCAAGTACTCAAACTAGAATTACTAAGTGGAGGGTTCCCTATCACCTAGACCTTTTTGTTTGTGACTAGTTGATTAGCTAGATCAAAGACTTGAATAACAATTGTCTTTTGCGTTCGCTCTACACAATTTATTCCTATATCGTCCAATCATTTTGATCTAATTTACCCCCTTGGTCTGATTTAGTAAACAATCAATCTAAGACAAGTTGTTTGTAAATCAATATGATACATCAACAAGAGTTCTCTTTATCAACAACATATCAATTAACTAGATACAAATGATTTGACATTAATAAGCATGGTTCTTTGATTCAAGCTCTAATCTAATCACACATACTACATTCAATCCATAAGATAACATCCAATACCTCAGTTATTAATCTAGACAAACATTATAAAGTTTAGCCAACAATCATATTAACAAACAAAATAACAATCAATTGATAAGTAGAATTCATTGTGAAGAACAAGAAATCAACCTAATAGAGAATGAATCTTGAATGGAGAAGGTGTTGAATCTTGATTCTTGGATGTTAAGCCTCTTCCAAGAGCTTGGAATTCTCTATTTTTGCTCCTAAAATCGTCTTGGAACTCCTCTGTTTCGTAACTGTTCGTATCTGATCATATCTCTCTTTTTTAAAGTGGTGAAAGTTGGTCAAAAGCAAAAAGTAGGCTGAAACCTACTTCTGGACGGCGTCCAGTTGTAAAGGCCTGGACGGCGTCCAGGTTTCTGGACGGCGTCCAGATTTCTGGACGGCATCCAGTTGTGAAGGGCTGGACGGCGTCCAGAAATCTGGACGACGTCCAGTTATGCTGAATTGTACTGTCTCGTTTTTTTCCAAATCTCCCTTCATTTGGATGGCGTCCCAATCATTTTGGACGGCGTCCAACATATCTGCAGCCTTGTTTTATCGTTTTAGAGCGCTAATTTGACCATAACTTGTATCGGGATCAACTATGATTAAATCAAAACTTATAGAATGGTCATAATTCACCAAAACTCTTTATAAACCACTTTCCGATACACTTTTCATACCTTTGTGTATTACTTGTAGAAACCGCCTTAACTGATTCGAGAGTATTTTACACGATATTGCGAGATATATATATATATATATATATATGATGTAATTGAGCAATATCAACGGAGTAGGACCTTAATTTAAGCGATCAATAAAGATAACAATCGGGCAATGATCCGACCATAGGTTTGGAAGGACACACCCAATTAGATCCGGACATGAATCTATAAAGCCATTAGATAGAAGAAATCGGTCCAGTTTAGCTCGACTATCACAAGATTTGCTAGATCTAGTAAAAGCTCTACCTCCCAATGGTAAATCGACCAACCTCAATGAAGCAATAAAATCATTAAAATCTCTAGCAGAATTAGAGCAAAACACGGATCCTTGTCTTTCAAGAGCACTTCAAACCGCATTAAAATCTCCGAAAAGGATATGATCGCCAGGATTATTAGACATAAAGTCAGACAAGAAATTCCATAATCTGAGTTTTTTAAATCTATTTTGAGGAGCATAGATATTTATGATGAAACACCGAGTAGGGTTGCCGGTCCTGAAACCTTCAACAATAAGAGCGTTTTCAAAAGAAATAATACGACTTTTAATAAAACAGGAAATATCCCAAACTGTTAACAAACCGCCCGATCTACCTCTTGCACTAGAGCACGCAACATCAAAAGAAAAATTACCCCAAAATAACCTCACAATGAATAAATCCAATTGAGTCAATTTCGTTTCTTGAATACCAAGGACACCAACTTTAAACTCGTTACATAAGTTACGAATCCACACTTGTTTTTGTTTGAAATTCACCCCTCCTCCAATGTTGATGGAAAGAATATGCATTCTAAATGGGTTTGTTTACACCCATTCTAGTAAGCATAAGCTTAAGGTCAGCTTGGCAACCTTTCAAATCATACTCGAGGGTGTTTCCAATAGAGATTAGGTTGTCAATTTGCTTCACCCTACCTTCATCAGCAAGTTTTTTTTGAGTGACCATTAGCAACACTAGAAGTGGCCAGAGACAACATAGGATCACCATTCGAGAATTTTGGTGAATAGAAACGATGGCCATAGTGACCTGGAGGTCTGGATAACAAAGGAGATTCATGTGATGAGAATACTGATGCAACTGTGTAACTTTTTTCCTCACCACAAGAGGGCAGGTTTGGGTCAATTTCATCGTTGTTAAGCACCACGTTTTCCTTTGCAGCCGAGTTACAATTACTCTGACATTGAACCTCACTCGCGTCGACAATATTAGTTGGAATATTCAAGTTGTATTCATCGAATGAATCTCTAACAAACTCCACGTCTTCTAAATCAACATGATTAGAAATGTCCGAGAGATCCTCGTTACCAACATGGATATCCTCAGACTTATCAAAGACAGATTCAGATATGACGTTAAGGATTGAGGGGTTCCAGTCCTCAATTTCTTTGATAAGAATAGTGTATTCCTTCTTCTTAACATCAACTTTCATACGTTCATGAATCGGGTCGAGAGTAGAGGTTAAAATGCAAACTTTTCCACAACCTTTTTGTCATCTACGCTTGAATCTTGAAAGAGTACCCTTCCGAAGTGAAAGGCAACCTTATTGAACACATCATAGTTCCAAGCTTTAGATGGCAAGCCAAAAATCTCAATCCAAATAATCCTGTCTTTAATCGTAAAATTATCCGAATAAGGGCAGATTTCAGATAAAGAGTTACGGACTAACATATTTTTCTTAAAATTATCATGCGATTCAATGTTAGGAAACTCAATCCAAACCCAAGCACCTCCCATGTGGTGAACCGGAAGGGATTCAAATCCTTCATCATGCCACATACGTTTTAAAAATGGGATTTGAGAAGGTAAATTCGCCTTGCCAAAAAGAATATGGTCAAAGTTTTCAAGGTCAATTAATTCGTCATCTTCAATAACAATTTTTTTATAGGTATGACCTTGGCAGGAATAGAATTCGAACCGCCAACAAGAGAGGCGTAAGAAGCTCCATGAACAAAACTGTGATTAAAATTAGCCATACCAGGAGTAGGTTTGGGAATCGGAGAAGATTGTTTACCAGTGGGAGCATTCAATTTCTTAGAGTCGGATCTATCAAATCTTGCCTGAGCAGCATAAATATGGAAGTTGCCGACCCAGGTTGAAGAGATCGCAGCTACCAAATCATCAACGAAAGAGGTGTTAATGAATCGAACGAAAGCAAACCTGTACCCTTTTTTCGAGAGTTTCCGAGCTATGTAGACGTCGACGACTTTGCCATGATCCGAACAAATCACACATAAGTCTTTGGTTTCGAAGTGATGAGGAAAATTTGTAATGTAAATTGTGGTAGAGATTTTCTCTGTGAATTGATGATTAGTGTTAGGTGTTGGAGGCATGTTGAAAACAAGGATGGATTCCGGTGAAAAATTGCCGGAATTCAAAGGGATTTTAAACGCTGCGGCGCTATGGTTTTAACAGTTAATTATTATAAACGTTATATATATATATATATATATATATATATATATATATATATATATATATATATATATATATATATATATATATATATATATATTCAAGTGAGAACATTCTCATTTTATAAATTGATGGGAACACTTTTGGGCCATTCATTTATTAAATCAAATAACAATTTAACTAACTGATTAAATGAATTTAAAATATAATTAAAGGGCACTATTGGAATTACGTTTACCCATTTGTTCCACTTTTATCTCTTAATTCTACTCCCAATTTCTATTACTCCATAACTGCTACTTATTTCTTTCCTTGCATAATGTAGCAATTAATTTCCAGGCCATCGTAAAATTAGATGTTATACAAGTTATCAACAGGATGCAAACAACAAAATTGTATTTGAAAAAAAGTAGAAAATAGATTGAACATGCTACGGTGCAACATACATCTTTTTTTTTTTTTTTTTTTCAGAACTGCTGCGATAAATGGATGTGGACGCTTACTTCGAATGGGAAATTCACGGTCAAAAAGCTCTCAACAATCATCGAAGAACAAGGTGTTGTAAATGGAGGGGCTGTCCAGAAAACACTTCGTAACAGCCTGGTCCCGAAGAAGCTGGAGGTTTTTGTTTGGCGCGTGCTGAAAAGGCGACTTCCGGTCAGGGTTGAATTGGATAAAAGGGGCATTGATTTACATAGTATCCGCTGCCCAATGTGCGATGCCGATGTTGAATCGGTTGAGCATTCATTTATTTTTTTTGCAGGAAATCAATCGAGGTTTGGAATAGAGTATTTAGATGGTGGGAGCTCGGTAATTTCTCAAACTTTAGCATTGGAGAAATCTTGAAAGGAAATGGTCCCGGCTCAACATCATCTCTCGGGAAAAAAATATGGCAATCGATCGAATGGATATGTGCATACTACATTTGGCGCAATCGGAACAATGAAGTTTTTAAAGGATCTTCTTGGACCGTTCCGGTGATGCTTAGTGAAATTCAAATCAAGTCCTTCGAGTGAATATCGCATAGGTTAAAAGGAAAGAAAATTGAATGGTTAACTTGGCTAAGTTGTCCGAAGGTGTACCTTAATTTGTAGTGAGCATTGGATTAGATGTAGTTGTATTGAATTCGAGTAAGTTTGCAATCGCAAACTATTAGTGTAGATTGTGTCTGCTGTATCAAAACTATTGTGCTGGGTTGGTGGCCAAATTTTGGTCTCCAACTTGTCTATTGTAAATTGTTGATAATATATTCATCTTGCTTTTAAAAAAATAATAATAAATAAATAAATAAATAAATGAGAGATGTTATCAGAGTATTATTAAATTTCATCATGCATCCACTATTCTAGATATTCAAGAAAGATAACATTAGTTGTTTAAATTCATGTAGAGAAACTGAAATAATTTTTTTATCAAAAAATATGTTTAATCCACGTTTATAGGAGTTGATAAAATTACACATGTATCCTTTTGTTTGTTGGTGAAATGAGTGGCCCAAAATTCTATTTTTTTTATTGGTTCTTTTTATTCTTGCACGAGCCGGACAATGAAAAATTATCATGTCCGGTTCCTCCGAGGATGGATCTATAAGAATTCACCTATCCCAATAACAAAAAAACCTGACTTGTCATTTATTTCTCTTGTTTCTCTCTCACCAATAATTAAAATGAGAATGTTCTCACTAGAACACTACTATATATATATATATATATATATATATATATATATATATATATATATATATATATATATATATATATATATATATATATATATATATATATATATATATATATAATATGTTGCAAGTATCCGCTTCTTACACCACTCCTAAGACTCATTCTAATGGGGCGTCAAAAAAATCCGTCAAATGACATGGAATCCAATGTGGCACTAGTTTGACGCCTTTGACGCCTCTAATGGGGCGTCAGTCGAAAGTTTGACGGAAGAGAGAATGTGTGTCAAATATTTTTCAGCCAATCAGATTTCAGCATTTATTTTCATATTTAATATATTTTATACCCAACTACCAACAATATTTTACCATATCACCCACCATACAATTTAACACTCAAATTTGACATTTTCCTTTATAATACTTCACCACTTGACATTGTCACATCATCAAAAAGTACACTACTTGCCTTTAACATCATAGTTAGGGTTAGAAACAGTCTAACAATTACATACTTTCTCAAAAATTTTCAGTGCCATATCAGCTTTCCCTTTCCACTTTCCTCACCACTTACTCTCATAACACTTCCATAACACACCACTACCAACCATGACATACTCCCTCCTCATTACATACTCTAAAAAATTAATTAAAGAAATAAAGTTACAAGTGAAAAAGCTATTAATACATATCAATATTGCACAAGTGAAAAAGCTGCCGCCCCAAAAAATGCTTGATGAAGAAATTTTCCAGCACGAAGCTACTTATGCTATCGAAGCATACCCATAACACATACAATGCCAATGGAGCCCTCCATAGTATGGTCGAAACATACTTCATAACATTACCATCGGGAGTGGTCTTAAAGACATTGAGACTTATTCTTGAATGTTATATACTTAGACCACTCCCAATCATGACATCTTTTCTCAGTGCCAGATCAGCGTCACATCAGCTTTCTTCACTTCCTCACCACTTCCTCATATAAAATTCCCATAACACACCACTACCAACTATGACATACTATTTTCTCAGCACATACCCTACAAAATTAATTAAATAAATTAATTTACAAGTTATTTACCTATGAGTACAAATACATCATGCATGATAAATGAAGAAAGAGAAAACTCTCGTACTCAAATATGGTTGGTGAAGAAAAATTTGAGGGTGAAGCGGTTGAGGGCTAGTGAGTACATAGAGAATGTCAATGGAGTCCTCGATGAAAATGCCTGAGGGCGTGTGAGTGTGGCCCTCGTTGAGAGTGGTCTTATACGGAGTAGTATTTTACTGTCAGCTTAATTTACCTCTTACTCGTTGAATATGACACACTGTCTAGTGTGAGTGGAAGAAAACCTTTTTCAAATATCTGCAAATTATTAATTTATGTCAAGATTCTAGTTATTGGGCTTATTCGTCAATTTTTATTGGGCTTTATGGCCCAATTTGAAATGGATAATTACATTAGAAGATAGAATAAGAATTTCGCGTTTTAGGAAATTGAAAACTTGGGCCCCAAGAAAGCTTGCGTAGGTTAAACTTCGAAACTTACCATATACGAAAAAATCTCGTTTATATATACACTACGAAACTCCCTTATTACGCAATCAAAATCTAAAAACCTAAACGTTACCCGTATGTATCCATATCGAATCATCAATAAAAAGATCAAACACGGTGGAATTAATTAGTCGATACCTTAATGGAGATTCCGGTAGTTTTATACAATGGAGAGCGTCATATAACATTCGACAACATTCTTCTCAATCCTACACTCGATTTCAAGCAGTTTCGAACAATGTTAAGTGACAACATTGCTATTTCGTATAATAATCTAACAACTTACTTATTCGGCACCTTCAATAAATTGGAAAGAAGAAAGATTCTGATCACTAATAAGGTCGATTTCTCGACTTTAGTTCAAAACATGGAAGATGGTTATTTTCTTGTAGTTTTAAAACGTTCAAGAAGAGAACGCCGTAAAAAATCTAGTAAACAAAACGGCGTTGAGTATGACTATTTTCCTCAACCAAATTTGTTTAATTTTCGGTATGGTAATCAACGAGAGATTGTTCCACAAATGCAAGATTCCGATAAGGCGGAAATTTGGTTACAAGAATTGGAGGTACAAAAGGCGAATAATAATAACTTGGTTCGTAATTTGAAATATGATTATTCGGATGAATATTTTCCTAGTGTTGTCGAGGCGTACCCTATGGTTGTCGATAAGTCTATGTATCGACCGTTGTGTGTGGATTGTACGAAAGCGAATAAGCGTGGTTTGGATGCCGAGTTTCACTTATGCAAGTACGACGAGGTGATTGGTGGGTTTTTTCGGTCACAGTTAGGCCCCATCGGTAGAAGATTAAAGGAGATATAGTGATTAGTGATCGATGTACGTACAAGTTATTTTTATGTTCATTATGCTTTTATTTGTTACCATCGTTTAATTCTTGGTTTGAAGAAAATTAAATACGGTGAATCTTTCTAGATGATGTGAACGTACGGTAATATAAGTTGATTATGATTATGATTATGATTATTATGAATTATGATTATTATTATGAATATGAATTGTCATATGATATGATTATGATCAGTGGCGGAACCAGCATGGGGCAGGGGGGGCAAATGCCCCCAGTCGATTTGCAATTTTTAGCGTAAAAATTTTGGGTTTTTCGATTTTGCCCCCAGTGAAAAAAAATTTTTGCCCCAAAACCACCATATTTTGCCCCAAAACCTCCGTATTTTGCCCCAAAACCTTCATATTTTGCCTAAAAACCTCCACATTTTGCTCAAAAATCACCATATTTTTCCCCAAAACCTCTATATTTTACCAAAAAAAAATTGATACGCTTTAAAAAAATTTTCGCCCCGGGTGAAAAAAATTCCTGTTTTCGCCACTGATTATGATGGTTAGTTAACTTAGTTATGTGTCCCGCAGCTTTGACTCAGTGGACATGTGGTGGTGCCTAGCACCCCTGCCGGGCTAGACCTACAAAGGATATTATTTGAAAGAAATTCCTTGAGGGTGGCCCAAAGGGAAGGTTTTACCGACCCACTCCGGAACTAAGGTCCGGCTCGCCTGCCCCGTATGGGATGGTTTAAGGGTCGGATCCCCTGAGTGTGGTTCGGGTTTCCTGCCCGAACGCGTGTGTGTGTGCAAATGATGACTAGGCTTCGGTCCGGACTGATGCAAGCTTGCCGTTCAAAAAAAAAAAAAAAAAGTTAACTTAGTTATGTGGATATGGATGTGATGAGATTTCTATAATTAATAATTAATTTGTTTTAGAAACTAATTATGAAGAGACATCTTTAATTTTTTTAAGTGGTTTATCGTGACAATTAATTTGTTTCCCTGAAATAGATAAATAATCAATAACTTGAGAGCTAAGTTTAGATTTTTTTTAAAACATTCTATTAAAAGGGTAAAAACGTTATTTCTCAAAGAATAAAGGATAATTTGTCAGTTTATTGATCCTGGCAACACAGAGCCCAGAACACATTGGGCCTAGCCCGTTCTCACTGGCACATATAGCATAATCATATATTTTTCGGCCCACGGATATCTAGCCCGCTCACACTGTCACAGCATAATTCTATTATTTGGACTCTGCAAAATACATGTTCTTAAGAACTTTTAATATAATATCTATCTAATCTAATCTATCTATCTATCTATCTATCTATCTATCTATCTATCTATCTATCTATCTATCTATCTATACATATATACATATACATACATATATATAAAACGCATTCCTTTAATCCTACGTGTCACTCTCTCATTAATCTGAATTAAATTAATCCTACGTGTCACTCTCTTATTATTAATCTGAATTAAATTCTGAATTAAATTAATCCTACGTGTCATTCTATTAATCAATCATAACCAAATACGGAATCTTAAGTGTCGTTTTATTATTAAAAAATCGATTAAATAATTAACTAGATCTTAAAAAGATTTGGTCAAAATTAACTTAAACATAATTTAATATATAAAATAAAAAATAAAATAATTCATTATCATTATCAAGTTATATAGCATTCCATTGCTGAACTACCATTCTATCTATGCATACTATATATCTTAATTACGATTAAAATATATTATTCTAAAATAGATTATTTCACACATAAAAGATAATGATACAGAGGTATAAACTCTTCCGACTTTGATGTGTTAGAAATTCTTTTTTTAATACATAAACTGAGTGCATTAAAATATTTATATATATAAAAATGTGTTGTATCTTAAATATAATTCTATTTCATAACATACTATTTCATTATTTTTTTCTATGAACAAATTTATTTTTACTGATATTTAATTCGTGCGGGCTCATACATAGACACTTACAAGAGATGCTATTATCGTGCAATGCACGAGCTCATACTAAGTACATTATTTAGCTTGCATATAATCTGTCATTACCGTGCACCACGGGCTCTAAAATTCAAAAGAATAATTTTTTTTTAAAAAGTCAATTAATTAAGCACGATTATTTTACCCACAAGTGCAACGCACGGGCTCTAACATCTTATTTACTTCGCTATTTACATACTTGGATGATATAGTTTGTTACGATTTTTGCACGACTTTTTATACACTCATGTTACGCACGGGCTCTAAAAATTAGTTATATTGATATAACTAGTTGTTGAACCCTCGCTTCGCGCCGAGGGTTCGGTTTTCAATGTATTTTATTGCGTTTAGTTTATAAAATTATTTCGTGGCTAAATAATGATGTCGTTGAAGCGCAACTCGATTCGAATTAAAAGGTATAACCCGTGAAAAATTTAATTGTTATTTTAAATTGACAATATATGTCCATCTCCGCGTTTAGCTATGTAATTATCGACTTTTAAAAATTTAACGCAACAACGTGTATGAAAAGTACCCCAAATATTTAGCGTTTTTTAAAAAGTGTCCGTTTTGCGTATAGTTAGTGACATTGTGTTCCTAAAATTATTTCGAGTTTAACGATGGTGTCGGAAAAATTTAACTCGTTGCGAGCGAGAAGATATGACCCGTTGAATATTTGGGTGGAGTTTATTTAAGATTTTTTTATGAAAATGGTTATTTAACAATTTACCCCATATTTGGGGGTCAATTTGAATATTTGAAAAAAGTGTGGGGTTCTTTGTTTTTGTAGTGAAATTTAATTCGAATAAAAAAAAATGAAAGGACAAAAATACACCTAATTACTATTTATCATTTTTGTCTATTAGATAATATAGTAATATAATTAGATTAAATCAAAGTTAAATTTATGTGAAAAGTGTCGTACCACATGTTTTCTTTTTAAATAAATATATTTATTCAAGACAAGATATCAAAACATTAATAATGCAAAAGCTAAACACGTTGAGTTGCTCCTAAACTTATATCGTTAATTCGAATGTGAACTTGAAATTTGAATAAGCTTGTCACAGTGACACTCAAATTAAACTTGTCAAAATTCATGATTTTATTTTTCATTTTAAAAAGTGACAATCAAAATTGGGGCCATTTTGTTATGTTTTTACTAAATATAACAAAAAATTGAGGCACATGATTTTTTTCTTTTTTGTGTCACGTATGTACCGATTTTGTTACTAGGATGACGATTAACGCCACCAACCACGATGCTTATAAACCGTCACTAAAATCCAATACGCTAACGTACATCACGCAACTTTGTTGAGATATAACGTAATTTTGTCTACTTGTCTATTCTCGTTATTTATAAACAAAGATATCATGATCATGAATAATAAGATGTCTAAAGAAATATATATTTTTAATGTATAAACACCATTCAACTTTAATTACTTGTTCAAATAAGAACTCTACAAAATTATCAAGGTTTTGATATATATAGGACTAACTTAATGTCTCGTTTAAATTTTTACTATGAGTTTAACTTTAAACAATAATATAATAATAACAATAATAATAATACCTTTAAGGTGTAAAGAGCAAGGGCGAATCATTTTAGGGGCATGGAGGGGATCTCAACCCTTCAAAAACTAGGGTAAATAATGGTGTTTATAATCCTTTGAATTACGAATGTTTGTGTTTTTGAATCAATTAAAACGAAGCTCGTGTGAATACAATATAATATGACCAAAATGCTTAAGACTTGCAAAATTTGCGAGTTGTTACATTTTTGCTCATATCTCTTGCACTACGAAGTCATACTTAGTTGACTCAAAATTTTAAACGGTCAAAACTCAAAGAGCTGCAATTTTCATTTTATGGTTACTTGATTTTTAATGCCTCCCATTCGAAATACGTATACTTCTATAGTATATAGCTTAATTTTTATGGATCTCCATGCTCATGCAAATTTTAAAACTGTTTTTTTATATGCCTCCGATTGGAAAGGGGTGTCTGATTTTATGTCACCTAAAAACAGACAAATTTTCAGATTATGTGACAGATTCAATAACAATTAAACAACAATTTTGTATAATTGACATGTGATGAATTCTTTACGGGCTATTGACCAAAAATCCCATTTTTTAAATAACCTATAACAATTCGCTCTTAAAAACAGAAGTTTGCCAAAACGCTCTCGCAAGTCGCAAGGTTACTTTGCGAGCCTTGCGACCTGGACCTTGCGACTTGGTTCAACATTTGTAAATTTTGTAAACTTTGAAACGTCATATCTTTTGAGTCGTAGTTCCGATTTAGGCACTGTGTTTTTTTTTTTTTTTTTTTGAAATCGTTAATTTTTTAGAGATTTCTCTGTTGGTAAACAACGGAAGACGGTTTGTCCCAAAACAAATTCAAAAATCGGCAACGAAGACCTTCAATTTTGCTGATTTTTCGTTGATTTCGACTTTTAAACGCACGTTGACCGCTCGTAACTTGCTAAAGAACATTTTATTTTGTGATTCATTTATCCATTATTTACTAATAATAAACGAATCCCCTAAATCAATTAGAGCCACATTACACTACTCGTAAATCACATGTTTGTACATATATCGCAACTCGCAATATGCGGTCGTTTTTTAATTAAAAAAAAAATGAGACTTTGGTTTTAATAAAAACATATAGATCTCTAAAATGAACACTTTAAAAAAAAGCAGTGCCTAAGTGCGAGCTAAGGATTAAAAGTTATCGTGATTTGAAAATTTTCGATCCCGACCTATCGAGCCTAGTCACAAGGTCGCAAGACCACCTTGCCACTTGGGGATCTCAAAGTCACATGACCAGGTCACAAGCCTCGCAAGCTACCTAGCGACTTGCGAGGACATTTTGGCATTTTTTTAAGGCGAATCACTATAGTTCGTTGGTAAAATGGGTGTTTTGGTCAATAGCCCATTCTTTACGCTATGACGTTAGTAAATATTAAATTATAAAAAAAAGTTAACATTTCTGACTACAAATATTTATTCGTAACAGTCTATAACTAATCTTATGATCTAACTAAGTTAAATAACATTAACTATGATAAATAACAATGATTTACAAATAAATATTTATTAATAACATAAATATATTTTCTTTATGCTAATGACCAGTGTTGTAAAAGTCGGCCGACTTGGCCTACGCGTCGGCCGATGCGTCGTTTTTTGGGTTCTCCGTCCCGTTTTTTTCTGAAAACGACTCAAAAGACGGTCAAAGCTAAAAGTTCGGTCAAAGTCTGTCAAAGTTGGTCTAAAACGGTAAAAATCAGTCAAATTTTCGTCAAGATGTGATATGTTTTAAAATTAGAGTTCGTTTTCATTTTTTGGGCCGCTCTTTTCTTTGTGTCCTTACTGATTATGTACTCGGTAACATTAATTGAGTTTGAAGTTTGATTGTATTTAAATTCAAGTTATTATTTAAGAAATTTATGGTACATAATCAACTATTTTATACATATATAAATATATATTTAAGAAATTATTAATAAAGTCAACGTTGGTCAACGACCGATGCGTCCCCGACGCGTCCTTTTTAGGTCTCGACCGATGCGTCCCCGACTCGCGATTTTTACAACCTTGCTAATGACTAACATTTATTGAAAAAGTAATTTTACAAAATTGTAAGTAGTAATTTAAGATGACCTGCTAATGTTTTCTTTCTTCTCATATATCACCAATTTAGTTGCACACTATTGAAAAGTATGGGAGTCGTAGAACTACTTCAAATTTTATTTCCAAGTGCAACACTATGACACCCATGTTTCTTAATAGTAAGTCGTTGGCATATCGTACATAACAAATCTTGTTCATACTCTTCCTCCGTTCGACTTTTCCTCTCTCCTTTAGTTTGTGCTTTCACCCGGCTTTTCCGATGGAGTCATGGAGGTCTTATAGTAGGTAACGACGGGTACAAGCTTCAATGCAAGATCGCGTTGAAGTCCCGTACTGCGTGTTGCTGGGGCAGTGGGGGAAGAGGTTTTACGGCTCATGCCCTCAGATTGGGCCGGGTTTCCTCCTGGACAGCAGTTGGGGGCAGGTTATGCAATAGCGGAAGATGAACGCGTGAGTGGTTAAGTACTCCTGACTGATCCCGTACTACTGTTCAAAAAAAAAAAAATTGCAAGATAATATTGTATAATTCTCATCCATAAATAGAAGTTTTTGTAGGTTCTTAATAGCAATATGCGATCATTTTTTTTTCTTTTTTACTTTCCTTCTCTTGATAGCTCATTGATATAAGAGTCCATGTCCATTTTTCAGTGTCAATTTCAGTGTCCATTTTGGACACTGAAATTGACTGACGGTGTGTAAGGTATAGGTGTCCACAGTGTCCATTTTTTATTTTTTAATTGATTTTTAATATTGAATTTAAATTAATTTAATAAAACAAAAACAAAATAATAAATTGAAATTTATAAAATAAACTACATTACATTTTATAAAATTCATAAAATAAACTAATTACATTTATTCAAAACGTACATAAAATAAACTAGATAACGTAATAATTCTTCTCATAAAATTCATAAGTCGTCTCGAAAATCCCACAAATGTTCAACCAAATCAGATCGTAAGCCTTTAAATTAATGATACACTTACAAAAGTTGTGTAGAGATTCCCGGCCAACTCGTTCAGACATTTGAAGATACTCATCCAACGCATCCAGTGTATAACCGTATGCTAGCTGACGTAGTGCGGCTGTCATCTTCAATTGTGGGCTAATACTCCACCTACCACGTGAATCTTGTCTTCGATGAAACCATCTAAAATAATACGGCAATGGATTTGCTGAGTAGCTTAGAATATCATTCATAATCCTAAGAAAAACATGTCGCCGCATTTGAAATCTTCGTTTGAAATTTTCTTCCGTATATTTGCAACCTCGTCAAAATAATCGTACATCAAACGTTCGTGTGCTTCATAATGATCTCTACGTATATAACGACGTGAGTTAACTTCATCTTCAGAAGATAAATCTTCAAGTACGTTTAGTGTATAGTTTGTGAATGAGTCGCCTGAAGAACTCAAAGAAGACGACATATTGTGATAAAATAAGGTAAAAATATTATGTTGAATGGTAAATAATTTGTATATTTTAGAGAGAAAATGATAAATAAATATAAAGTTATGTGTGAAAAATGAGGAAAAAAGTGTGGTATATATAAAAAAGAAAAGAAATATATATCAAACTAGCCGTTAAATGGCTAGTTTTTTTAAATCAAACTCAAACTGTTCGATTGACTCACCGTCGGTTTAGCGAAGTTGGAGAGAGACGCTGGGATCGAAGCCGTCGCGGTGCCCGGCGACCGTCGATTCCCGGCGTCAATTGTGAGAGACGGCGACGGGATTGAATGGATACCGTGTGCTTTAACTAGTTAAGCAATTGCCTATCCCCAGGGGCGGAACATTTAAGGGACAAAAGGGGGTATCCGCCCCCCCTCGATTTCGGGGAAAAAAAAAATTTACACTAAAAAAAAAAATTTTACGAAAAAATAAGGTATTTTTTTAGTGTTTACACCCCTTCGATTAGTTTCTTACCCCTTCAATTAGTTTCGCCCCCTCTCGAGTCGGGGTCAAGTTCCGCCACTGCCTATCCCCTATCCCCCTATTTGATACGGAGGTTGATAAATGATAAACTATGGAGTATCAACTTTTATGAATGCGTCATTTTGAGTTAGCAAGACAAAAAGAGTTTTCCGTTAAACACTCTTTTGGTTTGATATGGTTATTCAAGAACTTGGAAAACTCAACTTAGTATAATAACAAACCTATTTAATTTACCAAAACCAATGCCCAATTTGTTTGCATGTGACAAGAGTTATCGTAAAGCAACTTCTCTAGGTCCTGAAAATGTGAATTTACATATAACCTCATGAGTTTTAAATTGGTAGTAATTTTAGTTATTAAGTCGATTTTTTTTTTTTTTTTTTTTTTTTGACTCAGGAACCCCCCTACGAACGAATCCTTTGGACTCCCCCGCAGAGGGTAAACCTGGGGGAACGAGCCCGCTGAGCGCCGGACACGCTACCTGGTGAATTGCCTGTGAAGGCACCCCTCACAACAACCTCCCATTTTGAACGAGCGACCGAAGCCAGACTCGAACCCGGGTGGGTATTAAGTCGATTTATTCAACTATAAAACAAACATTATTACTAGTATTTATCTACAATTTATACTAAAGAAACATAAAACTTTATTATACACATTATCATTTCATATAATCACGAGAAAATAATAATTGAGCCCTTAACACGGCGACATCTATAAAATGCCAAGACTATTTCTAACCCTGACTGTAATGTCAGAGTCGGATTATGTACTTTTTGGTGAAAAAGTGGGTATTTGACTGTGACTGTATTTGACAACCGTTAACCCAAAATGTCAAATTATTGTGTCAAATATTGATAGGATGAAGTGGTAAAATTTGATTGGAAGTTGGGTGAAAAATAAATAAATTAAATAATAAGTATATACTGTGAAAACATGTGATTGGTTGCAATTAAATGTCACGCTCAAATCCTGGAATGTCAAATACCTGACTAACGATTGTAGGCGTCAATTTTTGACGCGGGTTAAAGGCGTCAGATTCTGTCAAATTCGGCCACCTAGGATGACTAACGCTGGGTTAATTACAATCTATTTCCATCCGCCACTTTTAGAAACGCAAATACAAAATTAGTGCATTCATTTGGGGGGCTTGCCTTTCAAAAAAAAAAAAAAAAAAAAAAAAAAAAAATTAGTGCATTCATTTTATGTTAAATTTTTTAACACACAAATCAGATACACCTGGTTATGATATTTTTAATTCGTTCGTATGAAAATAATTAATTCGATCAGATTACTATGTGTAACGGGCTATGTTACACAATACGTGAATGTATACGATATTTCAAAAGATAATTTTAGTTATCGGTTTGACATTGTAGTAAATAGTAATTTAGACAAAGCCCAAATACATTAACCATAAATAGCAATGACTCTTGAGCGAAACTACATTGAGAGTAAGGGGCAGCCGCTCCCCGTGGATTTTTTTTTTCAGCGTAAAATTTTTGAATTTTTCCACTTTGCTTCTATTGAAATTTTTTTTGCCCCAAAATCTACATATTTTGCCCAAAATCTTCGAATTTTGCCCAAATTTCTCCAAATTTTCCCCTAAAAACTATAAATTTTGCTCACAAACCTTAAAATTTTGTCTAAAAAACTCCATATCTTGCTTAAAAATCTCCAATTTTTACCCCAAAACCTCCGTATTTTGCCAAAAAAACTTGCTAGGTTTTTTTTTTTTTTTTTTTTGCCCCCGGTGAAAAAAATTCAGGTTCCGCCAAACCTCAATTTTTTTGCCCCGAAACTTTCATATTTTGTACAAAAAAATACTATGATTTTAAATTATTTTTTTGCCTCCGGAAAATAAATCCTAGCTAGTTTACCACTGATAATGAGTCTCTGCCGATACACATGTTTTGAAACAATGAGTCACCTACTAAAAATAACTATAGTGGAGTAGTATATTACTCCATGAATGTTTGTGTTTATAATATACAATTCTACGGAGTACAATTTATACATTAATAGCCCTGAAAATATTTCATGCGTAAATTGCACAAAAATTTGCATTAAATATATTTTATATGAATATGATACTTCCGAAATTTTATGAATTTAAATGGTTAACATGTAACTTAATTTGCAAACAATGGTAGTATTAATTAATTATTAATCAGCTAATCAACCATTTAACCATATATTGTGCTCTAACCCGGCCATTTATTAGTTTAACGTCAATTAGATTTTATTTTATATTTAGTTTCACTTCAATTAGAAATTAAAAATTACTACCAGTAAGATTTCATTACCCTGCTTTCCCCAAAATACAATATAACATCCCCAAGACGAAAGTGCACATAACTTATATATGGATGAATAGGAATACAAGTTAAAAACGTACCTATTAAAAGTAAAAAACTTATGTACAAAATTAAACAAACAAGTCTTGAGAAAATATTAAACGCTACATTCAACAAAGAAAGAAGGAAGAAACCCCTTTAACAAAATGAACCCACAAAAGATTAACAACTTAACAACAAGATTTAACCTTTGCAAGATTTTCGCCATTATAGCCTTCATTCTATACATTTTTCTCATGTATAATCATTCTGGATCTTCTGATCATTGCCTTTTACCCGTCCCTAAAAGATTTAACCAAGCTTTTCCATCCTCACGCCCGTCACCGTTTTCTTTGCCGCCTATGTCGCCGCCAGCTCCGACAAACATAAACCAGCTTGTTTTCGGTATTTCAGCTTCCGTCAAGGCGTGGCATGGTCGTAAATCATATTTTCAAGAATGGTGGCGACCAAATATCACGCGGGGTTACATATTTTTTGACAAAAATCCAACCCCGGATATTCTACCCTGGCCAGATTATCTCCCTCCTTATCGTGTTTCTGAGAACACATCAGATTTTGAGGTGTACTCAAGACACATAAATCCTGATGTAATCAGGATTGTGAGAACGATCCTGGAAACATTTAGGGAGGGAGATAAAGATGTCAGATGGTACGTTATGGGAGATGATGATACAATATTTTTCTTGGATAACTTGGTTGAGCTTTTGGGGAGGTATGATCACACAAAGTATTTGTATATAGGTGGGGTATCCGAATGTGTTAAGTCGAATTATGACTTCTCGTTCGAGATGGCGTTTGGTGGTGCAGGGTTCGCGCTAAGTTACCCGTTGGTAGAGGCATTGGTCGCTAATCTTGATCAATGCATTAGTACTTATCCGTTTTATTTCGTTAGCGACCAAATTTTGAGCGCTTGTATTGCTGATCTTGGTGTTCCTCTTACTCCTGAAAAGGGTTTTCATCAGGTAACTAAATCATCTTAAATGATCTCTCTGGTTGACAATTTTTTTCACACAAAAACTTTTAGCCATAATTATTAGCTACAAAATTATTAGCGCAAATTTTATGTCGTAAAACAGCTTGAAATGTAGTTTTGTTTTTTAGTAAATATTTAGGCGGGCCCTATGATTTAGTCATAGAGCTCGTCTTGGCTAACCATGACTATGACGCCATAGGCAACGACCTTTAATTGTTATGAGGTGTTAGCCATAGTATCTATAAGGTTGTCCATTCAGATTTTACGGGTTGTACATTCAACTTATAAGGTTGTTATAAGGTTGTTCAAAAGCAGAGGTGAGATTTTATTTGAGTTAAGTTCGTAGTAATAAATCTACCACGAGATAATAATTATGATATATAATTGATTTAATTAGGATCTCAATTATAGATTTTGTTCTTGTACATATTTTGGATTCATCATCATTTTAATGAAGTTTTCTTGATTTATATGTTTCTTTATTTTTGGAATAAATAAAAAGGTCTTTTCAAATATGATCCCAACAATATATATCCTATCGTTAAACACCAATTCATTGTGTCATGAACTCAATAACTCAGTTGTATATATAATACTCCGTGTAAAATAACTAAGAAGTCAATATCAAAAAAAGTATTAGAATCGAGATTAGAGATTTTGAAATACAAAAAAATAAAAAATACTTAAATTAAAAGAAGATGGTTCTTGCCTTATATCAGCATATCTCAATCTGTATTATCTCCTAAGTTGCTACATACATACTTCATTATATAATTATAATTTTTATTTATATTTATAATTATAATAATGATTATTATTATATTATATAATTGTTGTTTTTTGTATTAATTTACATTTTTTTAAATCCTAACTACCTATCGTTTATAAAAAATAAAATTAGTAGGGAGGGATTATATATTTAGCGTTTATTCAATCAATCGATAAATTAATACGGAGTAATAATATTATGGAATACATAAATATAGAGAGATTTATTCAGTGAAGATGGGCCAGAAAGGACAGTGAGCCTATTATAATTGAGCTAGGTGAGAATAAAGTACCGGGCTTAAATTTGCGACGTATCTGGGTCGATCAGGGGAGATTAGACACCATGCCCCCTTTTAATTATGATGTAATACTGGTCCTTATTCGTTAATTATAGTAAGAATAATGATATTTCACCATCAAAATTGATAGATCTTTTATAATTATATATTAAGTATTTGTAAAGTACAAGTATTTAATGCATAATCTTGGTAAACCCATCCATTTTGATGGTGGAAATATCATGAAATTTAGTTACTATCTGATTTTTATGGTATAAATTATACAGATTGATTTGGTGCATGATATATCAGGATTTCTGTCAGCACACCCCCAATCACCATTGATCTCCCTCCACCACCTCGACGTAGCCTCTCCGATTTTCCCTTCAAAGACTCGCTATAAATCCGTCAGACAACTTATGACGGCCGCCAAAGTTGACCAATCCCGCCTCCTCCAACAAATGGTGTGCTACCACAAGCCAAAAAACTGGGCATTTTCAATAGCTTGGGGCTACTCAGCCTATATATACGAGCAATTTGTCCCTCGAAGTATTCTTAGAAGACCTCTCGAGACATTTACGCCATGGAGTTTACATCGACATCCGCCTGATTACATGTTTAACACACGATTGTTGACCAATAATTCGTGTGAAACTCCTCATGTTTTTTATTTTCGCTCAATAAAGAAACTTAGTCATAATGAAAGCAATGGTAATAGTAGTTATGGTAATACAATAGCAGATCAAATCGTGATGACTTTTGCTCGTCATAAGCGTCGTAGATTGCCCCCTTGTTCGGATCACTCTGCAGATTATATTTCGAAGATTCGAGTTTATTCTCAAATGACAAGATTGAACTTTGTAAGCCCATATCACTATTCATTACATTGTGCATTTTTTTTAAAAAAAAGGAAAATAATATAAGTAAATCATAATAATTGTGTCTTTTTGTATAGGTTGAAAATAGAGGGGAGTGTTGTGATGTATTGAACATTGATGGCAAAAACACAGCAGAAGTGATGATAAGGGATTGCCAGAAGACTGAGATTATAGCTTATTAGAAACCAAGTTTTTACACACTTTATTTATTTAGAGTTTAAGTTTTCTATAATATAGTATCTTCAGTTTTGTTGTAATTATGAGTTGTACGCATACATATTGTAAATAACACGAAATTAACAGAGCATATATGGTTATATGTTTACTTCTTGTGACTCTTGGCTCTATTAATCGAGTCAACAGAAAGCGTCGACTTATTGGCGACTTAACTGTCGCTTAGAGCCTAAAGTGAACTTCAGGTAGGTTTAAAACCCATGAAAATTTTAGTCTACTATTTTCATGGCGTCTCACACTTTTTGTTAACCTACTTATTGGCCGGAGATCCATTTGGAAGCAATCTCTCTATCCATAAAAGACTGAAAGGGAGGACTTTCTCTACTTTTGGGGTGTTTCACTCTAAGTAGAGAAATGACTTCTCTTTATTCTAGGATAGGGGAAGTTGACTATATCTTACCTCCCACATACTCCACTTTTATGGGATTGAGTTTTGTTGTTGTTGTTGTTGTTGCTGCTGTTGTTGTTTATTTCTTGTGACTCGGGCCAATTTGCAAAGCAGTTTGTCGTCTTAAGATCAGTCTGCTCGCAAAGCGAGTTCGATACAAATGCTTATGAATTGAAGGCAATGTAGAACCACAATCTACTACTTAAACATTATAAATCAAACACGACACGCAAGTCACTTTAATCGAGCTATACATCAAAACTACACAATCATGTTATTTATTGAAGTGGCGAATTTAGTCCCTATTGGGATGAGGGTGAATGTATAGGTTGGGGTCTCTTTGAAGAATGTAGTGAAGTTTTCCTGAAAGATGCTCTTTGATTCAAATGATGTAAGGTTCTTTTTGTATATATTTTTCTAACCATTGGTTCGGTTGGTTCCTTCAACTTAAGTATAACAAAGAACAACGTTCGGTATAAGAAAATAATCGCGAAAACTGCTTCTAAATCCCACCATTTTGAGTGGTTAACTGGCATCCCAAGTACTGTAGTTAGTATGATTTCGCCCGGAACCTTCACTTCCTAATTCATACTCGAATTCTAACCTAATCATGTCGTTCCTGTATGCTCCGTATAAAAAGAGATCAATTTATAACAAAAAATGAAGCTTTAACGATCTTAATACCTCTTTAATTTGTTAATCAGTGTTACCTATAACGCTCATGACATTTAATTGATGTCCGAAACTGGGTATCGCCAGAATATCTTCGCAAGGTTAGGGATCAGACAAAAAACCATCTGTCATCATCATTACACCATGTGAATCAAAATTTTATATTGATCAATGTATACAGGGTGTTGGTGCATTATAAGTCCCAAGTTATACCAACTGATGCGAGTTTGTATCAAGTCAAACATCCGTACGGATCAGAAAGACATCTGCATGGATGTAAATACATCCGTACGGACCGGAACTCGATGAATAACGACTCCATATTATTCCATCCATTTTTCTCTTTACCATATCTGTCCCAAAACTCATCCATGTTGAATAACGACTCTAGGCGTCGATCTAATCCGATCAATTCGATCCGGTTCGACTAAATCGATACCCGAAAGTCACCGATTCGTTAGAAACTCGATCCAAGATCCGAATAGCTCCAACAAAGTGGTATAAGAGCATGTGGTTGTAGTATCGATCTCTTTTCCAGCGAATTCGTGTTTGGAGTTGTTAAATTTTTGATTTTTGTGTGTTCATCACGTTTTTGCCTTACAATTGCAAAAATCGTTTGTTTTTTTTTTTTTGTTAAAAGTTAAAATTGTTTGTTAAAAAAAAAGGTTCCTTAGTGTCCAATAAACTCATGTAAATTTTCAGATCTCATTTTGGTTGCCTAATCGTTGCGAAATCTTGATTTTAAAGTCGAAAAAGTCTAATTTTTGGTCTGATCGATTTGCATAATCTAGTGTGTTTTTGAAAAAAGTAAAATTCTAGAAGTCTTAGGAATCATCTCACGCATATTGCTGCAAGTTTTCAGTGTCTAATTCTAAGTTTTGAATCTCCTCCGCTGTTTCACCACCACGAATCACCAACGGAAACACCAAAAACACCTTGGAACTTCAAATATACGAATCAACATTCAATTCGTATGGATTAGAACCCCATCCGTCCTTATCAAACATTTATATCACACATCCGTACGGATTAAAATAGTTCAAAAGTTTCAGCCAATTTTAACGAAGAAGACGAACATCTGTCAAATAATTAACGGAAAAGGAATGTCGGTGAAAAGTTTTCGTTAAACAGAGGGGCTGTTTATGAAAATTTAGTGACTATCAGTGTAAATTTTAGTTTTAACAGAGACTAGTTGTGTATATTTTGTAACTGAAGTCAGAAATCCATTATAGAACAAAATAGTCGGGGGTCTTTTTACAAATCTACCAAACATAGGCCGAAGTTCTAGTTTTTAACCCTCATTCTTGGATTGTTTTCACCCCAAGTTTGAGCAGATTGAATGTCGTGGTCCTAAACTTCAAAGTTATACTGAATTTTGACTGAGGTAGACTACAGTTGACTGTTTGATTTTGACTTTAAGCAAAAAGTCAAAGTTTGACCAAAAAGGCAACTTTTGAACAAAAAGAATTTTTTAGTTTTTCGCGTATTTTTTAGATTTTCGCGATTTTTTTTATATTACACTATTTTAATCAGTATTTCGCACTAATTTCAATTTAAAATTCCGTTTTGAACGTAAAGTCAATTTTCCAGTTTTTCTCGTATTTTTAAGATATTCGCAAAAATTCTAGATTTCACCGTTTTAATCAATTGGCGAATTTCATTTCCAATAGACACATTGGCGAATTTCAGTGTTCGGCTTGGTATGATACTTGGTCTGACTATGGCCCATTGGCGAATTTCATTTCCGATAGACACATTGTCAGGGCTGGGTTTGCTCGTGATTCAAAGATCAGAGACATTTGTGATGATCAAGGATGGCGTTGGCCAAATGACTGGCCTACTCTATTCCCAGGTTTGGAAAATATTGCGGTTCCTACTCTTAATGATCGCCCAGATGCAATTAAATGGTGCGATTTTATGGGGGATCATTGTGATTTCTCGGTTAGTAAAGTTTGGAGTACTATTCGTTCTCGGTCTAATTAGGTTCCATGGTTTAATGTCGTTTGGTTTGCGCATTGTATTCCAAGACACTCATTTATCGTGTGGTTATTAATGGGGAAAAATCATAAGACGCAAGATACATTGAATGCTTGGGATACCCGTGTGAATGGCAATACGCCAATGGTTTGTCCGCTCTGTTCGATGTAGCCGGATTCTCATGAACACTTATTCTTTGAATGCCCGTTTTCCACTCGTGTGTGGTTGCTTGCTACGAAAAAATATGATGTTTCCGTTCACTAGTAACTCTTGGAAGATGTTTGTGGAGTTCGAAAATGGTTTTGCTGCTAAGAGAAGTGCGGCTAGTATTACTACTAAACTTCTATTTGGTGCGACTGACTATTTTGTTTGGCAGGAGCGTAACTGCAAATTGTTTAACAAGGAAACTAGATCGTGTGATAAACTTGTGGCTATGATTTTTTCTACTGTTAGCTTGAAGTTAATCTCGGTAAAGTGAAAGCAAAAAAGGCAAACTAGATTAATGAAGGAGGAATGGAAAATCCCTTAATGTCTTTTGTCATTTTCGTAGAGCTTGATGCTCGTGATTGTGGAAGTAAACAAGGCCTACTACTACCACTACCACTATCACTATCACTAATACTACTACCACCACCACCACCACTACCACCACCACCACCACCACCACCACCGCCACGACCATCACTGCCACTACCACTACTACCACTGCTACTATTACTGCTGCTACTAGTGTTGCTGCTACTGCTGCTGCTAGTGCTGCTGCTATTTCTACTACTGCTACTACTTCTACTACTGCTGCTGCTGCTACTGCTACTACTACTACTACACAACCATCACCACTACGACCACGACCACCACCATGACCACCACCACCACGACCAACACTACCACCACGACCACCACTACCACCACTACCACCACTACCACTACTACCACCACTACCACCACTACCACTACTACTACTACCACTACTACCACTACCACCACTACCACCACTACCACCACTACCACGACTACCACGACTACCACTACTACCACTACTACCACTACTACTACTACCACTACTACCACTACTACCACTTGTAGTGACCCGAACTTTTCCATGATTATATATTAAATGAAAACTATATTTGCATGATTAAATATTTTCAACATGTTAAGCAATCAAACTTGTTAACACTTGATTATTTGAAATGAGTTTCATGTAGACAATTGACCACCCAAGTTGACCGACGATTCACGAACGTTAAAACTTGTAAAAATTATATGATGATATATATATATATGGATATATATATAGTTAACATGATATTATGATAAGAAAGTATCTCACTAGGTATATTAACAATGAGTTATATGAAATGTCCCATTCTTATTGATTAAAAACGTTCCATATTAATTGATTTCGTTGCGAGGTTTTGACCTCTATATGAGACATTTTTCAAAGACTGCATTCATTTTTAAAACAAACCATAACCTTTATTTCATAAATAAAGGTTTAAAAAGCTTTACGTAGATTATCAAATAATGATAATCTAAAATATCCGGTTTACACACGACCATTACATAATGGTTTACAATACAAATATGTTACATCGAAATCAGTTTCTTGAATGCAGTTTTTACACAATATCATACAAACATGGATTCCAAATCTTGTCCTTATTTTAGTATGCAATAGCGGAAGCTCTTAGTATTCACCTGAGAATAAACATGCTTTAAACGTCAACAAAAATGTTGGTGAGTTATATGTTTAACCTATATATATCAAATCGTAACAATAGACCACAAGATTTCATATTTCAATACACATCCCATACATAGAGATAAAAATCATTCATATGGTGAACACCTGGTAACCGACATTAACAAGATGCATATTTAAGAATATCCCCATCATTCCGGGACACCCTTCGGATATGTATAAATTTCGAAGTACTAAAGCATCCGGTACTTTGGATGGGGTTTGTTAGGCCCAATAGATCTATCTTTAGGATTAGCGTCAATTAGGGTGTCTGTTCCCTAATTCTTAGATTACCAGACTTAATAAAAAGGGGCATATTCGATTTCGATAATTCAACCATAGAATGTAGTTTCACGTACTTGTGTCTATTTTGTAAATCATTTATAAAACCTGCATGTATTCTCATCCCAAAAATATTAGATTTTAAAAGTGGGACTATAACTCACTTTCACAGATTTTTACTTCATCGGGAAGTAAGACTTGGCCACTGGTTGATTCACGAACCTATAATAATATATACATATATATCAAAGTATGTTCAAAATATATTTACAACACTTTTAATATATTTTGATGTTTTAAGTTTATTAAGTCAGCTGTCCTCGTTAGTAACCTACAACTAGTTGTCCACAGTTAGATGTACAGAAATAAATCGATAAATATTATCTTGAATCAATCCACGACCCAGTGTATACGTATCTCAGCATTGATCACAACTCAAACTATATATATTTTGGAATCAACCTCAACCCTGTATAGCTAACTCCAACATTCACATATAGAGTGTCTATGGTTGTTCCGAAATATATATAGGTGTGTCGACATGATAGGTCGAAACATTGTATACGTGTCTATGGTATCTCAAGATTACATAATATACAATACAAGTTGATTAAGTTATGGTTGGAATAGATTTGTTACCAATTTTCACGTAGCTAAAATGAGAAAAATTATCCAATCTTGTTTTACCCATAACTTCTTCATTTTAAATCCGTTTTGAGTGAATCAAATTGCTATGGTTTCATATTGAACTCTATTTTATGAATCTAAACAGAAAAAGTATAGGTTTATAGTCGGAAAAATAAGTTACAAGTCGTTTTTGTAAAGGTAGTCATTTCAGTCGAAAGAACGACGTCTAGATGACCATTTTAGAAAACATACTTCCACTTTGAGTTTAACCATAATTTTTGGATATAGTTTCATGTTCATAATAAAAATCATTTTCCCAGAATAACAACTTTTAAATCAAATTTTATCATAGTTTTTAATTAACTAACCCAAAACAGCCCGCGGTGTTACTACGACGGCGTAAATCCGGTTTTACGGTGTTTTTCGTGTTTCCAGGTTTTAAATCATTAAGTTAGCATATCATATAGATATAGAACATGTGTTTAGTTGATTTTAAAAGTCAATTTAGAAGGATTAACTTATATTTGCGAACAAGTTTAGAATTAACTAAACTATGTTCTAGTGATTACAAGTTTAAACCTTCGAATAAGATAGCTTTATATGTATGAATCGAATGATGTTATGAACATCATTACTACCTCAAGTTCCTTGGATAAACCTTCTGGAAATTAGAAAAATAGATCTAGCTTCAAAGGATCCTTGGATGGCTTGAAAGTTCTTGAAGCAGAATCATGACACGAAAACAATTTCAAGTAAGATTTCCACTCGAAATAAGATTGTTATAGTTATAGAAATTGAATTAAAGTTTGAATATGATTATTACCTTGTATTAGAAAGATAACCTACTATAAGTAACAAAGGTTTCTTGATCTTGGATGATTACTTGGAATGGATTTAGAAAACTTGGAAGTAAACTTGCAATCTTGGAAGTATTCTTGATTTTATGAAACTAGAACTTTTGGAATTTATGAAGAACACTTAGAACTTGAAGATAGAACTTGAGAGAGATTAATTAGATGAAGAAAATTGAAGAATGAAAGTGTTTGTAGGTGTTTTTGGTCGTTGGTGTATGGATTAGATATAAAGGATATGTAATTTTGTTTTCATGTAAATAAGTCATGAATGATTACTCATATTTTTGTAATTTTATGAGATATTTCATGCTAGTTGCCAAATGATGGTTCCCACATGTGTTAGGTGACTCACATGGGCTGCTAAGAGCTAATCATTGGAGTGTATATACCAATAGTACATACATCTAAAATCTGTGTATTGTACGAGTACGAATACGGGTGCATACTAGTAGAATTGTTGATGAAACTGAACGAGGATGTAATTGTAAGCATTTTTGTTAAGTAGAAGTATTTTGATAAGTGTCTTGAAGTCTTTCAAAAGTGTATGAATACATATTAAAACACTACATGTATATACATTTTAACTGAGTCGTTAAGTCATCGTTAGTCATTACATGTAAATGTTGTTTTGAAACCTTTAGGTTAACGATCTTATTGAATGTTGTTAACCCATTGTTTATTATAACAAATGAGATATTAAATTGTTATATTATCATGATATTATGATATATAATATATCTTAGTATGATATATATATACAGTTAAATGTCGTTAGAACGATAATCGTTACATATATGTCTCGTTTCGAAATCATTAAGTTAGTAGTCTTATTTTTACATATGTATTTCATTGTTAATACACTTAATAATATATTTAATTATCATTTAACATAATTAACCAAGTGTATCAATATCTTAATATGATTCATATGTACTTAGTAAGACGTTGTTATAACGATAATCGTTATATATATCGTTTTCGAGTTTCTTAAATTAATAGTCTCATTTTTATGTATATAACTCATTGTTAAAATACCTAATGAGATACATACTTATAATAAAATCATGTTAACTATATATATAACCATATATATGTCATCGTATAGTTTTTACAAGTTTTAACGTTCGTGAATCACCGGTCAACTTGGGTGGTCAATTGTCTATATGAAACCTATTTCAATTAATCAAGTCTTAACAAGTTTGATTGCTTAACATGTTGGAAACACTTAATCATGTAAATAACAATTTCATTTAATATATATATAAACATGGAAAAGTTCGGGTCACTACAGTACCTACCCGTTAAATAAATTTCGTCCCGAAATTTTAAGCAGTTGGAGGTGTTGACGCATCTTCTGGAAATAAATGCGGGTATTTCTTCTTCATCTGATCTTCACGCTCCCAGGTGAACTCGGGTCCTCTACAAGCATTCCATCGAACCTTAACAATCGGTATCTTGTTTTGTTTAAGTCTCTTAACCTCACGATCCATTATTTCGACGGGTTCTTCAATGAATTGAAGTTTTTCATTGATTTGGATTTCGTCCAACGGAATAGTGAGATCTTCTTTAGAAAAACATTTCTTCAAATTTGAGACGTGGAAAGTGTTATGTACAGCCGCGAGTTGTTGAGGTAGCTCCAGTTGGTAAGCTACTGGTCCGACACGATCTATAATCTTGAATGGTCCAATGTACCTTGGATTTAGTTTCCCCCATTTACCAAATCAAACAACGCCTTTCTAAGGTGAAACCTTAAGCATGACCATTTCTCCAATTTCAAACTCTATATCTTTTCTTTTACTGTCCGCGTAGCTCTTTTGTCGACTCTGGGCGGTTTTCAATCTTTGTTGAATTTGGATGATTTTCTCGGTAGTTTCTTGTATTATCTCCGGACCCATAATCTGTCTATCCCCCACTTCACTCCAACAAATCGGTGACCTGCACTTTCTACCATAAAGTGCTTCAAACGGCGCCATCTCAATGCTTGAATGGTAGCTGTTGTTGTAGGAAAATTCTGCTAACGGTAGATGTCGATCCCAACTGTTTCCGAAATCAATAACACAAGCTCGTAGCATGTATTCAAGCGTTTGTATCGTCCGTTCGCTCTGCCCATCAGTTTATGGATGATAGGCAGTACTCATGTCTAGACGAGTTCCTAATGCTTGCTGTAATGTCTGCCAGAATCTTGAAATAAATCTGCCATCCCTATCAGAGATATAGAGATCGGTATTCCATGTCTGGAGACGACTTCCTTCAAATACAGTCGTGCTAACTTATCCATCTTGTCATCTTCTCTTATTGACAGGAAGTGTGCTGATTTGGTGAGACGATCAACTATTACCCAAATAGTAACAAAACCACTTGCAGTCCTTGGCAATTTAGTGATGAAATCTATGGTAATGTTTTCCCATTTCCATTTCGGGATTTCGGGTTGTTGAAGTAGACCTGATGGTTTTTGATGCTCAGCTTTGACCTTAGAATACGTCAAACATTCTCCTACGTATTTAGCAACATCGGCTTTCATACCCGGCCACCAAAAATGTTTCTTGAGATCCTTGTACATCTTCCCCGTTCCAGGATGTATTGAGTATCTGGTTTTATGAGCTTCTCTAAGTACCATTTCTCTCATATCTCTAAATTTTGGTACCCAAATCCTTTCAGCCCTATACCGGGTTCCGTCTTCCCGAATATTAAGATGCTTCTTCGATCCTTTGGGTATTTCATCCTTTAAATTTCCCTCTTTTCAAACTCCTTGTTGCGCCTCCTTTATTTGAGTAGTAAGGTTAGTGTGAATCATTATATTCATATATTTTACTCGAATGGGTTCTCTGTCCTTTCTGCTCAAGGCGTCGGCTACCACATTTGCCTTCCCCGAGTGGTAACGAATCTCAAAGTTGTAATCATTCAACAATTCAATCCACCTACGCTGCCTCATATTCAGTTGTTTCTGATTAAATATGTGTTAAAGACTTTTGTGGTCGGTATATATAATACTTTTGACCCCATATAAGTAGTGCCTCCAAGTCTTTAATGCAAAAACAACCACGCCTAATTCCAAATCATGCGTCGTATAATTTTTCTCGTGAATCTTCAATTGTCTAGACGCATAAGCAATCACCTTCGTCCGTTGCATTAATACACAACCGAGACCTTGCTTTGATGCGTCACAATAAATCACAAAATCATCATTCCCTTCAGGCAATGACAATATAGGTGCCGTAGTTAGCTTTTTCTTCAATAATTGAAACGCCTTCTCTTGTTCATCCTTCCATTCAAATCTCTTCCCTTTATGCGTTAATGCAGTCATGGGTTTTGCTATTTTGGAGAAATCTTGGATGAATCTTCTGTAGTAACCAGCCAATCCTAAAAATTGACGTATATGCTTCGGTGTTTTTGGGGTTTCCCACTTTTCAAAGGTTTCGATCTTTGCCGGGTCCACCTGGATACCTTCTTTGTTCACTATGTGACCGAGGAATTGAACTTCTTCCAACCAAAATGCACACTTTGAAAACTTAGCGTGCAGTTTTTCTTTCCTCAATACTTCTAGCACTTTTCTCAAATGATCTTCGTGCTCTTGATCATTCTTTGAGTAAATAAGTATGTCATCGATGAAAACAATGACAAACTTGTCAAGATATGGCCCACACACTCGATTCATAAGGTCCATGAACACAGCTGGTGCGTTAGTCAATCCAAACGGCATAACCATAAACTCGTAATGACCATAACGCGTCCTAAAAGCAGTTTTTGGAATATCATCCTCCTTTACTCGCATTTGATGATATCCAGAACGTAAATCGATCTTCGAATAAACCGACGAGCCTTGTAGTTGATCAAATAAGTCGTCAATTCTCGGCAGTGGATAACGGTTTTTGATGGTAAGTTTGTTCAACTCTCTGTAGTCAATACACAACCTAAATGTACCATCCTTCTTCTTGACAAACAAAACAGGAGCTCCCCATGGTGATGTGCTTGGTCGAATGAAACCACGTTCTAATAGTTCTTGCAGTTGGCTTTGCAGTTCTTTCATCTCGCTGGGTGCGAGTCTATAAGGAGCACGAGCTATTGGTGCAGCTCCTGGTACAAGATCTATTTGAAATTCAACAGATCGATGTGGAGGTAGTCCCGGTAATTCTTTCGAAAATACATCGGGAAATTATTTTGCGACGGGAACATCATTGATGCTCTTTTCTTCAGTTTGTACTTTCTCGACGTGTGCTAGAACAGCATAGCAACCTTTTCTTATTAGTTTTTGTGCCTTCAAATTACTAATAAGATGTAGCTTCATGTTGCCCTTTTCTCCGTACACCATTAAGGGTTCTCCTTCTTCTCGTACAATGCGAATTGCATTTTTATAACATACGATCTATGCTTTCACCTTCTTCAGCCAGTCCATGCCAACTATTACATCAAAACTCCCTAACTCTACTGGTATCAAATCAATCTTAAATATTTCGCTACCCAGTTTAATTTCTCGATTCCGGCATATATTATCTGCTGAAATTAATTTACCGTTTGTTAATTCGAGTAAAAATTTACTATCCAACGGCGTCAAAGGACAACTTAATTTAGCATAAAAATCTCTACTCATATAGCTTCTATCCGCACCTGAATCAAATAAAATGTAAGCAGATTTATTGTCAATAAGAAATGTACCCGTAACAAGATCCGGGTCTTCCTGTGCCTCTGCCGCATTAATATTGAAAACTCTTCCGCGGCCTTGTCCATTCGTGTTCTCCTGGTTCGGGTAATTTCTAATAATGTGGCCCGATTTTCCACATTTATAACAAACTACATTGGCATAACTTGCTCCGACACTACTTGCTCCGCCATTACTCGTTCCGACACTATTTGTTCCTTTCGTTCTGTTAACCCCTAGTCCGTAGACCTCACACTTCGCCGCGCTATGACAATTTCTTTTACACTTGTTGCAAAATTTGGTGCAGAACCCCGAGTGATACTTTTCACACCTTTGGCATAGCTGCTTCTGATTGTTGTTGTTGTTGCGGTTGTTATTGTTGTTGGGATGATTGTTGTAGTTGCTGTTGTTATTGTTGTTGTTGTTGTTGTTGGGCCGTTTGTTGTAGTTGCGATTGATGTTGCGATTGTTGGGATAATTGTTGCGATTATTATTGTAATTGCTGTTGTTGTTGTATTGGTGATTCTTATCACCGTTTTCCTCCCACTTTCTTTTGACTTGCTTCACATTGGCCTCTTCAGCCGTCTGTTCTTTAATTCTTTCCTCAATCTGGTTCACTAGTTTGTGAGCCATTCTACATGCCTGTTGTATGGAGGCAGGCTCGTGTGAACTTATATCTTCTTGGATTCTTTCCGGTAATCCTTTCACAAATGCGTCGATCTTCTCTTTCTCATCTTCGAACGCTCCCGGACACAATAGGCACAATTCTGTGAATCGTCTTTCGTACGTGGTAATATAAAATCCTTGGGTTCGTAACCCTCTAAGTTCTGTCTTGAGCTTATTGACCTCAGTTCTGGGACGGTACTTCTCGTTCATCAAGTGCTTGAATGCTGACCACGGTAGTGCGTACGCATCATCTTGTCCCACTTGCTCTAGATAGGTATTCCACCATGTTAACGCAGAACCTGTGAAGGTATGCGTAGCATACTTCACTTTGTCCTCTTCAGTACACTTACTTATGGCAAACACCGATTCGACCTTCTCGGTCCACCGTTTCAATCCGATCGGTCCTTCGGTTCCATCAAATTCCAAAGGTTTGCAGGCAGTGAATTCTTTGTAGGTGCATCCTACACGATTTCCTGTACTGCTAGATCCAAGGTTATTGTTGGTATGTAGCGCAGCCTATACTGCGGCTATGTTTGAAGCTAGAAAAGTACGGAATTCCTCTTCATTCATATTCACGGTTTGTCGAGTAGTCGGTGCCATTTCCTTCAAAATAGTCAAATGGAACAAGTTAATCATACAGAATATTAAGAGTGGTTAATAGTATTTCGTAGCATAATATGAACTCATTTATAAAAGCTTTTTCTTCATATTAGCGTTTTATAAGTTTAAATTCGGGTAGTACCTACCCGTTAAGTTCATACTTAGTAGCTAATATACAATTCAACTACTACAATTCTATATGAAAAACTGATTGTAATAATATTTCGCGTTCAAACTTTTATACAATATTTTACAAACTTACAATACCGCTTATTTTACATAAAGTATGAAATATAGCACACAATAACTTTGATACAAGATAGTTGTGAAGATAATTCTAGCTATTACACAAGTCGTTCAGCAAAGGCAATAAAGACATGTAATTCATACGTCCAGAAACAAGTCATGCATTCTGGTTTTACTAGGACTACTTCCCATCCTTGGTCTTGTGGAACATAACCGTTATGGCCGTTGATAAGACAGCGTGTTGTAACGTCGTCAAAGGGACGAGGGTTACGTAATGACCAACAGTCTCGTAATAACCTAAAAACCTCATTTCTTACCCCAATTACCGACTCCATTACTTGTGGGAACGTTTTGTTTAATAGTTGTAGCCCGATGTCCTTTTTCTCACTTTGGTGAGAAGCGAACATTACTAACCCGTAAGCATAGCATGCTTCTTTATGTTGCATGTTAGCCGCTTTTTCTAAATCATGAAGTCCTATATTCGGATACATTGAGTCAAAATAATTTCTTAACCCGTTGCGTAAAATAGCATTTGGGTTCCCCGCAATATATGCGTCAAAGTAAACACATCGTAACTTATGGGTTTCCCAATGTGATATCCCCCATCTTTCAAACGAAAGTCTCTTATAAACCAAGACATTCTTGGAACGTTCTTCGAATGTCTTACAAACTGATTTCGTCGTAAATAGTTGTGCCGAAGAATTCTGACCGACTCTAGACAAGATTTCATCAATCATGTCTCCGGGTAGGTCTCTTAAAATATTGGGTTGTCTATCCATTTTGTGTTTTTATACTGTAAAATAGACAAGAGTTAGATTCATAAAAAAAAAAAAAAAATACTTATTAATACAAGCATTTTTTACATATATCATAAAGCATAAGCACACTATATTACATATATTACACCACACGAATACAACTATCTTATTCCGACTCGCTCGTTTCTTCTTCTTCGGTTTTGGTTCGTTTTGCCAAGTTTCTAGGGATATATGATGTTCCCCTAATACAAGCTGTCGTTTTCCACAACGGTTTAGAAAAACCTGGTGGTTTAGAGGTTCCCGGGTCATTGTTACAACTTAAGGGCTTTGGAGGTTGACGATACATATAAAGTTCATCGGGGTTGGAATTAGATTTCTCTATTTTTATGCCCTTTCCCTTATTATTTTCTTTTGCCTTTTTAAATTCAGTTGGGGTAATTTCTATAACATCATCGGAATTCTCGTCGGAATTCGATTCATCGGAGAATTGGTAATCCTCCCAATATTTTGCTTCCTTGGCGGAAACACCATTGACCATAATTAACCTTGGTCGGTTGGTTGAGGATTTTCTTTTACTTAACCTTTTTATTATTTCCCCCACCGGTTCTATTTCCTCCTCCGATTCCTCCTCTTCCGGTTCTGATTCTTCTTCCGGTTCTGATTCTTCTTCCGGTTCTTCTTCGGGAACTTGTGAATCAGTCCAATATATATTCGACTCTTCGTTATTATTAGGTGAATCAATGGGATTTGTGCTAGAGGTATACAGCTATCACACAATATCAAACATGTTAAGAGATTAATATATCACATAATATATACATGTTAATAATATATAGTTTCCAACAAAAATGTTAAGCAATCATTTTTAAAGAAAACACGGTCGAAGTCCAGACTCACTAATGCATCCTAACAAACTCGATAAGACACACTAATGCAAATTTTCTGGTTCTCTAAGACCAACGCTCGGATACCAACTGAAATGTCCCGTTCTTATTGATTAAAAACGTTCCATATTAATTGATTTCGTTGCGAGGTTTTGACCTCTATATGAGACATTTTTCAAAGACTGCATTCATTTTTAAAACAAACCATAACCTTTATTTCATAAATAAAGGTTTAAAAAGCTTTACGTAGATTATCAAATAATGATAATCTAAAATATCCGGTTTACACACGACCATTACATAATGGTTTACAATACAAATATGTTACATCGAAATCAGTTTCTTGAATGCAGTTTTTACACAATATCATACAAACATGGACTCCAAATCTTGTCCTTATTTTAGTATGCAACAG
Source organism: Rutidosis leptorrhynchoides (assembly GCF_046630445.1). NCBI lineage: Eukaryota > Viridiplantae > Streptophyta > Magnoliopsida > Asterales > Asteraceae > Rutidosis > Rutidosis leptorrhynchoides. Next base: position 126,004,977 of record NC_092333.1, on the reverse strand, counting down.
CGGAAGCTCTTAGTATTCACCTGAGAATAAACATGCTTTAAACGTCAACAAAAATGTTGGTGAGTTATAGGTTTAACCTATATATATCAAATCGTAACAATAGACCACAAGATTTCATATTTCAATACACATCCCATACATAGAGATAAAAATCATTCATATGGTGAACACTTGGTAACCGACATTAACAAGATGTATATTTAAGAATATCCCCATCATTCCGGGACACCCTTCGGATATGATATAAATTTCGAAGTACTAAAGCATCCGGTACTTTGGATGGGGTTTGTTAGGCCCAATAGATCTATCTTTAGGATTCGCGTCAATTAGGGTGTCTGTTCCCTAATTCTTAGATTACCAGACTTAATAAAAAGGGGCATATTCGATTTCGATAATTCAACCATAGAATGTAGTTTCACGTACTTGTGTCTATTTTGTAAATCATTTATAAAACCTGCATGTATTCTCATCCCAAAAATATTAGATTTTAAAAGTGGGACTATAACTCACTTTCACATATTTTTACTTCATCGGGAAGTAAGACTTGGCCACTGGTTGATTCACGAACCTATAACAATATATACATATATATCAAAGTATGTTCAAAATATATTTACAACACTTTTAATATATTTTGATGTTTTAAGTTTATTAAGTCAGCTGTCCTCGTTAGTAACCTACAACTAATTGTCCACAGTTAGATGTACAGAAATAAATCGATAAATATTATCTTGAATCAATCCACGACCCAGTGTATACGTATCTCAGCATTGATCACAACTCAAACTATATATATTTTGGAATCAACCTCAACCCTGTATAGCTAACTCCAACATTCACATATAGAGTGTCTATGGTTGTTCCGAAATATATATAGATGTGTCGACATGATAGGTCGAAACATTGTATACGTGTCTATGGTATCTCAAGATTACATAATATACAATACAAGTTGATTAAGTTATGGTTGGAATAGATTTGTTACCAATTTTCACGTAGCTAAAATGAGAAAAATTATCCAATCTTGTTTTACCCATAACTTCTTCATTTTAAATCCGTTTTGAGTGAATCAAATTGCTATGGTTTCATATTGAACTCTATTTTACGAATCTAAACAGAAAAAGTATAGGTTTATAGTCGGAAAAATAAGTTACAAGTTATTTTTGTAAAGGTAGTCATTTCAGTCGAAAGAACGACGTCTAGATGACCATTTTAGAAAACATACTTCAACTTTGAGTTTAACCATAATTTTTGGATATAGTTTCATGTTCATAATAAAAATCATTTTCTCAGAATAACAACTTTTAAATCAAATTTTATCATAGTTTTTAATTAACTAACCCAAAACAGTCCGCGGTGTTACTACGACGGCGTAAATCCGGTTTTACGGTGTTTTTCGTGTTTCCAGGTTTTAAATCATTAAGTTAGCATATCATATAGATATAGAACATGTGTTTAGTTGATTTTAAAAGTCAATTTATAAGGATTAACTTATATTTGCGAACAAGTTTAGAATTAACTAAACTATGTTCTAGTGATTACAAATTTAAACCTTCGAATAAGATAGCTTTATATGTATGAATCGAATGATGTTATGAACATCATTACTACCTCAAGTTCCTTGGATAAACCTACTCAAAATGAGAAAAATAGATCTAGCTTCAAAGGATCCTTGGATGGCTTGAAAGTTCTTGAAGCAGAATCATGACACGAAAACAATTTCAAGTAAGATTTCCACTCGAAATAAGATTGTTATAGTTATAGAAATTGAATTAAAGTTTGAATATGATTATTACCTTGTATTAGAAAGATAACCTACTGTAAGTAACAAAGGTTTCTTGATCTTGGATGATTACTTGGAATGGATTTTGAAAACTTGGAAGTAAACTTGCAATCTTGGAAGTATTCTTGATTTTATGAAACTAGAACTTTTGGAATTTATGAAGAACACTTAGAACTTGAAGATAGAACTTGAGAGAGATCAATTAGATGAAGAAAATTGAAGAATGAAAGTGTTTGTAGGTATTTTTGGTCGTTGGTGTATGGATTAGATATAAAGGATATGTAATTTTGTTTTCATGTAAATAAGTCATGAATGATTACTCATATTTTTGTAATTTTATGAGATATTTCATGCTAATTGCCAAATGATGGTTCCCACATGTGTTAGATGACCCACATGGGCTGCTAAGAGCTGATCATTGGAGTGTATATACCAAAAGTACATACATCTAAAAGCTGTGTATTGTACGAGTACGAATACGGGTGCATACGAGTAGAATTGTTGATGAAACTGAACGAGGATGTAATTGTAAGAATTTTTGTTAAGTAGAAGTATTTTGATAAGTGTCTTGAAGTCTTTCAAAAGTGTATGAATACATATTAAAACACTACATGTATATACATTTTAACTGAGTTGTTAAGTCATCGTTAGTCGTTACATGTAAATGTTGTTTTGAAACCTTTAGGTTAACGATCTTGTTGAATGTTGTTAACCCATTGTTTATTATAACAAATGAGATGTGAAATTATTATATTATCATGATATTATGATATATAATATATCTTAGTATGATATATATACAGTTAAATGTCGTTACAACGATAATCGTTACATATATGTCTCGTTTCGAAATCATTAAGTTAGTAGTCTTATTTTTACATATGTATTTCATTGTTAATACACTTAATAATATATTTACTTATAATTTAACATAATTAACCAAGTGTATCAATATCTTAATATGATTCATATGTACTTAGTAAGACGTTGTTATAACGATAATCGTTATATATATCGTTTTCGAGTTTCTTAAATTAATAGTCTCATTTTTATGTATATAACTCATTGTTAAAATACCTAATGAGATACATACTTATAATAAAATCATGTTAACTATATATATAACCATATATATGTCATCGTATAGTTTTTACAAGTTTTAACGTTCGTGAATCACCGGTCAACTTGGGTGGTCAATTGTCTATATGAAACCTATTTCAATTAATCAAGTCTTAACAAGTTTGACTGCTTAACATGTTGGAAACACTTAATCATGTAAATAAAAATTTCATTTAATATATATATAAACATGGAAAAGTTCGGGTCACTACATTATATACATAAAAAAAAATGAGATTACTAAGTTAAGAAACTCGAAACGATATATATAACGATTATCGTTATGACAACGTCTTACTAAGTACATATGTATCATATTAAGATATTGTTACACTATATTTAACATGATAAAATGATAATTATTTATACTATTAAGTATGTTAACAATGAACTACATATGTAAAACAAGACTACTAACTTAAGGATTTCAAAATGAGACATATATGTAACGATTATCGTTGTAACGACACTTTAATGTATATATATATCATATTAAGATATATTCATACATCATAATATCATGATAATGTAATAATTTAACATCTCATTAGATATAATAAACAATGGGTTAACTACATTAAATGAGATCGTTAACTTAAAGGTTTCAAAAACAACACTTACATGTAACGACTAACGATGACTTAACGACTCAATTAAAATGTATATACATGTAGTGTATTTAGATGTATTAGTACACTTTTGAAAGACTTCAATACAAATATCAAAGTACTTCTACTTAACAAAAATGCTTACAAATACATCCTCATTCATTTTCATCAACAATTCTACTCATATGCAATCGTATTCGTACTCGTACAATACCCAGCTCCTAGATGTACACACTATTGGTATATACACATAAAATCTGCTCCTTAGCAGCCTTAAATGATTAAGGAACATGTGGAACCAACCATTTGTCAACTAGCATGAATTATTTAGCAAGAAAACAAACTTAAAAATCTTTTCTTTCTTTATAATGAGTAAAAACATGTTTATGATTTCACCTCATTTTTCCATTCCATTTTCTCATACTTACACTCCAAATTCTCTCTCAAAATACTCCTAACATCATACTTGATCATCTCCAAGTATTTTAACCATCTTTTATCTTCAATTACAAGCTTTAATCATCATAAAAACAACCATTCAAAAACACTTCAATAAATCTTTCAAGTTTACTAGATTATTTCCAAGCTTTCTAATCCAATCCAAGTAATCATCCAAGATCAAGAAACCTTTGTTATTTACAGTAGGTTATCTTTCTTATTCAAGGTAATACTCATATCCAAACTTTGATTCAATTTCTATAACTATAAACTATCTTAATTCGAGTAATAATCTTACTTGAAATTGTTTTCGTGTCATGATTCTGCTTCAAGAACTTCCAAGCCATCAAAGATCCATTCAAGCTCAAGATTATTTTTGTAATTTCCAGTAGGTTTACCTACTAAACTTGAGGTAGTAATGATGTTCATAACATCATTCAATTCATATATACATAACTATCTTATTCGAAGATTTGAACATGTAATCACTAGATCATAGTTTAGTGAATTCTAAACTTGTTTGAAAACAAAGTTAATCCTTCTAACTTGACTTTTAAAATCAACTTAACACATGTTCTATATCTATATGATATGCTAACTTAATGATTTAAAACCTGGAAACACGAAAAACACCGTATAACCGGACATACGCCGTTGTAGTAACACCGCGGGCTGTTTTGGGTTTGATAATTAAAAACTATGATAAACTTTGATTTAAAAGTTGTTCTTCTGGGAAAATGATTTTTCTTATGAACATGAAACTATATCTAAAAATCATGGTTAAATTCAAAGTGGAAGTATGTTTTTCAAAATGGTCATCAAGATGTCGTTCTTTCGACGGAAATGACTACCTCTTTAAAAAATGACTTGTAACCTATATTTCCGACTATAAACTTATAATTTTTCTGTTTAGTTTCATAAATTTCAGTTCATTATGAAACCATAGCAACTTGAATCACTCAAAACGGATTTGAAACGAAGAAATGACGGGTAAAACAAAATTGAATAAATTTGCTAGTTTTAGCTACGAAAATTTTGTAACAAATCTAGACTAAACATATCCTAACTAATTTATATTGTATTATACATATTATGTAATCTTGGGATACCATAGACACGTATACACTGTTTTGACATATCATATCGACCCATCTATATATATATATATATATATCGGAACAACCATAGACACTCTATATGCAGTAATGCTTGAGTTAGCTATACAGGGTTGAGGTTGATTCCAAAATAATATATATACTTTGAGTTGCGATCTAGCCTGAGACTTGTATACACTGGGTCGTGGATTGATTCAAGATAATATATATTGATTTATTTCTGTACATCTAACTGTGGACAACTAGTTGTAGGTTATTAACGTGGACTGCTAACTTAACAAACTTAAATCATAAAAATGTAATAAAAAATGTTGTGAATATATTTCAATCATACTTTGATATATATGTACATATTTGTTATAGGTTCGTGAATCGACCCGTGGCCAAGTCTTATTTTCCCGACGAAGGAAAAATCTGTGAAAGTGAGTTATAGTCCCATTTTTAATATCTAATATTTTTGGGATGAGAATACATGCAGATTTGAAAATGATTTACAAAATAGACACAAGTAATTGAAACTACATTCTATGTTGAATCGTTATACCGGATATCGCCCTTGTTGAACTTGGCAACCTAAGAATTGGTGTTTATTATAATTGCCACCAGTTGACGCGAATCCTAAAGATAGATCTATGGGCTTTGACATGCTCCAGTCAGAGAATTTGAACTGCTTTAGTACTTCGATATTATTTATGGGGATATTCTAGATGCATTTTGTTAATGTCGGTTACCAGGTGTTAAAACATATGAATGATTTTTATGCAGATTGCATGTTATTGAAAGATGAAATCTTGTGGTCTATTATTAAAATTTGATATATAGATTTAAACCTATAACTCACCAACAATTTTTTGTTGACATTTAAAGCATGTTTATTCTCAGGTGATTATTAAGAGCTTCCGCTATTGCATACTAAATTAAGGACATGATTTGGAGTCCATGTTTGTATAATATTGTTTAAAAACTGCATTCGAAGACATATATTGTTGTGTATTATTATTGTAAACCATTATGTAATAATCGTGTAAAAACGTTATATTTTAGATTATCATTATTTGATAATCGTCATAATATTTTAAACCTTTATCGATAAAATAAAGGTTATGGTTTGTTTTAAAATCGAATGCAGTCTTTGAAAAACGTCTCATATAGAGGTCAAATCTCGCAACGAAATCAATTAATATGGAACGTTTATAATCAATATGAACGGGAAATTTCAGTTGGTATTCGAGCGTTGGTCTTAGAGAACCAGAAAATTGCTTTAGTGTGTCTTACCGAGTTTGTTAGGATGCATTAGTGGTTCTGGACTTCGACCGTGTTTTCTTTAAAAATGATTGCTTAACACTTTTTATTGGAAACTATATATTATTAACATGTAAATATTATGTGATATATTAATCTCTTAACATGTTTGATATTGTGTGATAGATTTCTACCTCTAGTACAAATCCCATCGACTCACCTAATAATAATGAAGAGTCGAATATATTTTGGGAAGATTCACAAATTCCCGAGGAGGAACTGGAAGAGGAGGAACCGGAAGAGGAGGAACCGGAAGAGGAGGAACCAGAAGAAGAAGAGGTTTCAGAGGAAGAAATATTAATAACTACAGAAAAACAATTAAATAAAAGAAAATCCTCAACCAATGGACCAAAGTTAAAAATGGTCAATGGTGTTTCCGCCGGGGAAGCAAAATATTGGGAAAATTACCAATTTTCTGATGAATCGGATCCCGATGAGGATTCCGATGATGTTATAGAAATTACCCCGACACAATTTGAAAAGGCAAAAGAAAATAATAAGGTAAAAGGCATAAAAATAGAAAAACCCGAGTCCAACCCCGATGACCTCTATGTTAACATGAAATGTCCCGATGGAAAATACCGTCAACACCCGTATTTCTTAAGTTTTAGCTATAACCTGGGAACATCTAAGCCACCGGGTCCTTCTAGATCATTTGTGAAAAGAACGGATCGTATTAGGGGAGCACCATATATCCCTAGGAAATTAGCGAAACAAACCAAGTCCGAAGAAGAAGAAACAAGTGAGTCGGAATAAAGAGTTGTAATCATGCGGTGTAATATATGTAATATAAGTGTGCTTGTACTTTCTTATTGTATGTAAAAAAAATTGCTTGTATTATTTGATAATTATCTGTTACGAATCTAATTCTCGTCTATTTTACAGTATAAAAACACAATGGACGTTAAGGATAGACAACCAAAAATTTTAGAAGACCTACCCGGGGACATGATTGATGAAATCTTGTCTAAAGTCGGTCAGAATTCGTCGGCACAATTATTTACGGCAAAATTAGTTTGTAGAACATTTGAAGAACGTTCCAGGCATGCCTTAGTTTATAAAAGGCTTTCATTTGAAAGATGGGGTATATCACATTGCGGACACCGTAAGTTACGCCGTGTTTTCTTTAAAGCATTGAATGCGGGGAACCCAAATGCAATTTTACGCTACGGGTTAAGAACCTATTTTGACTCAACATATCCCAACGTAGGACTTCGTGAGTTAGAAAGAGCTTCTAACATGCAACATAAAGAAGCATGTTATGCTTACGGGTTAGTGATGTTCGCTTCACCCCAAAGTGAGAAAAAGAACATCGGATTACAACTTTTAAATAAAACCTTCCCACAAGTGACGGATTCAGTAGTTGGGGTGAGAAACAAGGTTTTTAGATTATTACGGGGCTGTTGGTCATTACGAAACCCTCGTCCCTTTGACGACGTTACAACATGTTGTCTTGTCAATGGCCACAACGGTTATGTTCCACAAGACCAAGGATGGGAAGTAGTCTTAGTAAAACCAGAATGCATGACTTGTTTCTGGACTTATGAATTACATGTCTTTATTGCTTTTGCTGAACGACTTGCGTATTAACTAGAATTTTCTTCACAATTGCCTTGTATCAAAGTTATTGTGTGCTATATTTCATGCTATATGTATAATAGCGATATTGTAAGTTTGTAAAATATTGTATAAAAGTTTGAACGCGAAATATTATTGTAATCAGTTTTTCATATAGAATTGTAGTAGTTGAATTGTATATTAGCTACTAAGTATGAACTTAACGGGTAGGTACCACCCGAATGGAAAATTATAAAACGCTAATATGAAGAAAAAGCTTTTATAAATAAGTTCATATTATGCTACCAAATACTATTGACTACTCTTAATATTCTATATGATTAACTTAATTCTTTTGACTATTTTTGAAGGAAATGGCACCGACTACTCGTCAGAACTTGAACATGAGCGAGGAAGACTTCTGTGTTTTCCTTGCTGCGTACATAGCCGCAGTGCAGGCCGCAATGCAAAATAACAACAATAACTCTGGTTCTAGCAGTGGAACTATTTCCACAAGAAATCGTGTAGGATGCTCCTACAAAGAATTCACTGCCTGCAAACCTTTGGAATTCGATGGAACCGAGGGTCCAATCGGATTTAAACGGTGGACTGAAAAGGTTGAATAAGTGTTTGCCATAAGTAAATGTACTGAAGAAGATAAAGTAAAGTACACTACACATAACTTCACAGGTACTGCGTTAACATGGTGGAACACCTATCTCGAGCAGGTGGGACAAGATGCTGCTTACACATTATCATGGTCAGCATTCAAGCACTTGATGAACGAGCAGTACCGTCCCAGAAACGAGGTCAATAAGCTCAAGGTAGAGCTTAGAGGGTTACAAACACAAGGATTTGATATTACCATGTACGAACGATGATTCACAGAGTTGTGCCTATTGTGTCTGGGAGCGTTCGAAGATGAAGAAGAGAAGATCGACGCATTTGTAAAAGGGTTACCAGAAAGGATTCAAGAAGATATGAGTTTACACGAGCCCGCCTCCATACAAAAGGCAAGTCGAATGGCTCATAAACTCATAAACTCATAAATCAGATTGAGGGAAGAATTAAAGAGCAGGCGGCCGAAGAAGCCAACACGAAACAAGTCAAGAGGAAATGGGAAGAAAACAGTGATAAGAGTCACCAACAAAACAACAGTAACTATTGCTTCAACAACCAACACAGCAATCACAACTACAATCACCCAATTTTTTGCAAAAACAAACGCAACAACAACTATCTCAACAAAAACAACCAAAATAACCGTCCTAACAACAATAACAATCGCAACAACAACCAAATCAATAACAACAATGGCAACAACAATCAGAACAATAAATGTCTAAGGTGTGGAGGGTATCATCCAGATAAGTTCTGTGTAGTAGTGTGTACCAAGTGTAACAGAACCAGACATAGTGTAATGAAGTGTGATGTCTATGGACCAAAGGCATATAAAAATAACAGGACAAATAATTCCATTATTTGTTACGGATGCTGAAAGCTGGGCCATTTCAGCAAAGCATGCCCTAATCAAGGGAATAATAATGGGCAAGGCCGTGGACGAGTCTTTAACATTAATTCAGTAGAAGCGCAGGAAGACCAGGAGCTTGTTACGGGTACGTTTCTTATTGCAATAAATCTGCTTATGTTTTATTTGATTCGGGTGCAGATAGAAGCTATATGAGTAGAGATTTTTGTGCCAAATTAAATTGTCCATTAATGCCTTTGGATAGTAAATTTTTACTCGAATTAGCAAACGGTAAACTAATTACAGCAGATAAAGTATGTCGGGATAGAGAAGTTAAATTGGTTGACGAAACATTTAAGATTGACTTAATACCAGTCGAGTTAGGGAGTTTTGATGTGATAATTGGCATGGACTGGTTGAAAAAGGTGAGAGCAGAGGTCGTTTGTTACAAAAAATGTGATTCGCATTATACGGGAAAAATGAAAACCCTTAATGGTGTACGGAGAAAAGAGCAGCGCGAAGCTAAATCTTATTAGTAATTTGAAGGCTCAAAAGCTAATAAGAAAAGGTTGCTATGCTATTTTAGCACATGTTGAGAAAGTACAAACCAAAGAAAAGAACATCAATGATGTTCCCGTCGCAAAAGAATTTTCCGATGTATTTCTGAAAGAATTACCGGGACTACCTCCACACCGTTCTGTTGAATTTCAAATAGATCTTGTACCAGAAGCTGCACCAATAGCTCGTGTTACATACAGACTCGCACCAATAGCTCGTGCTATTACTTTTAGAGCGTGGTTTCATTCGACCAAGCACATCACCATGGGGAGCTCCTGTTTTGTTTGTCAAAAAGAAGGATGGTACATTCAGGTTGTGTATCGACTACCGAGAGTTGAACAAACTTACCATCAAGAACCGTTATCCACTACCGAGAATCGACGACTTATTTGATCAACTACAAGGCTCGTCGGTTTATTCGAAGATCGATTTACGTTCTGGATATCATCAAATGCGGGTGAAGGAGGATGATATTCTGAAAACAGCTTTTAGGACGCGTTACGATCATTACGAGTTTATGGTTATGCCATTTGGTTTAACTAACGCACCAGCTGTGTTCATAGACCTTATGAACTGAGTGTGTGGACCATATATTGATAAGTTTGTCATTGTTTTCATCGATGATATAATTATCTACTCAAAGAATGATCAAGAGCACGAAGAACATTTGAGAAAAGTGCTAGAGTTGTTGAAGAAAGAAAAACTATACGCTAAGTTTTCAAAGTGTGCATTTTGGTTGGAAGAAGTTCAATTCCTCGGTCACATAGTGAACAAAGAAGGTATTCAGGTGGTTCCGGCAAAGATTGAAACCGTTGAAAAATGGGAAACCCCGAAAACTCCGAAACACATATGCCTATTTTTAGGATTAGCTGGTTACTACAGAAGATTCATCCAAGATTTTTCCAAAATAGCAAAACCCTTGACTGCATTAACGCATAAAGGGAAGAAATTTGAATGGAAGGATGAACAAGAAAAAGCGTTTCAATTGTTGAAGAAAAAGTTAACTACGGCACCTATATTGTCATTGCCTGAAGGGAATGATGATTTTGTTATATATTGTGACACCTCAAAGCAAGGTCTCGGTTGTGTATTAATGCAACGAACGAAGGTAATTGCTTATGCGTCTAGACAATTGAAGATTCACGAGCAGAATTATACGACGCATGATTTGGAATTAGGGCGGTTGTTTTTGCATTAAGACTTGAGGCACTACTTATATGGGGTCAAAAGTATTATATATACCGATCACAAAGTCTCCAACACATATTTAATCAGAAACAACTGAACATGAGGCAGCGTAGGTGGATTGAGTTATTAAATGATTACAATTTCGAGATTCTTTACCATCCGGGGAAGACGAATGTGGTAGCCGACGCTTTGAGTAGAAAGGACAGAGAACCTATACGGGTAAAAGCTATGAATATAATTATTCGCACTAACCTTACTACTCAAATAAAGGAGGCACAACAGAGTGTTGTAAAAGAAGGGAATTTGAAGAATGAAATACCCAAAGGATCGAAGAAACACCTTAATATTCGAGAAGACGGAACCCGGTATAGAGCCGAAAGAATTTGGGTACCAAAGTTTGGAGATGTGAGAGAAATGGTACTTGGGGAAGCACATAAAACCAGATACTCAATACATCCCGGATCGGGAAAGATGTACAAGGACCTCAAGAAACACTTTTTGTGGTCGGGTATGAAAGCCGATATTGAGAGATATGTAGGAGAATGTTTGACGTGTTCTAAGGTCAAAGCTGAACATCAGAAACCATCAGGTCTACTTCAACAACCTGAAATCCCGGAATGGAAATGGGAAAACATTACCATGGATTTCATTACTAAATTTCCAAGGACTGCAAGTGGTTATGATACTATTTGGGTAATAGTCGATCGTCTCACCAAATCAACACATTTTCTGCCAATGAGAGAAGATGATAAAATGGAGAAGTTGGCACGATTATACTTGCAGGAAGTTGTCTCCAGACATGGAATACCAGTCTCTATTATCCCTGGTAGGGATGGAAGATTTGTTTCAAGGTTTTGGCCGACATTACAACAAGCATTGGGAACCCGTCTAGACATGAGTACTACATATCATCCACAAACTGATGGGCAGATGATAATGCTAAAAACGAACATATATTTCATAGCATTATTCCTCAAGAAAGACAAGCTTTTAGTTGCAATTGTTCTATTTACAAGTAATATTCGTTTAAATAATAAAAGTTGAAGACAAAAGACAGATTCGACGAATTGAAGATGCAAACGACCAAAAAGCTCAAAAGTACATAATACAATCAAAGTGGTTCCAATTATTGATAAGAAACGTCTCGAAATTACAAGAGTACAAGATTCAAATCGCAAAGTACAAGATATTAAATTGTACGCAAGGACGTTCGAAAATCCGAAACCGGGACCAGAGTCAACTCTCAACGCTCGACGCAACATGCTAAAAATTACAAGTTATCCATGTATATAAATATAATATAATATATAATTAATTCTTAAAATTAATATATATATTATAATATATTTATAATTCGTCGGAAAACAAAGAGCCAAAGCTGGGTGAGCTGTAATTTCAAACTCCGCGACTTGCGGAGTTTGAAGAAGGAAAATGCCGCGAGTCGCAGAGTTCCCCTGGACTCAATTCCCTATAAAAGCCAACGCAGTTCGAGGAGTTTTAATATCCATAATATCAATCTCTCTATCTATATACGTAATATATATATATATATATATATATATATATATATATATATATATATATATTTAAATTTTAATTTTAATTTTAATTTTAATTTTAATTTTAATTCTAATAATAAGGGTATGTTAGCAAATGTTGTAAGGGTGTAAGTCGAAATTCTGTCCGTGTAACGCTACGTTATTTTTAATCATTGTAAGTTATGTTCAACCTTTTTAATTTAATGTCTCGTAGCTAAGTTATTATTATGCTTATTTAATCCGAAGTAATCATGATGTTGGGCTAATTACTAAAATTGGGTAATTGGACTTTGTACCATAATTGGGGTTTGGACAAAAGAATGACACTTGTGGAAATTAGACTATAGGCTATTAATGGGCTTTATATTTGTTTAACTAAATGATAGTTTGTTAATTTTAATATAAAGATTTACAATTGAACGTCCCTATAAATAACCATATACACTCGATCGGACACGATGGGCAGGGTATTTATATGTACGAATAATCGTTCATTTAACCGGACACGGGAATGGATTAATAGTCACTAGAATTATTAAAACAGGGGTGAAATTATGTACAAGGACACTTGGCATAATTGTTAACAAAGTATTAAAACCTTGGGTTACACGCAGTCGATAACCTGGTGTAATTATTAAACAAAGTATTAAAATCTTGTTACAGTTTAAGTCCCCAATTAGTTGGAATATTTAACTTCGTTTATAAGGATAATTTGACGAGGACACTCGCACTTTATATTTATGACTGATGGACTGTTATGGACAAAAATCAGACGGACATATTAAATAATCCAGGACAAAGGACAATTAACCCATGGGCATAAAACTAAAATCAACACGTCAAACATCATGATTACGGAAGTTTAAATAAGCATAATTATTTTATTTCATATTTAATTTCCTTTATTTTATATTTAATTGCACTTCTAATTATCGCACTTTTATTTATTGTTATTGTATTTAATTGCACTTTTAATTATCGTACTTTTTAATTATCGCAAGTTTATTTTATCGCACTTTTATTTATCGCAATTTCATTATCGTTATTTACTTTACGCTTTAAATTAAGTCTTTTATTTATTTAATATTTTACATTTTGTTTTAACTGCAACTAAAGTTTTTAAAATCGACAAACCGGTCATTAAACGATAAAAACCCAACTTTATAATAATAATATTACTTATATATATATTTGTATTTTTATAAAATAAAACTAATATAGCGTTAAGCTTTGTTAAAAGATTCCCTGTGGAACGAACCGGACTTACTAAAAACTACACTACTTTACGATTAGGTACACTGCCTATAAGTGTTGTAGCAAGGTTTAAGTATATCCATTCTCTAAATAAATAAATATATTGTGTAAAATTGTATCGTATTTAATAGTATTTCCCTGTAAAAATATAAGCTATTTTATATACACCTCGCATAACATCAAGTATTTTTGGCGCCGCTGCCGGGGATCGCCGAAGCGAAACGCCACGCATAAAAAAAAATACGTTTTTGTAAAAATACGTTTTAAATATTCGAAAACATAAAAAGAAAACAAAAATATAAATATTTTTAAGAGTTTGTGAAATATTTAAGTTTTATAAAGTTTCTTTATTTTTATTTTATAAAAATATAAGTTTTATTTAAATATTTTGTTTTTATTTAAAGCATAAAATCAAAAATCGAAAAAAAATTTATATATAAATCTAGTTTTAAGATTTTTATTTATAAAATTGTAACATATTTTTATTTCTATTCTAGTTTTTAAAATATAAGTTTTATTTAAATTATATAAATATAAATATTTTAATTAAATTAAAAACAGAAAAATAAAAAAAATATATATAAATAAATAAAAAAACCGTAACTTGTCAAACGAAGCTACCTAATCTGAATTTTCGAACCCCGCGACTCGCGGAGTTTTCCAGCTTCGGGCACCGCAACTCGCAGAGCCGCCCTGACACACGTGACCAGAAACCCTAATCGCAATTAATACGGGGTAATTATTATTATTATTAACTTTAAACCTAATTAGGTTATTTATATTATATTAATTAATTTAGTTTTATTTATTATTTGTTTTAATTAGTTTAATTAGTTTAATTAAGTTATAAATTTAATAATTTTATAAAATAAATAATATAAAAATAATATTTTTATAAAAAATTGTACTTTTTACAACTTTTAGTATATTTTTATATTTTGTCCCTTTTTATTTGTTTTTAGCGTAACTTTTGTATTTTCCGTTCATATTTAGTTTTAAGACATAGTTTTTGCCATAGTTATTTTTACTTCTAGATTTTTAGACTTTGCCGTAAAATCCCTTAAGTGCCTTTTCTTTAGACTAAGATTTAAGTGCTTTAGAATTTTGCGACGCCTTTTTAAGTTTTAGTGCCTTTTTAAGTTATTTCCACTTGGGATATAGTTTTACTTGTAAGCTTTAATATTTTTAGACGCCTTTTACCTATGTATCAATTATCATTCCAATTAGTAATCTCAATTTGCGATTATAATTTTAAGTTAGTGATAGTAATAAGGTTGGGTTAGTCGAGTGTTTTTAAGTTTTATAGTCATTCTCTGTTTCTTTCCTTTTTCGACGCGCTCTTTTTCTTTCTTATTTCTCGCCATTCTAGTTTTAGGACATAGATTTTTATTCTACTTCTTATCTAAATTTCTTAAAATTACAAAAATTTATTTTAAGTGGTTAAATTGATAGACATCAAAATTTTCTGGTTCGTAGTAATAGTTGGATTTGTACGTGGATCGGGTTATTGGAGCCAAACAGTCCTCAATTATATTGAGACCAAACGAATCCTGCCCCTCTGCTGCATCTTTTGGCTATTCGAAACTTGGGCAAAATCAGAAAAGTCTATTAATTGGATAACTTATATAATTTTTCTTTCCTTTTAAAAACTAATAGGATATTCAGTGAATGCACCGAGCAAGACGTTCACCACCTTTTGTACGTTCACCACCTGTAACTAGATCAAGACATTTAGCTTATATTACCGCCGTTGATTTTTCTTTAGAATCGTCATCCAGTCGACCAAGTACTCCAATTCAAATTTCCGATAATCCATTTTTTGAACCCGACCTCACAATTGAGAATCCGGAGAATATTCAGGGACAATTCATAGATCCTGAACCATTAATTTTTCCTCCGGAACCACCAATCATTCAAACAGAGATTGTTGAGGAACGAACCATTAAATCAGAATCCTCTAGTGATTCAGATTCAACAAATTCAATTATGGAGAATCTGGAACCTTTAAGTATGGAAGACCGAATGAGAGCTAAACGCACTGGCCAAGGTCACGCAATTACTCATCCAGACGTTAATGCGCCAGATTATGAAATTAAAGGACAAATTCTACACATGGTGACTAATCAATGCCAATTTAGTGGTGCGCCGAAGGAAGATCCAAATGAACATCTTCGTACCTTTAATAGGATCTGCACTCTATTTAAAATCCGAGAAGTGGAGGATGAACAGATATATCTCATGTTATTTCCCTGGACTTTAAAGGGAGAAGCCAAAGATTGGTTGGAATCGTTATCTGAAGGGGCGATTGATACATGGGACGTTTTAGTTGAAAAATTTCTTAAACAATTCTTTCCGGCATCTAAAGCCGTAAGACTTCAAGGAGAAATTTTTACGTTCACACAAAATCCAAATGAAACTCTATATGAGGCGTGGACAAGATTTGGAAAGTTGTTGAGAGGATGTCCGCAACATGGTTTAGACACCTGTCAAATAGTACAAATATTCTACCAAGGATGCGACATCACTACAAGAAAAGACATAGATATAGCAGCTGGTGGTTCTATTATGAAGAAAACCGAAACTGATGCTTATAAAATTATTGATAACACTGCTTCCCACTCACATGAGTGGCACCAAGAAAAAGATATCGTTAGATCATCTAAAGCAGCTAGAGCTGATTCTAGCCATGACTTAGATTCCATTTCTGCAAAGATAGATGCTGTCGAGAGACGAATGGAAAAGATGACTAAAGATATCCACTCAATACGAATTAGTTGTGAGCAGTGTGGAGGACCACATTTGACAAAAGATTGTCTCAGTATTGAACTAACAATGGAACAAAGAGAGAATGTTTCATATCTAAACCAAAGGCCTGGAAATAATTATCAGAATAATTATCAACCGCCAAGACCGATTTACAATCAAAATCAAAATTATAACCGAAATATTCCATACAACAACAAACAAGGTCCTAGCAATCAACAAGTATCCAATAATACTTACAACCAGCAAAGACCTAATTTTCAAAACAAACCACCACAACCCGATGATAAAAAGCCGAATTTAGAAGATATGATGACAAAGCTAGTTGAAACTCAAACGCAGTTTTTCACATCTCAGAAACAAACTAATGAACAAAATGCTCAAGCATTTAGAAATCAACAAGCTTCTATTCAAAACTTGGAACAAGAAGTAAGTAACCTAGCAAGGTTAATAGGTGAAAGAAAACCGGGAAGTCTACCTAGTGATACAAATGCAAACCCCCTGAATGAAACAGCTAAAGCCATTACCACAAGAAGTGGTACAACACTTAAACCACCTGAAATACCTGTAACTTCTGATGAAGCTATTCCTACTCCACAAGAACCACAACCTGAACAAGATAAGGAAAAAGAACCGGTAATTGAAAAAGTTAATGAAGATAACACAGTTAAGGCTAAACCTTATGTTAAACCATACCAACCACCACTTCCTTACCCGAGTAAAATGAAAAAAAGAAACTTGAAGCCGAGCAATCCAAATTCTTGGATATGTTTAAACAGATAAATGTAAATCTTCCTTTCATTGATGTGATTTCAGGAATGCCTAGATATGCTAAATTCTTGAAAGATCTAATCACAAATAGAAAGAAAATGGAAGAACTCTCGGCTGTTACTATGAATGCTAATTGTTCAGCAGTGCTGTTGAATAAGATACCAGAAAAATTATCTGATCCAGGAAGTTTCACAATTCCATGTTTTCTGGGTAGTCTTAGTTCAATAGAAGCATTAGCAGACTTAGGTGCTAGTATAAATTTAATGCCGTATTCACTATACACTAAACTAGACCTTGGAGAATTGAAACCAACAAGAATAAGCATACAGCTAGCCGATCGATTAATAAAATATCCTAGAGGGATAATGGAGAACATGCTAGTTAAAGTTGGTACTTTAGTATTTCCAGTAGATTTTGTTGTTCTGGACATGGAAGAAGATTCTCAAGTTCCTCTCATATTAGGAAGACCATTCTTAAACACGGCTAAAGCAATGATAGACGTGTTTGGTAAGAAACTGACCCTAAGTATAGAGGACAAGAGTGTTACCTTTTCAGTTGATAGAGCAATGCAACAACCGCAATCTGCAGATGATACATGCTATTATATTCAAACTATAGATTCACATGCAGAATTGTTAGAAGAATTTCCAGAATTACAAGGAACAGGAGAATGTTCTTTAGGAGAAGGAACTGAACCAGTTGATGAAGCTGAAATGTTAGCTACACTAATGGCTAATGGATATGAACCAACAACAGAAGAAATTCAAATGCTAAAAGAAGAAGACAGATATCTATACAAATCATCGATAGAAGAACCTCCGAAATTAGAGTTAAAGCCACTTCCAAACCATTTGGAATACGCTTATTTGCATGGTGAATCTGAATTACCTGTAATAATATCATCTTCTCTTACTGAAAATGAAAAATCTCAACTCATTTCTGTGTTGAAAGATCATAAACCAGCCATTGCATGGAAGATTCATGATAATAAAGGAATAAGTCCTTCGTATTGCACACATAAAATACTTATGGAAGAAGGTCATAAAACGTATGTGCAACGCCAACGAAGACTTTCCCTTGCTAAGAAAGAAATTATTAAACTGCTAGATGCAGGTTTAATTTATCCAATTTTTGTTAGTCCATGGGTAAGCCCAGTTCAATGCGTGCCTAAGAAGGGTGGCATAACTGTCATTACAAATGAGAAAAATGAGCTTATTCCTACTAGGACTGTAACAGGATGGCGTGTATGTATTGATTATAGAAAATTAAATGACGCCACCAGAAAAGATCACTTTCCCTTACCTTTCATTGATCAAATGTTAGAAAGATTAGCCGGAAATAGTTACTATTGTTTTCTTGATGGTTTTTTCCGAATACTTTCAAATTCCAATAGCACCCGAAGATCAAGAGAAAACCACATTCACGTGCCCTTATGGTACTTTTGCTTACAAACGCATGCCATTTGGACTTTGCAACGCCCCTGCAACCTTTCAAAGGTGCATGATGGCGATTTTTCACGACATGATAGAAGAATGCATGGAAGTTTTCATGGATGACTTTTCAGTCTTCGGTGATACATTTGAATCATGTCTAGTTAATCTGGAACGAATGCTTATTAGATGCGAACAATCAAATCTAGTACTTAATTGGGAGAAATGCCATTTCATGGTTAAAGAAGGCATCGTTCTTGGACATAAAATTTCAAAGGAAGGAATTGAAGTGGATAGAGCTAAAGTAGATGTAATTGCTAAACTTCCACATCCCACCAATGTTAGAAGAGTTAGGAGTTTTCTAGGGCATGCCGGTTTTTACCGACGTTTCATAAAAGATTTTTCTAAAATTGCCACTCCTATGAATAAACTCCTAGAAAAGGATGCTCCATTCATCTTTTCAGATGAATGTATCAAATCTTTTAATATTCTTAAAGAGAAACTCACTAATGCGCCGATCATGATAACACCAAATTGGAATCTACCGTTTGAATTAATGTGCGATGCAAGTGATTTTGCAATGGGAGCCGTTTTAGGACAAAGGATTGAAAAACGATTTCAACCTATATATTATGCTAGTAAGACGTTACAAGGAGCAAAAACGAATTACACAACTACTGAAAAAGAACTCCTTGCTATTGTCTTTGCTTTTGACAAATTTCGTTCATATCTCGTTCTAGCAAAAACAGTGGTCTATACCGACCATTCTGCTCTTAGATACCTATTTTCGAAACAAGATGCTAAACCAAGATTAATCCGTTGGATCTTACTCTTATAAGAGTTCGATATTGAAATCCGAGATAAAAGAGGAGCAGAAAATCTCGCCGCCGATCATCTTTCTCGTCTTGAAAATCCCGAATTAGAAGTTCTAAATGAATCGACCATACAAGACAACTTTCCAGATGAATATCTATTGAAGATAGATTATAATGAAATACCATAGTTTGCAGACTATGCAAACTACTTAGTATGTGGATTCCTTGAAAAAGGATTATCGTATCAAAAACGAAAGAAATTCTTCAGTGATATAAAACACTATTTCTGGGAAGATCCACATTTGTTTAAAAGTTGTCCTGATGGAATAATACGCCGATGTGTATTCGGAGATAAAGCTAGTAAAATTTTAAACCATTGTCACACAGGACCAACATGAGGGCATTATGGGCCTCAACTAACAGCAAGAAAAGTTTATGATGCTGGATTCTATTGGCCTACAATTTACAAAGACGCACACCTTCTTTGCAAATCCTGTGATGCATGTCAAAGGGCCGGAAAAATAAGTCAACGTGATGAAATGCCACAAAATGTCATTCAAGTATGTGAAGTATTTGACATTTAGGGTATTGACTTTATGGGTCCATTTCCAAAACCTCATAATAATCTCTATATTCTCGTAGCCATTGATTATGTATCTAAATGGGCGGAAGCACAAGCTCTCCCAACTAACGATGCGCGAGTTGTAGTCAATTTTTTAAAATATCTTTTTGCAAGGTTTGGAACACCGAAAGCTTTAATAAGTGATCGGGGAACTCATTTCTGTAATAATCAACTTGAGAAAGTTCTCAAAAGATATGGAGTAACTCATAAAATCTCCACCGCATATCATCCACAAACAAGTGGACAAGTTGAAAATACCAACCGAGCTTTAAAACGTATTCTAGAGAAAACCGTAGGATCAAATCCGAAGGAATGGTCCATTAAATTGGAGGATGCACTCTGGGCTTTAAGAACAACCTACAAAACTCCAATTGGAACCAAACCTTTTAGACTCGTTTATGGAAAAGCATGTCATCTTCCAGTAGAAATTGAACACAAAGCATTTTGGGCTTTGAAGACATGTAATCTTGATTTACATGAAGCTGGACGTCCACGGTTAAGTCAACTAAATGAATTAGAAGAATTAAGACATGAAGCATACGAAAATTCATTAATCTATAAAGAAAGAACGAAGAAATGGCATGATAAAAGAATCAGAAGTTTAAAAGAATTTAAAGAAGGAGACAGAGTTCTTCTTTTCAATTCACGATTCAAGCTATTTCCTGGAAAATTGAAATCAAGATGGTCTGGACCATTCATAGTCAAAAGAGTTTTCCCATACGGAACGATAGAATTAATAAATTCAAATGGAATTGAATTTAAGGTTAATGGTCACAGAGTTAAACATTACATAGATAGTCCGATGGAAGTCGACAACGAAGTTAATCACAATTTTGAAACCACAGCTAACTAAGTGTGGGGAGAATCAAGTCTTTAAAGGATAATATGTATTTCTGTTAGAGTTAGATTGTCTGTTTTCGTGTAGTTCTCGAAAATGGAACCCGAATGGTCTTTCCCTAGCAGACCCTAAAGAACTAGTCTTCTCCCCCCATTCTGAATTATTATTTTTTTTAGGTTTTTACGAAATGAAGACTGCCTGTGAACTAAACCATGGTCTAATGCTACACGCTTTGATCACTAAATGTAATAATGACACACTTCCGAGTGATCTAGTATCAGTAATCAGAGAAATATTGGACGGAGTAAGAAAAGAATCCAGATGCGAAGATAATAAGTTACAATTTGGTAAAGGAAAATCAAAATCTGCAGCGAAAAGAAGAGCACGACACCTTGAAAGATGTCACAAATGCGGAAAATGGTCACATGGAGGTAAATGTTCAAATAATCAAACCTATTCAAACACCGAATTTGTTACTTTATGCAGAGACGGACCGTTCATATGTTTAGAAGAAAAAACACTGAATGCTTGAGGTTACACCTATGTAGCTATGGAAAACCAATTAAACTGACTATCTTATGAGTGGGATAGATCGTATCACTAAGAATACTATCTCACAGGTAAGTCTGTACAGTTTTTATTTTTTTATTTTTATTTTTAACCTTTTGATAATAAATGCTAATTTGTTCGCTATAAAGTATTAAATTGATATTGAATAAAATTAGGTTTGGCGACCGAAATTATTTATATCATACAAAAATTTATTACATCACTGCGAAATTTAACGTTTATTCTTAAGGTATCAATATCTTTCATAAATCAACCCAAAATATTTCAAAAATTCGTCATGAGTTAAATTAGGTCATGGAACCGAAATTACTTTACCGAAAAGAGGGGCGTATATTTTTGATAATATTTGATTGATTAAAGTGGGATAAAAGCCAAAAAGATTTTTAATTTAATATTGTAAACTTTTTAAATTAATATATTTAAAATTGTAAATATTTGAACAATTGATATTTTTAAGTTTGTATGTATAAAAACAAAAATATAATATAAGTTTGGTGTGAATTTTTAATTTTTAAAAATATTAATTTTTAATTTTATGCATTTTAAAATTAAGTTTGGTGTGAATTTTTAATTTTATGCATTTTAAATTTAAGTTTGGTGTGAATTTAAAAACAAAATTTACTTTATTTCGTTAAGTTAAAAATATGATTTTTAAAATTCATCGTAAGTTGAAGACTAGGTCTTTGAACCGAAATTGCTTTACCCGAGGGAGGGACGAGAACTTTTATTATCATTATTTTTAATCTTATTGAATTAAAGTATGCCAAAAATATTAAAAAACTCAAAAATCTAAGCTTTTAAAACAATCGCTTGAAAAAGACAAATTTTAAAATTTTGTCGAAGGACGGACTAGGACATCATTCCGAAACAACCTCGTCCTAAAACAAAGGAAAATAAAATTTTAAATTTATTTTATATTTGTTTTATAAGTTAAAAGATTTTATTAAAAAAAAAAAAAATCAAACACCGTGACTCGCGGTATTTGAAAGGGCCAAATGCCGCGACTCGCGGAGGGTCCAAAACACAGAAAAAAAAATAAAGGCCGAACAGATCAGTCCCAACACAACAAACACCAAAATACTGCGCAAACACCCGAAAAACACACACCAAATTCGCAATTTTTGATCGTTTTTCATCAAATCTTTTACTAAAATCATGTTAAGAAGAATGCTATCAAGGAATTACTCAAGGAAAACGGTAAATTTCTACACCTAAACACCATTTAATCCGAAAATTAGTGTTCTTGAGCAATTTTATACCCAATTCGATTTTGTTACTTTTTAGTGTAATTATGCTTAAATTGCTTGTGTATTATGCTTGTATAACCTAGATTGATGCTATTTAACATGATTAGAAGCCTTAAACTTCAAATTTTGAGTAATCTAGGGTTTGTGTTCTTGAGCAAATTTGGGGCTTTTTGATATAAACAGGTTATGACCGATTTTTGTCATGAATTATTGCTAAATTAAGTAGTGTAACATGTTTAGGTAGTTAAATGATCCAAACTTTGAGCCTAAACATGATTTTGAGAATTAAAGTGAACTTTTTCAAGTCTAAAATTCATGAACTTGATTTTTAAGAGATAATGCCATTTGAAACTTGTTTAATTGCTAGTAATGATTATTTTGACATGTTATTTGAGTTGAATGCTTATGAACTTGGCGAACATTTTCGTATATGCTTATTTGAAAAAGTGTAGATTTGATAAAAATATGAAAATGAGCTTAAGTTTGATATAAATTGGACATGTCATTATAATTATTTTGATTGATGATTTTGCTGTCACTAATGCATATTTGGATGCACAAAACTTGTGTTTGATGTGTTTTGCAGACTGAAAGGGGTGAATCTTCATCCCAAGCTCGCAATGCTCCTGCTGAGAATGCGGAACAACAGGAGGTTGATAACTACTACAAACAAGATATACCTCATCCAGTTATGAGATTTTCTGATATGCACTTGGAAGATTTGCACCCGAACTTGAGATTTGACAGACTTTGGATAGATTATCCAAAATACCAAAGGGGCTTGCATACTCTTCATTCTAAAGTTGTTGAAGTACCTAGGGTAATAGAATGGGGACCATTAGAAGCTGTAGAATTGGCCGGGCCAATTAGAGAATTACTTACACCGAGGTATGGTAATTCTACTTTTAACGATTGGGTACGATTATTCAGCATGCGTAGACCTGTATATAAAGTATGGTGTGAAGAATTATTATGTAGTATAGAAATAAATGATCGGGTAGCTAGTTTAACCGATCGATCTTTTATTAGATTTTTGTTAGGAGGTTCGATGCGCCACATGTCTTTACTAGACATGGCTCAGGCCTTACGTATATATACGCCTGAGGAGTTAGCATCTGCCGATTGTAGAGGGTTGATATTAAATGGTAGAAAGATTGATGAAAATTTTGATACGCATGGTGTATGGAGTCAAATGACTAGCCATCACCGATTTAAAGGGGGAAATTACTCTTATTTGGATATAGATAGAGCAGAGTTAAGAGTAATTCATAGGTTTTTAGCTAATTCGATTACACAAAGAGGTAAGAATAAGGAAAAGGTAAATGAACAGGATTTGTTTTACCATATGTGTATTCGAGACCCACAAAGCGCTGTAAGTATACCGTATTGTATGGGTTATTATTTATTAGCTATGGTTAGGGGGATGAGACCGCACAGTATAATAGGAGGTGGTATATTTATTACACTAATTGCTGAGTATCTCAATGTGGATATAAGTCGGGGGGATTATTAGTCGAAGAACCAGAACCCCGCGATACAATAGGTTTAAATGTATACCATGGTGCGAAGGTTTTGAAGAGGCGAAATAACGCCGCAGTACAATACCATGGTAGACATCCACAGGTTGAGAGAAACCAACAGCCAGGTAATGTGGGAGGGGGAAATGAAATGACAGAAATGCAAAGGTTTATAGCTTCACAAGAGTATGAAAATGCTAGACATCGAGCATTTGAAGATTGGCAAGTTCATCAAAACCAAATCATAGCTCATTGCCAATATTTAGGTAGAAACTATATTCCTACTCCATCACCCGTATTTCCTCCCTGGTCTATAGAGATCCAACCACTGTATCCTACGTATAACCCAGCCGAAGCATTTTATAACACATATGGTTATGCATGGAACCCCTACTGGTATCAGTATCATCCCTAGTCTACTTAGTTTTATTTATTTTATAATTTGTAATGTTGATACATTTAATACTTATGTTGGAATTGTATTAGTTTTTATAATTTACTAATTTTTATTTTTAGATTTTAATAATGTTTGAATGTGGGGTAATATACCAAACTTCAAAAATATGTATATATGTTTGCAGTTTATCTTATGTACACAACAGGGTAAAACAACGCATTTTCAAAGACTGCATTAGGTTCAGCAAAAGCAACTAATTTTGACGACAAGATGCAAAATATATGTGAAATAACAACGAGAAGGAATGAACAAATGATGTGCACCATTTATCATTCAACACAAACAACAATATGTTTGGAAAATTTGGTAAAATTTAATCATTTCTACGCTAATCACCCTCAATAATTTAAATTGTTACTGATTTCTTGCAAATGAGGGCATTGCAAGATCTTAAGTGTGGGAAGGGGTTAAATTCTTTCGGATTTTAAAATTTTTACTTTATACACTTGGTTACCATTAAAAATACTAGTAAAGCAGTAGTTGTATTAGAATCTAGTGCTCTCTGATAATAAAGAACAGCCCTAGTCTTATATACTGACTACCCAATTCTAGTAAAATTTTTCAAAATTTTCAATTAAATGAACTCAAAATCATGTTTATACATATTTATGAACGATAAAACTAGGTGTTAACACCGAAATTATTGTTACCTCGGAAAGGACATAAATTGAGAAACAAACCAAAATGTTAGAATTCATTTAAGAATAGAATAGAGGAGAACAAAAAGGCAAATAAAGGAAAAATAAAAGCCAAGTGTGGGAAATTTTCACCAAGTTATTCAAAATATATATCACATATTTTTGTACAAATAATTGAAAATACTTTTGTTTTGGACGATAATTAACTGTTTTGCCCGATGAAAGAAAAGAAAAGATGGATCTACACGATGAATCAATTCCATCATTAAAAAGGATGTAAAGTCTTTCAAAAAAAAGAAACGCGCTTCTTGATTTAGGTCAGGAAGTTGTCGTCCAGACTAGCTGTAGGTTGACGAAAAATCTAGAAAAGTCATCTCTAAAATCAGCAGGAAATCCACGGACCTCAGCATAAAACAGGGTCGCCAAGTGGTCAGACTTATCCTAACCATGAGAGGATCTGTCTTGTAAAATGGGAAGTACGCCGTTCAAATTAGCTTGATAAGACTAATGAATCAGATCCTCAGAAAGGATAATCTCCTTAAAGATCAAAAAAATCAGCTTTTAAGACTGATATTACTCAATCCTTGAGATTGACCTTAAAGATTGAGAATTACAAACTCATGGAATTCAATGATATCTAAACTCAAGCTTGAACGAGAACATATTTTGATCAAAATTACAAACCGATTTGTTTTCTGAAAACCTATTTTCAATGCGTTCATTACCATTGAACGTAAAATCCTAGGAATTCACCTGGAATTCATTAGGTCACCTGAACTAAATCGAGTGTCAACCGTAAGAACGGTGGTTGCATAGCATGGTCAAAGACAGGACCTTGTGCCAGACCGAAAAATTATAAGGGTGAGCTTTACTATTGCTCCTACCAAGGATAGTAATTGCGTCCGATACGTTATAAACCATAATTAAAAGCATGTCAGGGGACATTGCCTTAACAGTTGCTTGTTCAACGCTTTCCTTTACAACCGGACGGTAGTTTACCAAAAGGTAATATTCGGAGCAAGTATACTGGACGTGTTGCGTTCCTAATACAAGGTTAGCAAGTGGGTGACACAAAACCGCAAGTTTTGAGCTAAAATTTTCAAATATGAAACCCACCAAACCCACAAAAATAATTTGCAAACACCGGTGAAGGGTTATTCCGGAAAACTTATCTAGGGTAAAAGCTAGATTTAATTTTCAAAAGATCAAATGTTTTCATAAAGATCCAATTTCCTTAATGGATCTAAATTTTTATAGTCATGTGGGACTGTAAACCATATCGTTACTACCATTGTTTATACCGCCGTATAGAAATCACTGATGTACAAAGTGTGAAGAATAAAGAAGTGATTCTAGTATTTCAAGACTATATTGCTTGAGGACAAGCAACGCTCAAGTGTGGGAATATTTGATAATGCTAAAAACGAACATATATTTCATAGCATTATTCCTCAAGAAAGACAAGCTTTTAGTTGCAATTGTTCTATTTACAAGTAATATTCGTTTAAATAATAAAAGGTGAAGACAAAAGACAGATTCGACGAATTGAAGATGCAAACGACCAAAAAGCTCAAAAGTACATAATACAATCAAAGTGGTTCCAATTATTGATAAGAACCGTCTCGAAATTACAAGAGTACAAGATTCAAATCGCAAAGTACAAGATATTAAATTGTACGCAAGGACGTTCGAAAATCCGGAACCGGGACCAGAGTCAACTCTCAACGCTCGACGCAACGGACTAAAAATTACAAGTTAACCATGTATATAAATATAATATAATATATAATTAATTCTTAAAATTAATATATATATTATAATATATAAATAATTCGTCGGCAAACAAAGAGCCAAAGCTGGGTGAGCTGTAATTTCAAACTCCGCGACTTGCGGAGTTTGAAGAAGGAAAATGCCGCGAGTCGCGGAGTTCCCTGGACTCAATTCCCTATAAAAGCCAACGCAGTTCGACGAGTTTTAATATCCATAATATCAATCTCTCTATCTATATACGTAATATATATATATATATATATATATATATATATATATATATATATATATATATATATATATATATTTATATTTTAATTTTAATTTTAATTCTAATAATAAGGGTATGTTAGCAAATGTTGTAAGGGTGTAAGTCAAAATTATGTCCGTGTAACGCTACGCTATTTTTAATCATTGTAAGTTATGTTCAACCTTTTTAATTTAATGTCTCGTAGCTAAGTTATTATTATGTTTATTTAATCCGAAGTAATCATGATGTTGGGCTAATTACTAAAATTGGGTAATTGGGCTTTGTACCATAATTGGGGTTTGAACAAAAGAACGACACTTGTGGAAATTAGACTATGGGCTATTAATGGGCTTTATATTTGTTTAACTAAATGATAGTTTGTTAATTTTAATATAAAGATTTACAATTGAACGTCCCTATAAATAACAATATACACTCGATCGGACACAATGGGCAGGGTATTTATATGTACGAATAATCGTTTATTTAACCGGACACGGGAATGGATTAATAGTCACTAGAATTATTAAAACAGGGGTGAAATTATGTACAAGGACACTTGGCATAATTGTTAACAAAGTATTAAAACCTTGGGTTACACGCAGTCGATAACCTGGTGTAATTATTAAACAAAGTATTAAAATCTTGTTACAGCTTAAGTCCCCAATTAGTTGGAATATTTAACTTCGGGTATAAGGATAATTTGACGAGGACACTCGCACTTTATATTTATGACTGATGGACTGTTATGGATGAAAACCAGAAGGACATATTAAATAATCCAGGACAAAGGACAATTAACCCATGGGCATAAAACTAAAATCAACACGTCAAACATCATGATTACGGAAGTTTAAATAAGCATAATTATTTTATTTCATATTTAATTTCCTTTATTTTATATTTAATTGCACTTCTAATTATCGCACTTTTATTTATTGTTATTGTATTTAATTGCACTTTTAATTATCGTACTTTTTAATTATCGCAAGTTTATTTTATCGCACTTTTATTTATCGCAATTTCATTATCGTTATTTACTTTACGCTTTAAATTAAGTCTTTTATTTATTTAATATTTTACATTTTGTTTTAACTGCAACTAAAGTTTTTAAAATTGACAAACCGGTCATTAAACGGTAAAAACCCAAATTTATAATAATAATATTACTTATATATATATATTTGTATTTTTATAAAATAAAACTAATATAGCGTTAAGCTTTGTTAAAAGATTCTCTGTGGAACGAACCGGACTTACTAAAAACTACACTACTGTACGATTAGGTACACTGCCTATAAGTGTTGTAGCAAGGTTTAAGTATATCCATTCTCTAAATAAATAAATATATTGTGTAAAATTGTATCGTATTTAATAGTATTTTCCTGTAAAAATATAAGCTATTTTATATACACCTCGCATAACATCAGCAGAGTGAAAGGAAGATACAGACGTTGAAGACATGCTACGAGCATGTGTTATTGATTTTGGAAATAGTTGGGATCGACATCTACCATTAGCAGAGTTTTCCTATAACAACAGTTACCACTCGAGTATAGAGATGGCACCGTTTGAGGCACTTTATGGTAGAAAGTGCAGGTCTCCGATTTGTTGAAGTGAAGTAGGGGATAGACAGATTACGGGTCCAGAAATCATCCAAGAAACCACAGATAAAATTATCCAAATTCAACAACGGTTGAAAACCGCCCAAAGTCGACAAAAGAGCTACGCGAACATTAAAAGCAAAGATATAGAATTTGAAATTGGAGAGATGGTCATGCTTAAGGTTTCACCTTAGAAAGGTGTTGTTCGATTTGGTAAATGGGGAAAACTAAATCCAAGGTACATTGGACCATTCAAGATAATAGATCGTGTCGGACCAGTAGCTTACCGACTTGAATTACCTCAATAACTCGCCGGGGTACATAACACTTTTCATGTCTCGAATCTAAAGAAATGTTTTGCTAAAGAAGATCTCACCATTCGGTTAGACAACATCCAAATCAATGAAAAACTTCAATTCATTGAAGAACCCGTCGAAATAATCGATCGTGAGGTTAAAAGACTTAAGCAAAATAAAATACCAATTGTTGAGGTTCGATGGAATGCTCGTAGAGGACCCGAGTTCACCTGGGAATGTGAAGACCAGATAAATAAGGAATACCCGCACTTATTTCCAGAAGATGCGTCAACACCTTCAACCGCTTAAAATTTCGGGACGAAATTTATTTAACGGGTAGGTACTGTAGTGACCCGAACTTTTCCATGATTATATATTAAATGAAAATTATATTTGCATGATTAAATGTTTCCAACATGTTAAGCAATCAAACTTGTTAACACTTGATTATTTGAAATGAGTTTCATGTAGACAATTGACCACCCAAGTTGACCGATGATTCACGAACATTAAAACTTGTAAAAATTATATGATATATATATATATATATATATAGTTAACATGATATTATGATAAGAAAGTATCTCACTAGGTATATTAACAATGAGTTATATACATAAAACAAATTAGATTACTAAGTTAAGAAACTCGAAACGATATATATAACGATTATCGTTATGACAACGTCTTACTAAGTACATATGTATCATATTAAGATATTGTTACACTATATTTAACATGATAAAATGATAATTATTTATATTGTTAAGTATGTTAACAATGAACTACATATGTAAAACAAGACTACTAACTTAAGGATTTCAAAACGAGACATATATGTAACGATTATCTTTGTAACGACACTTTAATGTATATATATCATATTAAGATATATTCATACATCATAATATCATGATAATATAATAATTTAACATCTCATTAGATATAATAAACAATGGGTTAACCACATTAAATGAGATCGTTAACTTAAAGGTTTCAAAAACAACACTTACATGTAACGACTAACGATGGCTTAATGACTCAGTTAAAATGTATATACATGTAGTGTATTTAGATGTATTAGTACACTTTTGAAAGACTTCAAGACACATATCAAAGTACATCTACTTGATAAAAATGCTTACAATTACATCCTCATTCATTTTCATCAACAATTCTACTCATATGCAACCGTATTCGTACTCGTACAATACCCAGCTCCTAGATGTACACACTATTGGTATATACACATAAAAATCTGCTCCTTAGCAGCCTTAAATGATTAAGGAACATGTGGAACCAACCATTTGTCAACTAGCATGAATTATTTAGCAAGAAAACAAACTTAAAAATCTTTTCTTTCTTTATAATGAGTAAAAACGTTTTTATGATTTCACCTCATTTTTCCATTCCATTTTCTCATACTTACACTCCAAATTCTCTCTCAAAATACTCCTAACATCATACTTGATCATCTCCAAGCATTTTCACCATCTTTTATCTTCAATTACAAGCTTTAATCATCATAAAAACAACCATTCAAAAACACTTCAATAAATCTTTCAAGTTTACTAGATTACTTCCAAGCTTTCTTGTAACAACCCAAACCAAAACACGAACAACCCGCGTAAAAAATAGCAAATAATTTTTTTTTTGCTGGAACAGCATATGGCGCGGCGCGCCATTCTGGTTTGTCCAAAAAGTCTTGAAATGCTAAAAAGATTGGCCACTTCCCGACATAATTAGACAAAACGCTTTTAACAACATATTCAAATATGTAAAACTAACACATTCAATTAATAAAAATGAGTTTTACGAAGCGGGGCCCACATAGGCCGTTTTACGAGTTTAATTCAAAATATGAGTTTCGACCATCAAAAGTTTAAGTTCCAAACTACACTATGAGCATGACGTTTGGGATTAAACTACCCAAGTCTTGGTCAAACTCCAAAAAGCCAATGCATCCAAAAAGCGTCCCCTAATCAACGACGAAATCTCTAATCCAAGACAATGCCCTTACCCTTATCCACAACCGAACCTATAAAAATGGTAAACAACGAGAGGGTAAGCAAAGCTTAGTGAATGCAATAATTATACATATACATATATAACTTACTTACTTGCAAACACTTACACCAAATCTGCATACATACTAGCTACATATTTAGCATACCTTTCACATGTATAACGCTAAGAACCACGATCACAAAGCTAGTATAACAATAGCATATAACACAACAATACACTATGCTACAACACAAATATAACAATGATGTTCACAACATCTATAGTACTCAAGATCTCAAGGCTAGCCCAACGAATGGTATCGTCAACATCGAACTTTAATCCCATTCGCCTACATTAATGTGGTATTGTCAACACCGAACTTTAAACCCACATATGAGGTATCGTCAACAACGAACTTTAAACCCTCATCAATGTCACTACAATAATCGTATGGCATCGTCAACATCGAACTCTAATTCCATACGTGAGGTATCGTCAACAACGAACTTTAAACCCTCATCAACAACACAATATACTCTAGGGTATGGTACCGTCAACATCGGACTTCAACCCATACCCTACAAGTAAATAAACTATATACATACATATATAATTATTCCACTCACCTCAACGCCTTGGTGAGAGATAACCGAGCTTTCAACTTCAATGTAACGCACCTATTACATAATACATATTATCAATTGCAAACTCAAGTCGGTCAACCAATTCTTTCCATTCTAAAGTCATTTTGACCCAAGGTGCAATTTTCGACCCATTGGCACCCTTAACCCTAATTTCGGGTCAACACATACCAAAACCCTAATCATTAACCAAGATGGGTTTAAAACACATTTTAAAACAAGGTTTAGGCCTTAATCACAAATATTAACTAACTTAGGTCCACCTTGACCCATTTGACCAATTTTAAGATCAACACACCCATTTCGGGTCATCCACTAATCCACACAACACTCATTTACATATACATATATATATATATATATATATATATATATATATATATATATATATATATATATATATATATATATATATATATATATATATATATATATATATATATATATATATAGGTGTGCTAGTGTGATGCCCCATACAAAACCATCATGTACGAATCATCAACAACAGGATCATTACAAGGTTAAGTACTATATGCGTTTTCAAAAAGAGTTTGCATTCAATAATAAAGTGATGTCTAAACCAACATCGAATGTTTTACAATCCAAAAGCATGCTTCACTAAGTAGAAGCAAATAATAAGTGTATGTGACCACAACGGTCGTTACAAGTCATAGTTCGAAAGTACGAATGTTTGAATGCAAAATAAAGTAGTTCATGCGATAGCAACTCTAAGCAGCGGGTGTCTACGGCACGACTAGTACACAGCGGAAGCTAACCTCAAGCACCAGAGAAAAACATGCTTTAAAACATCAACACAAAGGTTGGTGAGCTATAGTTTAAGTATAACAGTATGTAAGGTAGGCCATGAGATTTTAGTGCTACAAAGAGCATTTCAAAACAGTATGATAAAGTATATGTTAACCGTGGGCACTTGGTAACTAACTTAACGTTTATACCCCCTGAAAGTACACTTGGCAAGTGCGTATGTATACGAAGTATTAAACACTCGTTAAATGCTAGCGCGACTAGCCCGAGTGGGGATGTCAAACCCTATGGATCCATATCTAAGATTCGCGTTCACGGTTCAAAAACCAATGATTAAACATTACCGAGCTAAAGGGAATGTTTATGCCGTTGTATAACCTACACATATATAAAGTTTAAGTACTCATGCCTAGTATGTAAAACATAAAATCCGCATGTATTCTCAGTTCCCAAAATAAGTTAAAGTAAAAAGGGAATGCTATAACTCACAATGATAAAGTAGTCGTAAAGTCGGTTCGGAAAAGGTGTGCAAGTAATCAGTCCGAAGGTCCTCAACCTAAGGCAAATAGTACTAAGTCAGTAAATCATCTTAATAGGTTTAAAAGTATGTAAATAAGGTCTTAAGGTTCAACATCATTCATCATCAAACAAAAGGCGTAAAGTAAGTTTCGTTCATGAAAGTAGTTTAAAACAAAAGCTGACTTTGATCAGTCACCACGGCCTCTACCCTTACTGAATTAAGGTGAGACCAGTGGCCATGGCTCCGTATATGAGTCCCTCAAGTGTGGTAAAATTTACAGAAGCAAACTCATATTCGTTTAACCGTGGTGACGGTTTAAGTGCGAGTAGGTCTGAAATTTCTGCACAACGTTAAAAGACATAGTGACGATCGGAGGGCCATAAATCCTAAACCGTAACTCGGATTAAGATGAGTCCTATATGAAAAGTTATCTACTCGAAAAGTTCTATCTAAAAATCATGGTCTCAGTAGCCCAGGTCTACTGTTCTGTTACAGAAACAGCAGGTCAGTAGGGTTTGGACAGAAACAGTAAGTTTAAGTGAGTTCCGGTGGTCTTGGTGCTTGATGTTCATCATGGTTCTCATCCTTGATGCATATTGTGACAACCCGGAAATTTCCAACCAAATTTAAACTTTATCTTTATATTATTCCAACACGATAAGCAAAGTTTGTTAAGTTAAATCTCAAGAATTTTAAATTGTGTTCATACATTCATTATAACCTCGACCAAATTCCAACGATTCACGAACCGTTATATATAAATAAATATGTATATATATATATGTATATATATTATAACTTGAGAATATTAATAAAGTATTAAACGTATAATACTTTACATGAACGTATTTGTTTCAATATGTTTATCGATGGAATTAGAAGATAATATCAAATGATTAATTTATCAGATACATTGTGATATGATTACGGGTTTATGTTATGAGGTCCACTGTGATTTAAGAAATCTATTCTTTTCTACAACATTCGGAAAATGGTAAAGTGATTTATAAGTAAGAACGTGAAGTGTAACTAACTTAGATGTTGGATATCGACAAGTAAGTAACTTGACATTTTTCATTAAGATGATTTCATACGTTTATTTAACCTTTGAACTTTATCCCATGCTTCACCAACAGACTGTAATTTAAAAACTTGAAACCTATTATGAATATATATGATTCTACTTTTCTAAAACGTTTTATGATATAATGATTTCCATTATTTTAACCTTTAAACAAAATGATCCTTAAAAATATATTTGGTTTTGGAAAACAAAATTATTATATTTATTTGATTTAGTTTCAAACGTACAAAAACATTTTCAGTTTAAAAAGAACTTTATTATTAAAACGTATATAACTTTTATAAATATCTAGAACTACTTTTGACAACTCATTACTTAACCAGTATGATAAAGATAACGATATTTATATTTTATTTTATTAAATATATATAACGATTTAAATTAATATTATATATATTTATACGCGTATTATACGTACATAGTTTTATACTTTTACTATTCTTAAACTTTACCTTTACTTTATTTTTACTTTACTTTAACTTTAATAATTCACTTTAATAATTCATACTTTAATAATTCACTTTAATAATTCACTTTAATAATTCATACTTTAATAATTCACTTTAATAATTCATACTTTAATAATTCACTTTAATAATTCATACTTTAATAATTCACTTTAATAATTCATACTTTAATAATTCACTTTAATAATTCAAAAATCTATTATAAATAGAATTCAATAGGTTTCATTATTTTATAGAAACTTGAAAATATTTTTCTCTAAACTCTCTCAATCGATTTACATATATATATTTACTCCGTATTATTTCAAGATATTATTAGTATACATAAAATATTATGTCGAAGTGCGATCCGAGTGATTTCGAAATTGTTTTTCGAGTGTGATTGGATTAAGGAAATTATGGGTTATAGCTATGGAGGTGATTGGGTATGGTTCATGGGTATGCTCATGAGGTCAATATAGTGTTTATCATCTCCGTTGCGTCTATGTACCTTTCCTACAATATTGAATCTCAATATTAATACGTGAGTACTCATACTTTAACTTTTACATATAATAGTGTATCCCTGACTAGTGCTCGAGTATATAGGATTATGCATGTTTGTACTTTTGATATTGCCTTTAGTTAGGTTATGTTGAATCCTGAATTAGTTATATATGCGACTGAGATAAGGTATAAGATATGCATGTCGTTGGAAAGCTAGCGAAAAATTAAGAACTTTTTATTCAGATATCGAATGATTTCGATGAACGGATTTGAAGTTATAGTCCATCGAATTTTTGTATTATTATTAAAAATGATTATTATTATCGTCGTTATTATCGTCGTTCTAGTTTTATCTTATTATTATTATTATTATTATTATTATTATTATTATTATTATTATTATTATTATTATTATTATTATTATTATTATTATTATTATTATTATTATCTTTATCAATAAAAGGATTTATCATTAAAAATTGTTTTTTATTATTATTACTATCATTATTATCATTAAAGTTATAATTAGTATTATTATTATTATTATCTAATTATTATTATTATTATATAATTATTATTATTATTATTATTATTATTATTATTATTATTATTATCATTATTATTATTATTATCATTATTAATATATATATATCATTATTTAAAAATGGTTATTGTTATTATTATTATTATATTATCATTATCATTAATAATGTCATAATAATTATCATTATTAGTATTATTGTAATTAAAACTAATATTAGTAACACTTAATTATTTTGATTACTATTATTATCATTATTATGAACACGATATAAAAGACGATTAAAAGCTATTAAACGACACGATTAGGAAATAATGAGTAAGAGTATCATGATGAAATTAAAATATTATAAGATATTAATTTAGATAAAATTATCGTTCTTATTATTTTTATCATTACTATTATTATTAAAAGTATCGTTAGTATCAAAACTATCATTTTAACAAAAATTATCATTTTAACAAAAATTATTATTTTAATAGAAATGTCATTGTTACTATAAAATATCATTGTTATTATCATTTTAAATAGAATTATTATTTTAAAGATAATATTAAAAATTATCGTAAATATTAAAGTTATCATAATTAGAATTATCGTTTTATCATAATATCATCTTAGTAATTATAAATATTGATATTTTTATAATAATAATTATTATTACAAAATAATACAACTTTTACTTACTAACATTATAGATATTATTTTATCAAATAAATATGTAATACAAACATATTTTACTACGTGTAATAAATTACTTTAGTAATACCTATCATATTATCTTTATGATATTAAATGAACCCTATAAATTTTATTACTTAATATATATAAAAGTATATTTTATTATATAAATTTTAATATAAAATTTTATTTATTAATAAATGAATTATATTATTTACTCTAATAAATCTTTTAAAAATATTTAAAAATATAAAACGACGATATTTAAAATATATTATAATCATGTATAAATTTTGGAAATCATTTTGAGTCAAATTGACTTTTGTTGACTTTTGCATATTAGTCTCGAGCATTAGGATTGTGGTAAACTATGACCTGACCTAATTGTTAGACAAATATTGACCAACATATAATTATATATAATTAATTTAGGTTCGTGAATCCGAGGCCAACCTTGCACTAGTTCAATGACGTTATATGTATTTTCACTACGAAATACAGTATGGTGAGTTTCATTTGCCTTTTTACCCTTTATATTTTTGGACTGAGAATACATGCGCAATTTTTATAAATGTTTTACGAAATAGACACAAGTAATCGAAACTACATTATATGGTTGAATTATCAAAATCGAATATGCCCCTTTTTATTAAGTCTGGTAATCTAAGAATTAGGGAACAGACACCCTAATTGACGCGAATCCTAAAGATAGATCTATTGAGCCCAACAAGCCCCATCCAAAGTACCGGATGCTTTAGTACTTCGAAATTTATATCATGTTCGAAGGAGGATCCCGGAATGATGGGGATATTCTTATATGCATATTGTGAATATCGGTTGCCAGGTGTTCAATCCATATGAATGATTTTTGTCTCTATGCATGGGACGTATATTTATGAGAACTGGAAATGAAATTCTTGTGGTCTATTAAAATGATGAAAATGAATGATTATGATAAACTAATGAACTCACCAACCTTTTGGTTGACACTTTAAAGCATGTTTATTCTCAAGTATTAAAGAAATCTTCCGCTGTGCATTTGCTCATTTTAAAGATATTAATTGGAGTCTTTCATGGCATATTTCGAAGAACGTTGCATTCAAGTCATTGAGTTCATTAAAGATTATTATTATTAAGTCAATTTATAGTTGAATAGTGGATATTATGAAATGGTATACATGCCTGTCAATTTTCGATGTAAAGAAAGTTTGTCTTTTAAAAACAAATGCAATGTTTGTAAAATGTATCATCTAGAGGTCAAATACCTCGCGATGTAATCAACTATTGTGAATCGTTTATAATGTATATGAATGGGTCCTTTCACATATAGCTTCAAGTGTACAACTCGTTGATGTGTTTACATCATCATGACCAAGATTTGACCATCATAACCCAAGTGCAAGTCTAAGACATGAAGCACAACTCACTTAAGAGTTGCATAAAGTTTGATGAACCCAAGTTACATCAAAGTCTTAGATCTAACACATACATGAACTTTAAAGCTAATAACAAGTTACAAACTTGAAAGTAAACTAACTAATCAAGATCTTAAGATGTAGAACATAGTTCTTAGTTAGATCTTGAAGATCCAAGACTCAAAAGTCTAGATCTGACATAAGTGTACAAAGTTATATTTAAAGAAAACCTATTTACATGTTCTTGAACTTTTAAGTTATCTTTTAGTTCCAAGAGATATGAGATCAAGACTAACTTGTAGTACTTGACCAATAACAACCAAAATCATAAAATTAAAGTGCAAGTAAAACTAAATAAACAAGTAAATAAGTTCATGAGTTTCATACTTTAAAGATTTAGAAAGTAAACATTAAGTTCACTTCATGTACTTCAAGTATGAGTTACAACACAAGAACTTTAAATCTTTTGACACAATAAAAGTAGAATCATAAACTAGTAAGTTTATGTTCTTGTGTTCTTGATAAATACAAGATATTATGAAGAATCAAACTAGTAAGTTTGATTCTTGAGAGCTAGTAAATAAGTAACAAGCAACTTCAAAGTAAGTAATTAATAACAACTAGTAAGTAACTAACAAGACAAGTATCAAACAACAACAAATGATGATGATGATTAAGAGTGCTTTAGGTTCAGTTTAGGGACAAAGAAAGAAGAGAGAAAACTTCAAGTTACTTACAACTTGAGAGAGAAATGAGAGAAGGAGTTTGAGAGCAAATGAGTGTGTGTGAGAAATGAGAGAAATGTGAGTGAAGTAGTAAGTAAAAAAAAGATTTTGACTCCCTTACCACCTAGGGAAACCATAAGTCAGCTGCACACATGGGAGGGGAGGTTTAGTTCAATGGTTCCTTGAATGTTAAAGCTTAAAAGTGTGGATAAATGAGGTTCATGCATGGGGATTGTGGGAACTAGATTCCAATAAGTCTTAAACTAATTAGTTTCCATCTAATTGATACTTACAAGTGTTAGTGGGCTAACTAAGTCCACTTAAAATGTAGGGTGGGCTTCTAAAGTCCAATAATACTAGTAAAGGTCCAAGTTCAAATAAAAGCCCAAGTATGTATGTAATTAACAAGTTAATCCAATTAAAAGCCCAAGTAATTAACCAACAACCTTAGTTAATTAAAATGATTAATAAAACTTAATCATGAATGCAAATAATACTTGAAAATATTATTCGTAAAGTTTCGTGTGTCACAAAGACGTTTCGGGCACTTAAAAGTCAAGTACGGGCAATCAAGGTAACATGTAAATGTAATATCATACATTCGTTTTATCATACGTATTAATAATAACAATTATTAATAAATAAACATTGGAAATTCCAGGGTCGTTACATTACCCACCTGTTAAAGAAAATTTCGTCCCGAAATTTAAGCTGAGGTAGATGGAGGAGTCGGGAAAAGGTGAGGATACTTCCGCATCATTTGATCCTCTCGCTCCCAAGTAAACTCAGGTCCTCGTTTGGCATTCCATCGTACTCGGACGATCGGAATCTTGTTGCGCTTCAAAGTTTTGACCTCACGGTCTATAATCTCAACAGGCTCTTCCACGAAGTGGGGTTTGTCATCAATTGTAAGTTCTTCCAGTGGTATGATAAGTTCAGGTGTAGCAAGACACTTCTTCAAGTTTGACACGTGGAAGGTAGGATGAACTGAGCTCAATTGTGCTGGTAGATCCAAACGGTAAGCAACGGGTCCAACACGTTCCAAAATTTCAAAAGGATCAATGTATCGTGGGTTTAACTTTCCACGTTTCCCAAATCGAATCACACCTTTCCAAGGTGCAACCTTCAACATTACACGATCACCAACGTTGAATTCAAAGTCTTTACGTTTAAGATCAGCATAACTCTTTTGACGATCGCGGGCAGTCTTAAGTCTAGCTTGAATCTGAGCAATCTTCTCCGTGGTTTCGTGGACTACCTCGGGTCCGGTGATTTGCTTTTCGCCTACTTCGGCCCAACAAATAGGAGATCGGCACTTGTGGCCATACAATACTTCAAAAGGTGCAGCATTAATGCTAGAGTGATAACTGTTGTTGTACGAGAATTTGGCTAGTGGCAAATGCCTTTCCCAGGCCTTTCTAAAATCAATAACACATGCACGCAACATGTCCTCCAAGGTCTGAATTGTTTGTTCACTTTGCCCGTCAGTCTGAGGGTGATAAGCAGTACTCATGTCGAGATGGGTTCCCATGGCTTCTTGCAAAGAACGCCAAAATCTAGAAGCAAAACGGGGATCACGATCTGAGATGATCGATAAAGGTACACCATGACGAGATACAACCTCCTTGATGTATAATTGAGCAAGTCTTTCCATTGTATCAGTTTCCTTCATCGCTAGAAAGTGTGCAGACTTAGTAAGGCGGTCAACGATAACCCAGATGGTATCGTATCCGCCCACCGTCTTTGGCAGCTTAGTAATGAAATCCATTGTTATCCGTTCCCACTTCCATTGTGGGATTTCTAGTTGCTGAAGTAAACCAGAATGTCTCTGATGCTCGGCTTTAACCTTCGAGCAAGTCAAACACTTACCAACATAAGTCGCAACGTCCTTCTTAAGATTCGGCCACCAATACTGTTCTTTAAGGTCATGGTACATCTTGCCTGCTCCAGGATGAATCGAATATCTCG
The DNA here is from genome assembly GCF_046630445.1 of Rutidosis leptorrhynchoides. NCBI lineage: Eukaryota > Viridiplantae > Streptophyta > Magnoliopsida > Asterales > Asteraceae > Rutidosis > Rutidosis leptorrhynchoides. The sequence continues at coordinate 125,964,161 of NC_092333.1, read as the reverse complement.
ATTTGTGTGCTTCATCAAGTATAAGGTTCCGTAGATCTTCATAAAGAGGTACCCATATTCTTCCGGCATAACATCGGAGTCCAGACTCCCTAACCTCAAATCGAGAGACAAGTAAGTTCAAATGTTCGTGAGATATGTTCTCCTCCTTGAGAGCCTCATCTTGGGCTACTCTGATCTGGATGTTGAGGTTCGAATGGATGGTGATGTTCAGAGCCCTAACACGAAGAGGGGTCGTCCTCTCCTTTCGGCTTAAAGCGTCAGCTACAACATTGGCCTTGCCAGGGTGATAACGGAGTTCACAATCGTAGTCGTTGAGCGTCTCGATCCATCAACGCTGTCTCATATTCAGTTGATTCTGATCGAAGATGTGCTGGAGACTCTTGTGATCAGTGAAAATAGTGCTCTTAGTTCCATACAAATAGTGTCTCCACAATTTGAGCGCAAAGACAACGACTCCAAGTTCAAGATCGTGAGTAGTGTAGTTTCGCTCGTGAATCTTCAATTGGCGGGAGGCATAGGCAATAACCTTTGATCGTTGCATCAATACACAACCAAAACCACTCTTCGATGCATCACAATAAACAACAAAGTCGTCACTGCCTTCGGGGAGCGATAGGATAGGTGTGGTGGTTAACTTATTCTTCAAAGTTTGGAATGCTGATTCGTGTGCGGGTTCCTAAATGAACTTCTTGCCCTTGTGAGTCAGTGCTGTCAAAGGACGCGCAATCAGAGAAAATCCTTCGATAAACCTTCGGTAATAACCTGCGAGACCTAGGAATTGGCGAATGTGCATCGGAGTAGTGGGGGTCTCCCACTTGCTGATGGCTTCAATCTTGGCGGGATCAACTTTGATACCCTGGTCGCTCACAACATGACCCAGAAACTGGACTTCCTTCAACCAAAATTCACACTTGGAGAATTTGGCGTAAAGTTGCTCTTGTCTCAAGAGCTCAAGCACTAGTCGGAGGTGTTGCTCATGCTCTTCTTCGCTCTTAGAGTAGATGAGGATATCATCTATGAAGACGATAACAAACTTATCCAAGTACGGCTTGCAGACACGATTCATGAGATCCATGAACACGGCAGGTGCATTTGTCAAACCGAATGGCATCACGAGAAACTCATAATGACCATAACGGGTCCTGAATGCATTTTTCATCACGTCACTTTCTTTTACCCTCAACTGGTGATAACCGGATCGCAAATCGATCTTTGAGTAAACGCTCGATCCTTGTAGTTGATCAAAAAAGATCGTCAATTCGTGGAAGAGGATACCGATTCTTGATTGTCAATTTGTTGAGTTCACGGTAGTCGATACACATATGGAAGGATCCATCCTTCTTCTTCACAAACAACACAGGTGTGCCCCAAGGCGAGAAACTTGGTTGGATAAATCCACGGTCAAGTAGTTCTTGTAGTTGGATTTGTAATTCTTGCATCTCGGAAGGTGCGAGTCTATAAGGTGCGCGAGCTACAGGTGTAGCTCCTGGCACTAAATCAATCTGAAACCCTACTGCTCTCTGCGGCGGCAATTCAGGCAATTCCTCTGGGAAGACATCGGAAAATTCGTTCACAATTCGAACGTCGTTCACGCTTTTCACCTCAGTTTCTACCGCTTTCACATGTGCTAGGACTGCAAAACGTCCCTTCTTCATAATCTTTTGCACTTTCACGCAACTAATGATGTTCAACTTCGAGGTACATCTCTCTCCATAGATAACCAGTGGTTCGCCATCTCCTTGTGGTATACGCAGTGCTTTATCTCCACAGATAACATCGGCCTTTATCTTGCTCAACCAATCCATACCGACGATCACGTCAAAACTTCCCAGTTTGATAGGTATCAAATCAATTTCGAAATCCGCACCAGCTATGTTGATAATAGCTCCACGACTAATGTGGTTAACTTTTTCAAGTTTACCGTTGGCGACCTCGACAAGCATACTTTCTTTTAACGGGACTAATGACCAATTAATCTTATCGCAAAAATGTCTACATACATAACTTCTATCCACACCAGTATCAAACAAGACAGAAGCTAAAAGATTGTTGATTGTGAATATACCTGTCACCAAGTCGGGGTTTTCTAGGGCGTCCCTTGCATTAACATTAAAAGCTCTAGAGCGGGTTGGTCCGCCATTTTTTCGCTTGTTTGGGCACGTATTTCTAAAATGGCCCGTCTGTCCACATTCGTAACACTTCTTTGGCCCGTTGGTGTTCAGCTTCCCATTCAAAGTGGTGACCTTGCAGTCTTTCCCGATATGCCCAGCCTGTTGACACTTCTCGCAGACAATATTGCAATACCCAGTGTGGTGTTTGTAACATCGCTTGCATTGTGGTAAGGTTCCTTTGTAGTTCGGGTTTGAGTTGGTGTTGTTGTTGGGGTTGAGGTTTCCACTGTTGTTGTGCCTCTTGGCGGGGGTCTGGTCATAGGTTCTCCCCCTGTTATTGTGGTGGTTGTTGTTGTTGTTGTTGTTGTTGTTATTATCCCACTTTCGCTTTTCGCTACTACCAGCTTCAAACTTAGCCTTCTCCGGCTCATCAATGAGAATCTGATTCATGAGGGTATGCACCATGCGCATTGCTTCGGGAACATTCGGTGGTTTGGACGATGTGACGTTTCCTTTGATGGACTTAGGGAGTCCACAGAAGTATCTCTCCATACGCTTGAATTCCGGGGTGACCATTGTCGGGCACATAAGAGCTAACTCAAGAAACCTCCTGTTGTAACCATCAAGGTCATTCCCAACGGCCTTTAACTGCATAAATTCGATTTCCATCTTCTGGATTTCGGTTCTCGGACAATACTCATCAATTATTGCAGCCTTGAATTCCTCCCATGGCGTAGCATACGCCTCATCGATACCTTTCGCTTGAGTTAACGTGTTCCACCACGTTAGTGCACCGTCAGATAGCGTGCAAGATGCAAACTTGGTCTTATTATCCTCCGAACAGTTGCTAACTCAGAATACTGATTCAAGTTTCTCGAACCATCTGGTGAGACCAACCGGTCCCTCGGTTCCACTGAAGTTATGTGGTTTGCAGCTCTGGAATTCCTTGTAAGTACACCCATTCCGAACGGGTGGGATAACTGGTGGTGGTGGCGGTGGAGCTTGAAGATTTCTTTCTGCTAGGGCTGCAGCGACACGTTCTTGGATCATCTCTTCAATTTGAGTAGCAGTAGGTGTGGATCGACCGTTAGCCATGATGTTCTAAACAAAAATTTTGACTCAAGTCAAAATCCAGCATGCAAGTAGTAATAATACAGTATATAGTGACCAACATGGAATCAAAACATCACATGTTATTAAATAACGCATCTAGGTACAAATACCACAGAGTCATCGTACAGTAATGTAAATAGAACATCATGCAAGAATTTAATAACGCAAAGTTCCATTAATAAATAATAAGTTTCATACATCCGCATAAGTTCGTACAATACATGAGTAATACAATAAACTACAACTAGATTACATAATGAAATCTAAATACAAAAGTCCTACAGTGAAGGTGGGTGTAGGATGTCTAAAACCTGAGCCAACTGCTCCTCGATCTCAGTAACCCGAGCTCGGAGGGTTCCCACCTCCCTTGTCAATTCCTCGACAGTGGGAGTTGGTGGGGCAGGCGGTGCCGGCGGTGCAAGTGGTGCCGGTGATGCAGGTGGTGCAGCCCTCACGAAACGAGGTGCAGATGTCCCGGCTCCAGAAATAGTCAGCACGTAACGAGGTGCCTTACGTATCTGTGGGTCGGCAGGGTACGGAACAAGCCGCTTACGGGCAGTAACCCTCCGACGCCGACCAAAAGCGTCAGTGAAAGCACGACCTCCATTCACCCCTGGAATAACGGTGCCATCAGGACGGTACCGCTTCTTCGGCGGGGTGGAGGGTGCCTGTATAGGTATATCAGCAGGGTCCTCGTCTTCACTGGAGTCATCCGAAGAGGTGTCGTCTAATGGAGCATCAGTGGAAGACCCGTCGTCTGAATCATGTGGTGGCGACACGGGTGGCTCAACTGGCAGTCCGAAGGCGGCCAACATCTGTCTGTGTCTGCCTAGCGGAATCGGCACTAAACGTCCATCGGGAGTGCGTCGGCAAGGCGTGCGCATGTGGTTACGAAACGGCCCTTCCCCGAACTCCGCGGGAATCTCAATCCCACCAATGCGAGGCTGTGACCCCGAGGGTCCGGGAGCAGACGGAGCTGGAATCTCTGATGTTACGCGAGGTGTATATAAAATAGCTATTAATTTTAGCAGGAAATACTATTAAATACGATACAATTTTACACAAGATATTTATTTATTTAGAGAATGGATATACTTAAACCTTGCTACAACACTTATAGGCAGTGTACCTAATCGTACAGTAGTGTAGTTTTTAGTAAGTCCGGTTCGTTCCACAGGGAAAATCTTTAAACAAAGCTTAACGCTATATTAGTTTACTTTTGTAAAAATACAAATATATATATAAGTAATATTATTATTATAAAGGGGGGTTTTTACCGTTTAATGACCGGTTTCTCGATTTTAAAACTTTAGTCGCAGTTAAAACCAAATGTAAAATAATAAATAAAAGACTTAATTTAAAGCGTAAAGTAAATAACGATAATGAAATTGCGATTAATAAAAATGCGATAAAATAAACTTGCGATAATTAAAAAAGTACGATAATTAAAAGTGCAATTAAATACAATAACAATAAAAATGCGATAATTAGAAGTGCAATTAAATATAAAATAAAGGAAATTAAATATGAAATAAAAGAATTATGCTTATTTAAACTTCCGTAATCATGATGGTTGACGTGTTGATTTTAGTTTTATGCCCATGGGTAAATTGTCCTTTGTCCTGGATTATTTAATATGTCCGTCTGGTTTTTGTCCATAACAGTCCATCAGTCATAAATATAAAGTGCGAGTGTCCTCGTCAAATTATCCTTATACCCGAAGTTAAATATTCCAACTAATTGGGGACTTAAACTGTAACAAGATTTTAATACTTTGTTTAATAATTACACCAGGATGTCGACTGAGTGTAACCCAAGGTTTTAATATTTTGTTATCAATTATACCAAGTGTCCTTGTACATAATTTCACCCCTGTTTTAATTATTCTTGTGGCTATTAATCCATTCCCATGTCCGGTTAAATGAACGATTATTCGTACATATAAATACCCCGCCCATCGTGTCCGATCGAGTGTATATGGTAATTTATAGGGACGCCCAATTGTAAATCTTTATATTAACATTAACAAACTATCATTTAGTTAAACAAATATAAAGCCCATTAATAGCCCATAGTCTAATTTCCACAAGTGTCGTTCTTTTGTCCAAACCCCAATTATGGTACAAAGCCCAATTACCCAATTTTAGTAATTAGCCCAACATCATGATTACTTCGGATTAAATAAGCATAATAATAACTTAGCTACGAGACATTAAATTAAAAAGGTTGAACATAACTTACAATGATTAAAAATAGCGTAGCGTTACACGGACAGAATTTCGACTTACACCCTTACAACATTCGCTAACATACCCTTATTATTAGGATTAAAATTAAAATTAAAATTAAAATATAAATATAAATATTTACGTATAGATATAGAGAGGATGGATATATAAGTGTGAAAAATGATCAGAATTCAGTTGGCTTTATAGGGAATTGAGTTCAGGGATACTCCGCAACTCGCGGCATTTTTTGCCTTCAAACTCCGCGAGTCGCGGAGTTTGAAAATACAGCTCACTCCAAATTGGATCTTAGTCTGCCGACGGTTTTAAATATTAATATAATATATATATAATTTTTAAGAATTATTTATATATTATATTATATTCATGTGCATAGTTGACTTGTAATTTTTAGTTCGTTGCGTCGAGCGTTGAGAGTTGACTCTGGTCCCGGTTCCGGATTTTCGAACGTCCTTGCGTACAATTTTATATTTTGTACTTTGCGTTTTGAATCTTGTACTCTTGTAATTTCGAGACGTTTCTTATCAATAATTGGAACTTCTTTGATTGTATTTTGTACTTTTGAGCTTTTTGGTCGTTTGCGTCTTCAATTCGTCGAATCTGTCTTTTGTCTTCACCTTTTATTATTTAAACGAATATCACTTTTAAATAGAATAATTGCAATTAAAAGCTTGTCTTTCTTGAGGAATAATGCTATGAAATATATGTTCGTTTTTAGCATTATCAAATATTCCCACACTTAAGCGTTGCTTGTCCTCAAGCAATATCGTCTTGAAATACTAGAATGACTTCTTTATTCTTCACACTTTGTACATCAGTGATTTCTATACGGCGGTATAAACAATGGTAGTAACGATATGGTTTACAGTCCCACATGACTATAAAAATTTAGATCCATTAAGGAAATTGGATCTTTATGAAAACATTTGATCTTTTGAAAATTAAATCTAGTTTTTACCCTAGATAAGTTTTCCGGAATAACCCTTTACCGGTGTTTGCAAAATATTTTTGTGGGTTTGGTGGGTTTCAGATTTGAAAATTTTAGCTCAAAACTTGCGGTTTTGTGTCACCCACTTGCTAACCTTGTATTTGGAAAGCAACACGTCCAGTTTACTCATCCCGTATATTACCTTTCGGTAATCTACCGTCCGGTTGTAAAGGAAAGCGTTGAACAAGCAACTGTTAAGGCAATGTCCCCTGACATGCTTTTAATTATGGTCTATAACGTGTCGGACGCAATTACTATCCTTGGTAGGAGCAATAGTAAAGCTCACCGCACAAGGTCCTGTCTTTGACCACTATGCAACCACCGTTCTTACGGTTGACACCCGATTTAGTTCAGGTGACCTAATGAATTCTAGGTGAATTCCTAGGATTTTACGTTCAATGGTAATGAACGCATTGAAAATAGGGTTTTCAGAAAACAAATCGATTTGTAATTTTGATCAAAATATTTTCTCGTTCAAGCTCGAGTTTAGATATCATTGAATTCCATGAGTTTGTAATTCTCAATCTTTAAGGTCAATCTCAAGGATTGAGTAATATCAGGCTTAAAAGCTGATTTTTAGTCTTTAAGGAGATTATCCTTTCTGGGGATCTGATTCATTAGTCTTATCAAGCTAATTTGCATGGTGCCCCCCCATTGTACGAGATAAATCCTTCTCATGGTTAGGATAAATCTGACCACTTGGCGACCCTGTTTAATGCTGAGGTCCGTGGATTTCCTGCTGATTTTAGTGATGACTTTTCTAGATTTTTCGTCAACCTACAGCTGGTCTGGACGACAACTTCTTGACCTAAATCAAGAAGCGCGTGTCTTTTTTGGAAGACTTTACTTCCTTTTAATGATGGAATTGATTCATCGTGTAGATCCATCTTTCTTACAGTAAATCAGGTAAAACTTTTTAGTTTAGTCCAAAGCAAAAGTATTTTCAGTTATTTGTACAAAAATATGTGATATATGTTTTGAATAACTTGGAGAATTTTCCCACACTTGGCTTTTATTTTCCTTTTTATTGTCCTCTATTCCATTTTAAATGAATTTTAACATTTTGGTTTGTTTCTCAATTTATGTCCTTTCCGAGGTTACAATAATTTCGGTGTTAAAACCTAGTTTTATCGTTCATAAATATGTATAAACATGATTTTGAGTTCATTTAATTGAAAATTTTGAAAAATTTTACTAGAATTGGGTAGTCAGTATATAAGACTAGGGCTGTTCTTTATTATCAGAGAGCACTAGATTCTAATACAACTACTGCTTTACTAGTATTTTTAATGGTAACCAAGTGTTTAAGATAAAAATTTTAAAATCCGAAAGAATTTAACCCCTTCCCACACTAGAGATCTTGCAATGCCCTCATTTGCAAGAAATCAGTAACAATTTAAATTATTGAGGGTGATTTGTGTGAAAATGATTAAATTTTTACCAAAGTTTCCAAATATATTGGCGTTTGTTTGCTGAATGATAAATGGTGCACATCATTTGTTCATTCCGTCTTGTTGTTATTTCACATATATTTTGCATCTTGTCGTCAAAATTAGTTGCTTTTGCTGAACTTAATGCCAGTCTTTGAAAATGCGTTGTTTTACCCTGTTGTGTACATAAGATAAACTGCAAACATATATACATATTTTTGAAGTTTGGTATATTACCCCACATTCAAAAATTATTAAAATCTAAGAATAAAAGTTTGAAAATTATAAAAACTATTACAATATTAACATAAGTATTAAATGTATCAACATTAAAAATTACAAAATAAATAAAACTAAGTAGACTAGGGATGATACTGATACCAATAGGGGTTCCAAGCATAACCATAGGTGCTATAGAATGCTTCGGCTGGGTTATATGTAGGATACGGTGGTTGCATCTCTATAGACCAGGGAGGGAATATGGGTTTTGGAGTAGGAATATAGTTTCTACCTATATGTTGGCAATGAGCTATGATTTGGTTTTGATGAACTTGCCAATCTTCAAATGCTCTCTGTCTAGCATTTTCGTACTCCTGTGAAGCTATAAACCTTTGCATTTCTTGCATTTCATTTCCCCCTCCTACATTACCTTGCTGTTGGTTTCTCTCAACCTGTGGATGTCTACCATGGTATTGTACTGCGGCGTTATTTCGCCTCTTCAAAACTTTCGCACCATGGTATACATTTAAACCTATTGTATCGCGGGGTTCTGGTTCTTCGACTAATAATCCCCCCCGACTTATATCCACACCGAGATATTCAGCAATCAAAGTAATAAAAATACCACCTCCTATTATGCTATGCGGTCTCATCCCCCTAACCATAGCTGATAAATAATAACCTACACAATAAGGTATACTTACAGCGCTTTGTGGGTCTCGAATACACATATGGTAAAACAAATCCTGTTCATTTACCTTTTCCTTGTTCTTACCTCTTTGTGTAATCGAATTAGCTAAAAATCTATGAATCACTCTTAATTCAGCTCTATCTATATCCAAATAAGAGTAATTTCCCCCTTTGAATCGGTGATGGCTTGTCATTTGACTCCATACACCATGTGTATCAAAATTTTCATCTATCTTTCTACCATTTAGTATCAACCCTCTACAATCGGCAGATGCTAACTCCTCAGGCGTATATATATGTAAAGCCTGAGCCATGTCTAGTAAAGACATGTGGCGCATCGAACCTCCTAACAAAAATCTAATAAAAGATCGATCGGTTAAACTAGCTACCCGATCATTTAATTCTATACTACACAACAATTCTTCACACCATACTTTATATACAGGTCTACGCATGGTGAATAAACGTACCCAGTAGTTAAAAGTAGAATTACCATACCTCTGTGCAAGTAATTCCCTAATTGGCCCGGCCAATTCTACAGCTTCTAATGGTCCCCATTCTATGACCCTAGGTACCTCAACAACTTTAGAATGAAGAGTATGCAAACCCTTTTGGTATTTTGGATAATCTATCCAAAGTCTGTCAAATCTCAGGTTCGGGTGCAAATCTTCCAAGTGCATATCAGAAAATGTCATGACTGGATGAGGTATATCTTGCTTGTAGTAGTTATCCACCTCCTGTTGTTCCGCATTCTCAGCAGGAGCATTGTGAGTTTGGGATGAAGATTCACCCCTTTCAGTCTGCAAAACACATCAAACACAATTTTTGTGCATCCAAATATGCATTAGTGTCAGCAAAATCATCAATCAAAATAATTACAATGACATGATCAATTTATATCAAACTTAAGCTCATTTTCATTTTTTCATCAAATCTACACTTTTTCAAATAAGCATATACGAAAATGTTCGTCAAGTTCATAAGTATTTTACTCAAATAACATGTCAAAATAATCATTACTAGCAATTAAACAAGTTTCAAATGGCATTATCTCTCAAAAATCAAGTTCATGAATTTTTAGACTTGAAAAAGTCCACTTTAATTCTCAAAATCATGTTTAGGCTCAAAGTTTGGATCATTTAACTACCTAAACATGTTACACTACTTAATTTAGCAACAATTCATGACAAAAATCGGCCATAACCTGTTTATATCAAAAAGCCCCAAATTTGCTCAAGAACACAAACCCTAGATTACTCAAAATTTGAAGTTTAAGGCTTCTAATCATGTTAAATAGCATCAATCTAGATTATACAAGCATAATACATAAGCAATTTAAGCATAATTACACTAAAAAGCATCAAAATCAAATTGGGGAAAAAATTGCTCAAGAACACTAATTTTCGGATTAAATGGTGTTTAAGTGTAGAAATTTACCGTTTTTCTTGAGTAATTCCTTGATAGCATCCTTCTCAACATGATTTTAGTAAAAGATTTGATGATTAACGGTTAAAAATTGTGATTTTGGGGGTGTTTTTTCGGGTTTTTGCGGGTATTATTTTCGCAGTATTTTTGAGTTTGTGGTGTGGACTGAGCTGTTCTGCGTTTATATTTTTTTCTGGATTTTAGGAACTCCGCGAGTCGCGGTATATTACCCTTCAAACTCCGCGACTCGCGGAGTTTGTTTTTTTTTTTTTTTTTACATCTTATACTAATTAAAACAATTAAGTAATTAATTTTAAAATTTTGTTTCCCTTGTTATTTAGGACGAGGTCGTTTCGGATCGATGTCCTAGTCCGTCCTTCGACAAAATTTTAAAATTTGTCTTTTTGTAGCGATTGTTTTAAAAGCTAAGATTTTTGGGTTTTTTAATGTTTTTGGCATACTTTAATTCAATAAGATTAAAAATAATGATAATAAAAGTTCTCGTCCCTCCCTTGGGTAAAGCAATTTCGGTTTAAAGACCTAGTCTTCAACTTATGATGAATTTTAAAAATCATATTTTTAACTTAATGAGATAAAGTAAATTTTTGTTTTTAAATTCACACAATTTAAATATAAAATTAAAAATTAATATTAAAAATTCACACCAAACTTAAAATTTGAAATGCATAAAATTAAAAATTCATATTTTAAAAATTAAAAATTCACACCAAACTTAATTTAAAAATTCATATTATAAATTCACACCAAACTTATATAAATTTTTTCAAATATTTACAATTTTAAATATATTGTTTTTATAAAGTTTACAATATTAATTTAAGATTTATATATTAATTTTAAAAACATGGTAAAAATAAAATTAGAAATCTTTTTGGCTTTTTATCCCACTTTAATCAATCAAATATTATTAAAAATATGCGCCCCTCTTTTCGGTAAAGTAATTTTTGTTCCAAAACCTAATTTAACTCATGACGAATTTTTGAAATATTTTGGGTTGATTGATTAAAGATATTTATACCTTAAGAATAAACGTTAAATTTCGCAGTGATGTAATAAATTTTTGAATGATATCAATAATTTCGGTCGCCAAACCTAATTTTATTTAACACCAATTTAATACTTTATAGCGAACAAATTAGCGTTTATTATCAAAAGGTTAAAAATAAAAATAAAAAAATAAAACTGTACAAACATACCTGTGAAATAGATTTCTTAGTTATATGATCTATCACATTCATAAGATAGTCGGTTTAATTGGTTTTCCATGGCTACATAGGCGTAACCTCGAGCATTCAGTGTCTTTTCTTCTAAACATATGAACGGTCCGTCTCTGCATAAAGTAACAAATTCGGTATTTGAATAGGTTTGATTATTTGAACATTTACCTCCATGTGACCATTTTCCGCATTTGTGACATCTTTCTAGGTGTCGTGCTCTTCTTTTCGCTGCGGATTTTGATTTTCCTTTACCAAATTGTAACTTATTATCTTCGCATCTGGATTCTTTTCTAACTCCGTCCAATCTTTCTCTGATTACTGATACTATTTCACTCGGTAGTGTGTCATTATTACGTTTAGTGATCAAAGCGTGTAGCATTAGACCATGGTTTAGTTCACAGGCAGTCTTCATTTTGTAAAATCCTAAAAAAAATAAAAATTCAGAATGGGGGGAGAAGACTAGTTCTTTAGGGTCTGCTAGGGAAAGACCATTCGGGTTCCATTTTCGAGAACTACATGAAAACAGACAATCTAACTCTAACAGAAATACATATTATCCTTTAAAGACTTGATTCTCCCCACACTTAGTTAGCTGTGGTGTCGAAATTGTGATTAACTTCGTTGTCGACTTCCATCGGACTATCTATGTAGTGTTTAACTCTGTGACCATTAACTTTAAATTCAATCCCATTTGAATTTATTAATTCTATCGTTCCGTATGGGAAAACTCTTTTAACTATGAATGATCCAGACCATCTTGATTTCAATTTTCCAAGAAATAGCTTGAATCGTGAATTGAAAAGAAGAACTCTGTCTCCTTCTTTAAATTCTTTTAAACTTCTGATTCTTTTATCATGCCATTTCTTCGTTCTTTCTTTATAGATTAACGAATTTTCGTATGCTTCATGTCTTAATTCTTCTAATTCGTTTAGTTAACTTAATCGTAGACGTCCGGCTTCATGTAAATCAAGATTACATGTCTTCAAAGCCCAAAATGCTTTGTGTTCAATTTCTACTGGAAGATGACATGCTTTTCCATAAACAAGTCTAAAAGGTGTGGTTCCAATTGGAGTTTTGTAGGCTGTTCTAAAAGCCCAGAGTGCATCCTCCAATTTAATGGACCATTCCTTCGGATTTGATCCTACGGTTTTCTCTAGAATACGTTTTAAAGCTCGGTTGGTATTTTCAACTTGTCCACTTGTTTGTGGATGATATGCGGTGGAGATTTTATGAGTTACTCCATATCTTTTAAGAACTTTCTCAAGTTGATTATTACAGAAATGAGTACCCCGATCACTTATTAAAGCTTTCGGTGTTCCAAACCTTGCAAAAAGACGTTTTAAAAAGTTGACTACAACTCGTGCATCGTTAGTTGGGAGAGCTTGTGCTTCCGCCCATTTAGATACATAATCAATGGCTACGAGTATATATAGATTATTATGAGATTTTGGAAATGGACCCATAAAGTCAATACCCCAAATGTCAAATACTTCACATACTTGGATGACATTTTGTGGCATTTCATCACGTTGACTTATTTTTCCGGCCCTTTGACAAGCATCACAGGATTTGCAAAGAAGGTGTGCGTATTTGTAAATTGTAGGCCAATAGAATCCAGCATCATAAACTTTTCTTGCTGTTAGTTGAGGCCCATAATGCCCTCCTGTTGGTCCTGTGTGACAATGGTTTAATATTTTACTGGCTTCATCTCCGAATACACATCGGCGTATTATTCCATCGGGACAACTTTTAAACAAATGTGGATCTTCCCAAAAATAGTGTTTTATATCACTGAAGAATTTCTTTCGTCTTTGGTACGATAATCCTTTTTCAAGGAATCCACAAACTAAGTAGTTTGCATAGTCTGCAAACCATGGAATTTCTTTATAATCTATCTTCAATAGATATTCATCAGGAAAGTTGTCTTGTATGGCCGATTCATTTAGAACTTCTAATTCGGGATTTTCAAGACGAGAAAGATGATCAGCGGCGAGATTTTCTGCTCCTCTTTTATCTCGGATTTCAATATCAAACTCTTGTAAGAGTAAGATCCAACGGATTAATCTTGGTTTAGCATCTTGTTTTGAAAATAGGTATCTAAGAGCAGAATGGTCGGTATAGACCACCGTTTTTGCTAGAACGAGATATGATCGAAATTTGTCAAAAGCAAAGACAATAGCAAGGAGTTCTTTTTCAGTAGTTGTATAGTTCGTTTGTGCTCCTTGTAACGTCTTACTAGCATAATATATAGGTTGAAATCGTTTTTCAATCCTTTGTCCTAAAACGGCTTCCATTGCAAAATCACTTGCATCGCACATTAGTTCAAATAGTAGATTCCAATTTGGTGTTATCATGATCGGCGCATTAGTGAGTTTCTCTTTAAGAATATTAAAAGATTTGATACACTCATCTGAAAAGATGAATGGAGCATCCTTTTCTAGGAGTTTATTCATAGGAGTGGCAATTTTAGAAAAATCTTTTATGAAACGTCGGTAAAAACCGGCATGCCCTAGAAAACTCCTAACTCCTCTAACATTGGTGGGATGTGGAAGTTTAGCAATTACATCTACTTTAGCTCTATCCACTTCAATTCCTTCTTTTGAAATTTTATGACCAAGAATGATGCCTTCTTTAACCATAAAATGGCATTTCTCCCAATTAAGTACTAGATTTGATTGTTCGCATCTAATAAGCATTCGTTCAAGATTAGCTAGACATGATTCAAATGTATCACCGAAGATTGAAAAGTCATCCATGAAAACTTCCATGCATTCTTCTATCATGTCATGAAAAATCGCCATCATACACCTTTGAAAGGTTGCAGGGATGTTGCAAAGTCCAAACGGCATGCGTTTGTAAGCAAAAGTACCATAAGGGCACGTGAATGTGGTTTTCTCTTGATCTTCGGGTGCTATTGGAATTTGAAAATATCCGGAAAATCCATCTAGAAAACAATAGTAACTATTTCCGGCTAATCTTTCCAACATTTGATCAATGAAAGGTAAGGGAAAGTGATCTTTTCTGGTGGCGTCATTTAATTTTCTATAATCAATACACACACGCCATCCTGTTACAGTCCTAGTAGGAATAAGCTCATTTTTTTCATTTGTAATGACAGTCATGCCACCCTTCTTAGGCACGCATTGAACTGGGCTTACCCATGGACTATAAGAGATTGGATATATCAAACCTGCATCTAGCAGTTTAATAATCTCTTTCTTAACTACATCTTGCATATTAGGATTTAGTCTTCGTTGGCGTTGCACATACGTTTTATGACCTTCTTCCATAAGGATTTTATGTGTGCAATACGAAGGACTTATTCCTTTAATATCATGAATCTTCCATGCAATGGCTGGTTTATGAGCTTTCAACACAGAAATGAGTTGTGATTTCTCATTTTCAGTAAGAGAAGACGATATTATTACAGGTAATTCAGATTCACCATGTAAATAAGCGTATTCCAAATGGTTTGGAAGTGGCTTTAACTCTAATTTCGGAGGTTCTTCTATCGATGATTTATATCGATATCTGTCTTCTTCTTTTAGCATTTGAATTTCTTCTATTGTTGGTTCATATCCATTAGCTATAAGTGTAGCTAACATTTCAGCTTCATCAATTTGTTCTGTTCCTTCTCCTAAAGAACATTCTCCTGTTCCTTGTAATTCTGGAAATTCTTCTAATAATTCTGCATGTGCATCTATAGTTTGAATATAATAACATGTATCATCTGCAGATTGTGGTTGTTGCATTGCTCTATCAACTGAAAAGGTAACACTCTCATCCTCTATACTTAGGGTCAATTTCTTACTGAACACGTCTATCATTGCTTTAGCCGTGTTTAAGAATGGTCTTCCTAATATGAGAGGAACTTGAGAATCTTCTTCCATGTCCAAAACAACAAAATCTACTGGAAATACTAAAGTACCAACTTTAACTAGCATGTTCTCCATTATCCCTCTAGGATATTTTATTGATCTATCGGCTAGTTGTATGCTTATTCTGGTTGGTTTCAATTCTCCAAGGTCTAGTTTAGCGTATAGTGAATACGGCATTAGATTTATACTAGCACCTAAGTCTGCCAATGCTTCTATTGAACTAAGACTATCCAGAAAACATGGAATTGTGAAACTTCCTGGATCAGATAGTTTTTCTGGTATCTTATTCAACAGCACTGCTGAATAATTAGCGTTCATAGTAACAGCCGAGAGTTCTTCCATTTTCTTTCTATTTGAAATTAGATCTTTCAAGAATTTAGCATATCTAGGCATTCCTGAAATCACATCAATGAAAGGAAGATTTACATTTATCTGTTTAAACATATCCAAGAATTTGGATTGCTCGGCTTCAAGTTTCTCTTTCTTCATTTTACTCGGGTAAGGAAGTGGTGGTTGGTATGGTTTAACATAAGGTTTAGCCTTAACTGTGTTATCTTCATTAACCTTTTCAACTACCGGTTCTTTTTCCTTATCTTGATCAGGTTGTGGTTCTTGTGGAGTAGGAATAGCTTCATCAGAAGTTACAGGTATTTCAGGTGGTTTAAGTGTTGTACCACTTCTTATGATACTAGCTTTAGCTGTTTCATTCCGGGGGTTAGCATTTGTATCACTAGGTAGACTTCCCGGTTTTCTTTCACCTATTAACCTTGCTAGGTTACTTACTTCTTGTTCCAGATTTTGAATAGAAGCTTGTTGATTTCTAAATGCTTGAGCATTTTGTTCATTAGTTTGTTTCTGAGATGTGAAAAACTGCGTTTGAGTTTCAACTAGCTTCGTCATCATATCTTCTAAATTCGGCTTTTTATCATCGGTTTGTTGTGGTGGTTTGTTTTGAAAATTAGGTCTTTGCTGATTGTAATTATTATTGGATACTTGTTGATTGCTAGGACCTTGTTGGTTGTTGTATGGAATATTTCGGTTATAGTTCTGGTTTTGATTGTAAATTGGTCTTGGCGATTGATAATTATTCTGATAATTATTTCCAGGCCTTTGGTTTATGTATGAAATATTCTCTTTTTGTTCCATTGTTAATTCAATACTGAGACAATCTTTTGTCAAATGTGGTCCTCCGATCCGTCATCTTTTCCAACAGCATCTATCTTTGCGGAAATGGAATCTAAGTCATGGCTAGAATTGGCTCTAGCTGCTTTAGATGATCTAACGATATCTTTTTTTTGGTGCCACTCATGTGAGTGGGAAGCAGTGTTATCAATAATTTTGTAAGCATCAGTTTCGGTTTTCTTCATAAAAGAACCACCAGCTGCTATATCTATGTCTTTCCTTGTAGTGATGTCGCATCCTTGGTAGAATATTTGTACTATTTGACAGGTGTCTAAACCATGTTGCGGACATCCTCTTAATAACTTTCCAAATCTAGTCCACGCCTCATATAGAGTTTCATTCAGCTTCTGTGTGAATGTAACAATTTCTCCTTGAAGTCTTACGGCATTAGATGCCGGAAAGAATTGTTTAAGAAATTTTTCAACTAAAACGTCCCATGTATCAATCGCCCCTTCAGGTAACGATTCCAACCAATATTTGGCTTCTCCCTTTAAAGTCCAGGGAAATAACATGAGATATATCTGTTCATCCTCCACTTCTCGGATTTTAAATAGTGTGCAGATCCTATTAAAGGTACGTAGATGTTCATTTGGATCTTCCTTCGGCGCACCACTAAATTGGCATTGATTAGTCACCATGTGTAGAATTTGTCCTTTGATTTCATAATCTGGCGCATTAATGTCTGGATGAGTAATTGCGTGACCTTGCCAGTGCGTTTAGCTCTCATTCGGTCTTCCATACTTAATGGTTCCAGATTCTCCATAATTGAATTTGTTGAATCGGAATCACTAGAGGATTCTGATTTAATGGTTCGTTCCTCAACAATCTCTGTTTGAATGATTGGTGGTTCCGGAGGAAAATTTAGTGGTTCAGGATCTACGAATCGTTCCTGAATATTCTCCAGATTCACAATTGTGAGGTCGGGTTCAAAAAATGGATTATCGGAAATTTGAACTGGAGTACTTGGTCGACTGGATGACGATTCTAAAGAAAAATCAACGGCAGTAATATTTGCTAAATGTCTTGATCTAGTTACAGGTGATGAACGTACAAAAGGTGGTGAACGTCTTGCTCGGTGCATTCACTGAATATCCTATTAGTTTTTAAAAGGAAAGAAAAATTATAATAAGTTATCCAATCAATAGACTTTTCTGATTTTGCCCACGTTTCGAATAGCCAAAAGATGCAGCAGAGGGGCAGGATTCGTTTGGTCTCAATATAATTGAGGACTGTTTGGCTCCAATAACCCGGTCCACATACAAATCCAACTATTACTACGAACCAGAAAATTTTGATGTCTATTAATTTAACCACTTAAAATAAATTTTCGTAATTTTAAGAAATTTAGATAAGAAGTAGAATAAAAATCTATGTCCTAAAACTAGAATAGAGAGAAATAAGAAAGAAAAAGAGCTCGTCGAAAAAGGTAGAAAAAGAAAAATGGTTGAAAAATAAAAGGTGACGGAAAAATAAAAGAAACTTATAAAACTTAAAAACACTTGACTAACCTAACCTTATTACTACAACTAACTTAAAATTATAATCGCAAATTGAGATTACTAATTGGAATGATAATTGATACATAGGTAAAAGTCATCTAAAAATATTAAAGCTTACAAGAAAAACTATATCCCAAATGGAAATAACTTAAAAAAAAAACTTAAAAAGGCGTCGCAAAATTCTAAAGTACCTAAATCTTAGTCTAAAGAAAAAGCACTTAAGGAATTCTACGGCTAAGCCTAAAAATCTAGAAGTAAAAATAACTATGGAAAAAACTAAGTTTAAAACTAAATATGAGCTAAAAATACAAATATTACGCTAAAATGATTAAAAAGGGACAAAATATAAAAATATACAAAAAGTTGTAAAAAGTTACAAATTTTTATAAAAATATTATTTTTATATTATTTTATAAAAGCATTAATTTTTATATATATTAAAACTAATTATAATTAATTATACTAATTAAATTAAAACTTAAACTAAATTATAATAATAATTAAACTAATTAGGGTTAAAATAATAATAATAATAATTAATTACTCCTAATTAAATGCAGATTAGGGTTTCTATCGGTGTCAGAGTGTCTCCGCGAGTTGCGGTATTCCAAGCAGCAAACCCCACGAGTCGCGGGGTTCCAAAACTCAACTCTGGTACAGTTTTAAATTTGACGCGTTTTTTTTTTTTTTCTTCAGATTTTCTGTTTTATATTTTTCTGTTTTAAAATCTAAATATTTATATAATAAAAACTTATATTTAAAAACTAAAATAAAAATAGAACTACTTTATAATTTTATAAATAAAAATCGTAAAACTAGATTTATATATATATTTTATTTTATTTTTTTCGGTTTTTTTTATATGTTTTAAATAAAAACAAAATACTTAAATAAAACTTATATAAAAATAAAGAAACTTTATAAAACTTAAATATTTAATAAAATCTTAAAAATACTTATATTTTTGTTTTTCTTTTTATATTTTCAAATATTTAAAACGTATTTTTATAAAAACGAATTTTAATAAAAGTAAACTAAAAATCTTTTTTTTCTTCTTTATATTAGCGTTGCGCTTCCGGCTTTTAAGTGATTCCCCGGCAGCGGCGCCAAAAATACTTGATGTTACGCGAGGTGTATATAAAATAACTATTAATTTTAGCAGGAAATACTATTAAATACGATACAATTTTACACAAGATATTTATTTATTTAGAGAATGGATATACTTAAACCTTGCTACAACACTTATAGGCAGTGTACCTAATCGTACAGTAGTGTAGTTTTTAGTAAGTCTGGTTCGTTCCACAGGGAAAATCTTTAAACAAAGCTTAACGCTATATTAGTTTACTTTTGTAAAAATACAAATATATATATAAGTAATATTATTATTATAAAGGGGGGTTTTTACCGTTTAATGACCGGTTTGTCGATTTTAAAACTTTAGTCACAGTTAAAACCAAATGTAAAATAATAAATAAAAGACTTAATTTAAAGCGTAAAGTAAATAACGATAATGAAATTGCGATTAATAAAAATGCGATAAAATAAACTTGCGATAATTAAAAAAGTACGATAATTAAAAGTGCAATTAAATACAATAACAATAAAAATGCGATAATTAGAAGTGCAATTAAATATAAAATAAAGAAAATTAAATATGAAATAAAAGAATTATGCTTATTTAAACTTCCGTAATCATGATGGTTGACGTGTTGATTTTAGTTTTATGCCCATGGGTAAATTGTCCTTTGTCCTGGATTATTTAATATGTCCGTCTGGTTTTTGTCCATAACAGTCCATCAGTCATAAATATAAAGTGCGAGTGTCCTCGTCAAATTATCCTTATACCCGAAGTTAAATATTCCAACTAATTGGGGACTTAAACTGTAACAAGATTTTAATACTTTGTTTAATAATTACACCAGGATGTCGACTGAGTGTAACCCAAGGTTTTAATATTTTGTTATCAATTATACCAAGTGTCCTTGTACATAATTTCACCCCTGTTTTAATTATTCTAGTGGCTATTAATCCATTCCCGTGTCCGGTTAAATGAACGATTATTCGTACATATAAATACCCCGCCCATCGTGTCTGATCGAGTGTATATGGTAATTTATAGGGACGCCCAATTGTAAATCTTTATATTAACATTAACAAACTATCATTTAGTTAAACAAATATAAAGCCCATTAATAGCCCATAGTCTAATTTCCACAAGTGTCGTTCTTTTGTCCAAACCCCAATTATGGTACAAAGCCCAATTACCCAATTTTAGTAATTAGCCCAACATCATGATTACTTCGAATTAAATAAGCATAATAATAACTTAGCTACGAGACATTAAATTAAAAAGGTTGAACATAACTTACAATGATTAAAAATAGCGTAGCGTTACACGGACAGAATTTCGACTTACACCCTTACAACATTCGCTAACATACCCTTATTATTAGGATTAAAATTAAAATTAAAATTAAAATTAAAATATAAATATAAATATTTACGTATAGATATAGAGAGGATGGATATATGAGTGTGAAAAATGATCAGAATTCGGTTGGCTTTATAGGGAATTGAGTTCAGGGATACTCCGCGACTCGCGGCATTTTTTGCCTTCAAACTCCGCGAGTCGCGGAGTTTGAAAATACAGCTCACTCCAAATTGGATCTTAGTCTGCCGACGGTTTTAAATATTAACATAATATATATATAATTTTTAAGAATTATTTATATATTATATTATATTCATGTGCATAGTTGACTTGTAATTTTTAGTCCGTTGCGTCGAGCGTTGAGAGTTGACTCTGGTCCCGGTTCCGGATTTTCGAACGTCCTTGCGTACAATTTTATATTTTGTACTTTGCGTTTTGAATCTTGTACTCTTGTAATTTCGAGACGTTTCTTATCAATAATTGGAACTTCTTTGATTGTATTTTGTACTTTTGAGCTTTTTGGTCGTTTGCGTCTTCAATTCGTCGAATCTGTCTTTTGTCTTCACCTTTTATTATTTAAACGAATATCACTTTTAAATAGAATAATTGCAATTAAAAGCTTGTCTTTCTTGAGGAATAATGCTATGAAATATATGTTCGTTTTTAGCATTATCAATCTCCGTAGGGTCAGAAGTGGTTACAGGTGCCGGCGCACTACTACTCGCTCCGGAAGACGAAGCGCCGGGATCACTAGTAGGTAGCGGGATCGGTGGATCGGCAACGGTGGTAGGCGGAGTAGCTGAAGAGTCTAAACTGCCCAAAACGCTAGCAGGTGGTACATCCGACATCTGAACAAGGAAAATAAATTTTCCATGTCAGTAAGTCATAAAGCAAGCACGTATTAGGCCAACAGTTTAAATCATGTATAACAATAAGTAGCATGGCAATAACAGCAAATTGTACGAAGGTAGCATGCAATCGAAAGCAAGTAATAACATGCAGTTGTGAAATCATGTAGTAGCATATGGCATATAGCAGTAACAGTAAGCAGCAGCATGCAGTAAGTTCAGCGAAAACACGTAAACTAGCAAGTTGTAGATTAGTCCTATTAGTGAATCCTACTCGGGTCGGTCTTAAACTCACTAATGCAACCTAATTCCCTACAACCAATGCTCTGATACCAAATGTGATGCCCCGTACAAAACCATCGTGTACGAATCATCAACAACAGGATCATTACAAGGTTAAGTACTATATGCGTTTTCAAAAAGAGTTTGCATTCAATAATAAAGTGATGTCTAAACCAACATCGAATGTTTTACAATCCAAAAGCATGCTTCACTAAGTAGAAGCAAATAATAAGTATATGTGACCACAACGGTCGTTACAAGTCATAGTTCGAAAGTACAAATGTTTGAATGCAAAATAAAGTAGTTCATGCGATAGCAACTCTAAGCAGCGGGTGTCTACGGCACGACTAGTACACAGCGGAAGCTAACCTCAAGCACCTGAGAAAAACATGCTTTAAAACGTCAACACAAAGGTTGGTGAGCTATAGTTTAAGTATAACAGTATGTAAGGTAGGCCACGAGATTTCAGTGCTACAAAGAGCGTTTCAAAACAGTATGATAAAGTATATGTTAACCGTGGGCACTTGGTAACTAACTTAATTTTTTATACCCCGTGAAAGTACACTTGGCAAGTGCGTATGTATACGAAGTATTAAACACTCGTTAAATGCTAGCGCGACTAGCCCGAGTGGGGATGTCAAACCCTATGGATCCATATCTAAGATTCGCGTTCACGGTTCAAAAACCAATGATTAAACGTTACCGAGCTAAAGGGAATGTTTATGCCGTTTTATAACCCACACATATATAAAGTTTAAGTACTCGTGCCTAGTATGTAAAACATAAAATCCGCATGTATTCTCAGTTCCCAAAATAAGTTAAAGTAAAAAGGGAATGCTATAACTCACAATGATAAAGTAGTCGTAAAGTCGGTTCAGAAAAGGTGTGCAAGTAATCGGTCCGAAGGTCCTCAACCTAAGGCAAATAGTACTAAGTCAGTAAATCATCTTAATAGGTTTAAAAATATGTAAATAAGGTCTTAAGGGTCATCATCATTCATCATCAAACAAAAGGCGTAAAGTAAGTTTCGTTCATGAAAGTAGTTTAAAACAAAAGCTGACTTTGATCAGTCACCACGGCCTCTACCCTTACTGAATTAAGGTGAGACCAGTGGCCATGGCTCCGTATATGAGTCCCTAAAGTGTGGTAAAATTTACAGAAGCAAACTCGTCTTCGTTTAACCGTGGTGACGGTTTAAGTGCGAGTAGGTCTGAAATTTCTGCACAACGTTAAAAGACATAGTGACGATCGGAGGGCCATAAATCCTAAACCGTAACTCGGATTAAGACGAGTCCTATATGAAAAGTTATCTACTCGAAAATTTCTATCTAAAAATCATGGTATCAGTAGCCCAGGTCTACTGGTATGTTACAGAAACAGCAGGTCAGTAGGGTTTGGACAGAAACAGTAAGTTTAAGTGAGTTCCGGTGGTCTTGGTGCTTGATGTTCATCATGGTTCTCATCCTTGATGCATATAGCTTCAAGTGTACAACTCGTTGATGTGTTTGCATCATCATGACCAAGATTTGACCATCATAACCCAAGTTCAAGTCTAAGACATGAAGCACAACTCACTTAAGAGTTGCATGAAGTTTGATGAACCCAAGTTACATCAAAGTCTTAGATCTAACACATACATGAACTTTAAAGCTAATAACAAGTTACAAACTTGAAAGTAAACTAACTAATCAAGATCTTAAGATGTAGAATATAGTTCTTAGTTAGATCTTGAAGATCCAAGACTCAAAAGTCTAGATCTAACATAAGTGTAGAAAGTTATATTTAAAGAAAACCTATTTACATGTTCTTGAACTTTTAAGTTATCTTTTAGTTCCAAGAGATATGAGATCAAGACTAACTTGTAGTACTTGACCAATAACAACCAAAATCATAAAATTAAAGTGCAAGTAAAACTAAATAAACAAGTAAATAAGTTCATGAGTTTCATACTTTAAAGATTTAGAAAGTAAACATTAAGTTCACTTCATGTACTTCAAGTATGAGTTACAACACAAGAACTTTAAATCTTTTGACACAATAAAAGTAGAATCATAAACTAGTAAGTTTATGTTCTTGTGTTCTTGATAAATACAAGATATTATGAAGAATCAAACTAGTAAGTTTGATTCTTGAGAGCTAGTAAATAAGTAACAAGCAACTTCAAAGTAAGTAATTAATAACAACTAGTAAGTAACTAACAAGACAAGTATCAAACAACAACAAATGATGATGATGATTAAGAGTGCTTTAGGTTCGGTTTAGGGACAAAGAAAGAAGAGAGAAAACTTCAAGTTACTTACAACTTGAGAGAGAAATGAGAGAAGGAGTTTGAAAGCAAATGAGTGTGTGTGAGAAATGAGAGAAATGTGAGTGAAGTAGTAAGTAAAAAAAAGATTTTGACTCCCTTCCCACCTAGGGAAACCATAAGTCAGCTGCACACATGGGAGGGGAGGTTTAGTTCAATGGTTCCTTGATTGTTAAAGCTTAAAAGTGTGGATAAATGAGGTGCATGCATGGGGATTGTGGGAACTAGATTCCAATAAGTCTTAAACTAATTAGTTTCCATCTAATTGATACTTACAAGTGTTAGTGGGCTAACTAAGTCCACTTAAAATGTAGGGTGGGCTTCTAAAGTCCAATAATACTAGTAAAGGTCCAAGTTCAAATAAAAGCCCAAGTATGTATGTAATTAACAAGTTAATCCAATTAAAAGCCCAAGTAATTAACCAACAACCTTAGTTAATTAAAATGATTAATAAAACTTAATCATGAATGCAAATAATACTTGAAAATATTATTCGTAAAGTTTCGTGTGTCACAAAGACGTTTCGGGCACTTAAAAGTCAAGTACGGGCAATCATGGTAACATGTAAATGTAATAACATACATTCGTTTTATCATACGTATTAATAATAAAAATTATTAATAAATAAACGTTGGAAATTCCAGGGTCGTTACAGCTAGCAATTTTACTAACTAATTTAGGCTCATAAACATAATTTGATACTTTGAAAACCCTAATTAGTCATCTTTGGGTCTACATGACCCAAATTCACCCAAAACCCCCCAAATTACTTAGCAAATGGGTTTTAATGTTCATCACTTACACAAACCCTAACTCTTATACAATTAAAATAAGGAAGTTAGGTTTAGGGCTTACCACAACTATCAAAACGTAGCAAAAGAGGAGATGAACAACTTTAATACCCGAGCTCTAACCCGAAATGAGCTTCTTCTTCCTTAAATGGAGCTTTCTCACTCTTGAATCACTCTCTCTCTCTCTCTCACTAGAATTAGTGGATGATGAAAAAGTGGGTGAAAATGGAGTAATGGGGCTCACCAACACTGATCCCAAGCCTTAAAGTCGGACCTTAAGTGGTTTTACCAAAATGCCCTCAAAATATCTTGATTAAAAACAAAGTGAGCTGTCAGCCCGTAATGGCGCGGCGCGCCATAAGGCCACGCGGTGCGCCAAATGCCCAGTTCAGCTTCTTTTACCTTTTAATTAAATACAACCTAAACCCCACACTTGAATAACTTATACACACAAATGTACAATTAAATATTCGGGTCTTACAACTCTCCCCCACTTAATTCGGAGCGTGTCCTCGCAATCCAAGCCGCATGACAAGAAGGAAGATAAACCAACACAAATTCTTCGGGTTCCCATGTAAACTCGGAACCTTTACTCCGACGCCATTGAACCTTAAAAGTTCTCACTTCCTTGTTACGCAACATTTTCACCTTCTCATCAAGTATAGCAATCGGCTCTTCAACATATTCCAACTTATTGTTTAGCTCAATTTCGTCTAATGGCATCTATGAAGAATCATCCGCAAGACACTTACGGAGGTGGGAAACATGAAATGTGTTATGGATCCCTGCAAGTTCTTCTGGTAATTCCAATCGATATGCAACTTCACCAACACGAGCTAAAACTTTGAATGGCCCAATAAACCGAGGAGCTAACTTTTCCCGTTTTCGAAATCGAATAATACCCTTTCATGGCGAAACCTTAAGCATTACCATGTCGCCTTCTTAAAATTCGATCGTTCGTCTACGTTTATCGGCATACGACTTTTGTCTATCTTGAGCCTTCTTCAAATGATCCCGAATAATATCAATCTTGTTATTCGTCTCCAAAACTAAATCGGTACTCCCTATTTCTCTTTGACCAATTTCACCCCAACAAATTGGAGTTCGACACCTTCGTCCATAAAGCATCTCATAAGGTGGCATCCCGATACTAGTATGATAACTATTATTGTACGAGAATTCCACCAAAGGTAAGTGCTCGTCCCAAATACCACCAAAATCAATAATACATGCCCGTAACATATCCTCCAAAGTTTGATTCGTACGTTCGGTTTGACTGTCCGTTTGAGGATGATACGCCGTGCTCAATTTCAATTGCGTACCCATATCTTCATGAAACTTTTCCCAAAACCGAGATGTAAAACGGGTATCTCGATCCGAAATAATAGATATAGGAACACCGTGTCGAGAGATGACTTCCTTGATAAACAACTTAGCCAAAGTCTCCGACGATATCGCTTCTTTAATGGGAAGAAGCAAAGTACTCTTCGTCAATCGATCAACTATCACCCAAATCGAATCAAATTGGGTTCTCGCCGTTTTAGGTAACTTTGTGATGAAATCCATGGTAATGTGCTCCCATTTCCATTTTGGGATTTCTAACGGTTGTAACTTACCATACGGCTTTTGGTGCTCGACCTTAACTTTCAAACACGTGATGCATTGCTCAACATACTTCACAACATCACGTTTCATGCCCGGCCACCAATAATCCTTCCTCAAGTCAAGATACATCTTCGTTGCGCCCGGATGAATGGAATACTTTGACTTATGTGCTTCATCAAGTAGCACTTGTCGATAATCACCCATCTTAGGCACCCACACCCTTCCTTGAAAAGACAACAAACCACGCGAGCCCATAGTGACGAATTCCGATTGCCCCACAATTCGCTCCGCATGCTTGTTGTGAACGTAAGCCTCTATTTGAATCACACCAAGTTTTTCAAGAAAATCGTTAGTAATAATCATACGTAACAATCCCAATCGTAATGTCGGGTGATGACTCTTTCGACTTAACGCATCCGCGACCACATTCGCCTTGCTCAGATGATAAACTATTTCACAATCATAATCTTTTACCACATCCATCCACCTACGTGGACGATAATTCAAATCTCGTTGGTTAAAGAGATGTTTCAAGCTCTTATGATCTGAATAAATCGTACTCTTAACACCATACAAGTAATGGCGCCAAATTTTCAACGTATGCACAACCGCCGCCAACTCAAGATCATGAGTCGGATATCTCGTCTCGTGTTCCTGTAATTGTCGAGAGGCATAAGCAATGACTTTACCCCTTTGCATAAGAACACACCCGAGCCCATTTAGCGAAGCATCACAATAAACCGTCATGTCTTCCATTCCTTCCGGCAAAACTAACACCGGAGCTTGACACAACTTCTCTTTTAGCAATTGAAAAGCAATTTCTTGCTCATTCTCCCAAGTAAATCTCGCGTTCTTCCTCGTCAATTTCGTCAGTGAAGAAGCGATCTTAGAAAAGTCTTGGATAAACCGTCGATAATAACCGACCAATCCGAGAAAACTTCGGACTTCCGTAGGCGTAGTCGGTTGTCTCCAACTCTTCACCGTCTCTATCTTCCCCGGATCTACTTGAATGCCGTCTTTGTTCACAATGTGGCCAAGGAATTGAATTGAACCTCCCTTAGCCAAAATTCGCATTTGGAGAACTTAGCATACAACTTCTCCTTTCGTAACGTCTTCAATACTCCACGCAAATGACGTTCATGTTCGTTCATACTTTTCGAGTAGACTAGTATGTCGTCAATGAACACAATTACTGACTTATCCAACATAGGTTGGCACACTCTGTTCATAAGATCCATGAATGCCGCCGGTGCATTCGTGAGACCAAAAGGCATTACCACAAACTCAAAATGCCCATAACGCATTCGAAAAGCCGTCTTCTCAATATCTTCCTCACGGACCCGCATTTGATGATAGCCGGACCGTAGGTCAATCTTTGAGAAATGCGTCGCACCTTGGAGTTGGTCAAACAAATTGTAGATCTGAGGCAATGGATAATGATTCTTGATTGTCACTTTATTCAACTCCTAGTAATCGATGCACATCCGCATACTACCATCCTTCTTCTTCACAAATAAAACCGGAGCGCCTCATGGAGAAGCACTCGGTTGAGTAAAACCCTTCTCGAGCAACTCTTGGGTTTGATTTAACAATTCTTGCATTTCCGTCGGCACTAAACGATAAGGAGTTTTAGCAATGGGGGTAGCCCCCGGAACCAACTCAATGCGAAATTCAACTTGTCTTTCCGCCGAAACACCCGGTAACTCGTCCGGAAAAACGTCTTCGAATTCACTAACCACCAGAATTTCACGAATGAGTGGTGGCTCGTCACGAGTATCAACAACATAGGCAAGAAAGGCCATGCCACCAATATCGAGGAGACGACGTGCCCGTGCAAAAGTGCATATCGGCACAAGTCTTCTACACTTATCACCGTGAATAATTAACTCTCCCCCTCTTGGGGTCTTCACACGAATAAATTTTTCATGACATGCAATATCGGCTTTATTACGATCGAGCCAA
Source organism: Rutidosis leptorrhynchoides (assembly GCF_046630445.1). Lineage (NCBI taxonomy): Eukaryota > Viridiplantae > Streptophyta > Magnoliopsida > Asterales > Asteraceae > Rutidosis > Rutidosis leptorrhynchoides. Next base: position 125,935,915 of record NC_092333.1, on the reverse strand, counting down.
TCCATACCCACAACAATATCAAAGTCTCCCAAAGTCATCGGAATGAGATCTATCTTAAAGTTTTCGGCACCAAACACAACATCACAATTTTTACACACATCGACCACTAGCACCGTCTTGCCGTCCGCTATTTCGACTTCTACCGGACGACTTAACTTAGCTAACGGTCTATTAAGTTTAGGCACAAATTTAGGAGACACAAACGACAAATTTGCACCACTATCGAAGAGAATCCTTGCCGGATTAGAATTAACCATGAAAGTACCTGAGACAACTTCGTTCGATTGTTTGGCTTCATCATTGGTCATCAAATAGTTGCGACCCCTAGTCGTACCCGCTGCTTTCTCTAGACGCTTAACATTATCGTTTCACAAATCGGGACACTCCGACTTTCGGTGTCCTTCTTTGTTGCAATTAAAACAAGTGAGCTTGTTTGTTGAAATTGGCTTCGGACAATCTCGAACTATATGTCTACGTACCCCACAATTGTAGCAAGTAGGGACAAGTTCTCAATACCACCGGTAGCGCCCTTCTTCACACTATTGACACTTTCGGAACCCTTCTTGTTCTTGTTCTTCTTGTTTGAAAAGTTAGAATGACTAGAACCTTCAAACTTTCTTTTGGAAAACGTGAAATTGCTCTTTATTGGAACTTCTGGCTCAAAACCCCGAGCCAATTCGAATAACTCATTAAAAGACTTAGCCATACCCCGACTAATCTTGTGACGACCCAGAAATTTCTGACCAAATTTAAACTTAATCTTTATATAATTTCGACATGATCAGCAAAGTCTGTATTGTAGAGTCTCAATAGTTCTTGAACTGTTTACATGAATTCAGTTAACCTTTGACCATGCCCGAAGATTCACGAACAATTATATGTAAGTAAATATGTGTGTGTATATATATATATATATATATATATATATATATATATATATATATATATATATACGATTTCAACACATACTTAATAATATATGGATATATGATAGTTGAAATAATAATATACGATTTAATTGTTTAAGCTAAATAAGTAAAATAAATACAAGTTAATCATCTAAATTGAAAATAAAAAGTAATATACAAAGTAATTAAATTGTTATGAATCTATATATATATATATATATACATACAATTTTGTACAAAATTAATGTTGTATGTATATCATAATATATAAAATGTATAAATATATAATGACATATGTAATATTAATAAAACTTCAAGTTTAGATATAGTGATATATTTACATCAATATTATTATTACCCTTATTATTATTATTAAATAATTATATTAACATTATTAATTATATTACTAATATTATTATAACATACATTATATAGGAATGAAAAATTCAAATTAAGTAACATGTTATCACTAGTATTAGTATTATTATTCAGCATTATCATTAAGAATCAATATAGTTACAATATTATTATTATTATTATTATTATTAATATAATATTAGTATCTTAATATTATTAAAAAATAATAACATTCACAGATTTATTAATAGATTTATATTATTAGTTAATAATACTAAATTTAATATAACAGATATATAAATAGTTTTATATAAATACAGAATGTATATATAAAAATACAGTTATATAAATAGATATATAAACCAATATATAAAGATGCTGTATTAAATACATATATATATATATAGATATTTATAAACGCTGGTATATATTTTCACGGATCCAGTTCCCTATCTCAATCAACTTTTTCAATTTTGTTTCTCTCTGAATTCGTTACATATCTATATCAATGGTACAAATCTAAAACAGTTCGATATCAATTTCTTTTATTTTTGTTCTGTCCTTTTGATGAATCCTGTCGTTAACCATCCAGCTAAAATACAAACAATTACTCTATATTATTGATTCACTCATTCATTACATTAACACCATTATCAATACCTCTATTTTCTGTAAAGCGAGATTTATCAGAATCAGTTAATTATTTATTTATTTATATTACAGGCCGACGCCTCTGTTTGTGCTTTTTTTTTTCTTTCCAAAACTAAGATTTCGAAAGAAAATGAAAAATGTAATATTGCAATGTTGTTAAGAATCCCTTATTAAAACTATCTGCAAAATCTCAAACCTCAATTCGTTATATCGTGTTCGAATTTCGAAGTCAAAGATTTATTTTTCAAAAGTCAAACTTTTGTTCTTAGTGAAATTTGAACCCGTTTTGATGAATCATGTTAAATTGGTGTTTCCAATAGATTCTATAAGTAATTTGAAACATATTTCATGTTGAAGCCTTTATCTAAAAACGATCTTAAAATCAAGTTTGAGAATTGAGTTCATTTTTTTTCTCGTGAACCAGTCGCTGCTGCTTTCTATTTTTTTTTTTTTTTTGAGTTTAATAATGGTTTAACTAAATCATAAAAGGTTTATGAATCATCTTCACACCTTAAAGCCAATGATTTAAACCTCTGTTGGCAAGTTTGGAATATTTTTTGGTCGACTAGTCTGTGGGAAGAAAATGATCATGGAAAACAGATAAAAGGAGTTATAAAAGTTTAAAAGTATAATAAATCTGAAAAACCAAAATAGAAGGATGGTTAAGTGTGTGTGTCGGGGAGCGAGAGGTCTTGGGTTCAAGTCCGTGGGGAGGCAGTATTCTTCTTTTTAGGCCGAATTTATTTGAAGGTAGTCTATCTTATTTATCTTATTATCATTATTATTATTATTATTATTATTATTATTATTATTATTATTATTATTATTATTATTATTATTATTATTATTATTATTATTATTATTAATATTAGTGAAGTATTTACTATAAGTTTTGTCATTTAAGTATTAGTTATCAGTTATCATTATTATTATTATTATGATTACATATATAATTAAGAAAATTGTTATTATCATATGTATTAACAACTAATATAGGTATTATCATTATTATTATGTAAAAATAGATACTATGACTACTATTATTATTATTTTTTTTATATTAAATGACTTCATTTGATATTATCAATGTTAGTATTAGTATTACTAATAATGATATAAGGATTATAATTATTATTATTATTATCATTTTTACTACTAGTAACAATAATATTATTATCACTATGATTCTTATTATTATAAGTAATGTTATTATTATTTGTATAATCAAATATAACTCTATTTACTATTATTGATATTATATGTAATTAGGTACATAAAAATAAACTTACAAAGTGATATTACATATAAATATGAACTAAGTATAGCACCAATCTTTATATAAATATTCAAATATAACAAATTAGTTACCTTTGTAATATATATATATATATATATATATATATATATATATATATATATATATATATATATATATATATATAACTATATAAGTCATAAACATTTTCAGATATATACATACAAAATTAATTATACAAAGTCATAATATACGAAATGGTTCGATTATGAATATATGTTTTAATATATAAATGAATGTTATAGGTTCGTGAATCCGAGGCCAACCCTGCATTGTTCAATATAGTCATATGTATTTTTACTACAAAATACATTAGGTGAGTTTCATTATTCCCTTTTTATATATATTTTTGGACTGAGAATACATGCAATGTTTTAATAACTATTTTACAATATTTATATGTGTGAGTTTCATTTGCTCCCTTTTTAGATGCTTTTGCAATATATATTTTTGGGACTGAGAATACATGCGCTGCTTTTATAAATGCTTTACGAAATAGACACAAGTAATCGAAACTACATTCTATGGTTGAATTATCGAAATCGAATATGCCCCTTTTTATTAAGTCTGGTAATCTAAGAATTAGGGAACAGATACCCTAATTGACGCGAACTCTAAAGATAGATCTATCGGGCCCAACAAGCCACATCCAAAGTATCGGATGCTTTAGTACTTCGAAATTTATATCATGTCCGAAGGAGGATCCCGGAATGATGGGGATATTCTTATATACATATTGTGAATGTCGATTACCAGGTGTTCAATCCATATGAATGATTATTTTGTCTCTAGGTATGGGACGTATATTTATGAGAACTGAATATGGAAACCTTGTGGTCTATTAAAATGATGGAAATGATTGTTTATGTTAAACTAAGGAACTCACCAACCTTTTGGTTGACACTTTAAAGCATGTTTATTCTCAGGTACGAAAGATAGCTTCCGCTGTGCATTAGCTCATATTAGAGACATTACTTGGAGTCATTCATGGCATATTTCAAAAGACGTTGCATTCGAGTCATTGAGTTCATCAAGATTATTTTTAAGTCAATTATAGTTAGATGTATTATGAAATGGTATGCATGCCGTCAACTTTCGATGTAATGAAAGATTGTCTTTTCAAAAACGAATGCAATGTTTGTAAATGTATCATATAGAGGTCAAGTACCTCGCGAAGTAATCAACTGTTGTGAATCGTTTATAATCGATATGGACTTCGTCCGGATGGATTAGGACGGGTCTCTACAGTTGGTATCAGAGCGGTGGTCTTAGCGAACTAGGTCTGCATTAGTGTGTCTGACTGAGAAGTCGTTAGGATGCATTAGTGAGTCTGGACTTCGACCGTGTCTGCATGTCAAAAGTTTTGCTTATCATTTCGTGTCGAAAAATTACCTGCTTATCATTCTTAGAGAATCACTTGCTTATCATCCTTAGTCTAGACACGTCTTATTGATTGCATGATTAGTGTATAGATAAATTCATATCTTAGCATATCTGCTAATTCATATCTTAGTATCTGTTATTGTTATCTTTGCCTGACAGTTTCCGTAAATTCCTCCGTAACTTATGAGATTTTAGTATTAAATATGTATATGTAAATTATGTATTGCAGGATACTAATCTACATTCTATAATCTATTTCTTATCAAAAATCCTTCATCTGATCGTACGAGATGAATCCCTCAAATAGATCGAGTCCCACGGATTCCGACAACTATTCCGATAGTTATCCCGACAGTTATTCAGAATGGATAGTCATCTAAACTCCGGAAGTAACGACACCAGAATGAATCAACCAATCATCTATCCCCAATTCATCTGATGGATTCATAGTCGACTTAATCAATGGAGACGCGCAGAAGGCGATCCCATCCACTAACCGAATTCACCTTTGGGCGAAGAACTTGAAACATTCACTGGCGAACCAATCCAAAACACCATCTTCACCCTCATTTCCAGAGTAGCTCGACATGATTATATTCTATCCACAATTTGAAACCTTACTCATCTGCTCGTTCCGACCGACAATTATTCCGGAGTAATGGAAGAAGTCAACGAGCTTCGCGCCCGAGTTGTAGCCTTGGAAAATATGGTGCAAAATGTACCAGCTTCAGCAACATCATCGGCACCAACAGTACCATCCATAACAGCACCCGTACCATCAACAATCCATGCCTCAACATCTCATTCTGTACCTCGAGTATAATTATCGTTCCACGAATCATTCTACATCATTTATCTTCGTTCGACATGACGATTATGTAAACTCTAATGTTTTAGAGATTATGTATCATAATTCTAATCATAAAACTGATGAGTTTAATATCACATTGACTCATTAAATCCATGATTACGTCTGAAGAAAATATATATGTATATATATGTTTTCATAAAGATTGTAATTAAAATTCTTTTGTACCAACTGTTAATAGTGAAAATATTTTAACGGGTAGGTAATACCCGAGGAATATTTAGATTTCACATTAATAAGTTACACTGTACATTCTTCGAATCGGATTCAACGGTCAATTACCATCCTACCTACATCTATCGATATACGAATCCGTTCACCACAGAATAACCATTTTCATTCAAATTCAATTTCATATTTGGATTTTAACTTACCAGAATCCAACAAATGGCATAATGAAGAAATAATGGACACAATAAAAATTGATTAGAAACAGACTAATTAACAATATGAAATTTTGTTAAGAAACCACGCTAACTGTTCCAGCTAACTGTTCCTAGCTAACTGATTACATTTTATTTATCGCATTTTATTTATCGCAATTTAATTATCGCAATTTACATTCTCGCAATTTTATTTATCGTCATTTAATTTATGTTATTTAATTTACGCATTTTATTTATCGTTATTGAATTTCTGTTATTTATTTTACGCACTTTAAATATCGGGACACGTATACAAGGTTTTGACATATCATATCGACGCATCTATATATATTATTTGGAATCACCATAGACACTCTATATGCAGTAATGATCGAGTTCTCTATACAGGGTTGAGGTTGATTCTACAATAATATATATAGTTTGAGTTGTGATCGAGTCTGAGACGTATACGGGTCATGACACGTATTAATTAATTCGAACATTATATATTAAACTATATATGAATTATTGGACCGTCAACTGTGGACTAATAACATTGGACAATTAAAATGAATTAAAATATTGATTATAACATATGAAACTAAACAATTCTTCAAATTGCCACTTGATTTCGTCTTAAACATCATTTGTATCTTGACGATTACAATCCGCGTTCAAACCTTTCATGATTTTTGAAAACACCTCAATCGAGAGGATGAACCAACCGTACTTCATTTACGGGAGAAAAGATTGATTCGTATAGTTATGCACCTGAGAAACTCTCGGAAACTGAGTAAAAGTTTAACACGTAGCCGCGTCAGATCCTTTGGCAATTATTAGCAAAAATAACTTTGCGATCCCTTTTCAAAGTAGCCAATTTTGTCACAGCTCCAGCAAGTCAACTTCGACTTTTCATTCGAAGTAGCCTTACTATAATCCTGATATATACGATTACCCTTTTTATACCGGAGAATTCTTTTATATTCCACCATATTACCAGCAGACGTACCAACAACCTCGTTGCTTCTTGGCTTAAATCTCTCTGACAAATCATTATATTTATTCATTGAAACCCCATTATATAATCATCCGCATCTTGTAACGAGAACTGCCGTACCAATTACCGGGAATCAGCAATCAGTACTTTGAAAACTCACAGCATATCTACATCAACAGTTATATGTATAATATTTATCTCTTAGAATTATGATATCTCATTCTGAAATTCTGAAAAAACACTCAGTCACAAATCAATACTCTGAATGTTGAAAAAGCTGAATGAAGCAGCAGAAACTATAGACAACCGTAAACGACCTTAATCAGCGGAAGTTTGATGATAAAGAATAGTATGTTGGAAAAGCTCAGAAAAGTTGGAATTGAAAAAAAAAATGGATTGAGCTAACCGTGAAGGAGACCAAGGACAAATACAAGGACCAAACCCTATATTCAAAGAATCCAGATATTTCTGGATCCTTTGAAATCTTTAGAGAATATCTTGCCCCGAAGTCATGTTAAAATCTTGCGAAAAATCTTTCTCCATCAACCATCGAACTTAGAAATTCCAAAATATCATCATCAATATCTTCGATATTTCTGAGGATATTTTCATAAATATTCTCGTCCGAAAATTATATACCTCTTCGTGCTTTCTGTGTATCATTATATTGGAAACATTCAAGAGAAAATTTAGTACCGAAAAGCAGATTATGCGAAACTATGAAGAAAGCCGTGGACAAATCACAAAGAATAAGTTTGACTTCAAAGAATCCAAATGATTCAATGTCTGCTAAAGTCTTTAGTGAATATCTTGCTCCTTACTCTAAACCCTTGCAGACAATAGTTTCTATCATCCGCTGATCTTAGATATTCCGAAATATTATCGTAACTTTTATTATAAATATCCTCCATATTTCTGGAGATATTTTCATAACTATTCTTATCTGAAATCATTAATCTCTTCATGATATAAGTGTTACATTATATAGAAACTGTTAGTTTCTATATTCTGTAAACTTTCGAGCTTAAAATATGAATGTTATTGAAGTAATGTTGGGAACTGATGCATGAGTTAGTATAATATAATGACACTTGATCAACGTGATTATATTACAGTAAGTCATGCTGAGTTTCTAATGGAACGTGATGATTCACAGATCATAATGTCATCATGTCCCATGTTACAAAACTCTTTCATTCTGCTTAACTTCTGGACATATCAAGAAAATATATTCTTGATAGTTCCATTCTCAGCGGTTCGGGTAATTTGACAAATCAAATCGTGCGATTACGTTCTTTCTTGTTTAGAACATTAAATTCATTCAAAAACTCCACATTTAGGAATTCTGGATCATTATTCGCTTGATTTAAAGTCAGGAAGAGAAAACAAAAGAATGAAGATCTGAAATAAATGAGAGTACAAATCACAGTAAATTGGAGAGAGTATTAACGGTGAATGTCAATAATTACAGAAGGACGGAAGCAGAAAAATCGAAATAGAAAGGAAGATATAAAACCCAACAACAACTCAGAAGTTACAAACTGTGGATATTAATACGAATAGCAATATAAAGGCACGGTATAATTAAGAATAGTATCACCCCAAGGCAATAATAGAAGTAAACAGATTTTTCTGGTGGAAGATTGAAAAGACGGATGACAGAAATGATAATTAGAAAAAATATCAAGGATTAGAACTGGATTAAGCATTTTTACGATCTTTTGGATGTATGAACTAAGAAAGAAAGTATAGGAATGGTGAGAATAATGGAACGGAAGAATTTAATTTATAATGAAAATATCAGAAAGAGTAATCGAGGCAGATCACTGTATTTAATTATAGAGATCATAATTTCCTTACTCGCCGAAGAATCAAATCTTTTAGATTTCGAAGATTTTCTTTAAAATCCCTTGAATTCCGGAAAAATGCAAAAGTTAAGACGAAGCTTTATTTCACTCTTTTGTGATAACTTCACTCGTACGCTTCGAATAATCGAACTGTTTTATCTGTATTATTCAATGATGATAAAACTCAAATTTCTAACTCATATTTGTCATGAAAACATTTTTAATGTTAACCATGACAACCACACTCAAATTTCGGGACGAAATTTCTTTAACGGGTAGGTACTGTGACGACCCGAAAATTTCTGACCAAATTTAAACTTAATCTTTATATAATTTCGACACGATCAGCAAAGTCTGTATTGTAGAGTCTCAATAGTTCTTGAACTGTTTACATGAATTCAGTTAACCTTTGACCATGCCCGAAGATTCACGAACAATTATATGTAAGTAAATATGTGTGTGTATATATATATATATATATATATATATATATATATATATATATATATATATATATATATATATATATATATATATATATACGATTTCAACACATACTTAATAATATATGGATATATGATAGTTGAAATAATAATATACGATTTAATTGTTTAAGCTAAATAAGTAAAATAAATACAAGTTAATCATCTAAATTGAAAATAAAAAGTAATATACAAAGTAATTAAATTGTTATGAATCTATATATATATATATATATATATATATATATATATATATATATATATATATATATATACATACAATTTTGTACAAAATTAATGTTGTATGTATATCATAATATATAAAATGTATAAATATATAATGACATATGTAATATTAATAAAACTTCAAGTTTAGATATAGTGATATATTTACATCAATATTATTATTACCCTTATTATTATTATTAAATAATTATATTAACATTATTAATTGTATTACTAATATTATTATAACATACATTATATAGGAATGAAAAATTCAAATTAAGTAACATGTTATCACTAGTATTAGTATTATTATTCAGCATTATCATTAAGAATCAATATAGTTACAATATTATTATTATTATTAATATAATATTAGTATCTTAATATTATTAAAAAATAATAACATTCACAGATTTATTAATAGATTTATATTATTAGTTAATAATACTAAATTTAATATAACAGATATATAAACAGTTTTATATAAATACAGAATGTATATATAAAAATACAGTTATATAAATAGATATATAAACCAATATATAAAGATGCTGTATTAGATATATATATATATATATATATATATATATATATATATATATATATATATATATATATATATATATATATATATATATATATATATATATATATATATATATATATATATATATATATATATATATATATATATATATATTTATAAACATTGGTATATATTTTCACGGATCCAGTTCCCTATCTCAATCAACTTTTTCAATTTTGTTTCTCTCTGAATTCGTTACATATCTATATCAATGGTACAAATCTAAGGATTATAATGACTTCATTTGATATTATCAATGTTATTATTAGTATTACTAATAATGATATAAGGATTATAATTATTATTATTATCATTTTTACTACTAGTAACAATAATATTATTATCACTATGATTCTTATTATTATAAGTAATGTTATTATTATTTGTATAATCAAATATAACTCTATTTACTATTATTGATATTATATGTAATTAGGTACATAAAAATAAACTTACAAAGTGATATTACATATAAATATGAACTAAGTATAGCACCAATCTTTATATAAATATTCAAATATAACAAATTAGTTACCTTTGTAATATATATATATATATATATATATATATATATATATATATATATATATATATATATATATAACTATATAAGTCATAAACATTTTCAGATATATACATACAAAATTAATTATACAAAGTCATAATATATGAAATGGTTCGATTACGAATATATGTTTTAATATATAAATGAATGTTATAGGTTCGTGAATCCGAGGTCAACCCTGCATTGTTCAATATAGTCATATGTATTTTTACTACAAAATACATTAGGTGAGTTTCATTATTCCCTTTTTATATATATTTTTGGACTGAGAATACATGCAATGTTTTAATAACTATTTTACAATATTTATATGTGTGAGTTTCATTTGCTCCCTTTTTAGATGCTTTTGCAATATATATTTTTGGGACTGAGAATACATGCGCTGCTTTTATAAATGCTTTACGAAATAGACACAAGTAATCGAAACTACATTCTATGGTTGAATTATCGAAATCGAATATGCCCCTTTTTATTAAGTCTGGTAATCTAAGAATTAGGGAACAGACACCCTAATTGACGCGAATCCTAAAGATAGATCTATCGGGCCCAACAAGCCCCATCCAAAGTACCGGATGCTTTAGTACTTCGAAATTTATATCATGTCCGAAGGAGGATCCCGGAATGATGGGGATATTCTTATATGTATATTGTGAATGTCGATTACCAGGTGTTCAATCCATATGAATGATATTTTTGTCTCTATGCATGGGACGTTTATTTATGAGAACTGAAAATGAAAATCTTGTGGTCTATTAAAATGATGGAAACGATTGTTTATGTTAAACTAATGAACTCACCAACCTTTTGGTTGACACTTTAAAGCATGTTTATTCTCAGGTATGAAAGAAATCTTCCGCTGTGCATTTGCTAATTTTAAAGATACTACTTGGAGTCATTCATGACATATTTCAAAAGACGTTGCATTCGAGTCATCGAATTCATCAAGATCATTAGTAAGTTAATTATAATTGGATGTATTATGAAATGGTATGCATGTCATCGACTTTCAATGAAATGAAAGTTTGTCTTTTAAAACGAATGCAATGTTTGTAAAATGTATCATATAGAGGTCAAGTACCTCGCGATGTAACTAACTATTGTGAATCGTTTGTAATCGATGTGGACTTTATCCGGATGGATTAGGACGGGTCCTTTCAGTTAGTATCAGAGCTGGTTCAATGTCGTTTATTAGCGGGTTAATCGTAGAGGGGGTTCTCACAGTGTTACCTGTGATGAAGCATTGACTCTTACTCCTCGAGGTCCCTATTAGGGTTGGCTGTACTGCCGAGAGGCGGGCCGTAAAATCAGTGTCTGAGGTACGCTCAGTGGTCACCAGGCGGTTAGCTGGGAAGGCACTGAGTGGGATGCGTCCCCACTGTTTCAGTTGGTATCAGAGCGGTGGTCTTAGCGAACCAGGTCTGCATTAGTGTGTATAACCGATAAGTCATTATGATGCATTATTGAGTCTGGACTTCGACCGTGTCTGCATGTCAAAAGTTTTGCTTATCATTTTGTCAGAAATCATTTGCTTATCATCCTTAGGAAATTACCTGCTTACTGTTCCTAGTCTAGACACATCTTACTGCATTGATTGCATGAATAGTGTATAGACAAATTCATATCTTAGCGTATCTGCTAATTCATATCTTAGCATATCTGTTACTGTAGACTTTGCCTGACAACTTCCGTAGATCCCTCCGTAACTTATGGGATTTTAGTATTATATATGCATATGTAAATTATGTATTGCAGGTTACTAATCTACATCCTATAATCTATTTCTTATCGAAAATCTTTCATCTGATCGTACGAGATGAATCCCTCAACCAGTTCGAGTCCCTTAGATTCCGATAGTTATTCCGACAGCTATTCCGATATGGATTTCCACTCGAACTCCGAAATCAGTATAACCAGAATGAATCAACCAATTATCCATCTCCAATTCATCTAATGGGTTCGTAGCCTCCTCAATCATTGGAGACAAGAAGAAGGTGATCCTTTCCATCCGCCACATTGCCCTATTGGCGAAGAACCTGAAGCACTTACCGGTGAACCTGTTCGAAACACCATCTTTTCTCTCATTTCCAGAGTATCTCGCCCCGATTATATACTATACCAAATTCTAGATTATATATATCCGCTAGTCCGAACCGAAAATCACCCCGATGTAATAGAAGAAGTCAACGAGCTTCGCGCTCGGGTAGTGGCTTTGGAGAATATAGTGCGAAGGTTACAAACACCAGCAGCAGCACCAGCAGCATAACCAGTACCACCAATGTCAACAGTACCATCACCACCACCAACATCAACATCCGCATCCCACACCTCAACATCTTAATCTATACCTCGAACATCAACGTCATACGCACCATGGATACCAAGTAGTACCAACAACAACAACATCATCACACGTCTCAACCTTGCAATCTATACCTCAAGCATAATCATTGTTCTACGAATCGTTTTACGAATCGTTCTACATAAACTATCTTCGTCCTTCATGGTGATTATGTAATCTCTAATATTTTAGAGATTATGTACTCTAGTTCTAGCCGTAAATCTGATGAGTTTAATATCACATTGACTCATTAAATCCATAATTACGTCTGAAGAAAATAAATATGTATATATGTTTTCATAAAGATTGCAATTAAAATTCTTATTGTACAAACTGTTAATGGTGAAAATATTTTAACGGGTAGGTAATACCCGAGGAATATTTATATTTCACATTAATAAGTTACACTGTATATTCTTCGAATCTGATTCAACAGTTATTCACTATCCTATTTACAACCACCGAGATACGTATCCGTTCACCAAAGAATAACTATTTTCATTCAAATTCAATTTCATATTTGGATTTTGACCTATCAGAATCCAACAAGTGGCATAATGAAGAAATAATGGACATAAAAATTGATTAGAAACAGACTAATTAACAATATTAATTTTATTAAGAAACCACGCTAACAAAATCCTAGCTAACTGTTCCTAGCTAACTGTTAATTCCATATTACATTTTATTTATCGCAATTTAATTATCGCAATTTTAATTCTCGCAATTTTATATATCGTTATTTAATTTCTGTTATTTACCTTACACATTTTATTTATCGTCATTTAATTTCTGTATTTATTTTACGCACATTAAATATCGGGACACGTATACAAGGTTTTGACATATCATATCGACGCATCTATATATATTATTTGGAATCACCATAGACACTCTATATATAGTAATGATCGAGTTCTCTATACAGGGTTGAGGTTGATTCTATAATAATATATATATACTTTGAGTTGTGATCGAGTCTGAGACGTATACGGGTCACGACACGTATTAATTAATTCAAATATTATATATGAAAATGAATTATTGGACTGTCAACTGTGGACTATCGACTAAAGACTAATAACATTCGACAATTAAAAATGAATTAAAATATTGATTATAACTTATGAAGCTAAACAATTCTTCAAGTTGCCACTTGATTTCATCTTAAACCTTAATTGTACCTTGACGATTCCAATCTGCATTCAAACTTTCATAATTCTTGAAAACACCTCAATCGATAGGATGAACCAACCGCACTCTATCTACGGAAGAAAAGGTTAATGCATATAGTTATGCACTTGAAAACACTCAGAACCTGAGTAAATGTTAAACACATATCTGTGTTAAATTTTTTTGGCATTGTTATTACCCAAAAATAACTTTGCAATTCCTTTCCAAAATTAGTCAAGTTTGTCACAGCTCCAGCAAGTCAACTTCGACTTTTCGTTCGAAACAGCCTTATTATAACCTTGATACATGTGTGTGCTCTTTTATTGTTACCGGAGAACCTTTTATATTCCACCATATTACTTTCAGCGTTTAATCATCTAAAAACACAATTCTTTTGAAAACACCTCATATCGATAACCAATGATTCAGATATGGTAGCAGTAAATGTAGAGGAATCGGCAATCAGTACTTTGAAAACTCACAGCATATCTACATCAACAGTTATATGTATAACATTCATCTCTTAGAATTATGATCTTTCATCTGAAATTCTGAAAAGCACTCAATCTACAAATCAATACTCTAAATGTTGAAAAAGCTGAATGAAGCAGCAGAAACTGTAGGCAACCGTAAACGATGTTAGTCGTCGGAAGTGTGATGATAAAGAATAATATGTTGGAAAAGCTCAGAAACGTTGGAACTGGAAAACGGATAGAGTTAACCATGAAGGGGACCAAGGACCATACCCTATATTCAAAGAATCCAGATAATTCTGGATCCGTTGAAATCTTTAGAGAATATCTTGCCATGAAGTCATGTTAAAATCTTGCGGAAAATCTTTCTCCATCAACCATCGAACTTAGAAATTCCAAAATATCATCATCAATATCTTCGATATTTCTGAGGATATTTTCATAAATATTCTCGTCCGAAATTATATACCTCTTCGTGCTTCCTGTGTATCGTTATATTGGAAACATTCAATAGAAAATTTAGTACCGAAAAGCGGATTATGCGAAACTATGAAGGAAGTCGTGGACAAATTACAAAGAATAAGTTTGACTTCAAAGAATTCAAATGATTCAATGCCTGCTGAAGTCTTTAGCGAATATCTTGCTCCTTACTCTAAACCCTTGTGGACGATATTCTTCACCATCCTTCGATATTAGAAATTCCAAGATATCATCATATCTTTCATTATAAATATCCTCCATATTTCTGAAGATATTTTCATAACTATTCTTATCTGAAATCATTAATCTCTTCGCAATATCAGTGTTACATCATATAGAAACTGTTAGTTTCTATATTCTGTAAACTTTCGAGCTTAAAATATGAATATTATTGAATTAATGTTGGGAACTGAAGCATGAGTTAGTATAATATAATTACACTTGATCAACGTGATTATATTACAGTAAGTCATGCTGAGTTTCTGATGGGACGTGATGATTCACAGAAATCATAACGTCATCACGTGCCATGTTACATAACTCTTTTATTCTACTTAATTTCTGAACATATCAAGAAAGTATATTCTTGATAGTTCTATTCTCAGTGATTCTGGTAATTCGACAAATCAAATCGTGCCATTACGATTTCCTTCTTAGAACATTAACAATGTTCATTCTGAAGTTTATATCTGCGAATTCTGAACCATTACAAGCGATGTTTACTCGCAAGAAAAAGAAACGAAGGGACAAAGCTCCAAAATATAATAGAAAATATAAAGCCCAATAACAACACCGAAATTACAAACCATGGATATCAGTACGTATAGCAATATAAAGACACGGGAGGATTATAAATATAATAATCCCTAGAGCATAATAGAAATAAACAGATTCTTCAGGTGGGAGTTGGAAAAGAAGAACGATCATTGCGATAGTTAGAATAAGAACAAGGATCAGAACAGGGTTAAGTATTTTCATAAATTTTTTGAATTTGGGAATTGAGTATAGAAGTGGTGAAAATAAATGGAACGGAAAAGGTAAATTTATAAAGGAAATACCAGACGTAGTAATCGAGGCAGATCATCGCATTTAATTATAGAGATCTTAATTTTCTTATTCGCCACAGAATCAAATCTTTTAGATTTCGAAGATTTTCTTTTAAATCCCTTGAATTCCGGAATTCTACCAAAACAACGTCAAAATTAATACGAAACTTATATTTTTTTTTCTTTCTAAATTCAATCGTGACTACGTCACCGGTTAAGTCGAATCTTCTTTTACTAATTTTTTTTTTTTTTGATAACTTCATTCGTACGCTTCGAGTAATTGAATTCTTTCATCTATATTATTTAAGGATGATAAAATTCTATTTATCAACCCATATTCGTCATGAAAACATATTTATTGTTAGCCATGACGACCTCACTCAAATTTCGGGACGAAATTTCTTTAACGGGTAGGTACTGTGATGACCCGAGAATTTCCGACCAAATTTAAACTTAATTTTTATATATTTCTGACACGATAAGCAATGACTGTAATGTTAAGACTCGACAAAGTTTTGAACTGTGTCATATATTCATTTGACCTTTGACTATGCCCGACGATTCACGAACAATTGTGTGTAAATAAATATGTAAATATATATATAAATAAATAAAAGTATATGTATATTAACATCTTGAATTAATAAGGTATATATTAATCATTTGAATTAAAAAATAATAATATACAAAATAATTAAACTATTATGAATCTATATATATATATATATATATATATATATATATATATATATATATATATATATTTGACTTCTATAATATTATTTATATATATTAAATATTCTGCATATGTTAATATATATATTTACATTATATAAATACTACATAGATAATAATAGGGATATTAATATAATAAATTTAATTACAAATTAAAATATAATTGTTGTTATAGTATTACAAGTACTTTCAATATTACTATTAATAATAGTATTATTATCAATGTTGTAACTGTAAAGTTATCAAAGTAAAATGTTTATATAAAGATTAATTAAAAGTATAGTTTATTGATAATTTAAATATCACTAGTTATTATTATTAAAATTTTCATTATTAACATGGTTATAAATTGTATCATTATTGAAATAAGTAAAAACTATCATTTATATTGTTATATTATCCTTATTATATATATATATATATATATATATATATATATATATATATATATATATATATATATGACTTTTGTATTAATATGATTGTTATTATTTTTATTTATAACATTAAGAGTATTATTGTTATAATTATATTTATTTATTAATAATATTAATTATAATCTATAAAAATAAATATATAAATATAATAGATATACATTTATTGAGATAGATATATACAAATACGTATAAGATATATACACCCAGTTGAATATAGTTATACATTTAGGAAATTCTACATTTATATTATTTAGATGATTATTATTATTATAATTATAATTATTAATTATTAATATTATAAAATCATATATTTACGGGTTCTCAGAATCAATTTGTTTTACGTTCCTATCTTACTTTATTCAATTCTTGTATTTGTCCCCAGTTTGTTACATGTCTGTTTCAACCACAGTACCAGACAAAATTTATACATTATTTATGATCTCTGCAATTGGGAATGGATGAAGAAAAGCAGAAAAATATAATAAAAAAAAATGTGTCGACTGCTCTGCCTTGCTTCATTTTTTTTTATATTTCTTTCGAATAAAATTTCAAAATCCATTAATGTAGTTTCGTTAGGAATCTTCCACTCAATATATTTCCAAAATTTCAGTTTCCAATTCCAACTAACGACTTGTAATTTCAGAGTCAAAGTTTTGTTTCAAAAAGTCAAACAAATCGTTCATAGCGAAATTCGAATTTGTATGTGTGTTTTAAGGTAAATTAATGATTTCAATAGTTTCTATACATAATTTATAAACTATCTTATGTTGTGATCTTGGTCTGAAACGCACTCGAATCAACAATCATATATTTTTTTTTTTTTTTGCGACGGCAGCACGCAACAGCAACAATTCTTTTTATTATTTTTTTTTGTTGTTGTTAATTAAAATTTCCACAATCTCTTTGTTCCTATTTATGTATCAAAGTCTAAATCAAACTAGTTATTAAAGTCTGATTGGGATTTGGTTCGATCACAGTTTAAGGAAGGAGAAGATGATAAATTACGGGTTATATTTAAGTGAAGTTGGTATATATCAGAAAAATGGGAGACGGTTTAGTGGTGATGAGTGTTAGTGTGTAACCGAGAGGTCTCGGGTTCGAGTCTCGTTCGCGACAGTTCTTTTTAAGACTTTTTTCTTTTTGAGGTAGTTCCTTTTTCTATTATTATTATTATTATTATT